>NW_025421998.1:70314166-71637500 GCF_011764305.1 Mustela putorius furo | reverse complement strand
GCTGAGCAGAGAGCCCAATGTGGGGCTTGATCCCAGGACCCCGGGATCATGAACCGAGCCGAAGGCAGAGGTTTAACCCACTGAGCCACCCAAGTGCCCCTGTTTCATTTTTTTTTTAAACTCAAATGCCTGTGTTCTTTCCATTATGCCACAGTGTCTCCCTAATCAACTATTTTACAGACCACCTTGTATGTAGAGGGTACTGTGTTGAGTGTTGTTGGGAAGATGGGAAAGGAATTCATCGTAAAACCCAATCTAGTGTCTGCCCTGGAAACTTCTTCTTCTTCTTCTTCTTCTTCTTTTTTTTTTTTTTAAGATTTATTTATTTATTTATAAGAGAGAGACAGGGAGAGAGAACACACGCAGGGAGGAGGGGCAGAGGAAGAAACAAACTCCCCGCTGACCAGGGAGCTCAGGGACATGGGCTCATGATCTGACCTGAAGGCAGAGGCTTAACCTACTGAGCCACCACGCACCCCTGCCCTGGAAACTTCTAATTAGAAGATAAATATTATAGATAAGATATAGATCTTATTTAACCTATCTAGAACACAGGTTAGAAAATGAGAAGTACATGAAGAGTACAAGTGCTGTACAGTATGAGTTCTGAACTTGGAAAGTCATCCTGGGGGATCAAGGAGACCCATAAGGAGGAGATCCCAGGATTAGAACTGGTCTTCCAATGAGTACAGAGGATCTCTATAAAGGGAACCCTATTTGAAAATGCTCCAGACAAAAAGATACAAAACTAAAAACAAAATGATCAGCTATATCCTGAGATAGGCACAAAATTCAGATTGACTGGGGTATACTCAATGAGCTAGTTACCTTACAAGCCTAAGTCAGATTTGAAATTAAAGGAATATGAGTGTCAGAAGGAGGAATCTGAACTATGTTCTTTAGCCTACATAATGCAATTGTTAATTGAAGCTGGAGAGTGGTAAGATCAGAGGTGTTTTAGGAAAGCTAACTTTGGCCAGTATATAAGATAAAACTAAAAATGGAAACCAGAGAAGGAAAAAAATCAGTTGGAAAACAATCCTAATAACTCTATGTTATAAGTACAATCATTACCTCTCTTAAAGATGGGTAAACTGAGGCAGAAGACAATTAAGTCACTTGCCAGAGTAACACAGCCACTTACCAATTAGTGTGGGAAAACAGAACAGTTAAGTATTCAGTTAAGATATTTATATGAAGAAAAAAAAAATCAATAAAATGTTCATTAAAATGTATTGAATTTATTCTTCACTGGAAGTGACTCATTTTTTAAAAAAATCTTTTAAATATGAGACACAACTATTTTTGTCTTATAGACAATGCAGGAAGATTTCCATACAACAGTGAGTTTTCAAAAATTTTTATTTACTTATTTGAGACACAGTGAGAGGGACAGAACTCGGTGGGGGGAGGAGTGTCCGAGGGGGGAGGGTCAGAGGGAGAAGCAGGCCCCCCACTGAGCAGGGAACCCCAGTGTGGGCCTCGAACCCAGGATCCTTGAGATCATGACCTGGCAGACACTTAACCTACTGAGCCACTCAGGTGCCCCCAATAATGAGATTTTTAAATATTTATAGCTAAGCCCTCCTTATGTGCTCTCCTAGCATTGTATGTACTCCATCCCTGGATCTGAGTTAAATACAAGATACTATTATTGAGCGTATGAAAATGAGGTATCTAATATGTATAACGATTACCTCAGGAAAAAAAAATAACAGAATAGATAATAGATCTCTAATGAAAAAATTTTAATTTATTAAACAAGTTTTAATCATGTAATTGCTATTACATCCATTTAAGGCAACACTGTTCTACAAAAAAATTCTAAAAAGTGTTGCCTCAAGCCTAAATTATTGGTCAAAATTTTCTTGTAGAAGATACCAAAAGTGCTAAATCAATAGTAATTAAGCAAGTAACAGATAACTTTCCTCTAAACAAACAGTTCAATTTTACATTTAAAGGATTCTTTCTTTTTTAAGATTTTATTTATTTATTTAATGGAGAGAGACACAGCAAGAGAGGGAACACAAGCAGGGGGAGTGGGAGAGGGAGAAGCAGGCTTCCTGTTGAGCAGGGAGCCTGATGTAGGGCTCGATCCCAGGACCCTGAGATCACGACCCGAGCCAAAGGCAGCCGCTTAAACGACTGAGCCACCGAGGTGCCTCTAAAGGATTATTTTATTAATGAGAAATCATAGAACTCCAAGGAGTTACAACGAAAACCCAAAAGTTACCCATAAGACAATGAAGAAAAAATACTAAGTACTAAAGTAGACAATGCAAAAATGAAGGTTTGCTTTCTTCTTGCCACTTTGAATTATAATTAACAAGTGCTTTTTCTAAAACACAAGATCAACAATGATGTGAAAAGATAAGATAGACACTCATTATATTGCTTAGTATGGGGTCGCAGACATGAACACTGTTACCTACTATATACAAGATTATAAATGGCATGCTTTACACTTTAAGATTTTCAGGAATTATTGCAATGAACTATGTTTATATAAATTTGAACTTAAAAATAATCAGGACAAAAAATAATGGTTAAAATTTTTATTTTAGTTTGCACTAGCCCAATCTGCTAATCAAGCTGTGCTATATTTATGTTTTGATGCCTTTTTTATGACCAAAAAAGGGAAAAATTAATTTGATGCCAAATATACCAAAGTTCGTCAATTTAAAAAGTATGCCAAGAAAGTATTTCAAAGCTTTCAATGATTATTCAATTTTACAAATAAAACATTAGTGAAAAATTCAGCTTTACATTTGTATAAGAAATAAAACAGAAAACGGTTTTGTAATATTTGGGAATTAAAATACTTTTATAGATCCTTTCAAGCATATTTTTAAAAACATGTTAAGAGTTAAAGGAGCTTATGAGAAAGCTATGTTTAGATGAAAATGTTATATAACACAAGAGAACAGAAAACATGTCTTTACTGAATGATGTTACTAGGTTGTCTCAAAGCCTCCTCCATCTTTACCAGATATTAATAAGACTTCCTAGAAAACATTATTAATCCCTAAACATGCACTATGTTGTTTACAAAATGTCATAAATAAATACAAAAGTCAAAAAATAAACTATTTCAATATTCATACAGA
The DNA here is from genome assembly GCF_011764305.1 of Mustela putorius furo. Classification (NCBI taxonomy): domain Eukaryota; kingdom Metazoa; phylum Chordata; class Mammalia; order Carnivora; family Mustelidae; genus Mustela; species Mustela putorius. Next base: position 71,634,393 of record NW_025421998.1, on the reverse strand, counting down.
AATAAAAAAATAGATAAGAACTTAATACTTTAGAAAAACCTACTCATAAAAATAATTTTTCCTGGTTGGCTGCTAAGGGCAAAGTATTAACATATGGTAATTCATATTGTTAAAACAATATGAGATTTGCAATCTACCACTTCTCACTCTGTAAAGCATTTCTCTTATCCCTTTTCTGAAAACTATTTCCAGGAGTTTTAGGTTAAGAATCTAAGATGATAAAGACCACAGTGCAGACTACTGTTAGCACTGGGTTCTGACACTGTTGCTTATGTTATGAAGCCAGAAACTTTCACACAGGAAAAATGTTTGCTACATTCCAATATAGGAACTGCACTGCTGTTTTCTACACTACTAAAATACCTTCTTGGCGGTCTGAAACTTGATTGTTCTATTAGCAAAGCAAGTTACATGGTAATTCCAACTATTTATCTTTTAGACATCACTAAACCTTCCGAAAGTATTGTATTTACTAATTATTAATTTATTTTGGAGATTGGAAAAACTCAAGAATGCAGATATCAATTTCTCACACATTTAGACGGTTTACACACTTGACCTTCCATACACATTATCTGCATACAATGTAATCTGATTTATTTCCATTTCACTTGCTCCTACTTTTCTCTCTTGTTCTTCCTTATTCTTTCTCTCATTTTTCTCCTTTCTTTCCACTCTCTCTACAAGTTAATAAATATGAGTAGAAATAAAATTCTCAAAAAATAGTGCTTCAGTGCTTCCAATTTTACTTGACCAGAATTTAGTGGCAATGTCCATCTAAGTTAACATTGGAAAAGATACTGTATAAATAGAGTGAAAGACATGTAGGCTGGGGAGAGCGGAGACAGAGAAGGGGAATGAGGGCAAAAGAGAGGAGGAAGGAGAATCAGTGTGGAAGGAGTGTATTTATGCCACGAAAGAGACAATATAGCCTGTACTTCTCCTCCTCCAGAAAGTAAAAGCAAGTTTTGGATATTGAAAAAAAAAAATGCTTTCTTTTTTCTTCGTTTTCATCAATTTAGTTTTGGCTCAATTCTTTTTCAGGATGGAAACTGCATTATGTAAGTGAGAAAGTTATACATAATGAAAGAGCAGTTTCCTCATTTTGTGACAACTATTTTTACAGTGCATGGTGTTTTAATAAGTCTTATATAATGGATATCTGAAAATAAAGTTAAAATGTACAATAAGGTTTCAAATCAGAATAATGAAATCATCACATTTAATTAAGTCTATCATGTCATGCCCATACAAACATTGCACAACAAATATTAAACTAACCATGGTTATAAAATTAAAGCTTCACTTTCAGTTGAGTTAATGTTAAGAGTAACTTTAATTACCTTTCAAGACTGTAAATAAAATTAGTTTATTGGAAAATAAACTAATATATATGCCAACGCAATTCTAGCAAAAATGTTTATTTCTAGCACAGAAACTTTGCACTTACTTTAGGTGGAACATAGAAAAAATAAACTACATACAGGCACTCTTGATTTTTAATTTGCTAAAACTTTGACCTGGTGCTTTTGAAGCAGTTTATCATTTTTTTTTTCAATTAGACTTACTGTGTGTTGATTGCTGCGTATACAAATCATACTCCTTCTGTGAATGCATTGTTTCACTGGACTATCTAAATAACCAGCTATCTAATATTAAAGCGGACAGTTATCTCTCCCAGGCATGGTTTTATTTTTCAACTAAATATATTTTGGAAACACTGTCACAATTAAAAAAGTCAAGGTTATCGAAGAAGGGCCACCCATAAGAGAAATTGCACGGACATCCCATTACAAGTAGATTTTAAAAATTACAGATGACAAAGAGAGAAAGCAAAAGAGCAAGCACACTATTTAAATACATTCTCAAAAAAAAAAAAAAAAAACCCTACAAAAAACAAAAACAGAAGTCCCACGCCAGAAATGTTGCTCTCAAAAAACCTTTATTAATACTAATGGAAAGAACATTTTGGGCCACAGGTATCAATAATAGCAACACTAAGAAATGTATATAACTTAGAGTTTGGTTACCTAAACCTATTCTGTTACCCTTTAAACACTACTACTTTTTACCAGTAGGCAGCACTCTTACATCTTCTACCTGTTAACACTGTTACTGTCACACAAAGCCATCTGTAACTTATTACACATTGTCTGACCTTTGCTTGTGTTTTAGCCTCATTATTTTGGCTCCATGCTATTTATCTCAGAGATACCCTTTTCTTCCTAAAAGCAAACTCAGAACTAACAAAAAAATACCAGCTCTGGTGGGTACAGTATACCTGTATATCAGAGAGCAAGTGTACAATTAATGGATGTTACTATTTCTTTACTAATTAATAGGTTATTCCTTATTATAACTTAAAAAAAAAACTGCAATTAAGTGTAGTGTGAAACTGATTAAGTGAGTCCAGCATTAAAGACTTTTCTCTTCTGATGTATATATTCACTAAACTCTTGCTTTTATAAGAAGGACTGTACAAACCTTGATATTAAAGCATCTATGCTTAGTTATCTTTGTATCTATTTCCTCAGAAAAACAAATCAAAGTACAATAAATTGTTTACAAACCCATAGAAATAAATTTATAAGGGAGAATATACAGCAACACTTGTAAACAATTTCTCTTCTAGAACTTAACAATAGGCCACAGATTCACTTGACAGAATCCATCCTACTTCAACCAAAATGATTATTTTCTACTTCATCAAAAAGCACTTAAATGTAAAATGGGCCAACATCAAAATATATTAAGAGAAATTCTTTGGTTCCTTCACTAACTAATCAGAGATACACAGAAAAGGACCTTTTAAGTTTAATGATACCTGCTCATTAAGTGATGCTAAACAGTAAAATACCACGAACAGCAGGGAATTTCAGTTTACATTAGAGAAAAAAAATAAAAGGGTAAAAATGACTGAAGTTGGTCAGTTCAAGCTGATAGGGCACTTCAAATGAATAACAGAAGAATAAAAGAGACACTCTAGGTTAAATTAGGTTCTCCTATTCCTTTTCTTGAAAGTGCTTAACTTCACAAATTTTATTTGAATTAGCTAAACTGCCAGAATCAAAGCGGATATAAAGTTAAACAGGCAACTGCACTTCACAGTAGTTTACCTATTATACAACAGATAAAACCTTAATTTTAAAAAGGTGATTTTGATTTTTAAATGTGTATATTCCTTTTCTTCATTGAAGCAATTGATGTGCTTCATTTCTAAGAAAACACTGCTCCACAGATTAAACGTATACAATGCTTCAGAGGAACCGATTTGCTTAGGCAATTTTATTCCTTCCTCAGTAAGCGAAAATTCTCTCCTTCCAAAATCCAACATCTGATAATACTCAATAATGTATTATGTGGCCAATTAGAATTTACTGCACAATATTTATTTCATACACTTTTCAAAAAGTAGGGCATTTCCCCTCAGTTTAATAAATTTTTCAGAATTTTCGGTTGCTAAAACCATCTCATGTTTCCTTCCTCAAATCGCATCTCCAAATTCTTATCAGCACTTGCCAAACAGTGGCATTTCTCTAGGCGAACTGGCCTAAATCTTGACAGATTTGTAAAGTAATCATCATTTGCTACTGGCCCCCCTCTCCCCATGCATTACTCCTTTTCCTGTACCCAACTCAATTTCACCCTCACCTGTGCTGTTTATAGTTTTTATGAATGGTCACACCATTCCTAAAGCTAACTACAGCACTAGTGAATTTACACTGCCCTCCAAGGCAAACCAATATACATCTTACGGGACGGCCAAGGAAAGAGGGTCCTTCTTAATGTGAGGAATAAACTGCTAATTAATAAGTCATACTGGCTAGTAAGAACTATTTTGGTTCCAGGGAAATCCCCCCGTAAACTTCAAATCGCACTTTTATGCTTTCTGCTACCTTTGGCGTGTACAGCTGTTATTATAGTCTGAATGTCTGTGGCACCTGCCTGCCACCAAATCCACAGCATTGGATTGTAGCAGCATTCCAAACTCCCAATGTACTGGTGTTTGGAGGTGGAGCCTTTGGGAAATGAGCAGATCAAGCAGGTAGCCCCATCCTGATGAGATGAGCACCCTTCAGAGAGGCCAGAAAGTTCCCTTACCCCTCAGCTACATGAGGTTACAGAAAGAAGATATGTGTCACTGAAGAAGCAAGTTCTCAATGGACACCCAAACTGTCAGTGACTTGATCTTGGACTTCCAAGACTCTAGGACCATGAGGAACAAATTTCTACTCTTATAAGCTGCTCAGCTTATGGGTACTTCACTCTTGTTTTGGCCCCAGGAGTGAAGGAGTGAATGAACTAACACAGCTGAAAAATAAGAGGCTCTGGAGAGGGCTCCCTTCTATCAGGCTCTTCCACAAAAGACAGATCCCCTGTCACTCTGGGATATTTACCAGTATTTCCTAGGGGTTAGTATATGTGCTTCCTTTAGACCATTAAAGTTAATCAATTGTGAGTTTAAAATTGCAAAAAAAAAAAAAAAAAAAAAAAGAAAGAAAGAAAGAAATCAAAATGCAATAAATAAGTAAGTAAATAAATAAATACCCAGAACAACAAAACAAATAAAGGTGAGGGTCACCTATGGTCTCCTCATACCACTATCAGAGCATTTCTCAAAGACTAGTTTCCCAAGATAGTCTGCAATAAATAGGCTTCTTTTTTTTTTTTTCAATAAATAGTTTCTGCTGTAAAAAAAAAATTTTTTTTGAGTCTCTTACAGATTCACAAAGACTGTTAACGGGCTGTGAGAGCTGTAGACAAGGAGTTTCTTCTTTGTCATTAGTTCGCTCTAAAATCCCATACATATTAGCATTTGGGGAACATGTTTTACAAGTCTAAGTCAGTTGTTTTTTTTTTAAGATTTTATTTATTTATTTGACAGAGAGAGGCACAGCAAGAGAGGGAACAAAGCAGGGGGAGTAGGAGAGGGAGAAGCAGGTACCCTCTGAGCAGAGAGCCTGATGTGGGGTGATCCCAGGACTCTGGGATCATAACCTGAGCCCAAGGCAGACAATTAACAACTAAACCACCCAGATGCCCCAAGCATAAGTCAGTCTTAAAAATTCCTCATAAATGTATTACATAATCTCCTATCAACAACTAGGATACACAAAAAGCTCTGAGAATCAAAAACCATTTGTGTGTGTTTGTTGTAATTCAGTTTATGATAAAATTTGGCCTAGCTTGAATGCATATGGCAGTAAAACACAGCCTAAACTGATAGGAGGCTGTGTTTGTAAGCATATTATTTCACTGAGGATACGTCAGTGTGTTTGACCATGAGATACACCCATGACTCTGTAGGAACTGTTATGTAATCTACAGATGACATATCTCATTACCTTTTAATAATCCAAAGAATTCTAAATTTTGAAATGTATCTCCCAAGGACTTAAGAGAAGGGTGTGTGAGTCTGTAGAAACTATGCTGGTTAAGAACATAGATGTAGTTGGTGAGGACAAACATCACTTGCACAAGACATGTTGCAAGATTTCTGTAATGCCGTTAGACTAAGATACACTTTAACAGAGTATATGATTTACTGAGCTTTTTTAATAAAAGTGCATATAGTGGAAGGCACACAGTAGGTCCTTCATATATATTTAACGAATGAGTTAATTGATAAAGTCTAATGCTCCAGTTATGTAATTATGTAAAGCTGTTTAAAATAGGTAGACATGCATTCCTACACAAATACCACTAGGCATGGGGGCCTGCCAATGGAGATATAATTCCTTGTACTCAAATAGTTCTACTTTCATGTTATATCTTCCTCTTAATTTATGAGGATAGAAAATAAATATTAGAACCATTATAACTTTTAAAAATATTTTCAGTATTTCAGTTTCTTCTCTAAGTCGAACTTATTTAGTCTTTCCTCTGGACCTGGTATGCTAGAGATGACATTCACCCACTCTTTCATTTTCCTCCCTTTGCTTTCTTTGTATCCCTTCTAAAATGTCTTTCTTTTAGAATAACAACCTAAGCTGTACACAGCAGTTTTTAAAGTATGTCATAAAAAGCGTTTGATTCACTTTCATTTCATTTCAGATGCTAAACTGAACTTTGCAATGCCGTGCCTTTCGCCACAGGTGAGAGATCAGCACAGTATATAAGAGGGTGAAGGCTGTGGTATCTGATAGACTTGGCCTTAAAAATGAATCCACCTTAAAAATGAATCACTGAACTGCAAGACAATTATTGTCCAAAGACTCAGTTTTCTCCACTGTTAACAGGTGAATAATAACACGACTTAGCAGCAATGCTTGGAGGCTTACAGTAGGTTAATACACCAAAGGTGCCAGGTAGGAAATTAGGTATTATTAAATGGGGCGGGGGGGGGGGGCGGAAAAAGGGAAGTGGGAGGAGCACTGACAAATGTCAACTTTAATGGTCCTCATACCTACAACTTAGTGGAAGAAACTATTGCTTTGAAAAAGCAGAAGTTTCACTGCAAGCTTTCTGGAAAGATATGCATTAAAACGTTCATAATGCTTTTCTCTGGGTAATAATATTATTAATAATGTGCTTATTATTATTTCCTTATTATTCCTCCACATTACTGGAATCTACAGTGATAGGTCTGCAATACTTCTGGAATTAGGAAAAATTGAATCCATTTTTAATTTTAGAAAAAAAAAGTGTTTTGATATTTAAATTAAAGAGCTTCATTTATATGGAAAATTAACTCATGGGGAACTTCATAGTCTTCAAATATTTTAGAGAAATAAGCTTTTCATTATAAATTAGAAATTATTAGAAATGAGTTTTACAAATCCGTTCAAATATTACTCTTGTATAATGCTCCACACTTCCCCTCAACCAAAAAAATTCTATTACTATGAGTGTTCACCTCATATCACTTACCTTAATATTTTTAAAAATAACTGTTAATCGAGCAAGAGTATACTGCTGTTGTGTATAATTTACTTAAAAAATTATTAGTGAATTTGAACTTTTTCTTTATTTTCATTGGTCACTTACATATTTTTTTTTTAAATTGTTCACAGCGTTTCCCCCACATTTCTATTTTAGTGCATGTTTTTGATTTAAAAGTATGCTTTATGAACTATTAAGGGCATTCAAGCTTTGATACATTTTTTACAAATACCTTTCAGTTTATTTTATTTTACATAATCTCTTTGTGGTTCCTTTTATTACTTGTCTGTTTAAAAAGCATTTTCCTAGCCCAAAATTAAATTAATATCAGCATAATTTTTGGTTGGATATTAGATGACTGCAATTTCACATTTAATTAAATATATTAAGAATCTGACATGATATTTTTGAAAAACATAACCTTTCAAGGCAAATAGCCAATTCACTCAAGACTTGTATGGAAAATCTATCTCTTTGCTCTTAGTTTAGAACACTTTTCTTTATATGTTAATTTTTAAATAAAAGGTCTATATTTAGGGGTATCTATTATGGCTCCTCCTCCCCCAAGTTTTCTCTCAGTTAATGCAATCGCTCTCTAATTCCTTAAGAAAAAAAGGAAAGAAAAATTAAACTTCATCATTGAATTTTCTCCTCTTCTTACATATAAGCCACTAGAAAATCATTTCAATTCAGCTTCCAAAATTTCTAATCTGATCACTTGGAGTTCCACTCCTACCACCCTTGTTTAAAGATCACCATTATCTCTAGCTTGGTCTCCTGAACTGCTCCCTAATTGCTACCCTTGCTATGCTCTTGCTCTTTAAAAATGTAAATAAAATTAAGTCACTCTTCTGCTGAACACCCTCCAAGGTCCTTTCACTGTGCCATCAACCCTGTGGTCCAATCCATACATAACTCTCCAGCCGCATCTCATTCTCACTCTGTCCTTTGTTTATCTTGCTTCCTGCTCTGGCCATATTTGCCTTCTTGCACGGCTAGTGTGGGACATTTTACAGCTCTTCTCTCTGCCCACGAGGCTCCGTCACAGTAAAGGCAGTTTTGCTAAATCCTTGAATTTCACTTGAATAAATCCCCTTGAATTTCACTTCCTCAGTGAAGTCTTTCTTGAAAACCCAATAGAAAGTAGCTTCTGCATCACTCCCCTTCATATATTTCTGGACTTTTTCTATCACATAGAAATACAAAATCTTATTGCCTGATTTTTCTATGTTTATGATCCTGTGCTTCCTCTCATGCTCCATGAAAGCAGGAATTTTGTAATGTATCTTTTTTGAAATGTATCTGTCTTGTTCAACACTCTCTTCCCCATTCCTGGAACTCTGGAGGGGCAGGAGATGTTGACTGAATAAATGAATTACTAAATGAGTAAATGACATTTTCCCATGTACTGTTCTTCTTTTTTCAAACAGAAACCTCTCAGAGAAGTTTAAAATATTTTCAATAAATCTACATCCAAAATTTCTTGGCAATTCCTAATTATTCTATGCTTTTCATTGCTCACTTGCTCATTATTTAGTCCCCTTGGTAGTATACAGAAAAACTGTAGCTTTAGTATTTGATATTTAATATATTGTTATATTTAGTCATTATGAAGGAGTTCATGGTTACCTATAGGTTATCTAATTACATAATTATAAACCCCACTTTCCAAATTTACATTTTCCTTCTTTGTCATATTTAATTACAATGGCAATGATGCATTGACTGTTGAAATTCATATGAAAATATTCTGATATGAAACTCTCACCCATAAATATTCATTGTTTCCCCTTTAAATAGAAAGTGAAATTCAGACCTCAGAATCTGGTATTCAAGTTCCCATATATTTCCTTTCAAAATATGTCCCCCTCTACTCCCTAGAGAAATCCCCATGCTTGAACCAATCTTTACTCTTATACTACCCAAAACGTCTGAGCTTTTGAGTCTTTTTCCTCTCTGCAGTGCCCTAATTCCCTTTTCTACTTGTTACAATCTACTTCAGTATGCCTACTTGGCATCTATTTAATTATACCCTTCAGAAAGGACTTCTCCTTCCTTTTGTACTACCATACGTCTTGGGTAGCAGACATTATTTGTGGGTGTCCATTTCTAATACATTATAAACATTCAAAAATACATGGAATGAGTGGCTACTTTGCCTACTATAAATTTCAGTTCTCACAGCGAACCTGGAAAGACACTGCCATAGTCATAAAGTTACAGAAAAGTTGCAAGTAGGCTATAGAGAATTTTGTTTTTTTCTGAACTCCTTCCTTGAACTATTCCTGAAGTTAGATGCCGACCTTTTGCCTCATCACTTTTAAATACTTCAGTATGTATTTACCACGAACAAGAAATATTCACTACCTAACCATAAGACCATCAAAGTCAGAAAATTGTCAGTTACACATTTTTAGCACTAACACTCAGCCCCCTTTCAAGTTTAGTCACTTGTCTCAGGAATGCCCTCTGTAGCAGAAGAACCCAGTTCAGAACCACACATTACAATTAATTTCCATTGTGTTTAGTTTACTCCAGTCTTGAACAGTTGTCTTTCTTTGATTTCCAAGACCTTGAAACATTTGAAGATTATATGCCAGTTTTTTTGCAGATATTCCTTAATTTTGGTTCTGTGTTTCCTCATGATTAGTTTTGAGTTTTGCATCTTTGGCAGACAATAACACAAAAATGATGCTTTCTTTTTCTCATTATATTCTATCAGGTGGTACATGATTCTGGTGTATTCTCCTTACCTACAGTGTTCCCTGTGATAAACTGATTAAAGTGTATCTGCCAAGCTTATCCTCTATAAAGTTAGTCTTTTCTTTTTTGTAATTAATAGTCACTTTGTTGGGAGTTACCCAATATCAAGATACCATTACTCCGGGGTGCCTGGGTGGCTCAGTGGGTTAAAGCCTCTGCCTTTGGCTCAGGTCATGATCTCAGGGTCCTGGCATCGAGGCCCACATCAGGCTCTCTGCTCAGCAGGGAGCCTGCTTCTGTTTCCTCCTCTCTTTCTGCCTGCCTCTCTGCCTACTTGTGATCTTTGTCTGTCAAATAAATAAATAAAATCTTAAAAAAAAAAAGATACCATTACTCCATTCCTCAACAAACTTGCAGTTTATATGTGCAGTAGTCTCCCTTTATCCACACACAGTTTTGCTTTCTGGGGTCTATTACCAGTGCTCAGTTATGGTCCAGAAACAGAAGATCTTCCTCGTGATGTGTCATCGGAAGGTGAACAGCCGCCAGATGCTAGGTGACAATGCCTAGGTCATTCACCTCACTTAGCCTCATCACACTGGCATTTTGTAATCTCACATCATCACAAGAAGAACGATGAGTATAGTACAGTTAAGATATTTTGAGGGAAAGAGACTGTATTCACACAACTTTTATTTACAGCATATGGTTATAATTGTTCTGTTTCATTAATAGTTATTATTGTTCATCTCTGTGCCTAGTTTTTTTAACTTATCACAGGTATAAATATATAAGAAAAAATAGTATATATAGAGTTTGGTACTATCCTGGTTTCAGGAGCCGACTGGGGGTCTTGGAATGTTCACCTCATGATAAAGGAAAGCTAATGAATGTGTGTGTGTGTGTGTGTGTGTGTGTGTGTGTGTGTGTGTTCATTTTCCCCCTTTATTCAATGGTTTAGAATTATTTACTTCATAATTAATTTGACTTAAAATCATATATTATTTACTCTGATGTTCCAGTTGTCTCCAGCTGCCTAGCGGAAGCCTCCTCAGTTTGGTCTCCCCATCTTTGCAGCACGTTCCCATCGTTCTTTAAGTGTTTCCTTATTTTCTGGCAGAAGACACATCCAGCTCATTTTCTAATTTACCCACTTCAGTTATACAGAGGCATTTCTTCAAGGATCTCAGAGGAGACTGGTATTTACAAATGAAGAAATGAGCCCTAGGTGTGTACTAATTGCTTTGGGGGTATTACTGATTCCAGGACATCCCAGTGAACAGAACTATCCATATCCAGAACTGTATCTATATCCACAGAAAAATATGAGTTTACACAGCTACCTGTAATCCCAATCCAACAGCATGGGGTTCATTCAAGTTTTCTCCCTTTCCATGTTTGCACCTTGGATGATGAGGAACCAGGTTCCCATATCCTTAATGTATTTACTTACTTGATCAATTCTCTGTGGACAACTCATTTTTCATCTTTGCCCTTCCATAGATCTCCTGCTTGGATGCTCTACTCCCAGCCTGGGTTCCAGCAACCATGCCAGGCCATTCTTCCACATGGATGTCCCTTTCATGCGGCTGAGCTCTGATACTCTGTACCCTTCTGCAGATATGTCTTGACCATTCTTTCATGGCTTTGCCCCCTCACACTAGGCCATTCACCCCATACAGACATGACCCTTAGCCCACTTAGTCTCTGGTACTCCATGCCAGGCTGCCCTTCTGTGTGGATATCCTCCTCTCTGTGCTCAGGCTCTGGTATCCCGAATAGGAAATCTCTCCTTCCACACCCTGGTAAGGTTCTCACACCCTATGCTGGGTCCCAAAGATTCCATACCGTTTCTCATACAGATACCTTGTTTTTTGCCCCCCTTAATGGCTTTAGGACTAACCTGTTCAAGAAGGAACAGAAAAAGCAAAGAAGGAAGGAGATGAAAGGCAGACAAGGAAGAGCTATTGTTATTGTTTTAGGCAGAAAGTTTCTGAAATACACAGTGAAAAATACTTTAACTTGGTCTAAAGAGCATGAGAAATGAGATCAGCAACTTCTCCAGAGCTGCTGAATTATACCTCGCCGTGATATTCTGTTGTATATTTTGCTATGTTCCAACTACTATGACTACTACTGTTGAAATGACTTTTCTAAGCTCTTTATATGTGGGCATTTATTGCTCTCCTCATCAGAATCCATTCTATATTCTCTTCTTCCAGAGCACCCTAACTTCTCAGCTACAGGGTTTGTACCTACTGACTCCACACCAAGCTCCGCAGGCAGACACTGGCTCTCTTAAGCCAATTGGTTTATCTCAATCCTCCAGACTACTATAATTAGTTCAGAGATGGGCAAGGAATAAGACCTTAGTCTCCCAGCAAGTGACATTCACCTGACCACAATGATTGGTACACGGTAGGCACTTGACTAAGCTGGTCCAGAGTGACTTCTGGGACTGAGAGGATACAAAGTCTGTCTTCTCTTGGAGTTGGTAATCTAGGACCTGATACTACTCTAAGAAAACAGCATTAAGCCATGTGGAGATCTTTGTGTAGAGGCAGAAGATGAGAGAAACCCAGAAAAATCAGAGCAAAAAAAAATAATAATAATGTTTGCCTTCTATCAGAAAATCTTCACTGTGAAGAGGCAATTCAGATTGTTTTAGTTATCTTCCCAGTTGATCCCACAAGTGCTCATGGATTCTGTTCCAGAGTCACTCAAGTGTTTATTTCAAAAGGTCTTTCTACTGTTGACCACTTAAAATTAGTTGTCTCATCCATGCTTCATGATCTGTTCCCTCTCTAAAACAAGCCAGATTGAGAAATTGTTCTTGACAACATTTCAAACCCTTCCTCACTTCCTCAGTTGTATTTGTACCACTCTGGTTCCTAGGTTTCTGGTCCCACAAAGTTCACATTCATTGTGACTTCTGGATCCTTCCATCTGGGACTCCTTCAGTCTCCATGTTAACTTATTGGGCTTTGGTTCGCAACACCATTTTTCAGCTTCTGTGTTGGCCCAAGTGCTCCTTTCTCTTATACCAATTGAAAAAAACTCTCTGCTTCAGTTTCCCCCAGTAAAATCTCACCATCTGAGCATATCTTATGGTTTCTTGAACATTGAGATTCAGGCACACAACAAATGAAGGAATTCCCACTTTGTGCCAGGTGCTGTATTAAGGATCTTGACAACATATTTTCTCTTGACATAAGTGTTATAAATCATGTATTAATAATTTATGAAATTAAAATACATTTAACCTTTGAACAACATCGGTGTTAGTGGCACCAACCATCCCAAGCAGTCAAAAATCAATGTATAACTTTTAATTCCCCAAAAACTTAACCACTAAAGCTGACTGTTGACCAAAAGCTATACAGATAACACAGCCAATTAACACATATTTTGTATGTCATATGTATTACATACTGTATTCTTACAATCAGGTAAGCTAGAGAAAAAATGTTATTGAAAAAGTCATAAGAAGAGAAAATACATTTACAGTACTGTATTGTGTCTGTTGAAAAAAATCTGAGAAGCAGTGCACCCACACAATACAAAACCATGTTGTTCATGGGTCAATGTACTTATTGTATTTAAAAATCATATATATGAATTCTGTTGGCATGCCTTAATTCTAACTAGTGTTCTTTTTATAGTACACAGCTGAATTCAAACTAGAATTCATAAGGACAGTTTTATTGTGATTCCTGAGATTCCCAAACTACTAGGTTTCTATGGACATCTGAGAGTCAAATATTTTCTTGGCTAAAAAAGGGTCAGTTGATCATTCTTAATATCTGGTTAGTTATAGACAAAAAGAACTTTTTTTAAAAAAAGATTTTATTTATTTACTTGACAGGGACAGAGAGATAGTGAGAGAGAGAGAACACAAGCAGAGGCAGCAGCAGGCAGAGGGAGGAGAAGCCCACTCCCTGGTGAGCACGGAGCCTGACTCTGGATCCCAGGACCTGGGATCATGACCTGAGCCGAAGGCAGCTGATTAACCAACTGAACTACCCAGGCAACCCCCAAAAGAACTTTTTACGGTTAGTGTTTTAACTTCTAAAATGAAGTACATTTTAAACAAGAATGTGTTGTTAGTATCTGTGGGCCACTTGGACATCTTCTTTGCTAAACAAAATAAGTCAATCAGAGAAAGACAATTATCATATGATCTCACTGATATGAGGAATTTGAGAAATAAGACAGAGGATCATAGGGGAAGGGAGGGACAAATGAAGCAAGATGAAACCAGAGAGGGACACAAACCATAAGAGACTCTTAATCTCAGGAAATAAATGGAGGGTTACTGGAGGAGAGGGGGGTAGAAGGGATGCGGTGGCTGCGTGATGGACATTGGGGAGGGTATGTGCTATGGGGACTGCTGTGAATTGTGTAAGCCTGATGAATCACAGACCTGTATCCCTGAAACAAATAATACATTATCTGTTCATTTTTTTTTAAAAAGTAAAAAAAAAAAAAAGTGTATCTGTGGACAGTTTGATTATTATCTTCAGTTATAGAAACATTTATCAATCCCTTGGAATAAGCCAGGCACTGTGCCAGGTTCTGCAGACACCATGAAAAGCAATAAGATGTGCTCTGAGCCCTTGTGGAGCTTACCTAAATTGTGAAAGACAAACACTAACTGCAGAATCGCTCAGGAAACACACAATCACAACATTCTTAAGTTTTCATTTGAATCTTTCCCTTGCATTCATATAAGTATGACATCTTGAGTAAGATACTCAGAAAATTATCTGAACCAGGAGTTTTTTTTTTTTTAAGATTTTATTTATTTATTTGACAGATCACAAGTATGCAGAGAGGCAGGCAGAGAGAGGAAGGGAAGCAGGCTCCCTGCTGAGCAGAGAGCCAGATGCAGGGCTCGATCCCAGGACCCTGGGACCATGGCCTGAGCTGAAAGCAGAGGCTTTAACCCACTGAGCCACCCAGGTGCCCCTCAACCAGGAGTCTTAATCCAGATGCTCACCCAGGCTAAGCAGACATCTAACCCAGTGAAGAAGTAAAGTGGAAATGCATGCCCAATCTAAAGGGATGTGTTGCCCCATGAAATGTGGGCTCAGTATTCCCAGAGCTTCATGTCTTCTAGAGTCAGATTTTTGAATGTTTAAAACAATTTAAAAGTTATGGGGCCAAACAAAACATGTCTGAAGATTTGTCCTGCAAGCATCAGTCTATAATGTGTAACGAATGGTGAAGCTTAGGTTTATGATGATTCAAGTTAATACTATATATATCGTAGTATCTTATATATCTTGTCTGATCTGATTTCCTATATATCTTATATAATCTCTCAGAAGCAAATTCAAGTTCTGCTCCTGATCACCACCTCTAGGTGGAATGTGTAATTTACCCAGCAAGTGGTGTCTGACAGTGACTATCACAAAATGTTAAACTTCATAAATTCTGTTACATTTCATTTTCATCTGAAAATATCCATTAGTCTCTGCCTCTTTGAATTGTGATAAACTATTCTGTTTAAGCTAACTATACTCTATGCTTTCTTCTACTTTTAAATTCTTTAACTTTTTTTTAATAGATCTTGTAATTAAGTCATTTGGTACAATTTATGCCACAATAAAACTTCAATTGCCACTAACTCTTCTTTGAACTTCTTATGCATTTTTTTCACCATATATGGGTAAGTTATTCATGGTTTAAATCTCATTTGATATTCTATGGTCTGCTTTGAAATTTCTTTAAGCTACAATCATCTTTGGCCATATGGTGTTTGGACACAACTGGGGATTGATCAGTAATTTGTTAACATGTCCTTTCTTAAGAAAGTAGTTCCCTGTGAAAAATCTTATCTTTACATATAGGTACTCTTTTTTGGAGAAGAAAAAGAGAGATTTTCAGTTGGCACTTTAATTCTTACAGAAGGCGGTCAACCTAAAGTCTGCCTATATGATGTCTAAGGAAAGCAGAGGATGCATATTTAGTCAAAAACTCAGAATAAGGGTGCCTGGGTGACTCAGTCGGTTAAGCACCTGTCTTTGGCTCAGGTCATGATTCTGGGGTCCTGGAACAGAGCCCCATATCATGCTCCCTCAATGGGAAGCCTGTTTCACCCTCTCCCCACTGCTGGTGCTCTCTCTTGCTATCTCTCTCTCAAATAAATATTTAATAAATATTTAATTAAATATTTAATATTTATTTAATAAATCAATAAATGAAATATTTTTTAAAAAAACAAAAACAACTCAATAAAAGTTCCTTAGGCTCCAGTAGCCTTCACATATTTGGGGCCCAACTCTCATTTGAAATCTGGTTGTAAAAGAAATTCACTCATTCCTCTAGAAATTCTAAGATTGTTTCTTAGGAGTCTTCAGAAAACTGCATAAATGGGCCAAGTTGTCTTGGTCTGCTGTAAAATTAGTTTTACTGAGTTGAACTTTGGAATGCTATCTATATTCAGTCAGAATATATGAAAATAAACAGGCTTAGGTAAGCATGACCATCTCCACTATAGCTATGACATGGTGGTCAGTGTCCATTATATCACTCAGGAAAAGCCAGTCATAGCCAGATGGGATAGTAAATATGGCATAAGCCAGATCTGCAGCCCAAATCTAATGATTATTGTAGTACTCTGTTCTCCTATTTTATTAATCTTCATCTTCTGCTTTCATTTCTAATATTCAAGGTTCCACTCTTTTATAATTCTTTTTTACTGATGTATTCCTATAACCTGTGTGGCAAAATTTGGCCTTAACAATTACATGCAAATAAAGTTACTTTAAAATCACTGACAATTTCCATCTATTTTTCTTTGCTGAATCTAGTACTTTGTAACATTTACAAAATATGCTTCCTTACTACTTTTTCTCTAGGCTGTAAGTTCCCTAAATCTAAACATTAGCTTGTTAAGAATCCCAAAAAGGAAAAATAATAAGTTGCTGCCTACCAGATGAAATTCAAGAGACATCATGATGATCTCCCTTCTATCTCTCTAAAAGTATGCTCTTTTTGTTTCATTTTGTTTTGTTTTCCTCTTACCAAATTTGTGGAACTCACAATATTACAAATTCTGCAATGTGACTATCAGAACTACAGCTAATCATAATAGGTAATAATAAGTCCAATTTTTTTTTTTTTTTAACAGCAAGAAAGATGTAAGGAGGAAATTCCACAGTTGTGGCAAGGAAACAACAGGGTCATTCGATTGTAAACTCCCAGAAGTTTCAGTAACCCTAATTCCTAAAAAGGTATATGATTTTAAAATGTAAAATTCTTAAGGGGAAAACAACAACAACAACCAGAAGAAAGACAGTTTCCTTGTCAAGTTAAATGGTAAATTGTCACATGGCACAAACTGCCATTTCTACAGAGACAGAACAGGATTGTTGTATGTAGCTACAGTGGTGAGGCTCATTTTATAATTCAACCTCTGGGTAATAGAGGCCCAGCTGCCAAATCTGGTGAGAGTATGAGAAAGACACCTGCTTTAAAATTGAAGGAAAATTCCTCAAGGAAGTTAAGGTGAAATAAATATAACCTAGGAAACTTGAATAACCAGTTGGCCAACTTAAACCTCTTGTCAAGCCTTGTTTTAACTCACTCTGTATATCAATGGCATTAATCTTGCACCTTCCCCTGTCAAGTTATATATTAAAATGTAAGCATTTAATATTGGGAACTCCATGATTGAAAACTTAAGGTGAAATTTAAAAATACAGTTGAAACAGAATGTTGGAAAGAAGCAATTCTACTGTGACAGGTCTCTCTGAAATTCAAAATCTTTTATTGTTCTGATGGTGCTCTAATTCATTCTCTTTTTCTCCAAATCTCCCATATCTATTTTTTCAACAGCACTATGCCAACAAATTAATTTTCAATTAATTAGTTTACCTTATCTGTCACTTAAGAACCCACACCAGGATATTATTAAGAAATACTGCATTTTATAATAACTTACAAGGACCTTTTTTACTGTATTTTCATGAAATCTACAGAAGTTTATAACCTTTTTCTATTTACCCACTGGCAACGTTTTGTGTGTCTATTGAGCTTGTTAACTTTTCTTGTAAGCTTACATCTTACAAGATTTTGTTGTTCAACACGCAGTAAAAAAAAAAAAAAAAAAGATACACTTTACTGGCTCACATCCACTCTATCCTATTTAAAACAAAACCAAATAAAAACAAACCTTAAACAAAAGGTTAAATCTGATTTCAGACCATTTCCCAACAGCAATCATGTGTATTCCATTGGGAAAAGAAGAAAATTCTCAACAACTTAGAACTGACTCCTGTTCCACACAGTCCCTGCTTCCAGTGAAATGCTATCAGCAGCAGATTGTGTGGTCTGTCAGGGTGCACATGGAGTTTCCTCAAGAGGAGAGAATACTTTTTAACCCGATGTCTAATGCCATCATGAAAAACTTGAAGATTAACATACCTTTTATATCAAATAACTCTATTCCCCCCAAATGTAGGTATTTTCAAAGCCCATGTGAACAGTATTTTCCATAAGATAAATAAGCAAGAGATTGATTGAATAACTGAATAAATGAATAATCAGAACTAGGGAGGAACCTCTTATCTTAGAAGATATCTGGGGCTTAACATATTTATGTGTTCTTATCTATGTTTATATGGCATTTAACTTTTGAACTAAATTCATATAGAAATTTGTTTTAAGATTTTATTTATTTATTTGACAGGGGGCAGGGGGAGAGGGAATACAAGGAGGGGGAGTGGGAGAGGGAGAAGCAGGCTCCCCGCTGAGCAGGAAGTTCTACGCAGGGCTCAATCCCAAGACCCTGGGATGATGACCTGAGCCAAAGGCGGACGCTTAACAACTGAGCCACCCAGGCGCTCCAAATTCATATAAAATTAACTACCTGTGACAATAAATACTTGTTACAGAAGACTGGGAAAACTGTTTCTCTGAATAGTTTTTCTGATAAGGTTAAGTTGTCCACAATCTATTTTAACTATGTTAAATGTAAAACCAAAAAGCACATTTGGGAGAAGAGACAGGGGATATGATTATGTGTGATTAATATTTCATTATCACGCTTTTCTGTATTTTTCAAATATTCAACAGTAAGTTTATATTCTTGTCGTATGAAAACAAATTAAATAACTTTAAATGTTACTGGATAATGACAACAATGACAATCTCAGAGTTATCCCAGATGTACAAAATGCCCTGTTATACAAATACTCATAAAGAGCCTAAGGACCCTGACCCCCAACAGTCATGGAAATTATTCTTTTCTTCTTTTTACTCTTGCCTCTGTCAGTTGATTGCTGCGCAGAGTTAGCATTCTTTCCCAGGATTCTCCCTATTTATTAACTCTAAGTTTAGGTCAGCGTGGCATCCTCGAAGGTGATGAGGCATCCAGCAAACGTGAAAGAGAAGAAGGAAGACTGGACAGTTGCTTCTGCCTTTCCTGTCCCCTGGCCATGCTCCCTGGTTCCTTTCACAAAACTGTGGTGGTCCAGGGGAAACCCTCACTCCTCAAGTAGCTGTTAGGACCTAGGTGACCTACGATAACCTGCATCTAGTCTTCTCAATTCGAGAATGTCCTATGCTTGGTAAACAAATCCCACAGTTCTTATGTTTTTGTGCTTTTGCTCTTCAATATAGGGGAAGAAAAAAAGTAAAGCTTAAAAAGCTTTACACCAGAAAGCAGAGAGGTATGGGAAAAAGTTGCGTTGCTTTCTATAATTTTCCCCTCTGCTGTCTGTAGTAAAACCTTTAAGAAACCTTAAAGAACTGTTTATTATGCTGTGCGTTATGTTCAGGGAAAGAAGCATAAAGGAGAAACCATAAGTAATTACTGTGCACTTGATTAGGGATGTTAGAAAGCCTTATCTGAAGTAAGAAGACATCGCTTAAAAGAGAAAAAAAATCAAAAGGCAACAAGCAACGCCTTGTAAGCACCTATTCTAAAGAAGGAGCTCGTGCAGGTAGCAGAAGATTGAGCAGAGAGGCCTGTGGTTATCCCTTTTTTCTTCTAACGTTTGGGTAAATAGGTTCAATTCTGAGAGAATGAGTAGGAAGCCTAATTCGACCACAGATCAGGCTGAAATCTCCAAACAAGATTTAGCATTAGTAAAGCTGTAATTTTGACCCTCTGCCCCGTCTCTGCTTCTCAGTCTGTTCTGTATTAGAGGTGGAGGCAGGAGTGATTCAAGCCTTAATAGTAGATAAGACACACTTTTCCTCTAATGTTGAGGAGCTAAAATTTTGGTGGTGTAAAGGAAAGAGTTATCCAACTATTATTTGCACAAACAGAACTTCAGTCATAATTAAACTGAATACTACAAAGAGTCCATGGGTGGATCTACCAAGAGAACCTGATTGGTTCGGGGAAATCAGGGAAAACTTTCTTGAGGTAGAGAGCTTCAAGCTGAACTTGGAAAGATGAGTTGTGGGGGCTACCCAGGTAAAGGGGGCAGAGGGGAAAGAGCATCCTAGACAAAGGAATGGTTGGGCAAAAGCAGAATGGTACAATCAGTCATTAGAGAAGTCCAATTGGTTGATGTGTGAAAGTGATTGAGTAAATGTCAGTAAAGTAGGCAGGGGTTCTCTTCTTCATCCCCAGATCAATGGGAAGTCTTTAAATGATTGTTAAGTCATAATCATATTTTTGTTTTTTAAACTAATCACTAAGGCTGCCTGAGGAGAATGTTTCAAAAGGGTGCGCGCATGCGCACACACAGACACACACACACACATGCTTCTAGGAGATCATTACAATAGCCAATAGCCAAGGGACCCCATGATGCTCTCCTTCGCCAGAACCTTGGAGATCCAGGAGTCCCCTGTCTACCATCTTGGAAGGAAAGGACAGTCCGCATTCCAACCATATTGTGGTGATATGCCCTTGGCATATTTGGCAGGGGATATGATGCTGTATCTTCAAGTAGAATTAACACCAGCTAGTTTCTTTCATGCTATCAGCACTGAAGCATGCCCATGTCACAATAGCTAGAATGAACTTTTAAAGGTTCGCTGGAGAAAGCAATCATCACCTTTTTCTCATTTTTTTCTTGGACTATTTTCTGTTTATTGCCAAGGATGATCAAACTCATTCTTCTTCTAAGTGGAAGATGCCAATACCTGGCAATTCTTTATTTCTAACTCTGACTTTTCCTCTATAGGCCATACAAAGATTTCCAGCCAACTCCTTGTACCTATTGCTCACTGGATATTTTGAAAGTATCTCAAACTCTGTATTTGTAATAGTGTGTTAGTTTTCCAATCCAGTTTGAATTTCATATCGTATTAATGACTAGAAATCCCAAAGTAATGCCATTATCACTCTTAAACATTTACCATGTTTATCTTAGAAATGCCTCAAATTTGGTTCCTTTTCCTCCATTATCATCATCATCATCATCATCATCATTATTTAACCAAAGTTAAACCTTACTGGGGTCTTAGTATGTGTCTGGGACTGGTGCTGGGCACTTTGTATTATCACTTATATTATTTGTATTATATTTGTATTATTTGTATTATCACATATTATTTTGTATTATCACTTATATTATTTGTATTATCACTTATATTATTTACCAAGTTTATCTTAGAAATGCCTCAAATTTGGTTCCTTTTCCTCCATTATCATCATAATCATCATCATCATTATTATTTAACCAAAGTTAAACCTTACTGGGGTCTTAGTATGTGTCTGGGACTGGTGCTGGGTACTTTGTATTATCACTTAATCCTCACCATGAACCTATGCTATTATTATCCCAATTGAGACTTAGGAGAGATTATATTATGCCCAAACTGATGGGTTATCAACCACAAGGCCCTTCACAATTTGACCTTACCTTCCCTCTTCAAGTTCATCTCTCACAATCCATCCACCTTCTATGAGCTGGGGATGGTCAACCTCTTGACCATTTCCTAAACATGCCATACTCCTCAGTCCCTCCCAAATAAGTCATTTCTGATTCAATTTTCATGGTCAACCTTACATGTTATCTCGTTTCTGAAATCTTGGACTTTCCTGAACCTCTGCTATCCATCTCCACAGCTCTTTATCCACATTTCTATCTTACTACTCACCTCTTACTCTTGCTTTTAAGTATGTCTTTCTCAGGAGAGTTTTAGTTCTCCAGGTGTGGAAAAATATCTTATGTACCTCTCTACATCTAGAGTCCAGAACAGTGCCTGGAAGATGGCAGGAGTTCTGTGACTAGTGACAGCTAAGGTTTATCCCCAGACACTGTGCTAAGTTCTCACACACACTGTGCATTAACTTTCCCAACAGCCTTATGAAGTAGGTGCAGCTATCTCCCCCATTTCACAGAGAAAGCAGCTGTGTAACTGTCACAGAGATTATAAGCCATCTCCCTTTTCCTCTCATGGAAACAGAATCCTCAATCTTTAAGTGTTCATGGCCATCCAGAAAAAAGACATCTCTTTTAGGCTTCAAATTAGGTAGGCCTTGGGACAAAGACCTGAATCCTGGCTGTACTATTAAAGGGATGAAGGTATCTACCTTCTGGTGCTTTCCCTTGCCTTTTGGCTGGAAAGATGAGTCATCCTGGACCACACAGAGGGGGGCAACAGTAGAGATGGCAGAGCAAGATGAAAAAGAAACCTGGGCCCCTTAAGACCTCACAGAGTAGATTCGTTTTGCCAAGTTATTTCAAAAAATGACTCCAAGAATTCCTCCCATTCTATAAGCCCTCTAGCACTATAATTCTGCCATCCCTATAATCCAGAGGAATTTTCCCTCCTCTTAAATCTGGGCTGTCACCAGTGTTGGCCAATAGAATGCTACAGAAATGACATTGTGACTTTCTGGCTAGACCTTAAGAGGCCTTGCAGCCTCTGTTTGCACCCTCTTGGAAACCAGCCCCCACTTTAAGAAGCTCATGCTAGACTACCAAATGACACACCACATGAAGAGAGCAAGGTCACATGCAGGAGAATCAGTGACTACAGCTGCAGCCAGCACAAAGGCATGAAATATATGATTTAGGACATCTTAAATGCCCAAGAACCGCTTGAGTCAGCTCAGCTGATATGATATGCAGTAGAGATGAGCCCTCTTCACTGAGCCTTCCCCAAATTCTGGAACCTTCAATCAATAGCTTTTTTTAATTTTTTTTATTTTTTAATTTTTTGTTTGTGGCCATTTTTAAAAAAAAAACTTTAAATAAATTGAAATATATGAAGAAGTTGAAAGGTTGTAGGGTGAACGCCCACGAACTCTCTATCTAGATTTTACAATTAACCTTTTACTCCACTTACTTTATCTGATGCTATCCACCAACCCATCCCTTTAACTATCTGTTCTTTTTTTTTTTAATTTTTATTTTTTATAAACATATATTTTTATCCCCAGGGGTACAGGTCTGTGAATTGCCAGGTTTACATACTTCACAGCACTCACCAAAGCACATACCCTCCCCAATGTCCATAACCCCACCCCCCTTCTCCCAACTCCCCTCTCCCTAGCAACCCTCAGTTTGTTTAGTGAGCTTAAGAGTCACTTATGATTTGTCTCCCTCCCAGTCCCATCTTGTTTCATTTATTCTTCTCCTACCCCCTTAACCCCCCACATTGCATCTCCACTTCCTCATATCAGGGAGATCATATGATAGTTGTCTTTCTCCAATTGACTTATTTCGCTAAGCATGATACCCTCTAGTTCCATCCACGTTGTTGCAAATGGCAAGATTTCATTTATTTGATGGATGCATAGTATTCCATTGTGTATATATAACACATCTTCTTTATCCATTCATCTGTTGATGGACATCTAGGTTCTTTCCATTGTTTGGCTATAATCAATAGCTTTTTTTAAAGTCTCCAAGGTTCTGTGGTGGTTTTTCACATAAGAATATAACTAAAATAGCTACTATACCAGTTGGATTTGTATGAAAAGATATTTGTATATTGTAATTAGCTACTATTATTTCATGTCTCTGTGACATGAGTAGAGCCTATAGTTTGGCTATACAGTAACTTAACCAGGTTCCTAGAGTGGGTGGCTCAAAGAGAATTTGCAACAAGGCCGGTTATCTAGAGAGCCCAGACTCTAAAACACAGAATTATACTCTCTAGGAGGAAAGGGGGGAAAGAAGAGAAAGAAACATATTTGTTTATGAAAAATAATGTAGTTTTTCCAAATAACCAATGACACAGTTTCTGTCATAAGGTAGGGATTGTTTTGATGTTTACTAATATATAAGCCAACATTATAGGCTTTATATTTAGCTGATAGGTAAGACCTAAAATACTAGTTTCTTTTTTTAAAAAAATAGTTTATTTATTTATTTGAAAGAGAGACACAGTGAGAGCAGGAACAAAGCAGGGGGATTGGGAAAGGGAGAATCAGGCTCCCTGCTGAGCAGGGCTCAATCCTAGGATCCTGGGATCATGACCTGAGCAGAAGGCAGACGCTTAATGACTGAGCCACTCTGGTGCCCTATATGCTAGTTTCAACCTTCACCAATATTTTTCTATAAAAATCATGCCATACCAGAAGGCCCAATGAAATATAAAATATAACTTTTCTGCTTAATATAATAAAAATATAACTTATAAACATCTTATCTGTTTTTACACCTGCCTGGAATGCTCCCCCCCACCCTCCAAGCACATGACCATTTCTCTGTAGTTCTTTTTCACCTTTTCACTCAACCAACCCCCCTTCTGTGGAAACTCTCCTGAGCAAACCCATCCCCATGAACTTCTATAGCACCTGCTGCCAGTTCTATGCATTTGGGCAGAAGAGATTTAGAGGAAGTTCAGAGCAATACAGGTCTATCTCAAGAAACAAGGAAAACCACAAGATATACAGATAATTTAGTATTCTTAGTTTTTTATATATTATTCATCCCAAAGCTATTTATGGGCTATTCACTGTGTGATACATTGCCTCAGATGCTAGTGGGAATTCCAAATAAGGATAAGGTACAATCATTTCAAATAATGTGGTAGGGGAGATAAACCATAATACACAAGTGATTACAAGTCAAAATAGTAAATAATGAGTCCCCAAAAAGAAGGCCACTGGAATCCCTTAACTCCACTTGATAGAAGCATCATCAATGTTTTTTCCCTTCTTATTAAAATATAAGCCTCTTCAAAGCACAAACCTTATCATATGATCTTTATACTTCACAGCCTCTGGTTAACTATTTTTCTCACTGTGAATATCCAATAAACATTAAGGTTTTTTCCTGCTTCATTTAAGGAACGCAAATAAACACTTGGAAAATGGTAACTGCCTTAAATCTCACATTATTTTGAACTTCTCTCTCACTGAAGGAGAATTAATGAAGTTTTACTTTATTGTGCCTTAAAACATGTCAACAAATTAAATAATATTACAACAAATTTCTGGAGACTGTCTTACTACTTTTATTTTATTAGAAATTTGTGTGACCTTGAATAACCTATCACCTTGAATTTATAAATTACTTGCTCTGAAAATCTTATTTTAACAGTATTTGTTGTCATCAAAATTTTCCTGATAAGCAAAAGGGCTATATACTATATATAATTATATTTTCTGGACTAATTGTTCTGGAGGATTGTGAAATGTCAAATGAAAATAGTGCTATATTACTGATTTAATTGTTGCCTAAATCTAAAATTATTTTTAAGGAAATAAAGTGGAGAAAGGAGGAAAATGGGAAAATCAATGGATGAGGAGAAAACAGCCTCTCTGAGGCAAAGGTGGGGAAGAGAGCACACTTCTGCAGTTCTAAGCTTGAACTCTTGAGTCTGCCAACTTATACTTGAAATTTTTTGGGGCAAGCCATTTGAACTTTTCTTAACTTCAGTTTTCTCAAATGTAATACATAGAAGACTAATTATCTTATATATGTATTTTTAAGCATAAATGAGCAATGTATAAAAAGCACCTTACCCAGTGCCTCACATATAGTAGGCACGGAAACAATAGCACAATTGGGTACTGTGACAAGTTTAGGGTACAAGGGCCCACTTTTTTCTTGGGCAAGAAAAGAAGAGTGACTTTGGGTAGAGCATACCAGCATGTTGAATTTAACAACTTACACATTTCTAGGAGAAGGAGGAGGAGGTGGAAAAAGAGGAGGAAGAAAAAAAGAACAAGGAGAAGAAGAAGAAAAGAGAAGAGAAGAGAATACAAAATGAAACTAGGATGAGTGCTGGGATGCCAAATTTATATTTTCCCAAGCAAGGGAGATAATGATCAAAAGAATATTCCATTTGGAGTTTTTATTTTTGTTTGTTATAAACCACTTTGTCATGGTTGGCATTTATTGACAAGCTGTATTTGAGAACCACTAGATTAAATATTGCTTTGTAGCTCACTTTTTCTATAACATGTAAAATTGCTTAATTCTATGATACTGTGCCAGCATTACTACACAGATGTACACAGATTATGTGTATAAAGCCTTGAATGCCAATTAAAAAATAAATTCACTTGCCACTGACACGTAAAAGAAAGAGTAAAAAGAAAGATGTCCAAGATCTACATAGTTAACTTAATCATGTTGAGATTCTGGATATCTAATCTTTTCCTTTACAACTTATGACAATTATTTCCCCTCCCCCAGTTTTATTGAGAAATATATCACTGTATAAGACATACAATATGATGGTCTGATTTATATATTTTTCAGAAATGATTACTACAATAGATTTAACTAATATCCATTGTTTCACAAAATAAACAGAAAAAATTCCAAGAATTTTCTACCCTGCAAAGTTATCACTCAGAATTGAAGGAGAAATTAAGAGTTTTTCAGATAAGCAAAAACTACGGGAGTTCATCACCACTAAACTGGCCTTACAAGAAGAGTTAAAACGACTTATTTAAGTTGAAAATAAATGGTACTAAAAATAACAAGAAAAGACACAAATAAATTGAAAAATATTCTGTGCTCATGATTTGGAAGAACTAATGCATTAAAATGTCCATACCAAAATAATCTACATATTCAATGCAATTCCTATCAAAATTCCAATGACTTTATTCATAGAACTAGAACAAATAATTCTAAATATTTATTCTCAGGGAAGAAAAAAACCACTAATCACACTAAGGTATTTTTTTAATCATTTTTATTTTATGAATAGAACAGATTTTACTATGAGGAATTAAGTGGCAGGTTGTGGTGGGTTGTAACAAAGTAAACCCCAGGATCAGGTTTATTTCTCTACTTCTAAAAACATACATCCTTTGCATCAAATGTAATTTATCTGCATATATTTCTTAAACTTCTTGAAATAATTTTATTTCTTTTTATTCTACATTTACAGTAGTAAATGTTATAATAACATCCCTGTCTGTATCATCTACCGTAAATTAGAAGTACTAAGTAGATAAGAAGTATCTCTAACACTCTTTTGTTTCATATCCTAAACAACTGTTAATCTAATGACACTTCATGAAAACAGCTCTGAAATAGAGAATTTCAAATCTGTATTGTAGGTTAGCTATAAAATAATCTAGGATTCTTTTTAATCAATGTAAGACAGTTAATTCTTATAACTTAACTATTTCACTAAAAAAAAAAATTCTAAATACATAAATTCTTTGGCTTAAAAATCCATCCTATTTAAGACAAAAATTACTATTGGCCATAGGTATCTATCTATCTATCTCTCTCTATATATATATACACACACTAATTAGATGTGAAAACAATGAAAATGAAATTACTGAGAAGGAACTTAAAATATTCAAAAGAACCACATATTTAGAGTATCACTATTAACATAACAGGTCCCTTTTCTTTTATAGAAAAAGTCTAACACAAATCCAAACTTGTTATTAACTATTTCAAACACAAAAGAACTCTAAAAGCTACTGGATTTGAGCCTCCTGCCTACCATCTTGATTTCCCAATGATGCAGTTAGCATGTCCAAGTTCTCTTGCTTTATATGTTATGGCAAATTGCTAAGGCCTGACAACAAGCAGCACTTTGCCAGGCTCAGACACCACGTTGATATGCTAATGCTCCATAATGAGGCCACCAGACATCAATTACATAAATGAGACTAGGAACAGGGCCAGCACAGGTACAGTCTACTAATTTGTTCATCTCTTTGGCCAAAAGCCAACTGCATGACAAGTGAATGCCCCTAAAGCCACTGGGGCACGACTCCTTTGCTTCAGAGAAGGATTGGACATTGCATACCTGTGTGATCCCTATCTGTCTAAGGACACTTTAATGAACCATACAAGTACACCTAATGAGAATACATCTAAAGGGTCAGTAAATTCACACACGAGGAAGAGTACAAGGTAATAAAGAAAAGTTAAAAGTAGAAAAATCAGTCTGAGACTGACATAAAAACTTAATCAAATTTCTAAAGCACAAGGCAGGAACAATACAAAAAAAAAAAAAAAACATAACATCACTCTTTTCCAGTATTTTGAATTTAGAACAAGTACAACTCAATCTCATTAATAGATTTAGTATAATTGGGTTTAATCAGAACATTAAACACTTTTTCTTTACTCTCATAATGTGTGATATACTGACAACCTCGAGCCAAATGTTTTCCATTAGGATACACCTTTGAGTTTTAAATAGAAATGAGCAGGGAAATATAATTCTATGAATATGATTTTTTTGGCAAACATAAAGACAATTAATGAATGACACAGAAGAGGAGCAATTAACAGTTTAATGAAAGTAATACATATATATATGTGTATATATATATAGATATATAATAAAATTTAATGTGTTGTACAATCCTCTGGAAATCAGTTAACAGAGATTTAAATAAAAGGATGCAAAATTTCTATACATCAGAACCACATGGGGATAAAATATTCTGATATGTTTTTGACACAACGTAGTAACCATTAAAATAGGTTATTGGTTATTTTGGCTATTATGACAGTCATTAAAAGCAGGGTCATTGTATGAAGCATCAAGCTATCTATCAGGGCCTTCATGTTCTGTTTCTGGAGGTGCCCACGCCAGACCAGTCTACTGTCAGCAGGAAGAGGAAAGCAGGAAGGTGCTAGTGCTAGTACACATGGTTTCAGCTGTCACAACTGCAGAAGTGTTCAGTTCACAGGAAAACTGTAGTATCCGGGGGGCCTAACAACAACAGATTTCAGAACAGAGAAACATCAGGATAAAAGTCCTATGTGGGGGGCACCTGGGTGGCTCGGTGGGTTGGGCCGCTGCCTTCGGCTCGGGTCGTGATCTCAGGGTCCTGGGATCCAGTCCCACATCGGGCTCTCTGCTCAGCAGGGAGCCTGCTTCCCCCTCTCTCTCTGCCTGCCTCTCTGCCTGCTTGTGATCTCTCTCTCTGTCAAATAAATAAAATAAAATCTTAAAAGTCCTATGTGGGTGCAGGTACCTTCACAAGAGGCAGGGATCAAGAAAGGAGAAAGCCAGTTTACAAAGTCAACAGAACTTTTCATCTCACTAATCATTCTTTGGTTTATATTTCTGTCTTCAGAGCTGATTCTTGTTAATGCTTTCCTGACTCGAACCTTAACACTTCTCAACTGTGGTTCAGATACTTTTCCTGACTTGGGCACTGACCCATATGCTTGATCAGCCTCCCACCCCAAGTCCTCTAGCACTCCAGGACATCTTTTTTTCAGAACTCAGTGGATCTGGTTTCTGCTTGTAAATGTCTCTTGACATAGAACTCCATTTTTATGGGACTTCTAGGTCTCTGATGCTTTCAAAAGATTATTATTTTTTTTTTTTAAGAGAAACATGTTACCAGACTTCTGTATTCAATGAAGTCATTTCATATGTGGCTTAGGTAGGCAAAGTAATATTTTCATTGCCTGCTTGTCAAAGGTAGGACAGTCAGCTGAGCCATTTCATATGAAATCATATTAGTGGTTAAGAGTATCAGCTGTAGCATGAGACATTTTGCATTTGAACCTTAGATTTGCTTACAACCAGCTATGAACCCAGGACAAGTAACCTAACCTCTCTGTGCCTCAGATAATATCAGTAAGCACCTAAAAGAACTGGTATGAGAACAGAATTTTAAAAACGCCTATAAAGCATGTAGCATATTGCTTGGCCATGGAATATATTACCTGTCTGTTAAAAGTGGTGGTGTTTATAATCAGGAAGCTTGCTCCAAGTGGACTGTGTAGCACTCCTGGCATTTGAATCGCCCCTCAACCCGGCCAGGAGCACCAACCCACTATTCACCCTGTTTGCAGTGGCAGGGTAGAGAGGGCAACAAATTCTTGTCTCATCCTCATCCTTGTGAGATGCGATCTAATTCTCTTAGGTTAAAAAGTGAACTCTGTTACGCACTTGCTAGACAAATAGAATGGGATGGAAATGATGTTCCTGGACTTCTGTTGGCAGCCTCATAGCTTGTAGTTTCCACCTGGGAACCCTCTTTGGAACACCTACTACCAAGCTGTGAGGAAGCCCAAGAAGCTCAGTGAAGAGGAACCAAAGCACTCAGCGGATGTTCCTCACTGAATTCTAAGCCTCCCGGCCAGAATAACTTGCCAGCCTTGTGAGTAAACTTTCTTACGGAGCTTGACCCTGCAGGCACAGTCTAGCAGCCCCAACGGAAGGCAAAGGCGGCAGAGACAAGCTTTCCAGCTGAGCCCCGCCAACTCCGTAGATTCGTGAACAAAACAAATGATTGTTATTTTAAGCTACTAAGCTTTGAATGTTTTGTTACACAACAATAGGTCACAGCACTGTTTGCGAGAGTAGTCTAGTCAGCAAGACACATCAGAGTTGTTTATTGGCATGTCATTTATTTTTCGGCGCCATGCTACCCAGACAGCAGTGACTGGCAGAAGGCATCACTGCTGAATGCGTGTGTGTGTTCACTAGAGCCACCAAGCTGGACATTCGGCAAGTCTGCACATACTCGAGATTTTTTTAAAACACAGTAGAGGAATTGCAATCCCACTGTTTTGCCACCCTTCTTCAAGCTAACACCCGTGGTTGAGTCTGACTATGATCAGTATGGACCCTAAACCTGGACCTACATATTAGCTACTAACATTGAATGCTATTCTTCACAGTGATTATGAACTATCTAAAATTATTTATATTCTCAAAATGGCACTTTCTTCAAATAACGAATTTTAAGTGTGGAGACGTTTGTTTGGTTTTAAAAATAAAGCCGGGTATGTCAGTCAGATTTTAGAAGTGTCACCAGTTTGTGTTCTCTTGTTCTGCACGGAGTATCCAATTTTGTTTTCAAATTCTATATGCCATGGAGTACTATCCAATGTGTATAATTTAGTTCAATTAGAAATTTATACTGTAAATAAAACAGGTTTCATAAGTCACTTCAGACTAGTGAGGGTATCACTGCAACTAAAAATAATAATTAAAAATTAAAGAAAATAATTAGCATGCCTTTCAGCTTTTAAAATAAGACAGATGTTTTACTAACAGTTATAAAAACTGGAATAGTACTTGCCCTTAGGCCCAAACAAATGTGTCATTTCACCAGTTTCAATGTAATGCTTAATTTTAAAGGAAACCAGATATTTTTCATTACACAAAGCCAGGCCAAAAATTTTAAACTCATCAGTTATGTTTGGGACCATACATATATAACGTGTATTTCTATAAATGGCAATTGTATGATAGTGTTTCTTTAAGTTTCTTACAAAGACATTCTTGCCTTTACTAGAAGGAGGTGATGTTCCATGATCTTAGAGAGGGAAGGCTGCCTTGAGAGCAATGTGATCACCAAGTTAGGGTATGAGTGAGGACCAGAGAATGGCAGATGGGCGTGTCTGTTGGTTGTAAGAAGAGAAAATTCTGGACTTAGGACTCAGTAGAAATGGCTTTCAAAAATTAAAGACCTATAATGGAAGGGAGACATAACTGT
Source organism: Mustela putorius furo (assembly GCF_011764305.1). Lineage (NCBI taxonomy): Eukaryota > Metazoa > Chordata > Mammalia > Carnivora > Mustelidae > Mustela > Mustela putorius. Next base: position 71,602,988 of record NW_025421998.1, on the reverse strand, counting down.
GGTTATTCAAAAGCACTAATTTTTTTTAAGGATTTTATTTATTTACTTGACAGACCGAGATCACAAGAAGGCAGAGAGGCAGGCAGAGAGAGAGAGAGGAGGAAGCAGGCTCCCCGCTGAGCAGAGAGCCAGATGCGGGGCTCAATCCTAGGACCCTGGGAACATGACCTGAGCTAAAGGCAGAGGCTTTAACCCACTGAGCCACCCAGGTGCCCCTAAATCACTAATTTTAGGATACTGTTTGTCTCAGGGTTCACAGCTCTATTAATCAGACTAGAATATTTAGTAACCTACTAATACTTACACTGACAAATCCTGATACACTCCTCAAAACAAAGCATCAGGTAGGAGCAGCCAAGAGAGTGATTCCTCTGTGGTGGAAAATCCCTGACGGACGGTACTGGGATTTTTACAAAAGTCAAACTGATATCCCGAAGACTCAATTCAGTTGGTCACAGTGTTTTCCTTAATAATGACAGTACACAGGGAATTTTGTTTTATGTATTTTTACACAGGGTATTTTAAAACAACTGAATCTGAATGTCTTTAGAAGAGGCCTGTAATCTCCAGCTTTGTCTCTCTATCACTTCATAATTTCTTGGCAAAATTGTATTTTACTTTTTTGTGGGCTTTGTTTGGCTCCCAAAGGCAGAGGGGTTCAAAACTTCTGAACTGTATTTGTAAATTCTATCATCTAAAAGTATTTGTTTAAATATGATATAAAATGCCACATACATAAACACACACATAAATGGTAAGTTAGCCTGTGTACCAAGTACATGCTCTACATATTGAAAGAGAGAGAGAAAAAAATCAAAATAGTTAAGTCAAATTTGTTTCCCTAGTCTAATAACAGAGCTGGTCATTTGAATTCTTTAATATCCAATCTTAACAAAATGCTAATAATGCTTTAAATGCAGTAGTATAATTCCCCTGAATCAACTAAACTCTAATTTTGCTAAAACACACACACACACACTCACAAAACCCAAAACCTAATAGGAATGAGAGGTAATAATATGTATAACATATCTTATAAATGGCATCTAAGACAAAACAAAATTACAATTATCTTCATTTCATGACGCAATAATTGTTGCCAGGAAAAGAAAATAAAGATGTGACAGCTTAAAAGTCTATCAACTGAAAATGTATAACTACGGCTGCTAAGAAATTTTATAACACATATTCCCTTCATCTTCCCAAACAAACAACAGGCTGTGCTTCAAATATGTTGCAAGACTATTAGGGCATGATTCTTTTTGTTTTGATTTGTTTAAAGCCAGCAGAGTTCAGTGACAAACATGTCCCTTCTCCTTCTATATATGTAAGTGCAGGCTATTTAGTTAAAACAAAAACAAAACAAAAGGGAAAAGAAAACAAATGCATATTTGTTAGGTTTAACTGAAACATGCATTGTAAAATAAAAACAAAGGCAAAATGTGCCTTTTAGTACATTAATTGTGATCTATCATTTACTCTATGTTTAGAATACACAAGGGAAAAATAACATTTGTACCCATAGGTATTTTAATGAGATTAGACATGAAGCTTTTGAAATAAACCTCAAACAGCTATTACCAAGCCTTATTACTGTTTAGCAGCTTCGATCACACAGTCATTTGGTCACAAATCTGTGGCTATAGACCAAATCCATACAGACTTCTAAAAGGACATTAACACCTCAAGGGACAAAAAGGATGCCTGGAAAACCTTCCTTGAGCGGGAGTTCAACTACTTCCCGTGGCAGTTTGCACACGTTTTCCAGCATGAATTTCACTTATTTAAACAGGTGAAAGTAATTAGATTTTTAAATGATTGTATTGTCAATGGGTCTGCACTCTGACAGAAGAATTCATACTGACTGTAAAAACCTTAAAACTCATAAAAATAGGAATTTCGGGAAAAATGATTAGTAGTACGTTCCTAAGTTCCCACCAAAAAAACCCTGAAAAATTAAATCAATCTCTCCCTCTCTGTCTCTTTTGTATGGCAAGTCCAATAACCACAGAATGTAAACATAGAATTGTTTTTTTGGAAATCAGGTATGAGAAGTACTTTCCATAGGGAAAATTGGAAACGACATTTTTTAAAAAGAAATCTACACAACGGTTGCCATCAATTGTACTGTGCTATAGTTTATTGGAAAATTTAGATTGAAACAACTTAAAATCTCAGGAAAGGGCTATTGTCAGACCCTAGTGGTCTGAAAATGGTCTTTGAGAGATCTAAAGAGATTAATCTTTTCTAAACACAGAAGTCATTTCAATGTAAAAAATTATACAATGAAAACCGCAGAGCTTTAATTTCTGAAAATCCCAGGTAATTATATATTCCATGCCTCTCAGACTTCCTTACCAATAGTGGTACTCAGTTTTAACATTTATATTTTACATTTTGTATTAGAATCAAAACTCCGAATAGGTTTAAAAGAGCCATTTTGAGTCTAACAGGAATTCACTGTGTACATTCTATAATCTACTTGTTCTAAAACTAAGGTTTTGATATATGCTGATTAATTAAGCTGAAAGAATAAAATGGGTTTCTGCTGTATTAAATTAAACTCCCCATTTTTAAACTAGAATGCATACAATTATAGTCAGGTTGCCTCTTATGAAATGTCTGAGATGACCAAAGGAAATGCATACTACTTTTAAAGGGAAAGTTAGACCTGTTTAAGTTGTAGTTTTTAATTATACATACTGCTATTTTGTATGAGAGCCTCTGGAAGGAAAAAAAAAAAAAATTAAAAGTGGATCCTTGCTATGTTCATATTAATTACATGATACAGCATGATTAGATGGGAGTAATTAGTGTATGCTGAAGTAAACTGAGTTTGAAAGCTTACTCAATATTATTAAGCGCCCTTTTTGAAAGTAGTGAATAGCTTAATTTAATTTGTGCTGGTTAAAGCACACAGACTTCCAAATATCAAGACAATACTAAATTTACTCTTTTACCCAAATCATACTAATAAATGCAGAGGAAGGGATGTCTGAATGGCACTAGCCAAAGATTATGTGCTTGATTTAACTTTTTTTTCCCCCCCACAATTAGCATTCAGCACAGACTGATTTGTTCTCATCAAAATCATTAATGCTCTCAGGTGATTTTTGCCCATTGCATTACAAACTAAACGAGACTATTGCAAATCCAAAATTTCCTAAAAAGTTACAAAATTTTACATGTAAAAGAATATTGCATGAAAACAGAATGAAAAATATTTGTCAAACACAGTTATAAAAATTCAATCCAATAAATTTTAAGGTAGGAAGTTATTTTATCCATTAAATAAAAGTAAGATTTTCTGTTAAGTAAGATTAATGACAAACTATATATCCACAATTCAATTGAATATAAACAACCATGTGTTGTCCATTAGGGAGGCATTTGCTCACGGGTATTTTCCTAGCTGTGGTGATGAATTTGCACCAATCCATCTACACAGTCTCACCCAGTTCTCCTTGTCACCAACTGCACACATTTGCCAGCCAGCTGGCTGGGGTGAGGGGTGTCTCCTGTGCCACATAACAAAGACAAGCTTGCTGGCCTGCATGGGGATGAAACCCATGACCTCTGCTTCATTAACAACATGGGTAGCCAAGTGAGCTAACCAGTCATTGATTCAAATAAATATATACCGTGCCAGGCCAGAAACACTAGCATCAACCTTCAATATACTGATATGAGAAAAATTTTTTTGTTTTCTCCAGTAAATTTCCTCGAACTAATTTGTTATGAGAAACAAATTTCATGAAATGCAACACTACCATCATTACAATGAAACCACGATAAATTTGAAGCAGAAAATGAGCTTCCAAAAGACTTTAAATACTTGAGGCTGATTCTACTGAGTTTTAATTCAGTTGGTTAAAAGCCAACTTGAAACTGCAACGCCTCTTAAAAGAAAGCATGTGATTCACATAAACTTCTAAAAAATACTCTTAACGAAAATTATTGAGGACCTTTAAGCCAGTATCCCTTATAGACATCAGTAATAAACCTTCTCCTTAAGTTTACTCCTTTATCTTGTCATAGGTGTATATTTTATTTTTGAAACACACATACACACACAAACACGTCAGCATCAAGGGACAGGATATGAAAAAAGGTAACTTCTAACCTAGATGATGTCTTATAGTAATATTATAAGCATCATTTTTTAAAATAAAATTTATTTATTTATTTGAGAGCGAGAGAGAGAGAGAGAGGGCACACACAGGCAGGCAGAGTAGAAGGTAGAAAGAGAGAGAGAGAAGCAGGTTCCCTGCTGAGCAAGGAGCCTGATGTGGGGTTCCATCCCAGGACCCCCCCACCACCGGGATCATGACCTGAGCCAAAGGCAGTCACTTAACCGACTGAGCCACCAGGGGCCCCTACAAGCATCTTTAATGTATCATTTTAAAAAAGATCGAGTTTTTAAAACTAAGAATTACTGTCTAATTCTTTCTATAAGTATGTATAAAAACATACTTATAGAAAGAATTAGACAGTAATAATTTACTCAATTGTTAGGATTTCTCCTCATTAAGACTAAAGAGAATTTATTTAGTTGCCATCTCCTCTTGGATCTACATCTCTATCTTCTTCCATTTCGAATTACATCCTTTTGAAAGGTGAGCTCAGAACCAAATACAACAATGCCCATTTACTTCGTTTAAACATTGTAATTTTAATGCATTTACATTTTAAGGCACTCACATTATGCCACTGACACATTTTTTTCCCTCTTAACGTTAAACTAGGCATACTTACTATTTTTTAAGTCATCCAAAAACCTGTGTCTCATACTTCCCACTCAATCCATTATTTATTCACAATCCTGAGCTTCCTTAACAACTTGTACATGCTTACAGGATAGCAGGGCTTCCATTTAATTGTAATTATTTGTTAAAATGTCTTCTCTTGTATACTTCTGAAACGGGGACATGTCTTATTCATGTCTGTCTCTTTAGCAATAAGCCAGGTGTTTTACATATAAAAGGTGCTTAATAAGTGAACTCTGAATAGAAGAAAGAATAGATAATCCTTATTAACTTTTGCTTGCTTTGTTTTGGTGTATTTCCCCATTGAGGTCTCTTTGAATAAGGATTATATTAACCATGCCCCCCACCTTCGTATCATCCCTAAATTTGATAGTTAGGTCTCTTACATTTTACTCATTCAAAGTCACTGATAAATGTTGGAAATGATAGGGTCTGTGGCATATCAATCTTGGACCTCTTTTCTAGTTGTCCTCCATCCATTAAGTAGTAACCCTTAGGGGCACCTGGGTGGCTCAGTGGGTTAAAGCCTCTGCCCTCGGCTTGGGTCGTGATCCCAGGGTCCTGGGATCGAGTCCCGCATCGGGTTCTCTGCTCAGCAGGGAGCTTGCATCCTCCTCTCTCTGCCTGCTTCTCTGCCTACTTGTGATCTCCGTCCGTCAAATAAATAAATGAAATCTTAAAAAAAAAAGAAAAAGAGGAAGTAATCCTTAACTATAATCATCGAGGCAGCTATGTTCCATTAAATTCTACAGTCTAGTTTTGTCCAACTTATCCACACAAATATTTTCAAAGACTTGGTCAAAAAGCCTTGCTATAATGAAGGTTAATTATATCCACAGCATGCACTAAGTAGTCTATCGAAAAAGAAAAGTTTGATTTTGCATAGCATATACTCAATAAAAACCATTTTGTTTCTTAGTAATATCAAAACTTCTAAAGGCTCATAAACTTCTTTCATTATCAAAATCACAAGACCAATATGGACGTTCTACTAGTATCTAGCTTTTCTACTTTTAAAAATTTGTTTAAATTTTTAAATTTAAACAATTGTTTAAACAATTTAAATTTAAATTGTTTAAACAATTGTTTAAATTCTTTCTATGCTTGCGGTCTCAAGCATCTCCTACTTTGGTTTCATGATAACCATAAGTTGTTTCAGTACCTACATTCTGCATGCTCCTGGATATTAAAGTAGCTAAATATTCTCTCTCTATTGCTCACTTAGCTTAGAATTCCTCTGAAACCTGTTTTTCCTACCTACTGCAGATCACTCTCCTTGACAAAGAAGCGAAGAAGGACTTGAGTTTTACTTTCTAACCATAATTTGTTAACAGTACACCATTCGTTCTAAGCAACAAGCCCATGCATTATTCTTTTGGTTTGAACAAACCTCAAAAAGACTTTTTTTTTTTTCCCTTGCCATTTTTGTAAGCCCTCCATCAATCTTGAGTTTACCTTCCTTGATATTTTTCTCATTGCCATGAACCCAAATTTTTTATTAACCTTTTGCTGTATGTTCACTGTATTTTTTAATATTTGTCTTTTTTTTTTCTTACTATTCCACCCCATCCCACCCCCAAGGCCATCACAGTTTCACCATATCAACATTGTTAGAATTTTATATTTGAACTCTTTCATCCTTTTGGCCAGGTTCCCTTTTAGTGTTTTTAGCTCTGGGCTCAGCCAGATCTTTAAGCATTCTTACTATAGCAGATCTTTGTAACTAAAAGAAATAATAAATGACTTAGAGATATTATTTGCACTACACAGACCATTCCAGGTTACCTTTCAATCTTCATTAAGGACTAGCAATCTAGTCTTGGAAAAAATGTGTTTTATAAGCAACACCACTGCTTATTTTGAGTGGGCTTTGTTTTTTATAATCCTTTGGAAAAAAAATCTGTTTAAGACACCCTGAATTAATGACAATGCCAAAAATTGCAAAGCTTCCAAGAAATTATCAAATGTTTAATTTGCTGAATTGTGTGAATGTAAACTGATTGCTACACACACACACACATACACAAGTGTTACTAAATTCCTATGGAAAAACCAATGTTTTGTCAATTCTCTTGTGCCTAAATTTTTTTCTTTTCCATTGAAGTAACTTGTAAAATTTGAGCATTCTCAAGTATAAACTATCATTAGTATGGCTGAACAAATTATACGTGAAACCTACTTTCCTATAGCATACAATCTATTTCTGGCCATATCTAGAAATTTCTTCCCTGGCCATTTCAAATTCTAATTTAATATGGCATCTATCTCCCAATATTCACTCTCCTCTTATACTATGAACCCTTCTCTCATTGGTTAGGAAGAACTAAGTCCACTGAGGCATCTCCCTGTTCGTTTTTCTCTACCTTCTTACATGAGACTGAAATCAATTCTTAATAATCTTAGGTAAATTGTGCTTTCACGTTCTTATTGACATTTAACACCACATATAATTTGTTATATAGTTTTATCATCATTTGAGTACAGTCCCTACTTTTTATTCATATTTCTCTAACATTTCTCTAATGGGAGACCTTTGAAACCAAAGCATTATTCTATCTAGAGGAAGACAGAAGGCTCTGAAGAGAAGTAAAGGGAAGGGCAGATCTATCTTGGTTGACAATGATGGTATTCTTTTTTATTTTTTTAAATTTTATTTATTTACTTGACAGAGATAACAAGTAGGCAGAGAGGCGGGCAGAGAGAGAGAAGGAAGCAGGCTCCCCGCTGAACAGAGAGCCTAATGTGGGGCTCAATCCCAGGACCCTGGGATCATGACCTGAGCCTAAGGCAGAGGTTTAACCCACTGAGCCACCCAGGTGCCCCGACAACGATGGTATTCTATTCCAAGACTGTGTCCCTGGCCTTAAGGGACTGAACAAACTATAAAATTACCAATAGTTCCTAATAAATCTAAAGAATACACTGTTCGGTTTTAAGAAGATAAAACATGTGGGATCCTTTGCGCATAAAATACCAAATGCTACTCAAAGCCAAGCTAAAATGATTTCTGAATGGTTTGTAAATTTTGATTACACATTATTCTGCATGTATTTATTAGCATGGGTAATGAAGAGTTGATTCTATTCTTTATAGCTTAGGTTGTACAATAAATATTGTGGTAGCTTTCCAATAACCAATTTTCCATTTGCATGAGAACCAATATTTCAGCCTAAAAATTGCACTACTTAGGGTATTTTTGGCTAAGAGCATCAGAAAACCTGATTTGCTGGCTTAAGGAAGAAGGAATTGTATTTTCACATAACACATAAGGAAATTCAAAAGTAGTTTGGGTGGATTGAGAGTAGACTGACTTAGTGACTCAATAATATCATCAAGGCTCCACAGCATTGGGTTTATTTTTGAATCTGGTTTTCCCCATAGGACTAATCAAGGCAAAATGCTTCTTTCTTTTTTTTCTATCCAAAGGGGTAGGAGGAAGGGAACAAGGGCCGAGAATGAAATAGATGAAAGTGGCAGGCAAGAAAGGGAGAACATGCTGCCTCTTGTCACTCTCTAAAAGCAAGGAGGTACTTTCCTAGTGGCCTCCTGCCAACCTTTCCTCATTTATCACTGACAAAAATTGGATCATATGATAATTTCAGAACCAGTTGTGGGGCAGAAAGGATGGGATTACGCTTAGACTAATTTTATGAACTGCATTCTTCTCTTCTAAGATGTGGCTGGAGAATCATGTAGTCCTTTGAGCAGTGGCAGCCATCTTGGAACAACTGAAAGAAGATAGCTAAGCATGAGGCTTGGGACAAGGCTCATAGTTTGGAGAAGGAGATATGGTGGGCAAAGTTGACAAACCCTTCATGATAGCTCTGAACTAACAAAGCAAATCAAATTTGAAATCCAAACTTTTTCTTTTTTTTCTTTTTCCTTGAGAGAGAGAAAGAGAGAACATATAGACAGCAGAGGAGGGGCAGAAGGAGAGGGAAAAAGAAACTTCAGCAGACCCTACTCCCAGTTGGAAGCCCAACATGGGGCTGAATCACAGCACCCTAAGATGATGACCTGAGCCAAAATCAAGAGTCAGATGCTTAACTCACTGAGCCACCCAGGTATCCCCCCAAACTAGCTTTTGATATCTAATTAACTGAATCAATAAATCCCCATTTTTTTCCATTTGAATTAAATTTCTTATCATTCCAAATTTATCCAAATTTATGATAGCGGTCTACAGTTATTAACTCAGGAGCAGTACTTTTTCAAGACATGGTGCCACTTTGTACTGGTGAGCACCCAAAATACACGCAATCGTATATATCATTATGATAAATTCTCAGCAAATGAAAGTCCATCCTTATACTCTTACAATGGTTTTCAAATAGGCAAGGGAAAAATCTGAGTGTTAATCAACTTATTAGAAAAAGTATGATAATCTAGATAGTACACAAGTACTTTTTCCAAGCAATTCTGCGAGCTGAGACTAAGGCTTTCTCCACTCATTCTTTTCTTATTGGCAAATGGATCAAATATGCTCCTCATTGGCAAAAACTGACCCCGCCCCACATCATACACATAAATATCAGAGACCTTATGCCTAAGAAAATGTTTGAGTACTATGGACTAGCCTTGAGTCTCTTTGGTTTGAGATGGATGTTAATTCAATTATGAATATAATTTATGAAGTCTACGTCTACAATATGCCACAAGGGTCCTATCATTGTTTTGAATCACAAATACCATTAGTCAGCTTCGACAAAAACACTAGAAGGATGCCTCTGTTTTATCAGTTTAACTGATAAAAATGTTTCTTTAACTACTCTCACTGACACTATTTAAGAAATCTACAATAACATGTGGTACTCACAAAGCTTTCCTTGATTTTGAACCCAGGCTTTCAAGCTTGCCAATATTTACACATATATGATGCTTGCACTTACAGCAACCAGCAATCACTCCTTACCCTCTAACTGAGTAAGTGTTATTTCCTGGAAATATTTCCTAGAGGTGCTATTTCCTGAAGTCCTCGTTTAATTTCTCAATTGTGCATTTTCAAGTCTAGCCACATAGAGGCCACCTTCTTGCCTTACCATCTGGTCTGACCCTGAATTAACAGAATGTCCTTTATATCTTGTAGCTTATAGCAAGATGATTAGTAATTTCATGAAATTACTTCTCAAATCAGTCACTAACCAACCTATGAGGCACACAAAATTGACAAAATGTAAATATGTGGTAAGATTAAAATCAGTTCCTTAACTGAAACTGGAAGTTACTCCAAGTACTAGAAGGCACATTTTATTTATTTATTTACTCATTTATCTGTTACTATGAGCAAGTAAGGCTAAATTTCTTATGACTTAGGGCTTCTTAAGGGGAAAAGCCAGTTAGTCTTATAAAATTGAATGGAGGCATTTGGTTAGGCAATTATAAGTAATGAAAATAAAGATAATAATGAGAGCAACTGACTGACTAAAATGATGGCAAGCAAAAGGCCAGAAATCCATCAAATAAAGGCAAAAGTAGTTTGAACAGAATTAACTTTTGATTTAGGATTCTGGCATCTGAAGTGCCAAAATGTAAACAAAATGATTATCCATGTTGAAAACTTAATGGCCATATGAGAGAAGCAGTGAGTCCAGAGCACTAGACAAACAGAGCATGAAAGGCTACAAAGACACCTTTCCCATAAATATAAGAAGCAATGCTTTCAACAATTCTTCCTCAACTAGCCTTAGCTATCCCCTTCACCAGGCTACAGCATTTGGTCCATGCAGATACACAAAGTCTAGTTGTCTCTCATCCAATATAAAAGATCAAAGGTTAGTGATTTTTAAAACTGACATAAGTAACTTGTTACAGATAAAAATCAGCTCTGTGGCATGTTTCAGGCCACTGAAATACAGGTCCAAAATGCAGTCTTCATTACGTTCCAAAAGAATCTCATCTGAACCATAGAAAACAGGAAGAGTCTTCAGAGAAGTGATTGTACCTGATTTCTGACCTAAGTGTATTATTTTTAAAAAATGAATTCTTTATTTCTGTTTCTCCAGAACAAAGGTAAACACTGCACATATGGTTACTGGATATTCTGGTACCTTTATAGAAAAGGCCCCAAGCCTAAAAGCCCAAAGTAGCTCCAGCCTCCCCATGGGACAGGTAAATCAAAGTGAGAGTCAAGTTTGATCTCATTCCAGACTTGAACCACCTATGGAGGCCAAACTAACCTGGTACTTGCTCACTCCACAGAGGGGCCCACACAGGTCAGGCTAGGTGCTCAGTTCCCCAGTAGCCTGGTGTGTTTCTGAAAGAGTGCCCATTATTTTTATTTCCCTAAATCCTAGAAGTGGAGGGGGGCTGATTCTGATGACAAAAGAGTATTTTTTCACCACTGTAATACTCTAAGACATAGAGAACAAAAGTTAGGATATTGTTATATATATGTCACGTATTACAAAATAATTATAAATGGATGACTTATTCATTCCCTTAAAGAGCAAAATTCAGGATTGCAAATAGCAACGGAAAAAGAAAGAGCAATGTTCATTTGTTTTCCCATAGGAAATTAATGTCAGTTGCCATTAAATATTTACATCAAAGCTGTAATTACACACTTGTTACACTCTCTTCACAACATATACTTTCCAAATATCTCATATTAAAAAAAAATTTGAAACGTCATTTGTAGATTTTTCATGTATATGTGATTTGAGAGCTCTTCAATTAAAAATAACTGAGCTGGAGTTCACAGATCAAACTTACATGATATGGCGGGGGTGGGGAGGGAAGATACAGGTCATTTAGAAACTTGGATTTGGAGAGAATAAGAGAAAACTGAGAAACCATGTACACAGGGTCCAGAGGGACCTTTGCTTTTTAAGATGGGAGTGTTTGTTCCCAAACAGGCTGATGGAGGGGATGGAAAGAATGTGTAGACTTGGTGGGCACCTCTTCACCACTGCTGGCATTCTGCCAAACAGGTATAGCAAAAGGGTGAATGAGAACAGAAGCCAAAGTTATTGCAGAAAGGGAGAAAGGCTGGGAGAAATTCATGACCAGTGACTATGTAATGGAAATAGCAAGTAAAAGAGATGGCAAGATAAAGGTAATCCAGACAATGGAATCCTTGATTTTTAGATTTAGGGACTGAAACTGTTTCAGATAATAACAAAGTTCAGATGTGACAACAGGAGTGGGGTGCTAAAGGAGAGAAATAAAGGCCACATGGACTAGTGAGACCACACAGCCACTGAAATAAGTCGTACGCAAACTGAAACATCATCCAGTATGATGGTGAGATGAGGAACGGGGAGGAAGACTACAAGCTCCATGCCGCCTTATTTGCTGAATGTGAGAAGTGACCTCAAGTTCCAAGGATGACAGTGGAGAGCAGGGGAAGAGAAGGTGGCCTAGTTGAATGACCTGAGCCTTAAAAGGTTGGTTTTATAAAAAGAGTTATTCCTTTAAAGGTAAGTTTCAGAAGCGGTCAGGCCTATAGGCAGTAAAGTGTTAATACAGACGTCATTCACGTTTTCAGATGATCTTTAAAAGAATGTTGTTTCAATCGACAATGGCATCAGTCTCCTGCAAATTCCAACATGATTTCACAGTGAAAAAGGAGGGTGGTTTTATAGCTCGTATGCTCAGAATTGTGCTTGGAAGTATGGCAATACCATCTTGTATTGAGGTACAGTTTAAAGAGTGAGAGTTTGCTTGGGGACCTAGGATGACATTAAACCTGCCTTCAAACTCTGCTGGAAAGAGCTCTAGATAAAGAAAAGGCTCGTCTATGGCTTACCAAATGGCAACAGGAGAGAGACATCTGAGGAAAGGCTTGTGAACAATAGGAGCCTTAGAGAAGATCATCTATACATGAGTGAGGAAGTGAGACCTCAGATAGCAAATCTTGACAAGAAGGGTTTGTCCTTGGCCATGAAAACATGGCTAGAAGATTTCTGTCATGCCAATTTATGAGAAGTTCTGTGGGGTTTTGGATGGAACTAAAGGACTATCAAATGGACCACAGGTGAGAAGCTGATGAGGGGGCCTCAAGAAATTCCAGCTCTTGAGAAAGAGATTAGATACTTCTCAGCCTAAGCTCATTGCAGGTTAAGTAACAAAACCTCTCTTCCCTATAATGCTGGGTTGAAAGATTCGGGAATATGGTTCCCTGGATATTCAAATTAGACTTTGAGGTTTCATTTATGAAGCTGTCAAAAACACCATAAATATAATTTTAGAACTACTAGGATAAAGGGTGATTGTTATGGGCTAAATTGTGTCCCTCCTCCCTGCCCCCATTCACTTGTTGAAGTTCTATTCCCTAGTATATCAGAATGTGGCTGTCTTTGGAGAGAGGATCTTTAGAGAGGTAATTAAGTTAGGGACTTAAGAGTGGTCCTAAGAGTGGACCCTGATCCAATATGACCATGACTTTGTAAGAAGAAGAAATGTGGACACTAAGAAACACATAAAGGAAAACAATGTGAAGGCCCAGGGAGAAATCAGCTGTCTACAAGCCAAGGAGAAAGGTCTAGAACAAATCTTCTCACCGCTCCGAAGGAACTAACTCTACCAACAACCTGATCTCAAATTTCCAGCCTCCAGATTGTGAGAAGATAAATCCTGTTGTTTAATACGTCCAACCTGTGTGGTACTTTGTTGTGGCAGGACTAACAACTAATACAATGATTCACCCTGTTGTTCTTGCTATTGTTGCTTCCTTCTGGATTAATCAAAAAGTAGAATTCTAAAATAAGGCTGAAGAGGAACTGTACTCATGTCCTGAGGTCTAAAGTGCAGCAAATATATGTACGTGAAATTTCACCCAGTTCAGACAAGGGAATAATATCTGACATATCATAATCAGTGCATACTATACCGTCTTCCTACATCTGGTAAAAGAGTAACAGTGTTACAATGAAGTACCTCGATCAACTATTTTAAAAAGATAGGTGTGTGTGTGTGTGTGTGTGTGTGTGCACGCATGCATGTGTATAGGTGGTTTGGTTTTTTTTTTTATCATATTGCTGTTTAATACATCTGATTATACAATAATTAAAGCACCTCCATAAAAATGCAGGAAGAGGTATTAAAAACACAGATTCTCCCATTTATGCCATTATTGTAAGATAATATAATACAATACAGAATATGATTTCTATCTCAAGGAGCCCAGGTTACACATTTTATGTTGTAACATTTGGGAAAACTAATTATTACTTCATATGATACTTTTTCTAGTGATAGAGGAAAACAAATATATTTGATAAAAGTAAGTAAAACAAAATATATTTAAAGTAAAATATATTTGACAACTTTTAATAAAGTAGAAGCAACTGAATTTTTATTAAGCTATAGTTTTATTTAGATTAACAAGTACAATATTTGCAATTTATCTTAAAAGTACTATTGAAAGACTACTACTTACTCTAGACACATAATAATTTCTTCTTCTTTTTTAAAGACAATAATGCCCAGTATTCGCATTTAATATATAATAAAGCTCCTGGGATGCCTGGCTGATTCAGTCCGAAGAACACACAAATCTTGGTCTCAGGGCTGTGAGCTTAAGCCCCACGTTGTGTGTAAAGATTACTTAAAAATAAGATCCTTGGGACGACTGGGTGGCTCAGCTGGTTAAGCGGCTGCCTTTGGCTCAGGTCATGATCCCAGCGTCTTGGGATCGAGTCCCACATCGGGCTCCTTGCTCAGCCGGGAGCCTGCTTCTCCCTCTGCCTCTGCTTTCCACTCTGTCTGCTTGTGCTCACTCTCGCTCCTCTCTCTCTGACAAATAAATAAATAAAATCTTAAAAAAAAAATAAGATCCTTTAGGGGTGCCTGGGTTGGTTAAAGCCTCTGCCTTTGGCTCCGGTCATGATCCCAGGGTCCTGGGATCGAGCCCCACATGGCGGGGGGGGGAGAGTCTCTGCTCAGCAGAGAGCCTGCTTCCCTCTCTCTCTCTGCCTGCCTCTCTGCCTACTTGTAATCTCTGTCTGTCAAATAAATAAATTTTTAAAAAATCTTTAAAAAAATAAGATCCTTTAAAAAATTAAAAATAAATAAAGCTAGTAACTTTCCAATTGATATGATGTACCTACCAACAACATATATACCCTTAACATCCTATATATTCTTGAAAATAGCAATGGTATAAATTCCAATATTATTTTCCAATTCTAATAGTTTACTTTTATTTTACAAATAAATAAGTTTATTGTATTGATCAAATCTCATTGCAACAGACATAGACCACTGACTATCAAATGCTACATAAAGAGGCATGAGAATAACTTTATGAATATTTTCAACACAGTTACAGAACTTGTGGCAGGTTAACTCATAGCAGCTCTTTAGATAAGAAATGTATCTGTCGAGGTGCCTGGGTGGCTCAGTGGGTTAAGCCTCTGCCTTTGGCTCAGATCATGGTCTCAGGGTCCTGGGATCGAGCCCATCAGGCTCTCTGCTCAGCAGGGACCCTGCTTCCCCTTCTTCCTCTGCCTGCCTCTCTGCCTACTTGTGAGCTTTCTCTATCAAATAAATAAATAAAATCTTAAAAAAAAAAAAAAAAGAAATGTATCTGTCAATGCAAGAAGAGTCCTTGCTGCTCTCTATAAATCCTTTCAAAAATGGGCAAGATATTTGAGCAGACATTTTAAAAAAGGTATAGAGGGAAATGAGCATAGGAAAAATACTCAACATCACTAATCCTTTAGAAATTGCAAATTAAAACTATACAAAGATACTACAACATACCTATTTATTTATTTATTAAGATCTTATTTATTTATTTGACAGAGAGAGAGAGAGAGCTCACGCACAAGCAGGGGGGAGCAGCAGGCAAGAGAAGCAGGCTCCTCACTGAGCAGGGAGCCTATTGTGGGACTCAATCGCAGGACCCTGAGATTATGACCTGAGCCAAAGGCAGTCACTTAAATGACTAAGCCACCCAGGCATCCCACATACCTATTTAAACAGCTTAAATTAAAGACGAACCATATCAAATTTTAGCAAGGATAGATAAAATTGGAATCCTCGTTCAATGCTGATAGGAAAATAATATTACACAAATACTTTGGAAAAGAGTTTAGCAGTTTCTTAAAAAGTTAAATATACACCTACTATACCCAGCCATTCCACTCCCAGGTGTTTACCCTAGAGAAATGAAAGCCTATGTCCACATAAAAACTTGTACATAAATGCCCAATAGCAGACTGATGCTTAACAGCACAAACCTGAAAACAATCCAAGTTGTCCATTAATAAGTAAAATGATAAAACTGTATAATGCAGGTAGTAGAATATTATAATGTAATAAGATGGAATTGATAGACACAACATAGATGAATCCTAAAATAATTAACGTGAGCGAAAAGTGGCAGACAAAAAAGAGTACAAAGTACAAAGATATTTTCCATATATTTAAAAATCTAAAAAATTCAAACTAATCTATAATGACATAAAGCAAACCAGTGGTTGCCTGCAGAAGAGGTAGAGGCAAGTATGGGTGGGAATAAGTAGCATAAAGGAGCAGGAAAAAACTTCGCAGTTTCCAGATGTGTCCATCATGTGACGGTGATGATGTTTGCACAGACATATATACTTAACAAATTATACACTCTAAATATATGCCATTTACATCAATATTCCTCAATAAAGCTGTTAGAAGTATAAAAAAAATGCCTTCTTAGTTATCCCTGACCTCTGGAATTAGAGTCAACAAAAATTGAAAGGCTCCTCAAACCATAGCTAAGACTCCCATGAGAGGAACTCAATCAAGGCATCATGGCCAACTTCATTTTGAGCAGCCTCAGTACTACACTACGAATGACAGTAAATGAGGCACTGAGAGATTCATACAAGGACAATGTTCAATGACTCTAAAAAACAGGACCAGCAACAAAGAAAACATAAATAAAAGATCAATTTTGAGGGGTAATGACCATTTATCCTTTCATTCATTTGGGGTATATTTACCTGGGGCTAATTTTTATTTTTTATATTTATTTTTTTTAAGATTTTATTTATTTATTTGTGAGAGAGAGAAAGAGAGAGCACAGGCAGGCAGTGTGGTAACAGAGGCAGAGGGAGAAGCAGGCTCCCTGCCAAGCAAGGAGCCTGATGTGGGACTCGATCCCAGGACGCTGGGATCATGACCTGAGCCGAAGACAGCTGCCTAACCAACTGAGCCACCCAGGCATCCCTCATGTGGCTAATTTTTAGACAGGCATTGTTTATTTCTTGATATATAGTGCTACACAGATCTTTAGTGATATTTCAAAGTCATTTTCTCTATGTGTAAGTGGGATATTCTGTTTCATGGAATTTTCTCAAGAGATATTCCACAAGTCCAACTATGGTCATCCTTTAAACATCACTTTAATCAATGTATAATTCATAATTATGCAATTATTTTATGATTCAGAAACATTATAAGTGTAACAAATAAGATTAACCTAGGATTTTAGACACTAATTGACTTAATTAATAAACCCCATCCATACCAGTATGCATCTCCATAAATTATTATTTCTCCTATTTTCATGTTTAATTGGCTAGAAAGCATGCTAATACACGAGTGAAGATATAAGGCAAAAAATTAGCACCAGTTTTTTGGTAAAGTAAATGAAACTCAAAATGCCTCTTAAGTAAAATTCTATTAAGTAGAATTCTATTGTTCTTTACATAATAGAATCTTAGAAGCAGTTTTATGATGTTTTAAATATCATACACTTTTAGTATATAAGTGTCATACACTCAAAACATATACGAGCATGAGGAAAAATAGAATAAATGATAAATGCAAAATTATTTGATTTACCTAATGAAAAGACAGTTCTAACATTGTTTCCTGTCCCAGTATTCACTGGCTTGTGACTTTGGGATCCCTACTCAACATAAGGCTCATCTTCCTTATCACCAAAATGGAATGATAATAGCTCTCATCTCACAATATTGTTAATGCTTTATCTCTGATCTTAAACCTATACATTCTTATAAGAAATACTCTGTCACATATTAGAAGAACTTTTAATGAAATGCCTTAGCTATTAAATGTTAGTTACCATTTGCTTCAAGTGTCTCTCAGTTGCATCGGACATCTATATTTAGTTTAAGGTGCTTTTGAGGAAGAGAGAAAAACATGGTAAAGCCACAATCATTGTTGGAACAAAAGCAATGTCTAAAACTGCCTCTACAATAATATTTTGTGGTAGAATGCATTATTCAACCAGAAGGAATGTGCCTCTCTAGAAGTCTACATCCACCTCTATGACCTATAATCTTCAGACATTGTTCACAACTAGAATCTTGAAATTCTGGCTGCCCAGTGTATTTTGGTTTTATATTGCTGTCGATTCTGCTCCTGTCATGAGCCCATTTGGCTGGCAGGGAAAACTGAGGCAAGGTTTGGATAGCTGTGAACTGATGCTTGGATCTTCTGACTTAAAGCTGGAGACCGCTGCAGGGTAGGGTGCTGTTATATTATGCAGCCCTTGTAAAATCACCCCTCTCTCTTCCAAAGGTAAAAATTCCAGCATTCCTGACTCCGTACATCTAAGCATACTTCACAGAATTTTAGAGTTGCACAGAAAGTCAGTCTGAAGATAAGAAAGCTGGGGTGAGAGTTGGACTCAGCTAATGACTTGGATTCTGGCTGGTATTATTTCCATAAGACCAGGCTTTGCAAGAGGAACCAGAAACAGATGATACAAAGCTATGTAGCAGGTATGCTGGAAATTTCTAAAGAAGTTTTGACTTACTAAAGTTCCTAGTGGGTAGAATCTATGAGAGGAGAACTGGAAGCAGGAACAGAGAAATTAAAGTAAGAGAGAAAGGGGAAAAAGAAAAAAAAGAAGACTGAAATTACAAGAACCTCATTTTTAATGACATAAAGTAGCATGTCTTAAACATCTAAGGAAGAAAAATATGAGTACAGGAAAAGGGAGGGTCCTCAAAAGGAAAACATAGGAAAAAAAGATGTATCAATGAAGGTACAGTAAATGGAGTAAAGAATAAAAAAGAAAAAGCCAAAGAACAGTCAGTTTGACGTCAATGATATAAAAAAAAAAGTTACACTTCTATCCTGGTATCTAATGTTTAAGCTTTCACTTGTTAAAAGGTTTCGTTTTACCAATGCTGCTCAAGGTAATTAGACAACCTTGATGGTTCTTGATGTAAAGCTCTGGTATTTCAACCGTCATAATCTATGTGACTATTTAACAGTATGGTTAAGAATCAAGCAAATAAAAATTTAAGAAAAAAGAGTAGAGGTTTTAATATAGTCAGATTATCTAGAAATGTAAGGATTTTTTCTTTATGTTTCCATTCACGAGTTTCCAGACTGCTTTTACATTTTATTTTATTATTATTTTTTAAAGGACAGGGAAAGGCAGAGGGAGGAGAACAAAGAAAATCTTAAACAGGCTCCATGCCTAGCACGGAGCCCCAGGCAGGGTTCAGTCTCGCAACCCTTAGATCATAACCTGAGCCGAAATCAAGAACTGAATGCTCAACCGACTGAGCCACCCAGGCATCCATTTTTATATTTTAGAGTGTCTTTAAAATTATAGCTTTTCACCAGTTTTTCTTTTAAAGGTCCTTTTTTTTTTTTAAGTGGCAAGGTTTTTAAATAATGTGCATGAATATATCATTTATTTTACATTAACCAGAAATTGGGTAGCACGAAAGTCCTAATTCTTTCCTAATAGGCTTAGAATCTCTGACAAGTCACTTCCCCGATGCTGTTTAATTGACCCCAGCATCACTCACATTTCTTCTTCTGCTAAACCTACTTCCCCACACATGCTTGTTTTTTAAGTCAGCAATTGACAAAGTTTATTTTAGTAACCTCATATCTTGTTCAGTGTACAAAATACTCATATGTAAGTCTGCCAGATATTTTCCAAAAATAAATGCCTGTTATTTGAGGAAATTTTCTAAGACTCCCTTTTGATATAACCTTATGCATCTGAGTACCAAATTTCAGGCTTGGAACTGTTGCTGCAGTATGAAATTGGTGGGGGTGATAGCATTAGCCGCCGGTGGACTAGAAATAAGCTGGCACTACAAATCTACCAAGAAAATATAAAATGCGAGAATGCGTGGGAATATGTCTTACACTTTTCCTATCATAAACAATATATATGTGTATATATTAAAATATTTAATATGCATTAAAACAAAATTTATGATAAATATTAAAATAGTTAATATTTACATATAAGTATATATGTGTATCTATTTGTGTGTGTGCACACAAATACACATATATATGTACATTTTGTTTTCCAGAGAAAGTCTAGTAGACAATCCAGTAGACACATATTATTTTGGTGGTACATACATATATCATTTATAGGTTGGGGATTTCTCAAAGTTATTTCCTATAATCAACACTTGTAAAACATTATTACTTGGTTTAAATGGCTGTTATCAAAATAAGATCACAGGTATATCAGAACTAAGGGGATATATAAATCTTCTCATTTACTTTAAAATTAAGTTTGTTTTGTTACAATTCCTATAAATTAACTGATTTGAAATTACTCAAGATCAAGTTATTTTTAAATGAAGGTAAAACTTAGTATCTATAATTTCTATAATTTTCTACATCATTAAATTGTTTAAAATTTCATAATAGAAATCCTATATAACCATAAGCTCTCTTTAAAATCATGATAATTATTATAAATCTATACATAATCATTTATTTTTCTTTTTTTGATCAAGTTGGTATTTGTGATAGTAACTATAAAAACCATAATTAAGCAGCCAAAGGTTAAGAAGGTCAAATGCAACATAAGTACATTACTCATCTTTATTTGAAACAAGACTACTGATGGGAATATAATATTTTTGACATCTGTCCTAAGTCTACAGTAGTCCCACTTCCATATGGTATAATACAGATATGAGCTTTACTTTAAGCAATTGAACTTTTCACACCCTCAAAAGCCACAAAATCAGATGGGCTGTGGTTTTTGCAGCTGGTGCACTATACTCATTTTGGGTAGTGTCATATGAAAAATATTTCACTCCCCAAGCCTTAGACAAAATCAGTCATTAATGAAATGCAGGCAGTACAATGAGATCATATGAAGTATAGATTTCAACAGCCATACTACGAACACTGAAGGAACTCAGAACATGAACACAAATCAAATTCTTACTGCCAGAAAAGAAAGAAAGAGAAAATATTAAGGGATGCCTTCACAGACTTAGCATTTGCTTTGAAAACAACTGTTAACCACTACCTTGAAAGAAGTTTTAGTTTAAGCATTTGTAGACTAAATAATCATAAGTTGGATATAGAATAACAGAAAATATCTTCAGACATAATGGTACATTACAAGATTATCCACCATAATATACAACTATCAAAATCAAAAAATGATTTTCCTAATACCACATATGGAATCTGCTTACTTAATAAAATTGGCTGTCATCAGATTACACAATTTTAAATTAATGTCTTATTTGAGACACATCCAATTTCAATACTGTTTATTTTTCATTGAAGTATTTTAAGAAAACTATACAATTCAACAACAGGGTTGCAAGATATTCTTTCAAGTGGAAACTGGTATAAAAACAGTATTTTTAGTATTCCTATTTTTGAAAGAATAAAAAAATTGTTTTATAGTTCTTGTCAAAACAAACTGTCTTCATTCTAAAGTAAAGCAACTTTAAATATTTCTATTTCCAATCCATTTCCCTGTTTATACAATTCTTTTAAAATGTACTCCTTTTACAAATGGGGAGGAGATTTTTACAGAATAAAAAGGGAAATGGTGACCCCCAAAAATGTACAATAAAAAGGGAATATTTGGGGGCACATGAGCTAGAATTTATGTATAGTCCACTACATTATATATAAGTTTGCATGTTTTAATATAATTTTGTTACTTCTGTTTACACAAGGCAATATAAAATGTGAACAAGTGATTATTTTATCTTTGTTTTAAACCCTAATCCATTTATATTTAGTTCATCAGAATTCAAATGGAATTTGGAAGGGATCTATTTAGGAAACAATTTCATTACTTTAAATATTGATTAACAAAATAAATACACTGTGTATCTCTTAAGAATATGTCTTCAGTTAAATCTGAGAAAGCCATACATTTCTCTACATCTGTTATCCATAAAATCTTTATGTGTCTCAGGCATGCCACCTGGCACAAAACCCCAGCCTACATTTGGAACACTGGTGAAATGAAATAGTACACGGTACTCTAATACAATATCGAAATGTCCCAAATGAAGAGTAAAATTGTATCATGGACTTTCCACCCAGTGTGTTGGCATCCAGTGGAGAGTCATGGATTTTCTGATTGCTGTGGGATGCTGTGTTAATGTTAACTTAGTCTTTATAACATGGCGTTGTGCCCCTCAAAGGACAGGCTACAGCTATGAAATTTTCTGAGTGGGCAAAGGATTTCCCTACTGTCCCACTTTCCCCGTCATTGTCATGTACTCAGATATTCATAAGAGTATCTCAGAACTGAAGCCAAAAAGCACAGGTGTCGCATGCTGATAGCAGATTGTAAGTATCATGGGTAATTACCATGCCTTATAGTTCTTTTATATTGATACTACACCCTGCACTCCAATTTTCAATTTAATAAACAAATATTGACTGAAAATCATATGGCAGGTAATGTTCTAGGCACTTAGATTATATCAGTGAATAAAACAGACAAAAAGTCCTGCCATCATTAGGTTCTATTCTAGAGGGAGAGACAGATGATAAAAAAATAAATATGCAAAAATCCCTGCCCTCAGGCGGCTTACCTTCTAGCCAGCGGTGAGAGGCAGCAAATATAATAAGTGAGCAAAGTAGATAGAATGTTCAGTGATGGATACAACGGAGAGAGAAGATTAAATTGAAGAGAACCAGGGAAGGAGGAATTTAATGCATTTTTTAATTTTTTAGGTACAGTGTTGTCCATTATGAGCACTGTTAGATTATCGCGTTTTTTTTTTTTCCAAAGATTTTATCCATTTATCTGACAGAGAGAGATCATAAGTAGGCAGAGAGGCAGGCAGAGAGAGAGAGGGAAGCAGGCCCCCGGCAAGCAGAGAGCCCGATGCGGGACTCCATCCCAGGACCCTGAGATCATGACCTGAGCCGAAGGCAGCGGCTTAACCCACTGAGCCACCCAGGTGCCCCAGATTATCGTGTTTTTAAGTAAAATTTTCAACAGTTACATTAAAGGGACATAGCAGCAAACATTCGAAGAAAGAAAAGGACTTAACTATTCAGGAAGTACAGTCAAGTCAACAGTTCACACAGAGGCCCTAAGGTGAGGGAGTACACACATAAATTACATGTCACTGTTCAGTCAAGAACAATCTTCTTCTTTTTTTTTTTTTTAAAGATTTTATTTATTTATTTGTCAGAGAGAGAGAGAGAGAGAGCAAGAGCGAGCACAGGCAGAGTGGCAGGCAGAGTCAGAGGGAGAAGCAGGCTCCCTGCGGAGCAAGGAGCCCCATGTGGGACTTGATCCCAGGACGCTGGGATCATGACCTGAGCCGAAGGCAGCTGCTTAACCAACTGAGCCACCCAGGCGTCCCAAGAACAATCTTCTTAAGTGTGAATTATCTGGTAGATATTTTAAAAACTGGCATAATGTAAACTATTATCAGATTCTTTTGTATTTAACATTTACTAGATAATCTCAGGGGGTAGGTAGATAATTCAATACCATGATGCTGTTTCATTCTTTTTCTTCCTTTCTTTCCCTGCTCCCCAACCCCTCCCTTTTAACTTTTCACCATAAATGAGTGTAGTGTAGATAGAAGTAAAAATGCAGGGGTGCGTGGGTGGCTCAGTGGGTTAAAGCCTCTGCCTTCAGCTCAGGTCATGATCTCAGGTCATGCTCAGTGGGGAGCCTGCTTCCTCCTCTCTCTCTGCCTGCCTCTCTGCCTACTGTGATCTCTGTCAAATAAATAAATAAAATCTTAAAAAAAAAAAAGAAGTAAAAATGCACTAAACTTTGGAATAAGAATGAGTGCATTTTTCTTAACAAGTCTGCCCCTAACTAGCTGGGTTAATTAAGCAACTTTTGTGCTTATCTGATCAAAAAAAAATTATCAGTAACATGGGGTGGTGGAAAGGAAAAAGGTGGATATAGAGTACACCTTCAGAAATCTCTGAGAATGAAATATATTAGAATTATGGAAAGTGTTTGCTAAACCACAAACAACTACCCAGAAAGAATACATATGGACAATCCTTAGTTCTAATGATAACATTCTAAAACTACTTGTGAATCCCAAAATAATGATTTGGGGATGATTAAAAAAAAAAAAAAAAGGACAGAAAAGTTAGTGCTTGATAAGTAGTTGATGAGTTATTTTAAGATAATCTATATTATCAAAATTCAGTGGTCAGTGTTTCAGGCATTTTTAGTTTTTCTGAATGTTTTCTTCTCTAAAGAGTATAAGAATATAATAAGTGTTTTCTTTAAATAAATTGATTACATATGCCATTACACAGTTCATTACCATTCAACTGTTAATCATTTCTTTATAAACCCTTTTTTATTTTCCTGTTTATCTTCAATGCTGAGATAGAGAGTAGTTATAGACAGGGGACAGTTGAAAGGAAAAGCTTTTGACAGGAATAGCCACAGTGGACAGGATTACCTTGCAGTGAAACAAATACACCCTAAAGATTCACGTATCAATCCAGCTGTATGAAAGGAAAACTGTGAGAATAGTTGGACAAAAGATATTCAAAGCCTTAAAACTGAGTATCATTTGACCTTATAGTTAATTTTAGGTATTTACCTAACTTGTAGGTATTGATCTAAAGTCTCATCTAACCTTTTTATTCATAACATGTTTATAAATATGAGAAGATCCAGTGATGAGAAAAGCCTGTATTCATGAAAATTAGATAGAATAGGCTATGCTTGGAACTAAAATTATACTGAACAAAGTTTTATGTTGAGGTACTTAAGAACTATAATTTAAATACTCTCAAGTGTAATACCACAATGTTGTAGACAATTTTGGAGATTTAGATGACTCTATGGCTTGCACAATTATTTCCATGCAAAACTAATAAAACTCAAGTTTACTGGTTTGAATTTAAGAGAATAAAAGGAATAGTCAAATTGGAAGTTTTTGTTGGTGTTTCTGAGTTCAAGATGGGTCTTTACTGTCACGCAAGTAATAGGAATAACACTGTACAAAACGTTGTGAATCAATGAGCAGTAACACTTACACTTACATGAAACCTTTGGCAGGGACTCTTACAGCCTCAGGGGACTTACTTACCCGTTTTATCAAGGTGCAGAATGAAGCGTAAAGAAGGTTGAGTCCCTAGACAGGAACAGAACCCTAAATTCCTGATAATCAGCTTCCCAACTAGTCCTAAGAACCTAGTAGACTTTGGCAGTGATTCTTTTGAGTAGTCGAAACTACTGCCAGGTGGGTAAGTTTATGAGCAGACTATAAAATGTAGTGCTGGCCTGGCAGCTGATCCAGTCGGAGCATAAGCCATAAAGGTGAAGAATGGGTAAAGATCCCTGAGAAATGGCCTAGCAAACTAATGAGGGACTGAACATTTGTCTTTAGTTCTTCAAGTTTGGAAGAAAAAATGAGACCTTGAAAATAAAATGTAAAGAAGTCCACCTCTGAAACAGAGAAATGAAATTTAAGTGATAGAAAGCTGGACAACTATTTATGATTACTGTAATTACCTGTTAAGAATCATCAACACCTATTAGCATGATTTTTTTTAGCAATAAATTATTTTTAAATACATGTGATGCTCATAGTAGGGAAATTATCCTCAAGGATACATTATTAGATTGTTGTTTTCATTTTCATTTTTGTTTTTCTAACAATCATGGAGATACCCATTTATCTATCTTTATATTATTTGTAATCTATCTATTGACATTTATTCAATCATTCCCAAGTTTGTTCCCAAATGTACAGTATTTGTTCTTGCTACATTCTAGACACTATACTTGATAAGGGTCACCCTTTAGGGGGCCACTGTAAAATAAGGATGAATTTACTGCATCATAAAAAAATATGTTTTAAGCATTTTTTTGAAGGCTTTATTTACTTATTTGACAGTGAGAGAGGGAACACAAGCAGGGGGAGCAGGAGAGGGAGAAGCAGCCCTCCCACCAAGCAGGGAGCCCAATGCAAGGCTTGATCCCAGGATTCCAGGATCACGACCTGAGCCAAAGGCAGATGCTTAACGACTGAGCCACCCAGGTACCCCATGCTTTAAGCATATTTTATATTATGTTCTAACTTTCAATATCATCCTTGCCTATTAATTCTTGGCTACTGCTAAATATATGGAAATTCTAAGGATCTTGATTTTACCAGGCTTTAAGAAAAAGCAATTAAAGGATTTATCCATAACACAATGTATTTCAGAAGACATAAGATGTTGGGGTGCTTGGCTAGCGCGGTCCGATAAGCATCAGACTCTTGGTCTCTGCTCAGATTGTGACCCAGGTTTGTGAGATCGAGTCCTGTGCAGGGCTCATCATCATACACAGCGGTTTCTTCTATGAGCTCTAACACAAATAAAAAGATAGTTTTACCAGTATTTCTGTAATCAAATCATGGGGTGTACATGGTTTTACTTAAATAGTATTGGGAATAAAGAAGCAGTTTCTAGAGTTTTCTGACTAAATTGCCTAGAGAGGCCAGGCCCTTCCGCTTGCTATTTAGATTCAGATGACCAAAGGCTGTTGTTGCTCCTTTGATTATAGTGAACAACCTGCTGGAAACAAACGAAAACAAAAACACACCAAAAAAAATCCAAGGCAATCGCTGGGAGGCAAACCCAACTCTTTCAAAAAGATAAACTCAAATGTATTTACCTACAATACAAGATACAAAAATGTTTAAGAATCCTCATCTGTAAAGGAGTTTTGTGTAAACTGACTTCCAGTTATCATAAAACAGCGACTTACTCCGAGAAAAGAGAAATCCATTCCCCAAAAATGAAGAAAAGGGACTCTTTTTTAGATAGAAGTGTGCAAATGCAAATAGTCACACAAGTCATTATGTGTCCAGCAAAAGGAATGTAAGAGTTAAAATGCTATAGTAAGGAACAAGGATTTGCTACTAGAATATCAAGAGACCCCCTCCCAGGCCTATCATCTCAAAAGGGGTACAGCTTGCCAACACTCACCCAGCTTATGCTGAAAACAAACAAACAAACTTCAGGAAATGGGGGCACCTGGGTGGCTCAAATGGTTAAGCATCTGCTTTTAGCTCAGGTCATGATCCCCCATTCCTGGGATCGAGCCCCGGATCAGGCTCCTTCTATTGTACCCCTGCTTGTGCTCTCTCGCTCCCTCTGTCAAATAAATAAAATCTTTAAAAAAAAAAAAAACAAAAACAAACCAACAAGCAAAAAAACCTCAGAGAATGTTCTGCATTGAATCCATGATGGAGAATTGTGGCAACAACCAAACTTAAGGAAACACTAAGCACGTGAAAGAAACAGGGTCATTTTCATCAGTCATTTTCTTCCTTAATCACTTGTCAGTAATTTTAAAAGCTCACAAAAACCAAAAGAAATCTATATTTATTATTACATTTCTGATGGTCACCACCGTGTTTAGATCATGCTTAATATGCTAAAGTTGAAAGAGGGTATTAAGATTAAGTTCATCTCCCATATTGTCATCTATCTGGTGGTATTCTGTTTTGTTACACCAAAGTCATGCTCCTAAATTGCTCAACTTCAAACAAGTGAAATACCACAACATTCATAAAACAGAACTGAGCTACTGGGAGTAAGAAAAAAATACAAAAAGGTAGCAGACCTCAACAGCAGATAGTAAAATTAACATTTCAACAGCTCTTACCTTTCATCTCTGTCTCCATAGTACATTTTCTTCTGGAAAAGCTACGATTTAGTTTGGAAAGATGCAGAATTACATAAAACATCTGGAATATGGGACAAGAAATATTGGCTTATTATCCCTTGTGGACCCTCTCCATGAAAAATTTAATAGATCTGTTTTGGTAGTTTTAATCTCCAGAGCACCTCAAGCTATGTTATGGAAACATCATCCTGGTCATTTATATTAGAAAGAACACCTGGTGATGAAAGCAAATATAGCCTCTTTTAAACTGTGAGGGCTTTTTCTTTAATTATCAAACTTTTCATCAAGTATGTATATAGATGTGTGTGTGTGTGTGTATGTGTGTGTGTGTAAACTCCCTCACCAGAATTTTGTTTCTTTGTACCTGTGTGATTGATAAGACTGTAATCTTGACGAATTTACCAAAAATGTAGTCCTTTCTTATGTTCTGCAAATAAATAATTGTGCCTGAACTCTGACATTCAATTACTGCATAATGCAGACTAAATCAGAGACATTTCACGATGTGAACACTAAACTCCCATTTGCACTGGTCCTGGAATCAAATGACACTGATGATTTCTAAAAGTTATAAAATATTTTTGATTTAACACGTTTTCTTATTCCATAATAGTTTTTAACCGATAGTTTTAATATTTGCTGTCAGTAATAAAATGCTTTTTAGTTAATACTAAAACAATATACACATCTAAAAATAGTTAATAACTTTAAGTATTAAATTTTGTTATTGAAATACTAATAAAAATTTAATATTGAGAATGTGTGCATCTAAAGAAGACTGAACAATGAAGCCACTTGCTGTTAAGAACATTAAAAAAAAAACTTACAAAGTATCAGTGTACAGTCTTTTACTATAAACTCACATTTCATTGTAAAATTTTAAAATTAAGTATCAGTGTAAGTATTTGCATATTAAAATTAGAGAAATTCCACATAATTGAAAATATCATAAAACACTCTATTTTTGAGTGATCTTTTAAAATTGGCACATTATACCATAGCTATGCTATCATTAATAACACTCAAAATATGTAATAGGCCTCTACATATTCCAATTAAAAATAAAAGTCCTTAAAATATTTGAGTATTTATAGTCTATAAAGATTTTCAGGGACATTTTTATTAATTTGACACAGATACGCCTTCATTTCTAATGTTACAAACCTGAATCATTTTAAATGCAATTAAAAGTGGTTATGAAAGAGTGTGGACTTCCTTGTGAAGTAGGAAATCACTCTTGTGATTAACATGCAAACGAGCTCATGCTGGCAGAATAGATTGGGGTTTTAAAACCCCAATTACTTTTGTGTGATTATCTATTTACCAGTACACAGTCTATTTTCATTTTTCATCTAATACAAAATCGGCTTGCTTACATTTTTAGCACAGCAATTAATATTTACAATAATTATGACATCAAGCACTGCTGAGAACTCCAAGTAAATCATTTACCCCAATCTTTCCTCTTTATATATGATTAACATCCTTTTATAATTTAATGCTGTATATAAGGTTACCATTATGCAAAAATCAAAATTAAGAACTACTTTCCTCTTTAAATTTAGTTACCATGCATATTCTAGGAATATTAGTAAGATGACTATTGTTATATGAAAACCAAATTTTTAAGTCTGATGAGAATAATATGTAAAAATAGTTTAACTGCTCATAGTAAGAAAAATAAATATATATTGAGAACAATAAAATGTGTCCTATGAATCTTTCCTTTTTAAAAGTAATAACAGACAATTCTAAACTTTCACTAACATGCTTTGATTCATGCCTGCTATGTACTGCACATATACACATTTTTTCCAGACTTCTAAAGAAAATTATAATGCATTAATGACAGGAACCATGGTAATGGAAAAAAGGTCACCCTCTCTTGAACACCTTCTGTTTTAAACCATTATATATAAAGACATTCGAGAAAGCAAAGAATTAAAAGCCAGCCTTTGTGCAACCCATTACTGAAATATTATAGAATAATCTATATCAAATGTAGAGGAACAGCAGATTCTTTTGGATCTAAATTAACTGCAGCCATAGAAACGCTTTTATGCTTATTATGTATCTGCATGTTGATTCAATTATTAAAAGAACACCTGACAGCATCAGACTTATTTAATTGAATTAATTAAACTGGATGAATAATCACTGAATTCCTTTTGTGTGAAATTTGTCCTGAAAAGTAACACTGGCATTTGGAAATTGCAAGTAATTTGCATGGTGCAATACAGTGAACATGGAAATCTCCCATTTCAGTATGCTGGGGTTTCCCCCCCCCCTTCTCATAAAAGACAAATGAGCAGATTGTTGCAGTGGATATTTTCTCTTTTCCAGTACAGATTTATGAATACTTTTTATCACTGTATCATTAAGCAAGTTTTTAACAATTTCCTCAATATCACAATTTAAAATTTTCTCTTTTGTTGAAAAATATTATGCAAACTGCCATTCTCACAAAAGAGGTGATATGACACCCATGGATCCTTAAAACTATGAAGTAGGAGACTCTCTTATTTTAAAATGGATTACTAAGATATTTATTATCTCTGTAATGACAATGTAACAATTTGTTTAAAGTTAAAAGTGAAAAACAATTTAAGACAATAATATATCAGAGAAGTTAGTTGTATTTCATACACATTTTCTTTTGTAGGAGGTATTTGTTTCTCCTATGATTAAAGGTTTAAGGCTTATGCCTCACATATATAAGATTTGGGCATTTTATTAAGATAAAATATGTGTGGTTTGCTTACATGCATGATGTTTTTAGATATTTATTTTTAAAAGAACAACAGTCAGAAAACTTCCTATACATCTATTTTCCCTGAGTCA
Organism: Mustela putorius furo; assembly: GCF_011764305.1. Classification (NCBI taxonomy): domain Eukaryota; kingdom Metazoa; phylum Chordata; class Mammalia; order Carnivora; family Mustelidae; genus Mustela; species Mustela putorius. Next base: position 71,572,556 of record NW_025421998.1, on the reverse strand, counting down.
AGTTCATGGCAAGACTAAAAGGAGAACTGTGCAAAGTCTGTTTTTTCCTGTGAGATCAAAATAAACAAAACTAACAACAATGTAAAACCGTCTTAAAGCACTGACTTGCTGCACTTCTATAATTTCTGCCCATTGGTTCTTCATCACTAGGAGGGCATCATTTCCTCTCCTCACAGCTTCATATGTATATATCATACCACTGGGAAGATGCATCAATATCCGCTAGTGTTAATTCATTATTAAGGATAAAACTTGGTGAAATCCTGATGCCTGGTTAATAATTAGACAGACACTTCCACATCAGTTATCCTTCAATGTATATTGCATCATGTTTCAATCTTTTTTCCTGTTTGTTGTGAACAGAAAATTATTGTACTTTCATACTTGAAATGATAATTACTCAATGCTATTTTGCACGTGCTTATTATTTAGGAGAGACTGTTTACCATAATAAAATACGGTATTTGAAATCACACACCATTTAACCTCTACAGTCTTCAGATTAATGAACCTTTTAAATATTCAGGTTGACCACACTTGAATTTTGTTCACTCTAAAATTAGGCTCGATCCCTTCAACCTCTAATCCTTGTATCTTCTTCGTGTTAGCCTTGTTTCCACACTTTCTTTGCATTCCTCAGAAATATTTCTGTGTGAATAGTCATATTTACCACTGTTAAATCTCATGTGTGATACAGCATTAGTCCTTCCAAAATAAAACTGAAATACAAAATACACTAAGCTATTAAAAAAAATTCATAAAGCAACTCAAATATTTAAGGAAACTGCTTTCTGTCATATTGAAATTTCTAGCATTCTAGATAAATTTGTTTTTTTGTGTGTTCTAAGTTACAGACATGATAAAAACACAAACTTTTACAAAATACTTTGTGAAAAATCTAGGACTCTACTTTAGTACTTGTATTAATAACCTTAGTGGTTACATTTTTATTTTACATAAATTATACAAAATACATTGGCATTACACCCCATTCTTAATACCAGTTTATTATAGCTTTATTTCATAATATTGGATGTGGAAATGGAAACAGTGCCATCATGTGATACTTTTCAGGGTACTTCACTTCTTATATTCTCAAAGTCTAAGCATATAGCTACTACACAGATAAGAGTTGGTAGAAAAGCAGAGTGGCAATATAATTCAACACTCAGTATTTTGCAACCACATCCAGTGTTCATGCTTTTGTGTAAAAAATTAGGAACACCTTTTAATTCTTCAAAGATAAACCAGTGTCAAGTCTACTTGCATCTGTGTATACACACACTCTTTATTAAAAATCTACTTATTGTGTATTCTAGCTCATAAAACCTTCTGCATTTACAATCAATATCTATCTTTGAAAACAAAGAAGTGTCACTTCATAAACAGAGTAAATTCATTCTTTTAATTAACAAAAGCCAGTTGTTGGGGAAGGGAAAAAGCGCAAATGGAATGTAAATATCTACTCCAGCCCAAATAAAACTTATGTCTAAGATTCAAACCATTTCTCCAGCTTTTGTTTTTCCCATTCAGTTGAGAGACATAGATATTTTTCCACCAATTTAAGAACTAAGCACCACACACTAAAATGCTGGTTCAGCAGGAGTTACATTATTTATTTAAATTTAAAAATCCGCTTTGAAAACTATGTTAAATTCCAAAATTCATACTAATCATGCATAAATATGAAAATTTATCCACAAATGACCTTCCTATCTTTCTTATAATTCATTGCATTATTGTAATTTTTAATTACTTTTTTTTTAGTGTGAGATGTAAATTTGTTGTCTTACTGTTCTCTTCCCAGACTTAATCCCATACAAATACAGAATTACATTTTTAAAGCCAGGTGGGTATCCTTCAAACACTAATATATACAATGTTAACCCAACATTAGAACATGAGCAATGAATCAATGCTTATTAATTTTAATGACTCATGGTTGATCTACAGCACATTTCATTTTAGTATACACATAATCCAAGGGATTTCAGTGTCATATTTTTATTGAGAGAGAAAACTAACCTACAATGCAAAATTTAAAATTATTGAGAACTCAAAAAAAGCAGTTCTTAAATAATGACCCCAAATCTAATTCTTTTACCTATCCTTTGCAACATACTGCCACAAAACACTTAAAATTTCACGGAAAATTCATTTAAAGAAAAAAAGAAGGAAAATCTTGAGAAAACTTTTATTCATGCAAGCATAAGTGTAGCTGCTTGTTTTGTGAAAGGTGAAAATAACCTCTAATCACGGAAGTCTGAGGAGAACTTAATTACAGTCACTGAAAAAATTAAGTGAAGAAAATTTTAGCAGTAGGTAAAGGTAAAAATAAAGGTGACTTATTAAACTCCTCGGTTCTAAAAATTCCTCTCTAAACTAAACTAAAATGGAAGCTAGCAATTCTTGAATAACTCTTCAAATGAATAATCTTTTCTGGAAGACGGATGGGCTTGGGGATTAGCCTAAAACCTTTCACTATCATTACTATTACTCTTTCCCCAAATAACATAAGGCATGGACTCATAGGCAGAATTTCTATTTGAAAATATTACTCTTCCTGTGGGAAGAGACATTTTCTTTTTCCCAAAACTGGTATGCCAACTTTTGCCTTGTGGGAAAGAAGAACCTACAGTACCCTAACTTTTTTTTTTTCTTCATGAACTGCATCTTCCATAAATCCTTCAGTTCTTCCAAACTGCACCGATCCTGATCTTTTAACAGTTCTCTCAGAGAAATAAGAAACAGAAGACTATTGATGGTTTTCAATAATGTAACATGTTTTTCCTTCCAGGGCAAGATTTATCATTGATACTTCTTCATTATCAGCTGTGGAAAAAGAGCCAGCATTGCCAACACCTGAATACTCACTCCTCGCTGATGTCTCATAAACCACAGAAGGCTAGGCAACACATCTGACAGAGTTAGAGGGGGGCAATGCACTTCACCCAACCTACCCTTATTTTATTTGAGTCTCAACTTTTCTTTCTTCTAGAATAGCAGCTAGGAGAAAGAAAATAAAAAGGAGTTGCTCAGAAAAGACAAGAGTATGTGATACTGATAGGTGAAACAGTCATTTCCAGATAGACTGACGGATACAAAGTACAAATCAAGATATAAATCCTATTTTATATGCTTATATCTTTAAGAAACATTAAGAACAACCCCCCCACTGAAAAATTGAGGTAGAACTCTACATAGCAATAATTTGTTACTAATTAATCCCCATCACTTATTTAGTGCACTTACGATGAGCCCTGGGTAGTACATGGAAGTGTTGAATCACTATCTTATATACCTGAAACTAATATTACACAATGTACATTAACTGAAATTTAAATAAAAACTTAAAAAATAAATTGAAAATAAATAAATAAGTTCTAAGGATAGAAAAATAACAATAATTTGTTACTAATTGTCCAAACAACAGTTTGTTACATAATTATAAACCCATTTCATGATGAAGAAAAAAATCATCCTTAGGTAAGGTAATGAATTTTCCCTTCTAGTGGGAAAAATAAATACTCTGTCTACTAAGTTATCTGAATAACAGTAAATTTTGCATGTGTCCATATTCAGTCCATTAAACTTCTTTTACCTCAAGCACTTGGAATTCTGCTCTAACATTTCCACCCACCCACCCACACACTCCCATGTCTAGACACACAGGCACAGAGCGTAAACAATCTGGTGAACTTCACTGGGATTAATCAAACTACTGGCAATTTAGTAGGTGGGTATGCCTTTCTGTTAATACAGAGTTGTCACTGGTTGCACATGATACGTGACTGTTGAAAATGTCAGGGAAGGACTTGATGCACTTATTCTAGTTAAGAATATTTGACATTTTATAAGAAAGTAATGTTATTCCTTGGAGAAAATGAACAAAGCCTTCCCAGCCTGAGTAGAAGGTGACAAATTTTCTTCCATAGCCAATCCAACGATCAATTCACATTTCTCCACACAGTAGCCAAGAATATTAACTTTTATCCATCAAACTTCATCTTCATGCTTCATCTTTGTGTTTAATCTTAGCTATTATTGCTGACACACTCTTTAATTCCTCCACGGTTATATATACATATTGAAAGATCCTCTTTATATTTGATCACTATAATGTCTTTTCCTACTTTAACCATTATTCCCATCACTTCAGCCTGAGACTTATATCCTGTAATGGAATTGAAAAACAAATTATAATAGAATATTATCATTGGTTCAGGTAGTATATATAAAACTTTAATTCAAATGTATATTATTTATAGTTTGTGAACTATTTTTGATCCTGAAGAGATTTATTCTTCCTATTTATCAAAAGTGCTTCATAGGTTGTGTTCTGCTGAGATTTGTATTCCAATGATTTAAATAACAAATGATGACAATTTAATAAAGATATAATAAAGAAACTTCAGGATAGACTTCAGAATCACCCAAGGACTTCACAGGAAGAGACAATGCAAAGACAAGTTTTACTCAACAACAAATTTTGTAATTTTTTTGTTAGGTTCTTGGCATTCATATGCCATGGATCTAAGATAGGTATAGAAGGAGACTGGATTGAGGAATAAAACATTTCATAAATTCAAAGTATTACCTTTCAAAGAGCAAATGTGGATATAGAGGGCATTTATAAAATTAGAAGGTAATTTTAAAACTTTAAGAACCTACTCCAGTCCTTTCTTCAATGTGTATCCACTCATATAAACTGTCAAATAAAGAGTGGATATTTTATTTTTTAGAATGCTCCACTCTAGCAAGGGCTTGAACTCACAACACTGAAATCAAGACTTGAACTGAAACCAAGAGTCAGAAGCTTAACCCACTTAACTGCCCAGGTGCACCAAGAGTACATTTTTTAAACAACAGAATTACATGACTTTAATATATCCAAATTTTCACCAAATGGATCTTTACCTGTTAAACTGATGGACAGCCATTTATTTCTGTCTTCAATAATGCCATAATGAACTCTGAGGCCTGCTTCTGTCCAGTGAGACATTAGAAGTCACAATTTCAAAGGCAATGATATCAAGGAGCCTATTAGTTCAGCCTTCTGGTAAACTTGAGGTGTCTTTTTATAAAAATTTTGACTCCAATAGTGTGCCTTTATACAAACCTAAATTAAAGTGTTAAAAAATGCCAGTCCTACTTTCTGAGTCTTTGTGGCTTGTGCTTTAAAAATGAAAAGAAAAAGGGGCACCTGGGTGTTTCAGTGGGTTTAGCCTTAGACGCTTTATTTCACCTCTGGTCATGATCATGGGGTGGTAAGATGGAGCCCTCTGTCACCTCGGGGCTTGAGATTCTCCCTCTCCCTCTGCCCTCACCCCTGCTCACATACACATACACATAGACTCTCTCTCTGAAAATAAATAAATAAAAATATTTTTAAAAAAGAATAAACAAAAGTTCATAAAAATAAAAGAAAAATTGCAAAAAAAGCCCCCCAAACCTCCAAACACCATTTCATACTCCCATTTAAAAAAATAATTATACATACAGAAATACCTCTATATATCTAATTTTACCCCTTTGTCCATCAGATAACCATCTTTAAAAATTTGTGTCATATTTTTCTCTTCCCCTTAAGCAGCTGACATTTGCATATATATTCCTGCAATATATACTCTCAAGAACACAGTTTTTAAAATATAATCCTTTTTTTACTGGACAATGTAATAATGCTTAATAGGAACATTACTCTTTTTTTAAAAAAATGCTGCCAATCATTATTCACCATTAATAAACAAATTATTTGTGTTATTAGAAACAATGCTTTACATTGCCTACATAGCTATCTTAGTTTATTTGGTGTTGTGAGGGGAATATCAACAGAAATTTTGGTCTAATGTATTGTCTGTTCTTTATAAAAAGCGTATTTTTGTTGACAATAAATAACCAATATTAATGGCTATTCTTAAAGTTAATTTGGAAACTTTTAATAATTTGCCCTCCTATAAGTTACTTTATGTTTGTAATTCATATAAGTCTCTTTGGAGTTAAAAATATTTGCTTCTAGCATCATTCTGCCAAAACTTCATGCATAGATATTCATACAGACATCTGTATGTTCATATAATATTTTTCCTTCAGTTATAAACTTTCATTATCTTTGCCATGTTTCACATATGCCTCATAAGCCAGAATGAAACTTTTTTTTTTTTTTTCCAGAATGAAACTTTAATGGTAGCATATAAATTGCTCAACAAAGGGAATAGATTCACAAACAGCCATCCCTGGTTAAAGTTTAAGCTGCATCCTATTTTTCAGTGAGTAAAATGAAACCATAAACATCATGACACTGGGGTAATATTTATTAAGATATTATCAGAGGAAAAAAGTCTATAGGTCAGAATCAAGAGTAACAAGAACTACTCACTGTGATAAATTAAAATAATCAAAATGAGTTAAACTGAAATAAAGAAAAGCTTTCCATACATAACACCCTAAAACGAAACAGGCAATTAAAAATATTAGGTTCCAAATACTGAAAGACAGGTCATGTATCACCATTATACATTCATATAAAGTGAAAGAGGTAGGCCCCTGCTCATGAAATATGTTTTCTCAGAGAAGTAACTCTTATGATCTAAATGTTTTCATTTATCCATTATCATGGGGAATAAAGTGCTACAAGTTATTTATTTTTCAAGTAGCTAAAGGCAAACACCATTAATCAGTACATAATCTGGCTTTCACACAGGCCAAAAATAAAATGTTCCCATTTGTAGGAGCGCCTAAATCAAATGAAAGCTCATGATTTCAAAGTACCTTACTGATGTAGAGTTCCTCTCTCTCTCTCAAGGTATACAGATACACCCAAAAAACTTGGTCATGAGAACAATAACAGTCATAAAATAACAGTTCTAAAGGGCCAATGATACACAGGGCCACTCACCATTTACTTAATGAACACAGAGAGAGTATAATATGGTTAATCTGTGCATTATTTCAAGAGATTTTAATGGAATTAGATGGCAAGTGGGCTAGGACTAGTTAAATAAATAATGGGGGTTACAGAGCATCACTTTCACTATAAAGATAATGGAATATAAGACACGAATTAGAAACTTTTTGTATTTCTTTTTTTTGCTTGCTTGCTTGCTTCTGAGTACATGGTTCTGTTCTAGTTATTTCAAGTGCCTTGAATTTTAACCTCCAGGCATAAGAATTATTATTTCATGTCCAAAAATAAAAACAGAATATGATGGAAAGAAAATAAAATACAAAGTAGAATAACCTGCTATAAAATGTACTATAAACCTGTATAATATCAGGAAATACACAATAACTCCAGACGAGATCAGGCGCGTTCAGGGTGGTATGGCCGTAGACGGGAAATACACAATAACTCCAAAAATCAAAACATTTATTAAGTGATAACTAAGTTTAACAAGTCACAGTTTGATGGACTAGATGAGAAATTCAGAATTCATTTGTTTGCTCATTCATTCACATATTCATTCGACAAATACCTGAATAACTACGTGTCAGCTACTGCAAAGTACCTACACGAGAGGAGGAGGAGAATGGACACATGGGTAGACAAAAATTTATAATCACACAAACATATAATTGCAAAGTGTGATCACTGATGGGAAAGGAAAGCCCAGGATGCAATGAAATCGTAGATCAGGAAGACTTAATCAACCCCGTGATGCCAGAAGGCTCTCTAGAGGAAGTGAATCTCTGAACTCTGACCCCAAGAATGAAAGAACATTAATAAAGCAGGGGTGGCATCCAGGAAGGAGGAATCTACAGGAAGCTCCTGAGAAAGGAGAGCAACGTAGGCCATCTGAAAGAGTCTCTATTCAGGTTAGTAAAAATTGGTGACCCTATCATCCCTAATTTTTTCGATCTATTAAAGACATGTGTCTTAACCTGTTCAGGAGGGAGAAAAACTGCTTAAAAGTTATCACTGAAATCTTTTTCAATTTTTATCTGTGGCTACAGTAGGTGGTTGCAAATGGCTCTTAGTTATTTTCATGAACAAAATGATTATCATGGTCAGGTTAAAAAAAAAATGTGGACAAAAAACACTGGACAAAAGTTGCCCCAGTGTGCCAGTTTTTACTTTGGCTTTATTAATGACCAAAAGACATTAGAGAACAAATGTTTGGATTCACAAATTCCTTGCAGTCACAGCACCGTCCCTGAGCCCCCGAATATATCAGAAGCCACAGATTATTCCATAGGATAAAATCAAGTTCTTAAATTGCTAGTCACCTCCTTTGGAGTGAATTCAAAAATTTTTTTTTGCAAAAGATTTTCGTTCTTCCCATTTGTCCTTTCTAAGCCCATTGCCATGACTAGGTGGAAAGAGAAGCCATCTCAGACAGGGGTCTGATTTAGGTACCTTATTCTACAGAAGCCTCCGCTTTACATTCTCTCTAGATAATCCGTCTAAGCCATGTGTGATTTCTGAACTTCACATTCTTGCCAAAGAGTACAAAGTTTGTACTCTTTGCTATCTAATCCTTATCAAAATTCTAGTTGCAAGATATAATATTTATGGAGGATTGCCTAAATGACATATAACACATCCATTATTCAGGCCAGATGGTCTAAATTTTACATCTCAATCCTACCAGACCATGAATGAACTAATTCTAACTACAAAATGCAATGCTTTAGCAACTCTTAAAATTGCTTTTATTCAACTTCACATAGGGGTTACCAATTTGGCATATATTGACAGATACTAAAGAGGTAGCTTTATTGGCCCTAATATGGGGTTACAGTATGTCTTCATGAGGACCAGGAAAAAAATTCTTGCAAGTGTAAGTACCTGAAGAAACTGGGATTCCCTCTAGAAATTGCTTTAAAAAAAAAAATTAACAGTAGTCCTAAGTATGCTGCCTCCTTTAATTTATTTGCTAAATAGACCAGAGGCAGATTTGTAGCCAATCCTTGCAACCGAAAGGTCAAGAGAGCATATATTTCTGTGAGCTAATCCTACTATAGTTTTATTGTTTTTCCCCATATATTTTCCCTCATTTTGACTCTACCCTTTACTATCATGCTTTTAAGTTGGCTAAAATCACTCTGAAATGATGAAATATACAAAATCCTATAACTCCTTAAGAGTTTTCGTAACTCTTTACGTTAAAGGAAATATAATGTTTACAGGCATGTAAGTATTTTGAAAAAATTGCTTCAGAAAACTTCAAGTGTTCTTTCAATACCCATCTTGATTTTTGTTTAATTCCTTATTTCCTACTACATTTTGGAATTGCTGTATGACCCAGGATAAAGATGTCATTTTTGTATACATTTTGTATTCTCTTGAGAGCACAATGTTTAATTTTAAGGAAAAGACATCAGAGACTACAATGAGACAAAAATGGGGGCCTATCTGGAATTTCATAGACTAATCATTTTATAAACTTACAACCTGGAGAATTTGTGCAAATGGTACGAGAAACAAGAAAGTTCAGAAATTATCTAAAAGTTTAGAAATGATCTCTCTGATATCCAGTGTTTCGATTCTCCCTTAATATGAGGAACAAACTTCTATTAAATTGGGAACCTTTATAGACTGTTGTTACAAGCATCAGTATTACATTTTTTAAAGTATTAACTGAATTTTTCTGTACATAATGTTGAATACCTCGAAATTTGATATAAAAACATAAATCCCTGATTACCAATGAATATTATAATCTATGATAAAATGATTACTAGCACAGATAAATAGCAAAAAGCAGATTAAAACCACAATAAATATTAAAAATTTCCCAAACAAATGTGTTGATAGAACATAAAGGTAATGTGATGAGTATATAGTTCATTTCTGTAATGAGAATTAGTCATTAAACTCCATTCATAGACAATGGTGGTCAAGAGACTTGGCTTTCCTATCTTCCGATTATTGGGACTAGGAAATGTTTTGAGATCAGACAGATCTCGTTTGCAACTATAGACAAAGTAAGGAAGGGATGGGAAGCTGTTTGGCAGATAAGGACAAAAAAGGCTCATCAATTTCAGTAAACAATAAACTAGTAAAAAGTATGGAAGAGGGAGGCTGATGACATGCAAGTACAAATTTTCTGAAAAGTATAAAGCAAGCAACCTTGAAATACACAGAAAACACAAACAGTAAGCACAGTCTCACTCAAAGAGTACTAAGCCTGGTATCTGAACATAAAGACAGATTGGGATATGGTCAAAGACGTGAACAGAAGAAACACCTTTCAAAAGCATATTAAGGAAAAGTGAAAACGAGGAGTTATAGGGAAAGAATAAGAGGGATTTATGGTGCTGAATTTGAAACAGGGAAGGTTCTAGTGACAAAAAACTCCCAACAACATATTCTATGTGTAAAGACTGTGATGAGGCCAAAATCACAATCTCTTGCTTTGAAAAATCAAACATATGGTGGTAGAGAAAAAAAACCTCAGTTCCAAAATATTGATAGGCATAAGGATTGACAAGATTTTTAAGTAAAAATTATAGAGTTCTACACCTTGAAGAATAACTCCAGCTCCAACATATAACATCTAGCTTTAATCTAGAAAAGTGAGAACTTCTTAATCTGTTTCATAGTTGTAATAGCTGTGAAACCACTTGAGACAGTAAAATGCTAAATAAAGATAAATTCTAAAAATAACAACAGCATCAGAGTTTTTATATTGCACTTCCTCCGTGAAGGAAAATTGTAAGTTCCTCGATGGGTATTTCATATTGTTTAAGTAAAACTGGCTCACAAGGATACTGAAACACAATTCGTTTTCAATGGCCAACTGGTAGGAAAATAATACTTCTTCTAAAAGGAGTAACTGGATAAACTGGAATGTTGGGAGGTGTGCCCTTTTGCAAGGGCACAGCTTTGATGTGGGAGGGACAAATCACTGTCACTCTTGCTTGGAATGATCACCTTTTCCTAGTGAGGAGATCTTTCTGCAATCCATTCTCTCACTGTATACATTTGTGTCATATATAAATCTATTATGCATCCTCCCTCTCTCTTTTATACTTAAGGAATAGATACAAAATTCATTTCTTCTATATCTGTAAAATGAATGGATTTCTCTATGCAGAAAACCAATTCGAAAGAAGATTTAGCAATGTTTTATAGAATCACAGAGGCGATGCACTGCTGTGCTGATTTTAGTCTGAAGCAGATACTCTCAAATTATAATTTAACCTCCCCTAATAGGAACCATTCCATTCTGAAAATATTTGTTGTAAAATTAAAATAGATAATGGATGGTAATTGCATGAAGAGAGGCTCTGATGTGTTTACATTCACTATGGAGTATACTCATGGGTGGTAAAAATGTGCCCCAAAATCATATACACAGACATGCCCTGATATATAGAAATAAATACTCTATGTGAACTAACACATACAGAAGATAAACTTTATCAAAGTATGCAACAAATTAAACAAAAGATATTAATGATTTAGAGGTAAACCTTCCAAAGAGCCCATGTCTTTCAATACATACATAGTCATGATATTTATGAGAACAATAGTTAATTTGGCTTAAATAGGAAATCACATATGAGGAGAAGCCACACATATTCTAAATCTTCCTCAGACACAAATGAACATGTAGTCATACAACAATAATTTTATATGGTCACACAAATCAGTACATGATAAATAACACAGCACAAATCATGTATATACAATAAACCCTACATTTTACCATCTGTCACAGACAAATGTGAACTCTAGGTTTGTAAAACACAAAGTAACCACATTTCTTAGAATATTGACTCAAGCTGTAGGAAGATGTGGTTTTAAATACAGACTCTACCACTTAAAATTTGTAGATTTTTGACACTGTCCTGAACTACTCTTTATCTCAGATTTCTTGTTTGTAAAATTGAAAACAATAGTACACAGCTAATAGGGTTATTAAGGTTTAATGTGCACAGGTGCAAAGCATATGTTTTCAAAAATACTATTTTGTAAAGAGTAATTCTCTGAAATTCTTACGGCATTTATTTTTAATTAATAATAAAATCATCAACATTTGATAGTAGAAATGCATGGACTTTGGATAGAGAAGAGCCTACAGACTAAGCCTGCTCTTCTCCATTTAGTATCTGTAGTAACCTGAGTCTTAGTTCCCTTATGTGCAATTTGTGAATAAAAGTACTTATTTCGAAACTTACATGAGAAATTTAAAATGAAATAATGTAAACAAAAAAGCTGGAATGAACGCTCAATCAATTTTAATTTGTTTTATACACATGTCATTGTGACCCTACCAGCTTACAAAAACAACAGAGTCAAAATACTTTTATACACTTTTCTATTATCTACTGTGCATTGTACATATACGTTTGCTAAAAAAGGAAGTGGAGAATAATGCCCAAGCATTATAAGATACAGCATCAAGGATCAGTTTGTTTCAGAATTCCTGGTGAAGCAGGATAAGAACTACTTTTAATGAGAAAACTTTATTTAAAAGTTACTAGATATTCTAGATATTCATGGATGCACCAAAAGCAAGGCTCCTTGACACCTACCCCCTTTTATTTTCATTCATTCATTCATTCATTCATTCATTCACTTACTTATTGTTGGGAGTTACTGCCTCTCAACATATCCCTTTTGTCACATCAATGTATAACAAATAGTTCTACTTTGTCTGAAGAAGTTCAAACAATGGTAAAATAATTCAAAGCAAACTGCTCACCTTAGAATTTTAAATCTAATATTTAATAAAATAAATGCCGCCTTAAAAGCACAAAGGCCTCCAGGAAGCAGAGATCTTTAGATCACTGCTGAAGGTTGTGCTGACCCTTCCTTCTTTCTTCTCCAGCCCTATGCCTGTCCTAGCCCCCACGTTTGCCAAAAGCTAGAAGCGTTTGCTACCTCAATGTAGGACTAGAAAGGCTGCAGCCTCTGTGTAGAGAGGTACCCTGTATTTTGTGTGAGTCTGACAAGACTGTTCAAAGTAACCCAAGAATATGGCTGAAAGGTGCAACAAGCAAAGACAGACTGTAGACCAGCTGGGTTAAGCACTCATGCGAGAAGCTCAGAATAGCTCCTCAAATATTTTGAGGATATATAAGTCTTTCCTACTACACAAGATGGAGTGATTAAGGAACCAGAAAGTTTTAGGCCCCTAAGACTTTTAGGCCCCTGTGAGTCAGTAATGAATGTGATACACAAGACCAAAAGTCACAGTCTGGTGAAATGGGAGCAGAGAAATAGAAAAAACAAAACAAAACAAACAAACAAACAAAAAACCCACAGAGAATAAAGTAACTTCACTAATAATTCCATAGGAGTGGCAGCATACACAAAATGCCACAAAAACACAGAGGTGATAGGATTAATTCGACCCGGCTGCAATCCGGGAAGACTTCAAAGAAGAGGTGACTTTTAAGCAGTATTTTGAAGGCTGAAGTAATAAAGGGAGAGTGGAGTAGAAGGGCAGGCTCTACTGAACATGGACAATAAACGCAAATTCATGGAAGGGCACGATGTATTCAGGAGAAGATGAGTAGTCCAGGGCAAGTAAAATGCAACCAAATCAAAATGAACATAACTTAAATAAAGGGAGCAAAGTGCTGAAAAACAGTGACTCAAGGAAGTATGTATTAGGAGGCCAGGAGCTCCCAGTCAGAAGAAAGTCTTAGACTCAAACTTCCAAAGATATTGTAACAATCTTCTGGAGATTCCAACTTACTCTTCTATCAATCAGGAAGAAAGAGAATACTTTTATCTAGAATTCCAATGTGATTTCAAATTTGAAATCTTCATCAGTGAAAGAAATAAGATTTTTTAAGGGATATCTACTTCAGTGTTAAAGATTCCAGTTATAGGCTCTGCAGTACAATAAGTTAGCAAGTGAATAGTGATAAAACGTAATATAAGATCTATGAATTAGAATCATTATTGTGACAATGCTCTTTTAATTCAGTATAGATCCAAATGAACTAGTTGCCAGGAGGCAAAATAATGAGTGCCCAGATTTTTATTGATTTTCCTACTAAAATGAGCATATATTTTCATAGTACAAAGACAGTCACTGTGCTAAAGAGAAAATATCATATGGGTGGAAAATTGCCAGGAATTCTTCACCTAAATACTTGAACTGGAACTTGAATCATGGGTAGGATCCAAATTGGTCTAGATCTAGGCAAGCATTTTGAGAGGGGGAAAAAAAAAAGCAAACCCAGAGTAAAGCCTCTTCCTGACCTCCAAATGGTTTACATTCCAGGGGCTTGAGAGAGATCATGAATTTACAAAATAGTAAGTTTTATATAATGTTAAAAGGCTATAAATGATATAGGCAAGTTTAGGGAAGGATAAGGTGATTAGCCATTGTGGCAGGAGAATTGCAAATTTAAATAGGATTGTTCGAGAAGACCTCACTGAGAACGTGAGGTTTAAGCAAAGACTTGAAAGAGGTGATAGAGCAGGCATACAGGAATCTGCAGGGAGAGTAAGCCTGGCAGAGGGCACAGCCCTGAAAAGGCCCTGAAAAGGCAGCATGCCTAGTTTGCTTGAGAAACAGCCAGGAAGGTAAATGTGGCCAAGAACAGAGTGGAGAAGGGGTAGTGAGATATGAGATCAGATTATATGTGGTCTTACAGAGCCATTTTAAGGTTCTGAAATCTCACTTTTTTTTTTTTTAAGATTTTACTTATTTATTTGACAGATAGAGATCACAAGTAGGCAGAAAGGCAGTTAGAGAGAGAGAGAGAGAGAGAGAGAGGGGAGGAAGCAGGCTCCCAGCTGAGCAGAGAGCCCGATGCGGGGCTCAATCCCAGGACTCTGGGACCATGACCCGAGCCGAAGGCAGAGTCTTTAACCCACTGAGTCACCCAGGCAGCCCCTGAAATCTCTCTTTTAAGGAGATGGCAGTAGAGTCTGATATGGGGTTGGTGGGGGGGTGGAATGAAGGGTTTTGAATGGTAAAGTGAGATGATCTGCTTTAGGTTTTAATAGTTAACTGCTGTGCTGAAAACAGACTGTAAGGGATCAAGAATGGGGTTAAACAGACAAAAGGCAATGGCAAGAATAAAAGCAGGAGATGATGGTAGCTTGGAACAGGGTAGCAGAGTTGGGGACATGAAGACATGATCGAACTCTGTGCATATCTTAGTGGAACCCACACAATGTCAAATCTACTTATACTACTGTTTTTTTTTTTTAAATCATTCATTTCTTCCATTCATTTTATTATAAACATTTACTAAGCATTTATTATGAAAAAAGCACCGTGTGGATTAAATATTATCCCACAATTTTTTATTATCACTGTGTCATTTGCCATCACTACTTTCTCAAGTTCATTCATTGCAATAAATTATTTCTTCAATCTATTGCTTGTATTCAAAAACATCTACCTTCTAGTCAAGATAAGATGAGCCATAACTCTAATGACTATCTCTGAACCAGCTTTTCCCAGCACTGTGGGTCATTCTGCAGGAGCCTCTACTCTGATCTCACACCACAGGGAAACAAGCAGTGCTCAACCATTGGGAATCTGACTGTGACAGAAAAGGAGGCTGGGGCTTGCAACAACCAGCCCACAGATCTTGGCAGGCCGAGTTCATACCTGTGGTGCCCGAGTAGTAATCCCAACCAGCAGTTTTGCTCATCTACCGAACCAAGTTGGGGTTGTACTCTGCCCAGGCATTTGGATGGGATGCAGGTCCACCTCATTTGGATCCCCAAACAAGGAATTTTGCTATCCTTAGAACCCAGTTTGGTCAGGCTCACACAAAGAACTTAATTTTAACAGCACCCTCTGTGGAAAGTGTTTTCCGGCCCTATTTGACCAGAAGTGTTGGTGACAACCCCCTGAAAACAGGGCAGTTCAGCAGTACTGGAACCAAGAGGGGAGCAGACAGAGCTGATCACCCCCAGAACAAAGGTAGTACCAGCCACAGGCTAAGGGCAGCTCTTGGCCCCTCCCAACTAGAGAGTCTATTTGTGAAAAGGAGAATACCCTGGAGAGGCCCCTTCCCCTTCCTGAGGATCTAAGAAAAAGCCCCTCCTGTTATAGAGAGTGTCCCAGTGCCATTTGACCAGAAGGGCTAGAGATAACTTCTAAAAGCGGTGCAGCCCAGCAACACTCAAGCTGAGAGGTGGGTGGGCAGAGCCAACAGTTTACAAACAAAGCCAGTGGCCCTGTTCAATGAGGAAAACTGGTATGAGTAGACTTGAGTTAAGACAACAAACAGAGTTTTATCAGTTTAAAAAAAAAACTCCTTCTGTATTTGGGCAGATAATCTAATTTGTAGCCTCACTCACCACTGAATAAAGCCTTCAGCCTGTCCAATGAAGGAACTTAAGCAGAGCAGATGGAAAGCTGCACAGCCCATTCAACAGCCCTTTATACAGTGACCCTTGAACAGAGAGCACAGCTCTTGGCTTCTCCTGTCTGCAGAGCAAAACCAGTGCTCTCACCCGACAAGGGAAACTCAGTGCATACTCTGATCTGATTCAGGTCCCAAACAACAAACTAAGTTAAAACTAAGTTAAAAAGTTAATTCATGGGGTGCCTGGGTGGCTCAGTGGGTTAAAGCCTCTGCCTTCGGCTCAGGTCATGGTCCCAGGGTCCTGGGATCGAGCCCCGCATCGGGCTCTCTGCTCAGCGGGGAGCCTGCTTCCTCCTCTCTCTCTGCCTGCCTCTCTGCCTGCTTGTGATCTCTGTCTGTCGGATAAATAAATAAAAATTTTAAAAAAATAAAAAATAAAAAAAAGTTAATTCATAATCCTACTTATTACTGAATATAGTAACCATATAGTAATGAGACCAGAGAACCCAGACAACCTCAGAGCCCACCCTACAGCCTCTGTTGGGTAGGGAACCAAGCCAGTAGTCTTATCCAACTGTTCCCAGCCAGTGGCACAACACCCCATGCCCATCCTTAGAGCCTGGACAACCCCTCACCAAAAAATAGACCATAACAGTGAGCCCAAATGACCAAGAACATTACCAACAGATATTCACAGAAATCCAACTCAGCTGGCTGGTGTAGAATTGTCTTTGCCAAGGCAAATCTGTAAAATCTGGAAGAGGAGCCTTATTAATCAAACGGACAGATACCAACATAAGGAATAAAGAATCCCAAAAATTAGATATATGTGAACCACCAAAAGAAACCAATAAAATTCCAGTAAGTGACCCCAAAGAAATAAAGATCTATGGACTATCAAAGAATTCAGAATAATCTCTTTAAAACACTTTTGTGAACTACAAGAAAAGACAGACAACTGAGTGAAGTTAGAAAAACAATATATGCACAAAATGAGAAGTATGGCAAGGTAATAGCAACCATCAAAAAACCCCAGGAATCCTAATTGAAAAATATAACAACTGACCTGAAGAATTTAATAGAGAGTTTCAAAAGTAGACTAGAACTTACCTTAAATAACTAGAGAAAGAACAAACAGCCCAAAGTTAGCAGGAGAAAGAGAATGGTAAAGACTAGAGAATAAATAAATGAAACAGAGAACAGAGAAGCAATAGAATAGGTTAACAAAATTAAGAATTGATTCTTTGAAAAGGTAAACAAAATTGACAAACCATTAGCTAGACTAGCCAAGGAAAAAAGAGAAAAGACCACAAATCAACAAAGTTAGAAATGGAAAGGGAAACATTACAACTAATACCATAGAAACTGAAGGGATCATAAGAGGTTACCACAAAGACAAAATGAGGAAGAAATGGAAAATCTAAATATATGAATTACTAGAAAGGAGGCTGAATCCATAATAAAAAAAATGTACCACTGAAGAAAAGCCCAGGACCAGATGGCTTCAGTGGTGAATTTTATCAAACATTTAAAGAACCAACACCCATCCTTCTCAAACTCTTCCAAAAACTGAGGAGGCAGGAACTCTTCCAAACTCATTTTACAAGACCAGCATTATTCTGATACCAAAATGAGAAAAGGGTACTACTAGAAAAGAACACTGTAGGTCAAAATTCCTGATACATACAGATGCAAAAATTCTCAATAAAATACCAGCCAACCAAATTCAGCAGCATATTAAAAGGATCATATACCATGATCAAGTAGTATTTATCCCTGGCATGTAGGAATAGTTCAATATATGCAAATCAGGGACACCTGGGTGGCTCAGTCGGTTAAGTGGCTGCCTTCGGCTCAGGTCTTGATCCCAGCATCCTGGGATTGAGTCCCTGCTCCACAGGGCTCCTTGCTCCATGGGAAGCCTGCTTCTCCCTCTGCCTGCCACTCTGCCTGCCTGTACTCTCTCTGTCTGACAAATAAATAAAATCTTTAAAATATATATCTATGCAAATCAGTCAATGTAATATATCACATTAATAGAATAAAAGAAAAGCAACATATGATCACCTCAACAGAAACAGAAAAATCATTTGACAAAATTCAATATCCATTCATGACAAAAAAAAAAACAAACCCTATACAAATTAGGCACAGAAAGAATATATCTCAACATAATTGATGTCACATATGACAAGCCCACAGCTAATATCATATTCAATAGGGGTGAAAGTGTTTCCTCTGAGATCAGGAAGAGGACAAGGTTCCCACTCTTACCGCTCCTATTCAAAATAAAACAAGAAGCCTTGGCTAAAGCAATCAGGCAAGAAAAAGAAATTAACAGAATTGGAAAAGAAGAAGTAAAACTGTATCTATTTACCGACAATATGGTTATATATATATATAGAAAATCCTAAAGATTCAACTGAAAACCTGTTAAATTTAATCAACAAATTCAGTAAAGTTGCAGGATACAAAATTGACATACAAAACTCAGTAACATTTTATACACTAACAACAATTTTCTGAATAAGAAATAAATCAAGTCCTTTTACAACAGTAGCAAAAACAAAGTACTTATGCATAAGTTTAACAAAGGAGGTAAAAGATCTATACTCTGTAAATAGACATTGATGAAAAAAATCAAAGAAGACATAAGTAAATGGGAAGGTGTTCAATGATCATGGATTGGAAGAATTAACATTGTTAAATTGTCGTTACTACCACAAGCTATCTATAGATAGATTCAATGCAATCCCTAACAAGATTACAATGTATTTTTACAGAAGTAGAAAAAAACACTCCTAAAAGCTTTATGGTACCACAAAAGATCCCAAATGGCCCCCAAAGAAATCTTCAGATCGAGCCCCACATCAGGCTCTCTGCTCAGCAGGGAGCCTGCTCCCCGCCCGCCCCCCCCCCACCGCCTGCCTCTCTACCTACTTGTGATCTCTCTGTCAAATAAATAAATAGGATCTTTAAAAAGAAAGAAAGAAATCCTCAGAAAGAAAAAAAAAAAAAAACAGGCATCACACTTTCTGATTTCAAGTTATACTACAAAGCTAGTCATCAAAACAGTATGGTACTGGCAGAAACACAGACAAACTGACCAACAGAACAGAATCAAGAAATAAAACCAAGAATATATGGTCAACTAATACCTGACAAAGGAGCCAAGAATATTCAATAGGGAAGAGACAGTCTTTCCATAAATCTGGGATAACAGGATATTCACATGGAAGAGAATGAAACTTGACCCATATCTTCACCACTACAAAAACTAATTCAAAATGTATTAAAGACATAAATGTAAAACCTGAAACCATAAAACTACTAGAAGAAAATAAGAATAAAGCTCCTTGACATGGGTCTTGGTAATGATTTTTCAAGTATGACACCTAAAATATAAGAAACAAAATAAAAAATAAAGAAGTAGAACTACATCAAACTAAGAAACTTCTGCACAGCTAAAGAAATCACCAGCAAAGTGAAAAGACAACCTGCAGAATGTGAAAAAATATATGTAAAGCATACATCTGGTAAGGGGTTAATATCCAAAATATATAATGAATTCATAAAGCTCAATAAAATTTTTTTTAATTTACTTCTTAAATTTTAATTCCAGTACAGTTAACATATGTTATATTAGTTTCAGGTGTACTGTATAGTGATTCAACAATTCTAAGCATTAATCAGTACTCATCATGATAGGTGTACTCTTAAAACCCCAACACCTATTTCATCTATTTCACCCCACCAACCTCCCCTCTGGTAACCATCAGTTTGTTCTCTAATATTTAAGAGTCTGGGTTTTTTTTTTGGCTTACTTCTTTTTTTTTTAATTTGTTCCTTTGTTTTGTTTCTTAAATTTCACATTTGAGAGAAATCATGGGTATATGTCTTTCTCTAAATTATTTCACTTAGCATTATATTCTCGAGATCCATCCATATCATTGCAAATGGCAAGATTTCATTCTTTCTGATGGCTGAGTTATATGTTGTTATATACAATATATTCTTTAACCATTTGTCTATGAACAGACACTGGATTCCTTCCATAATTTGGCTACTGTAAATAATGCTGCAATAAACAGAGGTATGGCATGTATCTTTTCAAGTTAGTTTTTTGTATTATTTGGGTAGATACTCAGTAGTGGCATTACTGTGTCATGTGGTAATTCTATTTTTAATGTTTTCAGGAACTTCCATACTGTTTAGAAAAAAAAAATTAATAGGAAAGTAATCTAAAGAGACATTTCTCCAACAAAGATCTACAAAAGGCCAACAGGAACATGAAAAGATGCTCATGATCAACAGTCATTAGGGAAAAGTAAATCAAAACCATAATGAGATATCACCTCATACTTGTTAGAGTGGCCATCTGTAAAAAGACAAAAGATAATGAATGTCGGCATGGATATGAAGAAAAAATAACCCTTGTGCACTGTTGGTGGGAATGTAAATTGGTATAGCTACTATGGAAAACAGTATGGTGGTCCTCAAAAAATTAAAAATAAAACCACCAGATACTTCTGGGACTATACCCAAAGGAAATGAAAACACATACTCCAAAAAGTATCTGCACTCCCATGCTCATAGAAGCATTACTTGTAATAGCCAAGATATGGAAACAACCTAAGTGTCCATCAATGGATGAATGGATAAAGAAGTTGTGATATAAATATAATCAAATATTATTCAGCCATAATAAATCAAAACAATCCTGCAATTTGGAACAACATGGATAGATTTGAAGGCCTTAGTCTAAGTGAAATAAATCAGAAAAAGGACAAATCCTTTATGATCTTATTCACATATCTAGTTTAAAAAAAAATCTCCCCTCATATCCACAGGTTTCACTTCCTCATGTACTTCACATCTCTCTTATAAGGCTACCTTATCAGTTAGGCCTTCCCTTACCAGTTCATATGAAATAGCTCTCAACATCAGTCTCTATTGTTTTCTCCTGCTCTATTTTTCTTTATAGCAGTAATCATTAGCCAACATATTATTCACTTTTCAAAAAAATATATTGTCATTTCAGTGAAGGTAGGAATTTTATCTGTTTGCTCACTATTATATCCACAGTGCCTGCAACAATGCCTGTCACAAAGTATATGCTTGGCAATGCCCACAGTCGACAAACTGGAAAGAGCCAAGATGCCCTTCAACAAACAAATGGATAAAGAAGATATGGTCCATATATACAAGGGGATATTTTGCCTCCATCAGAAAGGATGAATACCCAACTTTTGTATCAACATGGATGGGACTGGAAGAGATTATGCTGAGTGAAATAAGTCAAGCAGAGAGAGTCAATTATCACATGGTTTCACTTGTAGAGCATAAGGAGTAACACAGAGGACATTGGGAGAAGGAGAGGAGAAGTGAGTTGGGGGAAATTGGAAAGGGGAGACGAAGCATGAGAGACTGTGGACTCTGAGAAACAAACTGAGGGTTTGTGGGGGGTGGGAGGATGGGTGAGCCTGGTGGTGGGTATTACGGAGGACACATATTGCATGGAGCACTGGGTGTGGTACAAAAACAATGAATCTTGGAACACTGAAAAAATAAAATAAAGTTTAAAAAAAACCAAAGTATTAATTTGGCATATACGCCAGATAAATGTGTCATTCAAAAACATGATGTTGAAGAACTGGAAGTACTACCTATTTTGAAAAATGTATTTTTATTTATTACATATATGTACATATATGTATGTATATAGGATACATAGATGGTTATTCCTCATTTTTCATAGATTCCATATTTGTGAATTCTGCTAAAACTGATTTGTAACCCCAAAGTAAATACTAACAGCATCTTTGTGGTCCTTCATAGACATGCACATTTCTAGCTGAGGTTGAACAAGGTGATACTCTGCCTTCTTGTGTCAGCTCTTACACTGTAAACAAATGTCCTCTCAGTGGTCTATGCAATGCCATATTTGTGCTTTTTTTGGTGATTACACTGTTCAAAACAGCCCCCAGGTATAGGGCTGAAGTGCTATGTAGTGTTTCTAACCACAAGAGGCTACAACATCTATTTTTATATTTATACACATATGTATTTTCTTTATATATGTTACTTAGATGAGTTTCGTTCAGGCATGAGCTACAGTGATGTTGGCCACGAATTAAAAGTTAACAAATCAACAATATATATATATTACATAAGGTCTTTCTAGACAGAAACATTCACAAAATAAAGTTATGTATTGATCAGTCAATGAAAATGTTATGACCAGAGCCTCACAGGAACCTAACCCTGTCTGTCCTATAGGAGCAATGACTCAGTATACACTGACTCATTTGTGGTGTTTGTGGTGGCTTTATAGAATACAATTACAGTGGAAATGAAAATTGACTGTATGTATGTATGTGTGCATAATGGTTTTACCATATATGAACTATAGAAGCGAAAGCTCAAAAACTTTCACAGCTGGTAGAGATACATAGAGCAGTCTGTAGTCAAGAATATAATCCACCAGTGCTTGCTTCGACAGCACAAACACTGAAAAAGAAAAAAAAAAATACAGTCCTCCATACAACAGTGTGTTTGACATTCATGTTAACCACATGGTTCCATCAGTTGAAAGTGGCTGACTAACTGGAAAGAACAGAAACTTAAAAATTGATAAACCTAAGTTTAAATATTAACTGAAACACTTACTAGGTGTGTGGGGTCTGGTAGTACTTAAACTTTTCACCCCTTTAGAAAATGCATGCTCATGAATATCAAATTAGGTAAATCAGAAAATGTACCTAAATCAAAGCCCAAATTATTTTACTTGTTTAATGACCATTAGAAGGTTCCCGTTAAAGTCCCAGGAAATTGCCTAAAAAATTCCCAGAGGGGAAATTTAACCAATTAAGTCTCCTGAAACTTGGGGAAAAGCTACCACAAAGACAATGATAGTAACCTGGATCGATTTTGTTTAGTGTTAGTAGACAAAGTATATGTGCCTTGTTGACACCTTTTGCAGCAACTGTTAGGATGCCTAAAGGTAATGCTTATTATTTTGTAACTGCATTTTTTCCTTTCATAAGTTAGTAATAATTCATAAGAGAAGTTAAACAGCATTCTATATAATCACTGTATATGGAACACAAAAAGCAACATTATCCATTTTCCTAATCATTATAATTAAATATTGAAGCCAAATCTTAAACAACACACAGCTGTTGATAATAAGGAAGCAGACAGCACATTAATAAAACCATACTCCTAAATTGATAGACATACCTTATCAATTATAAATCGTTTTCCACATTTACAATGTGATCACCTATTTACTAATTCAACTTGCAAGTGCTTAAGTATCTACTATGTACCAGCACTGAGATAGGTACCTAGGGATACCAAGATGAATAAGATGTATCTCTTAGTTTCAAACTCCCATTCAGTGGAAAGGTTTCACAGTCATGTTACACAAAACTGTATCTAGTTTTATTTTCTTCTGCTTATAGTTGACACATAATGTTTCAGGTGGACAACTTAGTGATTTGATAAGTATTTGACATACTTTCTGTTATATTCACCAGAAGTACAAATACCATCTGTCCATTATTAACAACACCATTATGACAATATCATTGAGTGCAATCCTTATACTTTAATTCCTGTGATTTACTCGTTCCATAAATGAAGGCCCATATCTCTCTCTCCTCTTCACTCATTTTACCTAATCTCCCAGCCTCTCCCTTCTGGCAAACATCCAGTTTGTTTTCTGTATTTATAGTTCTGATTCAGCTTTTTCTTTTATTCACTTTTTTGGCTTCCACTTATGAGTGGAATCATACAGTATTTGTCTTTCTCAATCTAACTTATTTTGCTTAGCATAATACCCTCTAGGTTCATCCATTTTGTCTCAAATGGCATGATCTTATCCTTTTTAAGGACTGTAATATACGTGTGTGTACATTTTCCTTATCCATTTATTTGTGGGTAGACAGGCTGCTTCCATCTCTTGGCTGTGGCAAATAATACTGCAATAAACATAGGGGTGCATATCTTTTTGAGTTCATGTTTTCGTTTTCCCTAGGTAAATATACAGTAATGGAATTATTGGATCATGTGGTTTTTCTATTTTTAATTTTTTGAGGAACCTCCACACTGTCTCTGTACTGGCTCTACCAATCTACCAATCTACATTCCCACCAACAGTACAAAGGTTTTCTTTTCCACATCCTTGTTAACACTTGTTGTTTCTTGTCTTGATTTTAGCTACTCTAACAGGCATGAGGTGATATCTCATTGTGGATTTTATTTGCATTTCCCTAAACAGTAGTGATATCAAGGTTCTTCTTCTTCTTTTTTTTTTTTTTAAGATTTTATTTATTTGATAGGCAGAGATTACAAGTAGGCAGAGAGGCAGGCAGAGAGAGAGGAGGAAGCAGGTTCCCTAATGAGCAGAAAGTCTGATGGGGGGCTCAATCCCAGGACCCTGAGACCACGACCCGAGCCGAAGGCAAAGGCTTCAACCTACTGAGCCACCCTGGCGCCCCAATGTTGAGGTTCTTAAATGTGTCTGTCACTCATCTATGTCTTCTTTGGAAAAATGTCTATTCTACCTAATTTTTAATTAGTTTGGTTTTTTTGTTTTGTTTTGTTTTATTTATTTATTTATTTGGTGTTGAGTTGTTTTATGCATTTTGAATACTAACCCCTTTTCAGATAGTCATTTGGAAACATCTTCTCCCATCAAGTAGGTTGTCTTTTTGCTTTCTTGATGGTTTCCTTACTGTGCAAAAGCTTTTTATTTATATATATAGTCCCAATAGTTGCTTTTTGCTTTTGTTTCCCTTGCCTTAGGAGACATATCTACATGTAATTTTATAATATGATATCATGGGCTTGCACATCCAACAGGACTATGTGAAAACTGCTCTGTGGAGATTATCTGAGTGGTTCAGAGCACTGCGGGTCTAGGGGCCACATCCTCCCATGCCATCTGAAAGACGCTAGGAAGCACTCAGGTGCAAATGGCCTGACAGGCCCTTTTCCATCAAACAAAAATGATACATTCAGGAGCCAGCTAGCCTGGTCCTAGTGATGTCTCAGTTTTATATGAGTAAGTGGCAGCTACCCCTTTGGGAGATCTTCTTCCCCAATTCCACTATCCAAAATGAAGCTGCTGTTTAAATGGGTACCTGAATTCACAGAGGTTCCCCTAGATGCTTCGATCTATTTCACTGATACTTTGGCTAAATGGAAATCTGATGATGTTCCTTATCCTGCTGTTGTCGCTTAGTCATTCTGCTCAGTAGGCATAACTCAAGACAGTCCTTGTAGCCCCAGCCAAAGTTTCCCTTGATGAACCATGCTAACTTTTTACCAAATCTTGGACTACTGCCAATGGTCCATCTGTATGGTCTGTCCCTGGAAGATCACAGACTGACACATGAAGACACCTAACCACAAGGGCTACAGAATATGGGGGAAACCTGTTTCTACTGATCAGATTGTACAGGTCACTCCCTTAGAGGCCCTCAGCAAGAGAATTCTCTGATGGGATTAACTGGAATCAAAGATGCTAATGAAGCCTGTCCAGGCCAAATTACCACCAGTGCTAGGAGAATCCATCATCATACAAGATAAGCAATATGTCCACCCATGAATCACACACAATAAAGGACTCTTTTCTGATGCAGTAGCTAACACTATGCCAAAAGCTGGCATAGCACTGGCCAAAGCTGGCCAGTCCACTGGTGTACAGTACAGAAATACTCTAGTAGTGTTTTCTGAGAACCATGAAGGATCCGACATGAAAACTAACAAGTTAACCAGTTTCCTGAGCTCCAGTTTCCACAGAGTGATACAAAGAGGGCCAAGAGGCAACCACATACACAGGAGATCACGAAGCTTAAGGAACCTGGATATTTTACAATGGGGAGTAAGTTTGTCCCATCTTTATTCCAGAGGGATACACTGTCTTTATTGTACAGTGCACACACCTGCTCTCCGCTCCAGAAGAAGGCTGGAGCTCTACCTTTAAGACTGTTCCCTACACAGACACATTTCAAGAGATATTCTGTAAGAACCAGGTAGTTTCTCTGCTCACGAGATGTGTAAATATGAAAGAACCGTGGGGAATTGTCTCCCACTGGCACTGACTCCACCTGCTCCTAGCAAATTGATTATCTTGGATCTCTACCCCTGTCTCAGGGCTAACTGTGGGTACTTCACAGCTCTTGGCACTTTTTCATAATACGGTGGCACTGTTTCAGCCTAATTGGCCAACTCTTGCCACACTACTGTAGCCCTTGAAACATAAGTATGTCATATTTCAGCTTCTAGACTATCTACAGTCCAATAGCAGTGCATCTTTTGTCACAAAGGTAACCCGACAACAGACTGAATGCCATGTTAACAGAGGAAGAGTCCATGCTTCCTGACCTGTACAGGTATCAGAGCTGCCCTGGACTGGAAGAGCTTCCTCAAAAAAGTGATTCAGAAAGATTTCTGAACCTATCCCCCTCATCTCCTCTTCATCTCTGTACCTTTGCTGGGCAGCTTCCTTGAATGTGGCTGTCTCCAAAAAGGGCTTATCTCTTTTTGACTGACTCCTGGATAATGATCAGGATGAAAGGGGTGAGGGTTATGCAGAGCTTTTTTAAAAATTTGGGATTCTACTCTGACCGTTCCTAGATAGGATGCATTCTTCTCTACCCTAACAGCAATTCCCAGCCAGCCTGCTTAGTACACCTTTCAAGTGGCAATCCAGTTTTGAGAGGAACCAGAGAATTCAAACTTAATTGTAGTTCAGTCTTCTGTATATTATAGTTGGATTAACAAAAATCCTAGGACATAAGTATAATGACCACTGAGTTGAGTATACTATTCACCCAGCTCCGACCCTGGTACTGGGGAAGGAAGGCCTTAGACTCTGAGAGATGGGAGAAGGGAGGAACCATTAATGCTCTTGACCCTTAACCTTGTTTAAATATTCTTGATTAAATTAAGTTTCTCCTGATGCCCACTGGCCTTGAGTTATAGTGTATGGCAACCAAAACTGCAACTATCCAGTGACCTCGCCCATGTGACTTAACCAAACTAATGTAAATCAATGATCCAAATAAACCTCAACAACATATCTCAAAGAGGAGTAATGGGCCCCTCTCCCTTTTACACTTTCATGTGACAGAGACTGATCCAGACAATGTGTCTCCATTGGAGACTTGCTCTTTAGCCCATCTATTTCCTCCTGTCATTATTGGTAATGACACCAAAGATCAGCTTGTTAGTCTAAACTTCCTTGTATGGGTCATAATGGTTAATTAATTGGCCTTACACTTATCTTGGTTAACTAAAACAAGACCTACCAGTCTTTCTTGGTGTGTATACAAAACTGGCTGAGTCCAGGATTCTGCGGACATAACAGATCAATACTACAGGTTGTTTTTATCCTGCTGCTTGGAATCCCATTAATAGTAGCCTTAATTAAATGCCTTATAATACAAACTGAACAGTTTGACTCAACCTCTGTCAGTCAAGTTAATCAGATTGGCCAAGAAGGTTGCCAGCTCATGAAAACTCCCCAAAAGCTGAGACAGTATATGTGATAAAGCCAAATAAAGGCCTCTCAAGACGTCCACATCTTAACCACTAGAGCCTATGACAATGCTACCTTATATTAAAAAGGGGAATTAAGGTTGCAGATGAAATTAAAGTTACTAATTAGCTGACCTTAAAAGAGAAAGATTGTCCTGATTTATCTGGTGGGCCAACTGTAATCAGAGGGCCCCTAAAAGGGTAGAAGATGAAGCAATGTATGAATAATGTGCTGTGAGAAAGACACAGTGGGCCATTCCCAGCTTTGAAGCTGAAAGGAATTCAAGAGCCAAAGAATGCAATGGTGTCTAGAAGCTGGAAAAGGCTAGACAGCAGATTCTTCCCTAAAGCCTCCAGAAAGGAACACAGCCTTGCTGACACCTTGATTTCAGGCTAGTGAGATCCAGTTCATACTTTTTCTTCTTCTTCTTCTTTTTTTAAAAATAATACTTTATTTATTTATTTATTTATTTGACAGGCAGAGAGGAAAGCAGAGAGAGAGAGGGAAGCAGGCTCCCCACCAAGCAGAGGGCCCGATGCAGGGCTCAATCCCAGGACCCCAAGACCATGACCTGAGCCAAAGGCAGAGGCTTAATCCACTGAGCCATCTAGGCGCTCCTTCATTTCATATTTCTGACCTCCAGAACTGTAAGGTAATAAATGTGTGTTGTCTTATATCAGAGTCTATATTAATTTGTTAAAACAACAATAAGAAACTAACACGGTGTAAGGTTCTTCCCATCCAACTCTTACAGATGTACCAAGAAAGCAGGATCCTATCCTATTTTCCTTGGTCAATGCTCAAGGTTGTACTTGCAGTGAGGAACCCTGACATATGAGATAGTCTCTCTCTCTGGGACAAAGAACAGGCCTGCTTACTGCTTTCTGTAAAAGTAGCAGATTTCCATAGCTCAGTACTCTTCAGGTATAACATATACCTACTGGGTTCATAGCGTCAACGTGGGCTATATTGGTCCATAGCATTTAGGAGCAAGAAAAACTGATGCAAACATGCTGACTGATGCTCAGGCCGCTTGCTGTGCTATAACTAATACGTTCTTTTGCCTCTGATCTAGGAGTTCATGTGTTCTGCCAGCATCCATGAAACAGTAATAGAGTAACTTACTGGGCTATAATAGGGTAATACCAAATATCAGACCTGATGCTCTCTGGATAATCAAATAGATCATTGAGCCTCCCATACTTTAATATGTAAATTCCCTCCTCCAAATCACCACAGATTGCAGGCACAGGGAAAAATGATAGGGCATTTTAAAAGATAATAGTTTGCTTACTATTATCCTCTTGTGCCCAAAGAGCAGTATCATAAGGGCTTAAGAGCCACTTTCAAGGTCCTAAATCTGGTTCTTCTGTTTATTAGCTGTGTAACCTTGGGCAAGTTCTGTAACTCATCTGTCAAAAACAGGAATAGCAGCAGCTACCTCACAAGGTTGTTGAGACATTAAATGAACTAATGTATGTAAAGTGACTAGAAGAGGCTGAAACACAATAGCACTCAATGAATTTTAAATGTTTTTGTTACTAGTTGGCCTTTAGTAAGATTTGGTCAGGACTGGTGAGAATCCAAAGGGCAGGAAGGAAGGAACAATTGTCCTTCTGGTTTCAAAGTCCTCATTTTGACAATTTCTTAGTAAGAAATAAGGACTGGATATAAAATAATGTTTTTATAAAAATTATTTAAAGAGGGGTAGAGAATATTGAGAACCATATTTTAAATAGAGGTAGACCAAGACAGATCTCAAAAGCAGAACTGATTCAAGAAATCTGCCTCTGTATTTCTGTTATATAGTCTTCACTGCCTTTGAGTAAAACAAATCTGATTAACACTCCAATTTAATTTACTTAAAGGAGCTGTAATACTCTAAAACTATTTTTATAAGGGGATGTATTCACAGAAGTAAATAAAATAATTATGAAGCGAATGAAATAACTACACAAGCCATTTTACAAAAGGGATATATTTTTCCTTCTTTTCAATGAATGTTTAAAGCTTTCCTTCAAGCTCTTGGTAAATCTATTGATCTGTGAAACAGTGCACTCCAGGGAGGCAATTCAGTTGACATTATATATCAAATGATGAGATGAATAATGATCATACCATTTGGTAATTAAACGTCTTACAAACCTTTTAACTGACTGAACATCCAAAAAGCCAAATGAGGTCAAACATATTGTATTTTTCCATGCCCATATTATGAATATAAACAATAATATTGAGAGAGATCCAGAATAAGAGGCATAATAAAAATATAAGATAAAACATATAGGAGACATCTAGCTTACTATTAACTGTATATGTGATGTGTCTTCTCTGCAGCATGCAAAATTAAACAATTCTACTCTTAAATGTTTTCCTTTTAAAGTTGTTACAGAAGTATTTCAAACCACTTCTCTGTATGTGCAAAGATATGGGAAATATTAACTATAATCAGTAAAGAGAAAGTATTATGTGCAAAGATATGGGAAATATTAACTATAATCAGTAAAGAGAAAGTATAACTAAGAGAATATGGATTATACAGAAACCCTGCAATCACCTAATCTCAATTTGCAAATTGTATTACAACAACTTAACAGTGAAGGATACTTACATAAAATTTTACATATTTTATTTATTCTCTAGTCCAGCAAAAACCCCCACATACCCTATACATATACTTACCATCCTCCAAGTGGCTGATCACCAAACCATTTAGAATATAAAAATTAGAAGCCCATATTAATTAAAGACCTATAGAAGCTAAAATGTTTGTTTCTTAAAGGCTACTACTTTCTGAGGCTATAAATACTAGATCACTTAGATTACATCATGAACAAAAAATTCTTTAGTGAGAAATTTAAAAATTTTAAGTAGACCCACATGCCTATTTGTTATTATATAAACTAAAATGTTTGTTACACCAAATTTCAATTAGCTAAGTTATCTAATTATAATTAATATAATTATAATTTCACCTAAGGTCCTTCTGTTAAATATCTAGCACATTTACTTTGATCATCATTCTTAAAAAATTATTAAACAGAGTTTTATTAAGGTATTTAATACATCTATGATAATGACTATAGCTTTAAAATGTAAAATGATGAATAACTGAAAAAAATCTTCTGTTTTCCTCATTCTAGAAGCATCAGTTTATTTATGCAGTCAATGTTCTAATCTTACATACTTTAATTAAAATTAGTTATTTTGTAAATTATTGATCATCATGGCTTACAAAGTTTCCAACTGATCAACATGAACAGTAAAGAAACTAATTTCTCCAAAAATTTGAGATTTTCAAACAGATAAAGATATACCAGTTTCAGATTTCTCAAGCATACCACCAATAGGAAAGGTTGACCATATTAAGGAAATATGAATAAAAATCAATTTTTGAGAAAGATTAAGTATAAAACAAAGGTAGAAAATCATCCACAAAGAGAGAGATAAGGCTGGTTATCAGAGGGCATGAAAGATGAATGCTTCCATGAAGGTTATCCTTGACTTCGGCGCTTTGGTCAAACAAGCCCTCTACTAAAATCCCTCAAAGACTTTTTAGATTCACTTTGTGATATTTGAGATCCCCTTTAAAATATCAGAAAACTCTTCAATAAATACCTTCTATTTTCCAAACATATTTTCAAATCTCCCCAAATGTAGATATCGTTAGCTTCAGTCATATTTTCTTATGTATGTATAAGATTTTTCACCATCATGGGCAGTTAAAATTCCCAACAGTTTAACTCTTATCGTTTAAAAATCAAGTTTCACATTATCTATGGAAATTACTTATTTAACGGTAAGTGACATGGATTTTATTTCAACTATTCATAATTATATTAGTTATCTACTGCTGTGTAACAAATTGCCATAAACTTAGCAACTTAAAGCAAAATGTATTTATTATTCTAGAATCTCTATGAGTCAGATGTCTGGACACAGCTGAGCGGTGTCCTCTGCCCAGGCTCTCACAAGGCTGCAGGTAAGGGCTGGCTGGGCTGTGTTCTTCCTAGAGCTCTAGATTCTGTTTTAAGCTCACATGACTGTAGGCAGAATTCAGTTCCTTATGGTTATGAAACTTAGAACCATTATAATGAGGGCTCCATTTTCTTGCTGGCTATAGGCCAGGGGTTGTCCTAGCTCCTGAGAAGCTGCTTGTGAAACACAGTAGTTTTTCAGGTACTCTCAAAATGCGTTATCTTACTTCTTCACACATAGTATGATAATCTCTGACTCCAATTTGTTAAAATGGAGTATTATATAACATAACTTATTCACAGGAATGACTACCATACCACCTTTGCAATAATCAGTTGGCTAGAAATAAGTCCTAGGTTCTGGCCTCTCTCAAGTCATACAAAGGTATGACTCATTATGGAGTCACCTTTGAGTATGTCTATTCCAATAATTCCTAGATTAAATCATTCCTAGATTAAAGTTATAAACTCTGGAATCAGACTGCCTTGGTTTAAATTCTGGCTCTACCCTTACAAATTACTGATTGTGTCTGTTTCTCCAACTTAAAATGGGATGACTTTATCTTCTCTTAAAGTAGTTGTGAAGTGCTGTGAATTAATCTAAAATAATTTAGAGAAGTATATGGCAAGTAGCAAGTTTTGTAGAATTTTGCATTAACTAAATTAATATTTGAACATTTATACACATTTCTAATAACCCCATATATATAATATACATATATATAATATACATATATATGTATATATATATATATATAATAAAGGTTTTATTTATTTATTTCACAGAGAGAGACACAGTGAGAGGGAACACAAGCAAAGGGAGTGGGAGAGGGAGAAGCAGGCTTCCTGCCAAGCAGGGAACACAATACGGGGCTGGATCCCAGGACCCTGGGATCATGACCTAAGCTAGAGGCAAGACCCTTAACAACTGAGCCACCCAGGCGCCTCATAACCCAACATATTTTACATTCAAAATTTCATACATTGTGACTGTAAAGATGTGTATTGTCATTTCTTCAGATGCTTTGTATTTGCATATGTACAAATGTGTGCTCTGCCAACCAATGTAAGAACATGCAAATTCCTAAAGAGCATTTCATTAGTTAACAAAGATCAAAATACGGAATTACATGCAAGAGGGCAGTCAATAAATATTGCTAAGTAATCATGATGGTAATTGAAATCTACAGTTAAAACTCAATAAAAGTAAGTTATGAGTTGACTTCTGCTAATCACCAGCCTCGGGGACTTACTTCTGCTTTCTATTATACCAATCACAAATGCTCAATTTCTCAAATATTATTATTTAGTGATGAGTGATACCTCCACCCTTTTAATTACATTCAATGAGCTGACTAAAAAATTAGGTGGCAGACCAGAGAGAATTTATACAAATCCAAGTACTGCAGATTAGAGGAAATAACCTATTCTTTGAGATGTTGACCAGACCTTGAGACACAATGCAATCATCTAAGAAGGTAAGTCTGAACAAACATTCTTAGAGGACTTCGATATGTTATGCTGATGAAAGTCAGAGCCTTTATTTTACGTATTTACAAAATATGATACTTAAAATAGATCATAAAAGTATAGCGCAAAACGCCTTTTTAAAAATCATTTGTCACCAAGGGCGCCTGGGTGGCTCAGTGGGTTAAAGCCTCTGCCTTTGGCTCAGGTCATGATCCCGGGGTCCTGGGATAGAGCCCCACAGCAGACAATCTGCTCAGCAGGGAGCCTGCTTCCTCCTCTCTCTCTGCCTGCCTCTTTGCCTACTTGTGATCTCTGTCAAATAAATAAATAAAATCTTTTTTAAAAAATCATTTTTCACCAATAAAGCATGGATCTGAACTTCAGAAAGATAAACAGACTTGTCTAAGTTCACAGATACTAGCAGAGACAAAGAACTCCAGTCTCTTAACATTGCAACTAAAGCTTCTCAGTGGAAGCCATACTGCATTGGAAAGGGAGTCCTGGAAATTTATGAGAGAATTTTTCGTTGCAACAATTTGAGACACTGTTACCACATGTGGGCAGGGGTTATGTCTGCTAGTCATCTTGCAATAAAGAAGAAAACTACTGCATCTTGCAAGACTTCTTCCAAACATTGATGAAAATAAAGAACTTGTAACTGGGTCTAACCTTATTTTACATATAAAATATATGGTATTTTTTCATGTTTTTCATATACACTGGATTTATCTGGGGTTCAGTAATAATGTAGATCAAGATCATACTTATTTTCTTCAGAATTGTCCCACTTTCACCATTTTGAGAAATAGCACTAATGATGGCTCATGTATTCTTTTATTTTTAGCTATCATAATTATAATTATTCTGCAAGTAGGACAACTCCATGACTACTTCATAAAATCTTCTGGTTTTGTCATGCCTGATCATTTACATTTTCTATTATACTGATTCTTGAAATTATATGTATCAAAACATATATAAGAATTTCAATTCACATTAGTAAAGGGAAAATTATAAAATATTTGTTATAAATGGTGGACTTATGACTTAGAGTGTTAAGCAGCACTTAACCTACTCCATCCCTTCTTAGGATTAATTTTAAATTAGTTTATACAGGGAAAGGAATCCTTTTCAGGTTTTATAAATGACAATTCTAAAAGATAAGTCACTTTGGAGCTAATATTTAAATGTTCTGAAAAGTGTATAGTACCAAGTAAAAAAATCCTCTATGGATGAAAATTCCAGTTTCTAAAGGCTTTTGAACCACATGATCTACAACATCATTGTCTTTAAAGGTATTAAAATCCTAAGCAGAAACACAAGCAAAGATACAATAAATCTTCATTCCTAGGAATGCTTGAGCAGTGCTCTGATTAACCATATATTGCAGTAAATTATACACTGATAGACAATATAATAATTATTGTCACTGATAGACAATATAATAATTATTTTCTATTTTTTAAGTATTTCTCTTATTTTAAGAAAAAATACATGTTCAGTGAACAGAGTTAAATCGTACAGAAAATGAAAAACTTAAAACTATCCCTCAGAAATAACCACTGGTAACATTTTGGTATATGTGTATATATATATATGTACACACACACAAATATATATATAATCTAGATGCATTATGCATATTACAGAAAAATATAATGTAATGTATGACACATATATAATATACATATGTACCTATATATACATAGTATGGAATATATACAGATTTCTAGTAATTTTCATTTGAATAATTAAGGAATTTAATCAAAACATGTTATTTTTGAGGTGTAACTGACATGATATTAGTTTCAGGTGTGCAACATAGTAATTTAACATCTGTATATACTGCAGAACAATCACCACAGTAAGTCTAGTTTTCACTGTCAAAATACAAAGTTAAAATATTAAAGATTCTTTGTTTATTTATTTGAGAGAGGGAAAGCAGGGGGATGAGTAGAGGGGGAGGGAGAGGAAGGAGGAATGAATCTCAAGCAGATTCTGTACTAAGTGTGGAGCCCACATGGGGCTCCATCTCATGGCCCTGAGGTCATGACCTGAGCTGAATCCAAGCCAAGTGAGCCATCCAAACACCACGAAAGTTCATATAATATTATTCACTGTACATTATATCCCCATGACTTATTTTACAAATGGGAGTTGGTACTTCTGGAACCCCTTTACCTATTTCTATACGCTGCCAAACTCTCTCCTTTCTGGTAATCACTAATTTGTTCCCCGCTTTTACAAATTTGAGTTTCATTTTGTTTTGTTTGTTTTGTTTTTACAATTCCACATCTAAGTGAAATCATGTTGATATATGTCTTTCTCTAATTTATTTCACTTAGGGTAGGAACCTCAAGATCCATCCATGCTGTTGCAAATGGCATCATTTTATTCTTTTTAATAGCTGAATAGTATTCCAACATGTGTGTGTATGTGTGTATACAGGCATAACTTGTTTTATTGTTTTGCTTTACTGTACTTCATAGATATTGCATTTTTAAAAAAGATTTTATTTATTTATTTGACAGACAGAGATCACAAGTAGGCAGAGAGGCAGGCAGAGAGAGAGGAGGAAGCAGGCTACCTGCAGTTTTTTTTAATTGAAGGTTTGTGGCAACCCTGCACCAAGAAAGTCTATCAGCATCATTTTCCCAATAGCATTTGCTCACTTCATGTTTGAGTCACATTTTGATAATTCTTTCTATATTTCCAACTTTTTCATTATTATTTTATTTGTTATGGTGATCTGTGATCAGTAATTACAACTTGCTGAAAGCTCAGATGGTGGCTAGGATTTTTTAGCAAGAAAATATATTTTAATTGAGCTACAAACTACATATATATTTTAGATAATGCTATTACATACTTAATACTACAATATAGTATAAACATAACTTTGCTACGCATTGGAAAACCCAAAAATTCACTTGACTCATTTTATTGTGACCTTTGCCTTATTCTAGTGGTCTGGAACCAAACTCTTAATATCTCTGAGATATACCTGTACTACATCTTCCTTATCTATTCATCCATCAATAGACATTTAGATTGTTTTCATATCCTGGCTACTGTATGAAATGTTGCAAAGAACATAATTTATCTTTTTAAATTATATTCTTTGTATGGATATTCTTTGTATGGATACCCAGCAGTGGAATTGCTAGAACACACGGGTAATTGTATTTTTATTTTTTTAAGGAAGTTTCATACTTCCTTCCATAGGGGCTGTACAAATTTACACTCCTACCAAGAAGGCACAAGGGTTTCCTTTTTTCACATCCTCACCAATACTTATCTCCTATACTTTGGATAATAGCTAATTTGGCAGGTGTAAGATGATCTCATTGTGGTTTCGGCTTACATTTCCATTTCCCTATTGATCAGTGACATTTAATCCATTTTGCATTAGTATGGTAAATGTAAGATAGTGGTCTAGTTTCACCCTTTTGCATCACTTTCCAGATTTCCCAGCATCATTTATTGAAGATGTTGTTCTTTCCTCATTGCATAATCTTGCCTTTGCAAATGGCAAGATTTCATTCTTTTTGACTGCCAAGTAGTATTCCATTGTGTATTTATACCATTTCTTCTTTATCAGTTCATCCATCAATGGACACTTAGGATCTCTCCGTAGTTTGGCTAATGTTGATAATTCTGTTATAAACATTGTAGTGCATGTGTCTCTTTGAATCAGTGTTTTTTTTTTAATTTTATTATTATTATTATTTTAATTTTTTATTTTTTATAAACATATATTTTTATCCCCAGGGGTACAGGTCTGTGAATCACCAGGTTTTTATATCTTTTGGGTAAATAACTAGTAGTGCAATTGTTGGATCACAGGGTAGTACTATTCTTAACTTTTTGAGGAAACTCCATACTGTTTTTCAGAATGGCTGCATCAGTTTGCATTCCCACCAACAGTGTAGGAGGGTTCCCCTTTCTCAGCATCCTCGCCAACATCTGTTGTTTCCTGTGTTGTAGATTTTAGCCATTCTAACAGGTGTGAGGTAATATCTCATTGTACTTTTGATTTGTATTTCTTTGATAGCTAGTGATATTGAGCATTTTTTTCATGTATCTGTTAGTCATCTGTATGTCTTCTTTGGAAAAATGTCTATTCGTGTTGTCTGCCCATTTCTTAACTGGATTATTTGGTTTTGGGGTGTTGAATTTGCTAAGTTCTTTATAGATTTTGGATATTAACACTTCATCAGATAGTACTATTGGTGGAGTCTTTAGGGTTGTCTATATATCGTTACATGCCATCTGCAAATAGTGACAGTTTTACTTTTTCCTTTCAAATTTGTATGCCCTTTATTTCTTTTTCTTGCTAATTACTATGGCTAGGACTTCCAGTACCATGTTGAATAGAGTGGGGAAAGGGGCATCTTGTCTTTGTCCTGATCTTAGAAAAAACTTTAGCCTTTTTACATTTTTTTTAAAAGATTTTATTTATTTGATAGAGATCACAAGTAGGCAGAGAGGCAGGCGGAGAGAAAGAGGGGGGAACAGGCTCCCCGTTGAGCAGAGATCCTGATGCGGGGCTCCATCCCAGGACCCTGGGATCATAACCTGAACCAAAGGCAGAGGCTTTAACCCACTGAGCCACCCAGACACCCCTAGCCTTTTACCATTAACTATGACAATAGCTTTGGGCTTGTCATATATGTCCTTATGTTGGGGTACATTTCCTCTATAATCATTTTATTGAGAGCTTTATTATAAATGGATAGTGAAATTTGTCAAATGCTTTTTTAAGCATCTATTGAAATGATCATATTTTTATCCTTCATTTTGTTTATGTGGTATATCACTTTGATTTGTGGATGTTGAATGATTCTTACATTCCCTGGAATGCATTCCACTTGATCGTGGTATATGATCTCTTTAATATTCACTGAATTCAGTTTGCTAATATTTTGTAAGGCTTTTGCCATCTATGTGTATCCAGAATACTGGCCTGTAATTTTCTTTGTGTGGTGTACTTGTTTGATTTTGGTATCAAGGTAATGTTGATTTCTTAAAATAAGTTTGGAAGCATTCCCCTCTCTTTAATTTTTGGAAGAGTTTGAGAATAGGTAAATCTTTAAATATTTGGTACAATTCACCAATGAAGCTATCTGCTCCTGGATTTTTGTTTGTTATTAAGTTTTTTATTACTGGTACCATACCGATATCAATACCATTTCCTTGCTAGTGTATTCAGTTTTCTATCTCTTCATGATTCAATCCTAGAAGAAGGTAAGTTTCTAGGAATTTATTCAGTTCTTTTGGATTGTCCAATTTGTTGGTATATAATTGTTTTGGCAGTCTCTTATGATCCCTGGCAGTTCTATGCTATCCTCCTTCACTCCCAATTTTATTTATTTGAGCCCTTTCTCTTTCACTGGTGATTCTAGCTAAATGTTCATTAATTTAATCTTCTCAAGACCAAGCTCTTAGTTTCACTGATCTTTTATATTATCTTTTTCATGTATTTCTACTCTGATCTTTATTATTTCCTTCCTTTTCCAGTGAGATTTTTACTTTCATTATGTTCTCTTTGTATTATTTAGTGCCTTTTCTTTTCAGCTTAAAAGTCCCTTTAATAGTCTTATAAGTCTTATTTAGTAGTGATGAATTTCTTTAGCTAGATCTTTCTTGTCTGAGGAACTCTTTATCTCTCCTTTAAATCTGAAGGATAGTCTTGCTAGTAGGGTGTCATTGATTGGAAGTTTTTTCTTTTCAGTACTTTGAATTGGTAAAACCACATCCTTCTGGCCTTCAAGTTTCTAAGACATCTGGTGATAGCCTTATGGGGATTCCTTTGGATGTGACAATTTGTTTTTCTCTTGCTGCTTAAAAGATTCTCTTTATCTTTACATTCGACATTTTAATAATCATGTGCTTTGGTGTGAATCTCTGGGTTCCTCTTATTTGGAACTCCCTGAGCTTCCTGAACCTGGATGTTTGCTTCCTTCATAGGGAAGTATTCAGCCATTTCTTCTTCAAATAAGCCAACTGCCTGTCTTTCTCTCTCACTCTCCTCTTTCTGAGACTCCTATAATGTAGATTTTATTCTGCTTGATGCTGTCCAACACGTCCCTTAAGTTGTCTTTATTTTTTTAAATTCTTTTTTTCTTTTTGCTGCTCTGTCTGGGTAAGATCTGCTGTTTTGTCTTTCAGCTTGCTAATTCATTTTTCTACCCTACCCAGACTGCTGTTGCCCCCCTCTAAGGTATTTTTCACTTCAGTTATTGTATTTTTCAGCTCTGTGACTTCTATTCAGTATTTCTTTAAACTTTGTGTCTCACTGTTGAACTTCTCACTGTGTTCATCCATTCACTGAACTGGAGTTCAGTTCAGGGATCATCTATATCACCGTTACTTTGAATTCTTTATCAGGCAGGTTACTTATCTCCATACCATGAAGGCCTTTTCCTTTTCCTGAGGTTTCATCTCATTCTTTCATTTGTTACATACTTTTTTGTGTCTTTACTTTGTCTAACTCTCTGTATTTCTTTCCATGTATTAGGTGAAGAAGCTACCTCTGTTAGTTTTAAAGGAGTGGTCTTTGTGTTGGTGATAAATCTTCTCTTCAACCTTGCACTAGGTTGGTGGTCTCTTGAAACTCTGTGGTTGTCTAGACCACCTGTTTCATTCTGGTATGTTCCCATTGTTGAGGGTGTGCCAAGACCTGTCAGACTTTCAAAAGGAGGAATCTCATTTAGTTCCTAGTTTTGGGCTGACTGGAAGCAAGCCCCTCAAGCAGCATTTT
Organism: Mustela putorius furo; assembly: GCF_011764305.1. NCBI lineage: Eukaryota > Metazoa > Chordata > Mammalia > Carnivora > Mustelidae > Mustela > Mustela putorius. Next base: position 71,532,559 of record NW_025421998.1, on the reverse strand, counting down.
CTGAAGTATGGAAATTATATATAGCCCTGTAGGGCCACAATCTTAATCTCTTCTGGCCTCTGTCCCAGAATACACAGAGTTATCCCTGGGGTGACAGTTGCAAAAGTGAGAGTTCCAGATGAGCCTATAAGCTTTCTGGGAGGTCTTGTTGAATTGTAGGAAGGCTAAAAATGTATACAAGGATGGTGTCTCCCTCCTTATGTTCCCTGGGTGTGTCTTCTTGGACTCTAGTTCTTGAGAAACCTTAAGTCTGACCCTCAGGCTGAAGTACAGGCTAAGGAAATAGGCCTTTATCACAGGAAGATTGGGATTATGTTTCAGTGCAGTGCTCTGGGCTGGTGGCCTACCAAGAAATGTCTTTCCAATTATTACCTTTCTGTGGACCTTGGGAATGCAGCTGCTTCAGCCACAGGAATAGGTGATCAAGGGGCACCTTGATCTGTATACATTGGCTGGCTTTAGCTAAGTAGCTAGAGAGGGTGGGGGTTAGGGCACACTTGCCTAGCTTCATAAAGGCAGAAAGAAAATGTCTTGACTGCATTAACCCATGGTTTCTGGAATATAACAGGTTAGTATCTTATCTGTGCACAGCTCTAAGCTAGGAGCAGGTGAATGCCATAGCGGCTAGCACTCACCAGCCCCAGCCAGGGCATGGGAGAGTGCTGTGACTGTCTGGACTTTCTGGCTTCAGCAAGGGAGCAGAAGGGTGCCACATTCAAGTTCATTCATCTAAGCTAGCAAGGCTGGTGGAGAGTGTTAACACTGACATCTACCAGTGTCTTGCTCTGAAGAGAGTTTCAGCACTCTCCCCCTCCTGCAGATTCTTTAAGGATTTTATTTTTGTGCAATCTCTATAACCAAAGTGAGGCTCTAACCCTCAACTGCAAGATCAAGAGTTGCATGCTCCACTGACTCAGCCAGCCAGATGCTTTTAGATAGGCAAATAAATGTCCTTCATATGCAGCTTAGCACTTTTCAGACTTTTTTTGATAGTTTTTCTAGGTCTTAGAGTAAATGAGACTATACATAGCTCTTTAAAAGGGGCTCTCAGTTCCCTTCAACACTCTGGGTCCCTTCGACATCAGCCCTATTGGTTTAGTAAGCCAGACATTTTGGGGGCTCATCTCTCCTGTGTGATCCCAAGGCTTGGTGTGGCTGAGCCCCAACTTTTCAGTCCTCTGGGGGAAGCACCAGACTGGTGAGATCCATCTCTACTGGATGTCACTATACCAGGGGATGTGGGGGTAAGACGGTATATGTACCTCTCCTATCTTGATGTGGTATTTTTATCCCTCATTGTGAAGAAGTAACTCATCTAGTTTTCAGATCCTTCTCAGAGGTAAATAATCCACAAGTAGCTACAGATTTGGAGTGTCCCCGGGAGGAGGGGAGTTCAGGATCTTCCCATGACATCATCTTATGGAAGTCCTCCTAAATTAAGACCTATGTTTCTGAAATAGTGCTGTACAAAATGCATTACTAACTTACCTCAATATTCTTTGTTAGTACACTGTTGAGATATGATATAATTTATCTAACTAGTTTCCTTTGCCATGGTTAGTTAGGTTGATTCCTTATCTGTGATACAAGGAAACATAAGAATCCATATATCTAATCACCTAATTTGTAACAAGACAACAAGAAGTTGAGCCAGAGCAGCAGCTATCTTCAGATGGGGTGTGGGGGGGAGAATGGTAGTTTAAATCTCTTTTCCATTCCCTTCAAAATCCCACCAAGAGTGAAGTCTCATCTGTGTGAGTATATGTGTAGGAGGGAATCGGGGGTGGGGGGTGGTGTGAGGAAGGGGTGTAGGGATAGATGCTGAAAAAATTGGAATAAGCTTTCCTGTAAGAAAACTTCTCAAAAATTTCTAGGAACGTTGCTGTGCCATTTAATAGTGTAAATGGCTATTATGTAATCCTTTTATATTCTTAAATTATTTTCTGAAAACAAAACACAGAAACCACTTTTCTATTCCTTTAATAACCTTTTTGAACTGTTGAGAGGTAAACCCCATCCCTGTTTGCCTCATGAGCTCCTCAGTCTACCTCACTAAGCTGATCCTATATTATGCAAATAGAGATCCCTGTGAAGTGTAAGACTGGTAAGGGTACAGCTCTTCAAATAATGATTAAGATGAATATATTAGAATATTTGCAGGTAAAAAAGTATTAAACAAAAAGGAAAGTTACTATCTCACTTGAATAAGAGGTAAGGAGAGCTCTAGATATAGTAAGCTAATTAAATACCAAATTTATTTATTAATGAAGTTATTTAATATTGTTTAATATTCATTATTTTAATAATTGACTATCAACAAACAATTTCTGACAAGGGAATGGAATTACCATAATTCATCAAAACTAGTTAGTATCTACCTGTTGGACCTGGGAATAGGGTCAGTTTCTCATGAAGTATATGCTATGTGGAAAAATGAAGTTTATCTCAATAACATCAGGGCTCTACTGGCAGAGAAGAAAAGAAGTTGGAGCAAGAACCAACAGTGTCTGCTTCAAGCAGATTGACCATACTTTGTCACCCGAAGACAATTCCAACGGATACTTGTTATCTAGGATAAATAATAATAGCATCCTTCTTATCCTCAAAAGTGTCCTGGATGATGTATAAAATGGTCATTGGCTAGAAGGTGCATATTTATCAAGATTTTGGCCTTAGGTTTTAATTAAGTTAATTAAATACCTTTGTTATAATCATATATGAACATTATATATATATATGAACTATATATATATATGAATTATATAATGTTATATATATAACATTATATATATATGAACTACAGTGAAAACAAAAACAAGGTTTCAGATTGCATGTCAGCCACATAAAATTTTAAAGTAATTATGAAGCAATCCCTTGCAACTAAAAGAAGAAAGGTGATTTATTTTAAAATATATCTAATAATTCAGAAATTAACTCATTTAGACTATGCTAGCTTCCAAACAATGAATATACCAAGTGATAAATGGGCCAATAAACCTCTTTATGTTTAAATACATAGTACACTTTGGGCCACAAGTAGAACTACAAGAGAAGAAGGACTGTTTAACAGTCCTGGAAATAGAGCATTGGAGTTTTGGACCTAGTGTGCCTTAGTTCACATCTTAGCTGTGCCACACAAGAACTGTAAAACACTGAGCAAATTATTTAATCTTTCTGGGCCCCCTCATTCATCTATAAATTGGGGAGAATATTGGTCTCTACCTCATTAGTAGTTAATTCATAGGTTGTATTAAATAAGTTAATGCTAGTGAATGCTTAGAAGAGTACTTGGAACTAAATAATAAATGGCAGGCGGTAACAGTAGCAGTAGTAGTAGTAGTAGTAGTAGTAGTATAATAAATGGCAGGCGGTAACAGTAGCAGTAGTAGTAGTAGTAGTAGTAGTAACAATGTCATCATGATCAACAACAACATCATCACCATCACATAGAGCCCAGGGAGCTGTCTGAGGGGAATAGACATTAACCCCAAAAGCACACACATTTTCCCAAAACTAAGTAATGCACAGAGACAATAAAGTATTCTGAAAAGCAGAATTAAGTGTGAAGGCAAAGCAGGAATAAAGGGTAACCAGCGAGGAGGTAGAAAGAAATCAAGGGTGAGATCAGGAATGGACTTATCAGATGGACCTCTTCCACTGAAGTTCCTCTTATCTGTAGTCAGGCATATTGCCAAATGTCTAGCATATATTGTTAAAGGGACTAAGGCTTCTCAGCGTCTCAGAATAATGCTCTTCTCATTTCAAGATAGCATTTCTTAACACACAAGTTCCTGAAGGCAGGTTCACATTGAAAACCAAAATCTCAAAGGAGATCAATGGTTGGAGACCAGAGTCAACTGGATGTAGTTCTGGACAGAGGAATGGACTTCAACATTTCTGAATAGCCAGAGAGAAATATGTAAAGAATATAACAAGGAAGATAAATATAAAACAAACGGTACTTGAACACTACGAATATAACATTACTTAATACTGAATAACTAACTATACTTCCAGACACACTACAAAAAAAAAAAACTGAAATGTGAGTAAAACTTCTCTTCCAGTTCACTCACAAGAAAACATGAAGCATGTTTATTGCTGCCCAGCCTTGCAAGCTGTCGGAGATACTCCAAACCCTGAGACTGACTGAATTCTCTGGAGGAAAAAGGGTCAAATTTATGGTTAAGAACTAGAGATTCCTTAAATGAAACAAGATGGGATTGGGGAGAGTCAAACCATAAAAGACTCTTAATCTCACAAAAGGAACTGAGGATTCTGGTAGGGGGGTGTATGGAGAGGGTAGAGGGTTATGGACATTGGGGAGGGTGTGTGCTATGGTGAGTGAAGTGTGTAAACCTGGTGATTCACAGACCTGTACCCCTGGGGCTAATAATACATTATATGTTAATTGTGATTCTTGATAGATAACGCTATGTATAATGGTAAAAAAGACTGTCAAATATTTAAGATGGCTCATTGTTTAGATGAGAATAAAATGCATGTGTTGTATCTAATTGATGACAGAGTTAGTTGAAATTGTTATAACATAAATAGTTCATAGCTGTGAGAACTGATGGTCTATTGGGTACCTGGAGACAAGAAAAATGTATTTAATGGATATAACTAAAAAGTAAGCATGAACCATTATCAAAGAATTAAATGAATAAAATGTATCAGCAAATTTTTAAAATGAACTATCATTCAAGAGGGGTATAAACTAAAACTATTTTGCATTTGGAAAAAACACAAGAGAAATTACAGAAGAAAGTATTTATGTGAAATAAGTATTTATGTGAAAGTATTATGTGACAGATTCTTTATAAGGCTGAAGAGAAGCGCTATATTTAATTCAGAAACTTTTCCAACAAAACCTTTTTATTGATCTTTCTTCTGTAAATATTTACTTTTAATCTGATCTAGGCAATCAAATAAGAGATCTTCATTTGTCTGCATCAGACTTTTCACATATCTTTAGGGAAGTGCTCAGATCCTTGTAATTTACAAATTAAATATGTCAATATATATTATATGCTATCATATATTATTGTCACTATAATTTCACAGAATTCAAGATGCTAAGGTCACTTGAACTTCTTTTTTCCTCCCAAATTATTTCAGATGATAATATACACAAAAGACATATTTTTAAATTCTTTATATAAACCTAATAGTTATGTAAAAGAAAAAAAAAAAAACTTCAAAAGACTGTTTCCAAAAAAAGATTGCTCTCATGTGAATACACACGCTTAATTAATAAATAAAATACTCAGGATTACTAGCATATTTTAGTAGGCTAAGGTTTACTGTTATTTTCCAATCTTAAGATTCTAGACTGCACTTTGGCAAATCCATTCATTTGTGTTGTTTATTAAATTCTCTGAGGCTACTGATCCATGTGCTTAAGCAGAAAAAGGCAAAGAAAAAATCATCACAATACTGTAGTCTCAAAAGTTTTTATTCACATTACTTTCTTACAGAGGACCCATTGCTTAAGACCAAAAATAATATGGCAATTGAGAATTATGGTTGACATTTAATTGTAGGGACAAAAATGAATATTTAGGTCCAATATAACAAGAATATTTATCCCTTGATATACTGAACATAAAAAGTATTCACATCTGTTTCACCGCTTTGCCTTCATGGGCTTAAACCTGCCAAATTATTCCATTTGATTTCAGAGAATTCTCATATGGCAATCTATTTTATTTACTTTATCTTCAATAAAATGGTTCAGTGAGCATTAGCAACTCTGAGACACAAGTTTCAATCAATCTTGAGGCAAAGGCGTCAATCTATATTAGACCTACTGTGCTGTGAGTCGCAGCTAGAAAGTTGGATAAGGCAGAGCAACAGCGAACATGAGAGCCAGACCTAATAAAGCCATGGTGAAGAGAGAGAAAGGTCTCCCCAGGCTTTCCCATGCATCACTTATACAATGCCGGGTGCTGGGTTCAACACATGAAGAGCTCCTTAATAAGGCTGACAGCTCAAAGAAGGCTTCAGCCTCCAACTTTATTTTACATGACACCTACAGTAATAGTCTCTGTTCTCCAGCAAACAATAGTGAAAACTGGAATTGCCAATAGTTAAAAATGAGGGTTTTTTTATTCACCCCACAGATATAATACAGGGGGGAAAAAAAACTAAAAAAAAAAAAAAAAATCAAGCTGCAACACATTTCTTCTACAACATTTTCACACAATTACTAACGTAACAGTAGTTTCAGCGGACCTTTCCTTACAAATTTGTATGACATTTTTAAATATAGCTGCTCGATCAGATTTTAACCACAAAACAATCAGTAGGTTTGAGCAACAACTCATTTTGGAAAATGATATCATTAAAGACTAATTCCAAGAAATGTGGGGCAGGACCAATAGATGCCGTGAAAATGTCTCCCAAAGCACAAACTTTGTAATAAGTGATGCTGGTTCATATCTGATATGGGCTATAAAAAGCAGATTATTGTAATGGTATTCTTCCCAGCAAATAAGACCATTAAAAATGTACTTAATGTTCAGTTGAATTGAAAAGCAAGCCAGTTAAAATCCATATTTTGCTGTTGTGTATAATGGTATCAGAAACTTTACCGGCGGATTACTCCAAACCACAAACTTAAAATTATAAATATAAACTCTCTTTTTTTGATAGAAATAAGTTTCCACCTTTTTAAAATATAATGCTGTTTTTCTGCCCAGGTTCTATGATCACAGTAAAATCAGTAAGAGTGAAATTTGGAATGACAGTTTAATACAAATTTATTTTAAAATGTTCTAATATTTGCAGATATATGCTTCTCAACCCATTTTTCTGGAGATCAGATGTATTATATTTCTAGAGGATTCAACACTTCAAAGCAAAACACCCCAAATATGTGTTCATATATATAGATGCTTCCATATAATTCTTCCCTTTACAATACTATAAGAACATTGAAGACGAATAATAGAAAACTAGTGTGATAGGTTAGTAGAATAGATTCTGCAAGCTCAGATTCTTTAAGAGTATTTTAACTAATCCAAACAGCTGTTCTACAAAAGAGCCAGTACCAGACCAGCATCCAGACCTACCGAATGCCAAGAAAGCACAGTTCCTCAATATTGATGTGATCAACAGGCAAGAGATTAAAAGGGACCTCTGCATATTAGAAAAATCAGTATTTTGGGTGAAATCTAAACATTTCATATTTTCTTCTTACCTGGCTCACTATCTTACAAATATATATGTTTATCAAATTACATTTACTCTGAAGACCATATATTCAGTACAATATTAATCCTTATATTTCCCACAAAGCTAAGGACACTGATGAAATTTGTAGAAAGGTATGATATCATGCAGGAAAAGTCCTGGGCTGGGTGAAAAGGAAGAAAGGAACAGGACAATTACAGTGGAAGAGGTAGAGATGTAAACATGCTTTAAAGAGATAGATAAAGGGAAAAACTATAGAATGTGAACTGACAAAAAAAAGTGGGCAAGTGTAAGGCCAGCGATTCAAGGCATCTATATCAGAACAATGGAGAGAAAAAGTTAGTATTTGGGTTTTGGCAGATTCTGGAAAGTATAAAATACCAGGGTAGGTTGCATTTTAGCCTTGGGTTAGCCAGCATGAAAAAAATTTTTTTAATGTTTGCTATGCCCTTTGTATGAATATATACATGTAATTCCCAGGCCTATTCTGTGAAGGAGTACTATTATCTCTATATTCTAGATTCAGAAATTAACGGTTAGAGAGTTTAAATGGTTTGTCCAAGGTTTCACATACAATAAGTTTGTCCTGCACCCATGATTCAAATCTAGGCAATGTGACTTCCAAGCCTCCATTCTCAAATATAGCCTATATATGTACAATTTTGTTCACTCTATTTTTTGCTAAGGAATGTCAGCATGCCATGAGTAGGAATTACTGACCCAGACCCTCGTCAGCCAAATCAGCTTCCTTTTTGGTCCATTTACTACTTTTCAGTAACTTAAAAATTTGAGCAAATAAATTGTGATGCATGATGCTTAATCTTCAGCAAGTATTTATGAAGCTTATAGCAATTTCTCTAAGTCTGAGAATAAAGTTTATTTCTAATACACTGAAGTAACTAAAACTTACATCTTAATTGCATTTAATAGTCTTATGATGGAAACTCTGAAAATAATTGTGACGATGATGATGTAAGACACACACATATACACCCGCACTCAGCCAACTACCTACTGACCCATACACACAATGGGCCTCACTTGTAAGTTATATGATACAACATTTTAGTTACCATTTTAGAAGTAGAGGCTAGAGTAAGTTATTTAACCTCTCTGGGAGATAATGGGGATAATGCTAAACAAATTGCTTAAAAGAGGAAGATTCAACCAAGTATTCTCTTTAGGGATTTGGGGCGAGGGGAGGGAACACAACAGTAGAAACTGAAGGAAAAAAAAACAAGTATTTCTTGAAAATAGCTATGTATTATGTGCTAATTTTTTTTTTTACTATAATCCAACAAACTGTTATTTCTGTCCCACTTTTACAGTTTGAAAACTGATATGCAACAATTTAAGCAAAGTAACCAAAGTTGATTAAAAATGCTAGCATATGGCCAGAGGGATGCAAAGCCCTATCTACCTGATTTCCCAATCCTTGCCTCTCCATCATTCCACTCTTCTCTTGTCATAATACCTCCAGCTCTAGGGTCCATAATTTTATATATTCCCAAAGAAAAAAAAAAAAAACCAACACTTTTTCAGAATGTATTTTTTCATTAAGATGAACCATTGCCATTTTGCATATGCATTATTTCCACCAATGTGGCTGGTCTTCATTTAAAAATATAAAAACTACTAAAAGTATATGCCTAGAAAAAGTCTAATTAGCAAGTTCCAGAAGTAGTTTTAAGAACTAACTTAAAACACAATTATGTTTCCCTTCTGGGAAAAAGACTCTATTTTCCAAAAATTATTTCTTTCATGGTTCCATGATGTTCATTGTCAGGTAACTCCCACTTATATGTCTTAAATCTGCCTACTATTATTAAAACAAATGTCCTATTACTCAAAAAATGAGGATTTAAATATTAAAAGATCTTACAAAGATGGAATATATCAACAAAGCCATTGTCTATAGTAAGCATACATTACTTAACCCAGAAAAAAAAGAAAGATTGGGCCTTAGTAGATATTCTATAATTACCTAATTGTTTATTATTTATTATTAACTATAAAACCACAACAAGCTATATTAATTTTCCCAAATCATTTAAATTCTTTGTGTTTTAGTATTTCCACTTAATAAACAAAGGATAATAAGGTCATCCTTATGTCATAAGCAGTGCAAGAGTAAAATTAATGAGTTTAGTGAAAAAGTAAAATGAATAAAAAGTTGCGAAAGTGCTTTAAAAATCTTAAATCCTAAATAAATGCATAATCATTTTCTTTCTATATCTGGCAAAATAATAAAGTTGGTACAAAACAAGAAGTCCATGAGCAAAATAGTAGGGAAAATGCCTAAGAAATATTTGGCTATATAATTCAAGCACACTGAAAAAATAACTCTTAGGTAAGATAAGGAACCGCTTTCTGGAGAAAGTTTTAGAAATGGGTAGAGCAATACAGGCAGAACAATGAGGATTCTGAGACCTGTCCCACATTTTCTGTGAAACCCTTTGATAAAGAATTCTGGGATGGGGTAGGAAAGAAATAAAAAGTAATTCAGAATTCAGAATAACCATGTTTCCCTTCTCTTTGAGGTTAAGTCTAGGATGAGAAATGACATGATATAAACTTCTCACTTAAAATTTCTTTTAGTTTTCTTTTTATAATTAGATTTTTACAGATTTGGCCAGTTATCACATACTGCTTAATTGAAACCATAGTTTAGTGGTGACACTGAAAAAATTACTTTATGGAAACATTATATATTGTATAAGAGTGGGAAATAAATCTACATCTCTTAGAAATACATCTCATGTCAAGTCTGTGACCTTTGCTTTATACCAAACAACGGATTTAACATTCTCTAAATTGACACCACAAACATCAAGGAGAACTCCCATTAGATTTAAAGAAGTACACATTAAAAACAAAGAAACAAATAAAAACAAATGCTTTCTAAACAGCTGACATGCTGGATCTCAAAAAGGTTTTAAGAAAAAAAATCAAAGTTTCCAAAAAAAAATCATTACCAGTACATTATTCTATTTATTTTTTGGCATTTCTAGACTCCCCAAAAAACCTCAATAGCAACTCAATCTTAATAAAGTAATACTGAAAACATCAGTATATTAAAAAAAAAAAAACCCACATAATGATAACCAAAAATAATCCAAGAGCTTTTCTTGACTAATCATTTCCTTTCAATATTTCAAAACCAAATTCATCTTCTGCATAAACTCGTAATAACTAAAAAAAAAAAAAAAAAAAAAAAAAAAGAAACCAAGGTTCATAGGAAGGGAAAGCACAGCAACGAGTGAAATGGCAACAGCAAGAGAAGAGACAGTGGTTAATATTTCCATAGTCAACTTGACAAGTCTCTGTGGTTCACTGATAACTTTTTTTAACATTTAGGCAAAGACACCTAACCAAAAAATTAAAGAATAAAATAAACACTAGAAAAACAGACAAAAGCCCAATGAACCAAAAAGAATTATTATGAGAAGGCCACTTACGAATTTCTCCCAAATCTTCCACAAGACTTTTGAATCAACCTTGATACGGAGTCCTAGGTAAACTCAATCCCAGCATCACATCAGAAAAGCCCTGTTAACAGAAAAAAAATAACTGTCACTGCTTTAAAAATTAATTTTAAATTTATGTCACAATTAGTTCAATGACTTCATAGAACATAAAACATACTCAATCTCAAATAAAGATAATTGTTAATGTATTCATTGCTTTGAAACTCTTCAAATGTGTATGAAAATGCTTTTCTACATTTTAATTTTGAAAAGTTCAAATCCATTGTTTGGACCAAAGCAAGGACCTCAGAGACAGCATGAGATGCATTTCTAACAGATGCAGATTTTATTTCTACTCTTCCATTGATTTGGCAGGTTTAAACTTTCGGTGATTAAATTTTATAATTTATAGAATGCAATTATTTATGTCTCAAGATTCCCAACTGAAAACATGACTGATTTCAATTGCCTCTTCAACACAGACTTAATGAGTTTTGTAGGCCTTTCCACAATTAACAAATTGGTAGTAAGCATTTTCTCCTTATAATTGCAGTGGAAGGGTTATTACCTTAATAGTTATTTGAATGAGTATTTCCTAGACCCATTTCCTACTTAACGACTCTCTTTTCTAGTCTCCTTCTTTAACCTGAAAGATTTAGCTCATACCTTTCTTAGGCTAAAATAAGTGTTCTTAAGGACCAACAAAATTACGGAATTTAAGATTGACACACCAACTTCATGGATTGGTATGGAGCACATGGAAAGCTGCATGGAGATTAAATCAGTCTAGCAGGAAGAAGTCCTGTATTCTATTAGCAATGTCTTCAACAGGCATTGAAAAGGATGGATGACATCGTATGCCATTTAGACATTTCACTAATTATTTAAATTGTTCCCAAACACTTCTGGCTAAAAATCCTTTCTTCCAATGAAATCTTAGTGATGGGTCAACTAATTACACAGATAAAAACAAAGTATTCTAATTGAATCAGAACTCCCAACACTCAATACCACTCCTGTTCTTTACCCAGGTACTTTGGGGGTATTCTACAAAGTCTTAATTATTCTGCAAAGTATAGCCTGAAACCATTGTTTTAGTTATCAAGGTAACTCAAAGTCACAAAGATTAAGGTAATTCAAATGCCTGTTCTTCACATTCTAGCAGTCTTTCTGTATTGCTTCTGTTGTTCATTTTTCTCTTAATGATAAAATTTTGCACATGAGCAGGCTCCCCTCTTGATTTTCCTTGTGTTAATCTTTCTTTCATAATAATTTTTTGCCTGATACATGCCACAAAAAAAAACCAGATTTCTTATTAATAGGCAGCAATCTAAATTATTTCCTAATTCTATATTGGCTTATTTCTCCTTCCCACTTTCACAGATATCAAATTTTCTTAAGTCAATCTATAAATTCTAGATTTTTAAAGAAAATCCACAAACACATTTTAAAAGTATATGCTATAGGGGCACCTGGGTGGCTCAGTGGGTTAAAGCCTCTGCCTTTGGCTCAGGTCATGGTCCTGGGGTCCTGGGATCAAGCCCCACAATGGACTCTCTGCTCAGTGGGGAGCCTGCTTCCCTTCCTCTCTCTCTACCTGCCACTCTGCCTACTTGTGATCTCTGTCTGTCAAATAAATAAATAAAATCTTTAAAAAAAAATAGTATATGCCAGAGCTCAAAGTAAATTTCAAAAATAAAGGACAGAGAGAAGGAATCCATTCTACCAATTATCAGGTTTATTGCCAAAGCCAGGTGCAGACAAGGAAATGGAGTCTGGAAACAAACCCATATATCAATGGGAGTTTTATATATAGGAAGGTAATACCACAAAGTTAAAGAAAAGGTTGATGCTGAGTTGTGTAGACAAAGGAAAACCAGCTCAGAATATAGCAAAAAATAAACTTGGCTCCTTATTTTATACCATATACAAATTTGGATTCCCATGAAATTAAAGAGTTTTAAACATTAAAGCTATCCTTTCAAAGCTAATAGAAAAACTTAGGTGACTATTTTTGACACCAAAAATTAAAAAACAATTCTGAAATAAGACTTAGAATAGCACAATTTAAGAAATTAAAAAAAGAAAGAAAGAAAGACCTAGAATAGTACGGCATAAACCTGATAGATTTGGCCAAACCAAATGAGAATTTTTCAATAAATGATACCCTAGCTGAATTTTATAAATAAATAGAGAAGATCTAAAACCAACAAGGAATTAATATTAAAATATATACTCAGAGGAAACTAATAAAAAAATGAGCAAAACCCCTGAACAGGCAGTTTCTCAGAGGGGGGAGCCAGAACAGCTATCAAGTATAGTTTAAAATGTTCAATATCATTAGTTATGAAGAAGACACAAGTTAAAAAAACAAACAATGAGATATCACATCATGCTATCAGAAGAGCACACATCTGAATGCCTGATTCTACACTGTATTGGCAAGAATACGAAAAATGAGCACTCTCTTGCTTACTGGTAATGGAAGCATAAATAATACAGTTATTCTTAAAAGTAACTTGGGAGACCTAAAATACTTACCTGTTCTGTATGGACCCAAAACCTCCTATGCAGATACCAACTATAGAATATGTTAGCTTAGATTTTATTCATTTTTTATTTGCACATTTTTCTCTCCCACTAACTTCTCCATTTTCATTATTCATTTGAAATGAATTCATTATTCATTATATCAATTTAAAAGTTGATAAATCAAGAAATAGCAATAAATGTATCATTTGCAATTATGGATATATAAAATAAATTGTGGATATGAATACCAGAAACTTGTTACTTCTGTATAGCTGGACTGGGTAACAGGAAGATATAAGGGAAAAGGATGCTATTTTTCATTATAATAAGCTTTCTGCTTCATTTTATTTTTTAGCTGTGTGCATGTATTTCTTTGATAAAAGTCAGAATTAAATACAAAAGCTAAAGAAGCTAATTTAAAAAGTAAACAAAGAAGTTATCACCACAATAATACACAGCTGCATTTTTCTTAAAATAAAACTTCATTTTATTTAAATAAGCATTATTAATTTATCATTATTAAATATTATTTGTTATTTAAGTAGTATTTTAGTAACTTAAAGCTCAAGAAAGAAAACATAAAATATGTCATAGATTACAGATCACAGATCTCACTTAATTTAAAAAACAGCAACAATGACTTAAGCCAGTAAAGGACAAGGCAAAACCCAAGCTAAAGAGGCTAATCAGAATTCTCTTGCATACACACATTCACATACGTTGATTGGCTGACCAGGCTCTAAGATAAAGCCACAACCCTGCTCTCATATAGAGTATGTAGTATAATGAGGACTATGTAATGAATATGTAATGTAGTTATTACAGTGTATTGAGCAACATGGTGTGTGTGTGTGTGTGTATATATATATATATACAGGCAGCACTTAATTTAAGTCAAAGAAGACTTTCTGGATAAAAGGATCCCTATGTGGTTCACATTTACACATTTCTTCTAGCCTTTTAAAGCACATTATGAATTTATCTGTTTGTTGTAGTAGGAGAGGAGATCATCACTCCAATATTCACAAAGGGTTTGAACGTTTTTCTTTAAGAACTGTATTCGGTGAAGAGAACAATTACCAGGTGGTTTAGTTTTGTTGTATTTATTTTTTCTAAGAACTCGCTGATACTCAAGAAAGAGATTTAGTGTTCTAATGTGTCACTTGGAACTCTTTGTTAATATTTTCTACCCTTCTGTCTTTTAATTAACAAAAGAGAAGATAGGTCCTAAAAGAAATGCTATCATTTAATTGTTTTTTAACCAAAAAAGGAAAAAATTACATTGTACAAAGCTTAAGTGTAAAATAAGTATCTTTTGAATGCTATAGCAACATGACATGATACAAAATCGTTAGTCTAGTGAATCCCACACTTTGGAAGAACATACTAAAAATATATGAAGTAAATAAAATACATTTGTTATGTAGGTCATAATGTATAAACTGATGCTCAAAAGTAAAAACCGCGCTAACATTTTCAGTACTGTTTTCATACTCTACAGCACAGGTCTTCTTGGAGAATGGAGAGAACTAAGAACTACTTTATTATCTAGAAACAAGCTGGTTAACTCTGGCCAGATAAGAGTAAGCAAATAATTGTTCACCAACACATCAGTGAGAATAATTCAACAACAAAACTTCAGCAAAACAATTGCCTAAATTTAATTCCAGATGCTGGATAATGGAGATGTATGCTAGCAGGATACAAGAAACAACCACGGGCTTCTGGGGAACAAGGGAAGTTATTTTTCAGAAGGCAAACAGTCCACATCCCAATCAAACCAGTAAGGAGATAAATTCATAGAAACTGAACTGAGATAAAAGTTCACCTTGAGAATAATCAAAGCCACAGTGAAAGTTAAGTTTGCTGACATTCTACATACAGGTCAAAACCTATTTATTCAGGGACAGGACAAATGCCTTTTACATTTATACATTTGCCTCTAGTTTTGAATTGAAAATATCTGTTTCATAGACCAGTTCAGTCAGAGAATGTAAAACTCAAAATTAAACCAATAACATAATATAGATAAGGTAGAAGGTGAACAGGCAGTCACTGAAGGAAAAGATAAAGCCAGGACCCTTACTTTTAGGATTCTGCTTTTTTGGATTTCATGCAGAGCAAAAGCTAGGTGGAACTGTGTAAAAACATGCATTACTGTACTTAGGCAAATATGTAAAAATGCTTAAAAATTAAATTTTCTTGATATCGTTTTTTATTGTGGTCAGAACACTTAACATGAGACCAAGCCTCAATGAAGATCTAAGTGCACAATACACTATTGTTAACTATAAGCATAAAGTCATAGAACAGATCTCTAGAACTTACCTTGCATAACTGAAACTTTGTATCTGTTGAACAGCAATGGCTGAAATTTAAAATTGTGCAAAAGACTTTTTCCCTCTTCAATCACTGCAGATTCTATACACTATTAAGCACCAGGTTTACTATTGACTGGAGACACTGAGATAAAAGACACTCTCCCTGCTGACTGCTTAAGGACAGAGTAAGCATGCAGTAAACATGCCTTTGAAAGAATGTATTTCTTGAAGCCAGAGAGAGATTATAAGTTAAAAACATGATACTGTGTAAGTGAAAGTAAGCACAGGGTGATACCAACTATAATAGCAATTTTCCATGTGAAAATAATTATTTATGAGGCAGGTGGAAAAAAGAGACACATCTGCCTGAATCAAATCTAAATGCCCATCTGAATTTCTCATGCAGTAATAAAGAGAAAAATTCTTATATTCTAAAAGCTCAAGCAGTTTGGAATACATTTTAATTTCCTCTACTTTCTATGAAAATAGTTTCAATGACATTAAAGTTTTTAAAAAGGCTCATCAAGTAGACATATCTCACTTTTCATGGGATATGTAACTTAAATAAAAAACTTCCAAGATTATTAGA
The DNA here is from genome assembly GCF_011764305.1 of Mustela putorius furo. Lineage (NCBI taxonomy): Eukaryota > Metazoa > Chordata > Mammalia > Carnivora > Mustelidae > Mustela > Mustela putorius. The sequence continues at coordinate 71,516,453 of NW_025421998.1, read as the reverse complement.
ACTGTTTTATTAAAATAGTTGTCACAATGTAGATCAGAACTATGGAAGGCATATAAATCTTAAACATGTAAATACATGATGCCATAAGAGTCAAAATGAATAATAACTTTCCAAAATAACATAAATATTACTTGGTATTTCCAATACATCGTAGAAGAGAGGAAAACCACACAGTACTTTTGACACCGTTACTAGTAGAGTAAAATATCAAAAATTGGAGAGGGGAGAGAAGCCCTTCAGGCAACAAAATTAAAGTATGAATTCTTAACCAAGTTCAAAAAATTTTAAAACCATGGGTAATAGGTTGAAAACAAGCTCCTAGGTTCAAACACAGGCTGGAGTTGACTTTAATTCGTTCTGCAGAAGCATATGTTCAGTGGGAGCTCAAAAAATGCACCACTCATAAAAGAGAATTCCTTCAAAAACCATGTTGGTTTTGTTGTTTTCGACTGAGAGTATAAGACTAAATTAGAAGAAAATGGCAAAGAAAAATTCAAGAACACTACTTCTAGAATTACTAGTACAGATTTAAACACAATCAGAGTATACTGAACACCAAACAGCTCTTTTTTTTTTACATCTATTGTAGTTCGATGACTAAGCCTTAAAAAAATGCATCAGACTTAAAAGTGCTTTCTTTCTTTTCTTTTCGTTTCTTACTCATCCCTTCCCATTTTGGTCTTTCCTTCCTTTCCTTTTCACTTGTATAAGAGAATAAGTAAGCTCATCCTCCTTCCCATGCTGACCAGTAGTTGTTTTTAAGAGACAGAACCACATTTAAACAGCAGATCACCATTTGTGATCCTCAGAACAAACCCCTGGTTTTATATTGTCTCATTTTCCTCTTATTGGTGACACAAAGGTCTCATTTTCAGCAAAAAACCAAGTGCTTAAGCATGTAAAGAGGTCATACAGAAGTAAGTAGTCAACATTAATGTGAAAGAATGCCTCTAGCTCCTTTCCTGACACTGGAGATGCTTTGTCCATCTCTTTTAAACCAGAAAAAATGGGATGCCAGTAACAGAAGGCAGGCAACCTAGAGAACCCAAACTCCAACATCAGGGCAAGTCTTTCAGCCTAAGTAAGAAAGATTTAGGATACTGGGAGCTGGAGGATTTCCCAGTCACTTACAGGATACACAGCTTCAACTATACAAGGGAGTCTGAAAGCCCTGGGTGACTTAAAATTTTTACGTTCTCTCTACCACTACTAACCACCAAATGATTCCTTCCCCTAAATCTCTTGGGCAAATTTACAGTCCCAACCTGATACCAGTTCTTTTGGCTTCTACCATAATAAAATGGGGAATATCCACTACATATTGATGTTTTGTGAGAAAAACAAGGGTAACACCAGCATATTGTCATCCAGGATATAGTATGTTTCGTAAATGTGAAATGAATATTAAAACTACTTACATTTATGAATCTCTGGCTCCTTTCCTATCCTTTTAATTCAATATTTCAATCTTCTCTAATTGACTATTCAGTTGAAGTTCCACCAACACTGCTCTACCTCCATCATCTAACCTAATCTACCCACATAACTCAAGACTGAAAAAAAAAAAAATTTCCCCCAGGAAATATAAACTCTTGAATAAAATGCAATGAGAACTGACTGAGCAATGATTTTAAAAAATCACTTCTACTAAAATGTATTAGGTCAGGTCTGAAGTCCATTTAACTTCAGCAAAGAAAAGAACATAGGTTCAAAAAAGCAGTGAGTAAGTATGCCCATTTCTTAGCACTGACTCTCCCTTCCAATTCTGCTTACTTTACAAATATATTTTATATATCACCTAGTTACAGAAGCTATTCTATACATCTATTACAATAAAACAACACAGCTATGTGATTTATGAAACAAAGTGTTTTGACAGACTGAATTTTCTTACATTATCTCATCTCTAATTCAATAAATGAACGGAATACAGATTATTCAAATTTTAGGCTAGAAGTATTAAAATAAAAACATTACCTTCTCTTTTTTCTTCTTTCATCAAGAGAAATAGTCATTCATTATTAGTTAGCTATCTCTTATGTTGTTTATTTATTGTTGACAATATTTTTTTAAGGTTTTATTTTTAAGTAATCTTTATATCCAACATGGAGCTTGAACTTACAACCCTGAGATCAAGAGTCACATGCTATACTGACTGAGCCAGTCAGGTGCCCCAAAATAATTCTTTTTTTTTTTTTAAGATTTTATTTATTTATTTGACACACAGAGAGAGAAATCATAAGTAGGCAGAGAGGCAGGCAGAGAGAGGGGAAAGTATGCTCTCTGCTAAGCAGAGAGCCTGATGCGGGACTCAATCCCAGGACTCTGAGATCATGACCAGAGCTGAAGGCAGAGGCTTAACCCACTGAGCCACCCAGGCACCCCACCCCAAAATATTCTTAATCATTATTTGATTCTAGGCATTGATTTTATTCTATATCCTGGGAGAATGCTCTCGTAAGTATAGGATGAGATTCATATAAAGACCTCAGTGCATTAAAATCACTAAGAAATAGTCTGTTTTTTTTTTTATTCCAATTAAAACATGTATTTTGCCAACTCCTCTTCTGTTTTTTTTTTAAATGAAAAAATTAGTGGATACTTTAGGAACATACAGTATGAAATAAAACAGATTATCAAGGTCAGCAGGTGGGAAAATTCACAATGGCATCATTAGTTTTAAAATTGAAATAGAGATTCTGATTATACAGTTATATTGTGATAAATTTTACAAAATACTATCTTTTCAAATATTCAAATAAAGACAACTTGAAAAATTAACAGCAACTTGATAGGTCTGCACCCTTTTATGTATATTTTTATTTAGATAAAAATCTGTAGGAAACTGGATTCCAAGTATAATAAGGGAGGTTTTCTAATGGTTTTTAGCCACAAAGCTATATACATAGTCTAAAATTCACTGAGGATTTACAGTCCTCAAGCACTGCTAGGATCTGCCCAAAAGCCAAACCAAACTGACAAGATGCTCACTAGGTACTCCCAAGACTTAAAGATTTATCACTGACAATTCAGTAGGAAATTCAAAACCCCATTCTTACACTGTTTCCGAATTCTCTTAAAGTACTTTTCATGACCTATCAAGTCAAATATTTTAGAAAGCCATTTTAGGGATACCAACTGGAAGACCCTCAGAAGCATTATCAAAGACAAGAAAAAATATTTGCCAATATACCCATTTAGCTAGTGAAAATGTTTTGCTTTGCAATGAGTTGGCCCTGCTAAATTCTTACTACCCAGTAAGAGTCCACCTTACAAATAACCTTCCTGATTAAGTTCATTATTCGTTTAGTGAGTTCGAATGTCTAAACACTTAGGTATCTAGCTTAGGAGCCTATACAAAAGGGGAGAAAACTAGTTAAAACTCTTTAGGCTTTCTTAATGTGGCTGTATCTACCACATCAGACAACAATTTTAGCAACTTCACTATTTATTTTCACTGACAAAATTTCCAAAAAATTTTTGTATTAATAAAGATTTACCAAGACATCTGGATACAATATTTTTTTTTCAATAAAAAAGTAGTTCTTCTCATTTGACCAATTTATCTAATAGCTCTCATATCATGTATTTAAAGAGATGTTATACATTGTTAGAGAACTGTTACAATTATTATCTGTTTGGGTCCATGTAACATCATAGAATGAGAAAATTAATTTATCATTGAGTAAATTATAGAAATATGAAGCATTCTAGGTAAGTTAGGAATTTCTGTATTATATAAAGAAAACTTAGAAGGATACGATTAAATTTAGTCTACTTTCTAAAGAAAGAAATAGCAATTTGAAATGTTACTGAATCTTTCCTTGTATACAGACTGATCAAAATTTTTTTTCTTTTTGCCTTTTTGGGGAGTTTTCCTGCATCTGTCTTTATCTTTTCTAAAGCACGAACACAGAGCAGTCATTATTCTCTATGAACTACTGGGAGAAAGTGGGTAAGCCATTTTCACAAAGACACAAGAAAGTCAAGAAAACTGCCTCCCAGGGTGTGGAGTGGCTCAGTGGGTTAAAGCCCCTGCCTTTGGCTCACATCATGATCTCAGGGTCCTGGGATTGAGCCTCACTGGGCTCTCTGCTCTCTGCCTGCTTCCCCCTCCCTCTGCCTGCCTCTCTGCCTACTTGTGATTTCTGTCAAATAAATAAATAAAATCTTAAAAAAAAATAAAAAGAAAGAAAGAAAAAGAAAACTGCCTGCCACAGAGTAAGTTCTCTAAATATCTATCTTAAAATGGATGGATAAAAGACCATTAATGTAAAACATAAGACTGTAGATATAAAATGAAGTGATCTCTGATGGATACCCTTAAATGTACCTCTAACACCAGCGTGGGGGAACATTAATTCTAAAGTGCATATTTCACGGATAGTGACAGACAAGAGAAGGACCAAGAGCTCTAAAAAAATACATTAAAGAGAATTGCATTAGCTCATTTAAAAGATTCATATTAGTAGCATCACAATTTAATGTTATTAAAGTAAACTTTGAAAGAAGCACAATAGGACATGTAATTTGTGTGTCAAATTTAGCTCAAGAATATTGTGTACCAATCAGTAAGGCAAAGGAGATCCTTATCACTTTTATTTTCTCACTCAGCATCTTTAATTTCCATTGCAAATGTAAAATGCTTTCTTTTTTAAAGTTACTTTCATCCAAATAATTATTTTTCTATCTTTTTATCCCTATTCAAAATATCAACAACATGACTAACCTCTAAAAAAATGTACATTTAACTGCAATTGTTCTCCTGCTATATCCCTAGGTATACTCTAAGATCTAAACCATACAGAACTTTTTGTCAGAAACTTGTACACAAAGTATGTACATTATTTATTTGCTTAGAAGATCTAGTTGCAAATGACATAACTTCACAAGATGAAACAAAGAAAACATCTTTATGGAACATTCAGCTAGCCCCAAAGAAATCAAACTTTTATGACCAGTGTTTAACATACAGATAGAGTTACATATCAATTATATTTCAAGGACAACAATAAATGCCATAAACACATTGAGTTAATGTTTTCTTAATAAAATGTTTAATTGATTATTGGTCTGAGCTGTCCAAAACAAAGGGAGAATTATTTTCTTTTCAATTGTTGATCATACTCCTTTAAAAGATAGTCAACAAAAGCAAAATTTTATTTCCTCGCCTTTTTCATGTCTCCTATAACTTAGGGCTACTAATCTATAGCAGTGGAAATCCAGAAATATATACTAGAAAAAAGTCACACATGCATGAATGTGCTTTCTCATGTACACACACACACACAGGTACACATGTACACATGCACATAGTCCCTGACTAGTCCTGTTTATGATTTTTCCAATTTTTTCTTTAAAAACAATAATAGTATTTCAGAGTCACAGTACCAAAAATGAGTGACCTCCTGACATAGAAGATGTGTGTCCTCTGTGGATACTTCAGGAGTCTGAAATTGATTTTTTTCATTTTAGCCTGTGCGGTGTGTAGACTTCACCAATCACCAGAATGAGTAACGGCACTAACAGTACACAATAAAGAAACAACAGCTTTAAGAACCTCAGAAGCAACAGCTCTAGCATCACAGCCCTCGTAAAAAGGTTCTGGCTCTTCTCACCTGTTATTCTCTTTCTTAAAACACTATATTCTGGCAGACATTGTGTTTGTGATGATGAAAAAAAGTCTAACATGTAGTTTGCATACAAACTGGAGTAATAGTTTTCAAAACGTGAGCATTTTTGCACCCAATCTGAACTTTTAATCTGAATTTTAATTTGCTAAGATTCTGGCTAAATAAATATATTCTAATATTAAGCTACATATTTGTAGATTCCCTCCTGAACAAATACAAATAACCACAGAACAACTTTACTTTCATGTCCTTCTTAAGTATAGTGATTTGCTGATCTGATTATAGTAAGTTCCATACATGAAAAGTACAATTTCAATTTACATGTTCATGCCCATCAAAACATGAATGGATAAACAAAATATGGTACAGGCATACAACCGAGTATTACTTAGACTTAAAAAGGAAAGGAATTCTGACACATGCTATAAAAATAGATCAACCCTGAAGACATAAATGCCAAGTAAAATAAGCCAGCCACAAAAGGACAAATATTGTATGATTCTACCTATCTGAGATAACTAGAGTGGTCAAATTCATAGAGACAGAAAGTGGAATGGTGGTCACCAAGGCTAGGACAGGGGTAATTAGGAAGTACTATTTAATGGTTACATAGTTTCAATTTTATAAGTTGACAGAAGTTTTAGTAAAGGTTGCAAAAAAATGCAAATGCACTTACTGCCAAGAAACTATATACTTAAAAATGGTAAAAATGGTAAATTTTATGCTATGTATATTTTACAATTTTATTTTATTTTTTATCATTTTTATTATTTTATATTTTTGAAGCATTGTCCTTTTTTAAAATGATTTTTGTTTTATTTATTTGAGAGAAAGAGAGCATGAGCAGAGGGAAGAGGCAGATGGAGAGGGAAAAGTTTCCCAATGAGCAGGGAGCCTGATACCGGGCTTGCCCTGAGCCAAAGGCAGAGGCTTAATTGACTGAGTCACCCAGGCACCCCTATAATTTTAACTTATTAAATAATTAACATGCTCATGTAGGAGTAAATCTCTAAAATTCTTACAGGAGTGATACTTATAACTTAATGCAGAACAGTAACAAAATGATTGAAGATGTTCTTGGAAACCTGGTAAGATTTCCAAAAATTTCTTCATAAGCTTTTTGTAGGAAAGATTATCAAGAAGAGAGTAAAGGCTGCTCTCCTTAGGATGCAGGAAGGTGGTATTTTTAAGTGTTGAAAGATAATTTTTCCAGTCTTAGACAAGTATACCAGGTATGTGCTCTAGGAAGTTTGCTGGCTTATATGATTTGGGTCAAGCAAAATTTTCATTTAAGTATAACTTCTCCTCTAAAGCATTTTCTGACACCCCCATTTCCACAGAAAGCTCCTCTAAAGCATTTTCTGACACCCCATTTCCACAGAAAGATTTGCCTACTTGCTCATTTTTTTCTTCTGATGAACCCACTCAAACATTTTATAGCATGTTATAATATGATTAAGATACTAATCTGTTTACATTTTATCATCTACTATGAGATATTAAGCTCCTTTAGCATTTTTCAAACATCTAGCCCTGAGATGGCCCTAAATAAATTCTTGTTGAGTAGACTGGGAGCTGAATTATTGAAAATTTTACTCATTAAATAATTACTGAGTGCCTAAAATATGTAAAGCTCAGTAGAAATACAAAGTTTAAAAATTATATGCTCCCTATGTCAAGAAATTAAGCAAGTATAGTAATCCTCTAAATATATTAACACTATAAACATTAAAAAAAAAGATACAAATACCACAGGTGGTGTTCACATACAAGAGAGATTATATATTGGTTTGGATGCAAGCAGAGATGAGGAAAGGCTTGATGAAGGACTTAGCACCTTATCTAAACATTCAAACGTGGATGATACTTAAAATAGGGGCAGGAAAGTAAATATGGTCATGATTTTGTGAAAAAACAATGGGAAAGTCACATGAGGTTACAACAGAAGTTCTCAAATGTTTTTATTCCCAGGTCGCCTTTACCCTTTTAAAAAATATTAAGAAACTTTCCCCGTAAAACAAGACCAAAAAAAACCAAACAAACCCCACTTTTGTTTGAGGGGATGATCTTTTTATACTAACTTTGTTAGCTATTAAACAGAATATTTTAAATCACAAGAATAGACAAGTAGATATTCCATCAGTTGTCAGAGCAATGACATCATCAAATGTCACTTGGCCTCTGGACAACTCTATTGTATATTCATGAGAGAGTAAGAGTGAAGAGTGAAAAAGACAAATAAGATCTTAATATTAGTATGAAAATAATTTTGACCTCACAGCCATCTTGGAGGGTCATAGGAATGTTCAACCTACAGATTTTAAATAGGTAAATATAAAAGATTTTTGTACAAAACAGTCATAGATGGTGAGCTGACCTTGGAAGGACACCTTTAAAAATGACAGAAATGGGTGTGGAGGCGTGGGAATGCAGACTCTAGTGCAGGTAGAAGCCTATCAAAGAGTTTACTAGGGGCCAGCAATAGTACAGGGGACACTGCTAAAAGTAAAAGAAGAAAACAGAAGCTTATGTCTTTTTTTTTTTTTTTTAAGATTTTATTTACTTATTTGTCAGAGAGAGAGTGAGAGAGAGCACAGGCAGACAGAGTGGAAGGCAGAGGCAGAGGGAGAAGCAGGCTCCCTGCGGAGCAAGGAGCCCGATGTGGGAATCGAGATCCCAGGACGCTGGGATCATGACCTGAGCCAAAGGCAGCTGCTTAACCAACTGAGCCACCCAGGCGTCCCAGAAGCTTATGTCTTAAAGGAACCACTAAAGTTACAAAAGAATCAGGAGATAACAGGGGGCATCTGGGTGGCCCAGTCAGTTAAGCATCAGACTCGATTTCAGTTCAGGTCATGATCTCAGGGTCTTGGGATAGAGCCCTGTGTTGGACTCTGCATCCAGAAGGGAGCATGCTTGAGAGTCTTTCTCTCTCTCTCTCCCCCTCTGCCCCTCCCTCCTAAAATAAGTAAGTAAATCTTTAAAAAAAAAAATTGTGTATATATATATGTGCGCCTGGGTGGCTCAATTATGCATCCAACTCTTGATTTCCACTCAGGTCATGATCTCAGGCTTTTGAGACTGAACCCCACATAGGGCTCCCCACTCAGCAAGGATTCTGCTTCTCTCCTCCTTTCTTCCTCTTTCTCTGCCCCTCTCCCCACTTGCATGTGCTCCCTCTAATAAATAATAAATCTTAAAAAAAAAAAATGACAGTACAGTATTAGGCCACCAAAGGAAGAGTAAGTTTCAAGATTAGACCGAGTAATTGTGCCAGGTATTTTCAAATCAAGGAAAATAATGATTAAGAAGGTGAAGTCAGAATGTCTTTGATCAGCTACAAAAAGGGAGTGTATATGATTGACTAGATAACAAGACACTTGGAGAAAAATGTTAGATGAGGAAGTTTGGAATAAGCATAGATGACTCACTTGGATCTTTGATAATGAAATAAAGGAGAGTGAGCAATAGCTTTTATTTGCAACTGAATGAGAGTTTGGTGTTGAGGAAAAGACTGAGGGAAGGAGGAATGACAGTGGAGCTAGGTTTCAAAGGAGCTAGGAGGAAATGAGGTCAAAAGAATAAATAGAAAGTTTTGTTTATCAAAAGAAAAAAAACCCTCCTCCCCTGGGAGACTGAGCTAAAAGGAGAAAGACTGGCTAAGGGTATGGGGAATTAGCTGGTAATAGAAAAATGAGCAGAGGACTACATTAGAAAGGAGGTATTTTGGAAGCTGACAAGAAGTCCTTGAGTAGAAACAGAACTAAGGTAGAAAGAAAGGAGAATTAAAGGAGAAAAAAAGGTAAAAATTTTAGTTGCTATTAGTATGCATGGTCAACAAGGGGGAAATGCCAGAGATTGAAACCCTAGGATTCCAACTGCCAAGCTATTAAGATCATTTCTCAGGGCGGGGTGGGGGGGGCGGAATAAAGGTTTACACTAGATTGGCACTGTTCAATATCGGTAGTCTCTACCCACATGTGACTATTTCAAGCTATTAAAATTAAATAAAATTTAAAATTCAGTCATTTTTTTAGCTGGAAGCTAGATGTGAGCAGCAGGAAGAACTCCCTGAGGCAGAATCCCAAGTCCTTTAAGGGCAACCATAGAGATAGGAGCTGGAGGCAAGGCTGCGATAAATAGCTTACACATTAGAACCTCAGGGGCACAAGATCCTGACCTTGAAGGTTCCAAGACTTTGAGAGGGATAGATTAAGAGCCACAGGTGCAAAGCATAGGTTCACCTGCCTCTTCCACCTCTGCCCCAAGGTGACCCATAGGCTCATTATAATGTATTTGCGCTGTGGTTTCAGCCTTCCTCCTCCTTCTCCCCCTCCACTCCCACCATACCCCGCCCCCATGGAGAAAGGCAGCCAGGAGGATTCAGTACAAACCTTGTAGGGTCAAAAACTTTCCATGGGAGGAGTCCCCCAGAGGACTGGAAGCAGCCTTAGAGACCACTCCACTGTATACAACTCCTTCCAGCCTGCAAAGACCAAACAATATCCAATCCAAACAACACAAAGGTCAGTTCCACATCCTGGAACAGCCTGCTCTCCCACCTGGAGAGCTTACTTTTCACTTCAATAAACTGCTTTGTGCCTGCTACTTTCCTTGTGGCTACCTTTATTTGCATGTGGATTCTCATTTAAATCTTTTCCTGGGAATCCAATAATTGAGACCTCTGTACACACTAGGCAAACTTTCCCACCCATTACAATTTAATGGTATCAGCCAGATTTCGAGTGCTCAAGTGGCTACCTCATGGTACACTGTAAATACGGAGTATTTCCATAATAACAGTAAATTCTAAGGGATAAAGAGACCCCATGTACATTTATTATAAAGGGTAGAAGATAACACAACAGAGTACTTAGTTCTTAGTGTGTTATTTATTATGTACCCAACAGTGCACTAAACACCTCACATACATGATTGCATTCAGTCCTCACAACCATCTTTTGAGATACTTTTTATTACATTCCCATTTTACAGATGACAAAACAGAGTAAGTAGATCACACTGTAGCTGAGATGAGGTTGAACCCAAGAACTTCCTGATTCCAAGAACAGAGGAATAAGGAAGAGGAATGATATTTTCAAAGTAATAAGGTCCAGAGAGTAGAGGCTGCTTTTAGGCACCGGGCTTGAGCAAGAGAAACAGGAGCAAGGCAAAGAGCCCACAGTGCCTAGTGAGCTGAATGCAAACTGGCAGGCTCATTAGATGACCCACCTCTAAGTAGCCTTAGGCCCTCACTAAAAAACTGGCTGTGCACCACCAGGCACAATTCCTAAAATGGCCCCCAAAAAGGTAAAATTCTGTATATTCCACACTCCTCCCTCTACCCTGTAACTGTAGGCACTCATGACTGCCTCCTGGCAGACAGTCTGTCCTTTACTGTGGTGCCTGCTGCCCCCTTGCAGTGTGTTCAATAAACCTCTACCTCTTTTGTTCTGCCTTGGTTCTGAATTCTTTCACCTCCCATGTGACCGCTACCGACCCCCATCCAACCTAAAGGCATCAGATCCAGGCAGTTTAAAGAAGAACTGTCTTGCGGTGCTGGGTGGCTCAGTGGGTTGAAGCGGGATCGAAGCCAGAGTCCGGCTCTCTGCTCAGAGGGGAGCCTGCTTCCCTTCTTCTCTCTCTCTGCCTGCCTGTCTACTTGTGGTCTCTGTCTGTCAAATAGATAAATAAAATCTTTAAAAAAAACCCAAAAAACAAAAAAACTGTCTTTTCCCTTGATAATGAGAATACTATGAAGTGCGCCTATAACAACAGTTTAGAAAGGGCTGCATGAAAAAAAATATAATTTATGTTAATGAAAATAAAATACGTATGCAATATTAAAGTACCAGCTTGAAGTGCTTTAAATTAGAAAGTGCAAAAAGTTATCATAGCAACTTTAGCTCACCCACTTTACTTTGTGAGTTCCTGTCAGGTGGGGAAGTTACTGTTGCCATGGAAACCACCACAATACTACTACTTTACACTTATATAACACCTTTCATCTGATGCGCTCAAAGAGACTTATAAACATTAATTCATTAATAGTTCTTTTTATTGAAAGTGCATCAAAATTTACCTAATGGCATACAACAACAATTGCAGATCAAACAAAAGGAAACTTCACTGCTCTCGAACAGATTCGCACAGATTTTGTACCATCTCTTACTATTTTAAAAGAAGGAGAGAGAGAGAGACAGTAATCTTACACAGACATTCACCCGCTTGTTTCTTGTACCAAACTGAAAACCATCTCCTATTGTTTTATTGTCAAAAATAGGCAGCTCTTTTTCCACCCACTCTTTAATTTCTTTCTTCATGTGTTCAGCTAATTGCCTGGGAATGTCTTTTAAAACGCCATTACACAAACTTACCTGTGCAGCTCTAACCACTAAGATATTCACCAGTATGAATCTGGTTCTTTCTTTAAAGGATGTATGACCTCATTTTAAATTAGCAAGAAGAAAACTAAAATCTGAAGGATTCTTTTGGTATTTAAGAGTTTGAAAACTGGAAAGTGTAAAATCCTTAGCTGTTCATAGGGATTTTTGTTCTTCAGCTATTAAAAATAAAGCAAATATTTGTTTCAATATGCTAAAATATAATAAAACACTCAGAAAAATCAGGTCAATGAAGGGGTCTGTTCAGCACAGGATTTTGTTTTTAATAGAGTCGTCAAAGGATACTTTATGTGATTACAACTTCTTAGATAATTTCATGATGTTGGCTTCAAAAGTAACTTACCTCTAATAACTTACTAGGATCTATCACTCAAGAATGCAGTCAAATTCTTTTGGAACTTGTTTATATTCTTCAACTGGTGTACTTCACGAATTTCTGAGCTAAGACTACTTCTGCCACATTCTGTTGGTCAAATTAATTTATAATTCCTTCCCTGATTCAAGAAAGTAGAGAAAGAATTTTTAAGGGAGAAGCTGCCAAATCACATTGTAAGAAGACAAGCATTCATGTCTTCATGTTGGGGAAATCTGAGGCTTTTTTGGTAACCCATTATAGATATAAATCTTTCCAGAATGTATTATTTCAGACTTCTTATAAATAATAATTTAGAATTTGTTAACTCGATTCGTATTAGGAAAACCCATCATTAACCCCATCAATGTACAATTCTGTATTTTAAGCTTTGCCCTTTTTCTCCATGTCAAGTTACCAGCTGTTTTCACATCTCCGGTCCTAATGACCCTGTCCATTTCCCCCCTATTTATCCTCCTTTCTCAACATACACACATTTACTTTCCTTCTCCTGTTGGAAACCTGTTTCATCATTGAGCGATCATATAACACAAGAGCCGTTCCTCATGGACTCTCTAAATAAGGGCTGAATTAAGAAGTTAACAGGTACCTCTGAGACTCACACATCTTTCTCCAGTTCCTGTTATGCTCTGGCTTCATCCTTCATTCCCAGTCAAGGAAATATTTTAGAAGGAAAGTGATATTATGAGGAATTCTCTTAGAATTTTTTTTTTTTTATACCTCAGAAACCAAATCTATTTTAAAATGTTAGGTAACTGAACATAAAACAAATGGCCCAAAGCAGAATTTTTTAATGGCCTGTTTAAGGGCAAACAGCTTTAATGTATCTTAGAATAATTATTCCTTTTGTAACCCGGTTGGGCAAAAATTTGTTTGTTAACAGCTTTGAGCTTTGAATTCTGTTGCTGTTCCTCAGTAACTTTTTCAGTTCATTTGTATTCTTCTGGTTACTCTATATCTACTGTTCATCGTCTGAAATGGTCATGAAAATGTAATAAGTTGATCGAAGACTCTCAGATATTACTCTTTAGAATAAGCTTATTCCTTTTATGAAAGATGCATCTGTATTTGACTTTGCAAGATAATAAATTCAGGTAAAACCCAACTGGGACTTCTAACACACTCTTCCACAATATATGAATTTTATACTAAATAAGACTATAATATTCTCCTCTTCAAATGGAAGCCACATTCCCACAGGAAATGAGGTACTAAACTATTAATCGCTTGCCCAGGTTTCTCTACTTAACTGTGGTACCTTAAACTTCATCGCAGTCCAAGCACTGTAAAACATTACAGTTTATGTTCACATAAATGAAACTTTCTAGAGGTTCTTCAGCTAGTCTACAATGCAATGTTTCTGATGTTTTTAAGACAGAAAACTTCTTTACATTCAACCCAAGAAAAAGACAATATGAAACTCAATTTATAAGTCAAAAAAAATATTGTCATGAGTAATGCGGTTAAGACTTTTAATGTTTTATAATATTATGGGAGCAAACTGAACAATTATGATCACTAAAATTACTAACACTGGCTTTTTCTTTTCCATTTTTTTTTTTTTTAAGTATTTCAGGATATACCAGTTGACGATGTGTTTGCTGCTCTCTTCAGATCCTTTCTTTCATTCTTGCATACAGGTTTGGTAGACTTACACCATTCTAGAACCTCATACCAGTCTTTGCAACTATGCTCACTCTTGAAGAGATGATGTTATAATTCATCTTTCTTTCTCACAAGATAATTGACATAACAGGTCAAACTGCAGCTTTTTGTGCTTGCTCTGTATACAGACAATCACAAAGTATTCACCAAATACAGTATAATATAATGATGAAGGCATAATCCTGCAGCAAATTCTACTGTTCCTACCTTGAAAATGTATCCATAGCTCAAACCTCCTGAATGACCATCCACCACTACTTCTACTACTACCAGTAGGTCTGAAGCCACCATCATTTCCAATGTGGATAATTGTAATAGCCTCCTAAATCGTCTTTCTGCTTTTTCTCTTGCCCCTATTGTCTACTCTCAACACAGCAGCTGAGGAGATTATGTTAACACAAAAGTGAGATCATCTTTCAAGACAGGTCTTCTCAAATGCCTACAACAGCTTTCATTTTAAGGGATAAAAACCAAAGTGCTTCAATTGTCTAGAAATTCTGATAGGATATGGCTCTTTTTCTATATCTGTCTCTCTGGCTTTACTTCCTACCACTCTTCTTTCTCTTACTCACCAGCTCTAGCCATGCTGGCCTCTTTATTTTTCTTTAAGTATTCAGATTATACTCCTATCTAAGGGAGGCTGCACTTGTCATTCCATGTCCCTGGACTATTTTCGCCAAGATGTCAATGTAACTAGTTGGCTTCGTGTCTCATGGTTTCCTTCATGTCTCTGCTTAAATGTTACCCTATAAGACAGACCTTCTTTGATTACTCTCTGTATGATGGTATACACCACTCTCCCACAATCCAGGTACTCCCTTTCCCCTTACATTGCTTATCATTCATCATAGAACATATTATTATCTGACATTCTCCACCCCCCCATATATAAAATGTAAGTCATATAGAGTAGAGACTTTGTCTTGTTCATCATTGCATCTCCAGTGCCAAGAAAACAGGAACACAGGATAAAATCAATAGATTTTTTTTTGAATAATGAAACAGGATTAAGTTTGAATCCATCCTGTCTCAGCTGTTGGACTTTAGAAAAAAACACTAGGCCCTCTATGGCTCAGTTTACTCATTGTAAACTGGAAGTAGTAATAATAATAAATGATAAATAATTACCAGTCTTATTTGTGAGCATAAAAAGTTTATATATACAACACACTTAGAAACAGTGTCTGCCACAAAATAGTGTTACATTAAGTTTTAGCTATTACCAATTTCAATAAACCTATTAAGTTAACTTTTAGGAGCTGCAGTCTTTACTGTGGATAAGAATAGAACTGAAAAATAAGCCAACTCAATATTTTCCTTTTCCTTCTCTCTAGCCTTATTTTTTTGTGAATATTTATTTGTAAAACCCACTTACAGCCAACAGTAAGCAAAACTTCAACGTGGTCTGAATTAAATGGCAACAACAGATTTTCCAGGTATGGAGAAACTATAATCTGAATGACCAGGTATTTACTTTTTTTTTTTTTTCCAGTTTTATTTATTTTTATCAAGGTCCTTCCAGAAAGTTTCAAGATAGACTCTTCATTCATTCTTTTACATCTCCCAACTATTATTGTATCTCCTACATAGTAGGCACTATGCAATGATGGCAAAGCTATGACATCCACCTATCCTCAAAGAACTTCTGGCCTAGGAGTGGATCTGATACATGCAAAACCAGTATAACATCAGTCACAATGAGTATTAATTAGAATCCTATTCAGTGGACACAAGACCACAATCATCCTGGGACTCAGGACTAAGATTCATCAAGGAGGAGGCTAAGTGCCAGTGGGAAAAGTACAGCTACATAGAAATGGTAATTCAGTAAGACAGTAGCAAAGAGAAGGAAGAGAATAGTGGAGGGATCCAAGAAGTCTAAAGGAAGTAGAATAAATGAGACTATCACTAACTGGGTGTGTGAAAAAAAAGAAATAGTGGTTAGTACTTAATGTCTGACTTGGGCATGATGTTAACTTGAGATGATTGTTGTTATTCTCAACATAGGCAGCAGAAGAGAAGGAGATTTGGGGTAAAAGATGATGGATAACTACACTTACTGGGTTTAATTTTACATGTCTGTGAGATTATCAAGGTGTGTTAGGTATGACCATAGAGAGTGAGAAACTCAGGTAAAGAGCCTGAGAAAAAGTTCTTAGGTTAAAATTATATAGATTTGCAAGTCCCTGGAATACTCATAGGTAAAATAGGTACACCAAGAATTAAACCATATTACAAAATATATATTTTTAAAAAGGAAGAAAACCAATGGAATACTATGCAGCCATCAAAAGAAATGAAATCTTCCCATTTGCGACAACATGGATGGAACTAGAGCAGATCATGCTTAGCGAAATAAGTCAAGCAGAGAAAGACAATTATCATATGATCTCCCTGATATGAGGAAGTGGTGATGCAGCATGGGGGCTTAAGTGGGTAGAAGAAGAATAAATAAAACAAGATGGGAATGGGAGGGAGACAAACCATAAGTGACTCTTAATCTCACAAAACAAACTGAGGGTTGCTGGAGGGAGGGGGCTTGGAAGAAGGGGGTCGGATTATGGACATTGGGGAGGGTGTGTGCTTTGGTGAGTGCTGTGAAGTGTGTAAACCTGGTGATTCACAGACCTGTACCCCTGGAGATAAAAATGTTTATAAAAAATTTAAAAAATAATAATAAAAAAAATAAATCAGCCCTAAAAAAAAAAAAAAGGAAGAAAACTGTATCTCAAATCCTATTGGAGGAAAGTTATAGCTCTATAATTCTGAGAAGAATTTATCATCAGATTATTTTGTAAGACAAGAGTGGCCAAGAATAAAAGATGTTACCCAGAAAATAATTTTACATAAAATTCAAGGATTCCAAATATGCCTGTCAACATAAAGACATTTGGAGAAAGCCACATATAAAACACGAATGTAGAATTCTGAAAAGACAGTTCTACCTGGTATGATATGGTCAACCAGAATTTTTAAAAAGAGGTTTGGATAACTTACTCTACGTGTGGACACTGCACCTGTCCTTTCAACTCTCTGGTACCTCTGTCTACATATACGAAATAGCTAATTACGGAGACAATTCATTCAACAAGGGTTCTAGAAGGCATCCTGAGTAAAGTACAAGTTTTAAGAGGAACACAAGAATTTGAATCCTGGTCTTCATGCTTATTAGCTGTGTGGCCCGAATCTCCAGTGCTTGGAACTCTGTCCAGTACAATACAAAGGCTCTATAAAAACTTCTGAACATACTGAACGAATGACTTTTGCATTCTTTAAACATTTCTTTAAACATTATTCTCCTTAAACATAAAAGGGGCCCACATCCTAGAAGCCTGGAAACTCCTTAATTTTTAATAAGGTATAAAAAACATATATATAAAGTCCTGTAAAGTATTTGGCCAATTAATATTACTTCTCTTACTTTGTTTCCTTAACCTTCCTTAATGATTTAAAGATTAAACCTAAAGCAGAGTCTCACTATGCTTTAAGAAATGGAGAGATATATTATTAAATGGAATAAGCCAAGAGTTTGCTTGATAAGCATAATGGTTTTGTTTTGTTTACTACTTTATCCCCAGCATAAAGGCTTAATCCAATAAATATCTGTTAAATCCAACAATTAAAATATTCTTTGAAGAAAACCCTCATTTTAAATGGTAATGTAGGGGTGCTTGGGTAGTTTAGTCAGAAGAACATGAGACTCAAGGTTGTAAGTTCAAGCCTCAATTGGGTGTAGAGATTACCAAAAAAAAAAAGAAAAAAAAAAAAAGAATAAATACGCCTTAAAAAAATAAATAAAGTGGTCATTTGGCCTAACTAAAAATAAAAACTTGGGACGCCTGGGTGGCTCAGTTGGTTAAGCAGCTACCTTCGGCTCAGGTCGTGATCCCAGCGTCCTGGGATCGAGTCCAACATCGGGCTCCTTGCTTCTCGGGGAGCCTGCTTCTCCCTGACTCTGCCTTCCACTCTGTCTGCCTGTGCTCGCTCTCGCTCTCTCTCTGACAAATAAATAAATAAAATCTTTTTAAAAAAATAAATAAATAAAAATAAAAACTTGTTTAACTTTCAGAATATATTTTGTAGTCTCTCCAATTAGCTTATTTCTGAATATCATACATACAGAGATACTCTGTATCATTCATTCTATGAGTGGAAACGACTTGGCCTCCACTGTCTATTATTTCAAATTCATCATGCACTGTGCCTGTGTAGATACGTTCAATGAATCTTCAAACCATCTTTATACTTTCTTTTAATGCTGGAGGGCAATCACTTTTATATTCTGTCTGTGAATAGCTCATATTTGTGTTCTTGATTCATTCTTACAATTTCTCCTATAATAACATTTTAGCAGAGTTTTGTCCCAATGTATTTCTGAAAATGAAATACTTCCACAAGAAAAAAAAAAAAAACTTTGGAATATTAAACCCTTTCTCCTGTTTCCTTTTGAACAGAATAAATCTCATACACTTACAACATTTGTAAGTATAGATATTATGCATTTATGCATATGTATAAGTCTTATAAAGATGAAAACAAAATCTTGCAGTTACAAAACTCATATGCCATCTTCAGTGTTATAAATAATACACATATTTATTTGTGAGATGAATTACTTTTAAAAAACAGTGAAGAAGCAAAAATGCCAAGTAGATGAAACATTGACAGGGAACAGTGACATTTTAAGTGTTGAGAAAAAGAGTTATAATTAAACATTATTGTCCTTCTATTTCTTTCACATCATGGTGGCTACTGAACATGTCTGGGTGGGTATACAGATATTCACAGCTTCTTCAACCCAGAAGTAAGTAGAATTAGTTATATGAAAAAGTGAGGCTTTAGAGGATAGGAAAAAGACCCCATTTATTCTATATATGTGGAAACAGCTGGCTCATCCATAGAAAATTGCTTATGTAGTTTCTGCATTCACCCTCTACTTTTCACATTCTTATAAATAGGCATAAAAATGCATATATTCATTCATTCACCCTCCAAATATTTGAGTATCAATTATGTTCAAGGCACTGTAGAATTCACTTTGTAGAGTAAAAGGAAAGCAGGGATGGCAATATTACTGTCAGAGTAGAAATAAAGGCAAGGAAACAAATTGGACCAAGAGAATAGAAAACAAGGTACATTTCATAACAAAAAATAATGATCATGAATGTTTATAAAATGAATAAAATAGAATGCATGTATAAATGCATGTATAAAACATTATCAGAAATGCAAAGAAAAACTTACAGAAACACAAGTGTTTGGGAAGATTTTAACAGGCCATTATTAGTATATCAGTACTTATACATTAAGTGTATAAGAATGAATAAAAAATCTGATACATATAAATATAATTAGGGGATACCTAATACCTATACAGTCAGTGATATTGTAATAGTGTTGTACAGTGAAAGGTTATAGCTACACCTGTGATGAGCACAGCACAATATATGAGCTTGTCAAATCACTATGTGTACACCTGAAACTAATATATAACATTATATAACAATTACACTCAAATTAAAAATAAATAATAGAAATATTTAAAAAGCGGAACAAAGTTAAATTTATATGTATATATAAAATCTGTATCAAAAGTCCTTTTATAAAAAAAATCACATTGACTCACATTCATAATACTTTTATAGCATTCATAATACTTTTAACATATTAACCATTTACCATAGGACACTAAGAATATTACAATAAATTTCAAAAACAAAACTACATGGGTCAAATTGTATATACCATAGGAAGAATAAAAACCAAAATGGCTCCAACTAGTACAAATTATAGATATTTTCCTAAATAATTTTGGAGGTAAAAGGGAAATCAGATATGTCCAGTCAAGAGGAACCTAAGCAGATATGACAAGTAAATTCAATGTTATTCTGGATGTGTTATCCCCTCAACTTCTCCTCAAACTTCACCTTTCTTTGTTTTTGTGTTTTTCAGGTTCGTGAATCCGTACATTGATCTTTAGTGGGCTGAGCTAGCTACCTTCAATTTTTATTACTTCCGTGAGTCCTGATCAGCACCTTGAGATCCAACCCTCAGTCCCAGCCCCAACCAGCGCACACCTTGCTCCCGTGAGAGAATCGAATATCACTGCATTGTTGAATGGATAAGTATAAAAATGACTGGCACAACACTAGGGCGGTAACAGGAAGTGCCTGAAAAAAAGTTAATGTAATCTGAATCTAAAGACTTTTAAATTTCTACACCCGAGACAGAATTCTCTTCTGACTCTAAGGCCTGTGGTTTTATAGAGGTGCTAGATACTCCAATCTAGGAATCCTACCAGATGTTCAGATTTGACAACTCCAAAATCAACTGCATTAGGCAGTACATTTTTTTTTATCAGTGCACAAGCCAGCTTCAGCTAGCTTTAGTACAAAGGAGGACTTAATTAAAGGAATTCAGAGGGAACAATGTAGCCACATCTCAAGAAGTATGAGAGAGGAGAGAATACGATCCCTTTCTCTTCTGGCATCTGTTTTCTCACCTCTTTGATTCTTCTTTCTAGGGAATAACTTTTCAGCAATGTTGTGAGTTCACAAAGTAGAGTGGATTAAAGGAATCTTTAAACTCCAAATTCACAATATAATGGTCCCAGAAACAAAGATATTGACACTCATTGTCCCAGTCTTAAATTCTGGAAGCTAATTTCTAACCCAATAAAAAATTGCCATGGGGTTAGGGTCAAGTAGTAAATTTGACTCAAGATTCTGCCTCTGTAAAAACTTTTATGGCAGAGAGTACGGCAGTGACATAGACAAAGTATAGAAAACATTGCAAGCAAACAAGACATCCCAATAAGTATATGGTACTTAATTCCAAACTAAATATTTGTACCCTACTTTCCTAATTTTATCAATGAAACCATCATTTTTTTCTGGCAACCTAGTTTAAACTTCTTTCATCTCCTGGAAGTCATCTTTCATGTCTTTTTCATCTTTCTTTCCAATAAATCTCCTATAGGTTGTATTTTTCAAGTTACATCCTTTCAATCTCCTCATGACTAACAGGACTCAAGTTCAGCCCCACTTTTTACTCTAAGGTCAGGAACAAGACAGGAATGTCCACCACTGTTATTTAACATAGTACTGGAAGTCCTAGTCTCAGCAATCAGAAAAAAAAGAATTAAAGGCATCCAAATTGGCAAGGAAGAAGTCAAACCTTCATTATTCTCAGATGACAGGATACTATATGTAGAAAACCCAAAAGATTCCACCAAAAACTGCTAGATCTGACACATGAATTCGGCAAAGTTGCAGGACGCAAAATCAATGTACAGAAATCTGTTGCATTTCTATACACTGGTAATGAAGCAGCAGAAAAATAAATCAAGAAATCCATCCCATTTACAACTGTACCTAAACCATAAGATACCTAGGAATAAACATAATCAAAGAGGTAAAAGATATGTACTCTGAAAACTATAGAAGACTTACGAAAGAAACTGAAGAGGACCCAAAGAAATGGAAAAAAAAAAATTCCATTCTCATGGATTAGAAGAATACTGATAAAATGTCTATACTACCCAAAGTAATCTCCACAATTAATGCAATCTTTGCCAAAATACCACCAGCATTTTTCACAGAGCTAGTATGAACAATCCTGAAATTTGTATGGAACCACAAAAGATCCAGAATAGCCAAAGCAACCTTGGGGAAAAAAGCAAAGCTGCGGGCATCACAATTCCAGACTTTAAGTTATATTACAAAGCCGCAATCAACCAGACAGTATGGTCCTGTCACAGAAACAGAGACATAGATCAATGAAACAGAAGAGAGAACCCAGAAATGGACCCACAAGTAAATGGTCCTCTCATCTTCAACAAGCAGGGAAGAATATCCAATGGAATAAAAGACAGTCTTTTCCACAAATGGTGTTGGGAAAATTGGACAGCTTTTCATGCAAAAGAATGAAACTGGACCACTTTTCTACACTATACACAAAAACAAATTCAAACAAATTCTGACAAATAAATAAATAAAATAAATAAAACAAATACATAAATAAAATCTTTTTTTTTTTTCCCTTAAAGGTTAAAAATAGAAGTGTCTTGGGATACCTGGATGGCTCAGTCAGTTAAGCCTCTGCCTTTGGCTCAGGTCATGGTCCCGGGGTCCTGGAATCAAGCCCCATGTCAGGCTCCCTGCTTAGCCCAAAGTCTGCTTCTCCCTCTCCTTCTGCCCCTCCCCGCCCCTCCTCTTCTTTCTTCCTCACCCCCTCTTTCAAATACAATACATAAATAAAATATTTACAAAAAAATTGAACTATTCTATGACCCAGAAATTGCATTACTAGGTATTTACCTAAAGGATACAAAATACTGATTTAAAGGGGCACATATACCTGATGTTTATGGCAGTATTATCAACAACAGCCAAATTATGGAGAGAGCCCAAATATCCATCTACTGATGAATGGATAAAGAATACACACACACACACACACACACACACACTTTATATATATATATATATATATATATATACATACATGTGTACATACACATATATATAATGAAATATTACTCAGCCATAAAAAGAAGAATGAAATCTTGCCATTTGCAATGATGGGGATGGAGCTAGAATGTATTATGTTAAGCAAATTAAGTCAGTTAAAGAAAGACAAATATAATTTCACTTATATGTGGAATTTAAAAAACAAAATCAATAAACACGGGGATGGGGAATAAAAGAGGGGGAGTCAAATCAAAAGAGACTCTTAACTATATAGAGCAAATAATGGAGAGTACTGTGAATTGTGTAAGACTGATGAATCACAGACCTGATCCCCTAAAACAAATAATACATTATATGTTAATTAAAAAACAAAAACAAAAACCAGCTGCAGGTTGCTGGAGGGGAGGTAGGTAGGTGAAGGATGGGCTAAATGGGGGGATGGATATTAAGGAGGGCACGTGTGATGAGCACTGGGTGTTATATGTAAGTGATAAATCACTAAATTCTACCACTGAAACCAATAATATTATACTATATGTTAACTAGGTTTTTTTTTTTAAACTTAAAAAAATAAAATAAAGTTCCTTAATGGTTTCCTATAGAATAAAGCTCCTATGGTTACCTATAGAATAAATTTTTTAACATGGCTCCAAATCTCTCTTTTCAGTTTTATTTCTCATCATTCCACTATGTACCCAGGATTACAGCCACACCAGATTTCTTATAATCCTTGAGCTCGTCATGTATTTTCACACATTTTTAAATGTGTGATCATAAAGTTCACATAGACTAAAATGCTTTTCTTGACATTCTGTGGTAGGACAAACCCTACTCTTACCAAGGCCAATGCCCATGTCAAACCATCTGTGGAATTTTCCATTATTATGCCCAACATTAATTCTTTAGCCTTCTGCAATATCATAGCTTGTGTATACCTCAAATTCGGTATTTTTAACTCAGTAATAATTAGCAGAGTTAATCCTTTACTTACATTTATTCTGGCTCTTTGAGAAAAGAAATTAAGTATTATTCATCATGTATAGTCCCAGGTCTACCTGGCATACTTACAGTGGATATTTACAAAAATAAATAAATAAATAAACCCTTACTGAATGAATGTACAGAATAAGAAAATGGAATATAAACTCCTCTCCTCTTAAACTAGAATAAAAGGTCTTAAAAGGCAGAATATGTCTTATGTGTTGTTATCTTTGCATTAAAGTCCATAAAATTGTTCACAAGAAATGCTTGGTTGTGGTACAGAATCTTAAAATTAAATTTATTATTAAGCCTTATGATAAAAAGATGACCACTTATGTCATCAGAATATCAGAAAAGCATTAGGAGCTCATGGAGAATTAAATATCTCAGATTCACTGATCACATTTTATCTAATTTTCAATACTTATTAACGGAACGATCCTATGGAGGCAGTTATAAAAATCCAATATAGAAATACCTGACATCTTTATATGACCTTATTGGCAAGTATGATACTAAACCCAGTAGAATAATCAATAAACATCTTAAATATTAAATGTAGAAATAAATCAAACACTGAAGTGGTATCAACAGTGATATAAATATTCATGTAACATATTTGGTTAGAAAATCCTGAAACATCAGTTATCCAACTAAAATTTAAAGAAAAAAATCAACTTTAAGGAAAGTGGAAATAAGTAAGATTCAAGTCTAAAAGTCATTAATGCCTGCGAAGAGCAGCTTAAACTTTGGAAGAAGACTATTTTTTAAGAAATATTTTTAGTAATATTTACAGCAAAATTAGGTAGAGATCTTAAAGCTATTATGCAATTGTTCTTCTCTAATTTAATTATAATAATAAATGATTAAAACAATTCTCTTAGTGACCCCTCGTATAATGATGCACACAATACCCATGAAATAAAAGTATGTTTTTAAAGAAAGAAACAAAATGAAAATAATGCATGGCTTTTATAGTTTGAAGGAAATAAATTCTTAAGGAAAAGACATATCAGAGTTTTTATCCACAGTTTGTGAATGTAATATTCTATTGATAAAAAAAATCTGTAGACATAAAATTCAAATATTTCAAGGTAATATATGAAACAAATATGAAGCAAATATAAAATATGAATAATATAGGGAAAATTCATATAGTTTAGAATTTGAAGAGAATTATTTTTAACAATCTCAGGATGAATATAAATAAAGAAGTATAGGTTTTCCTATTTAAAAAGGTGAAGTACATAATTCTTAGTGCTTTTTTTTTTTTTTTTGGCTTCTACAGAAGCAAGGAAGACAGCACATCTTTAACACTTATTAAGATAAAAAATAGGACAATTCCAACCCCAATCATGTGACTATTGCATGAAGGAGGCTTGATACGGGAAAGCTTAAATGCCACATTTGTCTTCATACTAGATCTTGCTCTGAGGGTAAACAGTTGCTTTAAATTCTTGCCTATATTTTGCAAAATACATGTTAAATATGTTTTGTTTTCCAAATCAGGCGTGCCATACACAGACATATACACACATAAAAATTTCCACATGAATGTCACAGAATATATAATACGTTTTAAATAAATTTTAACTTAGTCCAGACCTTAGAATTCCACGTAAGGAGAGTCGTTCCCTGTAGAAGACTCATACGGATATTTTTATTTTTTTATTTTTTTTTAACTTCTGAAACGAAGATGCTCATGTAACTATGGTAACATGATGATATCTTTTAACTATTTTGTTTATGCTTTTTTGGCTGAGTAGGCAATCTACCCCTGTTTCTGAAATTCTCTCTAGCATTTTATATCCACTGGGGTGGACTGATTTATGAAGAAAGTCTAAAAGCAGCTGTCTTCCACCCACACTTCAATCAAACCAAATACACAATTTCTCCTACAGATGTTTGTTTTTTTTTTTTTCCCTGAAACCAGTATGTTTCAAAACCAGTTGCTGCCACATTTAATACATGAACATTTTCTACCAAAACAAATAAAAATACCTATATCAGTGCAAAAACAGGAAAAAGGAGGTGGAACTCACAGAAGTTTTTGACCTTAAAATGAAAATGTCAGCACAATTATTTGCAGACATTTTACAAAGACTGGCAATATAGAACTGTACCTACACATCTACTACTTGAAATTCATGACTTATATCCTTATGATAAAGATGCCTCAGTCCAAGTACCCTTTTAATACTACATATTTTGCTAACTCTCCCCAATCAAAATAACCAGCAGAATTATAACAATAAATGTGGCAATTTATTCACTAAATGTTAACCTTTTGAATCACAGAATAAAACAGAAGGAACTTTATAAATGTAGAATTTGCTTCTCCCTCACTTTTAAAAATTAAACAAAAGAAGAGCTGCTATAATATTTTGTCTCATTTGTGAAAATAGATGAATCAGTCAATTCACCAGCCATTAGGAAAGTCACTAAATAATTATTTTTGTGCAGCATTTTTACCAAATGTAAGTTTGAAAAGCTGCATTTAGAACCATAAATACTGAATTTCTAAAGGATGCTATTTTATAGGTTATTTCTTAGAGTAGTTTTAGGTTCATAGTAAAATTGAGAGAAAAGTATAAAGAGATTTCTCTATGCTCCCTATTTCCACACATGCATAGCCTCAAACATTATCAATATCCCCATGCCGCCTCCCCCCCCATGGTATATTTGTTACAACTAATGTACTACACTGGCATTCCACTAGCATACAGTGTCTAAAGTTTATATTAGGGTGTGCTCTTAATGTTGTACATTCTCTGAGTTTGGACAAATTTATAATAACATGTACTCACCATTATAACATCACACAGAGTGGTTATACTGTCCTAAAGCTCCTGTGCTCTGACAATTCATCCCTCTCTCCCTGCAATCTCTGGCAATCACTGATCTTTTTTATGGTATCTACTGTTTTAGACTTTCCAGAATGTTATATAATTGGAACCTTGGAGTATGCAGCCTTTTCAGAATGCTTTCTTTCACTTCCTATCATGCATTTAAAGTTTTTCCATTGGGTGGTATGGTCAGTTATGTCTCTTAGTCTCGGTCCTGAGATTCAGCCCATCGTTGGGCTCCACACTCAATGCAGAGTCTGTTTAAGACTCTTTCTCCCTTTCCCACCGCCCCTCCCTCCATCCCCCTATGCTATTTCCCTCTCTAAATAAATAAAATTTATAAAAAGTAAAAATAAAGTTTCTCCATGTCTTTTCATGGCTTAACAGCTCATTTCTTTTTAGCACTGAATAATATTCCATTGATTGGATGTACCACAGCTTACACATTCATCCTCTGAAGGACAACTTGGTTGCTTCTAAGGTTGGGCAATCATAAATAAAGCTTCAGCAACCATCTGTGCGCAAGTTTTTGTGTGGATGTAAGTTTGCAACTCTGTTGTATAAATATGAAGGAGAATAAATGTCAGATCAAGTGGTAAGAATATGTTTAGTATTGTATATAAGAAACTATATATTGTATATAATATTGTATTGTAAATTATATATTGTATATAATAAGCTATCTTTTGAAGCAACTGTACCAATTTGCATTCTCAGTATCAATGAATGAGACTCCACATCCTCTCCAGCATTTGGTGTTGTCAGGGATCTGAATTTTGGCTATTCTAATAATCATGTAGTGACAATCTCATTGTTTTAATTGGCATTTACCTGGTAATATATGGTGTGAAGCATCTATTTGTGCATTTATCTGCTATCTAGACACCTTCTTTTGTAAGGTGGCTGTTAAGGTCTTTGCCCTATGCTTTAACTGGATGTTTGTCTTTTTATTGAGTTATAATGGTTATTTGTATATTTTGGATAACAGTACTTTATCTGATACATCTTTTACAAGTCTGTGCCTTTCCCCCTCATATACTGACAGTGTCTTTTATACAGTAGAAATTTTTAATTTAAATTAATTTCAGCTTATCAACTCTTTCTTTCATGAATCATGCCTTTACTGTGGTATCTATAAACTCATGGCCAAACACATGGTCATCTAGATTTTCACCTATGTTATTTTCTAGTTTTCTAGTTTTGCATTTTACATTCAGATCTATGAGTCATTTTGAGTTTTGTCAAGAGTGTAAAACATGTGTCTAGATGCACTTTTTTTTTTTTTTAACTGCAGATGTCCAGTTGTTCCAATGCCATTTGTTGAAAAGACTGCCTTTTCTCCATTGAATTGCCTTTACTCCTTTGTCAAAGATCAGGTGACTGTGTTTATATGGGTCAGTTCTTGGGCTCTGTCTTCTGCTCTATTGATCTGTTTGTCTATTCATTTGCCAATACCACACTTCCCTGATTACTACAGCTTTATAGTAGTAAGTTTTAAGTTCAGGTAGTGTCACTCCTCCAACTTTGCTCTTCTTCAATAATTGTGTTGGCTATTTTGACTCTTTTGTGTCTCCATATAATCTCTAGAATCAGTTTGTGAATACCTACAAAGTAACTTACTGGGATTCTAATTGTGATTACATTAAATCTACACAAAAAATTGGGAAGAACTGACATTCTGATATTATTGAATCTTTCTATCCATGAACATGGAATATCTACTTGTTAATTTGATTTACTTCATCAGAATTTATAGATCTCAATATATATCTTGCATGTATTTTGTTAGATTAATACCTAAGTATTTCATTTTTGGGTGTGCTAATGTAAAAAAATAGTGTGTTTTTAATTTCAAATTCCACTTGTTCGATCCTGGCATACTGAAAAGCAATTAGCTATTGTATACAATTAACCTGTATCCTGCAACCTTGCTGTTATCATTAGTTCTAGGAGCTTTTTTGTTGGCTCATTCAGATTTTCTACATAGATGATCATGTTATCTGTAAACAAAAAGTTTTACTTTCCCCTTCCTAATCTATATACTTTCTATTTATTTTTCTTGTTTTATTATGTAAGTCAGGACTTCCGGTACATTGAAAAGGAGCAGTGAGAGAATACATCCTTGCCTTGTTCCTGATCTTAGTGGTAAAGATTTTGGTTTCTCAACATTAAGTATAATGTTAGTGTTACATTTTTAATATATGTTCTTTATCAAGCTGAGGAGGTTCTCTTCTATTCATATTTTATTGAGAGCTTTTTATTATGACTCATGTCATGTTTTTTCATGCTTTTTCTATTTCTATTGATATGATCATGTGATTTTTGTTCTTTAGTTTGTTGTGATACATTACATTAACTGATTTTTGAATGTTGAAACAGTTTCACACACTCAGGATAAACCCCAGTTGGTTATGGTGTATAATCTTTACATACATCATTTGATATAATTTGTTAATATTTCATTGAGGTTTTTACATATATGTTCATGAGAGATAATGATTGGCAGTTTTCTTTTCCTGAAATATCTTTATCTGGTTTTGGTGTTAGGGTAATGGTGGCCTATTAGCTTCCTATTAGCATAATAGTTTTCTATTTTCAGGAAAAGAAAAGTTTTCTTTTTCTGAAATATCTTTATCTGGTTTTGGTGTTAGGGTAACATGGCCTATGCTTCCTATTAGCATAAATGTGCTGGTTTCATGCTTACTTGGGGGCCAGGAATCTTTTGATTGGTTTCTTAATTTCTCATAAAGGAAATTAATTCATGTCTTCTTGTTGAATCTTTGGATGATTTAGAAAGTATCCCCTTTGCTTCTGTCTTCTGAAAGAATTGTAGAGAATTGGTATAATTTCCTCCCTAAATGCTGGATGGAAGTCACCAGTGAATTTATATAGGCCAGGTGCTTTTTGTTTGGAAGATTATTAATAATGGATGAAGTTTCTTGAACAGATGAGGCTTATTCAGAAATTCTCATTTTGTCCATGCATTGTTTCCTTAATCTGTGTGATCATCTTTATAATGGTTATTTTGAATACTTTGTCAGGTCCTTCATATAACTCCATTTCTTTAGAGTTCATTTCTGGAGATTTATTTTATTCTTCAATTGAGCCATTTCTCAGTTTCTTCATGTTCCTTGTAATTCTGTGTTGGTGTGTAAGTATTTGGAAAAATAGTCACCTCTTTCAGTCTTTACAGAAGAGTTTTGTACAAGGTAAAGTCCTTCACCAACCTGCCTGGCTCAACATTCTATAAGCCTTTCAAGTATTTTTTCGGAGTATGTCTTCTCTGGATTGTACCTGCTGTTCTTAATTAGAGGAATTTGTTAGTTTCTTTCTTTATTCTTTTTTTTTTCAGGTTTGTAATCTCTTTTTCTTTCTTGGGGTCTGTGTGGATTCTGTTAAACAGCAGCATGCTGCCCTGCTTTTTTTTTTTTTTTTTTTTGGTTCTCAGAAGCATCCCCAAGCATCTAGAGTATGCCAGATGCCATCAGCAACCTGAGTTGAGCTGGTCAGAAGTCAGTTCCTTAGGCAGTCCCTCCCAAAGCTAGAACATTGGTTATAAACATTTCACTGTTCTCTTTCTCCCTGAGGAAGAGATCACAGAATTGTATTGCCCTCTGCATGCTGTACTATAGGCTCTCTGGAGCAGAATTATGGTGCCCAACACTTTTTTTTTTTAAATTTTCAGCTAGGGTATGTCTTGTTCCATTAGCACTCTGAGACAGGTGAAACAGAAGCCAGTTCTCAGGCAGCCCCACAAAAAGTCATAACATTGGACATATGGTCCAGTCTCTTAGTTTCCTCTCCAGGGAGAAATCAGGATTGGGTGTTTCCTCTGCATCACATGGCACTGTGCCAAGGGGAGGGAGTATAATGAGAGGGTGCAACAAACTTCCTATTAGCATAAATGTGCTGATTTCATGCTTACTTGGGGGCCAGGAATCTTTTGATTGGTTTCTGAATTTCTCATAAAGGAAATTAATTCATGTATTTTTGCTGAATCTTTGTTTCTGTGCAAGAGGAGTAGGCCAGGGTCTTCCTATTCCACCATCTTGCTTACCTCGCTTCCAATCATGCTTCCCTTTTTGGGTATCTTTATATTAGGTCCAGTTCTAGGTTTCTATATTTTTAAATTTTTTCTAATTTCATGTTTTATATCATATTTGGTTTCATGAGATGACATAATTTTATAAATATGACTCACATGATCATGATTTCCAGTCTCTTTTATGAGCTCCACAAAGGTTTTTGTTGTATTTCATCTACTGAACTTTCATATTCTCTACAGCCTCTTGATTTTGCAAACTACTTGGAACTTACATATTTGACAAATGGCTTCAAAGCTCATGAAAACATTTAATATTGTAGATCTTTATAATAGATCAGAAAAGTTATTTTTAATTTAAGTATATAGGACTAGGAGTTTCTATAGATGACACAATATTGTTTTTACCCCCTCCAAAAAAACAATATAATGATGGAAACATTTTCAAAAATGTTTTTGAAAACAAAATATATTTTCAGAATGCTAATTTTTTCTAGTAAGTCTTTTCCTCACTCATTAATTCACTTAAAAATTAGAAATAATGTAAGCTGAGGTACATTAGTGACATTGGTAGTTTCATCAAATTAAATAGCAAATTTCTTATAGTAGGGATGATATGAGATTTCCCAGATGGTATGCTTTTTGCCTTTTGCTATGAAAACCACAAATAGGACTTTTGAATATTTATCATTTGTTTGGTGAAATTTTGTGCAATACTTGATTGAATATCAATTGAATCTAAATTCTACTGAATAAAATGTGATTTGTCCTCATGTTCTAGATATTTAGTTCTAAATGTATCATATACTTTATAATGGATTCATAGTATCTACTGTTTCAAGACTACTTATCATAGTCTTTCTGATAACCAGATATTTTTAGATGACTTCTTGCTAGAACTACTTAGTTGGGTTTTTTTTTTTTTAAGATTTTATTTACTTATTAGATAGACAGAGATCACAAATAGGCAGAGCAGCAGGCAGGGTGAGGGGGGAGAAGTAGGCTACCCGCCAAGCAGAGAGGCCAATGCGGGGCTCGATCCCAGGACCCTGAGATCATGATGCTTAGTTCAGGTAACACAAAGTTAAGCATTTCTAAAAATCCACTTAACCAGAAATTGTCTAAGTGTAATAAACTAAATAGTGAAGATACACCTGTTAAATCCTGTGCCTCATAGGGTGCCTTCTCCTCATAGGTAACTCTCAGATCTAAAAGGACATGTGAAAATCTAACAAAGGGACCAATTGAGGGAACCTGTCTCAATCTATATAAATTGTGGTACTAATGTGGTACTAATAAAGCTTATTTTTTTTTAATTAAAACTAAAACAAAATAAAAATCACCCCCCAAAAAGCCCTAATATGGCATTTCAAGAACACTCAACGATATTCTTGTCCATCCCACCTTAGAGACTATATATTTGCATCCTGTGAAACTTAACAAATGACTTGGTCAGATGATCAGTTAGTATTGTACTAGAGTAGTTGGTATTTTAAAGAACTAAATTTGTTGCTGTGCGTCTTTTCTTATACACCACTGGAGTAGCTTAAGAAACATGTTTTTAAAAAAGCCTAGTGAAATATATTATTGCATATAAGACAGTAGTATTATTGAAAGTGTTTATTTCACCATACCCTCAGTACCCCTGGTATTTCAGATATTGTGTGAGTCATATAAATTACAGTATTTCTTTTGGCATCTGTGGTTAGAAAGAGCTCAGTATGTGGTCCATCTCTAGGAAGTACATTAGACTTGATGTTGTCCATGTTTGTATTAATTTTGTTCCTTTTTTCCTTTTAAATTTTGCAGCGGTATTTTTCTTTTGTTTGATTTCTTCACTTCATCATTTTTTGTACTAAATGACTCAAATCTTTTTTGAACAAGGGTAGAAATAAATTATTATAAAAGAAACAAAAAAAAAAAAAAAGAAACAAAAAACAGGGGCGCCTGAGTGGTTCTCAGTTGGTTAAAGCCTCTGCCTTCTGCTTGGGTCATGATTCCAGAGTCCTGGGATCAAGCCCCACATGAGGCTCTCTGCTCAGCAGGGAGCCTGTTTCCTCCTCCTCTCTCTCTCTCTGCCTGCCTCTGCCTAGTGTGATCTCTGTCTGTCAAATAAAAAAATAAAAATCTTGAAAAAAAAAAAAGAAACAAAAAACAAATACTACCTAAATAAATAAAATGTCGCTCTAACTTTGTAAAAATGAAGTTTTATAATGTAAGTAAGATGCAGAAATCTAAGACAAGTTTTCATGAAAGGCTTAGAACTCTGAGGTCCTTGGTTGAATTACAACTGCAAGCAATATATTTTTTAAGTGTTTATTAAAGAAAAAGAAAGCACAAAGCTTCAGGAAAATAAATGCACTGGGGACCTGAAAAGAGACAAATCAGAATACTGTTTGGGTGTTTGGGGGTCTTTGCTTCAAGCATAAAACTTTTTTTTTCCCCTAGAAACACTAAAAAAATAAATAAATAAAGACAGACTGATTTAAAATATAAAATGTCAGCTAGAAGATAACTGAACCTCAACCCTGAAGTCAAGCCACAAACCCTTTGAATTTCTTCCATGCTCATAGCAATTCCACCATAACAAAATAAAGGATATGTTGTAGCCTGCCTATAATGTTTATAATTATTGAAATACTCTAAATAATATTCCCTATTTTTATGAATGATTATAATTAACAAGTAATTATTGCAACTGCATCACCAAAATTTCTGATCTGCATGAAACCTCACATAGAATATTTTAGTTTAGGAAACCAAAGATTCAGAGGCAGAAAATGATTGCAAAGATTTCAGTGGCTCAACTTGTTGGAGTATATCATTTCAAAATAATCAAGCAGCTGTAAATAAAATGGATTTCAATGAAGCCTGTGTTAGTGCAGCTTACTACTAACGTAACTAAGGATAACTATGTAGGTTAACTAAAGCAGAAATCAATATTGGGAAAGACTGTAAGAGAAATACATACCAGTGATGTTCTCTGCATAAAGCCAAAAAATTATCAAAACAATGAAAAGAAAGTTTTAGATAAATAAGACAGACACAATAATGATACTTGTACTATCTTGTCTGATAAAAAATGGAAGAGAAATAATGAAATGGTAAATTTTCAAAAGCTGAAAGCATAAATGGCAAATGAGTGCTTCCAAATTAAATATCCTGGAAAGGTGGAAATTCTAGTTTTCTAATCTGCTAGACAAAGAAATCCTAAGAGCACGCTCTTCTCGCTGAAGCTCACTAAAATGAAGATGAGACCAAGTAAATATAGGAACATAAAACAGCCTAGCCATTGTAAAGAAAGGTGCCAAAGGTTAGTGGACATATAAAAAGTGGTGAAGAGTTTCAAGTTTCACGTGAATTTTTCCATCTCCAAGGGAGAAACTAAGAACTACTAATGACTATATTTGGGAGAAGAAAACCATCAAGTCATTGCACAAAGGGCTCCAGAGTCACTAAGTAGGTTCCTGTGAGTCAAACAAATGATCTGAGGTTTATTTGGTATACAAAGGGAAAAGCTACAATAAAAATATTTCCACAATAATATTTTCTTAAAAGCCCAAAAAAGAGTTTATTATGATTTTCAATAAAGGATAAAAATGTAAACTGAAGTAGTTTAAAATGTGCTTCTTAAACACAAACTGAGTTCATTTTAATTAAAAATAAAAAATAAAATGTGCTTCAAAGTCATAGATGGAAGGCAAAACATTTTATGAGTTTTTAGACAAATGTCATGGCTCACTTCAACTCAAGGATTAGTAAATGGATATTATATTCTACCCATAAGAGCATGTGTGATTCTTAAAGAAAACATGTACAATTCAGCTCCACCACCAACTATGTGACTTGGGGACAGTTACTTACCCTCTTGGAGTCTCTGATTAGTAAAACAGGAAAAATAATGTAATGATTTTTGTGAAGTTTTTTGGCAGACAGCCTGCACATATGGAGCATTTACTATAAATTTAAAGAGAAAACAGAATAACAAAACAACAAACAAAAAATTCAGTGGAAAAATAACAGAGTAATATGAATATTATAATAAAATATTTCAAAATTTAGAGGAAAGTTAAAATTGCTGGAAAATGTAACTTACTCAAGGAGAAATTATCAAGCAAACTTACTCAAGGAGAAACTATCAAGCAAATTATCAAAGAGAAATTATCAAGCAAAATAAGATGAACGACTGAGTAGTTCCTTTAAAAAAAAAAAAAAAAAGCCACACAAGACCCAGAGACAAATTCTACCAAATTACCCAACTTTGAAGGAACTAATCTTTCTAATCTTGCATACTATGCTACAAAACAAAACAAAAACAAAAAAACACTTTCACCCTAATACCTCATTCAAAAAAAGTATATGAGTAAGGTAAATTATAGACCAAATCTTAAATAAATATTAGCAAAGTCAACAGGATTTAAGAACAATAGATTATCTATTACGATCAAGGAGGGTTTAATCACAATATGCAAGGGAAATTTAGCAACAGGAAAGCTATAATTTAAATTCAATAAAAAGGGGGGAACCTCTTCTCAACTGCAAAAAATACCCCAATTTGATAGGAATCAACCTATTCAGATTTTTATAACTCCTAAAAATTAGCAACAGAACTTCTTTAATCTTATTAACTATCTTCCAAAGACACTCGAGTCATGAATAAAATAGAAATGCCCACTATGAGTGCTTCTTTCAATACTAGTAGAAGTTCTTGTCAGCTGAGAAATAAGGACAATAATAACAACAGGTAGAAGATTTGGAAAGGAAGCAATAAAACTATAGTGATTTGTACATGATATAATTGTTAACACAGGAATTCTATTTTTCAAAAATAACTAAAAGAGGCATAAGGATTCTAAAAAACATAGATATTTAGAAACTTGTACATTCTTTATAAAGAAAATTATAAAACTTTATTAAAAGAAGAATGTACAGTAAGGAATAAAATGTTCATTAGTGGAAGACCAAATACCACTTAGAGTTTCCCCAATATTGATTAAGGGAGTGAATGTTATTCCCATGTATATCCCAAAAGTGTTCATGCAAACCAACAAGGTGATTGAAAAATGCATATAGAAAAGCAACTGCCTAGGGATAGCCAAGACACTTCTAAGAAAAAGGAAATCTACAGTAATTAATGTAGTGAAATTCAGAAATGAGCTGATTTACCAATAGAATAGAATAAAGCCTAGAAGTAAGGTCATATAGAAACGGAAACAGTATATGACAAAGACGACATGGGCTATTCAAAAATTAGAATTATTGGTTAAATACAGAGAATAAAATGAAATTCAGCTCCATCATCCCATCCACAAAAAATATATTCCCAGTGGATGAAAGACTTCACTAAGAAAGGTAAAACTTGAAACTTTTTGAAAGAAAGAAAGGATAGTAACTTTGTGATTTGTAGGATCGCAATCATAAAAAATTGATAAACTGAAGAACTTCATCGAAAGTCTTCTAAAGAAGGGGTGCCCAGATGGCTCAGTCAGGTAAGCATCTGACTCCTGATTTTAGTTCGGGTCATGCTCTCAGGGTTATGAAATCAAGCCCAGAGTCATGCTCTGTGCTGGTTGTGGAGCCTGCTTGAGATTCTCTCTCTTCCTCTGCCCCTCTCTTTCCAGCTTTTTCCTCTTAAAAAAAAAAAAAAAGAACGAAAGAACGAAAGAAAGAAAGAAAGAAAGAAAAGAAAAGAAAAGAAAAAAGAAAAAAGTCTCCTAAAGAAAGTAAAAATATATACCATAAAATTGGGATTATATATCTTTACATATCTTCTTTTGTATGTATCAACTAACATTATAAACAGGGAGAAAGAAAGTAACCCAATAACCATAATTAAAGCAACTCCCTAGAAATAGTCAAACCACCAGGGAAAACTTTTTCCAAATTTTTAATTGAAATTTTCTTGAATATGATTTTTAAAATTCCTAACAGCCCAATTTATTTGATGGAGTATTTAATACAGATATGGAAACTGGAGACAAGAAAAATAAGAAAGCTACACTAATTTGGTAAGAGTTAGAAAAATCAAGACAGAAATCCAGATTAATCTGGATATGAAGACCCAGAACAAATTTGGCAAAGTATGTATATTACTAACAGTTTAGGGGGCCAAATGGAGAAAAAGCCCTCTTAACTCCTCTCTGCATTTACAGCGTTCTTCATTTCTTTTATGAAGCACTCCTACTGATGTCCATAACATAGTGAATCTGAGCATTTGTGACCCGCATAGAGTTCTCCAGCCTGCTAAATCAGGACCCACTGCGTTGGTTCCCAAGTGTGTCAGATACCTTTCACTTGCCTATTCAGAATTATTCTTTACTCTTTTCATTCTCTGGTTTGTCCTACCAAAGTGAGCTACACCACATATTAATATACATCTCTGGCTTCCTGTTGGGCCAACTGGTGAGAAGTCAGAAGTAGCATGACCTTAGGGTAACTGTTCTTGGATGTTGCATAATCCCTTCTGGTTTCCCTACACTCTGACTATATTTTTGCACAGAAGTCCTTTATTAAACTCTCCTAGAATTAATCTGAGTATGCCATCTGTTTCCTGCTGTCTGAACTTGTTTATTCCTATTGAACTTGTTGTGATTTCATGATTAAACATTAGGTATTAGAATAAAAGATAAATTCTGAAATAGCAGAGCAGAATGCTTTAAAAACTGAATTGAATACTTTGGGAAAACTCAATAAAGCTAAGTCAATTAAAAAAAAACTATTGTTAAATTAGGTAAGGATGTGAAACTATAAAAAGTAAAGCAAAAATAATGAAGACCTTGAAGAATTTTACCCTCAAATTGCTTTCCAAGGGTTTTTAGGTTCTAAAGCTCCAATTTAAAGATACCTATACTAGATATCATAGACAATGAATTACAAGGGTGACTTACACCCATGAACCAAAGGGAGTCAAATCTGCAAACTATTTTCTCAAAGGAAAAACCATGGACCTATTCTATGTACATATCTTTAGTATCTTAATTCACATGAATATGCCTATGAACAGGCATAAGATAAATTTTAACACATTTTTTAACAAAATACTAAATAGCAATAATTGAACATTTTATGAAAAACACCTATTTTTAAGTAATAAAAATAGACTATAAATAAGTATTTACAGAAAAAAAACCCAGTAAGTTACTGTCTTTAATATTCAGAGGTTAAACAAATTGAAAACACTAAAATCCAAAAATACATGAACCAAAATAGTACTGCTGGAAGACAACATGAAAAATAATGTTTATCCTTGCTAGCAAAGACATGCAAATTTAGATATCAATGCTAATTGTTTTGTTCATTCAACTAGCAATAAATATTTTTTATAAATTACAATGGTATTTGTGGGCAAAGCTGCAGGAAAATTGGCATCTCACATGTCACCAGTAAGAGTAATCCTTTTGTCCATTTATTGTACACTCTTTTTAGGTCTCTGAGATTATCTCAGCCCTCATTTTCCTCTGAGATTCCTTTCCTCTTCATCTTGTAACTCATTTTTCCATATCCATCAAGAGTCAACTCAAATGTACTTTCTTCCAGAACCATTACATCCTTGGGATTACTTTAAAATGCTGCCTTTTTGCTCTGAAGTAACTCATGAAAACTCCTTTTAATATGAAACATATCTTAATATGAACATATTTGCTCACTTCTTCTTTCCATAGACATTTATACTCTAGTGATTTTACTAGACTATAAGCAAACTGCAAAAAGTGAAGAGAATTATTTATATCCCTAGCATGGTTCATATTGATGGACACATAGTTAATATTTAATTAGTGTTTGTAATATATATATGGCATACTTGTTACATATTACATATATTACATATGTGTATATATATATATACACACATATTATATATATAAATATATATAACACACACATATATGTGTATATATATATATATTACACACACATATATATAAACATAAAGTCAATAAATGAATGGTTGAATAAATAAACATGAGGGATGGAAACAATATCAAGGATCACTCCAAGCCACTGTATAGCACTTGAACATAGACTCTCTTGGGAAGTTCATTTGAAGAAGTCCATTCCTCTCCTAGAGGACAGGGGCTATTCTGGTTCACATGAACAAACAGCTGCATCTCCTTTTGCCACAAACCCTTTCTCTCTGACTCAAAAAGTCAGTAGTATATCCTTGAGAGGAACAAGCATCCAGTGTCTTGGTCTTGGAGAGTGGAACTGGAGCAGAGCTTAGGAGAAGATCATGAAGAATGAACCCAACAAGTCTTGAGAATAGCTATTTATCTTGAGTCATGGCCAGAGTTCTACCAGCAGAGCCTAAGATCAGGAGCCTCATGGCATCATTAATTTATTAGATATTTAAAGTCATTCAATTTAAAAAGGTCCCATAATAATGACACAAAAAATATGCTTAAGTATACAGTACACAGCCTTAGGGAGACAAGGAGGCCAATAGGTGCCATGTGGAGAAGTTGGAAGAGACATTACCCAGTGGCTGGGAAAAGAAAGGGGATCATCAAAAAATAGAATAGCCATGAAAAAGATAATACTTTTCTGTTTTGCCTAGGACTGATCCTTATACCTCTTTTCCCCTTGGCTCTTTTTGCCCTAAGTATAGTACATCCAAAGATTTCTTTAAAAAAATATTGGAATTATTTATTTACTTCTAGGCCATGAATTTTAGGACATTTTGAAGTGAAAAAAAAAATGTCTTGGCAGTAGCCATTTCCCCCCAGCAATTTCCTGGAAATTGCATCATAAAATAGAAAACCACAAAGTGAACTGTTTTTACCCATATGAAGAATATTATAATTCAGAGTTGAATCCTGACTTAAGGGCTTTGTATTAAAGTTATAAAAAAATAATGACAGAAAGGCTAAGTCAGTAAAACTAAAATCATAAAGTCATAAAATTTAGTCATTTAAATCATAAATTAAACTTCAATAACCACAGATTGGTGACAGATATTTAAAATACTGATTACAGAATATACCGTAAGACATATAAAAATCAGCAGACACTGCAAATTTACTGTATCATAAATGTGTCCTAAAACTGACATACTATCATGCTATCACTGTTCCTACCACTTCTAAGAATGATGATGATGATCACCCAATATCACTTAA
Organism: Mustela putorius furo; assembly: GCF_011764305.1. NCBI lineage: Eukaryota > Metazoa > Chordata > Mammalia > Carnivora > Mustelidae > Mustela > Mustela putorius. Next base: position 71,476,922 of record NW_025421998.1, on the reverse strand, counting down.
TAGAAACTAACTTAATTTATAATTCAGAAGGAACTTGAGTTTTTTTCAATCAAAAGAAGTCTGAATTGATGCTTCCTCAGATAATGTTTAAGAAAAAAGAATAGACATTCCAAAAATGACATTAATCCATTAACCTTAGAACTACCTTAATTAGAGTAAATATTGAATATATTTATATTACTGTTATGGTAGTGGTGGTGAATGTGGGGATGTTTGTTTGACTAAAAAACAGCTTGATATACTTGTGGTGACATAACATAATGTATAAACTTGTCAAATTGGTCAGCTTTACACCTGAAACTAATATAACACTGTATGTCAACTATATTCAAATAAAAATATATTAATTATATTAATTTTTTAAAACCCTGCTTGAAAAGCAAAGTCTGCATTGCCATTTTTCTCTTCAAGTTTGTCCTATGCAGAGATGGTCTGAAGTAGATCAAATGACTACCACCAAAGGGAAAGGGAAGTTGACTGAAATAGTGTTCCTTTCAGATAAATGATGTACTAGGAATAATGTTCATTTGAAGCAAGTAAATATCCCATTATAAATAAGAAGGAATGGTACATGTTCATTAAAATTAATGATTATCAAAATAATGTCATAATATAAAATTAAGGGTAAGATTAGGATTATGAAATGGTATCTATTTGATAAGTACAGTTATGAGTCCATGTAAACATATGGACAACAGACACTATTGCATAAAATGTAAGTTTATCAATATGTTTCCTAGTTTTTCTTGTATACTATAATATTTTTAGGAGAAGAGGAGAAATAACTGTCACAGCTCCCACAATAAAACTTTATATATGACTTTTTAACACAGCATTATAGAAACAGAAATCTCAGGTCAGCTATAACTATAATGTGATTAGCCTGTGGTAGGACAATGAAACTAAATAAATAGGTAGATAAGAGGCAGAAATTATTCATCAAATACTAATGAATGAAGGAGCAATACACTGGAGAGGTTAAAAAAATGGCATCCATTAAAGTGATTTAAAATTTTAAGAAAGTTATTTTACACAGGAGTAAAATGACTCTTGCTAATAAAATCAAATACAAACAGGTTAAACAATCATATTCACAAAATAAGGTGACTTAAAATTACAATATGGAAAAAAAGTTTTATCTAATAAAGTAGGTGGTTCTAAAGTTCTGGTAATTACATAAAACAAATACAGCTATTCTACTGATAAGAGAAACTCAAAAGCAGGGAAAAGAATATAGTTTAGCATATACATTAAAATGCTAACTCTCTTCTAAGAGGTAAAGATCAGGTGTTATTATATCCCTTTAAAGCTCTATTTTCTTAGCTAACTCTATTATATAATAAAGAACTATTTCCATTATTTTTATTATCATTAAAATCAATCCTACGCTCTTCCTTCTATTGAGTAATGAATTATTATCATTAAAATGGATCTACTGTTTATGTGATATGGTTAAAATTTTATATAATTCTTTATATTTGGAAAACTATAATATTAAGAATTTGATTACTGTATAACTTCCTTATGAAAATTAGTACAATTAATCTATTTCAAAGACTAGTAGCTTTTAAATTAAAATAAAACAAGACTTGAGTTTTTGGATTCAGTCCAGATGCTGAATTTTTTTAAGTTTTTTTTTTATAAGATTTTATTTATTTATTTGACAGCGATCACAAGTAGGCAGAGAGACAGGCAGAGAGAGAGGAAGGGAAGCAGGCTCCCTGCTGAGCAGAGAGCTAGATGCAAGGTGGGATTCAATCCCAACACTGGGCTTGATCCCAGGACCCTGGGATCATGACCTGAGCCAAAGGCAGAGGCTTTAACCCACTGATCCACCCAGGCGCCCCTAAATGCTGAATTTCAAGTTACTGCTTCATTTCATGTGTTACTTGCCTAGACTGAAAAAAAAAGGCAGATACAGATTTTCAACAGGCAGTGAGTGAATATATACAAAACTTGGGTGAGTTTAGAACAGGAACTGGTACCAAAATATATCAAGCATGATTTGCAATAATAATATATAATTGCATAAACAGGTATACTGTTGCTATAGAAATGTGGATATTCAGGATAAATAATACTTCCCTTAATGACTGACATGGTCCAATGTATGCAACTGAAATTGCACACAATAGTACCTCACTGCAATTCTGCCAAACAAATGAAGACTATTCTTTCATAGTTAATATATTCAGTGCTTGACACTATTTCAATTTTGCTTCAACTAGCTTATTTTTTATTTGTTCTTATTCTATCTTCTTTCCTGTATTGATCCCATTATTGCTTATTATGTGTTGGAATAGAGAATGTAGCTTTCTCAATGAGGTTCCTGTCTTTAAATACTACACAGCTCTGAAGAGTCACTCTCATTGTGTGGAAAATAGTCTTTTCAGATAGCCTAGGGGCATTTTTGCACACTGAACTGCTATAAACAAGACCTATAGTTAAGAGCTGCCTTATCATTCTTGCTGCTTGGTGAGCAGGGATGTAGTAGAGAGAAGAATTCTTCGGTGGTAAGGCTGAGGGTCATCTCTACTACTCTAATAATAACACATGTATCTGAACCCATGAATTTGGGAATACAGAAAGAGTTCATACTCAGAGAGTAAAGGGTACTATAACCCAATTACACCAAGGCTTTTAAATATCAAAGTCAAAAAAATAGTCTTTTTATAGTATACAATAAGAACACATATGCATGTTAATCCTTTCTGAACTGAAGATCATTACAACCAACATTTATAAGCTCAACACTAAGCATTGGGGATAGAGCACTCACTGTCTAGTGGAGAAAAAAGGTAAAATAACAATTATTTGTAATATACGTATTATAAGGGCATATATTCACAAATTATTATCTTGAAATCATACAGGTCAATAAAGCCCACTGTCATGGAGTCCAGGCCTAAACTGAGAAGAGGGACCTAGAATCAACACAGACTATTATATTTAAAAACCAAGTTTCACATAGACAATGATAAAACTTTTTCTAAATTCTGGGAATTATTATCTATAAAAGCAATGTTCTATTAACTGAATAGAATAATTTTTAAAGTTTTATTTTTAGTGGTGTTATTTCAGCATGAGCACCGTGTCAAACAGTGTTATTTGTTCTTACCAATAACCAGTGTTACTCAGTTCTTACCACAGTCCTACAAATAAAGTATTTATTGACTCACATGTGTTACTGGAAAGAGTTCACGCCATGTATTTTATATAGATTAATTTTTAGTCACAGCAATACCTCTAAGTTGATATTATCATCCCCATTATTCAAATTAGGAAACTAATTAAAGAAAGTACTAGAGATTAAAAATTCAGTATATGGCAAGAATGGAATTTGAATGGAGGTGTCTGGCTCGAACCTCAACTAGCTTGCCGACTCTGTACTGACTAGGACTCAGATTCAACCAGTCATCCCAGCTTCACATGTCTCCCTTTTCCCTGACATACCTTACAGTCCAGATAAATTATACCTTGTCACATTCCATCACCTGTATTCTATGTGCCTAGTGACCTTACCAGCCTTTCAGTGGTTCAAATTTTATTCTTTGACAGAACCCAGCTCACATTTTCTGCCTTCCCCAATACCTCCAGGATAATTCATCATTCTGGTGCCTAGAATATTACATTTATCCTTCTCTCAAAGAACTTCCATGGTGAATCTTGTATTACAATATGTTATATCAACCTGAACCTGGGCTGAATTTCTGGAAGGGCTTATTCATCTTTCTAGTGCATAGAAAGGACCATGATATGCACTTCAGAAGTCAGGAATGTATACTGGCTTTACATCAGTTCACATGGAAGGTCTTTCACATTATGACTATTACCTCTTTTTTCTACTCTTCAATTATCTACTGTCTAGAACCAACATCACTTCATGATTCTCCCACAAGTGACTCCAAGGTTCTGCATTGCTCACATTCTTCCTTTATAAACACTGTACCATTCCCTTCCCAACCCTAATATTTACCTATAAAATTCAACTTTCAAGTTTCAACCTTGCAAGATTCAACTCTACTGCGGTCCCATCCAGGAAAAGTCCTTGTAAACCTAAGTATTACACATTTTTCCTTCTCTATATTCCGTTGTAATGGTATTGATCAAATATATCATAACTGGCCTATACTGTGATGATTTTAAAAGCATTCTAGAGAAAACAAGCATGTTATTCTTCTATTTACTCCCACTTAAAGCACAAAGCTTTGCTATAGTAAACATTGATTTGATATTACCTTGGTTTCATTTGACTTCCCTGGGTTATAAAACTAGTATATAATAAAATGAACTAATTCTTCTGCCTATGTTCCCCCTTCATTTTGTACTTGCATACACTCTAGTAAGAGTTACATTGCATTACATTATAATCACATATGCAAATTCCAAGACGGGAGGAAGCTGGCCAACTTCAATGGTTGACACCGCCCAAGATGTACAAGTAAAATATCACATGAGCATACTGTAATTCTGCCAGAAAAGTAAAGATTATACTTTAAAACGTACTCAGTGCATGATTCTATTTGGATAATTTCCCTAAAATCAGGTTAGTTTTTAATCCTCCTTTCCCATAGAGATTCCACTTCTAGACGTTAAAATATAGAAGCAAGTAAGTCAGAGAGATAACTGAGATGTTCACTTAATCACTATTTGAGGAGTATTTTAGATATCATATTTGAAATACTCTTCCCCAAACTAGCAAGGCGTGGGGCCAATAAACTTCATTATTCTAACTCTAGCAGCAAGACCATACCTATGGTAGATAGAGCTATACCAGTTTCCCTTCCTCCAATCCCATAAAACATCCAATATATCAGCCTCCCTCTAATTCTGATTCCACAATCCCCAATCAACCTTGTGATTGTGATTATTATTTAGCTCCCATGGCTGTTCTGCCTTTAGGGAAAAAAGAGATTCCAACAACCAAATTCCTCAATTTTTATATACCCAGACAGAACTCACAGATTCTGCATATTCTAATCATTTTGTCCTTACTAAAATAATTTATACCATAATTCAACAAACTAATCTTTTCAGTTGTAAACATTAATTTCATGAGCTTGGTTAACACAGGTCTATCCTCAGAAAGGCGAGTCAATTTTACAGGCCAAAGACTACATCCCAGACAATAATAAGAAATAAATGCTATCATCTTCAAGTCCTCAACTGAAGTCGTCAACTGAAAAGTGAGATTTTTTTGTTTATAGGTTAAAATCATTTTTAATATTACCAAATCAAAATGCTTTTATTATATTTTTAAATGATAATGCTTATCATTTTATTTGGTAAGGATCATTTACTTATGACATTTGTCTAAAAGTAGTCTTTAGTAATATATTCTACTTCTTTATAAAGTTTTATTGTTTCAGATGGAAAGCAGAGACAGAAAATATGGAAGACCCAAATATTTTAACTCGCAGTAGTGATTCACAAAATAGAAAACCAACTCAGCTAACTAGATATTACAGATGTGCACTTAGGAAATAAACCTAAGAGTATTTTTACTAGAAACCAAGATTGCAGTGGATGAATATATTGTGCTTATCATATATAAAAATGGGAACATGAAAATGCTTTTCCTGTTCATTATTTTACTGTTAAACCTACTTTGCCCAAGCTTCTATTCTGCTAGATTAGTTCAGTGTTTACCTATGTTGACTACTATACAAAACATTCATTTTCATGATTTGCAAGTGTTGAGATATATAACAGTAATTTAAATTGGCTTTTAAAAATACCAAACAAAAGAACTGCAGAAAAAAGTAATGTTTGAAGGGATTTATGTTTAATCAGAGTGTCTTGTGGGGAACCTCTATTCTTTCCTCATTTTTTCATGAGCAGGTTTGTGGGTTTTTTTAAGATTTTACTTATTTATTTGTCAGAGAGAAAGTGTATAAGCAGGGAGAACAGCAGGCGGAAAAAGAAGCAGGCTCCCCACTGGCAAGGAGCCCCATGCAGGACTCAATCCTAGAACAGGGGGATCAGAACATGAGCCAAAGGCAGACAGTTAACCAACTAAGCCACCCAGGCATCCCTCATGAGCAGGTTTTTGACCAAAAAATGCTAGTAGCTTCATTTTGTCCCTTCGCTGTTTATCATGAGGAGGGCAGAAACTCATCTCATTGGTGCGTTTAAGAGAACATACTGAATGTACCCAGTTCGACTCCTTTTTCTCAGTTCAGTTCTACCTATAGAGAAGATGCATTCAGGCCTGTTTTTATCCATTTCCCTATGGCAGAGGACTGTGGCTGTCTGCCCAGCCGTTCCAGAGGCTGGGAGGATATAAATGCCTCATTCAGAGGTGAGCCCCATTTAATCTGCACAGGTAATGCATGTTCTCTGATTCATCCTCTACTGGTGATAAAACTGGTACTTTGATCTCCATCTGCCTGGCAACTGTGTCTGTCTCAGAAGTTTCCAAAATCTGGAGTTGTGAGTAATATGATTTTCTCAACCCCTAAAACCCTAACAGAGCGGTCTGCGAAAATAGAAGTAGAGCTCTTCATAGATAGTGCAGAATCAGACTGCCTATTCATTCCGTCACTTACTACATGCCAGGTACTGTCTAGGCATAGGGACATGGCAGAGAAAAAAAAACCCAAAACCCAGTTATCTTAGGAAACCAACACTAAGCACACACCACCAAGCGACAGGTCAAACAGTAGGGTAAAGGAACATCTGTGTTTTCTTTTTCGTGGATTTGGGAGTATGAATTATAGTATTTCAATATTTGATTACAACAAAAAACAATAAGCAGATACAAAACTTCAGAGAGTCAAACATTTTGACCCATAAAAAGAGCAACTGTCGTATAGTGGAGTCTAATAATTAATTTCTCGTACAAAAATAAGCAGGCAAATCCCATCTTCTTGGAACCACACATAAGACCATACAAATATTGGAAAATCTCAAATAAAATTAACTTAATTAATGACTGCAAAGAGAAATTTTAATTTAAAATGGGGTTTAAAATAAATAGATAAAATAGGGCTTGATGTGGGAATATTACTTTTACAAATTGATTGGATCTGAACAATTCTGGGTAATAATATCATTTCCCTTTCCCATGACAAACTAACAAAAGGTGTATCAGTGTTCTTTTAATACAACTGAATATTAAAGATTAAGTATCAAAAGCGGCACTGATTTACTTTTAATACAATTGATTATTAAGGATTAATATTAATAACAATAGTAATATCCCTTCTAAAATGTGTCTCATATTTAAAGTACTTTACAAATATTAATTCTGGAAAATCATTAATAGTGTCAATCCAAGATAGTTAATTTTCATGTTTCAAAGCTAGTCCATATCCATAATGCTCTACACATCTAAAAACAGGAGACTTGACTAAAATTCTGACCAATTGTTAACCATCAGCTAACAAAGACACAAAATACAACAGTATTCTGTACTTTTAGAAGATTATAATCACCAGGATTCTAATAGAAAGGAAGAGGCGTTTTCCTAGCTAGTCTGAGAACTGTTCTGCTCCCTAGCAAATTAACGAAATTCTTTAAATTGTATACTCAGTAAGGAATTATTTAAAGTTAGGGAGTGAAGGTAAGCCCAGGAAAAAGAATGGATTCATCCGTGGGAGCAGGGGAGAAAGTGAGTCATGGGGCAGTTCCCCCCAAAAGAGAAGGAGCCAGCCTGCAGGGGACCCAGGCCCCCCAGACCCCCTAGGCCAGCTGGGGGTATGCCCACCACCGCCCCAATTCATCTGTCACTGCACCCATCTCTATTAAAACATGCTGTGAGCAAGCATGCTAGTCTATTACAAATCTCTCAACTTCGAGAGTAGACAAAATAAAGAGGATAAAAGATGATTTCCTGAAAAAGAGTAAAGAAATTTTACAAAATCTTAGGCAGCTACTTCCTTAGACAATTTTTCATCTCTTAAATCTCAGTTGGAGATATGATCTTGAAGAGTCCAGAAGGATGATAACATTTCAGAACGAAGAAATTATAGTTTAAAACAAGCATATTCTACAGAAACTTGCAGCACATCCTAACCCTTTATTCTTCCTCTCTAAGAGATTAACTGAGATGGTTTAGTAGTACGTTTTCACTATCATCTGTTGCAAAGGGAGAGCTCTGGTATAGTTCAAATACCAAGATCTATGCTTATCATTGGTTTTCTCTAAGGTCAACCCTTTCTACTTTTTCTGACACTGAATTAAGTTCAAAATAGAAAATATACCATTTTATGTAGATACTTTTCAGTTACTTTAAATCGCAGCATTCAAACGAAGTGGAGTCAAAATAAATACAATGGGTCAGGTAACTGACAGTTGGGTCATATTTAAGAGTTATCTGAGGACAAACTGACAAAATACCTTTTTTATAGGACAAAATAAAGTTGCTGTAAACCTTAATATAGATTTGAAAAGTTTCTAGAAAAGATCTGAGGCTGGAAGATAAAATTCAATCCATAGGAAGAAATGTTTATAATTTAAGCAGGTCAAACAATAATTTAGGTGGCATCAGTAGTCATTATGAAATTATGAGTATTATTTGAGTCAACATGAACTTTATCTCTCTCTCTTAATATTCCTTGGTGCACTTAAAAACTGAAACGCTTTACATTTACGAATTTTAAATTCTCCAGAATGTACAGTCTTCATTTTAAAAATCCAGTAGAGACAACTGCAAATAGAAAGCAACTGATCATGGTACAGCTTTCAGAAGCACAAAACTTGCAGACATACTCAGCCAGTGGAGCTTATGTCTTTCTGGGACACTCCTATATGAGGCAATTTCTAGACGTACATGTGTAAATGAGTTATAAGCACTTCTGAAATAACACTTTCAAATATAGTATGAATCAAGAAAACAATGAAATGGTGCTTACAACAAATACACTAACAGGGAACTCTAAAATTCCTGACTATTTGACTATGAAGAAAAAGATTTCCAGCAGCTTAGTAGCTTGGAATACTGACAGTAAACTTCATTAGTGAGCTGGGTACTTAGAGGAAGGGCTTACCATGTAGAAGGCAATGTGCTCGGCACTTAGAGGAAGCAAAAGCAAATACGACCTCACTTCCTCACATGTATTATGATTAGGGCAGATGCCAAAGCTCACACCAAGTCAGCCCATTTACTTCCACAGCCTTTTCCAGCTCAAATTTTTTCCAGTCTCCCAGCAATACTCACTTACAGGATGTTGTTGTTGTTTTTCTGGGAAAAGGACTTTCCCCACCCTTGTTTTTGTGTCTCATTTTATTCCTATTTTTAATTTATGCCATCTTGTTGTATTTTATGCAGTCTTAAGTTGCCTTAAGACCATTCTACAATGAGACAGGGTATAAAGGAACAAACGAAAAACAAACACAGAAAAATAAAAGTCAGGACATACTTGAAAATCAAATCTTCAAATGTCAAACTCTTTCTCAGCCTCCATACTGGCCTTGGAATCAGAATAAATAGATTTTATTGCTACCTCAATATATATGAAATTTTAGACATGATTCTGACCCTCACTAAACCTCATTGTTTAACATCTGTAAGTAAAGGCAGAAACAGCCATGTCACAGGACTTTGGCTACATATCACAAAGTAGCTGATATTTAGAAGGGTGGAACAGAAAACAATTTCCTTCCTACACAAACTCATTAGCTGTCTGTTACACTAATACTGCACTAAGATGTTAGTCAACAACATGGCATGCCCTGATAGCAAAAGCAGAACAAATGTAAAATCAGAACACAGATAAAATAATTAAGACACTAAAAACAACATCAAGATAAAGCTTATTTTAAAATCCAGCCCATGTTTTCTTACATTTGCTACATCGATTTCAAATACTTTGCAGAATCAAACAAAGTTATTTTTTAAGGAATAAAAAATGGTCCATTACTTTCTCTAAACTTCTGTGTCTGAGTCAGAGTACATATATCACCCCCCCAGAGGGTACATAAATAACCTCAAGATGAACATTTTCCTGTTGCATTATTTTTGAAAAATCATCAACAAACATTTTCATATAAAACTAGTATAGCTGATTACAAAATAGGATTCAAGATCTCCTTGAAATTTTTTTTTAAATTCCTGAGATATCAATAATAACTTTTATTTGTGGGAGACTCTTTCAGGCAATTCTCCCCAGATTGATCTATATATTTTAAACAACCCTTACCAAAATCTCAGCAGGCTTTTTGTTGTTGTTGTTAAAATTGACAAGCTGAATCTAAAATGTATATGGAAATTCAAAGAACTCAGAATATCCAAAACAATTTTTAAAAGAAGTAAAAAGTTGGAGTACTTACACAATCTGGCTTCAAAACTTAATATAAAGCTGAAGTAATTAAAACAGTGGTACTGGTATAAAGATAGACATAGAAATCATTGAAACAGACGAGAAAGTACAGAAATATGCCCTTAATGGGTACAGTTAACTGATTTTTTACAATAGAGCCAAGGCAATTTAAGGATAAAGGGTGGTCTTTTCAAAAGACAACCCCTTCACATCATATGCAAAGACTGACACAAAATGGATCAAATTAAACATAAGAGCTAAAACTAAAACTTCAAAAATAAATACAATAGAAAATCTTTATGATCTTAGATTAAGCAACAACTTCTTTACATAAAACACCAAAAAGATAATCTATAAAGAAAAAAAGTTGATGAATTGGACTTAACTGAAATTAAAATATTTTGCTCCCTAAAACACCATTAAGAAAATGGCACTTGCTAAGAGAAAATTTATGGAAATCATTTATCTGATAAAGGACTTATATCCAGAGTATATAAAGAACACTTATAACTTAATAACAAAAAGGCAAACAACCCAGTTAAAAAATGGGCAAGAGACTGAATGAACAATTTGCCAAAGAAAAAATACAAAAGGCCACGTGACTATCGTTAGTCACTAAGAAAATACAAATTAAAATCACACTGAAATACCATTATATACCCACAAGAATGGCTCTTCTCAAAAAGACTGAAAGTAGCAGAAGTTGACAAGGATGAGGAGAAACTGGGATCCTTATACATTTCTGGTGGGAATGTAAAACACCCAAAAAAACAAGACAAAAAAACCAAATACCACTAAACAGCTACAGCTTAATAGTTTCTGAATGTATAAACACGGATTTATCATTGAACCCTGCATTTATACTCCTTGAAGACTATATATATGTTATACAAAGACTTGTACACAGATGTTCAGAGCAGCATTACTCAAACACAGAAAGCAATCCAAATGTCCAGCAAGTGGTGAACTAATAAAATTTGACCCATATAATACTTCTCAGCAATAAAAGGAAAAAATTTCTAAACACACCATAACGTTGATGAATCTCAAAAACATTATGCTAATTGAAAGAAGCCAGACACAAAAGATTACATAATGTAAGATTCTATTTATAAAAATTTTCCAGGAAAGGCAAATCTATGAACACATAACATAGATCGGCAATTGCCTGGATGGGAGTAGTAGCAGGGTATGACTGCAAATGAACATGAGGGAATTTGGGGGAGTAATGGATATGTTTTAGACTGGATCTGGTGATGATTACACAAATCCAAATATATCAAAATCATTGAATTATATAATTGCAATGGGTGATTTTTATGGTATGAAAATTATACATCATTAAGTTGTTAAGATAAAACAGTAACAACAGACATTGAGTGTGCAAAGTTCTAAATTAGAGTCCTAAACCATTTTGCAATGATTAATCAATGAATTAGTAGCCCGAGATGTTTAACCCAAAGAAGAGAACAAAGTGGAAATACAACTATTTTCAAACACTTGACAAATCTGTAACATACGATGCATTTGTGTACATATAAAATCCACTCTTAAGAGGATAACTAAGACTACTGGATCTTAATTAGAATAGATTATAAGAATCCAAATGCAAATCAATATACAGAAGAACTCTCTAAAAATAAGAGCCAAAGTTTCTAAAAAAATAAGAGCTGGGTGAAATCAACAGGCTTTTCCATGAGTCAGCCTATTTCTTGTTACTAAAACTGTTTAAGATGGTTCATTAATCAATGAATTAAAGTTGTTCAGAGAAAATACCTATATGGAATAGAACTGAATGATAAACCAGATGATCTGAAAAATTACTTTCATTTCTAGCACACTATTATGATTTTCATTTCTTTCCATAAACTGATAAAATTATAAAGAGGCAGCCTTAAAACAACTAGATTCACTCAAAGACAAAAATCATAGTCCAGTCCAGGCTAGGACAGAGCCTCTACTTGGCTGATGACCCAGATATTTAAGGAGTCTGGAGATAAGGCTGCCAAAGTTCCGGATAAATACATTGAGATTAGCCCAGGCCCGCTATTTAGGGAAAGTTAATTTAACTGCCCTAGCATTGATGGTCACATTATAGACAATAAAACTATCTTGTGATTTGATAAAACTTTGGGATACATATTTTCAAAAAAATTATCAAAGATTTTTTTTAAATTTAAGGAGTAAAGTATTGATAAAGACTATTTTATTCATTTTCTAAACAAAAATAACATATTTCAACAGTACAAAAATGAGTAGAATTATATACCTGTTGTGCTGTTGTAATAGTTTTTTATTGTTAAAATAAATCTCTTATTGCCTTGAGAAACATCTGACCTGGGCTTAGGTAAAACTATTAATTCAGGAATTATCTCTGTAGTAGCATACATGCTTTTTTTTAAACAGCTTTGGGAAGAGGAGTGGTGGAGGAGTGGACAGGATATACTGGCATCTTTTTAAATAGACAGATGTGATGTTAGTAGAAAGAAATACATGCTTATCATTACAGTGAAATTTCTGAGACTACAATTTTGCCCTGGCAACCCTGTAGTTTTAGTAAAGAAATGCTTATTTTAACAAACTCACAACAAATATCTTTATAGCTTTATAGTGACATGTTCTACCTGATCAAGATCAGAGAATACTATAAATATGTGTGCATACATTTTATTTTAGATTTATACTTTTATAACTTCACATTTTAGGTTAACTCAGTTATTTTACTCATTAAAGACATGAGATATTAAATGTGTCAAGAAGATGTAGCTGAACTGGCCAACAACAACTAACGGTGATCAGCTTGCTCTTGGTTATGTGTGTGTGTGTGTGTGTGTTCAATTAGCTCTGTTTCTTTTTCAAACAATTTAAGATGATCATCTCAATAAACAAAAAAATACATTTGATAAAATCTATTTTATCTTTCCTGTTAAAAACACTCAGAAAACTAGAAATAGGAACTTTCTGAACTTGATTAAGGCACCTACAACACACACAGTTTACAACACACTTAATAGTAAAAAATAAAATGCCTTCCCTCTAAGATCAGAAAGAAGAAAATGTCAGCTATTGCCACATCTGTCTAACATGGTACTGGGGGTTCTAGCTAGGGCAATTATATACACACACACACACACAGAGAATGAAAAGGCTTTAAGACTGAAAAAGAAGTAAATATATCTGTTTTTATAAATGACATGATCTTATATATACAAATCCTAAGGCACCCACAAAAAAGTCTGTTAGAACTAACAAATGAGTTTAGCAAGGCAGTAACACGTAAGATCAACATACAAAAGTGAAGGGTGTTTTTTATACTAACAACAGCACCAAAAAGAATAAAATCAAAATAAATGCAAGACTTGTACATTGAAAAATACTAAATATAATTGAAAAAAATCACAGAAGACCTGAATAAATGGAAAGACAACCAATGTTTATGGATTTGAAGACTTAATACTGTTAAATGGCAATACTCCCAAAATTGATCTATAGAACCAACATAATCCTCATCAGAATCCCAGCTGTCTTTATTTTTCAGAGATTGACAAGCTAACTCTAAAATCCATATAGAAAGGCCAAAACAATATTGAAAAAGAACAAAGATCAAGAACTCATACTTCCTGATTTCAAAACTTAACACCAAACTACATAAGCAAGATAATACAGTACCAACATAAAGACAGACATACAGATCTTGGAATAAAATTCAAAGTACAAAAATAAACCCTTACATTTATGGTCAGTTGGATGAGGGAAGACAATTCAGTAATAAAAGAACTATTTTCAACATATGGGACTGGAACCCTGAATATCCAAATGCAAAAGAACGACCTTAGACTCCCTTCCTGGTTAGACACTGGATCCAAACTGAATCACAGACCTAAATGTAAGAGCTAAAACTATAAAATTCTTTGAAGAACACACAGGATAAATCTTTGTGACCTTGAATTAGGCAATCATTTCTTAGATATGGCATCAAAAACACAAGTGATATAAGAAAAAATAAACTGAGATGCTAAACCAGAGAAAGAGAAAAATATTTGCAATTCACATATTTGATAAAGGACTAGTATCTAAAATATATAAGGAGAGGTGTTTGGGTGACTCAGTGGGTTAAAGCCTCTGCCTTCAACTCAGGTCATGATCCCAGGGTCCTGGGATTGAGCCCCCACATCAGGATCTCTGCTCAAGCACGGAGCCTGCTTCCTCCTCTCTCTCTGCCTGCCTCTCTGCCTACTTGAGATCTCTGTCTGTCAAATAAATGAATAAAATCTTTAAAAATAAATAAATAAATTAATAATAATAAAATGTATAAGGAATTCTTACAAACTCAACAAAAAGGCATACAACATTTTTTTTTACATTAGTATAATATTTAAGAAGATATTCCTCCAAAGAAGATATGGTAAATATTAGCATAAGAAAAGATGCCAACATTCCTGGTCATTAGTGAAATGGAAATAAGAAAAACAATGAAATACTACTCCATGCCTACTAACAAAGCTAAAGTTCAAATAAAATATATAATATAGCACTGTATGTTAACTACACTGGAATTTAAAAAATTAAGAATTTTTAAAAAGATGGGACTACAATAAGTGGAATCCTCCTATGTTGCTAGTAGGATTGTAAAATAGTGCATGCACTTCAAAAAACAGTTTGGCAATTCCTCAAAATGTTAAACATAGGTATTATGCAACTTCTAAGTATATACCTCAGAGAACTAAAAACACATGTCCACCAAAAAAAAAAAAAAATGTTCGTTGCAACATTATTTGTAACAGCCAGAATGTAGAAATAATCAGAAATCACTCAGTAACAAATAATGGAACTTATCAAGGACCTATTACAGGAAGATGTATAGAGGGGGAAAAGGCTCATAGAGCTTTCATTCCAAGAGGGGAAGACAGAAAATACTGAAACAAATAAACAAGATAAGTACAGGTTGTAACAAGGGCCATGAAGGAAAACAGAGTGATATGACAAGAAAAACTATAAAAGGCTACAAGGTAGTCAGGGAAAGACTCCATCGGGATTTGATCTAAAAGAATAAAGAGGAAACAATCACATAAAAAGTAAGGAGGCATGCCTGCCTGCCTGGAGAAACAGGAAGTGTAAGTGCCCTCAATGAGGAGACAAGTTGGCATGTTTAAAAAACTGACAGAAGGCCAGTGTGTCTAAAACATAATACGTGAGAAGAAAAATGGCACAAGATAATGCTGCAGAAATAGACAAGAGTTAAATCAGGCAGAGCCTGGAGGCCATAGTACTGAATTTGGATTTTATCCTTCCTCCAACTGGAAGCCGTAGGAACATTTTAAGCAGAGTAGTGGCACTATCTGATTCACATTTTTAAAAGCTTGTTTTGTCCATCATGCAGAGAATGGATTAAAAGAGAGCAATAACAGAAACAGAAAGAAGAAATAGATGGTTCTCTTGTAGTCCTGGCAAGATTGTACCTCTGAATTGTACCAGAACTGGGATTCTTTTTAGGTAATTTCATCTCCAGCACTTTAGGTCCTAACACTTCACTTCTGGGATGAACACGTCTTTCTCCAGCTGCAGCCTTAGCTGCAGGGATCTCCTGAAGCAGCCTTCATCCAATGGTCAGTGCAGGGGTATAAAGGCTGGTCCCAACCCTGAACGAGGGGCAACCCGAAGGGTCATCCAGATACAGCATTCCCCATGCTTCACTGGTACTACATCCCTGATCCCAGTCCTGCTTCTTCTTTTTCCCTCCCAAAGGTTTTGATCTCAGGAGCATTCCCTCACCACTGTACTATATGCTGATCTCCATCTCAAACTATGACTGGTTTAATAAAACTCAGTACATAGTCCTCAGTTTACTTCTAAAGATGGTCAATTTATAAACACTACTAAACCAGAACTAATAACATGCCACTTAAAAATCCTAACAAAGTAGTTAGAATCTACACATTATGTTATTTTTACTGTAGTCCACTAATTTTACATGTATTTTAATTAAATTTCTTGTTTGTAAACACATTTGAATGTTATTTTAGCAATAACATTGCTATGTTATTTTAGGCAATAGTAAATAATATATAATAAATGGTGAAATAACATTGCTATGTTATTTTAGGCAATAGTAAATAATATATAATAAATGGTGAAATAAATTTTATCAACCAATTTGAACCTAAAGAAAAAAGTAGACAAATCTCCTAGGTGTCATTTATTATAGATAAAAAGACAAAGCATTATTTGCCATTGCCATTATAACTGAAACCTAGTATCTCACCCTATACTAATTAAAAGTAAAATTCCATGGAGCACCATATTTCTATTAGTCTGAAACATTATTTACTACAACCAGAAAAAAAATTCAAATTTGCATATGCAACTCCTTTCTTTCAAACAAGGGTCACTCTCTATATTTGCAAGGTATATAGTTTTTGAAATAATTTGATGTACACAAGATAATATTTCATCAAATTTCAATTAATTCAGTGGAAGAAATGTATCACTTAAATCTACCCCATTTAACTGATCAACTATAATCTTCTTGCCTATCAAACAATTTTCTGACACTGCTAAATAATCTGAGTTTTTACCTTTTTCCTATTTCATAAAGGTTCCAAAGCATCAGTGAAATGGCCAAAAGGCAGCACCATGAGAGAATTAAGTCAGAAGTAGCAAAGCCCCTAAATAATCCTCAAAGTATTCTATGTCTTAAATAACTTAGAGTTTATTGTTGGTAGTGTTTGCAAAAAAATTATTGAAAGGTCTTTTCTCTACAGTTTCAGACCAAATCAGAATTTTACTGCCTTTTGCCCAAGGCCATTGCAAGATTTCCAGAGCAAATAGAAGGTACAGTGTGATCCTTAATGTGAGTTATGAAGATCAAAACAGAGCAAAGAGAGGATTTCACAGATTTAAAATTTGGAAATTTGTGTCCATATTTTATTAAATTTGGAAATAGGTGTCCATATTTTCACCTCATAAAATAATTTCTTGCTCTATTTCTGAAATGACCAGGCAATAAGTAACATATGACCATGAGTCCCTTGAGGGTGGGAAATTTTATGTTAGTGTGTCACGTGGAGCCTAGAACGCAGCATTCAACCAAAGAAACCAAAAAGGAAAATCTTTTAACTCAGTGTTTCTGCATACACAAATTTCCTGGACTAAAAGAGTGTATTTGAAAACCAAGTATAAGGAAGTCAGTAAAAATCAGATGACCACATGGAGCATTTATTGTTCAATCTTCACAGCAGTGTTATGAAATACTGTAAAAAATGGGGGGAGAGGAAATGAGGTTCAGGGACAGTATACAACATATCCAAAGTCCTATTGCTACTAAGCTGCAAAAGCTTTGCGTCAAATCCTTGCCTTACTAACTCAGTTCTCAGAGTTCTTCTATAGCTGCCCTGCACCATATAGTAGTCACTAGGCATGTGACAGTACTGAGCTCCTGAAACAGGGCTACTCTGAACTGAATTGAAGTCTAAGTACAAAATACACACTGGATTTCAAAGGAGAATGTTGGGAAAATAAAGCAAAAATAATTCAACAGCAATTTTTACATCAATAACAT
Organism: Mustela putorius furo; assembly: GCF_011764305.1. NCBI lineage: Eukaryota > Metazoa > Chordata > Mammalia > Carnivora > Mustelidae > Mustela > Mustela putorius. The sequence goes on along the minus strand of NW_025421998.1, from coordinate 71,459,102 downwards.
GTTAATAATATTTTTAGATATATTAGTTAAATGTACTTTGAAAATGAGTTTCGCTGATTCTTAATTTTTTAATGTTATTATTCAAAAATTCTAAATTACATATGTGGCTTGCATTACATGTCCATCTGGCAGGTTTATCTATAGGAGAAGGTAGACAAGTAAAAAAAGGATACTTCCACTGCAGAATGACATTGAGGGAAGGGAAAAAGTGATTTTTTTACATTTTAATTTGTCTTTACATTTTCATGTATGCTTTGACTTTTTAAACATGAACATATAAAGAACAATTTACAATATAACACTCAGATTCAATAACAGAGTTATACGAGACACTACGATAGCAACGGTCAACTCTATCCATAGCCTCAAGGTTACTCTATTTACAGTGTTAAGCTACATCTTAAGGAATAAAGAGAAATAAGGAAAATATGAGAAAGAAACACAGAGAGAGGAAAAGTGTCCCCAACAGTGGTGTGGCAAAAATAACTGCAGAATGAAATGTAGGGAAGAAAAGAAGAAATAAAGGGTAGCTATATTGGGTTTGTAAGCCAAGAAAAGACACTTTACCTTTATTCAAAAGATCTTGGAGAATCACAGAAGGAAAGGGATATAATCTAATCTATAATTTATAAAGATAGCTCTTACTGTCTAGAATACAGCGACACTGAAGTGAAGAAAAGTTGGGAAGGTCAGAGGAAAAAACTAACATTTATTGAGTTCCATATTTTTGATTAAGTGTTTGAGACACTGTATTTAATTTGGTGTCACCATTTATAGCTAAAAAAGAAACACAAAAATTAAGAAATCTTTCATGATGACACAGTTGGCAATTTATCCTCAGAAACTGAAGAGAATGAAAAAGATGGATACTGAAGCAGATAATCTGGGAAGAGGTGATAGGAAAGTCTGGACTTATTATATCTTTATTTTTATTTAAATAAATGATAATTTTTTTGAGCCTGAATCACTGAAATGGGTAAGGAACTTGAGAATAGAAAAAAAAAATTGAGGTGGCCACAGAAATGAAAGAAAGGGAGGGAGCTGGAGGCAGTAAAAGGACTGGTAAGAGGTGCTAAACATCCATTAAATAGTAAAACTAGATAAAATTTATTGAGCTCTTATTATGTACCAGCCACTGGCTGAACATTTTATATGCATTTTCTCATTTAATCCTCAAGACATCTAATTAGGTGAGTATAATTATATATCTCCATATTATACATGCAAATTAGAGATTAAGTAGCTTGACCTTTCATCACAGAGGCATGATTCAAATCTACTTCTATCTGTCCCAAGCCATTTAACCAGGTCTCCAATGTCACTGTAATGTTAACAATCTGAAATTCCATTCTGTTACAACATAAGAAGGCATCTTTCTTAGAAATGAAGATATACCGAGGCCTAAAGAGCTTGAAGTGACTATCTAAGATCTCAAAAATAGTTCTTGCCAATGCCAGGTCTAAAATCTGTATTTCAAAATTTGTGATCCAGAAAAATAAACCATAATATTGCCAGACAACTGAATATTTATTCAGAGCTTTAAAAAAACGAGCTAGCAAGCTATGAAAGGACATGGAAAAAACATATGAAAAGAATCTTAAATGCATACTACTAAGTAAAAGAAATTATTTTGGAATAATTTATATTACATTCTGGGAAAGATCAGGACAACAGAAAGATCACTAGTTGCCAGGGTTTACAGAGAGGGATAAATAGGCGGAGCACAAAAAATTTTTACAGCAAACTACTCTGCACAATACCATAATGATAGTTACATGTCATTATACATTTGTCCTAATCCATAGAATATACAACACCTAAACTCAACTGTAAGGTAAACTATGATGATTATAATTACATTCAGTAGGTTCATCAGTTGTAACAAATGCTACAATTTACTGCAACACTGGTGGGGGATGCTGTTCATGGGGGAGGCTACCAGTGTGTGGAGTCAGGAAATAAATGGGAAATCCGCGCACCTTCCAATCCATTTTGCTATGAACCTAAAACTGCTCTAAAAAAGTAAGACTTTAAAAGTAAGACTTTTTTTAGAGCAGTTTTAGGTTCATAGAAAAATGGATTGGAAGGTGCGCGGATTTCCCATTTATTTCCTGACTCCACACATCGGTATTGGATAAATATTTTATGCATCAGGATCAAAACTCAGAGACATATAGAAGTGGTTTTAAGAAAAACTTATAAAGAGTTACAGGCTGATCAAGATTCTTTAGGTCCTATTCCACCAAAACCTCTCCCTTAATGACTTATTTGCTTGATTGCAGTTCTGCTATCTTACCAATCAGATTACCGTTAGAGAATATCACATGACATTATTGTTCCCAAAGCTATCTGGCAATGCTAGCTTTTTTTTAAGACTTTATTTATTTATTTATTGAGGAGGTGAGCAGGGGGAGGGGCAGAGGGAGATAAAGAGAGAATCCCAAGCAGACTCCTCACTGAGCAGGGAGCCCAACATGGGGCTCCATCTCACAACCCTGAAATCATGATCTGAGCCAAAATCAGGAGTCTGACATTGAACCAACTGAGCCACCCAGGCACCCCCATGGCGGTGTTTACTTTTTTCCCAAAGACTTAAAAAAATCTATTTGAGAGTGAGAGAAAGTACACACAGCAGGAGGAAGGGCAAAGAGAGAGGGAAAAGCAGACTCCCCACCAAGCAGGGAGCCTGATGAGGGTCTTGATCCCAGGGATAAGGACCTAAGCTGAAGGCAGACACTGAGTTAACCAACTGAACTACCCAGACACCCCATGATGCTAACTTTGAGGTCAACTGAACTAACATTAATTGAGGGCTGATTTTTGGTGTATGGCACTAACTATAGGATGAAATTAATTCCCTAACTATAGGATTAAATTAATTCCCTAATTAAAAGAAAAATATAGTAGAATATTCAACTTATTAGTTATAATATATGGCAGGATATAATTTAACCAACATATCTTCAGGGCCCTGGGTGGCTCAGTCAGTTAAGCCTCTGACTCCTGAGCTCAGCTCCAATCTTATCTCAGGGTCATGAGTTCAAGCCCCATGTTGGCTTTCACAATAGGCATGGAGCCTACTTAGTATTCCCTCTCCCTCTGCCCTCCTCATTCCACGTAGCACATACTTTTTTTTTTTTCTCTCTCTCTAACATAAAAAGTTCTACCAAGAATAGATTATAACGTGTCAAATCTATCCATATTAGGCAATGACTGTGTTGAAGAGACAGTCTGTTTTACCAGATTCCTCTAATCTGTGGTATTCTGAGTTGGTGGTATGTTTGGATTTTTTTTTTCTCTGCTTTTTTTTGTTTTGTTTTGTTTTTGTCATGGAGCCCAATGTGGGGCTTGAACTCATGACCCTGAGCTGAGATCAAGAGTCCGACCTACACTTAACCAACTGAGCCACTGAGGTACCTTTCTAAGGTGCCTTTTTTATCCATACTTCTACAACTTTTCTTAAAGTTAAGAACAAAATTTTATATTCATCTCATTAATTTTCATCTTCCTATTCTCACACCACTATACCAAAAATCTTTCTTAAATCTCAATTCAGATATTCAGCACACAGCTACCTTAATATGATAACCATATGAGGTAAGGTCAAAGAGCTCTGTGATTCACTACTGTATCAGTGAATCAACCAATGTGCTCTACACATACTCCTGTTAGCTGAACTTTGCAGAGTTGAGAGGGAGTTGAATCTTTTTTTCTTTTTTAATTAATAAGTAAAGTTAATGTATCTGGTATTGGCTAGCATTTATCTATTTATCCACTCACTTTTTCATTCATTCATTTACATATATATCTATTTATTATATATTATTTTCATATCACTTGAAAGTTAGAACGGTTGCCTAATTTTTTTTTAAAGATTTTATTTATTTACTTGACAGACAGAGATCACAAGTAGGCAGAGAGGGAGGCACAGAGAGACCCTTGCTGAGCAGAGGGCTCAATATGGAGCTTGATTCTAGCACTATGAGATCATGACCCGAGCCTAAGGTAGAGGCTTAACCCACTGAGCCACCCAGGTGCCCCAATATTTTTTAAAGTAGAATTGATTCTAAATATTAAAGGATGCTGTGATAGTTAAGTTTATGTGTCAACTTTGCTAGGCTATGGTACTCAGATATTTGGTTAAACACTAATCTAGAGGTCACTGAGGAGCTAATTTTTAGATGGAACTAACATTTGAATTAAGTAGATTACCTTCTATAATATAGGTGGACTTTATCCAAACTGTTGAAAGTCTTAAAGACAAAAAGAGATGTCCCAAAGAAGAGGGACTTCTGCCTTCAAATTGCCTTTGGACATGAACTGCAACATTGACTCTTCCCAGGATCTCCAGCCTGGGTGTCTGCCCTGCAATTCTTTTAAACAAATCTCTCTCTCCCTCCCTGCCTCCCTTTCTCTTTCCTCTTCCTCTTCCCCCCCACCCTCCCAGGAGATAACCTATTGGTTCTGTTTCTCTGAGGAACCCTATTACAGGGACTGAAATCATTCAAGAAAAAGTCAGGGTGCTCTAGAAGGGACTTCTGTATCAGCTAGAAGGTAGTCGGGATGATTTCTGTGATCTTTCCAATCATTATATTCGTTGGGTGTCATACAGTTCATTGCTTAGATGGGCTGATTAGGTTACTGAATTTTAATTAATAAGTAAAGTTAATATACCTGGTATTGGCTAGCATTTATCTATTTATCCACTCACTTTTTCATTCATTCATTTACATATATATCTATTTATTATATATTATTTTCATATCACTTGAAAGTTAGAAGGGTTGCCTAATTTTTTAGGCAGGCAGCTAACATACAAAACTAAACAAAAAATATTGATCATAACCTTTATTACAGTTATACAATGTTTAGCACAATACCATTCATTCATATATCCATTACTTTTTAATTTCCTAATAGTCCTTTGCTGCATATCACCTACACTTTTACAACAATTTCAAGAAAAGAAACCAAGATTAAAGACGTACACTGTTACTTAAAGAAGAGATTTGGACTTAACCTTAGGAGTCTTTTAACTCTAGTATCACTTCTTATTTTATACAAGGAATAAAGACAACAAAATTGGACTGCTGTGGACTGAATTTTGTACCCCCCCAATCCTAAATCCATATGCTGAAGCCATAATCACCTAAGATGATCACCTAACAGAGAAAAATAACTCTGTTAGTCTTTTTTTTTTTTTTTAAAGATTTTCTTTATTTATTTGACAGAAAGAGATCACAAGTAGGCAGAGAGGCAGGCGGGGGGGGGGGTGTGGAAACAGGCTCCTTGCTGAGCAGAGAACCTGATGCGGGGCTCAATCCCAGGACCCTGGGATCATGACCTGAGCTGAAGGCAGAGGCTTAACGCCCCAACTCTGTTAGTCTTACAAATAGTTAAGTTTCAGTAATGTTTGTTCACTGAAATTAATGAACAAGAGAGCACTTGTTCAAAATAGTATAAAAAATAGGCTTATATAAAATGAATAATATGTATTACTTATACATATAATGACTTATTACATATGTATATAAAGCTATCATAAGAAGCAATGAAGAGATGTTTGAGAATACTACATTTTGTCGACCCAATGAACTACAAGTAATATATTTTTTTCAAGACTTTATTTATTTATTTGTCAGATAGCGTGAGCACAGGTAGACAAAGTGGCAGGCAGAGGCAGAGGGAGAAGCAGGCTCCCCGCTGAGCAAGGAGCCGGATATGGGACTCGACCCCAGGACACTGGGATCATGACCTGAGCCGAAGGCAGCTGCGCAACCAACTGAGCCACCCAGACGTCCCGAACTACAAGTAATATTAAACTTGGGTACAGACAGGAACTGTAATCAATAGAATGCATAAATAGAGAAGATAAATGTGAAGCAAGATGATTGATAAATCTGAATTCATTTCCTACCTCAGCCATCTGTGTGTGAACTAAAGAAAGACACTTGATCTGTCCGGGTCTCTCTTCAACCACAGAATGTCCCTGAAGAAATGTCTTGCTCAAAGCAGAAATGATACACCCAAGATTTCAGGCACTTCTGCTTTTCCTTTTTCCTCTGTGAAAAGTGACTATCTAGATCTCCACCTCACAGCTATTACTGGATTGCCTATGGACAGACTCCTACTCGAAAAACCAACCCCGCTTAGTGGAGTTTTGTTAATGTTTTTCTTTTAATTAGCAATAATCGCACCTTGGACACTGCCACTGTGCAAAGCTGATAATGTATTTCCTTCAAATATTTCTAAAATTCCAAGAAAAGTGAAAGAAAATCTAGCATTTATTAAACCAAATTAATAGGATATTTGAACAAAGTACTTTTGTACAAGAATTATTTTATTATAATTTCTTATTTTTTATTATAACCCTTGATCTGTGCTCATAATAGTATTATAAATGTATTCCAGTTAAGCCCAAAGATTTCATAAAAGGCAAAATTACCTGTGGTCAAGCTACAAACAAATGTTTACATCTCAAAAGTATTTTTTGTACACAGTTGAAGTTAACATATTAGAAAGATGGGATATAATTCAATTTGCTATCTATCAGCACATCAATTATTTGGGCTTCGATTCAAAACAAAAGAATAAAAACAAGAGGAGAAAATGTGTCATATAAATCTTTCAGTATCCACACAGTAAGTTTGAAGAAATACGGTTTTTTTTTTTCCATGTGATATGGAGGATTTAGTAGTATTTCTCTCTTTGATTCAGTATGGGTACGCAGAGTAGGTTTTCCTTATATACAAAGGAAAACATAAAATTAAAAAGATAAAACAAAAAGAAAAATCAATAAATAACACAATGTTCAGAAGAAGTAACGTTTAAGAGGAAATCAAAGGAAGAGAGAGCAGCTAAAAAGACTGAAAGAAAGATAAAGGGCAAAGGATTTAAAAATTAAACAGAAGAGAAAAGATTAAAGAAGGAAAGGCAAAAAGCAATGCAGCAGGATTTAAGAAGCCAGTAAAAAGAAAAGACAAGCAGTGATGACAAAGGAATAGCAAGTACCAAAGCAAAGATACTTGAAGTAATGAAAAGAGGAAAAAAAGAAGAGTAAAATAAAAGCAGTTGTAAATTAATTTAAAGCACAACATAGGAAAGATAGAATATTAATGGGCTTTAATTTTTTCATATTCTTGGCTCTGTTATTGATAAAAATAAAATCAGTCTCAACACACAGGAGATTAAGAACAGTATTTCCAATGTCCAGGGACACAGCACAGGTCAGTAAAAAGTGCTTTGACCCTAGCATGCTTTGTGATGTTGCAAAAGGAACTTCCCTTTTCTGCCCCACACTACATCTTTCAATTTTCTATGCTGAGCATTAGAGCAAGGCTCACCTTATTTCTAATGTCCTTAGCTGAGTAAATGTGACTTTATTCATAATCCATCACTGAATCTGATTGCTGAAACCACTAACTTATGGATAAATAAAATGCGTCATAAAGGAAAAACTGAATTACAAAGAGACTCACCTATAAATAATCAAACACAGTCTTTCTCAACAATAGTGGTACCACTGAGAGTTTCAAGAATTTGAGAGGGCACTCTTAGTTGTCCTATAATAATTGATAAGAATCACTAAGGGTGAGAGAAGCTAGATGTCCGTCAACTTCCTGGGGAACATTATTTTTGGTATAAACATGTTTATACTTATTCACGCCTCTAAGATCAGGGACCATAGGTACTCAGTGCATGTTTACTAAATGAGTAAATTAACTATAAAGCAAATAAAAAAATCATCTTTCTAACATAGCCCATAGTTCTCCATTAGTGTATGCTTATGTCTATAAGGTACAGGGAATGCTTCCACTACGTGAAAAGTATACTGATGTGATTAAATTTAAACAGTACCTTCTTTTCACCAAAACCTCTCTTCTAGCAATGTTAGGGTCAATGCAACATTAAATAGTAATGTAGCAGTAAATACTAAAATCATAAAGCCTCTACAATGACTTTTTACTTGTGTAAATAAAAGATAAATGAAATACAAATTACTATCAATTTCCATATACACTGCTCCATAAAACAATCTACACTGTTTCTAAAATATAAAAACAAGTTAATGTATAACCACTTTGGAAGATAGTTTCCTAGTTTATTACAGTCTTACCATGCAACCCAGAAATTATTCTGTAGGTATTTCCCCCAAATGAGTTGAAAACTTATGTCCACACAAAAATCTGCGCAAGAATGTTTATAGAAGCTTTATAATTGCTGAAACTTGGAAGCAACCAATATGTCCTTCAACAAGTGAATGGATAAACAAACTGTTATACATCCATATAAGGGAATGTTATTCAACAATAAAAAGAAATATCATATGAAACCATGACAAGACACTTAAGGGGGAAACTTAAATGCATACTGCTAAGTCAAAGAAGTCAGTTTGAAAATGCTACATACGATATGATTTCAACTACATGACACTCTGTAAAACTATAAAGATAATAAAAGATCAGTTGTCAGCAGGGGCTTGAAGAGGAGTAAGGGAGAGACAAAATAGATGGAACACCAGGGATTTTTAGGGCAGTGGAATTATTCTGTATAATACTATAATGATGGATAAATGACAGTATGTATTTGTCAAAACTCACAGAACTATGCCACACAAAATAGAAACCCTGATGTGAACTCTGGAATTTAGTTCATAATAGTATCCATTCTGTATCAATTTTGGTTCATCAATTGTAACAAATGCACCACACTAACGCAAGATGTTAACAAACGAAAACTATTTTGGGGGAAAGGGGGTAGAAAATGGAACTCTCTGTACTAAGTGATCATTTCTTCTGTAAACCGAAAACTTCAACAAAGTCTATTCATTAAAAAAAAAAAAAAAAGAAGTTAATAAATCAGGTTACATGCTTATAATCCTTCGATGGAAAAATTTTATGAATGGACTGATACCCTATGCTCCCTAAGCACTTGTGCTTAAGTGTCCTGCTGCGTCAGGGCCTCTAGAGAAAACTCAGGTTTTAATCCCCATCCTCAACCCAAACCATACTCTAGGGAGGTGGGGAACTAATAGGAGAAGTTAAATACTTTTATCAGGCCACAAGGCCTGCTCTCTCTCTTGGGATTTTTTATTATTCAAGAGAGCTTCTCTCTCTTCCTCCATGTGTAAACAGATACCTCATATATTTCTGTCAAAAACGAAATGAGAATTTCCAGTTCAAAACAGAATGGACCACGTGCACTGATCCCTTTATAAACCATACAAGAATGACAAATAAGGCCTGTTCAACAAAGGAACAAACCTACTAGGTTAGAAAGTTCAAAAGAGAGGACAAGAGAAACAAATGTTAGAAGCTGGAAAGTGAATGAGTTTTGTTGAAAAAGCTGAATCTTGGGGCGCCTGGGTGGCTCAGTGGGTTAAAGCCTCTGCCTTCAGGTCAGGTCATGATCCTGGGGGTCCTGGGATCGAGCCCTGCATACGCCTCTCTGCTTAGCAGGGAGCCTGCTTCCTCCTCTCTCTCTCTGCATACCTGTGATCTCTGTCTGTTAAATAAATATAATCTTATAAAAAAAAAATTTAAAAAAAAAGCTGAATCTTGGGCCAATCCCAGGGACAAAGCCAAGAAGCTACGAATCCACACGGCAGAGGACCAAAACTATGGAGCTCTAGGTACATCTGGTATGAGACTGAAGACATTTAAGAAGAATAACTCTCCTGCTTCCCCTCCCCCCATTCCATATTACCAGACAACAGCTCTCTATCCCAGCAGAAGCTGATTTTACTACCTGACACTGTAGTATCTTCTTGTATTGATGAGTTTGTTTCCTGATATTTTCTGAAAATGAATTTATTTATTCTACATCTCTTTCAGAAAAGGGTTAGGAACGGATAGAGAGAGAGAAAGGGAAGAGGCACGGAGGAAAAAAAGAAGAAAGGAGGGACAGAGGCAAGAGATTGGTAAAGCACAAATATATTCAGAACTGGGATCAGAAATGACGTAGCTGTGGCAGGGATGAGGAGGGAAATAATAGGAGCAGATGGCATGTATCATTTAAGTAGTAGCATAATACTGCCCTTTTGTTCTTAGGGTCCTAAAAGAAGTAGTGGGGTACATCACAAAAATGTATACACCTTCTTTTTCCTTCCCCTGATACCCCAACTAATGTAAAGTGAGGTTCTTCCATAAATATGCCTTTATTGACAGATGGGTGGATAAAGAAGATAGGGCATAGATATACAATGGAATATTACACAGCCATTAGAAAGAATGAGATTTTGCCATTTGTGACAACGTGGATGGACCTAGAGGTTATTGTGCTCAGTGAAATAAGTCAGAATGAGAAAGCAAATGCCATATGATTTCACTTGTATATAAAATCTAAAGAACAAATGGATAAATATGCATTTATATACATTTATTCATTTGCATGAAATTCTCCACAAATAATTAGTATGGCCAAAGAAAGAATAACACTGGGGCGCCTGGCTGGCTCAGTGGGTTAGAGTCTCTGCCTTCAGCTCAGGTCATGATCCCAGGGTCCTGGGATCAAGCCCCACATCGGGCTCTCTGCTCAGCAGGGAGCCTCCCTTCCTCTCTCTCTCTCTCTGCCTGCCTCTCTGCCTACTTGTGATCTCTGTCTGTCAAATAAATAAATAAAATCTTAAAAAGAAAAGAAAAGAAAAGTAACACTAAAAGCAATCTTTCATGAAATTATATTGAGCCGCAAGTGAATTAAGAAAAGAGAATAGCCTTAATTATTATTGGAACTACCAGGCCTTTTGATACTTCTTTAAAAATAAAGGAATACAAGGAGTAAGGGGAAAAAAAAAAACAACAGTCATTTCCCTTAAAGAAAAGAACTATCTAATATTCTAGGCCACAAAAGTCTTCTAAATAATGATCAGGGTATAAACTACATTCTGCTGTTTTCTTTTACTTTTATAGGTCACAAGATCACCTAGGATAAAATAACCACTGATTATTTAAGATAATAAAGAAGATATTCCAGGTTGTCATTGACCTAGTTAGAGGAAGAAACTACACAAACCTTCTCCAACTCTACTGAAGAATACTTTTCCCTAAAAGAGAGGTAGGAAATAAAGAGGGTTTTATTTCCACATATATTAAAGGGTTACTGCTCAAATCTGTATCTGAAATGAAGTTCCATTTTAATAGAAGAATCAGTTCAATAAACATACTTTAAGTTAGAGAATAATAATAAAAGGTGATACTGACTGACTGCAACAGGGCCAAAAGTATTTAATTATCAGAAATTTGAGCACAGCTTTCTATAAAAATGGTAAGTTTTTTTTTTTTAATAAATGTTATAAATGAAAGAAAAGGAGTTGCAATGGATGCACACATGATTCTGGTGTATGGTAATCAGGTGAGTCAATCATATGATAAAGTTATCATGAAATAGAGTTAATAGGGTATAGGCTTAGGGTATGGCAGATGGAAGGTGTAACATATGAAAAGAAGTTAAGCACGTTTTTTTTTGAATTCTGATTTTCTGGGTGGTTCCCCTTGTCATATAATGAACTATTACATTTCATTTCTGAATAACTGAGGAGATTAAAGCATTCATGTGTAGCTCATGAATTACCCTGAAAGCTATTCAGAATTTAAATGTTATAGCTGGTCTCTCATTTTTCTTTGTCTAATAAATGAGTTTATGAATAAACACATGAGTTCATATATTCCAAATAGCAGACCTTTCATGTTCCCCCAATTCATTCATTCATTCAATAGATACTTACTGATCTACAAAGGGTAAGGTTTTATACTGAATGGCAGCCTAAATAAGACTTATATATTCTATGCTCCCCACTGAATTTACAAATTAGTATGAAAATAGGCATAAACAAAGGTATTTGTTACATATAACTAAATAAATGAAATGAGCTGTGGAAAAGAACAAGAAAAAGAAGAATGGCGAGTTCCCTCAGATAGGAAGGCCAGCAAAAACTCCCAGAGAAGGCATCACCTAAATTTACTAAGACCTAAAGAATAAGGGGAAGGCCAAGCATGAATAGAAACATTCCAAACAGTGGAAACAGCAAGTGCAAAGGCCCTGAGTCAGGAAGGGTTTCAAGAACTGGCAGAAAGCCAGAGTAAGCAAGGAGCAAAGTGGAAAGAGAGGATTCAAGGCTAGGCAAGAGGTCCTTTCCAAGCCAAGGAAAGAAGCTTCTATTTTATTCCAAGTACACATAAAGGCTTTAAAACTGAGGAGTGACATAATCCAATTTAAATTTTTTAGTAGAGCACCATAACCATGCTCTATAGAAAATAAATCCAATTTCTGGTGGAGATTCTTAGTTGTGTGGGTGCCGTGAGACCTTCTGTCTATTTAGGGAAGCCTACACAGTGTTCCTCGGAATAATACTATTAAATGCATACAATAAAATACATAGAATTACAAAGGAAACTAATGATGTTGAAATTCAGTTCTACCATGAATCCTACAGGCAAAGGACCCAAGGTTAAGGACTCCTGTTGGTGGACAGGAGTGAAAGTAGAGAGTTAGAAGGCTGTTGCAATAGATATGGAGAGGATAGATGACTTCAAGAAAAAATGGATTCTGGGGTTGTTTGCCTATTAAGTATGGTCCAAATTTCTGAGCATGGAAGGTGTGTTTATGTATGTGTGTGGTTTTCTTTAATCACTCAAACTTCTATGAACTATGAATTTGTTTATTTCAAATAGGGACATATTTTGTCAAATGGGACCCAAAGTTGAAATCAGAGATTTTTTTCTAATAGAAGTTGTTCTTCTGGGCAATCCTTTGCTCTGTAAGCATTGACTGATTGCACTGACCAACAATAAGAAGAGTGGGCACCTGCGTGGCTCAGTGGGTTAAAGCCTCTGCCTTCAGCTCAGGTCATGATCCCAGGGTCCTGGGATTGAGTCCTGCATCAGGCTCTCTGCTCAGTGGGGAGCCTGCTTCTCTCTCTCTCTCTCTCTCTCTCTCTCTCTCTCTGCCTGCCTCTCTGCCTACTTGTGATCTCTGTCAAAGAAATAAATAAAACCTTAAAAAAAAAAAAAACAAGAGCTAGCATTTATTGAGTTATGATTACTTGTTTATGTTTATTACGCTATTATGTTCCAGGCACAAAGCTAAGTGTTTTTATTGCAATGTCTGGCTTAATTCCCATAACAACCCTTTGAGATAAGCTTTATTATTATCCCCTTTTTACAAGCAAGGGAATTAAAGCTCAGAGATAGTAAGTGACTTGTCTGATATCACACAGCTGGTAATTGTCAGTACTGGGAACCAAGCCCTGAACTAAATCCAGAAGCAGGCGTTACTGAGCATTCAGTAAGTGCTTAGTGCTCTGCTGGCAATAACTGGAACCCAAAAAAGAAAAAGCCAGCAACCAGATCTTAAGGGGCCAAGCAAAGAGTTTCAAAGGATAACAAACATGCATACATTAGTGGAATATGGGAGACCATAAAAGTCTGTGCTTACTTCTCTACCTTAAGCATGCACAGAATGGATAGCACTGAAATGGAGAGGGTGGCGAGGAGGATGTTTTAAGGAAAATATACGTCTTGAACTGTTTCTTTAAAACTAGATAAGCTTTAGATAAGCTTAAAGGGGCAGAAGTACATTTTGGTAATGAGGGCAATGAATCACACAAAGTATTAGAGAAGGACTTCTTGGCAGAAATTCTAGCTATAAGATTTGAGAAAGCTACCTCACTCCCTTGTTACTCAATATTCTCACTGGTAAAATGGATTTAACACCATCTACTTAGGAAATTCTAGGAATGTGTGCTGCAAACCAAAAGGCAGCCTCCCTAAGCAGTTTCACAGATCTACTAAACAGCATGGAAACGGAGGGCCTTAACTTTGCAAACACACCTAATGTTGCTGTCATTTGTTTCTCTTTCCCATATAGCCGCAGCGAACATTTCTGAGATGGATTATATGCTTCTTTGTTGTATGTTCATTCGGAACTTATTTCACACGTCTACGGAACGCTGTAGGCGGACCCAACACGAAGCACCCCCGTCCTCCCTGACACTCTCTTCTCAGGATCCAGCTCTTACCCCAGGTTCTGAATGATGATGATAATGGCTAATAATGGCTTAATGTGTTATTCCCTCCATAAAGCACTTATATTTAATAACAGCCCCCGATGTCCCACAGCTGAAAACTGAAAAATAAAACAGCTTCATGTCTTATGTTAATAATGAGGAGGAAAGCTGAAATTCTGGGACAGAAGGGCCACGAGTCTTCTTTAAGTCATACTTCAAGGAGCTGTCGCAGTTCTGAGGAAACGATATGAACACGGCCGATCCGAAAACCGGAAAGACCTCAGTTAAGAACCTTAGGATGTTGCTGTCAAATAACCAATTCAGAAATGGGTATTTCAACACTATTTTAAAAAAGGCTTTGATCTTTGAGGATTTCTTAATAAAGAGATCTAAAATTAAAATGTCAAAATAGCAATATCTATTATATCTGAACAGTGGGTACATGGATTCTGCTGATTTAGTTTCCGTCGTTTTTGATGTGTTTTCAGCATTTCCTAACCTGAAAGTCATAAATCTTAAAAGGTGAAAACAAAGATGTTCTTATGACAATGGACACAGAAGCTATTCAACAGATAATTCTAATTCTGATGTCTCTCTTGCTTTGTACCACACTAACTAATCTTCTAGCAATTGAGTATGACAGGTTAGATAAAACACATCTGGATGTAACAAAATACTTTATCCCAAATTCTTACGAATTCAAGACTAGGTCAAGAAAAAGCTATGGAGGCTTTTCCTAAAACCAAAATTATAACAGAACATCATTAATTAGCCATTTTTTTTAATCCAAGAAAATAGCTAATGAAACAATGTTGATATACTAGGCCAAAATTTGGTATAATGCCTGGGTGGCTCAGTGTTAGGTTAAAGCCTCTGCCTTCAGCTCAGGTTGTGATCCCAGAGTCCTGGGATCTAGCCCTGCATCGGATTCTCTGCTCAGCAGGGAGCCTACTTTTCCCTCTATCTGCCTACTTGTGATCTCTGCCATATTTAAAAAAAAAAAAAAATCTTTAAAATAAAAAAAAAAGCATATATAAGTTATATAGGATCATGTAAAGTGGACATTTCAATAAAGTTAATAATGCTAATTTATGCCCTACAATGTACAGTTTTCAGAGAACTTCCAGCTGTATTAGTACAGTTCACAGTAGAAACTGTAACTTGCATATTCTGTAGGGAAATGATACAGGTGTTAATTCAGCATAAGTCTTGACATGCCAGCTGAAAATGCTAACCTTTGGCATATTTAATTGAGTTAAAGAAGCCTCTCTCACAAGTCTTGAGTTAACTTGCTGAAATTGTTTAATATGCTTGTTGTATAAGTGATAGTTGAATATATGATTGTGAAATATCAATTTAGTTACACTTTTCTATGTACTTTAACTGAGAGATTAACAGTCAGCAGCTCTATGCTTCCACGTTTGAACATGTAAACCTAAATCTGAAAACAGATGATTAAAGAACCAGAGGTAGCACAGGCTACACAAGAATGGCATCTGCTTATGGCACAGAGGAAACTCGGAGGCAAAAGTGCTATATTTAAAATAAATGATAGGAGGCAATTGCTGAACAACTTTTCAAAAAGGTGCAAGCATTTTTTTTTTCTTTCTTTCTTTACAAACACACAGCCCAACAGCCTAGACTTCTGTGATACAGACCTCTGCCACCAGCCCCCACCCTGACGACCCCTGCAGGCAACCAACAACTGCTGTATCTGTGGAATGTGCTCTTTGAACTGTACAAAAGCCCTCAGCCTTTCCTGCATTCTGCAAACAAAAACTGCCAAGTGCAATTATTTCTCTGATTTTAACATAATACAAGTGTTACTTCTCCCCCCTCTTTAACTTCCCTAGTGCAGGCATGATCTACAATGTCTACATTTATAAATGTGCAAAAAAGGGAATCGTTTTTCCTAATCAAAATTAAATTTGTTTTAGAAGTATAATAGTCCAACGGAATATAATATAAAATTCAACAGGCACCATATTCCCTTTTGTGTATATGTTTTAAGAATTCTATTTCTATAGACGGATTCGAGGATTGAATGGGATTAGTCCTTTTAATTATATGACTAGGATCTTCAGCTTGAAATCTTTCTTATAAAAAAAGACAAACACAATAGTTGTTTATATTCAATTCATTTACCAAAAAAACTCATTAGAGCTAATAAGAATATGTCCTTCCAAATGTGAATATCTTTTGATATTCAAAAGAAAATGAAAAGTAAAAGGCAAAATAAGTCCTAAGATAGAGCTGCGTAGATATTTAAACTCACCTTGCTAGAATAGAGCATTCTTCTAGCCTAGATCCAACATAAACTGCTTTTTTTCACTGAGTATGTCCTTGACATTATACATACCAGAGTATTTTTCTTTCTCAAAAAGATATTAAACCCCGTAGTGAAGAGTTAGTTCTAGTTTTCATTTATACATCAATGCTTCCAACTATTAGTATGTATAAATGAATTATCAGTGGCATTACTCTGTGAAAATATTTGAAATTTGTCCCTAAAGTTAAAAAGAGATAAGACACCATCATTTACTTTATACACAAAAAATAATTATCAAGTAGAACCAGACATTATAGGAGATGCTAAGAAAGGATAAGGCATATCTTTGTTCAAAAGAAGCTAACAATCAAGTGAGGGAGACATAAATGCAGAAAGCAATTAAAACACAAGAAGAATATATATGATATATGTTTATCTCTTTTAATAAAAATGAATTTATTCATTTCATGGCCTATTTCACCAAAGTTTAGCCTCATACCCTTTTTTAGAACCTGGGTATCTTGGGGAGTTACAAAGTAAGGTGGAACCTAACTGGCTTAGAAGTTGCACCATCTTACAGATAGGGGTTTCCTTTTTTCTTCCTGCCAAATCTTTATCTTCTCTGTCATTTGAGTTACTTCATCTCACTGATGCCATACAAGCCTTTCTTAGTGATTAGGTCACATAGTATTTTATTTTTTATTAATCTATGTATTTAATAAGTACTTATTAAATAATGACAGTGTCTACCAAAAGATAAAGACATGCTTTCAAGTCAGAGAAGCGAAAAGTTTAAATCATGGTTCTGTCACTTAGTAACTGAACAAGCTGCTTAATTTTGCTAAGTCCCAGGTACCGCTGCAAAATACACACAGGTGACATCAAGGAAACCGCTATCAATGGCTGTGGAGGCTCAGAGCCTCCAAGAAGCTGCGTTTGGACTGGGTGTTAAAGGACAGTAGAAGCTATAAACATTGGGGTACAGATGGCCCTTCTTTTCACTACATCTGCTACCACATCTTTTGTGGTAGCAGCAATGGCCACAGTTGCCAAACTGTGGAAAGAACCAAGATGCCCTTCAACAGACGAATGGATAAGGAAGATGTGGTCCATATACACTATGGAGTATTGTGCTTCCATCAGAAAGGACGAATACCTAACTTTTGTAGCAACATGGACGGGACTGGAAGAGATTATGCTGAATGAAATAAGTCAAGCAAGAGAGTCAATTATCATATGGTTTCACTTATTTGTGGAGCATAACAAATAGCATGGAGGACAAGGGGTGTTAGAGAGGAGGAGGGAGTTGGGGTAAATTGGAAGGGGAGGTGAACCATGAGAGACTATGGACTCTGAAAAACAATCTGAGGGTTTTGAAGAGGTGGGGGGTGGGAGGTCAGGGTACCAGGTGGTGAGTATTATAGAGGGCACGGATTGCATGGAGCACTGGGTGTGGTGCAAAAATAATGAATACTATTATGCTGAAAATAAATAAAAAATAAATTAAAAAAAAAAATGACAGTTGGAGCTCATCTACCATACAAGCAGAGAAGCACTGTCCAAGGAGAACAGATGTACAAGGAACACAAGGTATCTGTGGGAATCCCTACAGAGAGAGGAGTTCTTAAATATTTTAGGTTACAGAAGGTCTTTGATGCTTGACTATATGTATATTAATTTACTAGGATAAACTCTATGAGAAAGGAAACATAATTACCAAGTTTGAAATCTTAGGATCATTCTGATCTTTTTCTCTATGCATCCATTTCCGAGTCCCACAGAAGGAATAAAATGCACAAACGCCACAAGGCACAAAAAAAACCTTGACATCATCAATTAATAAAATAAGGCCAGAGTAAGGGATGTAAGAAAGAAGAGTCAGAAATCTGCTGAGTGGAAGAAGATGACTCTGGGTGAGAGGTGGGGAGGGGAGGCACAGTCCAATCCTTGCAAGGGCTTGTACTCTGAAGGGCTCCTTTGTAGTTGACCCTAAAGTCAAGGAAAAACAAATGTAAGATTTTAGTAAGAAAGCAGAAATCAGTTAATTTTTATTTTTAACGTTGAGTCTTGCTTACCTAGTGAGTTAAGGGAAGAGAAGGCATAGAGAATTGAGAAGAGTCAGTGCAGTTGTCAAAGTAAAAGTTTTAGACTAGGGTTGTATCAGTGGGATGTGCAGAAAGAAAGAAATTTGCAATCAATTTTGCAGTCTAGCCTTCACAGACCCAGGCGAGTGAAGAAGAGAAGGGGGAGATGTCCAGGTGGCCTAATACTGGTGATCCAGTATCTCTGACATAGGCAACTGAGTGTCTGACAGTGCTTGTTACTCACTAAAACAGAAAATATCATTGAGAGCATGTTTTTAATAGGTGAGACAAGAGATGACAAGGAGATTGTTCTTCTTATTATTTTTTAATTCAAGTTGGTGAACATATAGTGTATTACTGGTTTCAGGAGTAGAATGTAGTGATTCATCCCTTACAATCCCTTAGTTTTAGATAGATTCCATGTAAGTAGAGATATCAAGGAAGTACTTCCAGATGTAGATCTCAAACTCAGAGGAGAAACAGAAGCTAGAAATACAAAACTAGGAGTCCCCAACACTAAGCTCAAAGGTTTCAGGATAAGTTAACTCACCTAGAATGATGTACATACAGAGTAACCAGATGAAGACAGAACATAGGAAAAAACCTAAACTTAAGTGGTGGATAAAGAAAGGACTCACAAAGGAGACTTAGCAAGAGGAGTAAGTGAGAGAAGATGACATGAGAACAGGAGAGGATACGGGAGGAAGCAGTCGGCAGTGTTAAAATTTCAAGGAAGGTAACAGATTAAAACTGTCCTATAGATTTATCAACAATATCATTGAAGGGGACACCTGGGTGGCTCAGTCCTTAGGCATCTATCTTTGGCTCAGGTCATGATTCTGGGGTCCTGGGATCAAGCCCTGCATTGGGATCCCTGCTCAGTGGGAAGCCTACTTCTCCCTCTCCCACTCCCCCTGCTTGTGTTCCCTCTCTCATTGTATCTCTCTGCATCAAATAAATAAATGAAAACTTTTTAAAAAATATCATTGAAGGACTTCTAGTTTAGCCTATCAGTAAGCATATACAATTATATACATTCCTTCCCAAAATAATATATAATGGCAATACTAGAATAACAATTTATGAAGTCATGACCAAGATCACAGAAGAGGTGGAAAGCACTACAGCATCCCAACACACCTTTGTATGTACTACCACAAGGTCTAGCACAGATCCTCAATGAAAGATGGTCAAGGAATAAATTAGTACCTTATTCAATCATTCAATCTCATCTTGTACATCAGGAAACTTGTTCAGAGGTCAAAAAAAAAATGTTGAAGAGAAATCACAGAGAAGTTATACCTTAGAAAAAGTTCTCAACACTGATGACAACATCCCTATCTTCCACAGGGTAGACTTACACTAACAATGCTTTTATTGCTACATTTATAAAAAGCTAAATAAGAACCCACCATAATACAGGATAGTTTTTTTGATTTGCACTTTTTTTTTTTTTTAACTCAAAAGAACTATTTTTGGCTCACTTAACAAAGATCATTTTCTTCAAGTGCAGCCTTAAGGGATGTTAACTGCTCAGCCATTAAAATTCATAATAATTTCAACATAGTCTTCCAAAGACTATGCACTTCAATGTAGAAGGCTAACAGTCACTTTGTAGTGCAGGGTAAAGAGACACTGTCCTTTTCTGAAAAAGAACATTAAAAGCAATTTACTCTCCAAATATTTATTGAATGAGGACTGTATACCAGCACCACTCTGGGCACTGGGAACACAGGGTTGAAGAAATATTGCATGGAAGTAACGAGAGTGGGAAATGCCTTAGACACTGATTCTTAAAATCTAGTGGAAAACAAAAATTACTCTTTCCATGTATTTGAATTTAAAAAGCATATATATTAGCATTCAACTCTATAATGAAACTACTGAAAAAATGTATTTTTTAAACCACCTAAATTCATAATCTATGTAGGTATAAATTCAAATATAACTTGATTTGAAATAATAACTGACAAATTCAAATTCAGATGACTTTAACCATAAGAAAATATCCATAAAATAGGAATGCAATAAAAATGTTATTTTAAAACTGTGTAAGAAAACCAAAATCACCTTTTGTACTAGCATGCTAGTTAACAGTTAAGTAGAAAAAATTCTGAGAAATTAAGAAACTGGCAAAAATTGAGTTCTTAGATAAAATTTACATGTACAATTTTATTCTGAAAAAATAAACATGGCATATTTGAATTAAAGTTTGGTTTGTCAATTCAAAACACATTTCTTAGTGAAAACAGTGCTGATGTCCATGATGAACAAGGATGACTAAAAGAGATTCTGTATAGCAATATGCATTTCTCATCTTAAAAGAAAAACTAGGGGTCGACTAGATCAAGACTAATTAAGGATTATGGAAAAAAACTGTCATGAGAGAAATGAAAATTATTTAAAAAAAGTAATGGCAACAAATAAACTATTTGTTTCTTTTTTTTTTTAAGATTTTATTTATTTATTTGACAGAGAGATCACAAGTAGGCAGAGAGGCAGGCAGAGAGAGACTGAGGAGGAAGCAGGCTCCCCACTGAGCAGAGAGCCCAACGTGGGACTCGATCCCAGGACCCTGAGATCATGACCTGAGCCGAAGGCAGCGGCTTAACCCACTGAGCCACCCAGGCGCCCCTGTTTCGTTTCTTTGAGACAAATGTTGACCCACCTCACTTTAATCTAAATTAAAGGTTTTGTAATTTACTAAAAACCATAAAAATACAAGTTATTTACATAAATCTCAACAGGAACAATAAAGCAAAATTTGGGCTTCATATCACCATTTTGCTCAGGATCAAATCTTCAGTAAGAATGTCACAAATGTGTAAATCTATTATATAAACTTTTCAAATTATATAAATTGCCTCAACTATCCCAGTATATTGGCAGCTGGGTAATCAAAAACCAAGATCAAATGGAGGCAGTGACTCCATTATGCAGTAAAAATAGAACTCTATTAAAGAAAGAAGTTTCCAAGACTGAAGGAAGCACCTTTAAATGGATGGCGGGAGAATTTACATGAATTGCATGGACATTAGAATGAGCATTTAATAGCAATATAATCATGAGTAATTTTAACAGTGACAATAGTAACAGAAGCTTTATTGTATCTATATGCCAGGTGCTGGGAAGCATGTTTCATCTCTCCCCACTAATATTTCCCCAAATTCTAGGATATTAAGTTTTACGTAATGCCTTTTAAATAAGCAACATTTATTCTCTGTACTTGAGGAATATGATTTATAATAAAACCAAAATTACCATTTCATAGTATAACCCCATTAGAGAGAAATATAGCAGTCTATTGAAAAAATAAATACATGGCATTATAAAACTCAGACTTTTACTTCAAGTTATAACCTTAGCAAAACTGTCAAGCATGTGCATAAAGAGATACATACAGATTATTCACTATAGTACTGTTCGAAACAGTACAAAATGAAAAACAAAATGCTCACCTTCCAAGGAAAGGATTTTAAAGCAAGCATGCTTTATTTAAACCATGGAATGTTTAAAGCAGTTAAAGCTAATTAACTATTACCCACCAAAACAGCAAAAATAGAAAAAGACCACCTCAGTGTGGGCAAGACATGGAGCAACTCAAACTTCCCTACAATCCTGGTGAGGTGAACTCTGACAACTATTTCAGAAGATCGCTCAAAGCGTCTGCTAATGTTGACACTATGATACAGGTAACCTATGATGCAAACACTAGGTTGACATTACGATGTAGACACTCTGTCATACAAAAATTCTACTGCTAACTATAGAGAGGCACATTTTATGCCAAGAGCAAGTACACAAATCTTCAGAGTAGTATTATGCCTAACAGTTAAAAACAAGAAAACAATGTGAATGTCCCAAAATAAAACGGAAATAAACAATGGCATATTTATGTAATGGAATACTAGACAGCACTTAGGATAGATATTTACAAGGACACGATAACATGGAGGAAGCTCATATGCCTAGTATGAAAAAAAGAAGCCGGACACACAAGACTATATGCTAGATTGTTCCATTTATATAAAATTCAAAAACAGACAAAACTCATCTATGTTGTGCGAGGTCAAGATAAGGTGTCCGTGGTGGAGGATGGGGAACCTTACAGTACCAGTAACGTGCTACTTCTTGAGCTGGGTACTAGTCACACAGATGCATTCATTCTGTGAAAACTCATCAAGATATAATTTATGATTTTTGCAGTTTTCATATTACTGTAAAAATCATAAAATCATAAATGTACTGTGTGTATCAATAAAAGCTTACTAAAAATACTAAAAAATCAAACCTGTGTATATCAACATGGGTAGATCCCCTAAAAATAGTTTTGAAGGAAAAAATTTCTCAGAAGGGCAGACTTGATACGATGCCAGCTGCATAAATTTTAAAATCACCAAAAAAACACAAAAGTTTGGGGCATCTGGTTGGCTCAGTTGGTTAAGTAGATGAATCTTGATTTCAGCTCATGTCATGATCTCAGAGTTGTGACATGGAGCCTGATGTCCAGATCCGAACTCCGTGTGGACTCTGCTTGAGATTCTCTCTCCCCAACCCTTCTCCCGCCTTTTTCTCAAAATAAAAATTAAAAACAAAACAAAATACCTTAAAAACTAAAAAGAAACAAAAGTGTAAGAATCGAGATAAACACCAACTTCAGTGTAGTATCTTTCGACAAAGAAAAAGGAAAAGAATGAAAGCATATAGCGTTTACTATATTTGTGGTATTGCAGTTGTTAAAGAGTGAAATCTGAAGAAACTATAACAAGATATTAACATGTCAAATTTGGGTATGTAGGTGCCTATTGTGTTATTTTCTGAACATTTACAATACCTTAAGTCTTTTTTTTTTTTTTTAAATAGATTTGGTTGCAGATAGCTTTTTTTTTTTTTTAAGATTTTATTTATTTATTTATTTGACAGACAGAGATCACAAGTAGGCAGAGAGGCAGGCAGATAGAGAGGAAGGGAAGCAGGCTCCTGCCCAGCAGAGTGCCTGATGCGGGGCTCAATCCCAGGACCCTGGGATCATGACCTGAGCTGAAGGCAGAGGCTTTAACCCACTGAGCCACCCAGGCACCCCTACAATATCTTAAAAAATCTTAAAGAAAGCTATCACTTTGGATTCTGGGAGAATACTTAAAATATGTTTAAGTGAAAAGCATTCTTAACAAAATTTGCCCATTAACAAATGTTTTCATAAAGCTTGAGTTATCTGAGATGGCTGATGGATGTTTACTTAAGGTGAAGACATTAAGTCTTAGTAAATGTAATGCCTTTTGGACAAACCTAAAATATGGGCCATGTATAGAAAAAATGGTATACTCTGATTTGCCAAAAGAGAACTTCTGTCTTTTAAGTTGTTCTATAATAAAATCATTAAACATTTAAGAACGTCCAGGAGAAATGACCTTTAGATAAACCTATCTGGGGAGAACATACACCTTCAAACTATTCTTTGATACCTGATTCAAGAGCAATTTGTTGTTCCTTTATGTTGTTCCACAGGGCTAGAATCAAAATGGGGCACATAAGTAATAGTGGTTGCATGGATAGAATTGTCAACTCTACGAAACTAGATCACCAATAGGTCCACTAAAAGAAATTATTCATTCCAGGAATCCTGAGGCCCTTGTCCCAGATATGATTTTGCATCATTAACTTGGAAGCGGATTCAATGTGTAACTAACCGATCTTTCAAAAGAATTTGGAGACTACCCACCACTTTGGGTTTAACAACAAGTTTTACCCTCACCACTTTTTCTTTAAAATATGAAGAGGCATAGGAAAAATAAGTTTTAAGTATTTTTTGCCTTTAAAAAAAATAATAATCACTTCAAAACAATTACTCAGGCTTCCATGCCCGATAGATTTCACTTCTGCCTCTTTAAGCATTCTGTTCTTTGTCACGACCCTTCTTTCAGTGTCAGAGAGCAGCCAATTAGTTAAAATTTAAGGTAGATATTCAGAAGACACAAGACACAAACTCAGGTAAGATATTCAGACAAAGATATATAAGCTACTTTCTTAAGATATTAAGAGTTGCTTTTACTAAAAAGTCTGTATTACTGTAAGAGAACATGGAGAGTTAATACTTTATTTTGTTGAATTTCTACTCTAGAAAGATTCAGATCAGTTATGGAGACAGTTGTACAAAGCTGCCCCAAGAAACAGGTGTTTTGTTATTTAGTGAAAACTAAAGCATAGCAAATATCAATTTTTCAGAAAGACTCAACTTCCACCTTGCATTTTTTGTCTTGTTAAAACTGACATGTCCCTTTTCAGGCATTAATAAGTTATTTTATTTTCCATATTCCCATACATCTTCTCAAACTGACCAATGCACATTTTTTGAACTCCAATCAAAATGTACTAATACATCATTCTCTGAATTACACATTGAATGAGATTTAAAAAAAGAATTCTGTTGTCTGCTGGGAATTTATGAAGGAAACATATTCTTTTTATCTTCTTTTAAAACTTTATAAACATTCTAGGTACATTAATATAAAGTTATAGAAATACTAGGGCACGAAGAAATAATAGGTCTTTAAATATTTCCATGTAGTAACAGAATGCATATTTCCTAAATTCCAGAACTCTTTCCTTTCCAGAAGAATTCTCTGCTTCAGAACTTAACAAGTGAAATAAATGACTACACATTGCACATTGCTGTATATAGAGATAGAGATATATAGATGGATATAGAGGGAGAAAGAGAAAGAGAAACAGAGATAAGTATATATATATACATACATACATATAAACATATAAATACATATAAACACATATACACATTTTTTATACACACACTTCTATATATATAGAAAATAAGTAAGAGCAAGACCACTACCATTAATTAAGAACCTGCTATGTGCAGGTATTTTTTGTGTTTGGTGATTTAATCTTTATCTAACCCTATAAATTATTGGTTTTTTTCCTCACATACCAAACTTACCCAAGATCAATATTAAAAAAATTACATGGCAGAACAAACATTTGAACCCAGGTCTGTCAAATGCAAAAATGGGACTCTTTCCTACATGGTATGCTTAAAATAAGTTTTAGATTTTAAGTATTGCTTTGTGTCTCTTTAACATAAAAAAAAAAATCATTCTGGCACTCTGAAGAAACATAGCTGGTTTCTGAAACAAAATCTGATTTTATTCCCAAAATTTCAATATGGCAAAGGAAAAGTTGCTACAAAGATAATTCTTAGTTGAATATGTTCAAAATGTAATTCCTTGGTAATCTGGGGTTTGGCCAAGACAAATCAAAATCATAGATATATTACAAATGCCAAGTTTTCAGAGAAACAAAAAAAATGCAATAGCAACAGATGCATTCTCCCTAGACATTTGTGTTGAGCCTAGCTATATCCAGAATCTGAAGAAAAGGGGGATTTTTCTATTTCATTTTTATGAATAATAAATTCCTCGTTTCTGTTAATGTCAACCAGTTAAATAAGATTATATTCACTCCTTAGAAAATTAAACAATAGAATATATTGAGAGAGAGAAAGGAGAAAGTAGAAAGGAAAAAGGAAGAGGGAAAGAAAGAAGTAGGAAAGAAAAAAAATTAAAAAGGGAGTAGGAAGAAGTCTCTATCTGGTATTTTTAAACTGAATCTGTATTTGAAAATTTGTATTCAAAAAAGGAATACAAAGAGCATCTGTGTTTTCCATTTCTTTTACAACATACTAATGTTAAAATTAACAAATTAAAGTCCCACTTAAGTAAGAAAGCATTTCTGAGGATGACAGACCACTGCATAAAATGCATTAAATTTAAGGAAAGAAGCTATGAATGACTCAATAAAGATGAGTATTTCATTATTACAGAATGAGGTTGGGGTATATTATTGAAAAACTATCTATTTTTAAAATCAAAACTGAAATGTCTACCTTAAAATAAAGACAAGTTTTATGCTACATAAATAAATTCTCATAATATGTTACTAAATATATTCAAGTATAGAAGACTAACTTTATGGACATTAGCACTTCCCCCAAATAAAATACAATGCTTTGTGAGATCACAAAAAATTGATTTTAAATTATATCTTTTTAACTTTGAATATTCAGAGTACATAGATCAAATCTGAAGTTATCTCACCTTTTCTCAGAATTCTAATTAACAGAATCACGGAGATTGCTTTTTAATCTTTTAAATTACATCAGATTTGCAAAAAATTATCTAAAAGATGTTATTTTTTAGAGAAGTTTTATATTTACAGAGAAGCATAGCAGAAAGCACAGAGTTCCCATATACATTCTCTTCCCTATCTCCAGAATACATAAAGTTTCTACTGTTATTAACATTTTGCATTAATGTGGTACATTTTCTACAACTGATGAACTCATATTAAAGCACTGTTATTAACTAAAGTATAGAGTTCACATTAGGGTTCATGTTAGTGTTGTACAGCTCTTTGGATTTTTAATGTCATGTATCTGCACTTACATTACTATACAGAACAGTTTCACTACTCTAAAGACCCACCTATTCAAAAATAAATAAGTAAAAATTTAAAAAAACCACCTATTCATTAGTCCCTCCCCTCAGCCCTGGAAACCACTGATCTTTTCTCAGTCTCCATAGTTTTGCCTTTTCCAGAATGTCATATAGTTGGAATCATACAGTATGTAGCCTTTTTCAGATGGCTTCATTCACTCAGTAACATTCACTTGTGTTTCCTCCATGTATTTTTGTGGCTTAATAGGTCATTTCTCTTTCTTACTGAAGTGTCCATTGAATGTATATATCACAGCTAGTTTATTCACTCACCAATGGAAGGACAACATACTGGTTGCTTCCAAGTTTAGGCAATTAGGAATAAAGCTTCTATAAACATTCTCCTGCAAATTTCATGTGGACATAAGTTTTCAACCCATTTGGGTAATTACCGAGTACTGCAATAGCCAGACTGCATGGTAATATGCATGATGTATGTCTGGCTTCCTAATAATCTGCCAAACTGTTTTCCAACGTGGCTATATCACTTTGCCTTCCACTTTGCCAACAATGAATGAGAGTGCTGGATGCTCCACATCCTTGACAGCACTTAATACTGTCAGTGTTTTGGATCTTAGCCATTCTAATAGGTATGCAGTGGTATCTCATTGTTTTAATTCACAATTCCCTAATGAAATAAATGCTGAGCATCTTTTCATATGCTTATTTGCCATCTCTAGGTCTTCTTTCATTAACTCTATTTAAAGCTCTTTTCACTTTTTAGCTGAATTATGTGCTTTCTTATTGTTGAGTTCTTTGTATATTTTAGATACAAGTCTTTTAACAGACATGGGTTTTATTAAATATATTCTCCCAGTCTGTGACTTGTCTTTTCATTCTCTTAGCAGTGTTTTCCTGAGAGTGTAATTTTTTCATTTCAATGAAGTCCAATTTTTCATTTTTTTCTTTCATGAATTGCGCTTTAACCATTTTATCTAAAAAGTCATCTCAAAGTCCAAGGCCACTTAGATTTTCTTCAATGTTATCTTCCAACAATTTTATAATGTTTCACTTTAAAGTTAGCCCCATGACCCACGCTGAATTTATTTTTGTAAACGGTGTAAGGTTTGAGTCTATGTAAGGTGTAAGGTTTGCATATGAATGTCCAATTGTTCCAGTACCACTTTTGAAAGAACTGTCCTTTCTCCAATGAATTGCCTTTATAACTGTCAAACATCAGTTGGTTATACTTGTGGGGTCTATTACTGGACTCTTCTTCATGTTCTAATGATCTGTCTATTCTTTCATCAATATCATACCATCTTGCTTACTGTAGCTTTATACAAAGTCTTGAAGTCAGCAAGTGTAGCCCTCTAACTTTCCTCTTCTTTAATATTATATTGGTGATTTACAGTCTTTGGTCTTTTCATATAAACTTAAGATTCAGTTTATCAATATTCACAAAATAACTTGTTGGGATTTTACTGGGATTATATTGAATACATAGATCAAGAAAGGAAGACATGACATTATAACGATATATTGTGTATGTTTTTCCAGGGACATGGAATATCTCCCCATTTATTTTGAGCTTTGATTTTCTTTAATCAGAATTTTTTGTAGTTTTCCTAATACACACACACACACACACACACACACACACACATAATTAGATTTATACTTGGGTTTCTGCTTTGTTGGTGCTAATATAATGGTACTGTATTCTTAATTTCAAATCCCAGTTGTTCATTGCTGGTACACAGGAAAGCAATTGACTTGTATATTAATCTTGTTTTCTGTAACCTTGTTAAAATCGTTTATTGGTTGCAGGAGGTTTTCTTTGGTTGATTCTTTGAGATTTTTTACATAGACAATCATGTTATCTGCAAATTTACAGTTGTATTTCTTCCTTCCCAATCTGTATTGCCTTTCATTTCCTTTTCTTATCTTACCACCTTCGCTAGGACTTCCAGTATAATATTAATTATATTTCAGTATAATATTAAACAGGAATGGTAAGGACTCCTTGCCTTGTACCTGATCTTAGCAGAGACACACCTAGCTTTTCATTAATGGCTTTTCATAGCATAAATACCCATGCAACCACCAGCCTAGTGAAAAAACAGAATGTAGCTGACACACCAGAAGCTCCAAGAAACCACCCTAGTTTCTAGTACCTACCTAGAATTTAACTAAAATTTTGTTGTAATAACTTTTTGCATCCTACACACTATACTCTAGTTCTGGAACTTTATAAAGAAGAACTCATACATGCATACTTGGGTTTTTTTACTCAACATTATGTTTATGGAATTCAACCATGTTACTGTTGCTATACTTTTATCTATTTTCATTGCTGTAGAGGATCACAGAAGTTTTCTGTAAACAATATTTTCCAATCCTTCACCAACCTCAAACTTGTAAATAAGAATTCACTACTCACTCATCAAATTTAAATAACTTTTTAAAAATTTTGCAATACTTTTCAATAACAAATACTAAAGTTATAAATGAGGAGCAATTGTGTCATGTCAGTGAAAGGAATAATAATGTTTGTAGTGTTTCTCCAAGGCATTGCTATAGAGTTCAATGATAGAAAAATTTATCTAAGATAATAAACAAAAATTTCTTTTTTTATACATGGATTCAGCTAAATTAAAATATCCTAACTTACAATTATAGACTATCAGGAATGGCCACAGTGTTTCAAGGCTCTATCAGATGTTCTAAACAAAAGATTAAATGTGAACCTAGATATTTTGAAGATTTCTTACTGCAGACTAGTTTGACAACTTTGTCAGATGTTATATCAATAAGAGTATCACATTCAAGACCTATACAAATTTATGTTTCAATTTTTGAGGTAATTGGGGGGGGACGTATAATCTGGTTGTACCCAACTCTAATAAATATTGATTTTCATGCTTCAGACTTTTAAAAATCAAATCAATACTCTTTCACTGATTCTTTCACTGAAGAGTGAGAAGGGTTATCAACTGATAAGCAAAAGTCAGATTTCTGGCAGTTAAGCCACTATACAACATATCAAGTGTCCTTATCACAAGGATGATGCACTAAATCACCTTTCAGATAAAAGTTGTGATTGCCAAGAAATTTCTTCCCAATAATTTTCTCAAAACAAGTATTGCCTTTGATTATCAATCTTTCTACCGATTTCTAAACCACAACTGAATTCTATCTTTCTTTATCATCACAAAACACATCTTTTAAGTTCTTCCTAACAAGATAGGGAATCAGTCTTTCCAGGACACTGAGCTGACAAAATTTATATATTTTTATAGTGGATTATGGATACAAATTCATTCCAATTCAGTTCCACTATGCGAAGTGAAAAAAAAGGACTTAATGTCTCTTTTACTGGAAGGTGGATTTAAATAGATATATTAAGATAGTCTTATTCTCAGATATAAAGAAATATAAAAGAAAAAGAAAGAACTAAAGTTTAGAGCAAAAAGGGATTATGATGGCACAATTGCAGATATTAAATCAAAGGAAGTTACCTTCTTTTCATCAGAATACTCTCAAAATTCTTACCAGTTCTCTGCCAGAAGATAAAATTAAAAATAATCCATTTTGCATTAAATATTATTATTGCAAAGCATTACCTTATGTTACTATTTAGAAAATGTTAACACAAATAGGAATTTAAAGTTACCAAGCAAAACACCTGTATATTTTGTACAGAAAAAAATCCAAATATTTTTATTACATATTTCTCTTCTAATACCTGAATAGCCAACAAAAACTGAGGGATGGAAAATAGAGAGTACAGATGACTTACATTTGGAGGGTTAGACTTTAATTCTCTCTCCCAGGATTGAGGAGTCTTATTCTTTGTGCTTTACAATGCTCCTTTCTCCAGGGTATTCTTCTACTTCCAGAATAGGTCAGGACAAAGCTTCAACAGACTTCTATTATTTGTTTGATCTAGGGGGAAATTATACTTTTAATCAATTATTACAAAATGCATCAAACTTTTTCTTACTGTGCTGGTGGGTGGGGGCTTCTCATTATTTTCTGTTGGATCTGATGTGAACAGAGAAAATAGGAATTGCCATTGTTGAATATTATAATAAATAAATCAAGTACTTTAAATTAACACCACTAAAAGAAACCCACATCTATCTTCTTTTTCATTTTTATGGCTAAGCAGCATAGCAAGAGAAAATTAATATTCAAAATCCAAATGACTACAAAAGCCTACTCAAATGTATTTTTAAAAGACTTTAACATAATTTTGCAAATCCATGAGTTTGAATGGACTGGCAGAGACGATTAGGTATCAAATATTTTTACTCATTCATTTTAATGTCTTAGAGCTAAAGAATTACAGGATGATTAGAAAAGTGTAAAGGAAAATCCATTTTTAAAAAATTTTAATGGAATAATAAAAAAAGATGATTTCAAGAGCATGAGACAGACTGGAAACAGATAGCAGAGGATCTGTAGGCAGGGCAAGAGATCTGGAGTGAAAATTTTAAAGATGAGACAAAGGTTAGGAACTGCTATTTAAACAAAGCATGTTGATCAAATTAAAGTGTATAACATACATACATCGTCAATCCCATTTCATGTTAATTCTCTACAAATCTGTACGATGTAAAAATATAACACATACAAACCTTAACAAGGACACAGAAATGTGACGTGTGGTTATCTGATCTTTGGTGGTATGAACATTCATAATTTTAAGAGAATTAATTGTATTCTACAAACGTCATCAAATTATAGTTTTCTACTAATGGATATTTTCTGCCTCATTAAAATGAAATATTAAGATAAATGTCTTCAACTGTACCACACCCTAGACCACACTCTCTTGCCTTATCTTAAAGTCATTCATATTGCTCTCCATTTAATAATAAATTAGAATGTAGGGGGAGCTTTTGGAAAAGAGTTGTAAATAAAATATAGATTGGGGGGGGAATGTATCCTTTAAAGCCAGTTTTTGCTTAGAAATATGAGTTTTACACTTGTGATTATAATTACAAAAAGATAAATGTGATGGGATTGTAGTAAAATCCATCGATATCTATACCAGAATAGCCAACCACAAAACCAGGTATGTGTAGACAGAAGAGTACCTCTTTCAGACATCAATATAGTCACAAATTGATACCTGTGTGATCATTTTTGTTTTTAAACATTGTAAGGGATACTTGTAATCATTTACTTGACATACCTCAAAATTATTTCAAGGTGAAACAAAAACACGAATTAAGCTACCAAAAATTAAGGCTTTGAGGAAGAAAACACTCAAAACAAGATTAGGATTACAGAAAACCCTATTTTCTTTTCAAAAGATTCAATTAATCTTGGTCTAATTTAACAGTCTTACAACTCAAATTTATAAATGCGCACTTTTTGTACGAGTATCTCCATATGGCTTTTCAAACACAGGTAGTTCCACTTTTGTTTCTAGAACACAAAAATGATTTTGCTGTATTTTGGATCAGTGAAGATCAATGTGCATTCCTTTAGGGAAGCCTTTTGAACTGACAAAGGATGAATGATTGACATCAGTAACAAATACTTTTTGTTGTTTTGGACTGACATGTCATTTATAGCAATACCTATGCTAATTAATGCCACACATATCTACCAGATGTGTCAGAGAAATATGCCAGACCCTTCACAGAATATAGCTTGAGTGTGGCTAAAATTACATTATAGATATGGAAATGTATCCCTTTGTGATACAGAACTGATCTCTCTTTTTCTCTCTCTCTCACACACACACACATACACATGTGCACATACACAGAACATACTTTCCATGACAGCAAAACCCCCACTTAAACACACAGTTAACTATACCTTGTCTTTTTCATTGGTGATTTTTTTTTTCCAACAAAAAAGCAAACTCTACCTTACAAAGTTCAAAAACACTCTAAACTTAACCTTAAAAACGACAGGACATAATGTTTAAAATACAAGTTGTGGCCCTTACAAACTATATTATCAACATGATATTTACCACATTATACTGAAATTCTGTTCTCGGAGTTTCTCAGTCACACTGGTACATCATTAACAATGAGAACCATGTATTTAATCATCTTCATTTCTCCATTCCCTAGGACATAATTTGGCATACAGTAAGTACCAATTTTTGTGTTTTTATAAAATAAAGAGTTAAGTTCTATAAGGTCATCAAAATTATATACAGCATTTCTGTCAGTAAATTCAGTATATACAAAGACAGAATTATGAATGTTGGCAACCAAAACCTCAGTCATTAAATCATATAAACTGGTAACGAACTCATCTCAGTGTCTGGCATATAGCTAGCACTCAATAAACATGAACTATAATCAAGGTGAGCATTCCTCCTTGATTACCTGGGATAGATAAGGTTTATATGTACTAAAATTACTCATAGTTACCCTTTCCTTCTTACAAGTATCCCAGTTTAGATGATAACTTTATATATTCACTAAAATATAACACTAAATGATACTAGAAGTATCATTAATTTATTATTCATTCATCATTTGATTATTTTTATCAACACATTTTTGTTTTTCTTTTTTTTTCATGATGTTATTATGTGACAAAAATATTTTGTTGGGATTAGAATAAACAAAATTCCATTCTTTTCACATTAACAAATTCACACAGATGGTCAAAGGTTTACTAAATCTTCACATCCTGGAAGTTAAACATCTTATAATCAGCATAGGAATCACCTCCTAGCGGACAAATCCAAATGTGAATTTCTTAATTCTTGGGTTTGCTGAACTTCTCGCATTCACTCAGCTTATTTTTCACATCTTTCTTCTTAAAACTCTCCCTTTGGCTTACATGACACCCCTCTTTCTGGATGGATTCCTCTCCTACTTCTCAGACCTTTTTTCAGTGTCTGCTAGTCCTATTCTTACAGTTACCTCCTGTCACTTTTTTCCAAGACTTCATTCTACTCCTCTTCTGTCCTTAACAGGCATTCGACTTCCAGCATTAACCTCTACTTGTTGGTAGTGAGTCCCAAACACATATATCCAGTCAACACCTTTCTCCTGACCCTCAGATTTAAAGTTCTTACTGAATATTCAATCTCCTTCCTCCAGTCTTAACTCCCTCTAACCCACACTCCACAACACAACCTAAGTGTTTTTCACTTTTTTGTTTGATTTCTGAAATGTGAACCTGGTAATCTTCTTTCTCGCCCAGGAAACAACCAACAGTTAAGGAGGGAATGAAGAATGAAGTCCTGTGGAGGATTTACAGGCAACAGAAGGCAAGGAGGGGTATATCCAAGCCTACTAGAATGACAGGGAATCTATTCCTGCTATCTCATTTGTAATCTAAGCATGTTTCATTTTTTAAAAGTTATTACATGCAGTGGTTAGGTTTCAAGGCAAAAATTACTAGGAATAATAATATGGTAGACAAATACATCATGAGGATCAAAAAATATCATTCACAAAAGAGCAATCAAGTTCTCTTAAATATTCAATGATTCTATAAAGTCTCTTCCACTTCTATAATGATAGTCCTTTTTCCAACTCTCCAATGATAATTTCAAATTCATCGCCCTTGCATCCATCAAATATCTTCAAACACCTCTCCCACCATTAATCTTTGCAGAATACACCCAACCTGACAAAGTTTTCCAAATACATTTTCACAGAATACCCAAAAATAAAACTATAAAGCAGCCAGGTGCAAGATAAAACAAAGTTGCAGGGTTCTGGGGTAAAGTCTCTAAAGAGGTGGTGTTTAACCCCCCCTTAGGTGAATGTATTCGCTACTTCATTCGTTGTTTAAGAATGCAGGCTTAGGGGGCACCTGGGTGGCTCAGTGGGTTAAAGCCTCTGCCTTCAGCTCAGGTCATGATCTCAGGGTCCTGGGATCAAGCCCCACATCTCATCGGGCTCTCTGCTCCACAGGGAGCCTGCTTCCTCCTCTCTCTCTCTGCCTGCCTCTCTGTCTACTGGTGATCTCTGTCAAATAAATAAATAAAATCTTTAAAAAAAAAAAAAATGCAGGCTTAGTCCTCCCAAATGTGAATTTTCGAGAGAGGCTGGAAAAGCATGTGTGTATGGGAGAGAGACAGAGACAGAGAAATAGAAGATTCAATTTTTAATATCTGATAAAATTCATATTTTTTTAAATGGTACATATTAATAAATAAGATTTGCAAGCTCTGTAAGGGTGATGGACCATCCCTTTTTGACCTCATGGTCAAACTGAATGGCTAGACTATGACCTAAAAGCCATATATAACATGGTTTCTTAAGAGTAGTCTGTGTTCTGACCAACCAGTAAAAAAATCTTCTTGTATATTATCCATTTACATGGTAAGAAATGCTTGCTATTTAATTTCATTATCTAAAACAGCCTGTGAGTGCAATTTTCCATTCTCTCTTTGACTCAGCTCTTTATCCTCCGCTGCCTCTTAAACATCTTCACTTGAATATTCTGGTTCTGACCCTTCTTCATATTAATAATGGCTTATAGATCTTCAGAATTATGTCTCAAACCTTCTCTTTACTCAAGAGTACTCAAGTTTTCTTAAATATATACCAAAAGATGTCTCTATAAAGCATTCTAAAAACAATGTCCCTTCCACCTCTATAATGATAGTCCTCTTTCTGTTTCTCCAATGACAATTTCAAATTCATAACCCTCACATCCACAAATATCTTCAAACACCTCTCCAACCAATAATACTTGGAGAATATACCATATCTGACAAGGTTTTCCAAATGTATGTTTTTATAATCTTTTAGACTGACATAGGGGGAGGATTAGAACACATTAATACCTAAATTCAATAACTTTGACTTCAAACCATGCAAGTATTTCCCTAGCACCTTTTCTTACTAGTGTATCAATTAGTGTCATTTAACAGGAGGGGTTCCTCAATATCTACCAAACAATCCAAAACTTCTTAGCCTGAAACCTAAGGCCTTTCATCCATCTAATCTGCCTCTCCTGTATATTGTTCCTCTTACTCTCCTTTACATTCCAGAACAGAACCAAACATTTCACGCTTGCCTTTACCAGCCTTTAAAGTCTCAATCTGCTCTAGATTGCCTCTCTCAAATTCTATTTGTTCAAACTGTACTATACCTTTCAAGCCTCAATTCAATTACCATCACCTCCATGAAGTACTCCCTTATTCTCTTAGCCAGAGTAATCAACCCACATAGCACTTTCTCACCAGCTTCTGTTGAAAACCGTTCACTTAATCTACCAGCTATCTATACATCCAATTTCTCACATGCAATTAAAAACCACTGAAAACAGAGAATATGTCTTACTCATGTGTCTTTCTTAGAAATTATTTTTAATAATTTTTATTACCATTACTTTCAAGCTCTAAAAAAGCCTGTCAAAAATATGTGTCATGGAGAACTACCAAGTCATTATTTGACTTATTCTGTAGAAAGCACATTTAGACAAACCGCATTAAGGTAGTCAAATAAAATATTTGGTTTTAAATACCTGCTCTGAAGTTTTAAATCAACATTAAAATTTAGAACTCAAAACAAAATTACAGGTTTTTAGTGAAAATCCTGTCATACGCCAATGTATTTTAAATGATAAATCTCTCTATAAAGACTGCTGAAGTAATCCTTTGCATTTTATGAAAAGTAAAATCAAAACCAGTATACCCAACAAATCTGGGAACACCCAAGGTATTGTTTAGAGTTAGAAAAAGTACAAAATTATATTTCAAATTCTACTTTGATTAGCAGTGAATTTCAGAAAATGGAATATTCACTCCTAAGTTATTTTAGGGAAGAGAACCTACTTACATAAACTTTTGTTCAAGCATGATGCCTCATGCCTCATAAAATGATCTATCAATGAATGACCAGGATCTTCTAACTGCCAAGACTTCTTTTGTCACTGGCTCACCCCATCCCTCTGTAGTTTACAGCAGAGATTCACAGAAGAAAGTAATTTATCTAAGATCTCAGAGAGTGTAAGTGGCACAGATGGGACATGAGCTCAGTTTAACTGTTCTAATCCAGTAGTCTTTCCTTTCAGAACCAATGCAAGCCAAACTTACTAAAAATTAAGTTAATACATAAATATACACATAAAATATTTATTTTCTCTAACTGTATTTTAAATAACCAATTTCCATTAAATAAACACATATAATTACATATATATATATATAAATAACACCTATAAATTAGAAAACACCAAGATTCTTTGTACTTGTGGTCTACAGAGCACGCTCATTACAACACATTGAATTTCACATTAAACATACTTTACTTATATATTATACACGTTCATAACTGCAGACTCAAATAAGGATATCACACTTCTAAAATTAATAATCTTCCATTCTCAAAAGGGCACAATCAATGTAAGTACCAATAAATATATATTTAAAGGAGATCTACTCATTTTATGTATAATTTCTGAGTAGTTGTATATTAGCTTATTTATGATATGGAAAAAAAAAAATCTCAGCCCAAACAAGCAGTAAAAGGGGTAAAAAAAAGACTACCTTATCTATATTGCCCTGACAATTGAGTTTGAACAACAGTATTTTCTAAATGTACCCTATTCAGCGCTGGATATGTAATTACCTTCAGTTCATAGTCTAGACATTAATGCTTTCATAGTATTTAAGACTCCTTGTAACATGCTTGCAGCTTTAAGTAAGCAAGGCTAAATCTTGACCAGATAAATTAGCAAAGAATGCAATAAAAGCTGCAATAAAAGAACTTTATCCTACAAACCTTCAAGTTGCTGCTAAATGAGATTTCTTTGAAATGCAGATCAGTTGAACTAGATTAGTGAATTTTAGCTCCTGTCAACATCATAACAAAATACAAATACAATTGTTCACTGGCCTTATCTCCATGCTTCCATCTGCTGCCTTGTTATTTACTTTCCTTGATTTACTATGCAGATCTAAATAAGGCACATCAAGGAGGGCTTACAACACAATGGCTTCTTAAGCTTTACATCAAGGTATTTGAAACTGAAGCCAGGAAAGGGCTGCCATCAAAGACATATCTCTAATGAACTTCCATATCAGAGAAGGTTTGGTATTTAATACTGCTGTGAAAAGAAAGAGCTACAAATCAGAATGGCCTATGAAAGAAAATGCCTACAAATCTTGATGAGATTAGCACCTCTGAGAATTAATATCCCAATAAAAATGATGTCTGGTACCTTGAAGAGTTAACTTCCAACCTTTGCAAATATAATGCACTGTGTCAAGAGCAGGGAAATCATCTGACAAGGTTAAAAGGTCAGGGAAGAATTTTTAATTTTCTCCCAAAGCTAGAAAATAGTATTTTTACTCCTGCTTATTGTAAATCCATGTCAGAATAAACACACTTCAACATAATTAACAAAATTAACAAATTTTTATCATTTTCTAGGTCATACGCATTTTGCATTGTTTTTCACAATGAAAATTAGGAACAACTTCACAGTAAAATAATGTAATCTAAAATGACAGCATGCAACATTTGTTCATTGATTCCAGCATTTCCCTTTCCTCCCCCACAGCATACTATGGCAACACAGAGTAAAATCTTCAGTCAATTTGTAAATCCTGAGGTACTATTTTTCTTATATGCCCCTACTCTTTAAGAAAAATAGTAAATAAAGAAATAATTTCCTTCTACCCACTCTTCTCTTCAATTGTCTAATGTATCAAAGTTGAACAAGGAAATAATTCGCAAACATTAATGAAAGTTTCCAGCAAACTCTGCTTGCGTTACTGTTTGACAATTTTTTCCCATAAGCAGTAAGGTCTATAAACAAATAAAACTTTTTTTTTTTTTTCCTAAAGAAAGCATTTCAATCATTTATGTCATTCTATAGCAAAGGAAGATCCCACAAGCATGTTCTGTTCCGTGGATCAATCAGCTCCAAACCAAAGTAGACATGTTGTCGACTCCAGTGCCTGGAAATCCTGCTGCAGGCTCACCAGATGATGAAAACTGAGGTATGCAGTGTACAGGGGCCCCACATGGTATTCAGTAGCTTCTGGGCATGTCAAACTTCACAACTACCCTACAGTCAATGACAGCAAACACCTTCCCTGTTCTTGCCTCCAAACATAAACTTGCCTCTCTACTCTCCCTCCGAATTACAGGCAGTCTTCCAGAAACAAAGCCCCGAACGAGTAGCAACCTCCCATGACTACACAACAGAAATCACAGTTGTCTTTTTGCTGGATTTCATTTCATGTAGGCGATGTTCCAGACTTATTTACAACCACAAGAGACTGTTACCTCTTCTTGTTTAATGACATGACAAAACAACAGATTTGCATATGCAAAAGCAGGTGCTGTAACAGGTTTGACTACTCTTGACCTAAAGCATGTAAGAGAGGTTTATCTGAAAACAGCTGTCTCAAAGGTATTGGTGCTCTGATGGGCAGTCAAAACTCCACCATCTGTAGAAGTGTGCGTATAAAATGGCAATAGGAACTAAAAACTGATCAATAGACCTTTGCTCATCTTTACTCACATCTTAAAATCCCAAGATGAGTATATACTGGGCTATTTTACTTATTAGTCCTAGATAAGATAAACTAAAATAGGAATGTTGACATGTAAAAATAATGTGTTCAATTGATCATTTCAGTCAATTCTTTTCTCCATGCTTACATGCTATAACATACCAGGCACTAAATTTTATAGCATTATAATATAATATATAATTTTTAATATAATATAGCATTAAATAGCATTATTTTTATTATAGCTTAGTTTTCATAGGATTAATAATTCTAATTGCTGGGATAATAACAAAAATAACTACACTACTAAATTTCTGCTACCCTAATTGTTTTCCTTAACAACTTTGTATATTCAAGTAGGTTTTTGGATTGTAAAAATAATGAAATTGTATGCATGAGTTTCTTAATCTCTCTTACTTTCAGCTTCAAGTTAGACAGGTACCTTTTTCTACTGAGATTATAATTTTCTCCAAAATAAGAGGCTACTTTTCCCCTTGCACACTAAAGTAAAGAAACAGACCCCTCACTGAACAGAGTGACTTGTTTTTGAGTTACATTTGCAGAAGGTAGAACCATATGCCCCAAGCTCCAAGTTAGATGCTCTTTCTACGGTCTAATTTGCTTGTCAAAAGATGTTACAATCACAAAGCTACAATGTCTAGATTAAGTTAATATTGAATGGAAAAAAATGCAAACTATTTTCCTTACTTTCTTTAGAAGTAAATTAATTTCAAATAAATGCAAAAGGTTTGTAAAGTCTGAAGAATGTCTGAATTATAAATAAAAGGTCCTGGTGCGACACAACTGAAAAAGAAAACACACACACACATTCACACACATGTACTTAAGTTTAATTATTAAGACCACAAACCCTGTCTCCTTTATGAAAGAACAAAAACAGCATAAAGCACACAATTTTCAAGCTGACATAAAAATAATGAACTACTTCTTAAACAGAAGTTTCACAAAAATCAAATTTAAATCAGACCACAACTTATTATAAAAATTAAGTTTTCTCATTTGAGTAAAATACACCCACTTATTTAATATGTTTTTGCAACCTCAACTCTACATCTTCGAAATTTTGTTTCAAAGTCAAGGAATTTTAACATTATGCCACAATAGTATTCCTTCCTTTGTTTCACTCTGTTTTTATTAGTCTGTTTGTTGTTTCATGATGAGGAGATGCTATCTGATCCTGGGAAGGAAGAAAGAAAGCCTATACCTGCAGGCAACTGGCTTGAATTTTTCCTTTTTCTTTTTTTTCTCTTTCTGTTTTGTCTTGTTGCTTAAACATTTAAGAATTAAAATACCATTCAGAGAAAAAGCAATGGTATTCAGTGGTTGTTTCTAACAACTGAGATAAGACATCATTATGACCCCTTCAAAGCCCTTTCAAATTTTTAAAAACTAAAATTATTTACTCAATAGGTTGTAACTGCCTTTTCTGAGCCACAGTAATCCATCATGTGAATAAATATTTAGACAATATTTTAAATGTGTACGATGTACTTGACAGAATGCCACAGTTTCAGGCTGTCATGTAAATACAATCTGATCAAAAATGTTCTGCTTGTACAATAAAAGCCCAGCTAGAAACACAATAGTTCAGCCAACGAGAGAAAACTGATATCCAGGAAAATCCCAAAAGTGCACAGTGACCACCAGTGACATAAACCGTTGCAATTTTAAGAAGTTTTCAGGTTGTTTTTGTTTAAACAGACATCCTGTTAAGAACACACACCTATTTTAAGCACGTATTAACAAAGCTTCTTAAAAATTTACCATTTGTGAAAAGAAGATACAGCTATTCAATAAGCAGTACAATGCAGCAGAAAAAAACAATAGAGTAGCACCACATGTACCAATAGGCATTGTTTCAAGGTACAGTGGTAAGTGAAAAAAGCCTGATGTATCATAGTGTGTATGTTTATACTGCTATCTCTGAAAAAAAAAATGACATATAAGGATACATATATGTTTGTGATGTGTGTGTGTGTGTGTGTATCAACTACTTCTAGATAAGTACCAAGAAACTGATTATTGTGATTGCTTCTTGAACGGGGGAAATGGATATTTCAGACAGTTCTTCTCCAACTTTTTTATGACTGCATATACATAGAAACCAACACAAAATGTATGGCACATTGGGGCAAATGGAGGCCCAGCTGCCCTATACCGTCCTTGCTTTGCTGGGGGCTAAATACATAACATCTCTATACATCCTTAAAGTAACTAAGGCACCGCAGGCTACAAGGTATTATGCATTACCTGTTTTTAATAATTAAATTAAAAGTGAACAAACTGATCACTTAAAGCTTATCAGTGGAAAAGAGGAACTTCATGTATCTGCTCAATCTTACCACAGTTTAAGGTTTTTTTTTTAAATTACTACCTGCTAGAAAATCTAATTATACTTTAAATGGTACTCCAGTAATCCCTGAATCTTTCTTATTTATAAATGCTGCCAATAATATTTATAGAGTTCATACCAAAAGCACTCAAGGCAGAGTTCTTTGCAGGATTGCACCATAATATGTTTACTACCTACTTGTATTTCAAAAATTTCAAAGGAAATCATTTTTTATGTGAGATACAGATACTAAAGTTAAATTTTATCCATGATTCTGTTATGTTTTATTTTTAATTTATTTTCAACACATTGTTATATAGAGCAGGTAAGTCAAAGGTCTCACTTATTAGCTCAAGAAGCTCCAGCTGACATTTATTTTTATTTGATTGCAAAAGATGGAAACACTTTATTACTCTAATGGATGCAATTTGTTAGCTAGATAAAAAATAGTCAAAGCATGCTAAGAATTAATAATAGGAGAAATTCTTGGTGCTAGTGCTGCTAATGTTACTCTAACCCCAGCAAACTGTAGACGTGTGCTAGAAAGCATTTAGCTGTGAAGAAAATAATATTTGAGTTTATTGCACCTTCCAGTTCATTTTAGCTTGTTTTGATAGTGGAACTAATGTAATAGCTTTTTTATTAGTTGGCACGGAAAAGCTTATGCTGATAATCGTATACATTTGGCATTGTTTATTTATGAAAATATGTGAGATGACAGTGGTATTTCAAGGAGAGAAAAAGTCAAGACCAATATTCAAAAGCACCAGGTAAAAGACTAGGACTCAGAAAAAAGACAAGGAGAAGAAGCTCTATGTGACTAGAAAAGAAGATGGATTCAGCACTTTTCCCATCAGGAGAAATATCCAATATGCCAAGAAAAAAAATGAAGATTCAGTGGCTTTGAAAAATTTGGGAGTTCTGAATATTGCTTCCCATTCTGCCTCTAAGGTCTAATTATTCAGACAAAAATATTTGCACAGGCACCATGTCCAGACACTGCCTTCAGCACTAGGAATTCAATGATGCAGCCTCCCACCCCCACCCCAAGCTATCAGAAAGCCAAGGGTAGTGGGTAGCACTGGTAAATAATTCGTGTCAAATATTAACTGCATGGAAAAAGGAATTAGAGACATTGTAGGCATAAAAATAAATAAAAACCAGTAATTCAAATAAGGAAAAGTGAAAATCTGAAGCAAGACAGTGGTAGTGGAGATGAAGCAAAAGGTCATGTGTGATAGATATTTATTAATTAATATCCATTTTACTTAGTGATTGACTAAGATAAAGGAACAAAGAGGGAAAACCGAAAATAGCTTTCAGGGGTTTTGGCTTGGTTTTATGTAGATGGCATGTCTTTCAAGAAGATAAAGAATACAGCAAGGGACACACTCTAGGAGGGTTTATACTCGTGGCCTCTGAGAAGGCCACCAATGATCCCTGCCTCTGGTTTCTATCCCATGTAATATCCTCCTCTGGAGTGTGGGCTGGACCCAGTGCCTTGCTTCTCATGAACAGACTATGGCAAATGATGGGATGTCATTTCTATGATTAGGTATCAATATAACTGACTTCTGTCTTTCATAGTCTCTCATAGGCTCACTCTGATGGAAGCCAGTTGTCATGTTGTGAGTTACCCTCTGGTTAAGACCACATGGATTGGAAATGATAGGCCCACATCTTTTGTGTGAATAACACAAAAAACTGAGGAAACAGTCTTCCAACATACAAAAACTATAATCTGGTTCAGCAAAGGAGTCCCTTACACAGATGATGAATTAGTTAAATTCCAATATATATGTTTGTTATTTCACTCACATCTTTCCCCTTGACAAAAACAAACTATCAACCAATATTCATATTGGAACTAAACACGTATATTCATCAGTTGCAGCCATAAGTTGGCTGAAAGCATAAGATTTAGCAAAAACCAATGGCACCATTCAAAAGCTCTGAAATAGAGCTTGAGTTTTCTTGAGCTAAGTATAAACTATTTTACATTAGCAAAACAAAATTCTTTATATACACATGTGTTTCTGCCTTTGTATGGGTTTATGTCTCTACTGAGTTGCTTGTGTAGAGTAGAGAGTTTAATATGCTCTAGAGCCAAAGAGTAAGATGAAGTGGGTGCCTGCCTTCAGCTCAGGTCCATGATCCTGGAGTCCTGATTCGAGTCCCACAATGGGCTTTCTGCTCAGCAGGGGTTCGGCTTCTCCCTCTGACCTTTCCCCTCTCATTCTCTCTCTCAAATATACAAAATCTTAAAAAAAAAAAAAAAAAAAAAAGAAAAGAAAAAGAAAATAAAGAGTAAGATAAACCTTGTACCTCCTAGACTTAGTTGATTTATCTGGATTCAGAAACCAACTCAAATTATTTTTGATGGTAGATCTGTACTCAACACCACAGAACCTTACTGTTAGTTGCTTAATGAATACACACTGAATTGACAAGAATGGATTCTGCTTTACCACCTTGATTGCTAGTAAGATTATGAATCTCCTCTTGTATTTTCTAGGCTTAGAAGAGTGCTCTGCTCATAGATTCAATGAATGTTTATAGAATGAGTAGAGTGGACAAATGAATGAGTCCCTCCATTCATCAGTACAGGCAATGGTAGATTGAGGAGGGTGTGACTGATGGACCTTGAAAGGAAAAGAAAGGGGAAGGAATCACAGATATTGCTTTAGAGTCTGTCCTTCATCAAAGGAATTTTATTTTCATACCTTTTAAAATGAAA
Organism: Mustela putorius furo; assembly: GCF_011764305.1. Classification (NCBI taxonomy): domain Eukaryota; kingdom Metazoa; phylum Chordata; class Mammalia; order Carnivora; family Mustelidae; genus Mustela; species Mustela putorius. The sequence continues at coordinate 71,414,732 of NW_025421998.1, read as the reverse complement.
TTTTGGCAGCATCTTTAGAATAGATTTGAACATTATTATAAAGGTCAGAAGCTTCGGAAACACTAATTGTTAATATGACACGAAGATATAAATTTGTCATGGCTTATAAGGAAAACGATAGTTATTGCCATTGCTGTGTGTGACAGGCAGGAAAAACAATAGACATGTTACTTGGCAACAGGCTGAAACACCATCATTATCACCATAGAGTCATGGAATCTCCAAATTGGAAAGGATCTTAAAGGTCATCCAGTCCAACATCAAGCTCGACAGGTGGCCATCTAGCCTTTGCCTAACCATTTCTAATCATTGTTACTTGTCATGGTAGCCAGTTATACAGCTGAATAATCTCAGCAGTTAAAAGACTCCTTAAATCAAGAAAAAAATCTGGCTCTTTAAAACTTCTCATCTTCCATGACTGAAAATTCAGAATTTACATAAAATACATTTTTTTTTCCCTTAGGTGGGATGGTATTGAGAAGATGGTACTGGACATGGTATCTGAGGATTTGGATTTGTGTCACAATCAGCCACTTGTTAGTTTATTCTTGGTAAGGTCATTTAACCTCTGGGCTTTCTACATACATAAGATAGGGTTGCGATGAGAATCAAAAAAGATAAAATATGTGACAGGGCTTTGCAAACTGTAAAATGCTATATGGTGCTATTTTTCATTTTGACAACCTTTTGTATATTAAATATACGATTTCTCTTCTCCACGTGCAACTACAGTTATCTTTTGTAGTGTGATATGGCTTTGTGCAGAGGGCAGAAAACATACTTCACTATCCTGACTCAACACACTAATTTAAATCATTCCATTTTTAGGAGTAAGGGTAAACTATGAAAGGAAAGTAAATCTCCAGAGAATCTAATCATAGTGTCCTATAATATTACTCTGATAAACCATGTCTTTTAGAGTAATATTAGAAAGCATATTTTTAAATGATAAAAAGATTCTCCATCATTTGGGGAATATTGTGGTTTGATTTCTCCAACTTGGAAGTGGCTTTTTAAAAATAGTGGCTTTTCATTAACAGCCCCACTTGCCCAATACTGCAGCCCATGACTCAACACAGAGAGAAAGGAAAAGAAGGGTATCCCATTTACTGAGACCCAACCCTACAGGAGGAAACAGAGTGCCTTGAGTTAAGGCGGATATAACAGATGCCAACCAATTCCTTTCGAAGAGATTTTTTTAAGTTAACATAAATGGTATAATGCCATGTAAAATTTAAGCTCTCAGTTTTTCAAACTTGTCTATGAAATGAACTTTCTGGAAAAGATTCTAAAGGTTTCTGGATACTTGAAATTTCATCCCCCCCCCAATTTGAAATTCATATTTTTTAAGTTCTATTTTTTAATTACTTTTTATTTTTTAAGTTCTAATGATTCTTTAGAGTTTGTTGTAACCGTAAAACAAGTAAATCTCTGCACAAAAAATACTGTTTCTGAAATATTTGTGCTTCCTATAGTTAAAACTATCCACCAAAAGTAGAAAAAAGAATCTGAATTTTTTTTTAATGATTTTATGAAACATGTGTAAATGTCCTCAATCATTAGCTAGAAAAATTTCAGTCTGACGTACTCCTGGGAATTAACGCCTTTCTTGAGAGGCTCTAGTAAGAACTCCTTATAAGTCCCTGTTTCTTTGTTGTTAACAATGTTCTACTTTTCATAGCTGTCCAGTTAATGATAGCAAATCACTTAATGACACTGGCTGAAATGCTTCTTTCCCACTCATGCTGTTTCTTGGCAGTTTATAGGGAGTTCACTCAAACGTTTTGAGTTTTTGGGTCTTCTCTCAGTGCCTTATTACCTCTTGCCAGAGAAGGAAGAGTGAATCATCTATTTGGTAAATATAGGCCTCTCTTTTATTTCTCATTTAATTCAGAGATGAGGTGAAAAGAAGGGAGATTTACTCATGAGATACACCCCACCCAGCATAATGAAATTGTCCAATGGGAGTTCCAAAAAGCAAGATTCATATCGGTTTAAGAAACTGTAATGTTATCTGTCTTCCACATAACCCAGGGGTCAGCATAGTTTGTTTTCTAAAAGTCTTACACAACTTCGTGTGGAAACTCTTTATGCTTTGGGAAGACACACCGTTGCACATCACAGAACAAAGTGCTAAAGCACACCATGTGTCACAAACACGTTACGGGTGTGCGAAGATGTGATCCCTTCTGCCCCCAGGGTGGCTCAAAGAGCCTGGGGCAGCCAGGTCCGTCAGGCCAATCACTGCCAGCCACGCTCTCCTGATGCCATCGCTTTCTATGTGTGCCAGAGCGTGAATAAAGCTGGAAGGCATGACCCTGGAAGTAGTACCTGAATAAAAAAGTTTAAATGCAACAGCTTGGTTACCTACCAGTGGCATGGCTCCTCGCTGGTTAGGATGTAATGGACTGCAGGTATAAAATGAGAGACTACTTTCCTGTGGGTTAAATTATAGAATTTTAATATAATTCACAAACAAATAAACACCCTCACAATTTTTCTGGGTCTTAAAATAAGTCAGTCTCATGAGACCCTCACTACTTACTATGTGGAAATCCAAAAACAGGATGGCGGGCGAAGATTCAAGCCATGGGCAAAGAGTTTACTGCAACTGGCAGAACATATTTTTTTATGGGCAGATACTTGTCTCTGCCTATTAGCATCACCACTACTTGGGTTACAATTATGAAAATGTAAAATAATTTTATCAAAAATAATAAAATGGAGCTTGCTGTCAGCTAGGCTCTAGAAAGCGAAGAATTGCTCGGAACTAACTTCACAAGATTTCTATGTGGAAGAAAAGCACAACAGAAGTCTGCAAGATTACTTGTTTGGAGCTTATCATACATAAACTTGTCATACAATCTTGATTTAGTGTTCTCAGGGCTCAGTTACTTTATCTGTTACTTGAGGATTACGAAGCCAACAAAATCCAAATGCTGTTATAAAAAAGGATGGATTTTGAAAAAGAGAGAGAAAAGCACTCTTAAATACCGTAATACAACAGCGATGTTAAATAATGGCTACTTGGTTATACCAAGGTATACTGGCAAAGAGTATCCACCCAGTCACCAAAAAACTAGTGAACTGGGGACTCCAGCAATATGTAGAATAATTTAGTATAGCGGACATATAAACGGATAAGAAGCATCAAGAGCATGAAATAATCACATACCATAATCAAAGGAAATAAAATTTTTAGTTTCATCTAATATAGATAGATAGATATAAATAAAAGAAGTCTTGTTATGTTTTATACCCTATATACCTTGGCAAAAGCCAGACTTGGTGACAGAGTGGAATTGCTCCCTGCAGCTTCCCCCTAAAATCAGCCTTCTCAGTAAAGCCTAATAGTTGAGAGGATCCAGAGACTGGGTTTCCAGGCTTAATCTTAGACAAATTATTTAACCTACTTTCACTTCTTCAGCTCTAACATGAGAATAAAAATACCAAAGAGTTGTTTCTAAAAAATTAAGGCATTTGAAGTACTTAAAAGCATGCCTGGCCTACAGTCAGTTCTAAATAGTGTTAAATATTTCTATTATTCACAAGTACCACAAGTCCTTACCCACTCCTCATTCCCCATCTTACCCAATTTAGCCTCACTAGGCCTATAGATACAGAAACGCTAAGATTAACTTTTTAAAACATTAACTAAAAATCCACATTTTGTTTCTGCTTCCTTAGTTTCTATCAAATGTCCCTTTCCTGTCCAGGATACCATCTGGGATACCATATTACATTTTGTCATTATGTCTCCTTAGGATTGCTCCCCTTGGCTGTGACAGTTTATCAGACGTTGTCTTTGATAACCTTGACAGGTTTGAGGAGTCCTGGTCGGGTATTTTGTACCATGTCCCTCAGTTGGGATCTGTCTGATAGTTTTCTTAAGATGAGAATGGGGTTATGAATTTTGGGCAGGGGGTAGGGAGAAGACCATGTAGGTAAACTGCCACATTCATAACATCTTCTGAAGTATATATACTACGAGCATGACATAGCACAGCTGTGCTGCCCTTGACGAGCTAGCCGAGGACAGGTTTGTCAGCTTTCTCTAATGTAAATTTACTCTTTTCCCCCCTTTCCAGAATGTACTCTTTGGGATTCACCATCCATAGCCCACAATTAAGGAATGAGGGGTTCTGCTCTAGCTCCGTGAGCGTTGAGCATCTACATAAATTACTTGGAATTCTTCTACACAGGAAAGGTCTATTCTCCCACTTATTTAATTCAATCATTTATTTAAATTAGTATAATACAGACTCATGGTTATTTATCCTATACCTTTTATTTGAACATATCTTTATTTTTCTGGCATTACAAGAGCTCCAGGGTCATCCTGTATATTTCTTGCCCCAATCTAAAAGTCAGGCCCACTTCTCCAAGGATCCCTACTCTTTTATTAAAGAACGGTATTAGAAACCAAGACATAGGCGCTAAGTATGCTTGTCATTTTTAGGCCCTCTCAACTAACAAAGGAAATATGCTGTGTATACTAGCCAATGTATATACACATAGCTATAAATATCTCTATATGTCGCCATCTATATCTACATCAGGCTCAAGTTCTTATTAAGCTAAATTTAAAGCTGAGGTCTCCAACTCTAATCCATTACCACAAGTCCTTCTAGCCACTTTAAAATTAACACCCTGTCCCATTAAAATATTTCATAAATATGACATTTTTTTCACTAAACCTTCTTGAGCTTCTCCACATTCAAGGGACGGCACATAAAATCTATGGGGACTGCCAGCATTTTGTAGGTGAAAGAACACAGATTTTGCAGATAATTAAATTTTTCAAAATCGGAGACAGATTGAAAGCATCACAGATTTCTCTTTGATCTCATATATAACACCACTAGAGTCACTGAACTTACTGCTTTATACATTTTAAATTTCAAAGCTATTCTCATTTATTTACCAATAAACTATATATTATTAGATCATCATTACATTTCTCTTTTTCATCTATGTAAGTAAACATTTATTTCTCCCTCTTGAGACCTTTAGAAAATGAAAGCGTGAAAGAAGCCAAGTGAGAAGTGAATATGTATTCTAAAACCTATACTGTTCACAATAACAAAGAAAAAAAAATCCATACCACACCTTGCATAGCCAACAGCAATGAAAATAGCACCTTTGATTTGTTATTCTGGTTCCACTCAGATTTTCTTTGTCTTTTTTTTTTTTTTTTTTAATTTTGCTTTTACCCACAAAACAGGCTTTAAGTCCTAACTTGGAAAAAAAAAATATGGCACTGAAGATCAGAAGCACAAGATTAAAATGCTTTTATCATGAGTTAGGTTTCTAGTTGGTCATCAGATTAGCAGCAAGATTAAAAACCAAGTAACATCTGAATCTAGTGAAAATCAGTAAAATATACATTGCTAGAGGGATTAGAAATTTGTGCAACTTTTCTGGAAAGAAATTTGGCAATGTTCCCCATGCTTTACTCTATAATTCTACCTCTAGAAATATACACTGAAGAGGGGCACCTGGGTGGCTCAGTCGTTAAGTGTCTGCCTTTGGCTCAGGTCGTGATCCCAGGGTGCTGGGACTGAGCCCCACATCAAGCCCCGCATCGAGCCCGCATCAGGCTCCATGCTCAGCGGGAAACCTGCTTCTCCCTATCCCACTCCCCCTGCTTGTGTTCCCTCTCTCGCTAGGTCTCTGTCAAATAAATAAATAAAATCTTTATTTAAAAAAAAAGGGGGGGGAATATACATAAATATTCACAAAAAGGGCAGAGACACATGCACAAACCCTGCTAATCATAGCTTTATTTATAATAGTGAAGAGCTGAAAGAAACCAAAGATTACAGAAAGAATCAGGTAGTGGTGGTATATGTTTATACATGGTATGTTATATTTGCTGTAACCACTACCTGATGGTCACTAAATACACTTAAGAGTTTATACACTCACAGAAGTGTCTGTGATATGTTCAGTTTTTTTAAAAAAAGGTGTGGTATAGGAGATAAGACATCTACAATCGTGGTGTGAGAAATTAGGGAAAATTTCTCACTAAGAGGCATCTATTAAGCTGGTCAAAATTAGCAAAGACAATAAATTATTCAGTCTCTGGAGTGTCATCAGAAGAGGTGTTAACAACAGAGAAACTTAAGAAAATTCTACGAAAATTCAGTAAGAACAGTGGGAGTGTGTGGCTTTCCGGCCAGGCACTGCACCCATCCCACACAACTCTGTATTTCTAGGAGAAGGCAGCCAAGGAAGAGTGCTCATCTCCCTCTCCTGTGTGGATTTAGACATCGGTGAATGTTGGTGATCTCATTTTCCACAGTTCTATGTTGCAGAAAGCCTACGCCAGTCATGTGGTAGCAGCTGGTTGGCAGGGCCTACTCACCCAACCCCAACTCCTGTAGGTAGGGAAGATTTGGGAGGGGCCATAGTAGAGAGCAGTCCTCCCATCCCTACATCCCTACATAGCCCTGCACTGTAGGAGAGCAGCTTCTGGGGGCTTAGCAGCTACCTGGAGGCTCCTAATCATAAGGGGGAAAAAATCCTCATTTCTAAGGAACTAGAGATCAATTTCTTGTCTTAGGAGTGAAAAGAAAAGGGGGAAGAAGGAGATGGCAAGAAAAGGGGCCAGACAGAGGCAAGGATAAAATAACAAAGAATTTTATGATTTCATACTAAAGAATATATTTTACTCCTTAAATGTTAGAAGCCACAGGGAAAGTCTAGTGAGGGGAATAGTAGTATTACTAGATTTATGTATGGAATGGTTATTCTGGTAACAGAGCAAAAATTGGTGGGAAAGGTGAGGATATAAAGAAGGTAAGAAATCTGATGGGAGACCACTGGATTGATGAACTAGAGAAATGGCAGCAGATATAAAAAAGAATAGACATAAAAGATATTCATCATGTGATCATGTAATTTATTCTCACAGCGGTTCCCTGGAAAGAGAGAAGGAGCCATTCTTAGTTACTCTGGAACCAGGCATAAAGTGGGAGTGTTCTAGTACAGTGTGAGGTCCTCAGCCTGCCAGGCCTTACGTAAGAGAAGTCCTTGGACTGTTTCCCTTCTGGAGCCCTCTTTTGGTCTTACCCAGTCTCATGGTTTCAAACCACCTCTAGATGCTAACTTACTCATGTTTACCTATAGTTTACATCTGCTGCAAACTCCAGGGTCTCATAGTCAATTGTCCAGTAACATCCATTGTCAGATGTCCAACAGAGATCTCAAACATGGACAAAACCGACATTCTGATGTTTTTCCTCAAAACCTGCTCCCTTTATGGTCTCCTCCAAGTCAGAAAAAGGAAATATCACCCTGTCAATTTTCAGGTCAAAAACCCTGAGGCAACTTTAACTCCTCTGTCTGTCTCAAACACCACATTCAATCTGTCAGGGAATCTTATTGGCCAACCGTTCAAAGTATATCCAGACTTTGATCTCTCCCCTCACTGCCATGACTGTTATTACTCTTCAAGCCACTACCCTCTCTCATTTGGATTCTTGCAATAAATTTCTAACTGGTTTCCTCCTTGCTCCCTTCCCTGCCTTCAACCCTACATCTCTGTGAGCTAGTTTCAACACAGCAGCCAGAGTGGTCATGCTGAGGTAGATCCTCCTGTTACTCCTCTGTTCGATGGTCTAGAGCCATCTGCAAGGTCCTATGTTCTGTGCTCCTCAGTCCCCAATTCTACTTCTCACTATTTGCCTTTGACTGTTCTGTAACAGCTGCACTGGTCTGATCACCATTTCTGAAACTTGCCAAGGATACTTCTGCTTCAAGATTGTTGTTCTGTGGATGCTCCTCCCCTTCAGATAACAACACAGCTCTTGCCTTCATCTATTTCAGACCTTTGCACAAATGTCATCTTTTCAATAAAGTCTTCCTTGGCTCCTATTTAAAACCGCAAACCCCACTCTCAATGTCTGTCTGTCTCTCTCTCCCGCTCTCTCACACACACACACACTCTCACCTCTACACACACACTCTTTTCTTCTCCATGGCGTTTACCCTCATTTCAGTTTTTATTTTTTACTAATTCATTTTCTTGTTGGTTTCCCTTCATGAGACTATAGCCTAATAAGAGGAGGGATTTTTGTGTGTTTTGTTTTCTCCTATATCCTCACTGCCTAGAGTACATGAGAAGAAAGAAGTGAGTGAATGACCGAAGGAAGAACGTTTCAAGGATGTTTCTAAGCTTCACTTATGCAACTAAGTGGATGATGATGCCAAGATAAAGACTGAAAAAAAAATTAAGAAAACCAGGGTTATGTTTTTAAACTAAAATAGGATAAAACCATGTATTATTTTATAGGAATGTCAACTTTACTAATGTTAGTGCCTTTTAATAGGTAATTTTAAGAAAAGCAAGGATAATTTTTGGTCATGGCGGGTTATGATTTAATATTAGCTTAACAAAGCTGATGGAAATTAAAGTTTCTTTTTAATTCTTTTTAAATTTCTTTTTAATTATTTTTTAAAATTTCTTTTTCTGAGAAGCCTGTCATCTACCAAGTCATACTTGCCAAGAAAACTGTCAAGCTTTATTTGTGAAAAGAATGAGCTTACTCTTCCATGTATGAATCATATAAAATATTTAACATGCCTTTTACACTTAGTCCTATCCTGCAGGTACTAGACAATGCTGTCAGGCGACCATGGACACAGTTACAGAAGAGGACAAGTACAATGTCCCTCACCAGATGATACCTTTCCTCTCCTACGCAACTCACACATCTCTGGAGAATTTTTACAATTCCAGTCCTCTAGGTACATGTATATAAATACTTTTTTTCCCTAGAATCTCAAAGTAGACAAGTTTGTAATGTGCCTCTATTTGAGAGTAAACCAGGCAAAGTCCTCAGTTCCATTATCAGCTTGGCAATTCTGCAAAATTAGGTTTTCTCTTTTTGGACATTCTTGGTAGCAGACTCTACTTACATAGTTAGAGTATTTTAAGGAAGTGAGTTAAGAAAAATCACTAACGCTCTCCCATTAACCTTTTTCAAAGAGGTCACTCAGATGTTGTTTGCAAAGTGTGCGGGCGTGTAGGTGTCTGCGTGAGGGAGGATATGTGACTATGCACACACATGTAGCTTTTTGTGGGGGGCATTAAGAAGTTGAAAGGAATTTCCATTTTTAGATGGTCAAACAAAATCAATATTTTCCCAATTTTACTCAGCATAATACTCGGTCTTAATAAAATGTAATTTGTAGAGTACTGAAGCAAATGGACTCTTCTATACTGATGGGGATAATTAGAGTATAAGAGCCTCACAGACTAGAAATTCTAACGCAGCCTTTTATCAAAAGCAGTCACTCTACCTCAGCCTGACAGTTAACAACATATGATCTGGTAAACAAATACTTTCACACAGAACAAAAGTGCCATTAAAGGCCAAAACTGTCAACACAAATTCCATTCTTACAAGAGAAAAAAATACGTAAACTGTTGATCACCTCTGGTTGTCTTAACTAGCATGGAGGTTGTCATGGAAACATTTCTGCGAAGTTCACAGTGATGAAATACAAACACTTCCAGTTTAATTGCTATTAGGTTTAGCATACCAGAGTTTATTTATACTCAGTGTGCATTATGATAAAATGTAGTATAAATAAAGCTTATAATGATCTAGCATAACAATGCCAACATTTCCTTTTAAAACATTAAATGAAAATGAAATTCAATGGCAGTTTAAATTTTTTCCCAGGGAAAAAAATAAACTCTCAATTTTCTCAAATACCTACTCTGATGTATTCTTTTTCTGCAGAATATGATTTGTTAAAATATTTTTATATTTTTACTTCTATAGCATGTGCTTCATAAAAATACCTACTTCACACACTAAAAATCAACACATAAAATATGTTAACATAAAAATCCCAGAATGGCAGAAATTTAAATATTCTAAGTTAATTTTTCACATCGATAATATGCAATTATTAACCCTTAACTAAGAATTTAATTTCATTTTGTGGTGATAACCTACTAAGAATGGTTTTCCTCTGAACTTTGTTTTTCTTAATTCTGCTTTCTTAAGAATGAAATCTATGAAAATACTGAGGAAAAAAAAATCACATTACAGACGTGTACAAAATAACATGTTCACAGAATCTGATTAAATACATACTTGTGGGGAATTTCTAAGAGCTAATCTTTCTGGTATATTCTAGAGAGAGATTTTCTAAAAGTTCAAACAAATTTTTCTCAAGAAAACCATCTAGGTTTATTTTTACTGCATTTTAATGATATCCAAAAAATACAAGACTAAAAAGTAATTTTTTAAAGTTTTTATCAAATGCCTAACATATGCCCAGAGGTAAGAATAATTACTAGGTAGAGTAAAAGAGAAGAATAAGAAAGTTTCTAGCTTGGCCAAACTTAAATTCTAGTTAATGGCAGAAAAGTGAAAGTACAGAAAGCAATTATAGAAAAAAAGAGCAAAATACTGTTAGTGTTAAAATAGTGCTAATCAGTAGAAAAGAGGAAGGTATTGGCATAGGATTCTAAGTTTTCATAGAAAAAGTCAGATACCAGGACTTGCGGTTAGACATTGTCAAATTAGAGGACACTTACTTGAAAGTATCTGAAAACACACGTGAGTAGTAAAAGTTCAAGTTTACTATGATTTTCTAAAAACCCATGGGTTTTTTTTAGTCTGAGGTTACCTTACCAGTCAAAATAAGGTCTGCCACATGGCACTAACAAAGCTGTCCTGTAGCTAACATACTGAGTATTTGCAATATCACTTCTGTATCCAATAATCAATAGGTGTGATCATGGCAAAAATGTACGAACAAGTTGATGCCAATTTTGTCTCTAGGTCTCAATAGATGCAAGCAACACATACGAAACAATATTACCACCCTGGTTCACTAACAATAAAATACATAACTTGCCGTTCAAACCTCTGAATTTTTGTCTGGGGTTTTCCACTAATTATCTGTGTAAACACTGACAAGTCACTTCTGTAAGACTGAGTGATGTGATTCCTAAAGAACTTCTTGCTCCATAATTCTAACATATAGTGTGCTCAGCCTCCTCCCCCACCTTCCTAGATGGAAAGGACAAATGAGAATGGAAGATGTGGTATCTCCAACATAACCAAATCAAGAGGAAAATGTTCTGGCAGTAAAACATCCAAGGTATTTCAGGTAACAGAAGCACAGAGTGTTTTCAATGTCCTAGTAAAAAACAGAGAGGATAAAATGCGACATGTCGAAAGTTGCTGTGAAGAAGGAAGCCATTTCAGAAGACTAGAGTCTTTTTTTTTTCCTTTTAATTTTTTATTTTTTCAGCGTAACAGTATTCATTATTTTTGCACCACACCCAGTGCTCCATGCAATACGTGCCCTCTCCAATACCCATCACCTGGATCTTTAAAATAGTATGATTCTATATTTGGTTGTTTAGGAATCCTGGATTTCCCTAGAGAACTTTTAACTGGGTTTTCTCCATCAGAAGGCATTTGTTGAGTGTCTAATTGTACGAAGTGCTACACAAAAAGACTTAGTTGGTCCTTGAACCCCTGGGGCTTTTAAAATCTGTGTCAAATAACACTAAAATGGACATGTTGAAGAACATATAGAAAGGAGACTAAATATATTTAACCAAGAAGTTTTTTAAAATTCAATTTTTGGAATAATTTTCATCCCAGACTACTAGTTTGAAGAGGAAAAAAAACCAACAACTTTCTGAACCAAATAAATAAAGTTTAAAAAAAAATTTAATAATAGTGATACTTGGGTGGTGCATTGGTTAAAAATCTCACTCTTGGTTTCAGCTCAGGTCATGATCTCATGGGATCAAGCCCCATGTCAGGCTCCACTCGGTATGGAGTCTGCTTGAGATTCTTTCTCCCTCTCATGCTTTCTCGCTGTCTCTTTCTCTAAAATAAATAAATAAATATTTACAAAATTAAATTAATAATAGAATATCTACACTGAAAATTTAAGAAAGGCCAAGTCTAAGAACCTGCTTCATAGGCAAAAGATGAGTCACTGCAGGGGGAAAAATGAGCTTTACAAGGGTCTATTTAATAATAGTTTACATTCAGATTAGAGGTGGTGACCTGCAGTTGAATTCCCTGCTCTTCATGACTATATATATTTTTTTAATTTCAGGGTCATATTATTTAATGATCAACCACAGATGATTATGTTAACTAAAGACAATTAATGTTATGTATTGATGAAGAGTTGGAAAAAATCTCTTATACTTAGTTGCATGTTAAAACCAAGGCCTTTTACTGCCTCTGATGGTAAAACAGTAATGATAAAATATCCTTAACTGTGAAAGGTATTAAGGAGAAAAACAAGCATAAGAGAATTTACCACATGCAGTTCTCTGATCACCATTTAAATTAACTTAATCATTAACCCAATGGCCCATCCTTATTACTCCAAAATAAGGAGATAACTACATCATGCAACTATCAATTCTCATTGTCAAAACCAGCCACAAATGTTATATCATTACTGTTTTGGTATTCAACTGATACTTAACAAGAAATATGTTCATCTTATTTCTATACTTCTTTTACTTTTATTTTCTAGTACTGACTATAAACATATGCAACTACTGTGATACATCAAAGAAGGGATACTCTGGAAAGGAGAAAGAGAAAAGGAACAGCAGAAGAAACCATGACTTTAAATTCTCTTTAAATCCCCATAAAGTTATAATTACAAATAGTCACTTGACAAAACATCTCTGAACAAACCTTCCCTCAATCTCTATGCAGTTGAAGAAAGCAAGGAATATTTCCAATAAAATTCATAAACTCAAAAAACATCTGTCCTTTTGGCAATCACTTCTTTCTATTTTATCAACCCAATGCCTTCTTTGTCTCCTTACAGTCTCTGCATATTTAAAAAAAAGGAATAGAGCTGATGTCATTTGCAACTGTTTATTGACAAAGTTAACTGTTGAAGAGTTTCATACTTCTGAATTCTCCCTCTTTTATCTATCATTATAGGCTAGGTCTATTCCACCCAAAAGAAATTTGGGGCATTGTAAAGCCCTCAATGATCTCCATCTCCTGGTATTTATGACCTCATAAATTTCCTTCCCCTTAAATGTGGAAGAGACCTGTGACTTATTTTTAACTAAGTGGGCATGGCAAAAGTAAATGTAGTAAGATGACACTACCATGATTATGTTACGTAAGTCTATGAATCCTCTCCCTTGTAGACTTTGATAAAGAAGGTTTTCATGTGGCGATATCTACATGATAAGACCCCTGCTGGGGTGAGGAGACCCCAGTCAACAGCCAGCAAGGAGCTGAGGCCCTCAGTCCAACAACCCACAAGGAACTGCATCCTCCAACAACCACATCAGACTTGGGGTTGATTCTCTCCCAGTCGAACCTTCAGATGAGACAGTGGCCCCAATTGACAAGATGATTGCAGCCTGTGAGTAACTATGAAGCCAAGTACCCAGCTAAGCCATGCTCAGAATCCTGACCTAATGAATCTGTGACATAATAAATGTATTGTCTTAAACCACTAAATTTGTGGTAATTTATTATGCAACAATACATATCTCATACAGCATCAAGAATAAAGCAGAGAGATTTGGGGAGAGGAAACTAGAAGCATCTAAAAGACCTACTTATAAAGATAAGCAGGTTATTTACTTATTTTGATTTAGAGGGTTATTTTGATTTAAGCATTTCAAAATGACATGAGTAGGAATATATGATGTCCACACAGCTCTTTACTCATCCAGGCTAATCCAGGTGAAGCCAATATTGTCTGAACACTATGCAGCCACAAAGTGCTAGACTTAGGAGATTTCACTGCAAAATTATGTATGTTCCTTCATAACCAGGTAATTCTAAAAATCTGTCAATTATTTAACTTTAGCATATATCTATGTGTCATTCTAAGAATTGTACAGGTTACCAGACTATTTAATAATGACTACCAATAGTTTTAGTTGCTAAACCCAATATACAAGCCAAATATTCCAGCAACATCAATTAAAAAAGAGTTGTTTTATAAATAAACCTTTCTACATTTTCACATTTCATGGAAATGTAAGTATTTTAGAAGAATACGTGCTAATCTCATTGTGATTATGCATTCACACACACATACACACACATCCACATACACCACATATATTACATTACACTGACTATATATTTATATATATATTTCATATTTAGAATGCATGTTATTATATGTTTGAATATTTACATAAGTAAATCTATTAGGCATCTGTATATCATTCAAAACTCAGGTCAAATATCATCTCCATATTTCTTCATATTAATCTCACCAAAGAAAGGTAATGTTCTTCACTAGAACCAAATATCTTTTGTTTTGTATGTACAACTACCATAGTATATTTTAATGAGTCTTTTGTGAAGTATGGATAACACTGATTGGCATAAGCCAAAGACGGCATCTTATCAATGTGGAGCCAAAAAAGGGAATCCTTCTACTGGATAACCTGCTCTAAAATTGAGAAGTGGTTGGGCTTTGGGTAGAGGAAGAGGCTTATGGGAAGAAGGGCAGGAATCCTGATTTACTGAATGCCACCGGGATTCCAAGCTATGCTGAGGCTTTGTAGTCTACAGTAATATCAGATAACCCAGAGAATATTTCTGAAGGATTAAGCTTCTCAAGGGATTTTTAAGATCTCTAAATTTCAAGATCTCTGAATTCTCTACAGTCATTACTTATTATTCCTTCTCCTGGAAACTTCTAGGCCTGGTCCAGGCTTCTTTGGGTTCACATTCTAGGTTAATATAATGTACATGCTTAATCTAAGTCCAGAAGAGAAGATTCAGACTCTGCCTAAAGTATGCAGTTATTTGAGAAGACAGAAAAATGTTGTCTAGTCATTAACTTGCACTCATCAGCATACTGACCAAGAAAAACTATGCATTTCTTACTTGTTAAAATATTGATAAGTTAAAAGATCTCTGACTAAACTAATGGGCTATTTAATGAAATACAAATATGAAGGTCATTCATTCAGTCATCTATGCAATTATTGAACTTTGTATTTTGTGTTAGATATGAAGCAATTTGAGAGATAGCAAAAAAAAAAAAAATTAAATACTGGATCATCCATGTTTAGTGACAGAAATCCACCAAACTAGCTGAAGGCAGACTTATGATTCCATGATTAAATTCAGTAGTGGTTATAAGCACAGAATTTAGGTATTAGACCTGGGTTTGAGTCCTGATTTCACTGTTTATTAGTTGTGCCCCACTGGGAAAGTTATTTTAAAGTTTATATCCTTGTTTCTTCATCCATAAAATCTATGCCTCATAGAATTGTGGTAGGGATTATGGTAATCATGAATTATAGCAATTATCACAGTTTCCTGTACATACTCAACATACACGGTAAGGAAGATGACAATGATGATGATGAGGAGGAGGATGATAATGGATGAGGAGCAGATGATGACAAAGAACAAGAGGAAAGAGAAGAGGAAGAGAAGGAAGAAGAGAATATATCTCATTCTAAGGCTGCCTGTAACAACCATACTCTTAGCTCACTGTCTCTTTACATACCACTAGGCCTTGAAAAAAAACCAATAAAACATAATCCCTGACCATGAAGACTTCAAAGTCTACTGAGAAAAATTCATAGTGGTAAGTTGTGCCATATTATAATACAGATTAAAATCAGAGTTGGTCGGGCACCTAGAAAAGGTAACTGACCAGTGCAACCAAATAACCAGTACATCTCCAAATATTACAATAAACCCCAGGAACCTTGAGCATCCACCCCCAAAATAGAATTTGTATTTTAAAATTAAATTATAGAATGATTTTAATGAAATCATGATTAGAATAAAAGACAACTGCTTTTAATATGCTAGTTATTACCTTTCAGATCTCAAAATTGGCATGGATAGCATTTAACATGAAAATGGCCCTGTTTGTAGTTAGGAGTAGGGGAGAATAGACTACGAAGTCAATAATATTTTGATACATCACCTAAGCAGGTATGCTTACTTTATAAATTCTCCCATAATTACACACAGAAGACTAATTTCATTTTCTTAAAAAGTTTTTCAATGTCTATAAATTTCCCAGAAGCATAGATTCTACTATAGCTTAACATAATGTCAAAAATCTGTTTAAAAAGAAAATACTCTGTATGGTAGAAAATACAAATACTTACTTCATAATGCTTTTATTTATATATTTATTTTTAAAGATTTTATTTATTCATTTGAGAGAGACAGTGAGAGAGAGCATGAGCAAGGAGAAGGTCAAAGAGAGAGAAGCAGACTCCCCGCGGAGCTGGGAGCCCAATGAGGGACTCCATCCCGGGACCCGGGATCATGACCTGAGCTGAAGGCAGTTGTCCAACCAACTGAGCCACCCAGGCGTCCCTCATAATGCTTTTAAAAATGTTCTACAAACATTTGTGTTCATAAGACTAAATGCAAGACCTTTACCAGACTTTTATATTCCATACTATATGTTTTGTTTGTACACAAAGCTGAAAGTAGCAAATTTGTCTAACATTTTTAATGCATAAATGTGTAATACGTAACCAGTCAAAGAACCAGACTATGTCCAAACAAGCTATTGACACATTAAAACACACTATGCTACAAATCTATTATGTATAACAGATCTTCTTTCTCATTAAAATATATTTTATTAAATAAGCAATAAATGTATAATAGTTGGGTTTTCCATATTTGTACTTCTTTACCTTTTTAAAAAAATTCAATATTTGGCTACTATGTGATATATGCAGTTGATGATGCAAACAGTGGCAAAACCTCAGAAATATGTTTATTATAAAATTTTAGTGAGTTGTTAATTTTCTACTTTATTGTCAACTCTACCTCAGTTCAATACTGTCAGACTCAAAACAAAGCAGAATAATAAGACATAAATAAACTTGTAAAAAAGAAAATCAAGAAACTTACAACATTAATCACAATGTTGTTAGTTATGCTTACTGGAAAATTCACAAACAAGTCGTTTCTGTAACAATTGATAACTGATGACTACCATATCACTCCTTAAAAATTGTGTGTATTCAAATGTTACCTGTATGATGCCATGTACCAAGTCTTAGATGTGCTAAGCTTTCATGCTGATCCATCAGCTTAGAAAATGTTTGTAAAAATTTTTAAAATGCAGTGTAAACATTTCAGCCCTGAACCTTCTTCCTATGCCTTTGAACCTTCTCTTTCATGTGCAATACCTGACGGCCCGTGGAGAATAGTGCTGAAAGCCCCAAAGATGGGTAAAACAGAATTTCTGACTCAGGAAATAAAGATCAGCTGAATAGGATTCCCAGATGGCAATCCAGATCAATGGAAAAGCAAGACCAGAAATTTACAGTATCTATCCTACACAGTACAGCATGAAGGTTGTATTTCATTGCTGCTAACAAAACTCCCAGTAGCCAAGGAAAAAAAAGGAGATACAAAGATTATAAATCCAGTAATGAGAAACTATACTTTATTTTGACATTCTTCTCTAAGTGGAATTGAAAAACTCCGCTACCTTTATTTGGAATCACTGATAATAAGGTCAATCATTTCTGCAACTAAACAACTGTATTCTGCTAAAACAAATAGAGCAATCCTGAGAAGTGGATTCATGTTTATGGAAAATCCTTGCAAATTTCCAGGACCTATCATGCTAGATGGGAATTGCTTGTGTGTTTGATGCCTATAAAAATAATGATCAGGTTCAATTTCAAATTTTATGAAGGAAAACGCAGAAAAGACCTACTAACAGCAAAAATTAATAATCTATAAGCAATTTAAAAAAAAAAAAACCTAAAGCATTTTATCACAATTCTGTCAAGTCTGACGGACTCAATAATCCATGCCAAACAGGAATTACCTCTTCAATATGCCTTTTGGGTGGCACTCCAGTTGATATTTCAATATTTCCTTATGTAGGCAATAACTCTTAAGGCAATCCTTTCCCATTTGCACCTGTTTTTATTCTCGGCACATCTACATCTTAGAATAATTTGTATCTATTTGGTCCTATTCTGACTAGTGAAGCGACATAAAATAAATTCCTCTATACAACTGTTCTTTAAAACATTGTGCATTATCCAACCTCCGCATCCCCTGAATTCTGCACGAAACAACCCAGCAGTTCCTTGTCCCAATTTTTTTCTATCATTGTTTCCCAATCCTTTCATACCATAGATATCTCCAGATACCCATGTTAGTTTCAGTTAAAATGTGATACTGAAAACTAAATATGGTACTACACATAGGATTTATCCATTTCACAGCACCCTCCACATGCTAATGCAGCCACCATGTTTTTATGAGTTTGCATTAGATTTTTACATACATGATCCATATGTATTCACGGTCCACTAGATATCTTGGGTTTCCTAAAAACTCCTCAAACTCAAAATGTCCAAAATTGAATCAGTCCTTTCTCTTTCCCTTTTACACTTCATCTCACTCCAAATATGCTTCACCTCCTAATTTTCCTATTCCAGTGCCTACACTAGAAATGGCTATAAATCTGCCAACACCTATACTCCTCCTTCACCCTCATATCTATCATCCACCTGACCATCACATTCCAAAAAAATAGATCATGTAATTTAAGAATTAGGTTCTGAGCTCAACTGCTAGAGTCTCAATTCTTGCTCTGCCTTAACCAGCTGTGTGGCCTTGGACAAGAAACCTAGCCTTTCTGTTACTTAGTTTTCTCATCTGTAAAATGAAAATAATAGACATACCTTAGCCCTATTGTGGGTTTGGTTCCAGACCACTGCAAAAAAGTAAATTATCAAAATAAGTAGTCAAATAAATTTTTTGTTTTCCCAGGGCATATAAAAGTTATATTTATAGTGTGCTGCAGCCTACTAAATGTGTAACAGTATTAGCTCAGAAAAAAATAAAATAAAAAAACAATGTATATAGCTTAACTTAAAAATGTTCTATTGTTGGGTGCCTGGGTGGCTCAGTGGGTAAAGCCTCTGCCTTTGGCTCAGGTCATGATCTCAGGGTCCTGGGATCAAGGCCGGCATAGGGCTCCCTGCTCAACAGGGAGCCTGCTTCCCCCTTTTTTCTCTGCCTGCCTCTCTGCCTACTTATGACCTCTCTGTCAAATAAATAAATAAAATCTTTAAAAAAATGTTCTATTGTTGGGGTGCCTGGGTGGCTCAGTGACGTAAGCTTCTGCCTTCGCTCGGGTCATGATCTCAGGGTCCTGGGATCAAGCCACACATTGGCTCTCTGCTCAGCGAGGAGCCTGCTTCCTCCTCTCTCTTTGCTTGCCTCTCTGCCTACTTGTGATCTCTCTCTCTGTCTGTCAAATAAATAAATTAAAAAATCTTTAAAAAATATTTTATTGTTAAAAAATGTTAACCATCATCTGAGCTTTCAGCCAGTTATAATCTTTCTGCTGGTAGAGGAATCTTACCCAGATATTGATGGCAGCTGACTGATCAGGATGGTGGTTGCTGAAGGCTGGAGTGGCTGAGGCAATTTTTTTAAGAATGAGAGAGAGGGGGTGGGGAGGGACAAAGGAAGAGGGGTAGAGAAAATCTTAAGGGTGCTCCACCACGCCCAGCATGGAGCCCAATGCCAGGCTCGATTTCACCACCCTCAGACCTGAGCCAAAGTCAAGAGTTGGATGCCTATACTGACTGAACCACCCAGGCACCCTATGGCAATATTTTTTAAATAACCCAACAGTGAACTTTGCCACAGAGACTGACTCTTTGACCAATAATTTCTGTGTAGATGCAATGCTGTTTGATACCCTTTTACCTACAGAACTTCTTTCAAAATTGGGGTCAGTCCTCTCAAACCCTGCCACTGCTCTATCAACTAAGTTTCTGTAATATTCTAAATCCATTATCATTTCAACAGTCTTCACAGCACCTTCCCCAAAAGCAGATCCCTTCTGAAAGACCAATTTCTTTGCTCTTCAGTAAGAAGCAACTTCTCACCCACAAAAGTTTTACCATGAGATTGCAGCAACTCCGTCACAATTTCTGGCCCCACTTCATCATTCTAGGACTTTTCCTATTTCCACCACATCTGCAGTTGCTTCCTTCCCTATCTTGAACCCCACAAAGTCTTCCAGAAGGACTGGAATCAACTTCTTCCAAACTCCTCCTAATGTTGATATTTTGACCTCTTTCCATGAATCATGAAAGTTCTTAATGGCATCTAGAATGGTGAATCCTTTCCAAAAGGTTTTCAATTTATTTTGCCCATCCGAGAAATCACTCTATGTATAGCAGCTACAGCCTTATGAAAAATATTTATTCAAGAACAAGACTTGAAAGTAGAAATTACTCCTCGATGCATGGGCAGAACAATGGATGTTGTAGGAGTGTGCATGCAAACATTAATCTCACAGTACATTTACATCAGAGCTCTTGGGTGACCAGGTGCAATGTCAGTGAGCAAATAGATTTTGAAAAGAATCTTTTTTCTGAGGAGTTAGGTCTCAACAGTGGGCTTAAAATATTCATTAAACCATGTTGTAAACAGATGTGCTGTCATCTAGCCTTTGTTGTTCCATTTACAGAGCACAGGAAGAGTAGATTTAGCATAATTCTGAGGGCTCTAGGATTTTCAGAATGGTGAATACTCACTGGCTTCAACAAAGTCACCAGCTTCGTTATCTCCTAACAAGAGAGTCAACCTGTCCTTTGATACTTTGAAGTCAGAAACCGACTTCTCCTCCCTAGCTATGTAAGTCCTAGCCGGCATCTTCCAATATAAGGTTATTTTGGCTATACTGAACCTCTATTTTTTAAGGTAGCTACCCTCATTAATTATCTTAATTAGATCTTCTGGAGAACTTGTTGCAGCTTCAACATCAGCTCTGGCCGCTTCCCCTAGCACTTTGATGTTATGAAGACGGCTTCTTTCCCTACACCTCATGAACCAAACTCTGCTAGCTTCCAACTTTTCCCTTGCACCTTCCTCACCTGTAATCCTTCATATAATTGAAGACTTAGGGAAGTTAGGGACCTCCTTTGGCTTAGGCTTTGGCTTAAAGGAATGCCATGGCTGATTTGATCATCTGGTATCATTTGTGGCACCCCCCCAAAACAATTACGGTAGTAACATTAAAGATCATTATCACAGATCAGATCATAACAAATAATTAAAAAGTTTGAAATACAGCAAGATTTGCCAAAATCTGACAGAGACATGAAATGAGCAAATACTACTAGGAAATGGCAACAAAACACTTGCTTCACATAGGACTGCCACAAAACTAAGATTTGTAAAAAAAAAAAAAGAAAAGAAAAGAAAAGAAAAAGAAAAAAGCCGTGTATGCAAGGCGTAAAATAACAAAGTATGCCTGTATTTTCCTCATAAGGCTGCTGCAAGCACTAAATTAATTCCTATTTGTAAAGTGCTTAGAAGAGTTATTAGCCATAACCTACAGTGAGTGCATAATAAATGTTAGCTGCTACGATAATCATTATTTTCACCTCCTTAGTATCTCTCAGGTCTGTTAATCATTCTCACCACTATTTAATCAGTTCAGATCCTTCATATTTTTTTCACCTACATTAATATCACACCTTCAAAACTATGTCTCTGCTTCTCTTCTTATCAAATTCTTTTCATTAATTTAATCATGCTATCCCCAAATTCTTTTTTTTTCTAAAGATTTATTTATTTGAGAGAGAGAGAGAGAGAGATCACATGATGAGGCATGGGGCAGAGGGAGAGGGAGAGAATCCTGGAGCAGATGGCCAGCTGAGCATGGAGCCCACCACAGGGCTTGATCCCAGAACCTTGAGATCATGACCTGAACTGAAACCAAGAGTCCGATGCTTAACCAGCTGAGCCACCCAGGCACCCCACATCCCTAGTTCTAAATGCTTCAAAAGCTTACTACCATCCTTAGGAAAGATGCAAATTATTGAGCACAGTATACAAAACCTTAGATAATCAGGTAAATTTCTCTGACCACATTTATCCCCTCTGTTCTTCTAGTGTGTGATATTTGAGCCACACTGATTTATCCCCTCTACTCTTCTAGCATGCGATGTTTGAGTCATACTGATCCACCTGAAGTAGCTGAAAACCAGACTCCCAGTCTATTTTTTTAAGTGAATTATTGAGGTTGGCCAAAAATGCTGAGACTCTGTTGCCCACCCACCTACTCACCCCATCTTATGTTTGCTTACCTTCCAGTCCAAAGAGACTAAATGATATGACGTGTCATTATACAGGAATATTTGCACAGATTTCCTACACATCTGCCTTAGCGAGAAGACATTCAGATCCATTCTTTTTAAAGTGTGGTTGGAAGATGAGCAGTATCAGCATCACCTGGGAACTTATTAGAAAAGTTAATTATCAGGTCCTGCACCGACCTACTGGATTAGAATTTCTGGGGATGGGCCCGGGAAACTGTTTTGGAACCAGCTCTCCAGGTGATTCTTATTCATGACCGTATTTAGGAAGCTCTGATGAAAATGATGCATGACTGAGTCCTCACTCTTACATGCAAGAGCCAAAAATACTATTGATACAAATACGAGTTACAAAACACATTAAGTAAAGGATACAATCCTAAAAAGTTATAATGATGAATCTCAATCAATGCTTTATAATTTGTAAGTAAAATACCAGCATTTAAAAACCACAACCAATTTAAGGCATCCTAGCCTATAGGTTGATGATAAGGCATACTGTGAGAAAGTGCAGGTAATTCCAGACACCTGTATTTAGAGCATGAGCAGAAGGAGCTACAACTTATTAAGTATTTTGTAGCACTCTGACTTCCGGTAGAATATTAGAATCCTTAGTAGACTCCCATAATGAGCTGGACTTCATTAATGAATGCTTTATTTTAGCAAACCTTAATGACTAACTGAGGGTACTTAAGTCGTCCTTAACTGTTCACCTAAGTAAAAACCCATGCATATTTTTTTCACTTGTGAGAATGAAAAATTGAACTTGTATTCAAGGATTAATTCTAAAACAAACTCTCCCTGTCCAACCACATTGAGAATCGCAGCTCTAAAGAGCAGAACCACCTTCATCTCTAACCTTTGTATATGAGCTCTCTTGCCTATAGCTCATCCAGAGTTCTCTGGGAAACTTCTCTCCTCCCTATTTCCCCAAGCTGAGATAGCTGTCCCTCCTCTGTCTTCCTCGACCACCCTGTGCAAACCTCGATAACTGGACTTTATGGTGTCGTGAAATAATCTGTTAACTTCTGTGCCTGTCAAGATCTTTTCAAAACCTGATTCTGACTGTGTAAAGAAAGGAGTAGTCAAAGGAATTCTAGCTTGATATATAACCAGTCATTTACTATACCTGTCTATTCTTAGCTTTATCACATACTTTTTCTATCTTCAGTCATTTTGAAAACCATTAATTTTTCCCATTTTGAAAATCACGCTTTAATGATGACAAATTTCACAGAGAATAAGAAATTATGCATAAGGACAGTATGAGTGGCATAAATTCTCTATTAATTCATTCATAATCTGGAATGAGAGCACAGTTTCTATTAAGACTTCACATTCTTTTTTGCCATTCTCATTCATAAATGTTACAAAACATTCAACCACTGTGAAGTCAAGAAATAGGCAGTGGGAATATGGCAACAGGCTATGGTAGAAAGAGAACTATCCTGGGAATCAGAAGATCCAGGTTTTAATCTCAGGTTGACTGATAAATACTGGTTAAATTATCTTAATTATCAAGGCCTCAGATTCCCCAACTCTAAAATATGAGTAAAAGATGCTTAAGATCCCTCTGAATGGGAATAATGAAAGTCCCATGGGTGGTTATAAAGATCAAATAAAATAATGCATATACTGTATATTGTCAACATTCATCCAGCATTCACTATTATAATTATATGGTAATAAATGAGGTACCAGGGAGGATCTGCCACAAAGTAGAATCCACACTTGTTAAACCAAAGTTAGAATTTTTTCTTGGGACTATAAAATTAGTTTTACCTGCCAGCTTTAGGGAAGTGCTATTTGGAGGCAGGTTCTTGCTGTATCTGCTGTGATCTACTCTAAGAGCATATAATGTAAAAACAAATTAGGGGACGTTCCCAACTTTTACAGCTATTCCCCACAAAGGATCATCTTAGATGGGGACCTGAGACTCAGAGAATAGTGGAGTGTGGAAGGGTGAGCACCCTCGGGGAATCAGAGATGGAAAGCCCAAAGCCTTAAGAGAAGAGGACTCTGTGAAGACAGCCTCTCTCCAAATCTGCTCACATCACCTCCAGTCACTCTTCTTCCAAACTAATACTTAACCATAATTACCTTAAGCATTTTAAAATTTTAATCTCATATACTTTACTATTACTTTTGCTTATTTTATACTATATTCCCTTATCTCACTTTACAGCTTCAATTGTTTAACTTTCTACTCTTACCCTTATTTTCTGGAATTGGAGTCCTCCTCTTTTTTTCCCTACTGTTCTCATTTATAGCTATCATTTTAAATGTCTTTATAGCTATAATTTTGAGTGTCTTAAATGTTTTTAAATTTTTAGTTCAATTTTTTAAAAAATATTTAGGTCTCTTCCAACTTTTTCTTTAAAGATTTTATTTATTTATTTGACAGAGATCACAAGTAGGCAGAGAGGCAGGCATCAGGCTGGGGCGGGGGGTGGGGGTGGCAGGCTCCCCACTGAGCAGAGAGCTTGATGTGGGGCTCCATCCCAGGACCCTGAGATCATGACCCAAGCTGAAGGCAGAGGCTTACCCCACTGAGCCACCCAGGTGCCCCTTACTTCAAGTTCTAATTTTAGTAACAGTCTGAGCTTCCTTACCTTCTTTTTCCCTTGGTCACTTATTTTGCAACTTGTCTTTATTATGGCCAGGAAAAAGCAAGTCCAGAAAAGGGCTAAAAGTAAAGAAAGTCATCATAAGCCAAAAAGGATGGCAGTTTTCCTCCTTACAAGTACTTTTTTTTTTTTTTTTTTTGCCACTCTGGTTCCCCAGTAGATTATTTGGTCCAAAGGAACTTATGCACCCAGGGGACGAAGCTAACCCACTGACCAATTCTCTCCCCCAAGGCTGTAAGACGCACTCTGCAAATGGCATCTGGATTTGGTCCAAAGGTGCCATTTGTTAACCTGAAACAATCCACTGAGTGTATGTTAAAATTCATAATTCCAAAATATGTGACCAAGACTTTGAGTCATTTCCCTAACAGAGATGAGGAGCTATTAGAACCAGAGGGATAATATGAAAATAAACATGTTTTATAAACATCATTCTGGCCACTATGCTAAAGAACCTGCTAGTGAAGTACAAAAGTGTCCATGAAGAACTCATTCACTCATTCGACAAACATGTTATAAAGCAACTACCATGTGCCTGAACTCTGATAAGCACTGACATAGCAGGGAAAGAAAAGATAAAGTGGGAGAAGCCACATACCAGAAACATGTACAGTTAATACATGCTTTAGGAGACTACTATTGCATTAGGACAAGTGAAAGCTGAGAGTGAGACTCTGATTGTGGTACTAGAGATAAGGAAAAGTAGACTGACTCAGGTAATATTTAAAAAGTAAATCACTTAGTATTCGATGGTTCAAAACAAAACAAAGCAACTGTCTAAATCATATTATCTTTTGTTTCATACAAGATTTATAAATTTTCAATTGTTTAAAGAAGAGGGCTTGAATCACTTTTTTTTACTTCAGTCCTTCTTCCATGATTTCAGTCTTTTTATTTGGTTACTGTTTCCAATCTCTGATTCTCTAATACAAGTCAAAATTTTAGAATTCTATAACTTCAGTATTTTCAGGGCAACAGACTCAAGTCCATCAACCATCACTACTAGGTTCATTCTGGGAGCTGAACATCAATAAATATAAGATATTATGGAGCTAGAAATAATACACTTAGCCTAGAAATAAAGCATTATCTTACATTCCAATCAGGAAAATCAAAGAAAGAATATTTAGGAAGAGATGCACAGTACACTGTAGTAAGCATTCACCTATAGTGCAAGTGGGAAGTTAGGGATTAAAAACATAAATCAGTAGTTGTTTGAAAGGATTTAACTGAAATGGAAATAATGTCTAAGAGATAACCATGTAACAAAGAAATGGGAAGAGTACTATGTATCTTAGTCCCTCTCTCATAATCAAACTCTGAGTTATGCTTTGATAATATATCTCTGGGCTTTACAGAAACAGACACAAGAGATCCTTCAGAAAATCTGTTGCTAGAATGCTGGCGAGGCTATAGCCCTCTCTCTCATTCATTACTCCCGTGTAAGGCCTGCCATGAGAAATCTCTTAGAATTTAGTCCACACAATGACATTCCCTTTTCTAAAGAATGCTGTTCTTTCTTTTTCAAAGTGGATAATTCTATAACTAAATACATTCCATTTTAACTACCAGGAACCTCAGAGGCAAAATAGGAGCTTCACTATATAGGTCTCCAGGTCTTTGGTTTAGGTAGTCATCTTTCACTGTTTCGACTTTGTATACTGCATCATGTGTCTGGATAAGCTCCTATAACCTTAGAAAACTGTTTCATAACAAACAACCCCCAACTTAGTGGCTTAAAACAACAATTAATTATTTATCATAATTTTACGAGTTAGCTGTGTGGTTCTACTGATCTGGCATGGGCTCGCTCCTTCACCGCAGGAGGTCAGCTGGGGGCAGATCTCACTTGAACAGGCCAGATACCCCCAAGTGATCTTTCATCTTCAAAGAGACTAGACCAGCCTTCTTCACATGGGGACAGGAGCATTCCAAGAACACAGCTCCAACGTGCAAGTAGTTATCAACTCTCTACTCGCATCACATTTGCTTGTGTCCCACTGGCCAAAGGCACACACAAACACAAACCAGAGTTACTAAGGAAGGGTATGGATACTGGAAGGAATGATTCACTGCAGGCCATTACTGTAACAATCTACCATAGTGGCTCCCTAATGGGGCCATTACTTCTCCTTCCAATCCTTCTAATACTTGAAGCATGTTATTCTTTAACAAAGTTTCCTTTCTATCTGCTTCATATCTTATCTTTTTAAGAGCTAAAATATCCTTTATGGGTGTTCTAAGCTCATACTAGTCCAACATATCAGTGAATGAGTGCTTATGTAGGATTCAGAAGTATTTTAAAATTTAAAATGCACCATATGCCACAGCAAATGCTCACTCCTAAATTCTTAAAGCTCTCATGGAAGAAATAAAAATTCCTTTAAATTTAAGTGCAAAAGCCTTTAAAAACATTAGTGCCAATTAGTTCCCCCACCATGAGGAAATACATCATTCCACTGTTGATGTCCCATAACCAAGTTATGAGGAGTTAGAGGTACTTTGTACCTCTATTCAATATTGAATGTATTATCACACAAGGATCCAAAATGTGGAGAATCTTAAAGTTAGAAAAAGAACCATTATCTTCTGATATATACACCAAGTACTCCAAAGAGCAAGATAAAAAAGATACTGAGAAGTATAAAAATGTTAATCTAAAAAACAAGAAATAACATAAACAAAATAGCAAAAATCACCAAAGAAAAGGTAAAGATTAAAGAAATTCATTTAATTTGTTTCATCTTACAAATTGTTAGTATCTTTTTAAAGATTATTTATTTATTTATTTGACAGACAGATCACAAGTAGGCAGAGGGAGGCAGGAAGAGAGAGAGAGAGAGAGAGAGGATGAGGCAAGCTCCCCGATGAGCAGAGAGCCCTATGTGGGGCTCAATCCCAGGACCCTGGGATCATAACCTGAGCCGAAGGAAGAGGCTTTAACCCACCGAGCCACTCAGGTGCCCCAGTTGTTAGTATTTTTAAGATGTCCTATGATAAGGTAATTCAACGATGAGTTGAAAAGGAAAAAAAAAAAAAACTTTTAAAGACATGACTATACTTCTTATGAGGAGTTTTGATATGTACCTTTTATCCCATTGACTTTTTTAAAAAGAAACACCCATTCAATTTCAATTCAAGACTGTAAGGCTTTGTGAAAATCAATGTGTTTTGGAAAAGGATATATTCACATGTGACTTGAGGAGTGGCTGAACAGGTAAGGTGGGGCTCTTTGGACTAACAAAATTTGCACTATGACTAGGGATAGCACACATAACTACAAAAAAAAAAGTTCAAACAGCCCTTCTGGCTGCAATTATGATGCCAAACAAGATGTTGTTCTGTGAATAGGTGGCAAAATGCTTTAGAGATTTTCCACCAGGGGAGACAAAATGTGGAACTTCACTTATGCACAGAAGACTTTTTTTTTTTTTTTTTTTTTTTTTTTTTGTTAAATTAGGCCAACAGCAGAGTTATTTTTAGATTACTTACTTCACTTTCTCTTCTTAATGGGCTGGTATACAAAATAGGACAGAAAATGCACCATATGTCACAGCAAATGCTCAAATCCTATATTCTTAAAGCTCTCATGGAAATAAAAGAGATCTCTATCTTAAAATATGAGATTTCCATTCAGATGAAATTAAGACTATAACTATTCTGACTGGTATTTAACAGTTAACAAATAAATTATATATACCTTCTTTAAAAAACAATATTAGGGAGAATTTTTCTTTTAATCATTTTTAGTAAAAATAAATAAATTGTAAGAGAAGAGCTAAAGTGTGAATAAATGTGTTGACTTACATTTCTGATTAAAGGTTAACATTTAAAGCATACAGCATTTTCAAATCCTATAATGACTAACATAGCTCTTGATTTCCTAAAGTTACAAAATTTAGATGACTCATCTACTTGCTCTTTCATAAAATCAATGTAAAGTCTGCTCAGTCTCAATTTTGCAGAAAGACGAACTTTCAGAACTTACTCTTTTGTATCTCAACACAATGCATTCTCATTTTATGATTGCAATCATGCTCCACAAAACTTACAGTCATCTTTATTTACAGTATTGCAAATTATGATAAGATAGAATGCATGACATTAAAGATATCTATGCACATAATATATGATACTTTAATAAAAAATATAACTGATTAAAAGAGAAATTCTCCCCACTTTTATCAATGACATATATATAATTTAAACTATACTAAACTGGACTTATTTTAAAATAGATTAATAAAGTCAACAAGTAACATCACACCACAAAGCATTCACCATGTTCTTTGTAATGTCCTGATTTTACTGAGCAAACAAAATGGAAGGACAACAAAAGATTTGGCACCTCTGTGGTGTTTAGACCACGGTCAGTTTTCAAATGGGATGAAGAATACAAAGTGCTTACTCCCTCAAAAAAAAATTAAGTAAAATCTCGAAAGTTTTGGTATTCTCTTATTTATCATTTTATTAAATTATAATCTTGTGAGTGCTTCGTATGTTAAATGTGCAGGCCTATTTGTTTTCTCTACAGACAGGGCAGACAAATATTACTAGATATTGTTCATCATTGTATGTAACCTGGTTTTAATAAGATTAAATGTAGCAAAGAAGTGAAACATCTTTAAACTAATATAGGTATTTAGATATAAAGAAATTGACATAACTTTGGTCTGCTGATATATTGTAACTTTTCAACAAAACAATTTTAACATGTAACCTCAGTAGATAAATTTATAATGCAAAACTAGGAAACTAAAGAATATCATGATTGTTTAATATTGCTAGACTAATAGTATTAATGAAATTCTGTGTAATAGACTACCTTAACCATACATTCTAATTCTTATGTTTCAAAATACACTTAAATAATGGGCATTCTGAAACAATCCTATACCTCTTAATTTTAAGATACAAACTGGAAGAATAATCAGGTCTAACGGCGGGAAAAATAGAATGTAAGGCTAAATACAAAAACTAGTTCTTAAAACTTGAAAGAAATCATAACATCTTGCCAGTAAAAGTATTAACAAAAGCAAAAACACTAAAGCACTAAAATCATAAATGGCTGCTTTTAGAGGAGAGTAGACTCTAAAATAGACAAGTTTACCTGCATCTAGAACTTTACCACATGTTGTGCCAGACACTAGTCTTGGTCTTGAAAGAAAATTTCAGGTCTAAATCGTAGTTAAATAATACTTTATGAAGTCAGGTCAATCAATTCTACAGGGACCAATCCTGGAGTAAAAAAAAGAGACTAGGTCCCAACAATAAACATTATAATACTGAACATTCAACCTGGTTCATACTTTTTTGGGGGGGGCGGGGATCAAGCACATAATAAATGTGGCAAGTATATAGAAAACACTTCAAAGAAGTAGCAAAATATATTAACATTTTTATCAGGTGATGCGACAGTATCTAAGTTGTTTTATTTTTGTCCTTGTCTAGTTGCTAAATTGACACTTAAATTACTTAACACTAATATCATCATATATTTACTTCAGAATTTTACTGATGATGACCTCTAAGTAAGTACAATGGACTCCCAACCTTCCCTATTTTATGAATAGACATTTCTAGGGCCAGACTAGGTATTAAAAATACCATTCCAGGGGCACCTGGGTGGCTCAGTGGGTTAAAGTCTCTGCCTTTGGCTCAGGTCATGATCTCAGGGTCCTTGGATCAAGCCCCGCATCGGGCTCTCTGCTCAGCCTCCCCCCTCTTTCTGCCTGCCTCTCTGCCTACTTGTGATCTCTGTCTGTCAAATAAATAAATAAAATCTTAAAAATACCATTCCAAAATTTGTTCTTAGTTTAAATTGATTCATTTTTCTCACTTGAAATGTAGCCCCCCCATGACACCATATTGCTTAAGAATAATTATTACACACACACACAGTAACCACTTTTTGAGCATGTGCTTTTTATTAGAGGATCACTAACACATGCTCCCAACATCAACGAGCTAAAGAAATTGTACCACTTGCCAAACCTTTCTTCCACAGAGCACATATCGCCTCAGTAAATAATTACTTCCAGACAAATGGGATAAGGCATTGTGCTTCTTAGTCTAAAGTATCCAATGTATTCTCCTACCATGGAAGAAGAGGGAAGACACATGAGTATGAAGTATCTTCAAAACACTCTTCCTAGAGCTTCCTTAGTGCCTGAAACCTGGAAAGTCCAATATTTTCAAATTAATTCCCTCACTGTGCACATGTAAATTGAGAGCAGACAGAACATAGAGGCTAGTGTATTACAGGATCACAGCAGTGCCCTGTGGAGAGCTCCCCTCCTAGAATACGATGGTCTGGGCCATTAGATGCAAAGGAGAGGATTCTAATTCCAATAAAAACTAGTAATTAACTAGCCTTATCATAAAAATAGAATATCACTTCATTTCAGAACCAGGAAAATTGGTTTTTTCCTAGATTTAAAACATAGCCAAGTTTACAGTAAAATTCCCAGCTTAGTGGTAGGCCCAAGAAGAGGTCTCCGGAACAGAGAGCAGCAACCCTGCAGAAGAAATTGCCTAATATGCCAAATTTAATGATACAGAAGTAATTTCATCCAAATCCATTAGTGGAATGCAAGAAACAATCCTAACAGGGAGTCCAAATAATACCTAGAAAGGAGAAATCTCTTAAATTTATTACATAAGACTGCTTACAAAACCTATTTCTCCAGAAAATGAGACTCCATTGTAATGATGACTCTATTAATCTAAAAACATCATGTTTAAAGCCAATCAATAAGGTCTAAGGCTTTGATAAATATAAAAAAGAAAACACTATAAAGCTGAGACAATCTTAAAATAAAGTGGACATCTACTTTTGCCACATCTAATAGCTTCAGAGAACTTCATGAATAAACAATTGTAACTTCACTTGCAAGTACCACAAACAAAATTCAAAATTAATTTTTAAGTTTCAGGTTTCAAGCTTCCAAGCTTCCAAGGTTATACTAATTCAGGCAGAGATAGTATTCAACTTCTGAGCATATGAACAAAGGCAGATTTTCCTCTAAAGAATATTCCTACATCAGCTGTTTCTAACTTAACTGCCTGACCAAAGGGGGCAAGAAAATGAGGTACATGATATATTTGTTTCAGTGAACTGTGTATTTTCCTTTCTTCCTGTTCCTCAGAATTCACAGGGCCCATTATGACAGATGCTCCCATAGCAGAATGGCTTGCCCCAATCCTAAACCTTGGCACTCTTGGGTTTTTTTTTAAGATTAAAAATAGACAAAGCAAAGCTGACAAACAAAATACTCATGCAGGAAAAAGAAAAAACAAAAACAAAAACAAAAAAAGTGGGGGAGGAGCTAGGAAAAAAGACAGTTAAAAGATCCACAGTCATCACAGAAGGGAGGGCATCTACTATCTGGCAGTCACTATGTGAGAATCTTTACAGATATTATTTTTAACTCACACAAATAATATCTTTAAACAGAATTTTCATCCATATTTTACAGATGAGAAATTTAAGTTCAGAGATCAAATAATTTGCCCAAGATCACACAGCCAGCATGTGGCTGAGCCTAGGATTTGCTCTCCATCTGTCTAATGCCAAGCCCTCCTCTTGCCATGGTGTTAAACCCACATCTCAGTTGACAAATATTCCTGCTGGGCCTCCACGGTGTGCACCCATGCTACAAAGAACTACAAAAGGAATAGAAGACATTGCTTCTGACCTCCATGCAGTGAACATCTAACAGGCATTCTGAAGATTCAGATGCCCAATCCATGAGAAGCAGTGAGGTATACACAGAGGAAAGAACACTAGTGTAGAGAGAGGGAGAAGAATTCACTTCGCTATTTCGTAGCTATATAACCTTGGGTAAGTAAGGATTGCTAGTATTTTCTCATCTGCAGAGATCCTGTAATATAATATCTGCCTTAATTATCCTACAGAATTAGTTTAACGATCCAATTAGGTAATATAAGAACCTTATTAGCGATAAAATGTTTTACAAATAGGAAATGCTCGTACTGCTATTCAAGTGTCCATAGCTCATTACAGAGCTTTGGGTAGATATCTGAATTCAGCAATAAAAAGATTGGCAGACTCACTTTTGTTTCCCCATGCTTCTGTTTGCTTTCTTCTGGCTTGTGAAGAGAGTTAATGCTAGTGAGAGCTTAACCAACTGGTTCTGGCTCTTAAAATCCCTTTACTGCCCCTGCAGTCCCACTAGTATTCTGAAGATGGCGCCTATGAGCACACACCACTTTCCCTTGCTACATCTGCACCTGAAGTCTGTCCAGGCAGCATGCTTGTTGCTTGGGCAAAGGGTAAGGTAGCCCTATTTCTCTTTCCTTGCTCCTTTATTTCCTTTTCTACCGTCTTCATTAGGCATCTCCTACAATGAGAACATCACGCTCAAGTGTCTAGCCCACCCTCAAACCCAAAGCTGTACCTCATATGGCAAATTCTTGCTGTCAACTCTACGAGAAAACCCATTTCCTAAAGGAAACTGGAGAAGTAGGTTCCCAACGCGGTGATTAAAACATTCTCCTAGGAGGTAAGGAATTTGTAAGACAAAAAGCCATTTAGCTGGCTGGGAAGAGTTTCATAAACTAGATTAGACTGTACCAATCACAAGCATTTAAAATAAATAAGCTAGGGGCGCCTCGGTGGCTCAGTTGTTAAGCGTCTGCCTTCGGTTCATGTCATGGGATCTCAGGTTCCTGGGATCGAGCCCCACATCGGGCTTCCTGCTCGGTGGGAAGCCTGCTTCTCCCTTCTCCCTCTCCCCCTGCTTGTGTTCCCTCTCTCGCTGTGTCTCTCTCTGTCACATAAATAAATAAAATCTTTAAAAAAAAAATAAGCTAAATTAATTCTCTGTATTCCATACAGTATTAGAACACGATTTCCTATCAACTTTCCCATCGCCAATTAATAGATACAGCACATTCCCTTCCTGTGGGAAGAATAATTCCCAGTTCCAAACAGCCAACTGACAAACTTTGGAAGGCCAACTACACTGCAAATACATTTGATTGAAAAAGACTTACTTTAGATAATATTCATTTTATTTTCTGTAATTTTAAGTCAACTACTACAATAATGCTTAAGTTGAGGTCAATGAAGGCAAAAACCAGAAACTTTAACTGAAATGTCACAGAAGCAACTTACACACAACTTGACAGACTTAAACATCCCAGTCCTTAAACACATACACAACCACCTCTATGTTTCTGTCTCTTTCCCCACCACTTGTCTCTGTCTTATTTTAAAGGAAGCTAATAGTATTCTCTCCTTTCTACAGTTTGTTTTCTATATGTGACATTGCAGTTTTTTTTTTTTTAGATTAGTAATAGTAACTCAAAATGTGAGCTCAGTGGATCAATAAAAATATTGGAAGTAAAAATTTGTTAGATTTCTGGAGATTATTTATTCTCTTTAGGAGTGTATCTTTTAAATTCTAAATCAATTTTATTTCTGCGCCTGGGTGGCTCAGTGGGTTAAGCCGCTGCCTTCGGCTCAGGTCATGATCTCAATAGTCAATGGATCGAGTTCCTGGTGCTCGTGTTCTCTGCTCAGCGGAGAGCCTTCATCCACCTCTCTTCTCTCATGCCTCTAAAATCTACTTGTGATTCTCTCTCTGTCTACTAAATAATAAAATCCAGGTTAAAAAAATAGCAAAATAAAAAAATTTTATCAAATTTTATTTCTGATGACCAATGAAATTTCACAGATTTTTTTTCACTTATCTATACTATTTTCCTTAAAAACACACACTTTATAAATAAACTATGTATTATATTAGCTCTGGTTTCTAGTGTTTCTAAAAGCAGTGGATATCTTCAACTACCACCTTGGTCTGTCATAATTTTCATATTTTCTAAAATTGCAGACAGCTGGCCCTTCTCTAGAACTACTAAAGAATCAGAGCAATCCAGGTTAGGCCTGGAAATTAGCATTTTAACAGTTTTTACCAAATAATTCTTATAACCAGCAAGATCATCACAGATGAATTTTTCACTTATCTATACTATGTTTCCTTAACAACATCATTTATAACATTTTATAAACTATGTTAAAACATATTAGAGCTCTTTATTTGAATAAATGTTTCTATCTTCTAGCAGTAAAGATTTCTTCAACTAACAATATATTTAGCTTGGTCTGTCATAATTTTCGTAGGTTATTTTCCAAGGGAGAATTCAACTGGCACAACAAAAAACACTCTAAATTTACTTAAACTTTTATTGCCACATATCGAAATTTAAACTAAGAACTAGTTAAAATGACTACATGTTCTTATTGAAAATATGACAAAAAATGACAAATAACAGTACGGTTCTTTACTTACAGAAATAAGGGTTATAAACAGACATAGTAATAGTTTTTTTTTAAGATTTTATTTACTTATTTGACAGATAGAGATAACAAGTAGGCAGAGAGGCAGGCAGAGAGAGAGGGGGAAGCAGGCTCCCTGCTGAGCAGAGAGCCCGATGCAGGACTCGATCCCAGGACCCTGGGATCCTGACCTAAGCTGAAGGCAGAGGCTTAACCCACTGAGCCACCCGGGCGCCCCACATAGTAATAGTGTTTAAATCAAGTTTTTCTTCAATGTATATCATCTATGTTGGCAACAGTAGTTTTTGTTTTGTTTTGTTTTACCTCTAGTTGTATTCCCTCCTTTGCTTTTAACATTTTCAAATAAATAAATAAATAAATAAAAAGAGCACCTGGTTCCCAGATGAAGACCAGAGCAGTTCATGAGTGATGCGTATCTCAGCGGCCCCTTTCCCTGACTGCATTAGGTCTTTTTGCACTTTCTGTTTTTTAGGTCACACAAATACTGTAAGTAATGTAATGAAACCACAGGCTTGTCTGTATTTTCTCATACAGCCAAGCCCTGATTCATAAATATTTCATTGATTGTTGTCTTAACTCTAAAAGAGATTGGCCTGTATTTTTCTTGCTTTATTCGAAACCTCTCTCTTCTAAAAGCGATTCTGATGGTGACTTTGGTCAAGAAGCACATACTACACTGTAAAAATGACTTTCCTTCAGTAAGATGGCAGCTGCCTAGGCCAATGAATCAGAAATGTTTCATACTCAGAAACAGAAAATTCATGTGGTTCTGAACTAAAATATTTCAAAAGAAAATTCAGCATTGTATGACAGAGATATGTTTTCTGAGCTTTAAAATGACAAGAAAAGGGTTCACATAAGTACCCTTAGGTCAAAGAAAACAAGGAAAATTCAAGATGAGTTCACAGGGAAAGACTAGGAGGAATGGGTATTATGAGTTAGGTGGGTATCAAAAAATCACAAATTGCTTATTCAAAACATGGAACAGTGGAAGCCAGAAAAGGATTAAAATTCCAAGAAAAAAACTCAGAAATGATGTTGTTCAAAATACAACTCTTTCATACAATAAATAACAAATGTTACCTCAAATCAGGCCTCCTGTCTGAAAGAGAGATGTGTATTCTGAAGAGGGGAAAAAAAAAAAGAGTCCAGCTGTTAGCTGAGCATTGTCGATTTGCCCATAGCAAGGAAGAAAGAACATCAAGGAAAAGAACTATTCCTCATTCTTAGTCTTTTCATCCATCTTCCCATCTCCTCCAGCTTAGAGTATATCATCTACAAAGTTTATATCAAAAATAAGAACAGGAACATTCCCCAAGACAAACTCTGCAAGATTGGCTTTAGTTAACCTAAAAAATATAAATAAAGAAATACCAGAACACATAAACAGAAAAACCTAGCTACAGGGTCACTGTAAGTAAATACAGGAGGAGATTCTCTTTACGCAAAGGCACAGGAGCAAATCTAGTTGAAGAGCCGTCTGACTGTTAAAGAGCCGTGGTGTGAAGTTTTCAAATTTCCCATTCCAGCCAGATACTCCACTCATCTAACTGTACCCCAGGCCTCTGGTCTACCCATACCCTCACTTGCCAGCATACATAAAAAGCTTTGAGATGGGCCAGAGCTTTGTCTCATACTTGAAGCTGCGCTGCTTCAGGACTCTTCAACCTGTCTGGGGACCTTCCTGACATCTTTGTATTGCTCCGACCTCTGGAAAACTCATGTGAAAGACATTCTTGACTCACTATCTACATCTCTGATGACTCACCTGATAATTGCACTTTATTCACCAGATTTAGGCTGTGATACTCATTATAACAAAAGTTGAGCATCTAATAAATTACTGGCATCCAAATAATTTCTTCTTCCTGACAGCTTAAGAAGCAATGAGGAGAATTACTACTTGGGCCTGAATAGCAATGAAAAGGGAAGAACTCTCATGAAAGAATTTGTCGATTTTAAGCTCATTCCAAGCCAGTGTTTAAATGTGGCATGGATTTTAGTAGCATCAGTTATAAACTATGTTTATAACTATATGAATGTGTGTGTGTGGGGGGGGCAAAATATAATCCATGGGCTAAAAGTGGCTCACATTGATTTTGGATGATCAGTGAGTTAAGAATGGTTTTTAAACAGCTGAATAAATACCAAAAGAAAACTATTTTGTGAAATATGAAAATTATATGAAATGCAAACTTTAGTGTCCATAAACAAACCTTACTGTCACACAGCCACATTTATTCATTTAGGTATTGTTCATAGCTGCTCCTAAACTATATGGCAGAGTTGAATAGCTGTGGTAGAGACCTATGACCCACCGAATCTATATTTACTATCTAGCCCTTTACAGAAAAAATTTGCCATCCCCTAATATATGATGGCTTGGCATGAAACTCTAACATAAAAAATGGCTTGGGATAAATATCTATGAAATGATGAGTTACTGAAAGTGAAATTATGACCCTATCGCCAGCCTGAGAAGGCATTAAAAAGAAGAAAAGAAAAAAAAACAGAAAATAGTTTAAAAAAAATCAGAGTTACACAGGGATTATTTGACCTCAGAAATAATATCACATGTCAAGGAATAGTACAGAAACATGACTCAAAGCTTTAATAAATACTTAAAATGGGCTGAAGCAACCTCCTCCTCCCCTCATAAAAATCTAAGAATGCTTCAAGATCTTATTTAGGTATAAGAAAAAAATATAAAAGAAGACATGAGGCTACTGTTTGGTGACAGTGGTATATTATCAGATAACTGAGATGAATCTTCTCCACCAAAAAGGAAAGTATTGAAACTAAAATGGAAAATCAGATATGATTAATAAGAAAATCAAAGCTCAGGAATTAATAAGAGAACAATGAAATAAATCACTTCAGTGAAATATCACTTCAATGAAATAAATGAAATAAATGCATGGCCAATGGAAGACAATCTCAGGGTATTAAAAGTAAATGTTATAGGAGCGCCTGGGTGGCTCAGAGGGTTAAGCCTCTGCCTTCGGCTCAGGTCCTGATCTCAGGGTCCTGGGATGGAGCCCCACACTGGGCTCTCTGCTCAGCAGGGAGCCTGCTTTTCCCTCTCTCTCTGCCTGCCTCTCTGCCTACTTGTGCCCTTTCTGTCCAATAAATAAATAAAATCTTAAAAAAAAAAAAAAAGTAAATGTTACAACAGAACAATGCTGATAACCCTGAAGAGTTATAAACAATAGGAAAGCAGACATAATACATAAGAGGGGCAAATGCTACTTTATTTTTTAAGGTAAAAGGATTCTAGAAAATGAAGATCAGTGATCTTGACATTATTCCTCAACAAAATTCTAGAACAGGTTACTAAACAGATGGTTTGTGAGCACTTAAATTTAAAAAAAAAAAAAAAAAAAAAAAAAAAAAAAAAAAGAACCTGCCATGGATTTGTTAAAAATAAGCCATGCCAAACCTTGTTTCCTTTTCTGACATGTTACTAGATGAGTAAATCAAAGAAATGCAGTAGCTATATAATAGCTAGACCAAGAAAAGCACAGAGAAAAGTCTCTCATGGCCAGGTTGGGGTATGTCCACTTACTATCGGTGTAACTTTAAGAAAATTTCTTAACATCTGGGATAAGAGGCAAATTTCATATGTCTCTCATGTGTCTACATGTGTTGTGACAAAGGCAGTGGCAGATTTGTTCTAGACTGTCTTTCCCCAAATGTTTGTAGAGCAAATAGCCTTTGCAGACAGAAACAGTGTCTCCCCATGGAATAAAGGGGAAGTTTACCTACAGTCCGTTACAAAAGATCTGGGTTCCTAAACGTGGCATTCCACATCCGTGAAATAACTCACTGAGTATGCCCCCATGAACCTGAGCCACTCTACAGAACTCCTGTAGGACTCGGGCTGGGAGAGGGGGTGGGCAAGGAACCGAAAAGAATCAAGAAGCTCACACTGCTTGCTGTAAGGGCGGTAATAAAGTCCTCTGCCTCTGACCCCGAAGTCTTGGGTCTTCCGCAAGCATCCAGAAAGCAGTGTGGCTACTTTGTTGGCTTGCAAGGAGGGTGAAATTTCAGGTCCTTCCCAACTCAGCTTGCCATTTGTAGAATGGGGAAATAACAGAACCTCCTTATAAAGGTATTATGAAGAGTACATGAATTAACACACACAAATTGCTTAGAAAATGCCCATTTAAACTACCTGCTCTGTGAATGCTATCCATTATTAAGATTGATTTCCAATGTTTATGGGTAGGTAAATAATCACATCCAAAGGATTACTGACAAGTGAAGGAATCCACGTGCACTAACTTTAGTAAAGGCTCCATTCTTAACCCTATTCTGCTCAATGTTTTTAAAAATAATCAAATAGAGCTACAGAAATATATTAATCAAACTATGGATGACACAGTCGCTGACACAGAGCATAGAATCGGGATTTTGTTTAGATCTTGAAATGTTGAGTAAACTATAAAAGAAGAATTTAAAAGACACACAAATCCTACTTCTAAAATAAACTAATCAAATTATTCACTCTTGGCAACTTCTATAAAGTGAATTACAACTCAAGTGAAAATGCAACATGACTAAAAAATGAATTGCTATTAGGTCAGAGGGAAAAGAAGGTGGAGATAAATTTTCAATGTGTTCTGTTCCGGTGAGGCCAACTCTTGGTGTGGTATTTAGCTCTGCGTACATTTTAAAGGGAAACTCTGGCAAACAGAAGCATACCCAGAGGAGAGTTATCAGAACTGTGAAGAATGAAATAAGTCCTTACAGTATATAAAGTATAATAGGGGAATACCTGACTTCTTTAGCTACAGAAAGGAAAGATTTAGCGGAAATGAAAGCTTTCATACATCTCCAAAGTCATCGATGTGAAATACACTGTGTAAATTCAAAGGGTAGAGCTAGAAATAATGGCTGATTCTACTTCAGTATAAGGAAGAACTCCTAAAGAATTAAATTTTTTCAAATGTTGGATGTTAAGATAACAAATTTTTCATTCATGGAAGTTCCTGAAAGCCACTAGCCTGAATTATGACCATAGGTACCGCCTCCTTCACATCCAGATGTCCTTTGACTGCTCAATTCTTGTCTGTTAAAAAAGCCAACCCACCAGAAGTTTCTCCAGGCTTCTTGTCTGCTTTCTCTCCTATCTTTCACTCCCTGGTTTCCGTTCCATTTCAGCCCACCTAGCCCCTTCGAACTGACAATTTGTTCTTAGCAGCCCATGTGACCCTTTGATTCACCTCAGATATTCCCTTTCCAGTCACTGCAGCCCGTAGGCCATTTAACGAAGGCTCCTGGTTAAGAAACCCTAGGCTTATCTCCCGTCTGACTTGGAAGGGAGGATGGAAAATCAGTTTCATGAACTCAAAGACTCTCTTCATTTCCAGGGCTCTCTGATTCTTCTTACTTCTTTTGCCCCTTACATAAACTGGTGGATGATCCGTGATTAAGGAATAAACAAATAAGTGAAGGAATAAATGAAAAAAAAAATATTGAACAACTGATGATGAGCCTCTTTCTTCTTTAAAAACTGGTTACCTGAATGGGTCTTATATACTCCAAACAGATGACAAGGGGTGAAAAGACATGAACAGTAAGCACCCATGGGTACAAGAAAAGCAAGTATGAAAGCAAGAGAGACTGGGGGTGGGAGCAGGAGCAAGGGAAGAGAATTATGGTAAAAACCCCCAAATTAATTTTTAGAAATCATTAGTCAGTAATGTCTCTTGTTTGGAAGCCATGCCAATTTATAAGGCAAAATAAAATTTGAGGCTCTATAAAAATATATTTGAGTAGAAAATGAGAGAATTCTAAACTCCTGAGAAATTACAACGGGAACAAGCAACTACATTATTGCGGAGAAAAAAATAATACACCACAACAATATGAACGAGTCTCAAACGCATGATGCTGAGTGAAAGAAGCCTGACTCCGAAGGCTACAGGCCGTATGATTTTATTTATAAGACAGACTTGAATATGGTACATGTATACAATGGAATATCATTCAGCTATAAGAAGGGAGGATATTCTGTCATTTGTGATAGACAGCATGGATGGACCTTGAGCACATTATGCTAAGTGAGATAAAGTCAGACAAAGCCCATTACTGTATGATATTACCATGTGGAATCTAAAAAAATTCACACTTAGAAAAAACGTCAAGTAAAGTGGTGGTTACCAGCGGATCGGGGTTAGAGATTAACTGACTATATTGAAGGGTTCAAACTTGTAACTTGCTTGTAAATAAGCCATAGAGATCTAATGTATCCTGAATATAGACTACAATATGGTACTACAATTATGTAATATGATAAATATCACTACAATGGCAATCATGTTATAATAGACAAGTGTATCAAAGTAACACACTAGGCCCCCAAAATTTACACCGTATAAAAACTTGCCCCAAAAAAGTGGGGGGAGACTTGAAAGGGCAAAACTATAGGGACAGGATACTGATCAGCAGTTACCAGGGCCTAGAGGATGAAAGGAGATTTTGACGAAAAGGCACATGGAAACATTTTGTAGCGTGATGGGACTGTTCTATATCTTAACTATGGTGGTGATTACACAACTATTTATGTTTGTCAAGATTTACAGAACTTTACACTAACGGGGGGTGAATTTCACCATATATAAATTATCTTTAACAAAAAATGGAATGAAACAAAAGAGCTTAAAACAACTTCATGATGATGAGTAATTAAAATAGACATAATATTGTCTATTTGTCTATCAATAGACACAATAAAAGAAAATTACCAGAATCGTTTCTACAATATAATAGCCAACATTTTTTTTTTTTTTTTTAAGATTTATTTGAGAGAAAGAGCACATGAACACTGGAGAGGAGCAGAGGGAGAGGGAGAGGGACAGAATCCCAAGCAGATGCCCCACAGAGCAAGAAGCCTGTTGCGGGGCTCAGTCTCAGGACCCTGAAATCATCACCTGAGCCGAAATCAAGAGTTAGATGCTCAACCAACTGAGTCACTCAGACGCCCCCACAACATTCTTTCTTAAAATGAAATGTTAAATATATCGCCAAATACATTTTTTAAAAAATAACTAAATATATTTTTACTGTCTCATGTATAGTTAACATGTAAAAATAAAATTATTCATTCACATTCCATTTCTTAAATATCCTCTCATAAGAAACATAATCCTAGGAATAAGAAAATAAACATTAAATATTTTTCTTAGTTATGTATTCATAGCTTGTTACCATATATTCTCTTTCATTGTACATTTGCACTTAAAATTTGATCTTATATAGTCAGAAAAACAAGTTGTCTCTTCAAATAAAAACAAAACTTATAACAATGTTCCTTTAACATAGCAATATGAGTAAGCATGTACTTAGTCATATTTTAGAATCTGGTATTGATACAGACCAGTGGAAATGATATATTTCCAGGATACAATTAAAAGGATATCAAAGAGAACAAATCTGTAAAATTAAATACCAATTAGACGTAACAAATCACTCTGCCTTGTTCTGTTTGCGGAACAGTATGAGGAACAGACACGTAGGGGAAGGGACAGTTTGACATTTATGAATATTACAAAAGAGCAAAGAATTAGAAGGATAAAATAACTTAAAAGCATGCTTTTCTGGAAGTAAATATTATAAAGTGATCAAAATTATAGATTTAAAATTATTTTATTTGGGACAACACGAAGCCAGGCCGTCCAATGATTTCTATTTTAAGTTACAGGAATATACATTCTCTAACAAGGTAAAACACATTGAAATGTGCGTGTTTGCAAGCTTACATCACTGTTAGAAACTCCCACAATTTATAATCCCTTACCTTCTGAGAAGAAGTCTTTGTTGCTATTCTCCTTGTTTGTCTGCATAAAGACAAACCTTTACCGCCACGAGAAAAGCAGCCAGAATAAACAGAGAGAGCAAACTT
Source organism: Mustela putorius furo (assembly GCF_011764305.1). Taxonomy (NCBI): domain Eukaryota; kingdom Metazoa; phylum Chordata; class Mammalia; order Carnivora; family Mustelidae; genus Mustela; species Mustela putorius. Next base: position 71,371,740 of record NW_025421998.1, on the reverse strand, counting down.
TGCATGACGGGAGGGCACACTTCATGGGGTGCATACACCAACTGTATGTGTTGCACAACTAGGGGATGGGGCAGCAGAGCAGTGAAGACTGATCTAGGCGAGGCTCTAAAAACTTTTTAGCAGTAGCCAGGAGAAGTAGAAAGATGCCTCAAGAGATTTGGGGCAAAACTTCCTATGTGGCACACTGTATAAAACCGTGTCACTCCCTTTAAGCCAAACTACAGCAAAGATATGTAGTATTCCTGTAGCTGGGAGTTGTGTTTCCTTTAAAGCAGCACAATGCATAGGCTGGACCATGTGGCAGCCCGACATTTTATGTGGGTTCTAAAAATGTATGTCTGTGTGTGTGAAGTCCATCAAAAAGGGGAGCTCTAATTTTAAAAGACAAAGTTTATCAAACAGCTTATCCAACTCCACACTTTATTTCTGGATTGGTGACGCCTCGAGCTAAATATATGAATGAGCACAGGACCAAAGCAAAATTGTGAAGAAATTAATATTTTGGAAAGTTAATGACATGCAATTCAGGGGAGAGAATGCCAGGGGGTTATTTATTCCGAAGCTCTTACCCCAAACGTGATCAACCCCATGTGAACTCTACCTTCTCTGCTTGTCTCAGTGTTCTGGTTAAAGGAGAGGAGGCTCCATTCCTGACAGAAAAGGAGGAGTGGTGTGAAAACACCCAGCAGGCTGAGGTAATAGAAGAATAATACTTTTGGATTTTAACTGAGTCCCCCTGAGCTGCATAAGCAGTTATTTGTGGTAACCATTGTTAGTTTTACTTGTTTTTATTTTATGAAGTATCTTTTTCTTTCATTTATTCATTTATGTGTGTTTTTATGGCAGTAAAGGGAGAACATGTTCACAGCTTCAAATTTGGTTCTATGTATTTCAAAAAAGACCTTAACTGAAAATAATCTAAAAACTAATCCAGGCTCTTTTTAATTTTGGAGGAAATAACCTACTCAACATCACACAACAGTCATAGACAGACAAGGACCGGAATGCACGTCTCCTGGCACTTAACACAGAATTCTGCATAGTAAACCAAACTGGTTATTTTACCAGCTGTAATAATAATTACACTTTCCAGAAGGATCCATCTTCCTTCACATTCTAACATGCATTATGATTACCAAAGAAGGGCTTTAATACGAAATGTCCGACTCAGAACAAGGAAAGGCGAACACAGTGGAATGGCCAGATGCAACATGGAGGGCACTGGGTATCCAAGGAGCCAGAGAAGAGTAGCAGAAGATGTAAGTTAGTAATTTTTTAAAAAGGGAAAAGTGGGGTAATTATGTAATAAAAGCCCACTTTGCCTTGTTTCACAGTTTTCCAAGGGCTACACCTTCACTGATGGAGTAATAAAGTATCAGAACGATTTTGAAAGATTTCATAATTCAGTCTGGAGGAGGAAGGAAGGGAAGAGAAAAATGAGAACGAAGGCCAAGAAGAGAGCTCTCCTTCATTATCAACAGAAATGATAGAGACTCCTTTTCCTGTTCTCAAGGTATTTAAAATAAATCTGCTGAGCAAGTTAGTGTGTATTTCAAATATGGACATAATATGTGAGAGGGAGATCTACAGAGCCTCAGGTTTATAAGAAAATAATGAATGGGGATTAAAGAGGACACTTGTTATCATGAGTACCAGATGATTTATGGAAGTGTTGAATATACTGTACACCTGAAACGAATATTAGTTAACACGGTATGTTAACTAAGTGTAAATAAAATAAAAGCTTAAAAAGAAAATAATCTGTGTATTTGTTTGATGTTTTATGGAAAGTTGTATTACTAACCCATACCTTAGTTATGGGTCCAAAAGCAATCTGAGCAAGCTCAATAGTGAGATTTTAAATTTGGAGAGATGGACCTTCCATCAAATCATAAATCCTCCATCTGCTCTGTTTAAGGATAGATACGGAAAGAATGAGACAAAAGAGAAGTAGGAAACTTACAGTGTGTGAGCCAATGCAAAGAAGGAAAGTCATCTAAACCCAAAGGTTTTCAGAAGAGAACTTGGCTTAACCCATTTTCATTTTGACTAAACTAAGCATTATTATATTGAAGCATTCAACTATTGAGCATTTGTTGTTATCCAGAAACATAAACATCCATTCACACCTTTTAAAAGTTTTTTTTTTTTTAAAAGTTAAGTGCAATATTGTTTCTCAGATGGGAATAAAAAAGAGATACAAAATACTGAACTAGAAGTATATCCACCAGAGAGCAGAGCCACGTCTTGGTCAATACAGTAGTGAACAGTTTTCCCAAATGTGATAAAGTATAAAATAAGCGTAAAGTAAAAAATAATTTCAGTCACACAAAAAGTGAGGCACTGATACAGACAGAAGTAATTTCTTGTACCTCCAACAAGTCATTCATTCTTTTTTTTTAATTTTATTAGTTTTATTTTTTTCAGTGTTCCATAATTCACTGTTTAAGCACCACACCCAGTGCTCCATGCAATACGTGCCCTCCGCAATACCCACCACTAGGCTCACCCAACCTCCTCCTCCAAAACCCTCAGTTTGTTTCTCATTCATTCTTAGCTGCTACCTAATGCAAGGCACCGTTCTAAGCATTGGGTTAGAACAGTGAACAGAACAAAATCCCTGGCTCCACGGAATGTACGTTCTCATCGGGAGGACATATGATAAATAAACAACTTGTAAAAATGTCAGTTGATGGTGGTGCTGTGGGGCAAATGAATGTATGGTAATGGTGGCAAAGCAAGGTCTATGAGGATTTATTATTTTATACAGGACAGTCTTCTCTAATAAGGATATGTTTGAGCAGAGGCATGAAATCCGTGAAGATATCTGAGTGTAGAGCATTTCAGACGGAGAACACAGAGAAAAACTCTGAGGTGGGAATCAGCTTATCCTGTTTTGAGAAATATCAAGGAAGCCAGTGTGTCTAGAGTTGACCGAATAAGAGGAGAATGTTAGGAAAGAATGTCAGATAGGTAGCAGGGGTCAAATAACATGGACTTATATAAGGTCTTTGTCTTTTATTCTCAGGGACATAAGAAGCTGCTGGAAGGTTTATAGAGAAGAGTGACATAATCACATATTTTTAAAAGATCGCTCTGCTGTGTGGGGAACAAACCGTGGTGCCTAGAGAGAGAAGAGGGGGAGATAAATAGCTACTGCAACATTTCAGGGAGGAGATGACAGTCTATCTGATCAGATGGGCAGCAGTGATGGTACCAACTAAATGTACCAAACAAGACTGGGGAGTGGGCGGGGCACTTAGCTAAACTAAAGGCAGACGGAGAAAGGGAAAAAACTGAAGACAAAAAGTAAAGAGTTAGCTAAAGGCATACAGATATAGATCAACCAAATCCTGGAACATAACTTTGGGTGAAGTAATAGTGAGGAATAGTTCTTAAGGATGTTGGGGATCTTTTTTTTAAATGAGATGATTTTATGACAGTCTACATATGCTAAGATGTTAAGCTATTTGGATTAGTGTACTATAAGTTTCTCCTCGCTATCTGCCAGTGAGAAATTTTATAAATGCTTTCTCTGAAATATGTCTACCACTGATTTTTTTTTTTTACCCCCTAAAATACACTTTAAGAAAGTTTGTTATTTTCTTAAATTGAGAAAAAGTTGCAAAATGAGGGCTGTAGTTGGGTATATGTACCAAAATAATACAAAACTAAAAAAATACAAAAAACTCTCACAGAAAATGCCGTTATAAAACTTAAGAAAGAAATGAATACCACAGAAACCTTACACTATTTCTAGTAGCATGCCTTATTTGAGGAATTCAAAGTTAATTTCCTTAACTTCCTAAAAAAAAAGTATAACATTCTCATGACATAAATCTTTTAGGCTTATGTTAGAAAGATCTTTAAAAAGAAACACTAAAAACTTAAATAAATTTTAAATCAACATTATCTTCCACAAAGTATATTTTAAGCCTTCCAAGACAGAAATAAAGAGAAATTAAGGAACATTAATAAGCTAAAAATGCTGAGAGCTTTTAAACCCCTGGGGATTCATTTGTTTCACAGCAATGTGCTTCACAACACTTAAATTATTTGTTTTTGCTAATAAAAATAATATGCCATAGAGAAAGGAATGAAGACATATTTATCAATATAATGGGAAGGTATGTTCTAGAGATCCCTGGTAGATTATAGGAAGAGGGAAGTATACAACTGAATGGGAAATTGAATGAAATTGGTAAAATATAGATCCAAGAACATTTATTTCAAATATCAAGGAATTTAAAAGGTTGAACCTGGGCCTGCATAGATAATTTATGGAAAAAAATTTATTTTAAACAAAATTTTAGATAAAATTACATAAACTGAATTAACGTAGAATTTCAATTGTTCATAGAAAGCCAGTTGGACAGGTAAAGAAATACAAGAAAGAATAAAAACTCATAATTACAAATTATTACAAAACTCATAATTACAAAGTGAAAAAGTATTAGGATCCAAAGCTGAGAACATTAAAATATAATGTAGCTTTGAAAATGAAATGGGGATGGGAACAGTATACCTCATGTCTGAGCCCTGATACTCTTAATTTGGCTGCTTGGCAAAAATCTGTAGAGATAAACACAAATTCCCAGTCACTCCAACTACAAAATTGAGATTACATTCCTAAGAATTAGAACAATACTTAAAATACCACATTTGAGAAAACAGCAAAATACCGAGGCACCTATACAGAGAAAAGCAGTTTTAATACATACTGAAAATAAGTCACCACATACATATAGGTTTATTTTTCATTTTAATATTAATAGTGTTGGAACATAATGCACCTAAATCTTCTTGAAGGACCTCTCTCCAGCATCTCAGTGCTCTAACATTAACCTTTTAATTGGTCATAATAATTCGTCACATTTCACCAAAGTTACTCTTTTTTACTTGTTTTGTCTGGAAAATTGGGGGTGGGGTCAGATAAATACACTGAGCAGAGCAAATAAGTGTATACAAAAATACATCAGAGGCAATGACAAGGCAAAAGTCAGCAAATGGAAGTAAGTGCCCATTAGTTTTAATAGGTAGGAATACCTACAGAGAAGAATATTCCACAGGAAAGAGTATTCCACTATCTGAGAATTTACGAAATTCAACGGCAATGAATTTTCACATAAGCAATGCTGATCTTAAGAAAAAAAAGTAATGGTATTTTTAGACAACTCCCCCAAACTATGCTTAGTCTGCTGAAAGAAATATTTATGGGGTCCATTTGCAAGTTCTGAAAGACAAATGAAGAAACCAAAGTTCTAGAACAACTCCAGGGAAAGGACTTAAGCCTCATGAAGAAAAGAAAAAAAAAAAAAAAAACCTCTAGGAACCTAAAATATTTTACTTGATAAAGACTATGGAAGTGACATGACTGGAGGTCAATTATATTAAGAGATACACAGTTGGATCTAAGAAAATATTTATGTCATCTAAAGAAGGAATAGAACTAAAGTAAACTATGGCATATAACATTTGATTTAGGCATTAGATTCTCTGTGATCATAAGCCCCGGAATATGTTTAAGGAAAGTTGCAAACACCTGGATTACTTTTTCAGGCCCTTAAGAAAATATGCAACAGTCATTCTGGGTTGGGTCTGATCAAGTTTGTTAGAAACTCTATGAATTAGGGAGTACATAAGTAAGGTTACTTTGAAAATCTATGTAAATCTTAAGCTCTCATTGGGCCTGATTTAAGAAACAGGCTTTCTTTCTTCAAAGGGCAGTATGAATCTGGGCACTGGTTAGAATATTTGAAATCCATTCAATTATCACTAAGAGTACTACCATCTATGAAAAGTTAAAGAAAAAAAGAAAAAATAGTTTGAGTATGTCAAGAATTAGTATTCAGTAATTGTAATGAAATGGTTATTTCTGAATTCAGTGGTGACTTGCAATTTTGTCTAGCAACAATCAGGTCAAGAGAACTTTTCAGTGGCATTGTCTACTTACAAGTCAGTGGCTTCTTTCTAGTTTAATTTAGAGAGGAAGAAAATACATGACCACTTCCATCATTCAGTTTTCTATCAGTATTATAACTAATAGCTGATCTAACATGATACTATCAACTCAGAAATAGACAAGGGTGATGAGGCAGAGCCAGCTATAAATCCTTAAAAATATCACAAATAATATGCCCTTTATGTAATTGAGTTCCATATCCCTCACATTTTCTCTTGAAATAAAAATGTCTGGTAAATTTGTCTGGCTATGTTCATTACACTGTTATATGCCCTATGAGTCTCAGTCAAACCATGAAGTTATTTTCACATATTTAAATATACTTTTAATAAAGTATAATTCCAATAGCTATGCAAAGAGAGTTGGTCTGTGTTTTTAAATTCTTGCTTGTACAAAAGGAATAGAACTCATTACAGGTTATCTGTAAATTTAATGTTCACCTTTTTTCCAATTTTTATGGTGTGCCACATACAACAATCCCCCCTATTTAGCTTTCTAGAATATTACAAGGATTCATTTTATTAGTAAAAGCAAAACCACTGTTCTATCATCAGTGCAAAGAAATAAAACTTCAATGACAGTTTATTTAGACACAACCATTAACAAATCTATTCATGTCCTAAGGTAATTAAAGGTCTCTTTCCACCCAGAGTATGAATTCTATGAAAACAATATTCAAGTCTAAAATTTCCATCACTCTGATCCCAAAATATTAGTTGAGAAATTTTGATAAACAGTTAAAAATAGTTCATAGTTGTTATTTGTATATAATTTCCTTTGATTATTCTAGCACCCACTGTAGTGCAGTGATAACATATTAATAATCTATGCATAAAAGAAAGCATGTATTATACTGTTTAAACTGAATGATAAAAAGTATTCTCTTAAAAATCTTTGTATTCTTATACTTAATAGTGAACTTTATGCTGATCTTTGAAAATTGAGTGTCCTCTCTCCCTTACCTACAGGCATCTATCATGAGGTTTCCAGTCTCCTCCTTAAAAGTTAGTAACTTGATCACAAACATTTATTTCATTCAGTTTTGAATAACAATGAAATAGTGGGGTTCTTAAGCAAGCACTGAATTGAACAACTACTGAAGGTGGGTCTAGATAAGTAATAAAATGTAAGGAAGGAAGGAAGGGAGAGGGGGAAGGAAGGAGGGAGCGACAGAGAAAGGGAAGAAGGAAGGAAAGAAAAGAAAAAACGACTTTTAAAAAGCTTCAAAACTAAAATGAAATTTTACGAGGCTAATGATCATCGTGCATATAACTTTATACCCGCTTTATTAATGGCATACACAAATAAATCAAAATTGTAAATTAATTGTTTAACACCACTAAACAAACATTACATTTTAAAATTCCACTACACTGAGAATATACTTCTCCATAACTCATAGTGACAGAAAAGATAAACAGGCCCCTTGACAACTTAAAACATTTCCCGAGGTACGCCACAACGCAAGACTGAAGAGGAAAGTATCTGAAAGCTCATCTCTGCTTCAGTGTTGACCTCTAACATGGGCTTGCTATGAACACACCCCTCCTGTCTCCACCGCGGCCTCGCCAAACTACCTGGGTGAGGAGAGCGTGCAAAGATGTGCCTTCCAGGCAAACTTTTGCTTTCTAAAAGTTAATCTCTCCAAATACTTCCAGTTGGAAAACGTCCACTTCAGCTACTTGACACCAGGGCGTCACTTTCTCCCCTCGGCTTACCTGCTCCTACTTAATTATTCTTCCAAGTAGACTCTGGGCATGTTGGGGAGGTAGCTCTTTAAGCACTTCTGAATCCATGATGACTGTATAGGTACACATCTTACACACTCCCACAGGTCTTTCACACCCTTTTTCCCTCCGGGGCCGTTCTCAGCACTCACCCAGGCCACGTCCGGAACGCCTGCCCACCTGGGAGCAAACAGTACTCGAGGAATAATCCTCAAGATCAAGAAACTGACCGGATTTCAACACGTGGTGAGAGAAAATGGGGGTGGGAGGGGTTGCAGCATTACAGATAGCAGCTGTCCATTAAGTGGTTTAAATCTGTTGGTTAAAAAGCTGAATAAACAAATACCCAGATGGGTCTTGTTCCTTGGGGATTCCGGAGTCTGAGGAGAACCCCGGGCAAGTGTCCCGTTTGGCCTCTCTGGAGTCGTCCCTATGCAAAACTCGCACCGGTTGCGTCCTCGAAAGCCCCAGACTCGTACACGTCCTTCCCCTCCCGCTCCTCCTAATCGCTGTCACCCCCACGCGCCAGGTACCCTGAGAGACTTACCTACGAGATCTCAGAGTCTGAGGATAGTAGGGCAACTTTCCCTCCCTGCTCTACACAGGCCCAAACGCGCTCGGCAAGCGAGGGTCCACGACGACGCTCACTCAGAGGTCGGGGCGTTCGGGCGCGTCCTGGCCTGCGGGGCGGGGAGAGGCGCTCGGGAGACACGCGGGCGGCGCGCAGGCGGCGCGCGCGGCCACCCAGTAGGTCCCGCTGTGCAGCCGCCGCACGTGAGCCGCGGCGAGCGCGAAGGTCCGTCGGGACCCGAGCTCTGCCCCGGGTCACCGCCAGCCCCGCGCTCCCGACTGCCCTCCGCTCGCCCGGGGCCTCCACGGACTTCCAGGTAAAAGCCAACCGAGAAGCCCTCCCTTTCTCCGCAAGGTGCCCGCGCCCCTCCCACATTCCCTCCCTAAAGAACCGGGAGGTGCGAGTTCACCCTAAACCCACCCACAGAGTGAGGAGACCTTCCCAAAGCACAGTAAAAGTAGGACTAGGTGAGATCCGGGTGAAGCAGGTCCTGCTGACTGTGGACGGGGCAAAGAGCGTGATCGGGGGCAGCAGCCAAGATGCACCATAATCCCGAAGAAGCACTAGGGACTAGGAGTTTCTTCACTCGAGAAAAGGAGTGTCCCCTCCCCGCCTTTAGTTCCCAGGGAAGTACTTCTTAAATGAACGCTGAAGCGCCCAACTTAGAGACAGACGAGCTGCACGCACTTGCCCAATTGAGTAAATAAAGGTCAGCAGTTGGATCAATAAAGTGTGTGCTTCCAACCGCCAGATGTTTTTACTGTTGTTTCTCCTCCCGGGGGGGGGGGGGGAAGGGAGGAAGGGAGGAAAAGGAAGAGACAACAAACAATAAAAATAAAAGAGTAAACAAACACACATCTGGTGTTTCGACACACATTCTCCTCCAGCCGCGGTCTCTCTGGACGAGGCAATATTTTGCATATTCAAAACTAAAAACCCTCCGTGAGCCAACGGCAATCTCCCCTCTGTCGATTCTCCCTTCCCCCACCACAATGCAAAATGAAAAAGAACAACAAGTGGTGATGTTGGGTCCGGAAGGCGACCCCGACGCTGAGCCGAAATTTGACACATGTCACACCCGCCCCGCCGCACCGAGCGCTGCGGCTGGGGCGAAACTTTGCCGCCGCCGCCGCCGCGGGAGGAGCGCGCAGCAGAGTAAAGTCGCAGCCCGGCCCGGCGTGGAGGTGGCTGGGACGGGGTGGGGTGCGGAGGTGCAGCGCGCTAGAGTGAGGACGAAGAAACTTACCGCGACCTGGGACGCCTGGGCAACGTCCCGGGAGGTGGCACCCGCGGCGCCGAGGCAGAAGCCCCCAAACAACACACCCACGAGCGAGTCCCGGCAGCTGCTGCCGCGAGTGGGGGGCGCGCCCTGGGCGGGGAGGGGGGGCGGAGGAAGCCGCAGCCAGCAGACGCGGCCGCCGCATAAATAACCGGGACGGGCGCTCGCGGGCGGGCTGCGCGGGGCTCGAGCCGGGGCGCAGCGGCCGCCGCGGAGCTGCACGCGCCAGCGTGTCTCGCGCTTTCTCGGAGGCTCGCGCTGTCTCGCGCTGCCGCTCCCCCCACCCGGATCTGTGTGTGTGTCTGTATGTGTGTCTATGTGTGTGAGTGTGCGCTGGCGGGCGCGCGCACCCCGGCCGCGCGCGCGTGTTGTTGGCAATGCAAACTGTACACACACTGCGCGCGGAGCCGCCTCTCTTCCGAGGGGCGGGGTGGGGGAAGGGAAGCCTCGGAGGATTCTAAAGTAGTGCTGGGCCACTTGTTTGTTTTGTTTCACTTTGCGTTGTTATTGTTGGTTGTTGTTGTTGTTGTTCCCGAAAGTGGTTTGGAACCAGCCGGTTAGAATGCCTGTCGCCCCCATCCACCTATCTCCCCCGGCGCCCCAACTTCTTAAAGGGAGGGAGAAACGCGGAGCAGAATATTGTTCGGATTTGCAGTGGAGCCTCCTGGCTGACGTCAGGTCCACCTGCTATGTAAACAACTCGCTGGAGAACTTGTTTGTTCTGCGCCAGATCTTCCCCCACCCCCACCATTCTCCCCACCTCCAGCTCCGCCTCCTCCCGCTCGGCCCAGACGGCGCGTCGAGGAAGGGGGTGGGGAGGGAGGAGAGAACAAAACCGTATGCTGTATTGGCAAAGCCGAGTTGTGTCTGCTGCTTCTTGGCAGTCCCCAAAGTACGTCCTCTCAGCAGACGGAGCTGCTGGCAAATGAAACAGGGGATTCCACGTGAAGTGCAGAAAGCTTCGAAGGGATCCAAAGCCCTCGGTGGCAGGGAGTTAAAAGTGCATGGTAGTCAGAAAGGGAGACCCAAGCGTGCGTTAAAACGCTGATTGGCCTTTCTTTTCACGGTGCGCGCCTCTGCGGCCTGGGCTAGAGAGAGGCCGAGTGTCTTTCTCACTCTTCATTGTTGTCGTGGCTCCTGTCTCAGTAGGGCCCAGGAGTTCTTGGGCTTCCTCCGGGTCGCTCAGCCAGGGTCACCCGCGCGGGCCTGGGCTGCGGGCCGGCCGGGGCGTGGCTTGGAAGGAAGGGGCCCGCCAAGCTGGGACTTTTAGGTTTTGAGGCTTCCGAGACGAGACGGGCCCTATCAGTGACTGAGGGTTGCAAAAGTACCCGGAAAGAAGGGAAAGAAGAAACTGCCAGAGTCCGCTCCGCGCGCACTTCAAAGCCAAGGCGCCGGCGCGGAGGATGCGCGGGCCCGGCCTCCCGCACCAGGGTCCCAGCTCCTGTCGGTGGAGCGTGACCCAGCCAGCGGGCCCACGCGGGACCAAGGGGATGACGAGGGAAAGGCCGAGGAAGGACCAGACGGGCCTGGATGGGACGCGGGGACCCGAGCGGGGGATTCCTTGGGAGTCCCTTCCCCACGCCCGGTCCCGGCAGGCGGTTCCTCCCCGCGGTCTCCCGCCAGCCGCTCGGCTGCCCGCTGGCTGCGCGACCCTCCACCCGCCGCCTTCCCGGCGAGCTGCCGCCTGAGCCCGCGGCTCAGCTGACAATCGGTCGCGAAGCGTGGCGTTCCGAAAGGCGCTGAAACTTTCTTCCAAATAGCTGCAGCCGAGAGAACGTCGCGAACAGAGCCTGGCCCCCGGCTTCCTCCCGGCCAGCTTTAACATCTCTGGTGGCAGAAGCTGGGGGTGGGGTGGGGAGGGTCGTAGTGACCGGGAGACGGGCGAACGGCACTAACTTCTGCCTTTGAGTCTGTCTTTTCCTCAAAGAGCAGCGCGCCCTTTCTCTAAAGGGCAGACACGAGCTCACACACACACACACTTGGCACCAACTCTTCCCTTCAGAACCCGCAGTTCTCCCGGGGAGGAAGCAGCCCTGGCACCCACATCTGTAAACACACCGTCAGCTTTTCTAGTGAAACCAATTAAGTCAATAAGCCACGGGGCTGGTCGTGGGAAGACGGCCCCTGCCAGGAGGACGAGGAACGAGGTAGAGTTGGGCTTTGAATTGCGGTGCTTTCTGTGAGCTTTTAAACTCCAGGTAGTCCTTAAGTGCTCTGCTTATGATTGTGTTCTCACTCCTTTTAAAATGGTCTTTTTCGAAAAGCAGGGTGAATAGTGGACAAATAACCCAGATTTTTTTCAAGATGGGAGCGGGGAGAGGAGAGAGCAGTCTTTAAAATTAGAAAACGCCAGACCCAAATGGCCCTACCTCGCCCTTCTGAAAGACTGGGGATAATTTCATGTTAAGTAATTTGCGTTTATGCTTCACTGGCAAGCCTAAATAAAAGGCGGATTCTCTGAATTAACCTGAAACTATTCTGAAAAAGCAAAGAACAAACGGTGTCGAAATCCTTGGAGCGCCGAGGATGTGCCTTTCCACAAGGTTTGCGAATAAAGATGACCGAGCAGTGAGAAGGGCTACAGAGCCCCACTTTTCCCCCTTCTTCCTCTCCGGCAAACACCGACCCCATTTACTTCCCTCTCTCTCAAGGGGTCTCAAGGAAGTGAGCGAGCTAGGTTTATTACAGAGGAGTCTGGGCCACTTGGAAGAGAAGTTCAAGTTCCCAACGAGGAGAAAGAGGGTTATGCTCTCTAGACTTGGACAGGAGCGGGTTTAGTTAGCCTTTCACTTTTCTGTACACAAAGACACGTTTTGGTGAAATTTGCAGCCTCTGACGTTTCTCTCCCGTGAGTGCAAATCTCCAGGAGCCAAGAGGTGCGAAAGGATATCCCAGTCGGAGGAGCACATCTTTCTAAATGGGCCGCTTACCCTTGCCAGGGGTCTTTCCAAGCGAGGCTGAGCCCGCAACCCCCTGGTGCCCCCCGCTTAACTTCGCCCCATTATCTCCTCGCCTGCTGCCATTCCCCGGGCCACCAAGCCTTTCCTCGGGGAAGACGCCCAGCGAGTTGAGAAAGCAGGTCCTGCCTGGAGCCGCTGCCCCCGGCGGACCCCGAGCCCGCAGCCAGTGGGCTGGGCCCGGGTTCGAGAGGTGAAAGTTCAGGCCCGGGGCTCGCCGCTTGCTGCCCCTCTCCCGTCTCCTCTCTCCCAACCCCCGCCCCTGGCCACAGTGCAGACACAGCCCGGCTACCAGGGGCTGCCACGGTGGCACGTAGTTTGTTGATGGGTGGTCATAAAATATATTTATTTGCAATTCCTTTAACTCGCCCACCACCCCCGCCCCAGCATGGCCCAGAACACTGCGGGCTTTGTTCGCCTCGCTGCTGCTGGAGCCGGCCGGGGTTTAGCGCTCTGCGCTAACAGACTCCAAAAAAAGTTGAAGTGTAATAATAGGAAAACCGGGTTTCCGCAGCTGAGGAAAATGCTGAAAGGGCAAAGAGCGAACGAATAGTTTTCTTTTGCACAAGTCACTGGTCAGCCCACTGGATCGTGGCAGCCTTGCAACGAAACACTGTCTAACAGAGAAAGGGGGGAAGCCAAATTCTGTCCTTGTAGTCGCCGCACAGGGTCGCAGCCACAGCTCGAGTCTCCTTTGCAGCACGTGGGGCTGCAAAAGTCATTTAGAAAGGTTCCAGGGGAAAGTTAAGCGGGGCTACTAGGTAATTGAGGAGTTTCACCGATTGGACCTCGAAGTTCTCTCACGAAAATTTATTTGATTTCAGGTTATTTTACAATGAAACCGCAAATCAACAAATTCCAAGCCACTGTCCTGTTATGGTCTAGGCGAAAGATAAATTCGTTTGAGATGGTCCCTGCCGGCGCATCTTGCGCGGAATAACCCTCCCCAAATGAAACTGTGGCCAGGATGAAGGAGAGCAACACTACGCGAGTGACACGTGTAAGAAATTTCGGTTCAATGCCTCTCCGAGTGAACTGCTTGAATTTTAGTTATTTGTTATAAGAATATAATTACTCATACATTTAGGTCTATTTTCTCCAAAACTTTCAGTTAAACAACAATTACTTCCCCCCCCCCCCCCCTTCAGAGCCATTTCACTGGTTGTATTTGCGGCTAATACTTAAATTAGACTGGAGAGCTCGCTGGGAGAAAGGGAAAGGGGCACGTTTTATTAAATTATATTTTTCCTCTTAGAGATACCATCTTCAAAGTTGTATTACTCATTTCAAATACCTTGAAACAAAAGTCTTCTTTAAACGCAAGGTGAAATATTTTTCTTTTCACACACTGGAACGGGCACATTTCAGATTCCTGTTTTTCCCGTTCTCTACAGTTTCCTGAAGATGAGCAAATAAACAGACTCCTTTTAGCCATTCTCCTATCACCACTCTCTTCCCAGGCACATTTTAGGAAAAAGAGAAAATTCTAGTTTCACGGAAGTCAAATCAAGGGTAATCTATGTTACAAAGTCAAATTGAATGTAGAGGTTGCAAAATTGGTGGAGTTACACCACCATCTGTCGTTAAGCTTCGGGACTACAAAATTTGGGACCTATAATAAATCTTAATGAGCTTTCCCAACTTTTTTTTTTTTAATCATCACACAGACTATGCTTTCCATTTGTATTTTTATAACATAAACCATAAATTTACCTGAATCCTAAAGTAACAGATAGGTGTTCATGAATTCATGCTTCTCCTCGGATTTTCTAGTCATTTCACCTCAGAAAATAAATAAATAAATAAATATAAATACCTCACATCTGCCAGCCACCAGATAAAAATCTTTTCATATCAGCCGTGGGACTGCAGGTTTCAGTCACCCCTTCCCCTTCCCTTGCTTCTAGTAGTCTGTTGATAGAAAAAAATGGAGTGTCCACTCCAGGGGCCACCCATGTCCTGGAGCCAATAAGAGAGTTTTAGTTCTCTTTCTAATTTAACCTCATTCTTTGTTAGTATAGCTACTCTGGAAACATATAAACACAGTATATCTCTGTGAAGAGGTTGCTGTGAGTGTCTTTAAAAATTGCTGGAAAGACAGTTAATGTCAGATTCCAGTTCTTGTTAATACTGCTGCAAAGACAAAGATCAGTTGCTTTGGGATAAAGTCTTGCCAAGGAAGGCTCTATCTAAGTGAATATAGAAAAAAGACAACTACTGGTTAAAGAATTCTACTGCTGACCCAAAATCAAGCAGTGATGACTCCATCTTTTTCACACAACACTGTTGCAGTACAGTTTATATATTTTAGACCTATCGTGTGTGTGTGTGTGTGTGTGTGTGTGTCTGTGTGTGTGTTTAAGGAGATCTGAGCACCAAATTTCTGTCTTCCAGAAAGTAACTAATTTTTAAGAAATGTAACAGCTTGCTTATGTTGGTAAGGTATTCACTGGAAATAATAATATGAAGTTGAATCATATTAAACTATCTGTATCTGATCAACTTGGAGCCACACAGATAACAATTGCATAAGGGTCAAATTAATAGTGCCTAGCTTTTTCTGAGAAGTGGTCTATCTCTGTAAGAATAAGCATAACCAAATTGTCAAATTCCTGATGTTTACTTCCTGACACACAGATTTAAATATATTGAGTTGCTTGATGCAAGAGCCCTTTGCTTGATGATGTTTCTAGTATTAAATTTGTCTTAGAGTTTGCATTCGTCTTAGAGTTATGGTGAAATTTTAGAACTGAAGGAAACTTCAAAATACTCTTGTCCAGTCCCTTCACTTTACCATCACAAAGCAAAGATCCAGGGATGACAACAAGATTATACAGCTTATTAGTAAAACTGATATTTATTATTGAACTATTTCATTTCTAGACATACAATCCTTCTTCCCCGTACTCCACAAAAGGCATTTTTGTTACACACCCCCATATTTTATATTTTCTTCACATCCATCAAAACTGATACAGCTCAGTGACGGCAATACCTTTGGATGTCAGTACAGTATTAAAGATGGTTAACTGTCATGTCATGTCCACTGTAATACACGGGAGGGAAAAAAAAAGTCTGATGACTTGTTTCTCTTGAAAGTCAATTAAAGTCTGCAAGATTTCTTCAGTAGTGTAAAGAGGTTCATCACTGTTGATTGCAAGTGTTCATTATAGGAAAACTGATGGCAAGAGGTGCTAACACAAACCACGGTTTATGATGTTTTTCAGGGTTAATGATCTTCAGGGACTCCTAAGGGGTGAAACCCATAATCTTAGTAGCAGCTTGTCTTCACTACACTCAAGAAATAAAGGCTAACACAAGGCTGTGAGACAAAATATAATATTGATTTTTTTTTAAGCTATGAGCAAAAATGAACTATATCAAGAACCTGCATCAGTGTAGATTTTTATTTTGGTTTAATAACCATATGGCTCTAGTAACCATAGTAGTTTACCCAGAGAATGTACTGAAGTGGCTAATTGTAACAAATCATATAAAAGTTCAAACATCTACCCTCTTCCCCTTCCCTTCTGCTTCTCTTCTTTCTTCTCACTCTCCTTCTGTATCTTTCTCCTTCTTTTCCTCCCTTTACCATCATCTACATCACCATCCTCATAATGACAACTTCCAAAATCCCCCACAGATATTTATCTCCCAAGCTCCAAATGTGTTTAATCAATTGCTTATTGATAGTATCATATGAATTGTGAAAAAGTACCAACGTACCCTCTTTTCTCCTTGGCCAGCTATTCCTCATGGCACCTGTTTAACAGTTAATAGTCCCTTAACCCAACCTGTGACTGAAGCCAAGAAGACCCACGTCACATGTGCTACCTCCTCCACAGTCTCACCATCCATGCATTAGCTTTGGTTCAGTTACCTCTTTGATCTCCCATTGTCTTCCGTCTTTCCGCCTGGTGGTGCTTTACTTCACGTCTTCATCACTTCTCACTTGGTCGTTCTTGATAACTTTCTAGTCACCTTCTCTACTTTCAGTTTTTCTTCGTTCCAGTCCATTCTCTTCACGGCTTTCTAGAACGCATCTGAAACACATGTCACTTAGAATTAGGCCAAGCGTCCCTGTAGCCAGTGGAATTGAATCTTAAGTCCGATAGTCTGGTAGGGCAAATATGTCTAGCAAATATGAGATATTTAATCATCTTCCTTGGAATGAATGAATGAATGTCATGCCCCAGACAAATGTATTTTAGATGTTAAATATATTCCCTCAGAACATTGTCAGATATATTTTTAGCTGTGTATCATTTTCAGCAGATCTTTTAGTCTACTTTGTACCCAATCATCTGGCTAAAACAGTTATAACTGAAGATTTTCATTATTTTTTCATACGAAAGAACTTAGCAGATAGATATGAAAGTATATTCAGTCTGGCATTCCAATTCCCGACTGCATTATTTAATGGCTCAACAAATATTTATATACCAAGCACTGTGGTAGGTAGTCCAAGAATTAAAGATGTATAAGATTAGGTCCCTGCCCAGAACGTACACTCTAGTGAGAGCTAGAAGATATATAAGTGGATTATTTCAATAAAACATGAATTTCAGTGCAGCATAAGGTAGAGGTATATCCAGGATATAATGAGACCAGGGAAAATATTTCTCAAGGCTATACTAACAAGTTGTTGATTTTTTGTTTGTGATGATAACTTTAAAAACAAATTAAGTATACATCTTTTATTCCTTTAGTTTCCATTTAAATTCCAGTTAGTTAACATACAGTGTAATATCAGTTTCAGGTGTACAATATAATGATGCATCACTTCCATATGTCACCCTGTGTTCATCACAACAAGGACACTCCTTAATCCCCATCACCTATTTCACCCATCCCCCAACCCACCTCCCCTCTGGTAACCATCAGTTTGTTCTCTATAGTGAAGAGTCTGTTTCTTGGTTTACCTTTCTCTCTCTCTTTATTCATGTTTTAATCCAAAATTTTAAGTTTACCACATAGCAGCCCCCCAAAACTTACAATCTTTGGCTAAAAGTATTGAAGTTGTGGTAAAAACATGGCTCGATCATGGATTTTAAGGACAGTGAGGAAGTATGAGGCTGTTTCCTGAATTATTTCATGTTACTCTTACATACAAAATGCACTTTTATAAAAAGATTACTTCTGATTTGTCCTGATTTCACCACAGGAAAATAGTTTCATAATAGACAGGAACTGGGGGAAAAAAAAAAGAGAGAACATAAATGTTCCCAGTCTAAGGAGAGAGTCACATGTTTTTCTCCCTCAGCGTCTCAGAGGAGGAAAGCAGTTATCCTGGCCCCATTGGGTCCCCTAGGGACAGGCATAGAATATTGCATCCTCTAATCTTTTTCCTGTGCCAATCGCCTTTTTCTGTCCCATCAAGAAATTCGGGTTCTGTGCTATCCCACACTTGCTAACACTACTCCCATTTCAGTAAATACAGCATTAGGCCATATTTTCTCAGTTACACATTATTTCCTCTCTAATTTCTTTCCTTTTCTCCCTCTTCTGACTCTTTTTAACTCACGATAATGTTCCTCTGTAATTCTGTCTCTCTTTCTCTCTCCCACTCTTTCCAGAAAACACACACACACACGCACACACATGCACCCATACGCGTGCACACATGCACACATAATCATAGTTTCTAGGCTTAGGAGCAGAGCTAGCAATGTAAGAAATCAAGAAATGGAGAAACTAACATGAAAATAGAAAAAAAATTAAAAACTAGTCCTATTAGCTTTTAAAACCTTGAAGTCCCCAGATAAAGGAGCAGTGAAATACCCTTAAACCCCTCTGTGAGTTAAATTGATACGATCCAATTGGAAAGCAATTTGGCAACTTGTGTTACAGCTTTTTAAATTAGTCCCTTAGCTAGATTGCAATCCAAAAGAAATTATCTGAAATGCAGATGGAAAAGCTTCATGCAAAAGCTGTTTATCATAGAATTATTTACAATAGTGCATATTTAGAAGTGATTATAATCAACAACATATAATATAGTCTAACTGCTAAAATAATATCATAGGCTGTTTTGATAACATATAAAATCCTTTTTTTTAATGGCAAAACAATAGTATATAAAAACGTATCCCCCAAAAAAAAGGGCCAGAAAGAAATGCACCATTGCAATATTCGTCAAACTGGCCCACAATTATCACTTCCTCTTGGTAGCCACACCCTTGGGTAGTCCCCACCCACATTGTTCCAGAGTCCATCTATATGGCACAGGTGATGGTATGTCACTTCTGAGCTTAGGTGATAAAAGACGATGTGACTTCTGTCTAGGGCCTTGGATCTGTCTCGTAGATCACTTGCAGAGGCAAGCTGCTATGTTGTGAGCTGCTCTGTGGAGAGGCCAACATGGTGAGGAAGTGCTGTCTCCGGGCAACAGCCAGGGAAGAACTGAGGGCTGCCAACAACCATGTGAGTGAACTTGGAAGCAAATCCTTTTTTCCCAATTGAGTCTTCTTATGATGACTGCACCTTGGCCATCAGCTTGATTCCAACATCATGAGAAAATCTGAGCAAGGATCACTCAGGCAAACCACTTCTGGATTTCTGACCTTCAGAAACTATGAGCTAAAATATGTTTGTTAACTTAAAGCCTTTAAGTTTTGGGGGGGATAATTTGTACACAGGAATAGATAACTATAAAAGCAGGATAAAAAAGGTTATGTGTAAGTAGTGGAATTTCAGGTGATTTCTTTTTCCTTTCTGCTTTCATATTTTCAAATTCTCTGCAGTAAAGAAGTATTATAACTGGAAGAAAGTAAATAATTTATTAAATATCTGTTTTACATTTTATATTTGAAAAGACAGTGCCCTAGAGTGCTTTTTAGAATTGCCATAAATTTAGTAGCCCTGATCAACATCCTCTGATAAAACTAGATTTATCTCAAGCATAACTGAAATATGAAATTACATTTCAACTTCACTTTTTAAAAATTTACCTGGTGGAGTGATGTTCTACATTTTGGTAATACAAATAAACAACGTATTCACATATGATATGTACATTTCATGAACAAGGGGGTTATCTGAACACCATTTACGACACTGTTTCTCAGAAAAGACATTCCAAGTTTAGACAAATCACTTGCAATGGAATGTATTTTAACATAGCATCTTCCTATATATGCCAATCAAAAAATCATACAGGTAAAAGACATTTTCTGTTTTGATTATATATTATAGGATAATTGTTAAAGTATTTTCAGTCTTATTCCAGGTAAGTGAATAAAAACAAACTGTGAACTGATAAAGTAAAACTAGATTCTCACTTTATATTTAATCATAAGAAACAACCATTGTCTCCTGAGGTTTTCCTAATTAGGTTATAGCACAGTTACAGTAGTTGAGTAGAGGAGGTCAAAGCAAGTTCTAAATTAGTTTAGCAAAAATTAGCAAGTCAATAAGTATGCTTTTATTGAATCACAATAAACATGCTAAAACAAATAGATTCCTTAATCTGTTAATAACTATGCCTTCTGTCTTCATACTATAAAGACCCAAAATAACAATTTTATGTTAAAAAATTAAAAAATTAAGTCATGGGAAACTATACAACGCCATTTCTGGATCCTGATAATATTTTTTGTATAATTAATTTTCATAATATCTAGATTGCCTTGTGAATTTAAAGTTGATAAAATAAAATAGGTATCTAAAATAATTTTCATGACATAGGACTATATACTCTGAGTATGTTAATTATTTAATTTCTTTTGGTTATATTCTTAAGTAACTGTGAACACCAAGTGCATTATTGAGTTTACTTCAGGAAACTATTATATCAAATATTATCATTGGGTTCATGATCATAAATAAATATGGTTCCTCTCATAAGAATATATTGTATGTACTAGACAGATAGATTTCTGCTAAGGTAAGATTTCATTTCCCTATCCAAAGATTCTCACATTTTCTGACTTATTTTTTGAAGTTAAAAAATCTTTTCATTACTTCTATGATCCTTTGTCCATCGTGTTGTTGATTCATCTTCTGTAACAATCCTCTTTTCCACCTCCTCACTAAATTCTGTGAATCAGGATCAAAGACAAAGATGTCTGAACTGGTGAAAGAAATGTATGATATTTTAACCAATTGAAGAAAACTCATTGATACCTTCCATGGTTTTTTCAAATAACTAGGTCATTAAGGATCATAAATCATAAAGTAGCTTTGCTAGAAAAAAACTGAGTATCTGTTAAGCAAAAATCCATGTTCATTAGTCCATGATCCTATATGCAATCAAGTTCAGGTAATTTATTTTTAGATAAGAGATACAAAAACTCTATGTTGGGACATAATAATATTGGAGAAGGGACACTCTAAAATAAACCATTGAAGGCAATTTGACCTCTAAAATATGGTATTAACATGAGCTCTACCTCGTAGATTTTAGCAGGAAAATGTGGTGAACAAATGTAAGATTTTCAAAGGAAAGGAAGTTCATACAGCTGTTTGACTGTGGGAATTAGATAACCTGCCATCATAAAATATAGACCCTTTTACTTCCTGAATTCAACTCAGTTCAGTTCCAGCAAATATTTATTGAGTCCACATTATTTGTCTGTCAATATTTAATATCTTAGAATCATAATCTTTGGGTTAGATGGGGGCTTAGAGGTCACCTAATCCAAGATTCTTCCTAAAGAATTTGGGTATGGATTTTTGTTATGAAGTGGTATTTCTTGGAGTCTTTTCATTAAGAGTAGTCAGAAAATAGAGTCCAGAGGTGACTGGCTGCCCAAGCTCTTTCCAAAAATTCTTGCATTTCAGATTAAATGTCCTCAGTGCTTTTCTTGACTGCATATTGAGCAGTTCACCTCTGGAAATTTGTACCCTACACTGAAACTAGACATACTTATTTCTTGGAAGATTGCTCTTCCTGCTCCCCCTCTCCTCCAGGTAAAACTAGACTTCTACCTGTCAGCTTCCTCAAGGTTTAATTTTTCCTAAATGTTTACAATAGAGCTAACTCTTAACCCCATTAGAAGAGAGTCTGAGGTCAAACTTCCCTTAAGAGACTTTGCCTTTGCATTGTCTCCTCGTTATTGTCCTTGGATAGGGGATGAGGCAGGCCTTATGGTGTCTTACTTAGCAACCATCCTTTACACTGATTTTTCTGAGAACCCTGGTTCTGCCATAGTCAGGTTCCTCAAGGATTTGATGCCTCAGAAAGATTCCTCTAATATCAAGAGCTAACTCCACTCAAAGAGAAAACAAGCGCTGAGCACACTTACTGGAAAGGGCTTTCTGGTCCTATTCTCATCGCCAACAGAACCTCGGGAAGTGCTTCCTTGAGAATGTCCTGGGCTGCAGAGGCATTTCCTTACCTTGCTCATTCTCTGAGCAGTGCCTGTTCTAGGGCACTCACTGACAGATCACCTTGAGGTGAATATATAGGACAATTAAGTACACATCCTGGCCATTAAGCGTAAGATGAGGCCTTAAAAGGCTTGTAAGAAGCATGCTTGGTGTGGAGATTTGGTGAAAGAGGCTCAGTTGAAAGTGTTTCAAGTGAATTGTGTCCTAGACATTTAAACAGAGTAAGTGTCATGATGATTCTGTCAACTAGAGACCTAGATTTCTCAAATACAAACTGAAAAAAGCATGTAAGAAGGGACATGTTTAAACATACTCATTGTTTTTTAGATAATGATGATATAAACAAAAATAACTTCCCATGAAGAATGACTCACTTCAATTAGGGAGATTACCATATAATCACTATTTAAAAATTTACTGAAAAAAGTATTCATTAATTGATTAGATGTTGCAGTTTTTCAATCACAAAGGAAAGTATATTATTAATACATTTTCATTTTTCTTGGTGAGGTGTGACATTTTCTATAGTAAAAATAAATCTATTTTCAATTTTTGATTACTGATTCTGGTTTTGGTAGTTCTCTGATTTTCAGAAAAGATAATAAACTTATGGGTGTTTAATTTATTGATGGTTAAATGATAACACAGTTAATTTGGGGTAAAATTTATTTGTTTATTTATTTATTTATAAATTTTTTAAAAATATTTTATTTATTTATTTGACAGAGAGAGATCACAAGTAGGCAGAGAGGCAGGCAGAGAGAGAGAGAGAGAGGAGGAAGCAGGCTCCCCGCTGAGCAGAGAGCCCGATGCGGGACTTGATCCCAGGACCCTGAGATCATGACCTGAGCCAAAGGCAGAGGCTCAACCCACTGTAATAGTTATTTAAAGTGAACTCATTACTTAGGAGATTAGTCTGTTTGAGGCTAGGTTTAGATTGTTTCATTTATTTACAAAGTAGGCATTTGAGAAGCACCCAGAAAAGGGAAGAGAGTTATTACTTCGACAAAGGCACATGTATATACTAAACCAGTAACTTATTATACTAAAAATAAATTTGTAAATTGAACTTCATCAAAACTTTACAAAACTTTTGCACTAAAGAAGGACTAGGAGAAAATATTGGCAAACCACATATGTGAAAAAAAGGTTAGTGTCAGAACGTATAAAGAACTCTCAAAACTTAAGGATAAGAAAAGAAAACAGTTCAACTAGAAAATGGGCAAAAGATGTGAGAAGTTCAATCAAAGAGGATACACAAATGGCAAATAAACACATGAAAGGATGCTTAACACTGCTAGTTATTACAAACCTATTCGAACTGATAAAATTAAAAAAAAACACAAACAGTGGCAATGTCAAATGCTAGCAAGGATGGGGAGAAACTCACCCTCTTGTACACCTCTGGTGGGAATGTAAAATGGGACAGCTGCTCTGGAAAAGACTGTAGCAGTTTCTAAAAAAAAAATGAAACACACACTACTACAACCCAGCAATTACATTCATTACTGGGCATTTATCCCAGAGGAAAGAAAATTTAGGTGCACCCCAAACCTATACAAGAATTTTCATAGAACTTGTATTTGTCATAAAACTTGAAACACCCCAAACATCCATCAATAATTGGGTGGTTGAACAAACTGTTTTACACCCATACCATGGGTTACATGGAATAAAAAGGAATGAACAAGTGATACATAGAGCAGCTTGGTTGGATCAAGGGCATTAGGCTGAGTGCAAAAAAACACTCTCAAAAGATTGCATGCTGTATGACTCCATTTATAGAACGTTCTCAACATAACAAAACTGTGGAGATGAGGAACAGAGTAGTGGATTCCAGGGGTAAGGACCCTGAGGTGTGGGGAGTTCATGTGACTACAAAGCAAAGATGGTCACCGTGATGGAATAGGTCTGTGTCTCGATTGTAGTGATACGCGAATACGCGCCTGATAAAATGTCATAGAACTGTACGCACACATTCATGACACAGCCCAAATGTCAGTTTCCTGGTTTTAATGTTAAACCATACTTCTATATGATATACCCATTGGGGGAACTGGATAAAGAATCCATTGAATCTCTCTGTAGTATTTTTTTTTTAATTAAATTTAATTTTTTTAAAGATTTTATTTATTTGACAGAGATCACAAGTAAGCAGAGAGGCAGGCAGAGAGAGGGGGAGAAGTAAGCTCCCCGTAGAACAGAGAGCCTGATGTGGGGCTCAATCCCAGGACCCTGGGATCATGACCTGAGCGAAGGCAAAGGCTTTAACCTACTGAGCCACCCAGGTGCCCCCCTCTGTAGTATTTTTTAACATTTCTGCAGCCGTATCATTCTTTTAAAATGAAAAGTTAAAAACAAAAACAAAAACAAAAACATGTACAACAGACATAGAGAGCCAAGGATTACATGGATTGTAATAAAGCCAAGAGAGACAGCTGCTGGCTCCCACCGCAGCAGTCCCTTTATGTCCCTGAATAGTATTTAAGGAGAAAAAGCTCCTTCCTTATTAAGCATAGTTATGCTTGTTTCTTCATGTCTAAGGAAATTACAAGTAAATTTTCCCTATTCCCATGAATTGACTCATATATGTATGTCCTCTACATCTCATTTCTTTCACTAGCAGAATGCTTTTAAGTACATCCACATTATATGTATCAATAGGTCATTCCTTTTTATTGCCGAGTGATATTCTACTGTACAGATATACTACAATTTCTTATTCACTTGTTGATGACTATTTGAGTTGCTTCCAATTTGGGGATGTTAGGGCTGTCTGAATTTTGTATTTTTCAAACAGTTGTGCTTATGTTACATTGTATAAAGAACAACATCAAACAGAAGACTCCCAGTAGCAACAACTATAATAACGAACCCCAAAGCAAAAAGAGAACTCTTGTGTCATTCAGGAATTCTTTTGCTTTTAAGCAACGGCATGTTTGAACAACAGTGGTTTAAACCATAAGAGCATTTATTGGGCCTTAAGAAATCTGAAGATGCATACTCTAAGGGTTGGTCCAGGGGCTTAAACATGTTATCAGTGACCCAGATCATTTTAATTTTTTGTTCTATCAACTTTGGTGCGCTAACTTTTCACTTCATATTTGCAACCTGATGCTTGTGAGATTTTCTGCAAAAACTTCAGGCTGTATGTTCAAAGCAAGAGAAGGGGGATGGCCAGTTTCGGAATGTTCTCTCCCATGCCTTTTTATAAGAAAGAAAAGCTTTGCCAAAGCTCCCCCGCAGACTTCCCCTCATGTCTCATTGCTCTCAACTAGGCCACCACTTGCTCAGGAACAGCTGGGAAAGAGGCAACATTTTAATGATTGGCTTCCCTGAAACAATCATATTTCATCACTTGGGGCTGAGTCCATTGCCAAGTGAGACAAATTAGGGTTCTGTTAGAAAAGAGATGAGAGGGAATGGCTGAGAGATATGGAATGAATAGTGTTTGCCGCAGTACCTTCCCTTGATCTTCTTAACTTATATTTCTTTCTCATTTGAGGTCTCTTTTAACTTCTATCTTTTCAAGTATTTTTAGAGATGCATTGTTTCAAAAGACACTGTTAAGAGCATATGTCATGTTGCCAGGACCTAATGAATTTTTACTCATTTGTTTGTTTTGAAAGAGAGTGTGGATGAGCAAAAGTCTACATTTTGGGCAAAAGGTAATTCTCCAAATATTTTTTTCTCTAATTCTGATGTCTTGTCCTTATTGAAAAGATGCTCTAGAAATACAAAGATTCCATCCCATCTTCACTGTGTCCCAGGAAGAAATGTTCTCAATCCACTTTTCAACTTTTCCATACTTTTTAGACCAACCATTCTTGATATAACTGAAAATATTATATATAATATATACCAGCTGTATAAGAGTAACCTTGAATTTAAGATATGATAGACTAAAAAGAAAAGCTTTTATCACAACTTCCTATGTACATTTTCATCAACTCATATGGTACACATGTGGGCCTTTGATAGCTATGTGTTCAAAAAAAACCCTGATAGACTCAAAATTAATTTCCAAATCCTGTGTTTTTCTCAATGCCAGTCATTTTAAAAGATAAATATTATTAACATAATCATAAAGCTACCTATGAAAGTAATTTCAAGATAGTGATAAAGGCACATTCTTAGAATCTAAATGTTCTATATTTAAGAAAAATAATCTTATTGAAAAAGAAGATAGAAGGAAACTAACAATTACTGAACACTTAAAATATTCTAAGCAGTAAGCTTGGTGCTTTGTACAAAGCCTTTGATTTAATCCTTCCCAAGTATCGGTGAACTAGATCTTATTTGCCATTTCCAAAAAAGAAAACTAAGGCTCAGGGAAGTTAAGTAATTTGTCTTAGGTCATATTTAAAAAAATAAATTCAGTTGTATGGATTTGTTATCCAGGTTTTAAAAATTAATAAATGATGTGCAACCAATCAACCAATCAAACATCTCAGACAAGCCAAGTCAATGTAAACATTGATAATATCAGAGAACTCTTTATTTATGTTGGACAAATGAAAAATAGAACTTAAGAACCCAAGAAAACATAAAATCTGAATTTGAAATACGTCTCCCACTTTATTATCATTGCCATCAGTAGCAAGCAGTTTCTAGTGATCTGGTCTCTACCAATGTTCACTTTTATCCCACTGAGGGCACATGCCAGATGGATCTAGAAAGGCCTAATTGAAGAAGATTTGTTCAATAAGCAGGCAATTAAAATGGGAAGGAAAAACACAGAGTATGACAAAGGCAATGTGAAAAATTCAGTAGACTTTGAATCCAACGAAAATGTAAAACAAATCTAAAACAAAAATGTCATACAATTTGGGCAGAGAAAGCACTTGAAGAAGAATCATCAAAGGATTTAACCCCAGTGAATTTTATGAGACACTGTCAGGCAAAAAGGAGCTGTGATAAAAGAAGAGACAATAAGAGTGAGAAAAAGGGTGAGGGGGAGTGAGAGTATATATTGAAAAAAAAAAAAAAAAAGAAGAAGAAAGGGACTGGGCTGTGTGTATAATAATGGAAAAATGAAGCTTTTTCCTTACAGATGGTGATCAGCGGCCAGAGCCTTGAACACAAAGGAAGGGATGATGCAATTATAACAGAAAGTTACTGGATGGATGAGAAAGCCTCACTGTGGTCAGAGGAACAGGAGGGCAAAGCCACCTTGGCAGAGGCCTTTACCCCACTGGATAGCCAAGGAGCAGATCTATGCTTCACAAATTGGACAGCAAGTAACCTCTGGGCAGAAGTCAGTGTGTGTGTGTGTGTGTGTGTATGTGTGTGTATGTGTGTGTGTCGGGGTGGGAGATAACAGCATCTTAAGGCATAAGAGAAATAGGACACATTTTCCTAAAACCTAAATTTTGTCATCTGGTAAATAACTGAAATATTATTTCTAATTATCCCACGTTTTCGAATGTCAAGTTCTCATGAATTTTTACGAAGAATTATTTTTCCTAGCTTCACTGATACACAATTGGCATATAACATTGCATTAGTTTAAGGTGTATAGCAAGTTGATGTGATATAGTTATACATTGCAAAATGATTACCACAGAGGCTTAGTTAAAATTTCCATCATCTCACATAATTACTATTTATTAATTGTGGTAAGAACAGTTAAAATTTACTCTCTTAGCAACTTTCTAAATATGTAATAGAATATTACTTTTTTAAAAAGATTTTATTTATTTGTCAGAAAGAGAGAGCACAGGCAGGGGGAGAAGCAAGCTCCCTGCTGAGTAAGGAGCCCGATGTGGGACTTGATTCCAGAACTCTGGGATCATGACCTGAGCCCAAGACAGGTGCTTTACGACCGAGCCACCCATGCATCCCATTTAATAGAATATGATTGACTATAGTTGCCAAGCTGTATATTACATCCCAGTGACTTCTTTATTTTAAAAATGGAAGCTTGTGCCTTTTGACTCCTTTCACTCATTTTTCCCACTCCCATCTCACCTCTAGCAACCACTGATCCGTGTCTGTATCTGTGACCATCCATTGACACTTACGATATATCCATATCTTGATTATTGTCAATAATGCTGCACTGAACATGAGAGTGCATGTATCTTTTCAAGTTAACATTTTCGTTTCCTTCGGTTAGATATCCAGAAGTGGGCTTGTTGGGTCATGTGGCAGTTCCATTTTTAACTTTCAGAGGAAACTCCATACTGTTTTCCATACGATTGCACTGATTTACATTCCCCCCCACCACCCACAGTGCCCAAAGGGTTCCTTTTTTCTCTACATTCTTACCAAGACTTGTTATTTCTTGTTATGGACATTTTCACAATATTAATTCTTCTGATCCATGAACACAGGATGTCTTTCCATTTATTTGTGTCTTTAATTTCTTTTACCAATGTCTTACAGTTTTTAGGGTACAGGTCTTTCATCTCCTTGCTTAAATTTATTCCCTAAGTATTTTCTTAGTGCTGTGGTGAATAGAATTGCTGAGTCAGAGTAATTAGCAATAATTAGTAATTACCTATGGTCATGGAACAGGTTTGAGATCTGGAGAACAACATCCATCCATCCGTCCATCCATTCACTGGACACATACTTTTGTGAGTGAAAGCAAATATGATCTCACAGATAAGTTATTGACTTACATCAGATGTATTAAAACCCAAACAGGTTGGGAAAGTAAGGAATCACTATCATGTTCAAAATTCTTCTCTAGCTGTCTAGAGACAGAATGAAATCGAAAATCTGCTGCTTAGCACAAAAGGCCATTGTGTCTGCTGCTTTCGCCTCTGGTCTAGTTTTGCCCTTTTCTACACCTTACCCCTTCTTCCCACCTCCAAGCCCAGACTTTTCCTCTTCACCCTTACTGTCCTGCAGTTTCTAGAATTTGCCACACACGTGGGGTTTCCTTTGCCCGGACTGCCCTCTCTCCTGGCTGACCTGGGGGCATTTGTTTTTTCCTCCCAGGCCCCCACTGCACTTTGTTTCTATTCCACCGAGGAAAATATCTCCATGTACTTCTCTGAGTGATTTTGTCTTCACTGAATTCTGAGCCCCCATTAGAGCCAGGACCAATTCTTCTTGTTTCTCTAGAGGCCTCACAGACTGTGTATCGCATATGGACAGCACCTCATAAATATGTATTGAATAAATGCATTTTAATAAATGAATGAGGCCACTTAATACTATATTTCAGTATAGACACAGGATAAAATTTATTAAATGAAGCCTATGGTAGGAAAAAAAAAACCCTCACAATTCATAGAAGACGTGTACTGAAAAAAGAGGATTTAGGTTAGAGAGTTACAGAAGAATCATATGCCACATTTTGATCCAGAATGTTTTAAAGAACATTAAAAAAAAAAAAAAAAAAAAAAACAGCAGAACTTTTCCTTCAAATCGAATGCCACTAAGAAGTGTAAACAAATGAGGTCAAAGAATGCAAGCTTCTTCAAATGCATGTAGGTGAGGCCATTCTAGGGTTCCAGAGAGCTTTTCTACCAAGAAAAGCAAATGAGAGGTGTGCTGCCAAAGGTACAGAATATCAAGATCTTACATTTACATGGAAATTTTCAGTTTATAAATTGTGTTGACATTGTCTTACTTGAGCCTGACGACAACATTGTTGCAGTAGACAGGCTGCATAGATACGATCCCAATTAACTAAATCAAAGAAGGCTTAAGGGACTTGTCCAAGTCTTGCCAAGAATTGTCCTCACTGATGTTATATATTGTAGCCACTCATTAAAACCAGATCCGAGGGCTCTATATAACTTATCCTCTGGCGTAGATTTGCCATTTGAAAACACACACACACACACACACACACACACACACACACACGTCATTGTAACTCTCAAAAACTCTCAGAGAAATACCTCAAGCAGAGTTGCATATCCTCTGGGCTTCCTGCTCTTTGTTCTTTGCCAAAAGCAGAAGTGGCTTCACCCTTTCAGATATTTGGCATAATCAAATTAAGAGATGATGTCATCTCTTGCTATGAGCCTTTTAAGGAAGTAGTATTGGATTTTCCTCACTGAATAATCCATTTGTTCATTCTTCTACCCTTAGTGACTATTCTTCCTTCTGTACATTTATAGCTAAATGTTTTCCCCTTTGGCAAGAGTGTTAGGTTCTGGCACTATGTCAGTCCAGACTGCTATAGCAATACTAGTCCAGCAGGTGCCTCCTGCTCGGTCCACTTCTGTTCATGGAGACTCAGTACAGAACTAGTGGGCTATCGTGACCCCTCAGTAATAGAGCCACACTGACTGCCAACCCAGTTTTGCCAGATGGGATAAAGGCACAGTTCACCTCATGAGGCCCTAGGAATTCTGACATATGTTTTAAAAGGTAGAGATCCAATTTCTCAGCTAGAGACCATTCTGTCGTTCCAGTACCCACAGTGACAGCCCTGGTTAACTCTGCATCTGGTAGGAAGAAAAAGTTGAAGGGTTGTGGGGGAAGGATTGTACAGTATCCTCCGCTATCTCCTCTTCCTCAGATCCTTTAGACCAGCTGAGGAATCCATCTAATGGGGGACCCTCTCCCAGCCCTCCCTCATACTGAGTGTGAGCTCACACTTGGGAAGGTGTGTGAGCCTGCCCTTTGGATCTTTAGCTTCCCTTGAGTTTGGGAACCTGGCATAAAAGAGGTCAAGCAGACAACAGATATTTCAGTTATCCTTTCTAATTCTCTATCAAACCATTGCTTGAAGGATGACATGTCTTTGCCCATTGTCGGACATTTATGGGCGGTAAAGTGTGCTTCTTGCTCTGAAGAAATGTGACTCTATCCAAAATGGTGCAGTATTTTCTATTCCAGTCCTTCTATATAACTCTGAGGATCTGCATCTACCACTGCGTAAGCAAAGCCCGGTTCAGAATAAGTGTCTGTTCCTGCCAGAGTCCATTTGTAGCCTCCAGGGACTGCTGGCTTTGGTCTAACTTGACACTTACGGTGCTGGGCCTTCCCCCAGCAGCATGCGCACCATCACTGTCTGTTCTGTGGTCTCTGTCTTGTTGTGGGACAGAACAGTTCTTATCGGCATTTTGTGCCTCGGAAGATATTTAAATCCAGTCCACCTATGCATTGCTGAAAGTCCCCAAAGTCCACTCATTTTATAAATGTAGGTAACTACCTCAAGGGAGTACACTGGAATATGTGCTTCCTGGGTCCAAACACCTGCTCAGCTTAGAAAAGATTTTCTGATTGGGCATCTCCATATCCTACTTTAATGCATCCCTTGTATTCTCAATGTCTGAAAGGGTCTCATTCTGCCAGAGGAAAGAACTGAAAATAGATCAGCCTTTTTTGAGAGACTGGTTACTTCCTGTGTCATACTTTTAAAGGTCCCCTAAGCAACAGCACCTGTAATCATAAATTTTACTCACTGTGGATTACATAAAATTGTAGCAAGGTGAGATACAAGGGCGCCTGGGTGGCTCAGTCAGTCAAGGACCTGAATCTTGGTTTTGGCTCAGGTCATGATCTCATGGTCATGAGATCAAACCCCATGTTGGACTCCATGCTTAGTGCAGAGTCCGCTTGCGATTCTCTCCTTTTCCCTCTCCCTCCCCTTCTGCCCCTCTCCCCTGTCCCTGCTTCTGTGCTCATTCTGTCTCTAAGATATATAAAATCTTAAAAAAAAAAAAAAAGTATAGCAAGGTAGTTCTCAAACTATCAAAATCACAGGCAGAGATTCTGATTCAGTAGGTGTGCAGTGCAAACAGGATTTGCAAGTCTAAGTTCCCAGGGGATGTTGATGATGCCGGACTGCAGACCCCTCTTTGAGAACCATTATTGCACAAGATTTTAGAAATCATCTGTTTATCTCTTTCCCTGCTGGAAGGTAAGCTTTTCAATCGCAGGAACAGTTTTCTTCATCAAGCTGTTCCCATAACCTAACAGAGCATCTAGGAAAAAATAAATATTTATTGATGTAAGGAATGGTAATGATGTTTCTTGCATTATGCTACTTGTATTTATATTGCTTCTATTGGTAAAATCACCTGCATATTTGAGGATCGTAATATGATTTTATTTCTCATACATGTAGTGTTAGTCTTTTATTATTACTTAGTATAAATATTAATAATAGAACATTATATTATTATATTTCAATAATTTCAACATGATATATTGCTAAAAGTCTTTGCAAAAACATTTTTGCTCTATCACTAGATATATGTGTGTGCATGTGCTGGGATTAGAAGAATACTATTTTTCTTCTTTATATGTGAATTGATGATATAAAAATGTTACATGAAATATTTGGCAGCTGTATACCTTGCAGGCAAAATTAATGAAAAAGAAAAATTTATAGAATCTAGGCTAATTTGAAAGTGTGATGAAACATGTCCTCACAAATTAAAGTTTGGAGAATGGTAGAAAGTACAAAAATGCATTGATAGTCTTTCTGAAGATCTCCCCCCACATTCTGTCTTCGGCTCATTAATTGTTAAATTAATATTCATTTGGATTCTGGTTGGCCTTTTTAATGCCAGGTTCCCAAACTCAAGTGGAACTAAGGCAAACTACCTTAATTTTCCCTCTTTTACATCACTCTTTAAGTTTTTAGACCAGCGCTGCTAATTCTGAGAAATTAGCAAACCAACTTACCCTGGGCCATGATTTAGTCCAATCTCATTAGCTAAGTGAGACCCAACCTCAGTGTTGTTGCTCATCTTACTTTGAATATGTAATTTGGAGGGTCAGTGAAGGCAAAAATGCAGGACTCCTGTGTGCAGAAATGAGAAACTGTGGCGACTAGGATTATTTAACTTTGCAAAACAGAACTTAAGTAAATATAATTAAGTTAAAATTTAATTAAATTAAAAATTCAATAAAATTATAAAAGATGTAACCAAAGTTGATTGGTTTCTTCTTCTTTTTTTTTTTATTCAGTAGACACCACAATTCATGACCCTGAGCTCTGGTCCTGAGCTGAGATCAAGAGCCACCCAAGCACCTCAATTAGTCTCTTGTTTGAACCAATCCAATAACACATTGAAAATAGTCACTGGAGGATATTAATGGTCTATACATTTAAAACCAATAAAAAGAGACACGTCTATGTCAATATAGCACAAAATCAAACTAAGAATTCTTAACCACTGAACATTTAGTGTTAAAGTCTACAGTTAGATTTTTTCCCTAAGATTATTTATTTGAGAGAGAAAGAGAGGGTGGGGGAGGGCATGAGAGAGATCATGAGCAGGGGGAGGGGTAGAGGGAGAAACAGACTCCCTGCTGAGCAGGACTTGACCCCAGAACCCTGAGATCATGACCTGAGCCAGAAGCTTAACTGACGGAGCCACCCAGGCACCCATACAGTTAAATTTTTTTAAATGACTTTAAAAATTATTTTTAGTTTGAATTAAAAACTCACAACAGACTTAACACTAGTATTTAAAGGGAATGTGTTAAGTTTTGTCAATTCAAAAGAACTAGTTACTAAACTGAAGATATTATGGCTTTTTGAAAATTTTACCTGAGGTGGAAATACCAGTCATTACTGATAGATAAAAGCAATGTGAATGTGAAATATCTTGTATGTGTCGTATTTGAGGAGATATTTACCAAAAAAGTCAAAACAAAAACTCCTGATATTTCAAAATATTTATTTTATTCTTGCTGGGTCTCTGCTACTTAGAACTGATTTCACTAGGTAATTATAACCTCAGAAAGTGAAAACCATCCCAGAATTGGCAGGTGTTTGGCAATCTGGTCCTAGTCAAAACAGTGAAGTAGGTGCAATTTTTCTTTGGGGCCGGCCCACTTCCCCATGGTGTCTAATGCAGTAGCCTCATTCTGTTTCAGGGTTTCCCATGTATGGAACAGGCTTCCAGATCTTGCAGGGACCAGATCTCTAATAGGTGATGATTTGCTAATCCTATGATGTAAACTGTGCTGATGTGTGTAGTTCCTGCCAGTAGGGTAGGGTGCTGGAGAATGACTTCCTGATGCACTTAGTGAAAACTGCAGGCTCTGAAGTTTGTAGGAACCTACAACAAACAGGGGTGACTTTCCACATGGTGCAGGAATCCCCCCCCCCCAAGTACCTCAGTAACAGTTCAATAATGGGAAGTCCACTTCTTCACCAGGCGGGGCAGTTTGAGATGGTAGAAAGTTCTGTTTTAATTAAGCCCAAACCAAGAAGATCAGGGTGTCAGGAAAGAATTTTAGCTTCAGAGAAGATCCAAGGCCAAATTCCAGTATGACCATTCACTAGCTGTGTGAATCTGAGTGTGTTTTTTGCACTTCATGGCTCTAATTGCTCTGATAAAAAGTACTAAAAGAGGGGCGCCTGGGGGACTCAGTGGGTTAAACCCTCTGCTTTCTGCTCAGGTCATGATCTTGGGGTCCTGGGATCGAGCTCCGCATTGGGCTCTCTGCTTGCCGGGGGGTGCCTGCTTCCCCCCCGCCTCTGCCTGCTGCTCTGCCTACTTGTGATCTCTCTCTCTCTCTCAAATAAATAAATAAACTCTTTAAAAAAAAAAAGGGTCTAAAAGAAAAAAAATCTCAAAAGAATCATGACAATATTAAATATTAAATATCTGTAAAACAGCAAACAGTTTGGGTACAGAGAGAAGACCCAATACATATTAATTTTATCTTCTCTCTTATTATTCCTAGTATAGTTCTTCGTATGTGTGAGGCGAACGTGATAACCACCACACTATGAAAACAGTTCTTCCTCTGTGAAACATAAAATTATTCTGTTGCTTTTAAGATTTTATTTATTTATTTGACAGAGAGAGTTCACAAGTAGGCAGAGAGGCAGGCAGAGTGGGGGGGAAGCAAGCAGGCTCCCCGCTGAGCAGAGAGCCCGATGCGGGGCTCGCTCCCAGGACCCTGAGATCATGACCTGAGCTGAAGGCTGTTCTGTTCCTTTTAATTTTTGACAACTTTCCCAATGTCTAAACCTAGGTGTCAGGCTTTTCCTTGGACCATCTTCTTGCATGCTCCAATATCACCATTTCTTTCATCCAGTCCTTATGTGGCATCTTCTTCCGACCCTTCACTATCTTACCTTTTGTATAAGAGTGGTCTCTACTTTATAAATATCTTAATAGAATTATGGTGCCTACAGTTCAGCATGGTTCTATTAAAAAAATGAGGTAAGCAAAATAATTTTTGAAATGTTAACTTGTTTTCCTTTCCCTACACCATCTCATCCTCTCAGTCCCTTTGCTGTGCCTCGTAGCGCCTTATCGTGATTTGAAAGTATTTTCTTCATTAGTTAGCTAATTAATTAACTCAACAAGTATATGTGTGCTATTATTTCTCTCTCCTATTTGAAGGTAAGTCGCATGACAGCAAGGCTCTAGTCTGCCTTCCTCATCCTTACCCACCACCGGGAGAATTTTCTTCCAACCGCCAAGTCCAGGAGACAGACACAAGGGAAGTTTCCCGTGTCTTCACATGCTACAGGAAAGCATAGTTGTGGTTATGTGTCTTTTGTGAGATGGCGACCGCAAAACAAACCAGAACAAAACCATTGAAGAAAAGTACTTTTTAATTTAATGAGGTCATCGTTGAAGGTATTAAGGGGATAATTAGGTATATAACAGTCTATGAGATTCTAAACTATCCGTTAAAATATTTTTGTTATTTGTTATATTAAAGCCAGGATCAGAATTAAAAAATTACATCGACTTTAGTGAAAATGTCTAATTTAAATGTCTTCAGTTGAATCTGGTATTAGTCTGTTCTTTTGTTACGCATAGAAATAAAAAGCTCCCAGGATGCCTGGGTGGCTCAGTCAGTTAAGCATCTGCCTTCAGCTCAGGTCATGATCCTAAGGTCCTGGGATCGAACCCCATGTCAGGCTCCCTGCTCAATGGGGAATCTACTTCTCCTTCTCCTTCTGCGGCTCCCCCTGCTTGTGCTCTCTCTCTCTCTCTCAAATAAATAACATCTTTTAAAAAAGTTATAAAATCTCCCTATCAAATATTAGTCATACATTAAAACAATTTATATTAGAAAGAAAGAAAGAAAGAAACTCAACGTAATGACCCTAAAGTATTGACTAAAGAATGTATGTTTTTGGAAGGAATCATCTGACAATACCACGTTTTCCACTTTTGCAAATTAGGTGGGCTTTGTGACTCATTGAATTAATGGGTAAAGGAAATAAAAGGCAAACTTGGTTCAGTAACAATATGTATTAGAATGTCAATTTTGGATTTACGATTGCAAAAGAAAAGTGAAGATACTTTATATATTTGTTGAGCAGGTGAGGAATTCAGTAAATGTATGGCATCCAAATTATGATGTGGGACAACAGCTGAAAAAATTGTGGAAGATATACAAGGAAAGTGTGAAATATATAATTATTAAAAAATAATATTGGAAGAATGACTAGAGTATAATTATGAATACATGAAAATGATATTTCTGTGTGTGCATATATGTGTTCAATATTTAAAGGGGTACTAGAAGAATAGGCAAAGTGCAATTGGGTTTTCATAAAATATTTCTATGTGTATGTGTGTTGGTCCCTAGCAATAGGATTGAATGGGCATACAACAGAATTTTAACATATGTTGCTTTCAGATAAGAACTCAGAATGGGGAAGGGAGAGGCAACTTTGATCTTTTATGCCTTTTGCTTAAGTATTTTCCAGTAAGGATATATGCATGAATGGTTACATAAGTAAAAGGAATAGTTGAGATAAAGCAAAATGAAGCCAGTAAAATGGAGTTTTTATAGTGATGAAAAATAATAATTTACCTGTTGGTTAAAAACATTAGTTACTGATCTGAAAGCTATGCTATTAAATACAGAGCTCTATATTGAAATGATTTGTTCTTTTTAAAGATTTATTCATGTCTTTGAGAGAGAGGGTGAGAGAGTGGGAAGGGGCAGAGAGAAACCCAAGCAGACACAGGGCTCCATCTCAGACTCTGAGATCACCACCCGAGCAGAAACCGAGTTGGCTGCTTAACCGACAGTACCACCCAGGTGTCCCTATACTGAAATGATTTAAAATCCAGGCTTTCTTCTCTTCTAGGTTCGAATCTAAGACAGTTAGCTCTATGACCTTGGCCAAGATTTGCGTCTATAACAAATCCCTACTGACAGCATCTTACAGAATAATAATAAGTAACAGAGGTGAGATGCTTAGTGGAGTTTCTGATACACTGAATACATTTTTAAAAAATATTAGCCATTATTCTTAATTCTTAGAAATTAAAATTATAAAACTAAATCAAAAGGATTTGCTTTAACCATGTCTGGATACACTTTTAGTGATGTATTTTTAATCTAAATCCACATTATTTTTGTAGTGGGTCCACAACGTTGCCAGATATCTGACTATGTGAAAATTATATATTCAAGATGATGTGTTTGTGAAATCCCCTCTCATTTTAGCAACTGTCTGAGTATTAGGTAGTTCTATACATTATAGACAAAATATGGGAGTGAAGCATATGGTCTGCTTTGGAGACTACTGACTTTGCAGCAGAACAAATTTCATCAGTTGCTTCCATGCATTTTTATAGACATGCAACATATTTTTTCTAATAGTGCAGCTCTAGAGAAGGGTCACTGGCCAGTGAAACCAATACTCATTATGAGTTTTTCTTGTCAGGTTTATGAGGGAAACAGATGACACCCAGACTGTAGCCAGCAGTCCATCACCTGGGTATCTACCCGAACATTAGGCAGAAGTATTCAAGGATGTATTTTGTGGGTACAGCATTTCCATCACTCCTGGAGAAGCAACTGCTGAAAGACCATTTTGGCTGAAGATTATCAGAAAACCGAATATGAACATATTTTTGATTCAGGAAAGAGAAAACCACAAGTGATGACAGATATTGGAAGGAGAGATTGAAGCAAGTGAAACAGAAGGGACTTGAGAGCTGATCTAGAGCTCTTCGCTTGTACAGTAACTTAAAAAACTAAATAATTAAAAGTTATTAAGGTAAACACGTTTTTGTTTATGCAAAAACTTCTTTCCATCTAAAAGTTGTAATCTTTGTAAAAGTCCCTCTCACTGGCAGTAAAAAATATCTGTTTACTATCGCCACTGCAGACTAAAGAAACCATCGTTCTGTTACAAAATTAAAGGAAATGTGTATGTATTAACACTTCATTTCTCTTACTGTGGTTTCCCCAGCCATTATTTTAAAACCTATTATTTTTTTAATTGGTAAATGTAGAGCCTTTTAATTAACTAATGTTTAGAAGTAGGAAAGCATGAGTCTTTCTGAGGGATGCTAGATTCTGATCAGGGGAATATACCCAAATTGACCTGCATTTATTTTTCAGGATGTAGAAGATATTTAAAATGCATGCGTCTGGAAAAGGCACAGATTTGAAATAGAACACCTGCTAAGCCCTTGTTTTCTTCTAATCAGTAGTTTCTGATTGAGAAAATTACACACACACAATATGTATGTATTATGTGTTAAAAATATTCAAGATAATTTATTTTTACTTATCCCTATTGAATTTAGTTTCCAGATTTTTTAGTTGTTTGAAATACAGGCAAGTTTGTTATCTTGAGATAGTTATTTTATATTTCACCAAAGTAAAAACTTATTTGGAATGATACTGTATAATTCCAAGAAAAACCTTGTCATTCAATTCTATAGTTTTATATTTGTTACAATTATACAAACATACAATAGAACTGCTGCAGTGTCTTACAGTCTCTGATACAGTGTCTTAATCATACGCAACATTCAATAAATGTTTGCTGAATTATAAGCATAAGGAACTGTGGTACATTTAAGCTGATTTTATGCTATTCTATTAATTTCATTTTTCATGTAATTCTTATAATAGATATCTATTGCTAGAATGTTATTTCCATCAGTAGACAAAACAGAAATGACCCTGTGTTCAGCTAGTCCCTACCTCCTTCCTACACAAATAAATACTATTTATAGAATCTAAATTAAAGACCCACATTTTCAAGAAAATTCTTTATCATGAAGAATGACACAGGAGCTATGGCAAGAGATGCTGTTCCCCACCTACACTTGTAAATTTCCTTCTCTAATACAGTTCTTTTCAAGTCAGAAAATTAGATTGAATGGTAGAGCCCAGGACCTCCAACTTTGAGCTCATCACCCCATCATAGGACAACCTGGTGAATTCCTTAAATGCCAGGATAGGGAATGAGGATGTCGTATAACTTACTTACATGTCCTAGGCCATGGAGAGCTTTATAAATTAAAATGAACACCTAGAATGACTGTTGGAAGCCAGAGCTATGCACAGAGCATCCGTATAATGTGTTCTGTGTGGTTGGCATTGCTAAACAGACAAGCTGTCACATTCTGTACTAGCTGAATATTCTAGGGGCTTTTTCTCTGTCAGCCAAGGTAGAGGACATGGCAGTAGTCAAACCTTGAGGTGACAAAAACCTAAAGTAGTGTGGTGAGCCCTGTATTACAGAGGGAAATTTACAAGTGTAGGTGGGGAGCAGGATCTCTTGCCGCAGCACCTATATCATAATCCAAATGCATCCTTGGACTGAGAACACTATTAAAATAAAGGCACACTCTGTAATACAGGGATTACATCCAGTAAATCTAGATCTTACATCTAGAAAGGGTCATTTTACATATTTATAAATAAAATAAAAACAAGTGTTTCTTATGCTGCAATCATTAGTGGAAGAACAGAATAACATATTTGAAATGCAACAAATAATGTTATTATGAATTTAATAGACTACATGAATACATTTCAATTTCCTAAAAAGGAATAATAGTAAATTTTAGTTAGAAAAATAATCAGTTTTTATTGTTTATTCTAAAGAGAGAACAAATAATTTGTCTTTAATTTTTATAAATTATAAGCAAAGAAAGAATGATAGTCCTTAGATGGCCCATGTACTGTTTTTAGAATATTATCTATGAATTATGGCTATTTGGTGCCACCTAGTGGCAGAGGGCTTTTAAAATCCGTTTACGTTATCTCGACTTTTAGAAAATTTGTAATGAAAAATAATTTATGGATGCCTGCCTGGGCTTGTCCCCTAAAAGATATAAAAATTAAGACAAAATTTATTTGGCACTTATAGACATTAACTAAGATTGTCTCTTATCCTCAACACTAGGAAGACATTTGGTTTGACTGAAAAAATGCTTTATGACTAAAAGAGATCCAGGGTTGACAGAGGGCTTATTCTATTTTTTTATTTTTTGGGGGGGTGGGTTTGTTGGTTTCTAAGGTCCAGGCTATTTGTCCAGGATTTGCATAAGCTTAGAGATGATATGCCATCTCAGAATTAATTATCATTAACTATAGTATTACCAATATAATGAAAGATATGATCATATCATTTTGTGGGCAAAGTGAAAACTTATAGCATATAGAAGGTTTAAAGATTTTTTATTTATTTTTTTGACAGAGATCACAAGTAGACAGAGAGGCAGGCAGTGAGAGAGCAAGGGAAGCAGGCTCCCCGCTGAGCAGAGAACCCGACTTGGGGTTCGATCCCAGGACCCTGGAATCATGACCTGAGCCGAAGGTAGAGGCTTTAACCCACTGAGCCACCCAGGTACCCCAGAAGGTTTAAAAGTGCCAGGTACATTTTTTTCAGAATTCAGGAATGATGGCGATTTCAATTTTAGTGGTCACATCAACATAGTCTCCTGCCCAAGCACCTTTTGTACAGACAACCTATTCTATTCACAACATCAGAGGGAGGAGATGCACAAACCAATCCTTGGGGGTATGGTTGATTGGACCTGAATGGGCACTGGGAAGATACTGAAATCTTCGGATTCTTGTGATCATTTGGGATGGGGACACTGAGGGACTTAAGTGCATGAACGGTAAGGCTTTAAGATGAAGATTCATGATAAGCCAAAGATGATGCCAACATAGTGGAACATTTTCAAGGGCCCCTGGATAGCTCAGTCTAAGTTAATCGTTTGTCTTTGGCTCAGGTCATGATCCCAGGGTGCTGGGATCAAGTGCCACACCTGGATCCCTGCCCCTTGGGGAGTCTCCTTCTCCCTGTGCCCCTCTTCCCACTTCTTCTCTCAATCCTCCCTCTCTCTCTCAAATAAATAAATAAAATCTTAAAAAAAAAAAAGGTCATTTTCAAGTTATGGAATCCACACAAAAACAGAATCAGCCAGTCTTTGGAGAAAGCAGGATAGGAGAACTATAAGCAGGAAAATCAGAGATGAGTGACCCTATATGTTACAAGAGAAAGGAAAGATCTTAATTTTTGACTTGTAGTTCCAGCATTCCCATACCCGAGGTGTTACCTTTTCTTTTCTTTCTTTTCTTTTTTTTTTTTTTTTTTGTCCTTTCTTGACTCTGATAATACCTTCAAAAAACTTCCTTCTTACTTGACCTAGGAGGTTTTGACCCTTTCAACCAAATGATCCCAAACTATAAAGTTATGTTCCAAGTTTGGTGAAATATATTTCATCAGATGGGAATGATGTCTTACCCGAAATATCTGTGAGTATCAGATACCACCAGGAAATTATGGAACATTTGAGTGAAATTCTAATTTTATACTCAATTTCTACATCTTTAAGTGTGGTTTTGATAGTATTTTAAGACATGTAGCTTGTAGGAGTGGTAGTGGGTGAGTGTAAACACCGCTATTGCTGGCTTAGGTTTCCAGGAACCCTTGGCTGGGTTGTGTTTGTATGGAGGTGGGGGTTAGGGTTTTATGAAACATGAAGTATGAAAGACTTTCTCTAGTCTTGAAAAATGTTGCTGTTGAAAGTGGAGAAGAAAGAGGCCTGTAGGACATCCCCTGAAGACAGAGGGGGCCCTGCTTTTTGAAGACAATGCTGGGGGAGGGGAAGGAACGGAACAACCAGGACCCAGGTAGGAAATAGCTGTGTAATAATCGCCATAGCAGAGCCATACAGAGTCTCCTGCCTCCATCAGACCTCAATAGGAGCAGCAGAGGGCTCTGAGGTGTGCAGGGCCATGTGGCCAGGCCAAAAGACCCGTGTTGATGACCAGGACCAAATGGACTCAACTCTGCTCCCCTCGCTCCTGTAGAAAAACCTAGAACAGGTCACCCCCCACAGAAGGATTCCAGGAAGGGCAGAGTTTCCATTTTCAAGATCTAAGCAGAATGGGGGCAGGGGCTAGACATGAAGTTTTTATGTAAAACCAAAACTCTTGGAGTTCTCTGTGTATGAACACAGATCCCACAATATAATTCTAAAATCTAAAGTGCTCCACTCCTATTTCACAGTGACCAACATTTACTGTAATTTCACAAACATGTTAAGGGGTATCTTCAAACACTAGCTGCTTTAGCATCAACCAAGTGTAGATTAAATAAATATAGATTCCCAGATTGCATCCCAGACGTACCACTTCCCCAGAGTAGGGGCCTAGGGGAAATTGTTTAAAAGAAGTGCTCCAGATTTTCTGAATTGTAACCAGCTTGGGAACCAACATGCTAGCTGATTGTAGCCTTTAAAAATCACTGCATGGTTAAATCAGTCTTTACTATTTAAAGCTTTTTTGGTTAACTATAGTTCATTTGGAGGACTTTTTATACAAGAGAAGAAAAATTCTTATTTTTGGCAAATTTACTTTAAAATCACTGTGTAAGTCATGCATTCATAATCTCAATTATTCCGGGTAACAATTATATGGGTACACAGACTCCTTGACATAAAACACTTTCTGAACCACAGAAAAACTATCTGAGACATTAAGCAGAGCAGATGTAGGTCTCTCCTTACTTGTGAGCTTTTCCTTCCAACCTGTAATTGACCTTGTCCTGACCTTGAGATTTGTTGGCAGAAAAGACAGGGTGTTATCCATGGTTCTAGTGCCTCCCACTGCTTATCTTTCAATGTTGTGGGTAAGAATTGGATGACACAAATGATTTGAGGGCTACTAGTGGATCAAACTTATTTTTGATAAAGTGTTCCCCAGAAGGGCACAAATTAGGAAAAGAAAGATGGAGAAAAGAAGGTAAACTAGTATTCCCCCTCCCCCATTTGCAAAACTACTGGTTCATGGAATAAAAACTAAAAATAGAGCATAAGAACATTTTTAGGAGCAAGGGACAGGAGTGGTGGGTCCTAATATGAGTATATACCCTGCCCGGATGGGTGCTTCCTGCTAGCGGTGGTCTCAGGGTGCATTCCTCATAGCCCAGGCACAATGCAAGACTGATTTAATACAGAACATAGATGACAAATGGGGACAGAATTTAGTCTTTCAGTGTTTTGCTTCTAACCACAGGGCTTCTCACACTGTATTTATATTATCTATGAGATATTATAGGGGCTCCCCGGAGAACTCACTTCCCTTTGCCTGAGATAAAAAGAAAGTGCCATTCTGGGACTTGATCCCGCTTCCAAAACTCATCCAACTACCTTTGCTTGCTTTTATGTGTGCCAGTGTAGTTCATGCTCTCACATTATTTTATTGAGAATCTAGTCATTACCTAGGCACTTGAGATGCAAAGATGAAAAATCCAGTTTCTGGGGTGCCTGGGTAGCATCTATCTTTGACTCAGGTCATGATCCCAGGGTCCTGGGATTGAGCCCTACCTCAGACTCCCTGCTCAGCGGGGTGTTTGCTTCTCCCACCTTCTCTGCCTGCCACTATCCCCTGCTTGGGCTCTCTCTCTTTCTCTGCCAAATAAATAAAATTAAAAAAAAAAAAAAAAAAAAATCCATTTTTTGTCTTCAAAACAAACATCACAAAAAGTCTCCATTATAACTCCATGCATACCATGCCAGAGTACACAAAGTATAGCAA
This sequence comes from Mustela putorius furo, assembly GCF_011764305.1. NCBI lineage: Eukaryota > Metazoa > Chordata > Mammalia > Carnivora > Mustelidae > Mustela > Mustela putorius. The sequence continues at coordinate 71,328,203 of NW_025421998.1, read as the reverse complement.
AAGGCCACTAAGCTAACTTGAGATCTTTGGGAAATTCTTTGGAGAGGATGCCAAAGAGAAGTGAGTTTTGGAATTTATCTGGAAGAGAATGGGAGATGGACCTACATAAGTCGTCTATAGGACATGGGTCTATGCAAGGCACAGGGTGGAATTCTGACCCTGTGCCATCTAGGGGAGGGAACCCAAGCCAGTGCAGGTGACAAATGATGAGGGCTCAAGGCACTGGTAATGAAAATGGAAAGATGGATCTGAAAACAATTTAGAAGGCAAAACTGGTAGACCCTACCAGTTGGTTGGGTATTGGGGGGAGGGGAAAACTCTTAGAATGTCTTCGGATTCTCCTTATGGAGACAGGAAATACATAAGGACAAAGGGGAGATTTAAGGCAAAGGCAAGAAGGCACAGTAGGTGAATTGCATACAAGGTGCCTAAGGGACATTTATGTGGCTGCAAAAGCAAGGAATTGGATACAGAGGTCTCAAGTTCCACACAGATGTCAGGGCTTCAGAGATTTTAAGCATATGTAAAAAAAAAAACATGAGAGAATGAGTTCATTAAAAAAAGTTTAGAGTGAGAAAAGCCGTGGGAAAAGAGGCAATGCCTCAGTTTGCAGGAAAGTCGCTGTGGGGTGAGAGGTCACACCCCTGCCTGCAAGGGAAATACAGGATTCTCTTGGTCATTGTTGGATGACTGGTCTTTGTCTGTACTTGGTCATTGTCTGTCGGCTTCTCCTGAACTCTCTGGTCTCCAGGCACCCTGGTGTTGCCTGGACTGGTCTAGACTTCTAGACTCCTGGACGGAGTCTCGGCTTTGTTTGACTCCATGGCACCATAATTCTTTACTTATCCAACCACTGGCTCCAGTTCAGTCTGTGGACTTTCTAGACGAGGGTGGAATTCTTGCCCAGGCTTCCCTGACAAACACAGGGAAAGACACATGGTGGACTGCAGTGTTTTATAAACTCTTTTTTTTTTTTTTTTTAACCTGTGGGATCAGTGATTCAAATGAGCTCTAATAGATGAGAAATCCATCAGGGCTGTTGCCGCAGCCCCGTAGGTGTCTCAGAACTGTTAGAGAGTGAGCAAGCACTTTCGGAAAACAAGGGTTTAAACCCTGATTCGGTGGCTCAAAGGTTATTTTTCTTTGGACAGACTGCTCAGTTTTTCTGAGCCGTACAGTCCTCGGCTATAAAACATAATTCTTGCGTGGTTTGTCAGCATCAGATGAGATAATGTGTCAGTGCAGAGCTCAAAGGGCATGGGAGTCTCAATAAATGTTAATTTTCTTCCTTTCACCATATGTAGGCCCCGGTTGGACAATTTATGGAATCAAAACAAAATCATAGAGTCTTACAGCGGAAAGGTTTGAGAGTTTTCTAGTTTAAACTCCCCAGGGCGCTCTGGTTAAAATGTCCACATCAGATGGTCATTTAGTAACTGCCTGAAGATTGCAGAGATGGGGAGATTTGTGCATGTGTGTGAGGGATTCTGTTTTACTGTAGTATACCTTAGACTGAGTCCGTTATCTGATCCTTTATTCTAAATTTTATTTTTCAGAACAACACATTTAGTAATGGTTGTTAGTCAAGTTTTAAAGCCAGATTGCCAAGTACTGTCTATACTATGATCCCCTTTTGATTAAGTCATACAAACATACTCACAGATGTATGAAAGCATGTATATAGACATCTATAGGATTTATATAAAAATTTACTACTGACTGTGCATTATATTATAGAAACATTTTTCTTGATAAAAAATCCTATATTAAATGCTTTGGCTCCTCTAATTAGCATGTGCTTTCAAAAATATGATCTTTTTACCTTTTTTTTTTTTTTTTGCTCTTGAGCCTCATAACTATTTTTAAAGACAGGGGAGAGGAGAAGGGAGTTGAGGGAAATTGGAGGGGGGAGATGAACCATGAGAGACTATGGACTCTGAAAAACAACCTGAGGATTTTGAAGGGGCGGGGGGTGGGAGGTTGGGGAGCCTGGTGGTGGGTATTAAGGAGGGCACAGATTGCATGGAGCACTGGGTGTGGTGCATAAACAATGAATTTTGTTACACTGAAAAGAAATTAAATTAAAAAAATGTAAAAAAAAAAAAGGCAGGTTAGATGTTCTTTTCATTCTGCACTAGCACACACACACACACATACACACACACCAGGAATCAGAGGGATGGATTGATTTTCTGGGAGTGATTTTCTGAGGTGTATTGGGAATGGTGGGACAGAAATATGTATGAAGAGATTTCTGGGACAGAAATTAACCTCTTTTTCTTCCTACCACAGCTCTTGTTTGTTTTTGTCTGTTTTTAGTCTAAATGTCCTGGTTCCCTCAGCATTATCACTTTTGACATAACACTCAGACTTCTTATCATTCAGGTCATTCTTCTCTGAATGCATTCCCGACTGTTTTCTAATTAAAATGAGGTATATAGAAGTGTGTGTAATATTCAGGTGTAATCTGAAAACCACATAAGGAGCGTATTACCTTCCTTGATTAGGATATTATACATTTATTAAACCAAGATATAACACTGTTATTAAATATACATGCATTTCAGCTGATTTTAAAATAGTATTTTATATTTCCATTATGAATATAATATATGTTCACTGGAGGACATTTGGTAAGTACAGAAAAAAAATTTTAAAAAATCACTCATATATCACCCATTATTTTTCTACCCAAAAACAACTTCTCTGAATCTTTTATGTCTTTTCCTACCAGAAAGGAAGCTGTTTAGGGGCAGGATTTTTATTTATTTTGTTTGATACTCATTCTATGCCTAGATTAGTACCTGGAATATATTAGCAGGCGTTTAATTAAAATTCACTGAAGGAGTAGATAAAACATTTATGTATCTACATTTGTATTATTGAGTATATTATATTTTATACCTTGCCTTTTTTTTTTACTTCATATTAAGTTATTGAAAGCATTTACATTTTTATGTTACAATAAGTTCTATTTCTAACTACCATCATGATTGCATTTGACTCATGGAGTAAATATACTGGCTTTTTGGACAATTAAGTGCTTTTCACATTTTGTTGCAATGATAGATAATGCTGTTGCAAATATCTCTTCATACATATTTTTGTAATTTGTAAGGAATATCTTGTTCATATTTTTCCAAAGTGAAATTACTGATTCCAAGATGTGAACAATTCATAATCAACAGTCTTCTCCCCTCCCCTCTCTGTTACTCAGAATTTGTGTACATGTTGAATGTGTGGTCGTCTATTGCCATTGGACTTCCAGGTTTTGTTTTGTTTTTGTTTTTTTCCACTTCAAACTCTACCTATACACTAATTCACACAGATTAGGTGTGTTGTTCAGGCAGGTATGAATTGATGTGACGCACAGCCCATGACGAACTTTCTTCTCACTGCCTAGTAGCAACTGCTTCTCTCTTACTGGTCACAACCGAGAGGCAATTCCATTTTTTGCTTCTACTACCTTCTGAGAGATGGAATTGTCAGCAAGACAAGTCAAGATTTTGTCTGATGTCCAGCTTTTTAGTATAATGAGATTTCCTGCAGATGTCTTTATAGTGAAAGGGCCCCCATTACGGTTGTAGCTTTTCTCTGTGACAGATTTTTAATCTGTGTTAGGAAAGCGCTATCTGTATCTTTCGTCAGGGCAGTCTGTTGTGGGCTCTTCTACTGTAATCCTTTAGTTTCTCTTTCTTCAGATGGCTTTCATCTTTCCCTGTCCACAGATTTCATTATAGAAGCTAGGCTTCTTAAAAATACAACAGAAACATTTTCCAGGAAAACACCAACATAATGCATATTTAGGCCTAATTTTATAGGTTGTACACAACTATGGAAAGCCTAGAAAACAATGAAAATTATAAAGGAGAAACCACCAAATAACCCATAATCCCATACTTTTAAAGATTGGATATATTAACATTTTGCCATAATTCTAGATTTTTTTTTTCTTTGTATGACTACGTGTGTATGTGTGTGTCAGAAGAAATTGGAACGGGACTGTATGTTCAACTCTTATCCCAAGATTATATTCAATATTGTATTACGTGCATTTTCTTTTGGCTTTAGAAACTTTGGGGGGAAAAAAGATTAGTTTAATGATTATGTAAATTTCATCTTGGAAACAGGCTATAGCTAATTTAATCATGTTTCTGTATTTTTTTCATTTGTTTCAATTTGTCTCTAGTAAAGATCACTCCTCCACAAACATCTTAGTAAGTAAAACTTGATATGCACACTGTGGTGGTTTCCCTCAATGGATTCCTCCATGTGGGATTGCCCAGAGAATGTGCCAGCCCTGCTTGAGGCTGTGTCCATGGGATCCTCTATTCCTATACCTTGCCCACTCTCAGCTGCTACAATCTTTGCTCATTTTATAGATGAGACTGAAGTCTTATAGTTTTAATCCTCATTCAACTATTAGGATAAACTCTCTCATCTTTCATGTCATTTTTCTTCTTCCTTAATTCAAGAATTATTATTTTTACTGCTTGTTCTCCCCATGTAGGAACTCGCTGTATCTTTCTGTTCTTCACATCATTTTTTGAACAGTTTGATAGTTTTTAAGTTGATTTTTTATGTTACCACGTTAATCCATGAATAGTTTCAAAAGTCAGGTTGGATTATAAGGCTTATTGCCACCAACAGCAGACCTCGGCTTACTCCTGCCCATCGTCAATTCCACTTGATCAGAGCATCCATGTTCATGTTTTTTAGCTGTGCTGCCTCCTGATATCTTCCATGTTCCCAAGTCATATACAGAGACAGCTGTTTTTCAATTCAGACATTACTGACTTGCTAGTATGGAGTTAGCTATCTTATACGCTCCCACCAATACTTACTTACTCTCCACCCCACCCTCAAATAGACTTATAACATGATTTTTGGCTAGAATCTGTAGCTGATGTTTTCACTAGTATGACTGTATGTACATAGTGCTCAGCATTGATTACGTTCTTGTACAAGTTACATTTTCCTATTTTGCTTTCGTTTAGTTTCACATCATTCATCACTAACTTCTCAAATCATCTGGTGCTATAAAACTCTTGTCTTTATGATCAAACACACCAGATAATTTTGTTTTCTTCCTTCTCTTCATGGCATCCTCTGGGAGGCCCTCTGGGTCCTGCTCCAACTTGAACTATCTACCCTCTGGCCCAGCTGCCCGTTGCCTAGAGCTCCTTTTTTCTCCTTCTTGCCTTGGAGTCCATGTTTCTTTTCTGACTTACTTCTTTCAGCAGTTTTCAGGAGAAAAGTGGATAGGATATGGGATGTTTGCAATCTTCCATATTGTTTAATTTACTCATATTTGAGAATAGTTTGTATTCTTTAATATAATGCTTATTAGAACAATATCCCCTCCAAAATTTTTTTAAAGGCCCCATTGTGCTCTAACTTCTGGGTTTGCTGCTGAGAAGTCTGACATGATTCTATTCCTATCTTTCATATTCCATCTGTATTTTCTCTCTACAGGTTAAGTTCTAAAATCTTCATTTTACTCCTAGTGTTCTGATATTTCATCCTTTATTTTTGGTAGGATAAGTCAGCCACCCCCGCAGCTGTTCCTGGCGTTCTGTATTTTTAATGTCTCTAGAAAGTAAATCTGTGTTCAACCCGATGGTGAAGGAGCAGTCAGCTTCCTTGAGGGGGTGGAGGGGGGTAGGAGGTGAGGAGGGGGTGGGGAGGGGTGTGTGGGGGGTATAAGGGGGTGTTGGTGGAGGGGTTGCTGCAGGGGGAAGGATGGCTTCTTCTGAATTTTATTCATTCATTTGTTGATTCATTCACTTATTCATTCATTTTTGTGTTCAATACACACTTATTAAATACTGAAAATGTGGCAAGCATGGTCCAAGGCAATATAGGGAGACATGTTTTCTCCTCTCAAGAAGATTACAGTCTGCGGGGGCACCTGGGTGGCTCAGTGGGTTAAAGCCTCTGCCTTCAGCTCTGGTCATGATCCCAGGGTCCTGGGATCAAGCCCCACATCAGGCTCTCTGCTCAGCAGGGAGCCTGCCTCCTCCTCTCTCTCTCTGCCTGCCTCTCTGCCTACTTGTGATCTCTGTCTGTCAAATAAATAAATAAAATCTTAAAAAAAAAAAAAGAAGATTACAGTCTGCTTCCCTTTCCCTTTTATTAGCATTCTGATTATTTTTTCAGTACTTTTACTTAAGTATTACATCCGAATATATTATACCTATGTTTATATACTCATTTTGATTTTACTCCAGCCACTTGGTGTATCTTATTTTTCTCCATAATCTGATTTAACAGACATTTATTGGTAGCACACTGTGCATAGTCAGTGCTTGGGGTCTGGGATATACAGGGGTGGAAGGATGAACTCTCCCCCTAGACATTGCTCTTCGGTTCTATTTGCCTCTCCTGTGCTCCAGAGGCTGAGAGAACTCTGCAAGAGATTTCTTTTCCTCCAGGGTCCCTAAAAGTGAACAGAGAACAAGACTCTTCTTTTAGATTCATAATTTTGGATGGGGTTTTCTTACCTCAGCTGTTTCCAATGCCTGGACTCCACCTAAGGGGGGGTCCTTTATTCCCCCTTTTTCCTTGATCAGATGTGGATGGAACATACCAGTGCTGCTCAGGAAGGTGGAATGAAGGATGCACACTACTGAAAAAAACAAAAATCTCCTTAGATGATGTTCAAGAAACTTAAAAAGACAAAAATTTGGCAACTTAGCTCTATTCCCCCTTGAGATAATGAAGGTCAGGTTCAGCCATGACAGTGGGCAGTGTCCCAGAGCAAAAATGAGGGGGAAAAGTCATTGATTAATGCCATTCCACTTTTCTCCCTCAGTCACTCTCTCCACTTCCTGGGCAGCAGAATTGAAAAATGCCTTGTCAATTATGTTACTAGCTCTGACCTCTGAGGTTAACACAACACTACAAACATGTCCCCAATTCTTGTGTTTTCCTCCTTTCTTACACGTATATAAGTTTGGGGAATTCTTGAATTCTTCTTCTTGTCTACCAAAATTTAGAAAGCTTTTTTTTTAAAATTTTTTCCCCTCAGAAAATTCTTCTGGGTATGTGTTTCAAAGGGACATTTGAGTTTGGATGATCTCATACCACAATTTGTGATCATCTCCAAACCCAAGATTCAGGACAGAATATATTCACTCTCATCACAATTCATACAGTACACATTTAAAATTATTTATTTATATGTCAACATTTTAATTTCTTGTACTTATTTCTTTTTTATAGGGTTAACAGTTCAGGAAATTTATAATGTCATCCTCCTCTGTAAGTGAATTATATGATTGATTAAATCATAGTCACATCAACACTCGTATTTTTAATACCATTTTTAACTTTAGTTTTCTAAAATTCCTCTTTCATCAGGAGTCCATGGTGGGTTCATTATAAAATAACAAGAAAATGCAAAAGGGAGCCCAGGTAAATTTCAGTTCACAGTTGTAAACACTGATATATATTTTGCATGTTAAATTAGTGCCAACTTTTGGTGGTAAAATCTCTACAGATTTTGTAAGTTCTTAAACAAGGAAATGCTTTTTGAGTTTTTGAACTTAGTTTAAGACATATTTTTAAAAATGGATTTTATATAATAGTTAAAGAATTTTATGTAAGGTGAAATAGAATTAGGAGGGATGAGACAACTTCAAAAATTCTTTACAAGTTTATTTATTTATTTTTTTTACACTTGTTATTTTTACTTAATATTTTTAAAGTACCTAATTACACAGTATGATAGTAATGGTTCTGTATGCCATAAAATGTTAAAGATCTAAAATGTTAGCAGATATGTCATGATTAAACATAGTACAAACATAGGAGAATGACTTTTATTTTGTTTTTGTATTATCTAAAATTTCAGCCAGCTAATCTTATCAGCTGCATTAGGCAGTAGTGTTTGCCCAGAGATTCTCAAACATCAGCGCTGTCATTGGAACTTAACATGGTCATATGACCAAGTGTAGAGTCTATTTTTAAACCGTAACATCTGTTTCGGTCCTTCTTTGTGGCTCAATATATTCTCCCCACACTTGCCCATGTTCACTTTGCTTAGAAAGTCCTAGATACTTAATTGCTGCTTCTTTATGGCATTTACTATTCACTCACTTACTCCAGTCATTTTATTTTATTTTATTCATTTTTTTAAAAAAAGATTTTATTTATTTATTTATTTGACAGACAGAGATCACAAGTAGGCAGAGAGGCAGGCAGAGAGAGACGGAGAAGCAGGCTCCCTGCTGAGCAGAGAGCCTGACCTGGGACTCGATCCCAGGACTCTGGGATCATGACCTGAGAAGGCAGCAGAGGCTTTAACCCACTGAGCCACCCAGGTGCCCACTCCAGTCATTTTAAAGAAGTAAATGTTCTCCAATGAATGAGACCTAAATGTATATTCACTGTTTTGTTTCACAGACCCAATAAATTTACACTTCCTTCTTTTCTATGGTTAATAACAAATATTATTTCAGTAACCAGAAACATTGACAAATGTGGCCCATATTATTTTGAGTCAATAATATTGTTTCCCATGTTTTCTGGAATCCATGATCGTGATCTATTTCATTACCACCTCCTTTTCTATATGATCAAGCTACCACTTTCAATTGTTTTATGTTTTTATATGCCTTCCCAATGTCTCAAACCTTCAGTGGTTTGGCAATATTTAGAAATAATCATATTCTACTGATCATTTTATGCCTTCATCAACTTTTCTCAAACTGCTTCCTCAGATTATAGTAACTTGTAAATTTCTGTCTGGTAGCTGCATGTTCATGTGCTCCAGCTGGTGCTTCATTAACACGTTATAATCTTGAGAGTGTTTCCTGGTTGATTATCTTTGGGGAATACCATTACATTTTAGTGCCATAGTATATTGGTTAGGACTCTGGTTGAAAGTAGCAGAAAACAGCTTGATTCAGTTTAAGTGAAACAAAGCAATTTATAGTGGAGGCAGGATTGTCCCAAGGACAGGAAGGGGCTGTCACTAGAAATGAGTATGGATAAGAACTCAGAACTCTGGCTTTGCTTTTCCCCTTTTGTGATGATTTCTTTTTTCTCTTCTCCTCTTTCTCTTTCCTTGTTGGCTTCTTCTATTTCTCTATTCACAGGGCAGAACTTTGCCAAGCCACATCTCCTGAGCTTTCGAGTTCTAATTTCAATCAGACTCAGGACTGCTCTGTACTTCTCAATTCTAGCTTCAAATTTCGAGAAGTATCTGACTTGTTCAACTTGGATCAGGTGACACTTCTGATCCAATCAGAAAGCCAGGAGGGCAGGGTCAATGTACAAATATGGATGTCAAGGGATCATCTTATAAAATACTGACCAGGGCCAAGAAAAAGAATGGGGCATTATGGGTGGGAAACCCAAAGAGTTATGGTAATACACCACAATATAGTGACTTCTGAATCCCCAATTTTAATTTTTTCCATCATATTCAAATGTCACCATTATTTCCTCGAGTCTTCAGGAAATACTTAGGTTGTGGTGATAGGTGAAAATAAAATCAACCCTGGTTTTCATTAATTTGTAGAAAAGTTATTCACTTCTTAATTTGAAAAAAATTAATTAACATGAGTTAATATATGTTAAGCATTTAGAATAATGCCTGACACACAGCAAGCACTCTACAAGTGTTTGCTCTTATTCTTATATTTATTTAGTCATTCTGTGTTTCTTCTGTGCCAGAGATTACTCTCAAGTTTGGGGATATAAAGTTGCATTAGATTCTTTTTTTTTTTTTTTTTTTCGGGGCACCTTGGTGGCTCAGTGGGCTAAGGCCTCTGCCTTCAGCTCAGGTCATGATCTCAGGGTCCTGGGATTGAGCCCCTTGCATCAGGCTCTCTGCTCAGCAGGGAGCCTGCTTCCCTTCCTCTCTCTCTTGGCCTGCCTCTCTGCCTATTTGTGATCTCTGTCAAATAAACAAAATCTTAAAAAAAAAAAAAAGACTATTTTTTTTTCCTACCTTCAAGGAGTTGTTTAAAATACATGTAGAAATATGACAATTAAACTTTTGCTCAAGGGAATTAAGTAAAATACATCAGATATTATAATTGATGATAGATATGTTATTTGCAATGTAAGATGTGACTAAACCTTGTAAATGAAGCTTTACCATTGATGTCTCTCACATCATCTTTCTGCATGCTGTTTTCTTTTCATATCCTTCTTCCCTACTCTCAATACTAATTGTTCGTGACTCCAACGTTACACACATGCGACTTGTCTTTTGCCGAGCCCTTTAAGATCTGAACCTTTTCAGAAAGCTTCTCTCTTTCCTGTAGATTTTGTGTCTCATTTTCTAATGGACTGGACAAATCACCAAGTAAATAGTCAGAAAAGGTATTTTGAATCATAAAGTGTGGGTCTCATTGCCCTCTCTCCCACCTGTTGGATCTGGTGGGATTTGGGGGAGAAGAGAGAAGGTGGAAGAGTCTAAGAATAGACCATACCAGAGAATTGAAGCCCGAAGCCCAAGTGGTGAACTCGAGAGAGGAAAAACTGATGTACACCAAAGCACTCACTGGATCAGTGTGGCGCATTGATCAGTCTTACAGGGGACAGCCCTGGAGCAGGAGTGAGATTCCCCAAACAACTCAAGCCAAGGTGAATACCAAATGGGAGAGTAGAGTATGATGAGCACAAGGAGGACTGAATATATATCTGCTCAAGACGGAATTAAAATCCTTCCAATGCGCTCTTGTTTCCTTTTAGGACTGGAAGGCACTTTGTTAAACAAGTGGTTATGCTACCTGAATGTAAACACTTTCAAAAGGATGAGAAGAAAGCCTATGCTACAAATTGTTGGTTAAGCGTGGATGGGATAGTTTACGAGGGGACTTTTGCTCTGGGAAGGGCAAAAGTCTGTCTACAGGGTGGCTAAAATTCCTCCCTTGTTTCCTAATGCATTACTCCTTAACACCTGGAACTTCGAATCCATGGTTATTCTCTCTGTGATCCTGTTTGGTGATTTGACTAATCCTTCTTCCTATTTTGTTTTTCATAAATGTTTGTATTTGGTCTGTTTCCCTAATTCTATATGCTTTCATTAGAAACTTCTCATAATCTACATACCTCTGTAAAGTGATGATGCCTGTATTTATATATGTAATTTTATATTTCTCCTTCTTCCTCACTACTTATGTATGATAAATTGCCCAGTCTAGAAATTTCCCCTAGATATTTCTCAAGTCTGCATCTTATCTCCATTCCCGTTTCCTTGTTCGTTTCCTTAGATAAGGCCCTAATAATTCATCACCTTAAATTTATGTGTTTAATATATATGAATATCTAGCATATACATAAGTTACAAAGTATAAGAATAAATCAAAACCCACAAACCAATGTCCGAGATAAGAATTAGATTACTACCAAATTTTTGAAGTTATTGAAGTATTATTTTTTTTTAAATTTTTCAAAGTTATTTTTGGTGTAACGGCATTCATTATTTATGCACCACACCCAGTGCTCCATGCAATCCGTGCCCTCTCCAACACCCACCACCTGGTTCTCCCAACCTCCCACCCCCCCGCCCCTTCAAAACCCTCAGATTGTTTTTCAGAGTCCATAGTCTCTCATGGTTCACCTCTCCTTCCAATTTCCCTCAACTCCCTTCTCCTCTCCATCTCCCCATGTCCTCCATGCTATTTGTTATGCTCCACAAATAAGTGAAACCATCTGATAATTGACTCTTTCTGTTTGACTATTATTATTATTTTTGAAGTGTTTCCTTCCCCTAGCCTCACCCACATACCTTCATGGAAAGTAACTATCACTCTGAATGAGTGATCATTTCTAATTTTTAATAGTTTAAAAAATCACATATGTAGTCATAAATGATATGTTGTTTACTTCTTAAAAAATTTTATATATTTATTTGACAGAGAGAGTGAGAGGGAGCACAAGCAGGGGAAGCAACAAAGGAAGAGGGAGAAGCAGACTCCCCACTGAGCACAGAGCCCCATGCAGGGCTCCATCCCAGGACCTTGGGATCATGACCCCAGCTGAAGTCAGATGCTTAGACAACTGAGCCACCCAGGTGCCCGTGTTGTGTACTTTTGCTTGTTTTGAACTTTACAGTAGTTGACTCTATGTAAGTAGTGTTCTACCACTTGGTTTTTCACTCAAAATTATCCTTTTACAATTTGTTCATATATGTGCAGATCTGGTTCCTCCTTTTTCACTGCTATGTAATATTTGATTGCGGGGTGCCTGGGTGGCTCAGTGGGTTAAAGCCTCTGCCTTCAGCTCAGGTCATGATCTCAGAGTCCTGGGATCAAGCCCCATGTCGGGCTCTCTGCTTGGCAGGGAGCCTGCTTCCTCCTCTCTCTCTCTGCCTGCCTCTCTGCCTGCTTGTGATCTCTGTCAAATAAATAAATAAAATCTTAAAAAAAAAATTTGATTGCAGAATATGTGAGAATGCATTTATCATATTCCTGTCTAAGAACACTAGAATTGTTTCTGGATTTCTGCTATTACAAAAACCATTGATTGTTATGAACATTCCTTTACATTTCATTTAAGGTCACATACAAAAATTTCTTCAGATTATATTGCTTAGGAGTGAAACAGCTTGGGCATGGTGTGCATATATTTAAATGATAATGCCTGTTATTTTCCAAAATAGTATCAATTTACTGCTGTAACTTTGCCAAATCTCTTATTCAATTTATTTATTTTTGTAAGTCTCATGCTCTAAATACTGTATAATTTTTTAACTTTGCATATTATATAAATTTTAGTGATGCTGAATCCCTTTCCATGTGATGTACTTTTACTTCCCCTTTTTGTGAAATATCATTTTTTTTGGTTGCCATTTTTCCATTAGTTTGTTGTTTTTTTTTTTTTTCTTTTTGGGTGGTTTGTCTTTTTACTTTCTTTATGGTGTCCTTGGGTGACCAGTCATTTTTAATTTTAATATGGTGAAGTTCAACAATAATTCTTGTTAGGGTAGCATGTTTTATGTTTTAGTTAGGACATCCTTGACTACGTTAAGTTTACAAAGACATTTCCCTATATTTTACTTTAGAAATTGTGAGAATTTGGCTGTCATTTTTTTTCATCTCTCAGGAATGACCTTTTCTTTATAATGTGAGGTAGGGATATAGTCTCATCACATAGATAACCATATGGATAGCCCAGCAGTGTTTTTTGATGTCCGTTAGCATGGTAAATTGTTTTCTACCCCTCACTTTAAATCTGGAGATGTCTTGGGTCTAAAATGAGTTTCTTGTAGACAGCATATTGATGAGTTTTTTTTTTTTTTTAATCCATTCTGATACCCTGTGTCTTTTGATGAGGGCATTGAGCCCATTTACATTCTGGGTAACTATTGGGAGATATGAATTTAGTGCCATTGTATTGCCTCTAAGGTGACTGTTACTGTATATTGTCTCTGTCCCTTTCTGATCTACTGCTTTCAGGTTCTCTCTTTGCTTAAAGGGCCGCTTTCAATATTTCCTGTAGAGCTGGTTTGGTGTTTACAAATTCTTTTAGTTTTTGTTTGTCCTGGAAGCTTTTTATCTCTCCTTCTCTTTTCAAAGATAGCCTAGCTGGATATAGTATTCTTGGCTGCATATTTTTCTCATTTAGTGCTCTGAATATATCATGCCAGCTCTTTCTGGCCTGCGAGGTCTCTGTGGATAAGTCTGCTGCCAATCTAATATTTTTCCCATTGTATGTTACAGACTTCTTGTCCCGGGCTGCTTTCAGGATTTTCTCTTTGCCACTAAGACTTGTAAATTTTACTATTAGATGATGGGATGTGGACCTGTTCTTATTGATTTTAAGGGGAGTTCTCTGCAGCTCCTGGATTTTGATGCTTGTTCCCTTTCCTATATTAGGGAAATTCTCTACAGTAATTCTCTCCAATATGCCTTCCCCAGCAGTTTTTTTTTTTTAATAATGCATATTTTCCCCCAGTGATCTACAATGGCCCTCCCTTGTATATTAAATCTCCTTATATGTGTATGGATCTATTTTTGGGCTTTCTCTTCTGTTGTATATCCTGGTATATTTTACTTGCCATGCCTTAGTAATAAGCCCTAATATCTGTTATCCTTTTCTTCTTGAGAAGTATCTTGTGTTCTTTGATGTTCATTTTAGAATCTCCACGTCAATTCTACAAAATATCCTGGCATTTAAATTGCAATTGCATAGGTTATACAAGTCAATTGCAGTGGTGACACTTACCATTAGGCTATCAACTCCTCTTATTCATGAACATGATAGAGTTTCCATTAAGTCTCCCTTATCCTGTTCCCATAAAGTTTTATAAAGGTCTCCATTCAGACCTTGTACATATCTTGAGTCTCTTTAGGTTATTGTTTATTCAATTTCAATAGGTTCCTAACTAGTTTCCAATTTTAATTCCTTAAATCCATCCTTTTTGCAGTCTTTATAGTTACAAAATTTGAATGTTGTATTTATAAGCACAGAAGAATGTGTGATATTTGAAGTTAAGAACCCTGATACCAAAGGCTATCTACACAACAATCCCTCTTTGGGAAAATTGCATATTTTCATGTATATTTATGAAAGAAAAAGTCTAGAATGAGGAACACAGAGTCAGAAATGTTAAGGGTAATGATTTCTGGATATGATGATTCAGGATGCTTGTTTAATAATCATTTAACCTGTATTATTTTGTAAAAACACACAACTGGTTTCAGCATCACACACACCCACACCATATGTATAGAATATGTGATAATACATCATGCTCTTCATCTTACTTATTTTTATTCTTCACTAAGAAAGATCAAAACAGTGTTGTCTTGGGGTGCCTGGGTGGCTCAGTGGGTTAAAGCCTCTGCCTTCAGCTCAGGTCATGATCCCAGGGTCCTGGATGGAGCCCCGCAGGGAGGTTGCTCCCCTTCGTTCCTCTCTGCCTGCCTCTCTGCCTGCTTGTGATCTCTGTCTGTCAAATAAATAAATAAAATCTTTAAAAAACAAAACAAAACACTGTTGTCTCATCCTGGCCCTGTTCTAATTCTCTTCTGCTCTTTTGCCACTGTTGAGTGTTACTCCTTGTGGTGTTCACCTTGCTAGCTCCTGCTTTTTAACTTCTGGCCTCAATTGCTGAAACCTCACACATGAATCATTGAATCTTTTTTATGTGCCATATTGCACTTAACCAACTACCTTTCTGCATTCAAAAATAAATGAAGTGTGCAAGAGTTCATATATACAGAATGATGAAATATGTAACATAAAATTGCATGTGTATCCCCCATTGAGCCAAGAAATAAAACATCGCAAATATAGTTTTAGATTCTGTGTGTATTCTTCTTGGATCATGCCATCCACTCACCTCCTAGACCTCCTTGTTACCAATACACTGAAGGTGATGTTTATTTGTACACTGTTATTTATATCATAGCTAGATTGTGTGGGACCCAAATAAAAATATAATATTTGTCTTCATTGACAACCGATATCATATGGTATCTAATTTTCTGCAACTTGCTTTTCTCCCTCAACATTTTGTTAGGTTATTTCCTGCTGGTACTTATCTTATTTTTGCACAATATTTAAATAAACTACACTGAGTTCATCTGTTCTCCCCTTGATGGGCTTTTAGGTTGCTTCTGCCTTTTTACTTTTACAAATAATAGTCCTGGAAACATTCTTGTACCTGTCTCCTTACCTTCACTTGTAGGAGTTTCTCTACAGTATACGCCTAGGAATGGAATTTTTGGGCTGTGGCTATGTACCTTAAACTCTTATCTATCTTGTCAAATTTCCTTCCAAAGCTTTTATACCTATTTACGTTCTCACTGATGGCACGGAAGAGTTCCCAAGGCTCCATGTCCTTTCTCGCTCTTCTTGTCAGAATTTTTGCCGATCTGACAGGTGTGAAACTGTGTCTCGCTGAGGTTTAGTTTTGCATTTTCCTCAGACTGAGCTTCTTTTCATGTATTTATTGGCTATTTGGGTTTTTGCTTACGTCTACTTTCTTATTTTTCTATTATTAACACATATTAATTTCTTAATAAAAATAACAGTAAATTAAAAAGGCAAAAGGAAAATAGAATAATGTTAGCTTCCCCCCCACCCCAAACTTTCTCCCTGCCTCATCAAACCATCACGCCTTCCCTGACCTGTGCTCTGCCTGGTTTTCATTTGGGCCTTTGTTTATGCATATCCCACTGCTTGACCGAGCCTCCAAAAAACTCTTTCAAAGTGCCCCTTCTTGGTGTTCCTGTTAGACCTAGTCTTTCAACGTGTGAGGCACAATATATTGAAATTACTTACTTTCAGAATTCTTCCATTCTTGCCTTTCCCTCCTCCCTGCCGTGGACTTTCACCTCCTGGCATGAGGGTGCAAACATAACTAGTTTTTGCATTCCCAGAGCTCATCATAGCGCTGGACATGAGTTGAATTGAACTCTACGGAGAGTTTACTAAGATCCTAGGAAAAAACGGCGCGGGCCCCAGTTTGCTCCTTCATGGCCCAGCAACGAATCCATGAGCAGACGCCATTTAATGACGCCTCTGGAAAGGGTAATGCTGAATAGTTAACTATTCACAGAACTAGGATTGGTCTAGGGCAGTGGTTCTGAGACGTGGCTACACATTAAAATCACCTGGGAGCTTTAAAAAATGCTAATGTCTGAGTTCCACCTCGAGATTCACATTTAATTGGCCATGGGTACACGTTGGAAATGGGTGGTCCAAAAGATTCCTCCAGGTGATTCTAATGTGACCACAGTTAAAAAAAAGAAAGTTGTTGTTCTCAGGGCACATGATCAGAATTGGCTACAGGAGAGCCTATTTGGAGCTGCAATAACCCAGGAAGGGACAGACTGCAGGCTTGGGAAATGCCCAGAGAGGGTGACGCTTCAGGTGAGGCAGAGGAATCCCCTGGGAGATCCGCCGCTGTCACGGGGAACTGCTGCCGGTCCTTCCTGTGCTATCAGCAGGGGCCAGGAACATAAGCCTGGGGAGACACTCACCAAGATTTCTTTTCCTCCTTTCCATTCTAGGGAATGACAGACACATAGCAATGAGGGCAGAACAGAAATCAAATGGCTTTTTGGGTGGCAATTTATCCTGAGATGCAGAGACCATCTGGAGGGTTGTTTGAAACAATAAAAAAAGAATTTAGTGTGTAAACCTGGCGATTCACAGGCCTGTACCCCTGGGGATAAAAATATATGTTTATAAAAAATAAAAAATTAAAAAAAAAAAAGAATTTAAATCACAAGTCCCCTTTCAGGTGTTCAAAAAAAGTAGACGAGTTTGGGAAAAGTGAAGTACATTTAATACAGGTTTAATTTAATGTTGAACACAATTTTTCAATAAATTCATCTAGTAGTTTACCTATGGTTGATGGTAAAGTTCTTTTCGAAGAAATGCTTTGTTATAGGACCCAGTTTTAAGAACAATAGTGAAGAATATTCTTTTCTCCAATTTCTCTAGGCCATGTGGTAATATTCTTGCCTTCACCGGGGTCCTCACCTAACAGAGGGAAGGGGACAGGTGTGCTCTATGATGAGTAAAATGGCAGTCACCTCTGTTCTCCTTATACACTGCTGAGTAAGCACTCCCAGACCAGAATGGCTTACAACAGCAGTTTTTCGTTATCTCTCATGGTTCTGTGGGTTGAGTGAGCTCACCTGGGTTGTTCTCACTTTGGTGTCTCTTTGTCCTCCATCAGCTGGAAGCTAGGGCTGGAGTCTCTGAAAACCCGATTGGACTGGACATTCAGAGGACTCACTCACATGCCCGCAAATGCTGCGGGCTGGCAGGAGGCAGCTTGACAGGGGCTGTTTGTGAAAATGCTGACTCATGGCCTCTCCAGGTGACTGAGTCTTCCTACAGCATGGTGGCTGTGTTTGTAGAGGGAGTGTCCTAAGTCCTCCTGATGGCAGTGTGGCAAGGTCACGTTGCAAGTGAGCCGCTGAGGATCTTGGGAAACATACACTACAGCTCTGTTGGTAAATTTTTATCTTAGTTAATAATTTGACCAAATAAATGTCATAGAATTATGGAAGTGTTCAAGATAAATGGTGAAATACACCAAGTGATTAAGACTGTACATGAATAATAATGTGATGAGTTGCCTTCACATTGTTATGAAATCAGGAAGGATAACTCTTAGGCTTCAGAAGTATATCATGGGATCAGTTTTTACAAGTGAATCTCAAAAAGTTGTTTCATTTATTTAATGAACTATCTTAGAAATTAAGTTTCTTTTCAGCAACATGATTTAAAAAGTTAGGCTTATTATTAGCCACTAAATGTTCAGTTTAGTATTTGGCACATTATGATGGCTGCTTTATCTTTTTATGTGGGAATTGGGAAATATGAAATGTTTGGTGGGAAACTGAATTTAATGCAAATATACTATTTTTTTTTAAAAGATGAACTAGTGAGTGTAAACTGATTTATCCTCGTATCTTTAGACTCATATAAAGCTACAGAATGGCCTCAAATATATCTTTTTTGGATGAAATATATTTACACATATATATTTTTGGAGATATGTCTTCTTGGTATGTAGGAACAAATTTGTTGGATTTATTAGGCCAACAATTGCTCCAGTAGTCCACTGACTAGTGCTCTGGTATTTGATAATTGATGGGAAGCTACAAAATTCCCACATAGCTTTGTGTTGTGATAAGGCTGCAAAATGAAATATGTAATTCTTCAATGGACATTCCTACTTGCCACATTTTTCTGTCAAAAGAAAAAATAATGTAACTGAACTCTATACTTTTTTTTTTCCCACCACCCTCTCTATTGTGTTAATCCTGTTGAGTTGAGGACATTTTTGTCAGTATGAGGGGATGGGAATAGCATTTTGGCCATGAATATGTCAAATGAATGTGGTTAAGAAATGGCAGTTTATGAGACAAGTGGTTATTCTCCGAAGTATTTGGAATAATCTGGGAGTTGGGAGTAGGTAGGTTAAGACAACTTTTGATACATGGCAAAAACAGAGACATGTTTAAAGACAAATTGATTTGTAAGGTTTAGGTGTGCACTGTAGGAAGTAAGGGGTCAACTGTAAAAAACAATGAAATGGGAAATACCTTGGATTTTAACCCTCTCTTACTCCACTGACTTCTTATTTCTCTCTCTAGCATAAATAAGCTTCAGACCTTAGTGAAGAGCTTTTGTTGCCAGACCATGCAATGAAGTTTCTTAGGTGGGACACCTTTGGGAATGTCTAAAAGCAAGATGTGGTATAGATGAACATTCAAAGGCGTCACTACTCCTTATTTTCGGAAGTGGAGAGAGAGAAGCAAACATATTAGCAACAGGCAATATCCAAAGAACTAATAAGAAAAACTAATCAAATTAAACATTTGATGAAATAACAAATTGGCAGAGATGGACATCTCCCAATCAGTTTAAATTGGGCTGAATTACATAGAAAAATATTTATAGTTTTTTTTTAAATTTCTACCTTTTTGAGAATATCAAAGGGAATTTTGTTCCTTAGTGTATTCAAGGGTATGTAAATACATTAAATAATAATAATAATAATTTGAAAATTTAAATTATTATTGGTTTTAATAATAGCTTGATTGAGATATGGTTCATATGCCATATAATTCATATATTTAAAATTTATAATTAAATGCTTTTTGACATATTCACAAAGTTATGCAACCATCACTACCATCAGTTTAAAAACATTTTCATCATCCTTTCTCCTAAAACTCATATCCATTAGCATTCACTCCCTTCCCTGACTCTCCCCTCACAGCCATAGATGACCACTGATCTACCTTCTGTCTTTATAGCTTTGTCTCTTATGGACATTTCCTGTAATTAGAATCATACAATACAGCTTTTCAGCATAAATACCATTTCCAAATCTCATCTGTTGAAGGATGTGTCAAAATTTCATTCCTCTTTATTATTGTCAAATATTGTATAGATATGCCACATTGTATTTATCCATTTATGAGTTAATGTACATTGTGGTTTTTCTAGTTTTTGCACATTATGAATATTGCTGCTAAGAACGTTCATGTACAAACTTTGTATGAACATATGTTTTCACTTCTAGGTATATTCCTAGAAGTGGAACTGCTGGCTCATATGATAATTATATCAAATCCTATGTTATTGTTGTTGTAGGTGGATGTAAGAGAGAAAAAAAGTTCAACGTTGGGAAATTGGGTAAGGTGGGTGGAGAGAAAATACTCTAGTGTCAGTGATGTCTGGAGAGGCACAAATAGTTACCCACACGGTGATATATAGAATAAGAAAGATAGGTGAAGGGAAATGCTGGAAGTCAAATTTTCTCTGCTGGGTAAATCTTAATCTCATGGATCAGTAGACAGGTTTTTGATTTTGTTTAGTTTCTTTTTTTTTTTTCTTTTTTTTTCTTTTGGGAGAATGAGAAAGGTATGAGGATTGTGTGTCCATATAAGTTTAGGGAAACCTGGATCGAGCCCTGCATTGGGCTCGCTGCTCAGTGGAGAGCCTGCTTCTCCCTCTCCTTCTGCCTGCCCTTCTGCCTACTTGTGCTGTCAAGTAAATAAATAAAATCTTAAAAAAAGAAAAAAAGAAGTATAGGTGGGTAATTACTACTACTCATAATGTTGTTTAAGACCCTCTTTGAAGGGGGCACCTGGGTGGCTCAGTGGGTTAAAGCCTCTGCCTTCGGCTCAGGTCATGATCGCGGGGTCCTGGGATAGAGTCCCGCATGGGGCTCTCTGCTCAGCAGGGAGCCTGCTTCCTCCTCTCTCTCTGCCTGCTTCTCTGCCTACTTGTGATCTCTGTCTGTCAAATAAATAAATAAAATCTTAAAAAAAAAAAAAAAGACCCTCCTTTGATTCAAGTTCATTATACTGGGGCCTAGAGAAAGAAGTCCAAACTGTAGTTAGCTTTTAAAATATGGCTTTTCCTCACTTCCATATGTGAAGTATTATATTTATTTAAAAAGCCAGAAAATGGAATCATGTAACTTATTCTGCTGTAATTCTATGTGAATTTTGTATAGCAAGATATTATGAACAATTACCTTATTTTACTAGGTTGTATAGCATTTTATTGTATGAATATATAAAACACTAGTAAATAAATACTTAGATTGTCTCCATTTTGTTATTATTATACTATTGCTACAATGAATATCATTTATACAAGCATATCTGTAAAGACGCGTGTGTGTGTGTGTGTGTACGTATCTTTGAACACTAATGTGAGTGTATCAGTTAGATAAATAAATAAATTTTTTTCTTAAATAAATTCCTAGAGGTGGATCTGTTTGGTCAATAAATACAAATATTTAAATTTTGATATTTTTGGCCAAACTATTTCCTGTGATAATAATTCCAAAGTCCTTGGGTGGAAGTCATAGCTGACATTGCTTCTTCTTCTTCTTCTTTTTTTTTTTTTTAAAGATTTTATTTATTTATTTGACAGAAAGAGAGAGACCATGAGAGAGGAAACACAAGCACAGGGAGTGGGAAAGGGAGAAGCAGACCCCCTGCTGAGCAGGGAGCCAGGTATGGGGCTTGATCCCAGGACCCTGGAATCATGACCTGAGCCAAAGGCAGATGCTCAACAACTGAGCCACCCAGGTGGCTTCTAGCTTTGAAATATTTGTCAGGGACATAAAGTTGAAAAAATATTTAAATGTGCTTTCTTGGAATAGTAGTATATTGATGAAAAAAATCATGGCGAATGGGATAACTTTGGTTTAGTGATTTGGACATTAAAAAAAAAGCATTCTATTGGAATTGTTTCCTATGTGTTTATGTCTCTAAGCCTAAAGAAATGTTAATGTCATGGAAAAGTATTTGATACATATGGATAACATCTAAATGGTGATTTGGGGTATGACAGTAACAATCATGAGCAAAGATTTATAGGCCCCATTTTAACCCTATTCCCACTTACTGAACCTATTCTTATTGTATTTGGTGTGATGGTATATGAATATAAAACTCATTACTAATTTCATCTTTTTCTATTTTCAAGTAACTCTCTAAACATGCAAATAATGGCAGAAAATCAGCTTGACACAGAT
This sequence comes from Mustela putorius furo, assembly GCF_011764305.1. Classification (NCBI taxonomy): domain Eukaryota; kingdom Metazoa; phylum Chordata; class Mammalia; order Carnivora; family Mustelidae; genus Mustela; species Mustela putorius. The sequence continues at coordinate 71,306,215 of NW_025421998.1, read as the reverse complement.
ATCTGTGCTTTTGCAGTGCAGCATACTCATCAAGCTGACTGCTGAATTATTTCATGATAAGATAATTTTCCTTCAAGTCTTAATACCACAGAGGTCACGTGGTCTGGTGAAATTCATGAGGGAACTGTCACTTTCAGGCTCCTAGTATCAGTCACTCTTCGATCTATATTTGGTATATGGATTCAGGAAAGTGTGATAGCAGTTATTAGCTGCTCTCAGAAAGTTCTCTTGTAAGAGAGATTTAGTTCTTGATTAATGATGAAAATGATCCAGTATTAATTTCAGTTTTTGATATCAACAATTTTATGTTAACATCATTCTTGCTATGTTCACCTTTCAAATTACTATGATCATTCTAATGATTAAAAAGCTATTATTTGATTTAGATTCACTCTGCAATTACCAGCTGTAGCATTTCAGACATTTCTTACTAAATTTGGGTACATGCGGTTGTACCTCAAATAACAAAAAATTTTCCTATAGAAGCTTTTTTTTTTTTTTTAAACATGGATTCAGGTAAATTAAAGCATAGAAAACTAGGGAATTAGCATTATTCATAAATGTTATCCCATTTGAATATGATTTTTGATAGGTGCTGTGGAACTTTTTTTTTCTTGCTTTTTATCCTTAAAATTTGGATACCTTATTTAATCTTTTCTTTGTAGTCATAATTTTCTCAGCATTTGTCTTACAACAATAGCAACTTATTTTTCCAATATTCTGTTTCCTAAGGTGCATTCTTAGAACATTCAACTTTTACATTCCCTGTCATTCATTATGATTAATGAGAATTAGAGCTTTTAATTACAGCATAAGAAAAATAGTCTCAATTAGTGCCCATAGAATGTAATCACCTTAAGAGCTCTTCCTTTTGGACATGTTTTGATGAAGTAAATCAGTGAAAGCATTGAATGTTAAGTTAATGTTAACATTAACATTTAATGTTAAGTGAAACATTTAATGTTAATTTCCTCATGATGCTACTAAGCTCATTTTTTCCTTTCTAAAAAACTTTACAAATACTGACAATTAATATAAACTCACTAACATAAACTTTTAAAACAAGAAAGTATCATATAAGGCTTTATATTCAATTTTGCTTAGTAAATTCTATAAATGACAATTTATGAAAACTCTTGAAGTATATCTTTATTTACTGCATTTCATGTTTATATTACTGGGCATCCCCCCTCTCCCATTTTTGGCACTACCTTGAAATTGTCACCAACAAAGTATCTCTTTTCTATTGGTCATTTTGTTAGGGTGAAGTCAAATTAAAAATGTTTCTTTTGTTCTGGAAATCCAGGGACTGCAAATAATGACCTACAAATATCCTCAGGTTGTTTGCACTTTACTAAAATTTTAATATTGGCATTATTTCTTTTGAATTTTCATATTCTGCTTTTAATTCATTAAATAGATGATCTACAGTGAATCTTCATTAAGCGAACTTCTGGGTTAACTTTGAGAGTCAGTTTTCTTTACATACTGGATAATCGTTCAATTGAGATTTTAAAGGTTACTTAATCAGGTTCCTTTGAGGTCAGTCTGAGTTTGGTGGTTAGATGCCCTTAAAGAAGTGAAGAACTAGATAAGGAATTGTAACATCATTGAAATCAGCAGTATAAAGTATATTTTGGGAAGTTTGTTCCCTAATAGTATTTCTGCATGACAGCAAATGAGCATACCATCAGTGATTATCTTTGGTTTCACTCAATGAGATCAGTGCCACTGGTTGATAATCCCTGAAATGTTCTTTGAATATTACCGTGAGAAATCATTACTCGATAGAAACTGGTCTCCCTACCAGATCAAAAAAACCTTTCCTTGAAACAAAACAAAACAAAATCTGTTATGTCAAAGAGAATTTTCCATTCATGAGCAGTAAAGGAAAGGTCAAACTTTTACTCTGTCTTATTTGAATATACTCTGACTCCCCATGTAGCTTTAAAAAGAAAGTGAAAATAGCCATTTAGATCACACCATAGAGGACAATTTAGAAAAAATGCTTATTTAGTAAAGACGTCTTTACTATTCAGAATTCTCTTTAGAGTTGATTGATTTCCGAGTCCGAATCCAGAAGACATTATCCATCCTCTTACATTACACTCAGTTTATTGACTCAAAAGAATGGAATTGGAAATGATTGCAAAAGGTTCATAAACTTTAATAGATGACAAGCTGGGTTAGCTACTTAGTGTTAAAGGCAACCCTGAGAATCAGTTTCCAGCTTCTTAGTCAAGTGTTCTGTTAGAAATGCTGCTTCGACTCTTTCTAACCTTTTCCTCACATAAACTTCCCTGGCTTGTTTCACACAGTCCCCTGAATCTCCCTTTGCTTTTGTTTTTCAGCCTTAATCTTTTATCATTAGAAAATACATCTAATATTAAGTTCCTCAAGATGCTACTAAGCTCATTTTTTCCTCTCTAAAATCTTTACAAATATTGAGAATTAACATAAACTCAAGTATCATTTTTTCTTCCTTTAATCTAAGTAATATTCTAATATTTGATGATGCTGAACTTGCTCTACATTGCTTTGTCTTTTAGAGATCTTGAAATAAATACAGGAACATATTTAAATAATTTTGAGTATAAAATATTTCACTCTTCTCCTTTTCCTTATAAAATATGTATAATATACTTAATAAACAGTCCTACATGGATGTTTATGGTAACGAGGACTATGTTACATATATTTTTACTTAATCCCTAGAGTATACTCTGGTTTATAGATTTTCTGTGGACAACAGTGTGTCACATATTTTTATTTCTTTTAAATAAGTTGCATTTCCTTCCACCAATGTTTTCACTTAGTCCATACTTTGTGCTTTTTCAAAGAAGCATTCCTCCTGGAAAGCATTCCTTCTACTTTATAGAAATCCAATTTTCTTGCCAATTGCTGCATTAACCTTTACAGAAGTCAGACTACCGTGGACTCTTCTGGTGATTCTTTCCTCTGCTCAGCCTCCTTTCAGAATCTATGTGCTCAATTTATAGTGTGTTCATTTGTGCAGCTGGTAATGTTGCTTTATCCATGTACTTTTCTTTAGAGCTGTAGGAACACCTCATGTGGATTCCACCTCTTCATCTAGATTGCAAACTTTAAGTTGAAGAGTCACATCGTTATATTAATCTCTATCTTTTCTCCATAACCGCCTTTCTGTTGTTTCATTACTCAAAGACATTTGATGTTTTAGTTCACTGAAATGGGACTAGGGTTTTCTCATTGTAGATCACTGCAGTTTGTAATTCCAGCAGACAATAAAGGCCAGTTCCAGATTTGGGATAGATGGCTAAGACTAGAAAACAACTGTGATGATAAGCTAAAATGAACTATATACAATATTAATCATCTATATCACTAATTCTTCCTTCTGCCTCATTTATCCTAGCAGTGAGAGCCTCCATTTTTGATTGCACCTCATTAATAGCTTTTTTGATTTCAACTTGGTTAGATTTTAGTTCTTTTATTTCTCCAGAGAGGGCTTTTATATCTCCCGAGAGGGTTTCTCTAATATCTTCCATGCCTTTTTCGAGCCCGGCTAGAACCTTGAGGATCGTCATTCTGAACTCTAGATTTGACATATTACCAATGTTTGTATTGATTAGGTCCCTAGTCTTCGTACTGCCTCTTGTTCCTTTTTTTGTGGTGAATTTTTCCACCTTGTCATTTTGTCCAGATAAGAGTATATGAAGGAGCAAGTAAAATACTAAAGGGGTGGCAACAACCCCAGGAAAATATGCTTTCAGAAAGTGGTTGTTTTTCTGTTTCTAGAATTGCTGTTCTTTTCTTCGATCTGCCGATGGATTTGCAGGTATTTGCAATCTTTAGATAAGCTATCTAGCTGATCTCCTGCTAGCTGAAGTAGTCTCAGCCTGCTACTTCTCCGCCATATTGACTCCTCCCCCAATCAATAAATATACAGAAACTCTATATTTCCATTTCTCTGATATTCAATAAGATACTACAGATGATTATTTTTTAAGAAAATAGATGTTACATTACAACATAGGTTACAAAATATACAGTTTTTCTTAGTTTTTAGTGTATGGTATTATTTCATTATACATACTCAGCATCACTTTTAGTATCACTGCAGAAAAAAAAAAAAAAAGGCAGTTTGCAGCGCTCGGCCTTCATCTGGGCCATTTCATGTGGGCGCGGCTGTGAGAAGGTGCCTGCCCGCGCTAGCAGGTGTGGCTGGACCAAGTGCCCTCCTCTTTAACGTGCTCAGTTTCATCAGCCTCTTACCAATCTCAAAAAAGTTGCCCACTCATTAAAAGAAAAGTTACAGTTGTCACAAGGCAAGTTTTAAATATTTTATGTTTTATTACATTTTACCACATTGATTTGCTCTTAAAGGCAGTAGTGAATATTCCTAGGTACTATTAAGCCAGTTGTGGTCTATTAAACAGCTTGTGGGTACAGTTGGCCCAGGTTTGAGACTAATTTTTACTGACATCACCAACTGAATGGTAAGATAATAATGAAGAGAGATTTTAAAATTTTACTTAACTTACGATCTAATGGCATAGCCACACTGTTTACTACATCTTGATTTATAAATAATTTTTATGCATTTTGTTAAACAATTAATAGCACATGCTCTATGTAGGAGGATATATTTGCTTGTGCATGCTTGGAAAACATTAATATTTAAAATTCAGTCTTAATGTTCCTAAGGCATACATTAAATTGGACCCTTGTTAATTTCCTAAATAACAGCATAGAAAACATTGAGAATAATAAAAACTAAATGTAAAATCAAGAAATTATCTTTCTATTTTTATTTTGTGTTATCTGAAAAAATGATAAGTAAAAATATTTATGAATAATAAATTCTTATGGTTATTGATTTTTATTTAATTAAAAGGAAATCATTTTACTTAAAACTATTTAAAAGCATTGTACTCTACAGCAGTGTTTTTATTTACCTAGCTCATTTGCAACAAATGTTTCAAAGAGGTGTATACTGTTTGTATCTTAAAGGATATCTATTTATACATAGGGAGTATAAGAAGAGGAGTACAAACAAGATAAAAGAATTATACTTGCTTATATGATCAGATTTCCTATTAATTATGGTAGGAAAATGTTAGTGAGCGTGTATATTTAATAAAATTGCACAGCAAAAACAGTTTTTCTTAGTTTTATAGTCTAATGTTTATGATAACTTTGTTCCAGATAAAAATATGGTTGTCTCTATATTTAATATATATTTTAAAATATTGTAATCTTAATGTATTATTAAAATATGTTATCTTCCTCATAGGATCTGGGACTTAGGAGTGTACTTGGTGAAATATATCCTAGCATATCTAGAGTAAGATTTTCCTAGAGAACCAAATAAATCTTCTGAAAAGATGTTACACTCCCATTGTTGTCTTTGTTTTTAAAATTTTCTCTATTGTTTAAAATCCCTATAGAGAAAGTCATTAATGTTGGCTGGGTAGATATTCCCATAATTCCTCTTACCATGCTGATAAAGCAATTATGCAGAGAGATGTTGGGCCTCCACTATTTCTCCATCCCTGGTTCTGGTTCTGGCAGAAGGAAAAGCTGTCCTTAATGGATGTAAATGGAAGCTAAATTCATTTTATTTGTAGGTCAGGTGAAAATGGCCTTTGAATGAAGGCCAGTATAAGATAGAGATAACTTTCTGACTGAACTTCTTCATCTGTGCTGTTTGAAAAATATTGCTTTGCAAAAAATTCATAAGCAACATCGATAGATGGGCTCCAGAGACCAACCGAAACTCCTTTCTCATGAACATTGACTGCTTTTTAACCATGTAGAAGGGTATATTCCATTATTATAACATACACCAATTATCTGATTATACTAGTTTTTTTAACAGTATGAAATAAATTTCTCAGTCAATAGACTGATTTAATCTAAAATTCTGTAGAAGTCCATTTTGAACATCAGTGATCTGCTTGAACAGTAAATCATCCTCTTTTTATAACAGTGTTAAGTCCATGTACTCAATAGTTAGAGCTGCTAATATTAAAAAAAAAAAACCCACTAAGCAGAACTAAAAAATTGCAGTTAGTAAGTATGAAGATAAGCAGGGTTTTTTTTTTAAAGATTTTATTAAAAAAAGATTTTATTTATTTGAGAGAGAAAAAGAGAGAAAATGCAGGCATGGGGAGGGGTAGGGAGAGAAAGAAACTCCCTGCTGAGCACAGAGCCCAATGCAGTGTTCAATCCCAGGACCCCAAGATCATGACCTGAGCTGAAATGAAGAGTTGGATGCTTAACTGACTGAGCCACCCACTTACCCCTGAGGATAAACAGTTTATAACATTTTTTTTTCATTTCTTTCACATTTTTTTTTAATCTTGGAAAAAACACTTCAGAATTTGCCATTAAAATCTCATGATTAATGACAAAGGATTATAAATGGATAACATTGCAAAAGGATTAAATCTTTCATAAACACCTAGAACAAATGAAAACTACTGTTTCAGTATCTGTATTCTACACCTAGATAAACATGTAGAAAAATATACATTTGTTTTAAGTAGTTTAAAAAATCCACAAGAAAGAAAGTAATCTGTGAAAGTTTATAATAACTGTTGATTAAATATAAAGAAATAATTAATAAGTTATTCCTACTTCTTATAGGCACTACTATCTTAGTGCTTAAGATAGTATCTACAAAATGCCCTGCAGCATTGTACTATGTATCAAAATTTTCTTGGAGAAATAAAGAAACAACTACTACAAACCTTATATACTTAAGTGGTATTTGGTATTTGGTTTTGGAGTTTGTAACACTTTAGGAGACTAGGAGAGAGAGAGAAAGAGATGAGAGGTACAGATGATTAATTTCAATTTTTACTCTTTCATTTTTTTTTTAACAATTAAGGTGAGATGAGCGTCTAATTTCAATTTTTACTCTTTCATTTTTTTTTTTTAACAGTTAAGGTGAGATGAGCGTCACTTTCTCTTCTCCTCTGTAAAGCATTCTTTTTTTTTTTTTTTTAAAGATTTTATTTATTTATTTGACAGAGAGAAATCACAAGTAGATGGAGAGGCAGGCAGAGAGAGAGAGAGAGGGAAGCAGGCTCCCCGCCGAGCAGAGAGCCCGATGCGGGACTCGATCCCAGGACCCTGAGATCATGACCTGAGCCGAAGGCAGCGGCCCAACCCACCGAGCCACCCAGGCGCCCTGATTAATTTCAATTTTTAATCTTGAAGAATTAATTCCTTCTCTCTCAATTTCTCTCAACCCTATTTTGACCACTGTTAAACATGTGATTCATATACTCTGCCTCCAAAGTCCTATCACCACCTTACTTTGTGCCTTCTATTTTTAAAAATATCATATTTTCCTGGCTTTCTCACTCTTTTATTCAACCCTAATTTTGCCCAATTCTTCCTAAGCCCTACTCAGATTCTACCCCTCCTACTCCCCTCAGGGTGCTTGCTTTTTTCACATTTTCAGTATGGCTATTTCAGATTTCAGATAAGAAGGAAGCAGCAGTAAGAGTTTGTTGCTTTCCTGCTTCGAATCCTTGATCCATATTGCTGCTTACAGTAAAATTTCTAAGATGCAAAATTACTCCTTTGTGTGGAATTGTCAGTGGATCCCAGTATTTGTCAGGATAAAACCTTAGCATGACTTAGAACACTTTTACATGACCTTGGGGTCATTCACTCAACAGATACTTATTGAGCACCTACTATGTCTAGTCACTGTTCCTAGTGCTTGGGTCACAGCAGTGAACAGAACAGGAAAAGATCCCTGCCCTCATGAAGACTACATTCTGGTGGTAGGAGAGAGACAGTAAATGATACATACAACATATATTTAGCTTTTCCAGCATATCAGAAGATAACAGATCCTATAATTAAAAAAAAAAAAAAAAGGAGGTCAGAACTTCTGGGAGTGGCTGAGGCATGCCGTGTGTCCACGGAACAGTCAGGGTCAGCCTTCAGAGTTTTCAGTGCATGTCACTACCACAGGCACCCTATCTTCCCACCATACTTCACATCTTCCTTTCTGTGAACAGCCTTTGTTCTATCACTTATTATCACTTTGGTCTAACACAAAGTGTCCAATTTTCACTGGAGCCCTTTCTTTGGCCACCCATTTCTGCTTTTGATTCCACATTCTGCTATGGCATCATTCCCTCCTCCAGCCTCCCCCTGCCTACCCCTCTCCTCCCAGATAGTTGGTTGTCCCTCTTCTTTATTCATCTATGTCACAGGTTTTTTTGCAATGACTTACTTACTTGTGATTATTATTATTTGCTGGGTTATGCTACAGCAACAAAACCCCCTAAATTTTAGTAGTCTATTTCTCATTCTCACATTTTAGTTGTAGCAACTGCAGAAAAAACTGTGGCTCTGATCCATGAGTTCCCTTCGTTCCAGGAGTAACCTACATTTGGGACATGCCCTTCTCACAGCAGAGGGGAAAAGGGAATAGTCAAAACGGCAATGCCTCTTCAGACTTCTCAGGGATAGTACGCATTGTGTATGCCCGCATTCTTGAAATCAGTGGTGTGGAAGAGATTCCCAGAGAGTCCCTGCAAATCACGTGACCATGGCTGGAAGCTGGAATCCTCTTATCGAAGCAGTCATTGTGATCCATACAATCTACCACACTTGTGTATCTCACACAGTGGACTCTGTGTACAATGAGTTCTAGTTCTGTGGTTTTCTTCAACAAACCTATTTCCTAGTGCACCAAAGCAGCTTGACAAAATGCCTTTAAGAAGTGAAACCGGAAAAAGAGGATGGGAACTAACATTTAGTGAGTGTCATTGTCCCGGGCACCAACACACCTGATTACTTCCGTGTTACAGACTAGGCAGATTAGATTTGATTACATCCACGTAAAATAATTTGTGCATGGCAACAGTTCTGAAATGCGGGATCCAACCTATGTGACTACACCTGCTTTCTAGTTCACCATCGTGTCCCTGTAGATGTCTATAAGCTACAGTTCTCATGCAGTGATTTCTTAATATGAAAGTAAAGAACGGAGACAGATATGATAGTGCTGTGAAGGCTGATTCTATTTCTGCACATCTCACATCTCACCTAATCTTATCATAACTCCCACCATTTTTCTATTTCAAGCATTTGTTACATCCCATTTAGAGTTCCATAATAACCTCTTAATTATTCCTCACTCTCTCTAGGTTCCATTCGACACCCAAATAATGTTCCCAAAGCTTATCTTGTAGCATGTCATTCTTCTGTTTGAAACTGTTTCAAGGTTTCTAATGATCTCTACTACAAACTTGAGTTGGTGCTCTTAACCTACATGGTCTTGCTGTTCTTCTGCAAATCCCTCTGCTGAACTCGTGACATGTTCAGGATCTCATCTTCACTTTTCCAAATATAAACTCTGCTTTCCCTGCTCACCCCACCTGGAATAACCCTCCTTTTGCCTTTTTTTATAGAAATATTTTTCAACTTGAAGTCGACTTGAACTGTTTACTTAATTAATATCGCTCAGGTCCCCACCTGAAAGAGGTCTTTCCCTCCGGTGTCTCCATGGCACTTTGTAGCTGTAACAACTGAAATTATTATGGATGTCGAGAGTGGATGTCGATGTAACAACTGTGTTCAGATGTTTGGAGGGTGGTCAGCTGGAAGAGGAGAGGCTTCCTCTCGGAAGCTCTACAGGGAAGAACACAGACAAGCGTACATACGTTATGAGGGAATAGAGTGCAGCAACTTCAGTATCAGCCACAAGAAAGAGTGAATTCTTTCTTCAGAGGAAGTGTTGAAGGGAAATCTGGATGCTCCTTGATTGTGGATCTCATAGGACTTTTGATTCAAACATCATCATTCATCTTATATTTGTGTCCATGGTGTTTTCTGTAATAGATATGAGTTGTTTAAGAATAAGGACTTTGGTCTTGTTTATATTTGTGCCTCTCTTCATATTTATTGGATTGGCTTTGTTATACAAACAGACTATGGACACACATACCACTAGTATCACATGGCATAGCTATAAAATAAATATTATTAAGAGAAAAAGTTGCAAGTAAAAAAAGGAGCAGAGCGTCTATCCACCTCCAAAGTCTCACATCCCCATAGAGGTGGGTTTTAAATTGGGCCTGGCTTGGCTGCGTGAACCCAACTGAAGAGGCTTTAGGGAGTGAATATTGTTCTATTCAAGTATAAATTCCCTGATAGAGGAATTGGCCTCAGTTAGGAATGGAGGAACCTCTGGATCTTTGCCTCTGATACCAATCGATATTCTCACTGAGCTAATTTCTTGCTAAGTTATCAAAAGGGAGGGACAGATGAACATAAGGGAAGGGAAGGAAAAATAAGATGAAAGCAGAGAGGGAGGAAAACCGTAAGAGACTCTTAGCTATAGGGAACCAACTGAAGGTTGCTGGAGAGGAGGTGGGGGGGATGGGGTAACTGGGTGATGGGAATTAAGAAGACACTTGAATTAATAGGTATTAGGTATTGTATGAAACTGATGACTCACTGAATTCTACATCTGGAATTAATAACAGATATATGCTAATTAAATTGAACTTAAATGAAAAAAATTTTTTTAAAGGGAGGGAATGAGTCACCAAGACACTCAGATCTGTTTCTTACATTTGCAATGTCTTTGCATGAAGACAGGTGCTCCCTAACAGTGGTAACAAAAGAGAAAGAAGGTAAATGGATTGCTACCATTTTCATATATTTATTTGGCACAAGAAAAGAGAGTAGAAAATGGAAAGAAACCTTTAAATTTTTGTATTCAGTTAGAAGATAATAGTTCATGTGCCCAGTGGAAAGTGTGTCAATTCATCATCCATTGTAAGAAATGCAAAACAATGGGGACACCTGGGTGGCTCAGTTGGTTAAGCGTCTGACTCTTGGTTTCAGGTCAGGTCATGAACTTCGGGTCAAGAGATCAAGCCCCCAGTTGGGCTCTGTTTCTACCCTGAGAGCGGAGGCTGCTTAAAATTCTCTTTCCCCCTCTCCCTCCACTTCTGTGAGCTCTTGTGTATGTGCTCTCTCTCTCATTAAAAAATCAAAAACAAAAACAAAAAAAACTGAATGCAAACTAAAGACTAGCTTACTACTGGGAAAAAGGAAATGTGAAAGCCTGGGAAGAAGGGCAATAACAGAATAGATGGGGTGATTGAAAAACTGGGCATGGCAGGTGCAGAAACCCAGGCAGGAGCAGAGGAATAAAACCAGAAAGCTAGGAGAGGGCTGGCGGCAAGAAAAGCCTGGTCAGCACTGATCAAGGCTACAACAGGGATGCAGCTTGAAAACATTATGCCAAGTGCAAGAAGTCACACACAAAAGACCACATATTGCATGATTCCATTCATATGAAATACCCACCATACGTAAATCCATTGAGGCAGAAAGCAGATGAGTTTTTGTCAGGGGCTGGGGAGAGGGGAGAGTATGGAGTAACTGCTTAAATGGGTATAGGGATGCCTAATGCTGTCAGTGTGATGACTAGGTCTTGGAACAAGATAGAAGTGATTACAACATTGTGAGTGTACTAAATGCCAGGGAGTTACACACTTTAAAATGGTGAGTGGTCAATTTTATGTGAACTTTGTAAGATTTTACCTCAATTATAAAGAACAGATTGGTTAAGGTGACCCTAGGAGAAATGGAATTCTAATTCTTCTTCTTCTTTTTTTTTTTCTCTTCAATTGTTCAAGATTACAGCTTTTTAGTCCAGCCAAATTTAGGTCATATACCTTCTTTTTTTGTTGTATGGAGGCAATGGAAGAAAGTATCCTCCCCTGAGGCTTCCTAGTGGGACAGACTAGGATTTCATGGACCACCAAGATTACAGAAAATGAGGAAGATGTAATTTTCCAAAAGTAATAATGATGTTGTTAGGAAGGGGAAGTGGATATTGGACATACACAATATTTCTAAACTATCCCTATTGGAAGCGAAAAAAAAAAGTCTGTAATGAGGCATAAAACAACCTTTGTAAGCACAACTAGTAAGATCTCTTGAAAGAGCAAACAAGAATCCTCAGACATATTTACTACTATTTTCTTTTAAGATTTTACTTATTTATTTCAGTGAGAGTGAGAGAGAGAGCATGAGAGGGGAGAGGATCAGAGGGCGAACCAGACTCCACGCTGAACAGGGAGCCCGATGTGCGACTCCATCCTGGGACTCTAGGATCATGACCTGAGCTGAAACTAGTTGCTTAACTGACTGAGCCACCCAGGCATACGTATTTACTACTATTTTTAGAATTCAACCTTTTCTTAAAAAAATACATGTGGCTGCTTTCGATGGAAAAACAAATGCTTTGGAATATACAAACAGAATAAAATTCTGTGCCCTTTGAGGGCATATTGTGTAGGATTCAGAGGATAAACAGAGCTGGCGCACAGCCCTTTGAAGTGAAGTGGAATGCAACAAGTGTTTTGAAAATGGTATGGGAGAAGAGCCATTACAACTAGTTCTCTGCTCTTCATTAATCAGAGCTCCTAGGATTTTTTGTGGGGTAATGTTTTTGTGAAAAATTGGGAATTTAGATGAATTTTCTTGAGGTGTTTGACAGGTCTGAAGAGGAATTACTGAGATAAAACAGCAGTAAGTTGACACTTGATTTTTAGAACACGAGGAGTAGAAGGAATGTACTGCAGTTCATGTCTGCGTCTGTTCCTATATCCAATATGTACGGTGTGCATGATACTTGTTCTCTGTGGCAACTGAGAAGAGTTGTGCTGGGAAAGCATTTAAATGTCGTGAAAAATTGAATATAATCAGAACAATGTGGCTGTTCAATGTATTTCCTCAATGTATTAAGGAAAAAAGCTTAGCTGGTCAAGATTCTTCTTTTTGATAGTTTTTATCACAACAGGAATTTACCTGAAACGCAGATGACCTGTATTGTACATTTTATACTATAATAAGACACCAGGCAAATATTCATTTAAATAAGAAAGGAATGAACTTCAAAACAATTTTTTTTTTAACTGGCATACATGTCAGAAAATGTACAGACTTGGATGTAATATAACAAAACACACACTCGGTAGGGATTCCAAAGACCTGGATTTGAGTTCTGACTACCACTCTCTTTGTGAAGCCAGGTGGGCCATTTGAATTCTCTGTAACTTAGTTTCCTGCCTTACAGTGATGTTGTGGAGAGTAATCAAACAAATGTTGTCTGTGATAGATTTCCTTCTTTTATTTGCTGGACTCTTTCTCCAGAGACAGCTTTATTTTCTCACAATACTGCTCCTGGTTTTAATGCTGCTGGAGATAATGAGAGACTACAGAAGCTGGTTAATGCCCCAAATTCCTCATTCTAAGAACAATCTTATCTGCAAAATGCTGTCTTTCCATTGGCAAGTCACACATTCGTTTCCACGGTCGGGGAGTGTAATCCTGCCACGGGTAAATCAGACTGCGGCTGCCTCTTTCTGCCAGTCTTTAGCTCTCACGTTCTCTTCACCAAACACTTCAGTCACAGGAGTTTATTTAACATGGGGTCTTAGTTCCAGCTGAGTCATCCTCAGTTACACAGTTCCTGATACAAAAACAAAATAAGAGCCAAAACACAAAAGCAGCAGGAAATCTGTAGTTAGCCAGATACAACACCAGGATGGAAGATATGGAAGTGGTTAATATGAAATAATAACAGATGGGGAGGGTGGGGAGCATCACTTCTTCTAGAGGGATGGTGAGAAATGGGGTGGGAAATGCTGGTGGCTGGTGTGCAGCAGAGGGAAGGGAAGAACGATGAACAACAGACAGACTGGCTGACGGTGAGGAATGGAAGGACAAGGAGGATCTGTATCTAAGCACAATTGGGTATACTTAGATCCTATTTTAGATTATGTCAAATAACACTTTTCCCCGTGTAGCTATTGGGAACTGACATTTAATTAGTGAATGACAAGCATGAAATAGCAAGGTGACATGGAACCACTTAAGAATAAAGCCATCATGATTTCTCTTGCAGTTTATTCCTACAAAAGTATTGTGTTGTCCTTTATTAAACCTTCACAATATTACTGTGAGAAAGATAAATAACAAGAACTAGCTATTCACTCTTCCTTGTGGACTAAACAAAAGGAAATTGGTTTAAATTGTAGTTAAGTAAAACTGTCTTGGCTAAAAGGCCCGTATCTGTGCTAAAAAGGTATTCCTTAAACGAGTTACCCATTTTAGTCCATAGCTATGGAATTTACTAAGTTTTATTTTTATGACACCTTAGCTTGAAGCCAGGGTAATTACATTGGAAGACGCAGGGCTGAACATACACATAGAAGGCAAAGTCAGTTTTCTACATGAGATGCTTAATACTCTCGTGCCCTCAAATTTTCTCCCAAAGGGCTGGCACGTTTCCTGAAAATTTCGCATTACTGGCTCTCTGGGAGTAGTCACTGAGGACCCCTGCAATGGAAAAGACTATATGGATTGCACCATACATTAATTTTAACCATCTACATTCACTTAGATAATTTTCTCGAAAAGTTCCAAGAAAATGGAAAATGGGACAGATAATTTTCAACAGATTGGAGCAATGATTCAAGAATCATTTAAGGTGGTGGTTACTGGCAGAAATTCCCTGGTGCTGGCTTGTGAACATGCACATCTCTAGTGAAGGAGGCTAGCCATTGTGACAACGAAAGACCCAACTAGCTATTGATTATTCATTCAACAAATATTTAATGAGCCCATGTAATAATGTAATAGGCACTATTCTTGGTTCTGGGACTAGAGAGTTAATAAAACAGACAAAAATCCCTGTCCTCAGGGACCTTAAATTCTAACAGGAAACACAGACAATAAACAGTGAGAAATGAAAAGAATGTGCAGTGCGTTAAATACTGATATGTGCTCAGGAGAAAAGCAGGGAGGGGCAATAAGGGGTGTGTGTGTGTGTGTGTGTGCGCGAACGCGCGCACACGCATAACCATGGATGCTCTTCCCAGGGAGGAGGTTGCAACTTTGATAAGAGGGCTATTTAATGGTGAAGATTGAAGGAACCTGGAGAATGAGCCATCAGATATCTGGAGAGAAGATCCTTCAGAGGAAACAGCCAAAGGCACTGGGCAAACTCTTGGGGATTACAGGAAAGAGGCTTTCCAAAAGGAAAGATGAAACACTGGCATTGTTTCATTAATAGTTTCATTTAGTTCAGTCTTGCCTCCTTTCAAATGAGCGTGCAGACAGCAGCCCCTCCATTGTCTTCCCACTCAATTTGTCACTCGGGACTTCCATGATTCACTCGAATTATTGTTCTCCTAAGCAATTTTCTAGATATCTCTTCTCCTCTTAGCCCACCTCTTCATCTCCCTCTATTCACCATTTGACTCAATTTGACCATCTCGGAGATTGATTCTTCTGCCAACCCTTGCGACTCTACTACTCTCTTACCAGGCAACACCCTTCATTTCCAGATCCCTTGCTCTTCCGGCAGAATCAGTCTCTACCTGCTACCTTTGTGATCAGCCACATCACCTCTCCTTAGATGAGATTTTCATCTATCATCTGTTTTATGGTAAATATTTTCCTAACCAACTCCTACTTCTCTCTACGGCTAGTCCTATCCATCCTCCCCAAACACCTGTGTTGGGCACCAGATGCACACACTTGTATGTGTGTGGGATGGAGATACTAGCTCAGGACTCTAGAATTGCTTCTTCTTGTCACATAGTGCTGCCCTCATGCCTGGCCCTCTTCTGGCCGAGCAATGATACCAGCTGTTCCAGATCTTGGGTTCAATCTCTTAAAGGGAAGACAATGTCACTTTCTTCTTGAGGTTTAGAACACTATTTCCAGCTTTGCTGGCATTGCCAATGTGCTGGCTGATCTCAGGAATGCTGAGTTAAGGTTAGTTCCAGAATCTGAAACCTACCAGGGTACAAACCCCTCAGAGCAAGGTAGTGTTTCCTTCTAAAACTCTCAAATATTTTTCTCTAGATAGTGTATTGTTTGCCTGCTTTACCAAGGGAGACTGCCCTCAGAGACTCCATGGTGAATTGTCTTCTGAGGGAAAATCTTGGGAGGAGGACCTGTTCGAGGAAAAAAAGGGCATTTTGTGGCAAAGCTCTCAGCTGTGACAATGAGAGAACCATTGTCCCCACCCAAACATACAAATTTCATCTCTTAGCAGGCAACCTGCCTCACAATAGTAAAAAGAAGAATCATTCTAAGTGTTTAAGGAGTTTACAATCTAGTTGAGAAGACTAGGGTTACCTTACCATAAGGGGGAGGGCACTGTCCTACATCTCTTTGGAGTCTCTTTATTCCAGGTTCTCAGGTATTGCTGAGGTTATGGATGTGCACAGCAATTAAGAGAAGCTGAAGTAATAAGTTTCAAATGTGTGAAATGTATGAAAGCCCATTCAAGTGGAAACATTCCAATGAAGAGTAAAGGTAAGTAAGGCACAGTGAGCTCTTTGGATTTGAGATGCAGATTTGGGTGTTATCTGTAGAGCAATGAGAGAAAAAAACAGAGTAGACTGTTAGGCTAAAGGAAATCAGTTCTAGGTAAAGATTATGCTGTGTGATGTTATGATGCATAATAACAGTAATAGTAAAATTTATTCTTAACTTCCCTGAGGTTATTTAAACCTCTCCACAGTCTTATGGGGTAGGTGGTATTATAATCTTTATTCTACAGATGAGGCTCAGAGTACATAGATCACTTTTCCAACACAATACAGTAGAAATGAAGGAAAATGGAACCTAGAAATTAGAACCTAGAAATTTGGACTTTGGAGTTTATGCATTGAAGAAGACCAGTGACTGGTTGCTTCTGCAACTTTGTGTAATGTTGTATATTGTGAATTTGTTTTATGTATGCATCTATGAATACATTATGCTTATCTATCTATCTATATAGATGCATATCTATATAGATAGATAGATAGATACATGCATACATACATGCATAAATATTTGTTCAGTTCTGCCTCTGATCCTTTAACTAATGTTGTCCCTAGTCAGGAGAAATTTATAAGATCCTAGTCTCATAGCACAGAGTCTCACATTGTTGTTGTCTATCCTTGATTCATTCAGGTATTATACCTAATTTTAGGGACTGAGGTTTTGCCTTGTGATTCACTATCAGGACCTTTTCATCCCTCATATTTCCACTTTGGTTACATGGACAGCATTCCAGTTCTGCCTTCTGCATGCTGTTCTGCTATGAAATTAAAGTATTCAAGTTGTGTGAACTTGCATACTTGAACCTTCCAACTATACAAGCTCACACATAGCTTAGCTTGATGACCTCTCTACTACCTGAAAGCCTAAGTTCAAGACACTTTTGAGATGGTAGCATATACTGGCCCTGGTAATTGATTACACTGGGGTGAGGGAGTACTATACTATCTACATTGCTACTATCATTTTCACTCTAGCTAGATACATGGGTATTATTGGATATGAACCTGCTGCACATTCCTGGCCTGAATCACTGAATGGATGCTGATGCCTCCATATGGGATATGGAAGGAATTAATAATTGAAGATGAGGCCAAGAAAAGAATTAAGAATGAACTAGGTCTGATGCCTGTTTTGCAGCTAGTGCCATCAACGAAAATAGAAAATCTGGGAGAGAAAAATGTTTGAGGAGTACTAAGTTATAAACGTAATATAGATTTAGACACAGTAAGTTTAATATGCCTTTGAGACTGAAGGTAAATATACAACTCCTGAGTTTAGAAGAGAGTTAGCATTAGAAATATATGGTAGTTATCCATGTATAATTTTATGTATCCTCAATGGCAATGCCACTGAATTGGCTTGGGGAGGGAAAAACATGTAAATTCTCAACCATATTTTAAATTCTATCTTAAATAAAAAGAATGGTAATTTTTTTCTTGTGAAAAAATGTATACTTTCTTACATTTATATGAAGGCCAAATAAAATTTTATAAGATATTGGTATTTTAAAAATTTATATTTTATTGACCACCTTATAGTCAATAAAGTGCAGAACAAAGTATTTGCTCTCTATAGTCAATGAAATAGAGAGCATTGTATTTGCTCTGTAAATATAGCTTCAACACAAGACCCCTGGCTTAATGGATTTCTGCCCTAAAGCTCCACATATGTAGAATTTTGAAGCCACCATTGTATGTCTAATGTATACATTTCTGGACTCCATTTTCATTAAGGATATTGAAGACTGCAGGATACAATTTTTTTTTAAGGAGGAAGTTCTACTTTTACTTACTGTTGGATTGTCCTAAAATTACAGGGTCAATAGATGGGACACTAGTGTAAGGATTAGTCCTGACTTTACTATGAAATGTTTGATTTCTAGCACTTGGAAAATTATTTTTATACCACTTAATGGTGATAACTCTTCTTTTCTTCTAAGGTGTATATGCCTTACTGCAAGTTAAACATTTTTAATAATATGCTCATGTGTTGCTTGATAGAAGGGAGTGCGTCTTCTCATTTTTGGTAATACCTGGTGCAATTCCTAGGATGTAATAGGTGTATTAGTGTGTGTGAACTAATGGAAGAGTTTTGGCTTTCTTCGTATTTATTGGGTATGATTCATAATTCTCAAGTTATCTTGTTGGTATTTTCTGGTATTACAAAAGCATGCCCACTTTAGAAAAGAACCACTGGTTCTGCATTTTTAAACTGAGCCAATCCTAAAAATATTTCAACAAATGATCTTTTTTTCCTTTTAAATTCAGCTCAAATGTTATCTCTTCTGGGAAGAATAATTTTTAGGTCAGAATCAATCATTCACCTTTAGCTGCATGGCAAATATTTAATGGGATCTATATGTTGAATATTATTACTGTGGCTTACTCTTTTGCCTTTGTGAGCTCTAGTTCATTGAAGAGATCTTTCTGCTTCGACATAGGTTAGGATTTCTTCCAAAAGGAATGAAAAGAAAAAGACAGAAGTAGTAATTAGTATTCAAGAGTAGAATTTATGGCAAGGCAATAGTCTGGATTTCAGTGATAGAGGAGTTTTCAAATTCCATTATGTCTATCATTAACACAGACTTAGGGACATGGTCCATAGGTTTTTATGTAAGTTTTCTAAATAGGAAGAGGAAGGAGAAAAAAAATCTGTCCCTTTCTAATCCTAGAAAATGTGACAAGAAAAGAGAGAATGGGTGAATATGATGAACAGATATCTCCCTTCTATGACTAAAGATATCACTGCAAAGAGTAAGGGCTTGCTCAATTAAGACTCTGGGTGGAGGGGTTCTCATACTTCTTTTTTGTACCATCCTGGCTGGGGCTCAGCCATAACAGAGTAATTTTGAAGGCACAGCCTGAAATTTTATTTTTCCAATTCACTTTTACCCTTTCCTGTGTATTATAGGCCCCCTGGGTAGCTGAGCGTCTGATTGGAAACTTGCCAAGTCTTGGCAGTGTGAAGTATTTCTGTGAGTGGACCACCTAGGCTGGTACTGAATGGGATACTCAGCTTAGTGTTTATAGCAGCAATCTGAGCAAAAGTGAGGCTGAACCTGCGAGGGGAGCAATCTGTACATTGGAGAAGCCAAAAGAATGGTTCCCATTTTCTTATTCAGATTTCAGCATGGGAGGACCACAGAGCACCCAGAAACTAGGCAATAAAGGAGCATCACTGGGAGCTGGAGGAGCCAGACAACCCCATCAAAGGAATGTCCCACGCCCGCTGCCCTTCCCCCACACCCAGATGTCATGTTGGAGAAGACCCTGGAAGGTCTTACAAAGGTGGTACAAAGAGTAAGGTGGAAGGTGGTACAAAGAATAAGAAATCTGAGAGACTAAACATTTCCCAGAATTGTTGAATATGACCCAAACATATTTCTATTGTCATATTGGTCTAAGTTTTAAAATGGATTGGACAATTAGTTAATGCTTCTCCCAACAAACCACAGATGGGGCCTGTTGAAGACCAGATTAGCTATAGACAAAAATAAAGAAACTGTATATTCTCTAGCAATTTAATTTTGTAATATCTTCATATTTTTATTAAAGTAAGTTAAAATTTATTCTTCCCATATATTTGTCCATCTATTAGTGTTTTTCATATTCTTTTTTAGAAAATGAAATGTCTCTGTCTCTATATTAGCCTGCTAGGGCTGCCCTAAAAGCATACTATCAACTGGGTGACTTAAACAACAGAAATTTATTTTTGCACAATTATGGAAGCTGGAAGTCTGAGATCAAGGTGTCAGCAGGGTTGGTTTCTACTGAGAATGTTCTTTTTGGTTTTTAGATGGCTGTTTCTCACTGTATTTTCACATGATGGATTTCTCTATGCATGCACACTCCTATTGCCCCCTTGCTCTTCTTATAAGGACACCAATCCTACTGGATTAGGGGCACTCTTATGACCTCATTTAATCTTAATTGCCTCCTTAAGGTACCCTATCTCTAAATACAGTCACATTGAGGGTTAGGTCTTCAACATATAAATTTGGAGGGGACATAATTCTGTCCATAGCAGTCTTCATCCCTGTATCAGTTATCTGTAGGGACCTTGTCATTGTATTCTGAATCCCTAGCATGGTGACTGACAGTATTGCTTAATAAATGATGAGTAGGTACAAAGGAAAGTAATACATACACAGTGTAATATAATGTGGTGAGAAAAGGCACAGACCTTTGAGACTTGTGTTCAACTCCCAGCTACCCTCTTATCCAGACACAATTTCTAAATATGTAAAGTAGACATAATAATGCCTCTCTTTTTTAATTACTAGAAGATTAAATGCATGTTCAGTAAATTATATGTGCCCAATGAATGTTAGTTATGATTGTTAACTTTTAACTGTTTCATTTGATCAACCTATTTTCATTTGGATATCAGCTAAAACAAGCACCTCTGCTGTCTGACCAACAGGATCAGAGCACCCTGGGTTATAATCAAGGGCTGCAGACGTGGCAATAGAGTGAGCATGTCACAGAGCCATCATCCTGGGCACTTGTTCTCTAGGGGATTGTTTCTGTCTGCTTGGGGGTGATATTTTGGCCCTCATGATGGGTAATATTCTTAGTGTTTTCAGGCAAAGTTAGGCTGAATTAATTTTAGAACTGACCCACTTACATATTTTTAAACTTTAGACTACGGCAGCTGAACAGCTAAGTTGGACAATTTACAAACTGTATTATGGCTTATATGGGGCAGGCTACTCTTGAAATAGGACCAAGAGGCTCAAGAGTCCAAATGAATGGTTCTTGACAGATTCAAAATATCAATTAAATCCTTAACCCTTGGTCGTCTGCTGGAAGTCTAGCAGTTTAGAGGGGGAAGTAAAGAAAACATACTGTTCAGTCTGGTTGTGGAATCAAAAACAAAAAATGAAAAATCAAATCTAGACTACCATAGAATAGTTAAATAAGTAGAAGTTTGGGCAAGTTTCCATTATGCTGAACTATAATTACTCGCCAAATTTTCAGTTTTAATACTTGGATTAATTTGGTAAACTTGTATGCTTTTCATGAGTTCAGGAAGTGGTATAAGACTCATTCTTCACCTCAAAATAGTATTTGTGAAATCTTTTACCATTTCTTCCATGAATCTTAAAATAATCCTTTGAATTAAAATTCTCTCCTCTAAATTCCTGATAAGAACTTTGTCTGTGCTCCTCATATGTAACATTCATCAGTGCATTCTTCCTCCCTCACCATGCTGCCTTCTTGAAGTCAAGCGCAGTAACTGATTTAGCTCAGGACCTCTTGCAGTGATGTTCAGAGTCCTACACATAGTGGGTGCTGAATAACTATTAATGAAATCCATAGTAACAAGCACCTATTCAGAGCTCACTCCCTGCTTCTTGTTCTCATTCAAGATTCTACCAAAACATTTTTCCTACTGAGTTGAACTTGGACCTACAATTTTTCTAAACACAGTGCTCCCGGGAGCTACTATCTGCCAGTTATGCTTGGTATGAGAACCAAACATCTTTGCTATTCTGGCTCTTGAGTGTCTAGCCAGAGATTTTGTCATTCATCTAGGCCCTTGTTAAGGATAAATGAAGGGAGGTGTTTTAAAATGAGGTCAAAGCTATCATTGGTAGCTAAAAAATAACTCCTATATTCTATGTGTATTGATGATAGGTCAGGAGTACGATTTTAATGGGGGAAAGAGGACCAGCTCTTATCAATAGTTATGACTAAATAAAAGTGTAAGTGTGAAATAATTACTATAAATAATTCTGAGTTATATTATGTCAAATTAATTGCTTTGATAATTAAATATAAGAATAGCCTTTTTTTGGATGTTTTTTATTTAGTTCATTGTGAAATAACTCCACGCTGCCTTACCATTCCCACTGGAGAAGTTAGTTTATTGATCCTTGTTTTAAAGATAATGGCATTTTCCTTTAATATTTATTTAGTTTAAATTATTTTAAAAGGGGCATCTGGGTGGCACAGTCAGTTAAGTGGCTGAGTCTTGATTTCACCTTAGGTCATGATCTCAGGGGCATGTCAGGCCCATGTTCGGCATGGAGTCTGTTTGAGATTCTCTCTCTCTTCCTCTCCCTGTACCTCTCTGCTTTCATGGTCTCTTTATCTCAAATAAATACATCTTTAAAAAAAGATAAATTATTTTACAAGCATTTGATACCACTCTAAGGTTTCTAAGAGTAGTTATAGACCTTTGCTTCAAATTAAATGATTTTACTCTTTAAAAAATTTTGGACAATATTTATCTTGCTATTAACTTTTATGTACATGGAAATCTATTTCTCTTATCTCCACCTCAGGGAAAAAATTGGGATTGTGTGTGTATGACAAGGGGAGTTATGAACACTTGGCAACACTCAAGGAGATACAGGGGAGGCAGCCTTTCATGATTAGACTGTGTGTTCTCTGTTGATCAGAGTTAAGAAGACTACTCTTACTAAAATTCTAGTCAGTGAGAGCCTGTTTGGGGTTAAATGGAAAAGGCTGCAGAAATGATCAGCTACTTTCCCCATTATGTGATACCTTTATACATGTAGACCCTAATGCTATTACCCATTTGCTAGTTGCTTTGATACAAGAAAGAAATAAAGACAAAAGATTACTTGGCCAAGAAAGAATAATGAAATCAGAATAAACAAAGGCTCACAATCAAATCTGAAAGTAGTAGTATACCTTCAAAGAGCTGCAACTTACATAGAAGGCCTTTATCCATTTTCATTAGAAGATGTAATCCAAAACGGAACTATATTAACTACATGTCTACTATCACAAAGAACTACTGTATTTAGAAGGAAATTTAAAGATATTTGAATTTTGTTTCAGCAACCAAACTGAAGAATAAATTAACTTCACACTAGGATTTATTTATTGGCAAATAGTTTCTTCCTGTCAAAATTCTATCAAGATCTGATTTTCTAAGCCTATTAAAAATAATAGGTAAATCAATAATAATTTAGTGAACTTCTTTCCATTCAACTTCCTTCACATAAAATGAATGAAAACACTCCATTTAATCACTTATTGAAAGAGAAAGTCATAATTTATTGACATAGAATCAAGTCTCTTGTTTTGCCTGGATCCTGCAAAGGGAGGGGAGTGGGAGGTTGCGTGAGCCTGGTGGTGGGTATTAAGGAGGGCACGTATTGCATGGAGCACTGGTTGTGTTGTATAAACAATGAATCTTGGAACACTGAAAAAAAAATTAAATTAAATTAAATTTTAAAAAAGTATTAGTATCCCACATCTTTTATCTCCCTTGGGAAAATAAGTGAAAATTAAAAACACATCCCCAATTCCCAACTTTGTTTCTGTAACTGTTAAGAAGAAAAGGGAAAGTACTATAATACTTGTAAGCCCAATGAGACATTTTTTTTAAGATTTTATTTATTTATTTGACAGATAGAGATCACAAGTAGAC
Source organism: Mustela putorius furo (assembly GCF_011764305.1). Lineage (NCBI taxonomy): Eukaryota > Metazoa > Chordata > Mammalia > Carnivora > Mustelidae > Mustela > Mustela putorius. Next base: position 71,282,431 of record NW_025421998.1, on the reverse strand, counting down.
AGAGAGGAAGGCAGAGAGAGAGAGAGGGAAGCAGGCTCCCCGCTGAGCAGAGAGCCCGATGTGGGACTTGATCCCAGGACCCTGAGATCATGACCTGAGCTGAAGGCAGAGGCTTAATCTACTGAGCCACCCAGGCGCCCCCAATGAGACATTTTGAGAGTTTTAATTTATTCTCGTTATAAAGTTCTATCTGCTTATTATCCATGAGGTTTTTATAATCGTTTACGTAGGTGAATGCAACATGTGAAATGCAGAAGGATACCAAAGGACCAAAGGACTCTCGAACACTAACATTCAACTCCCCTATGCCTGATGCCCTGCCTTGCTTTTAGTCCCAATTCTATTTTTGGTTCTGCCTTTGTTCTTATGACATATTTCGAACTCCATATGAAGACCTTATGGGGGTCCGTGCGTGGAGCATGCCTGCCACATGCTGGGCAAATAGAACTCCCTGTAATTATCTCTATTTTATAAGGGATGAAACTGAGATGCAGAAAGGTTAAGCCATTTGTGAGAAACCGCATGTAAGTAAGCATTCTTTGAGATGGAGATAGAAACCTTTAATCAAGAAGAGGTTAAAATGTCACGATTCCAAATCTGAAATAGATGGTCTGAAATGGCAGATTCTTAAGAGAGAATAATTAAAGGAGTTGATGCCTCATTGTCTTTAACGATATTCCTTGCTGTTCCATCAAACCATTGAATAGATAAGAGGTGAGCAATAAGTTTCAAGCTGATCTTTTGTATAGCCAGATAATTTAGACAAAAGCTCATAGGGATGGTGTGGAAAGTAAATTCACCTGCCTGGCCTCGAAACTCCAACTTTCAGTAGAGGGTGATTGAGTGACACCTAGACACATGGAGCAGAAGAAAATTACTCTGTAAATTCTGGTTATCTTTCTGAAATTTGCAGTGTCAGGCCACAGACCATGTATACTATGTTAATTGTAATAATTTGAGCCTTAGATACAGAGATCGCTATGCCACTCCTGCACTTTAGACTGGGCAGATGAACTTTACTCATATTCTATTTTTCACTTCACCTATGCTCAGAAGACTTAACCTATAATTGTATAAGATGGTTAATCCTAGTTTTTTCCTACGGTGGCCATAATTTTCAGTGTTTAAAGGGTGAAAGAAAATATCACCATCCAAGCAGGCTGGCACATATATTTGACCTCTCTCTCCATGTCTGGGAAGGTTCTGGGTAGGAAACCTTATGAGGTACCTCACCACCCCTAGTTTGAATTCTGATTACTCTCCTGGGGAAAGAAAATAGGCCATTCCTAAATTTAAAATTTTTGCAACCAGAGGGAAGTAGTGACAGTATATATTTATCACATCTCCTCTAATGGTTCTAATTCCCTGATACTGGTTTTTTTTTTTTTTTTTTTTTTTTAAAGATTTTATTTATTTATTTGACAGAGAGAAATTACAAGTACACTGAGAGGCAGGCAGAGAGAGAGAGAAGGAAGCAGGCTCCCTGCTGAGCAGAGAGCCCGATGCGGGACTCGATCCCAGGACCCTGAGATCATGACCTGAGCCGAAGGCAGCGGCTTAACCCACTGAGCCACCCAGGCGCCCCCCTGATACTGGTTTTTAATGGATCATTTCCCTCACATCTTTATATTTTATGTGAAACTGTACTTGAAAATGTTCTAATGTTAGTCTACTTTTTCAGGGATTCATAAGTCTCTTTTCTTTTGTGCTCTACTGTTCTTTAAGGTTTTTTCAAGTAAGTCTACATAAACCATGATGGGCTTCTTTATATAAATGAGTATGATAACTAACTTCATTTATATGAAACCTTCTATGGTGACTGTTAATATATTAAAACCTGTAGAGTTGTTCTTTTAAAGAGGTTATTCAGAAAGATACAGAACACTCGTCTCTAGACTCCAGGTAGACAGTGGAGAAATCACCTTCGACTAATAAGAACAAGCAGAGAAATGATCAGTGAAATAGGACTCCTTTACCAAGTGAGCCATCACCACCTTTAGACTTTCTCACCATCATGGAGTGTGATAAAGATCCTGGGGTGACTGCTTGGATAAAGAGGAGAGATACCACACCCTTTTAGGGGACTTGACTGATCCTCAGAGTTAGATTTTATGTACCATCCCAGCCTTACATATGGATGCAATAAAAATACTTTGAAAAGAAGGGTTCAGCTGCTTATGTTCAGGACACCTTCAGGAGTGGCAGAGGGACACATATTAAGCACTTTTCAAAAATACCAAACCAAACTGCTTAAAGATTTCGAGGGGGAAGACCACTAAAGTGTGAGCCAGCCAACCAAATTCTAGCTTTGCTTATGCTGCTGGTGCTTTAATAAGAGGTGGGGGAAAAACTCTCTTCTTCCTTGTAGACATGCTTCTTTTACAATAAAATGTAGCAGAGGGTTTACAGAGTTTCTAGAATTCTTTCCAGCTTATATATGTTCTAGTATACAAACATCTTCTGGTAAGTCTGTGCTCTTGGAGCTGTGGGAGACATGATACCATATAAATTCTAGTCCAGCTCTACAAAAGCTAGCTCTTACTTACTTCATCCTATGCAAATGGTACAGAAAATTAAGCTGAAATTTTGAGCCAATCCTGCAATAGTTCGTAAGTAATGAATAAACCCAATAATGCTGTCTGATCTGAATTTAGTAATAACTACAATATTTTATCTTCATGGTCTGTTTCTTGGGCATGCAGATTGCCTGTTAAGAGTGAATGCCATTCACTACAGCAGTCTAGTGTGGTTCAGCCAAATGTATATGTAATGTACACAAATTACCTAAATGTGTGGAAAGCTATCAACTAAAATTTTTAAAATTAAAGGAAAGTTACAGACTTATCAACTTTAAAGGAAGTAAAAGGATGAACACTAACTATTATATCCTTAAAAAATTGTCTAATTCACAAAGGAGAATTTAAGTTACACTTTCTATGATAAATTGTGGTCCCCTTGGAGGCAAGGGCACTTTCTTATCCATCCTGGCACAGGGTAAGAGTATTAATAAATATTTACTGAAGTGAACCTTATAAAATGGAAGTTTGGGAAGTCAATCAATAGTGTCTATCCCAACACACACATCTACTCACACAATGAACAAACAGGCACAATTCATCACAAAGTTTAAGCATATTGCAATAAACTTCATGGGGCATAAGAGTCAGAATTAGCAAATTAAAAAGGACCTTGGGGATCATCTAATTGTTTTATGATATTGAAAATTTTATTTTAATGAGAGAACATGACTAGAAATCACATTCTCATTCTGTGGGAGCTAGGGATGTGAAAGAATTTATATTTAACCTTTCTGAGGGAATTACCAAATTAAAAGAAGTTTAAATTCCAAAAGTGTAGAAAGAGTAGTATCAGATCCTTCCTATCCCTGCCTATTTACCTTTTAGGTCTTCAGGAACTTTTTATGTTCTTTTGGGTTATTGTAGTATGGTTTGGGTGAATGTTTTTCAGATGGTCTGATGGGATTTGAGGTTGGGATACAGAAAGATTGGGAGTTGATATCTCCAATGGAAAAAGATATAACAATCACAACTCTTCTTTCTCTTCTGTGGCTATTCAAGTGCAAAGTGAACACTGTAAGTTATTGTCTTTGAGAGGAAGTTACACAAGCAGAAAGAGAAGGATTTATTACAAAAGCAATAATACCTAATGAGTTTGTGCTTTGGAAAATGTAATGTTTTCCACAAATTTAAAGCCATACCTTATTTTTCCATTTCAGTGTATGCTATTGTGAACTGAACACCTGCTGATGCTAGGCACTGTGCTTGACCTTTAAAAAATATATCTCATTTAATATTAATATTACTGTTATTATTTGTGCTTTACACATATATAAAGAAAATGAGGATTCTTTAAAAAAGTCAAATACTTGTCCAAAGTCACATGACTGGCAATGTATGAACCGTATTTTAAATAGAATTTTCTTGACTCAAGCGATCTTTTCATAATGTGCTACTTTCTTCCCAGTGGATTTTATTGAATTGAATTTACCATAAAGTGCTGAGTAGATGAAGGTACTAACTTTGGGACTGATTTTATCCTTTACTAACTAGCTGTGAAGAAAGAATTTGGTTGCATTTAACTTAAGCTCAAAAACCAGAAAATTTATCAGTGGTGTAAGAAGTCACAATAGTGGTTACCTTTGAAAAGTAGCTATTGGGAATGGATAGGAGATGGATTTCTGACTGGAGCACTGGTAATCTGTGTTTTTGGACTAGTTGGTGGTTAAATGGTTAAGTTCACTTTGGGAAAAATTCAACGAACTGTACACTAATGATTTGTGAACTTTTCTGCATGAATGTAATACTTTAAATGTTTTGCTTCAGTTGACATTTTTTTTATAAAGATTTTGATTAGCACAGTAAGTTTTTATGAGAATTTCAAATTCTGCTTCCAAAATAAAAATAAAAATAAAAAACAAAAACTAATATAAGTTACACCGTGGCACAAAATGACAAAGAACTCTTTATTAGTTTTTTTCAAAGTGGAATGTGCTGCCTTATGAAGCAGTGAGTTTGCTATTACTAAATTTATCTAAGATAAAGATAGAAACATTCCTATTAATAAATCTTAGAAGGGAGTCTGAAAGGGTGGAGGTGGACAGAATGACTTCCAGGGAACTTTCCTACTCTAGGAGATACAATTTTAACCTTATAATGAACAAGCATAAGCTCCCAAATGTGTTTTACCAAATAGCTTTCCAAACACTGATCATCAGTGAATAAATCATTTAAAATTTCAAGCTGATTCCACCTGGAACAACATATATATTTCTCACTTCCTTACATATTTCACAACTCTTTGTTATAGGATTTAAAAATATAGATGACGAAGCTACTGGGTTAAGCAAGAGATTATGCCTAGATTTCTTTTTTATTCTTAAGAAAAATCTAAAAATATTCAAAACAGTTGACTGCTCTATTGGTAAAAGATGATTTGCCATAAGAAAATTTAAAATGATGCTAAATATATTTATTCACTGTACCAGGACTGCCTTATGAAAAATTAAGCAAGTTCTATTTATTTCTCACCTATATAGAGAGATTAGCTATGCATAATGTGTGTGTGTGTTCATATAAACATCATCATGTATTTTTCATATTACATAGCAAAGAGGTTTTTATAATGGGTACTGATTCAGTTTGTGCTGAACTTGAGGTGCATGAAAAGGACACACTAGCACAGATTCTACTTGTAATTCACAGGATGGCATCCTCCTGATTGTCAAATCATCATTTGCAGATATCAATCATTCTTAAAACTTTGATTCAGAGATCCAGGAACTAAATTTTATATACTCAACACAGTTAAATGTAGACATGCAAAAATTTAACATATAATTTTAGAGAATTTCAGATCCTTTGTTTTCTATCCGTTTACCCTGCAAGGTCAATATACCACAGGTTCTAAGCTCCTAGCCTGGTAAACAAGTATGCACTGTTGAGACAGCTACAGTGAAGTAATGCTGACAGTGTTGCTGGCTTCATTGTAATATTAAACCTGTTAGGTACCATAACCAGCACAACAAATTCAGCTTAAGATTCTGTAAGTTGTTACTGAGGTATTAAGTACTCGTCTTTACCCAAAACTGTGCCAAGCATTGCATAAAGCAAATACGTATCTTTGGAACTTTGGGGAAAATCCATAGGTAATGCAAAATTTTGCCCATATTAAGTAAACCAAATGGCAGAAGCCCCATAGTGATCAATTAAAAATTTATTAAGATATTACTAGATTGTGCTTGACTTTGAGAAACTTTTAATATATTTTCCTTCTAGGACTAATGCTGGATTCATCCACACCCCGAGGTAAGAATCCAATTGACCCCTTAGATTTCAGTGTTTTATTGGTAAAACGCAGGGTTTAACCTAGATGCTTGCTTCCTTAGTAAACTTTGAAACCTAGATTTCTTTAACTCTGTATTTATACATTTTTATTTCAATCCAAGGAGTTCAAAGCACATTATTTAATCCCTATAAAATAATCACTCAGTGCTTGAATATTATACTAGTTTTTCTTTTGTGAATTAAGCTAAAGAATGAGGATGCTGCTTTTGGTGACAAAAATCTTCTGCTATAACATGATCAATCACCTACACTGAATCATTCATCTCTCCATGGATAAATGACACATACCTTTAAAAATTTATCTTCACCTGGCAAAATTTCCACTTTCTACTGATTTATCTGTGCATCCTCTATTGGTAGATATATGCATCTTTGCAGAGGATGTCTTCCAGTAATTGGCATCTGATGAGCCAACCTGTGTCTCAGACTATGTTTGAAGCAGTGTCCTTTAACTAATAGTCCTTTAAAATACTGAGTATCAATATTAGTTATAAAAAGGTCACATAACTCATTTTTATAACTTATATCAGTAATTCCCAAATAGGAGTACAGCAGAGTCTCTGAGGGAGAGGGAGAGGACAGTGTGAGATATTATATTTACCAAAGGCAGCAAAGGTTAAAAAAGGTTGAGTGACTCTGTCATGAAGAAAAATTATCTGGACACTCTGGAGATCTTTCATCAAATGGAAAAAAGAAAGTTCACAAAAGTTAATTGATTTAAAAAAATAAACTGGATTTAGAACAAATGAATTTTAATGACTATTTGTTAATTTTGAATTCTAAAGCTAAAAGTTGGTGAGTATATGTGATAATATGGAGAACACTAGAATCAAAGCAAGAGAGGGCTGAGTTCAAGTCCCAGCTCAGTTACTAAATGGTGGGGCCATCATTGTTTCAGATTTCAGTGTTCTTCTGTGAAAGTGAGGGGATCAGCCTAAATGATTGCTAAGTGCCTTAAAGTTCTGTTACTCTATAACTCTACTAAATTTTTATGTCAATTTTTATGAAAGTATTTTATAGACTCTATATAAAAAAAACAAAAAACAAAAACAGGGGCACCTGGGTGGTTCAGTGGGTTAAAGTCTCTGCCTTCAGCTCAGGTCATGATCCCAGGGTCCTGGGATGGAGCCCCACAGCATCAGGCTCTCTGCTCAGCGGGGAGCCTGCTTCCTCCTCTCTCTCTGCCTGCCTCTCCGTCTACTTGTGACCTCTCGCACTTTCTGTCAAATAAACAAATAAAATCTTAAAAGAAAAAAAACCCCAACAACCTATACTTGTACAAAAAAACAAAAACAAACATAAAAGACCAAAAACCACAGGGGTGCCTGGCTGGCTCAGTTGATTTAAGTGTCTGACTCTTGATTTTGGCTCAGGTCGTGATCTCAGGGTAGTGGCATGGAGCCCCACATTGGCTCAGTGTGGAGCCTGCTTAAGATTCTCTCTCCTTCTCCTTCTGCCTCTCCCACCCCCACCTGTGGGCATGGTCTCTCTTTCTCTCTCTCAAAAACAAACAAACAAACAAACAAACAAATGAAAACCAACCAACAAACAACAAAACAAGACGAAAACCCCAAGATAAACCACATAATACTTGAGGGATGATAGCTATAATTCTTTCTAATGAGAACCTAGGTCCCTGACTCCTTGATGCTACAGCCAAAAGACACGCAGATCCTGCATCTTCAATCCTTACTAGAATCATTTGTGCAGTATCATCAACCTGGAAGTTCTGTTCAGTAGAGCTGATGACGCACCTAGCCTGTGTACTTTGAACAGCTCAGTGATTTTGATATGTATCCTTGGTTAAAAATCACTCTTCTGGGATCTCTTCTCACAAAATATTTCTTGAGTTTAGGTTGCAAAGACTTTGCCAACAAGGGAAACAAAGTGATGCTATAATTCATCTCAAAAAAAGATTCTTTCTTTCTTAATCATCTGTGGATAAACTCAGTATTTCGTATTTATTACTTCCACTGGATCAGTTTATGAATGCTAGATATTTCAAGTTTTCTCACTGTGACAATAAAATACCAGGTAATAGGAACTCAGCTGGTATTGAGATTGAGATAGAATATGTATTATGCAAGAGGAAAACATATGCATACTTTAAATTACATGTTTAAACATAATGTATAAGCATATAACAATAAACAAGTAGTAAACTTTTAATCTCTGAAATCTTTGTTTGCTCCTCCAAATCCACTTGCCACTTTTTTCTCCCTTCTCCATCCTGTTCTCTATACCAGGAAGCTGACCTGAATGAATTGTTATAGCCCCTGTAGCCTCTGGCCCATGTATGCCCTAGTAGGACATCACAGGAAAGAAGAAGAGTAAGTTCAATGCATTTTTGTTCCTGGATCTCTCCTGGCAAGGTCATATTTGGTTGGCTGTGTCCCTTGACCAAAGATCACTGATCCTCTTCAGCCAGTAGGGAGCTCATGGTACTCTTTGCTTTCAGGTTCAGATGATTATCCCTTTCCTCATCCCTTGAAGTATGGTAACAACACTGATGTGCCTGGGCCCTAGTTTACTGCACTAGTCCTCATGGCTTTTCTGAATTTATACTTTATAAATAGATGCTTGTAAATAAACCCTTCTGGAAGGAATTACCTTATTTTGAGCATGATGTTGATCTCCCATTTACTGGCATCATGACTGATACAGTCCTTTACATTGAAGTTACCTTTGAGAATCTTTGATTAACACAAAGAGATGGAGTATGTGAAAACTTGAGCTGTAGTTTGTTAAGGAAAAGAAAAGCCCTAGTTCTTTTTCCTAGTTAAAAAAAAAAAAAAGTCTGTCTAAACAATTGAAGAAAAGTAGGTACAAGTCATTTTTATAATTGAAGTAGTGGTGAATATGAGAAAATGGGATGATGGTCTGATCTATGATATGGAAAACAAGCAAGGTGATGTGAATTTTAACTGAATACCAACACCAAGTCACAAGGCTGGAACCAGTATTGTTTCTTTACATGCTCCAGAGACACTGGATCTGTGATACTGCATTCATCTGGGGGCAGATCATTAACAGAATATACGTAAGCTGGAAGGAGGCCATAGAGGAGTAACAAAATGATAAAAAGTGCTGGAGGATGAGATTAAGAGTCACTTATGGTTTGTCTCCCTCTTGGGAGAAGGGGGTGGTATTATGGACATTGGGGAGGGTATGTGTTTTGGTGAGTGCTGTGAAGTGTGTAAACCTGGTGATTCACAGACCTGTACCCCTGGGGATAAAAATATATGTTTATAAAAAATAAAAAATTATATTAAAAAAAAAGCGCTGGAGGATGGACATGGGAGAAGAGATAAAAAAGATGAAATCACTGGGCTTTTGTTAAATGGTGACTAAGATGGACTATTCAAGTGTCTACAATTATGCAAAGGTTATAAACTGCGAAAGAGAGGCAGTAATTACTACAAATCAAGGGAGTAGTGCTGTGTAAAGACACACATTAAGAAGAGAAAACTTGAGTTCAAATAACAGGGCCATTTTCTAATGTAGAGCTGTTTTATGTCTTATAAAGTTAAGTGTTCCCTACTAGAGTCTTTGAAAAAAAAATCAAATTACAGATCATCACTTAATGTATGTGGACTCTCTGTAGTCTATTGTCCACCTATTGATGTGTCTTAAAAATCAGCCACTCCCAAACACATTTAGAAGTAAACATAATGCCTGCCACCGTTACTGTTGATTTTGTGCTACTTTTAATGTGCAGCTCATTTAATTGTTATTATTGCATTTTAACAATGAAAGAAGATAAGAAGATGGGGGTTAAAAAATTTGAGCAGAATTCTGAACATCATCCAGCTAGTAAGTGTCAGAGACAGAATACAACCCCAGAGGGCTTTAGCTCTAGGCCTCAGCTCATAACGCATGAATAGTTAGATTACTTTGGTACATCACTGTATCTGTAAATTTTCATTCTTCTATTATTTACATGACTGTATGGATTATTGACTAATTCTTTAAGATATTTTGTTACTAATGTCCTTGAATACCTAATGGTATATTTTAAGTACCTTGGGATGTGGTTACTCAAGTCTCATGGTCATTAACTTTGTAAGGGATAGCCATTTTCCCTTCCTGAACAATATATGAGGTCACCACTTATTCTTGCTGTATTGATGATGTAAAGCCCAAATAATTTTGTTTCCTTATTCTATACCCCACTCATTTTTAATTTTAAATAATAATTTCCTGGGCCATGATTTTATGCCATTCAAATTGTCCAATAAGTTAAAATGTATTTACAAAGTTGTAATTTTAAAGAAATGCTGTTAGGCAGCTCTCTTTTTAAAAAAAAAAAAATTAATCACCTTTCACAGTTTAATTAATTGAATGAAGAATAGGAATCTCCCTTCCCCTATGACCTCCAGACTCTATGATCGGAATTAACCACTGCTAACAATTTCTTCTGTGTCTTTCCAGGAATTTTCTAGGCACATATTTGTGCACATTTTCTTTCTTCGCTTAGCCATTATCTTGGTTATCTTTCTGTGTCAATATATAAAGTGGTACTTTAGCCTTTTTAATGACTATATAACATTTTATTGCATGGGTGTCACATTATTTATCCAGTTTCCTGTGGGTTGATTTCTGAGTAGTTTCTAGAGTTTTTAAAAGTCAATTCTGTTGTAAACATATCTAATTTTTTTATACTGATAGGGTAAATTTCTAGCTGGAATATTTCAGAGTCAAAGCATATGTCTGGTTAAAATTTTTTGTAGGTATTTACCTGATTGTCATCTCCCCAGTGGATTTTACATTAACACAAAACATATGGTGGTCTAAACAGGGCAGCTCACACTTTAAAACTCACATCAAACTCCAAGATGTCATGGTATTAATTTCTGTTTTGTGGGCATAAAATGGCAGTTTGCTAGAGATGAACATTTTATTCTACATAAATATTTCCCTCCTGGGACAGGCCTACCATTGCCCATCTATATTTTCAAGGCAATAACACATTACTTGTATATATTTTTCCATAAGTTAATTAAAAGAAACTAATGTTTAAAATAACAGATTTGACTATTTGCTCTAGGCCTTGGCTCAGGCCATTTCTTCCACCTGGAAAATCCACCTCATTCCAGCCCTGCATGTCTATATTCTACCTACCCTTCATGGTTTATTTCAAATGATAACTTCTTCTTCTAAATCATGTTTCTTCAAGACTCCTAGAACCTTAATCTAACACTTTTATAGTTCACATTTTACATTGTCAGCCCCTGTTACATAGTAGCAATCATTATTATTAGGCACTGGATTTTCCTCCATTCTATAAATGTTCTTCTGTTCTCCTATCTGTCCTTGTCTACTTCAATGGATTGATTAAGCTCAAAACTATGTATTAGTATGGGATACTACTTTTATTTTCTTTTCAAATAAGTGGTCCATGTTTTTGTTTTTAAGATCAAATGGCTAAAACAATTTTTTAAAATTCTAAATTCAGATTTTTCAACACAGCAAAAAAAAATATTTAAAATGTCTTTTTGGAAATCACCTCAAACAGATGCAACTTTAAAAACAGAGTGAACTCTGAAGCATACTTGTGAAAGTAACATGGATGCTATCATATTAAAGGCCTTTGGAGGCAAGCTAGCATAGTTTACACGCCATTGGACCTATTTATAGAGATGACTCCTTTCTGCAATGTCAACTGTAACATAATACTTATTTTAAGCCTCAGTATCTCAAATATCAGCCTCTACTAGTTGTACAGTCTTCCCTTATTTGATATCAGAGAGCCCAATGGAGCCTTCTGAAGAACCTAGACAGATTAGCAAAGATAACTTTTTAGAAGTTCCTAATTTATCTGATTCTCTTTCTGAAGATGAGGAAGTTAAAACTACTTTCAAACCTGGCTTCTCCCCTCAACCTAGTAGACGAGGTTCTGATTCTTCTGAAGATATATACCTGGACACTCCATCTTCAGGTGCAAGAAGAGTTTCATTCGCCGACACTTTTGGATTCAATCTTGTGTCCGTCAAAGAATTTGATTGCTGGGATTTACCGAGTGTTTCAACTGGTTTTGACTTAAGGAAGGACACTTTTCACACAGAAGAATATGTTTTGTCTCCACTATTTAATTTGCCTTCTTCAAAAGAAGATCTTATGCAGCAACTTCAAGTACAGAAAGCAATACTGGAGTCAACTGAGTATCCTCCTGGGTCTACAAGTATGAAGGGCATTATTCGAGTTTTAAATATTTCTTTTGAGAAGTTAGTATATGTGAGAATGTCCTTGGATGACTGGCGGACACATTATGACATTTTAGCAGAATATGTCCCAAATTCATGCGATGGTGAAACTGACCAGTTCTCCTTTAAGATTTTATTGGTTCCCCCTTATCAAAAAGATGGCAGTAAAGTTCAGTTTTGTATACGTTATGAAACTTCTGTTGGTACATTTTGGTCAAATAATAATGGCACAAATTATATACTGATTTGTCAAAAGAAAGAACAAGAGCCGGAACCTGTAAAACCACGGGAAGAAGTTCCTAACAGACAAATAAAAGGCTGTTTAAAGGTAAAATCAAGGTGAGAATCTATCTTAACATTCTTTACTCTTCATAATCTTAAAGTCTTTTTATGTCATTCTTATTTCATGTGTTGTAAGAAATAGCCATTCTGTTTAAAAATATTCTGCTCATTATACACAAAACAATGGTGCTAGGCTTTAACAAGGTCAGTGCTATTCAAATAATAACACCATGTTAGCTCTCCTCCAAATGCAAGGAAAAGTATGGGTATAATATAGTAGATGGGGGAGAAGGGAGCACAATGTACAGATGGCTTGCCTAATGCCTTACGAATTGTTAAGTTCAAATCATGGAATCTAGATTCTTAACATGTACAACTTCACTTTGACATTTATAGTATATTTATTTTCAGTGGGTTTTAAAGGTCTGTGGTGTATTTCAAAATATTTCTGATTAGCATAAAACTGTGTTTCAAAATGCTCTTAGTGCTCAGAAATTCATAAGTTTCCCCTCAAACTTCTTAATGATCGAGTCATACAGGGCTGTTTGGAGTACATGTTAAGGTAAATCACAAGATGTATGACTTTAATGGCAAACCAAGAGAAAGACAAAAGTATATGAATGTATAAATAATATACATAAATGTATAAATTACACACAGAATTTTGTAATTACAACCAAATATAACATTATAGAACACAAAGTAGTATAAGTTAGTAAAAGCAAATGGAGCAGAATTTAAAAAAATGACCCAAATAGAAATAAGTATATTCAGCTTTATAGATTAGAGATTTGGGATATGATTCCTCATTAGTAACCCTGCTCTCCTGTTAATATAAAAAAAAAATAAAGAAAACTGCATTCAGCCCTTTCTATTGTAGAGTTGGCTAATTTCCATGACACTGGGTTAGCAGATAAAACATCCAGGAGGAGATAGATCCCTTCTGCTCCTCAAAATGTCTCAGTGGGAAGTCCACATTGCTCCACAAGTCACAGGCAAAGGTTGGATTGTCCTGTGGGTGGTCCATCCTGTTACTAGACCTAAAGATTCTAGCAACTGTACCAGAAATACTGTAATATGATGAAGAAGGAACTGTATTACGAATCAAGACTCTGAGATTCCAAGAAGAATTTAATGAAAACATAAGGAATGACATTGAAAAAATTTTAGCCTCTTTATGCTTTAGTGCCTTGTTCTATTATAGGACAGTAAATAGTAACTATTAAGTGTGTTAGTCTAATGCATTAATGAATTAAATATAACATAGATGGAAGCAATTCAGTCATATAAAATATTTCTATTTTCATTACCCTTTAGTCTTTTGAAAGATTGGGTTACTCAACTTTGTGAATTTTGCCAACTTTTAGTCCAACTAAAACTTTCTCAGATCTTAACTGATGCTATTAAAAGAATAATATAACCATAATCTCTACATGTGCTAAAATAATAACTTAGATGTTTATGAAATTACTCAGCAACATGTTAGCTATATAGGCAAAATAAACTCAACATTAATTTATATACACATACACATTAAATATTTTACAAAAGAGATGATCATCAGTGAATATCTATTAAACATGTTGCAACTTATTCTCTCTGCTAGAGAAAAAGCAAAATTAGAAAAGTCACAGCCTTTTTGTCAAAGAGCTAATAGAAGGAGAGTTTAAACTCAGAGGACTGTTCTGAAGTTAAAGATGCAGCTTTAAAATACAAGCAATACACACTCAACTATGGTAAAAACAGGATTCCTTTGATAGGCCAAAGTTGATTTGATACCAAGAACAAAAATGGGCACTGATAGGTCTCAACTTCTATCCAACTCATGATATTATTGGAACTTCTTCTATTGTAAGATATGTATAACTATATATATCCATACATACATTTGTATTCAGAACAGTAATCACTGGATTCATAGCGGACACCATTCAAGTTTTAATATTGCTTTGGGGAAAAACCTGAGAAGAACTAAACCACAAAATGGTCTGAAGGCCTGTAAAGTTTCCTAATGAGTTATAAAAATGGAAAAAATCTCTCTCCTTCAAAACCACAAATACATTTTCTGCACTTCTATAACTTAAAATTGACCAACATAATTCAAACCACATTTTGAAAAAAAGCATTTGCCTCTGGAGGAGGCCTTTTGTGCTGTTTCAGTCCAACATGAATTTTTACATCTGATTTATATACCACTCAAAATGGAGTGTATAAAGGAAATCCTGACAGATCCTTAGAACAGCATGTGCCGTAATAGAATATTTATACAGCTTTTCCATGATATAATTTATATGCAATGGGGTTTCAAATATTCCTAAAACTCACACAAGAGAGCATTATCAAATTTCTAAATGAATATTGCAGTTGGATTTCATTGTGAAGAATTTAGTTAGGGAAAAATAGCACACCTTATTAGTGTTATTTTACAAAACGTATACTTGGCTAAAATAAAAGTGAACTAATACTTATCTGATCAAAAAATTACAGCTTCGAAAATATCCTCCTCCCTCCAAAGAGTTGCATAATTTAAATGGGTCTTTTTTGAGTGTTTCCACACTTCCTCCATAGCTTAATTTGGTGGTCGCTTCTTCCAACAGATAAATACAGAAGAGAAATTTATATGAATCTTTGCTTCATACATGCAAGTAATTAACAATAATGTGTTATATAACTCAGAGTTGAAGTGAAAATAAGCTGTCCTAATGTAGACAGTAACATCTCTTAATACCAAAGTTAATTTGCTATCAGGGTCCTAGATATTTTATCTTCTGAAAGTGTCAACAATCCCTTCTAATAAGTTCAGAACGAACTATGCGAACACATTTAGTGAGGTAAGTTTTCTGTTATGTCAATCACCCTAGGCACTACACTTTTTCTACGGAGATTTTTTTCAGGTCAGAGTTTGTAAATCTCTACATTGATGATGTTGTCTATTTTATTTTATGTTTGTTAATCCATCCACTTTGACAGAAATAAATATCTAGACTAGGGAGAGGAATGCAGAGTTTGTTACTTGTAGGCATGTGACTGATAGTGACCCAGAGGTATTTAATTGCACCGAAAGGCACGCATCAGGAGATACTCGATAAGTGTCACCACAGACAGGGCACAGGTGTATGTGCTAGCAAACAAACTAAGCAGATTTCTGATCCTCATCCCGTGGGCTTTATTTCAAAATAAATGACCAAAAGAAATAAATGACATTAATATGAATTACCTTAAATGTACATGAATAAATAAACTAAAAATAGCATTCAGAAGCAGTTAAAATTATGGGCTTCAAAGTTAAACATATCTGGCTTTTGGGTCCAAGTTCCACCATGTTAACTGTATGAGTTTGGACAAGTTAAGCTTGGTTTCTTCATCTGTTAGTTAGGACTAACAATTGTACTATCTTACAGGGTTGGCTGAGATTTCTATGAAATAATACATATACACTTTTGGTAGAGTATCTGGAACATAGTAAATGTTAACCAGTATAAAAAAGACAAGGCTAACTTTAGCTTTAGATGGATCCCCCAAACCCTAAAAAGGCTCAACTTGCCCCAGAGTCTCTTTCTTCTTTCTTTCCAGGGTTCCTAAGTTTTTTAGCATTGGATCTCTTGCAGGACTTTAATCAATTAGCAAAACTAATTAAATCCTACCTTTTCTTGAGATGTATGTCACCTTATATCTGAAACGTCTTAAAACTGGTTATCTTAATGACTATTAAATATTCCACAGTTACTAGATTATAAAACGGAGGACCAGATGGGAAGGGATAAAAAAGGCATGAAGTTTGGCATTGAACAGACTTGTGTATTAATCCCAGTAAAATATATACTTCTAGCTATGTGATTGTGGACATACTACTTTACTTCTCAACACCTCAGTTTATTCATCTTTAAAATAGGAGTAATGATGCCGGATAGTGTGAGGACTCAATTAACATAAAATTAGATATTCTTAAAGCTTTTAGTGCAGTGCTGTGCACATATGAAGTAGTTATCAAAAACTACCTATAACTGCCATAATCATTATCAAACCTTGTTCAGCTAGCTAATTTCTGATTCTTGGACTTGCATTATTTTTCCAGATATCATAGTCTACCTTGTTCAGGTTCCAAAACTCATTCAACAAGTGTTTACTAAGGACCTGTGTGTTATTAGGCACCAGTATCCATGAGAAACCTGACTGGAAATAGGACCCTGTGAAGATGAAGAGAGGTCCCAAGAAAAAAGTCCTCACAAAGACTGAGAGCAGAGAAAGGGACAGAGAAAGAGCATCAACTCCAATACTTTGGGTATACAATGGAAGCCATGGATAAAAATTAAAATAAGAACCATTTACATTATGTTTCAGGTTTTCTAGAATATGTGATCTATAAGTGATCTCGTGCATGGGCTAGGGGAATGATCTTTTTTTCCATCACCAGCTGCTAAACGTATGTTTCCAACCATTGGGTACACAGACTGACTTCATCTGGTTTTGTATTTTATTAAGTGAAACCAATTTATTATTTTAAATAAAGAAATGGCATGATATAGGTGTTGGATGGTATTTATAACTTGGCCAGGTGAATGCAAATAAATTCCTGAAAGACTTCAATGCCAAAGGAGAAAATTGATCAGTCTTCAATTTTTGTACCTGAGAAACAGAACCAGGCATATTCAAGGAGGGAAAAAGAGAGAAATACATTCTAAAGCATGATTTTAAGATTACAGAGAGTTTATCTTTCAGGGTGGCATAAAAATCGCTAAAATGAGGCCAAGAAAAGCATTGGAAAATGAAGCATAAGATATGGTAATGTTGCATGTTCCAGTCAGAGCCATTGGATTGTGAGACTTCCTTAATTTACACTTACAGTATAATCTGGGATCCTGGAAATAGTCCAAAGAGGTGTAAATAGCCCCATGAGGCCTTTAGGAGTTAATGTATTCCATAACTAACTTGTTGTGAGTCCGTACTAATTGTGGAAGCCAGGTCTGCTTAAGGTGGGGACCTCTGGCAAGGCCATATGGAAACATAAAATGCAGCTGCACAGGACCTGTCAAGAGGACCGTTTGGAAGCTGCCAGCTGGTTTGACAGCAAGGAGCCAAGAAGCTTAGTTTCCTTGGAGATCTACCAGGGCTTTGTGGCTTCCTGGTTTTCTACAAATCCATACCCCTAGAAGACTAGACTCCTTGGCGTAGTTTTGTAACTTTTTCTAAGAGAAGGGAAAACAAGAGAGTCTCATCATTCAGGGTGTTTCTCAAGTTCAAGCTGAAGGGAATCACTATGGATCCCATTTCTTACATGGATCCTCTGGATTTCCAACTTTAACTTCCCACCGCAAGCCTGTAAAAATTATCATTATTATTTATTGTTATTTTTAGATTTTATTTATTTATTTGACAGTGAGAAAGAGCATACCAGCAGGGGGAGCAGCAGAAATAGAGAGAGAAGTAGGCTCCCTGCTGAGCAGGAAAGCCCAATGTGGGCCTCAAACCCAGGACCCTGGGACCATTACCTGAGCCAAAGGCAGACACTTAATAGACTGAGCCACCCAGGCCACCCCAAGCCTGTAAAAATTTCTTATAGGGTCCAAGCACTCTGAGCCAGTAAGGCTCTAGGGGGGGAAAAAAAAGATAAAAAAGAAAAAAGAAAGATTATGAAAGATTATGAACTAGGACACTTAGTTTTTCAACTTCTTCCAATTTTGCTGTGACTCTTGTCCCTGTTCTAAGTTTTTACCCCCAAACCCCAAGAGGAATAATGCAGGATAAATGAACTCAGAAGACACCTGAGGTGGGCCTGACCGCTTAGTAAAATGGCAGACTTAAAAGATCTTCTATGCTCTGACACTTCACTTTGAAACCATGCCTGACATTTTTATATACATGTGTATATACACACACACACACACACACACACACACACACACACACACACACACACACACACACTCTCCCCTTCCTTAAATGCAGACACATTCAGGATGGCAGGGGCTATCTTTATCTTACATCCGATGAAGGTTGGTTGCACATAGGGGCTTTAAGTTTGGATTGAGCCAATGGAAATGGATAATTTTAGAGGAGAGAGCACTATGAGATATAACCAGGTTTGAGTACAGAGTTTGCAGTATGGGTTCCATAGAAGTATGAGGACTCTGGGGGTCTGGAGTGTGTGTGTGTGTGTGTTTAGGGGAAAAGGTGGATTCCATAAACAATGAGGCATAATGGAAACAGCACACCCTTTAAATTGGGGCAGATCTGGGCTGTCAGTCTAATTAATTACTGTGTCAACTTAGATAAATTATATTTCGTGTCCTCTTTACAAAGGCCAAAATAGGGTTAATAATTTCTACTTGGCAGAAGTGCTATGAGAACCACATCAGCTAATATATATAAGCATCTGTCCCAGTTGCTGATACTTCATTGATATTAATAATGGTATTGGAGATAAATATTGCTTTTAAAAATCTTAAATTACTTTTAAAAATCTTATATGACTAGTCCTACACTCAAAATTAGTGGAGGAATGCTTTATTTCCACTGTATCATTTCTGCTGCCAGGACCCACGCTAAAAAAAAGTTTCAAAATTAGTTGTATTGTAGAGTCAACAAGCTTTGGAGTTAGTTTTGGAGAAACTAACCAGAGAAACTTATGCCATTGCTGCTATAGGGAAAATAATTCCCAAATTCCTGGAATTTCTGGATTACAAAAAATTTTGGAACATTGCCTGTTCATAAGTTGAACACTACTTAAAAAAAAAACTATAACATGTTTCTTAAGATAGTTCTTAAAATAGTTCTTTTGGACTAAATAAATGAGATAGTTGCACATAACTTCACCGTATCATCACTTTATACCTGTAAGAGGAAACTGAATTTTACATAACACTTTTCCTCTAAAAAAACACATTATACACCAGCACATTTCAGTCATTCCTTTGTTTTAAAGGATTCTCTGTACCTCACCATTATATAAAAGAGAAAAAGCTTCTCAGGACATATGCCTCTAATCTTTTCAGGTTTTTATTCTGCCTCTCTAATAGTTTTACTTGGATAAATGGCATGGTAGTGTTATTATCTATTAAATAAGTAATAACCGGTTTTGAAGCCTTAATCATATCATCCTGCTATTTAAAGATTTTATGACAAAATGGTAATTCCTAAATTGTACTGTTTTATGGCATTGTTTGGTGACAGAGATCAGTTGTACATTAAACAAAGCTGTCTGAAGTAATTTTGCTACTCCTTCCCCCTCAGGTGAGGAGAGGGGGTCTGAGAATGGTTTGTCTGTGTTGCATTTAAGTGCTATTCAAGTCAAAAAGAGAAATAAATGCGACCACCATAAGACAATGATTACTCTATGTGTAGAGTATTGTAGACTTGAATTTTACTTATCCCTTTACTTACCAAAAGATAAAATATCCCCCAAATTTGTATTTGTAAAGCATGCCAAATAGTAGATTCTTTTCTTAATTATGTGAAACAGATTTTATAACCCATTTGACACTGATGGGATTCTGATTTGTTTTACAGATTTAAGCCATGATACCAATCAAATAGACTAACTCTGTAAGGAAAAACCCCAAGCTTACTTTCATTCTTGAAAATTACTGTGGTTTTCTTCACACAAATTAAAAATCACAAAAAATTGTGCAGGTAAATGTTAGCTTCATAAGACATATAATGAAATGAAGCTGGGAAAAATACTCACATCTTACTAGTACCTCCGTTTGAGGATAAATACTTACAGAAGATTTTAAAATGTATTGTTATAACTTAAATCTTCCAGGTATTTGCCAATAGAATATCACACAGATTTTAAAAAGCACATTTATATGCAGTAAAAAAAATGTAATCTTCATACATACTCTAATGGGTATATAAGACTATTGTGTTTGCTGTAAATAAAGTTCAATCGTTGTTTCCAGTGTTAATACAACAATTGATTTCTGAATCATTTTCAATAAATCATTGTTGTAGAAAATACTATTTAATTCTGTTTTTTTGCTTAGAGGCAGAATTATTTTAAAAACTACCCAAGCCAAATGGTTATATATTCTCTTTTGAATCATCTTCTAGGAAGATTGTGTTCTTCAGTAATGTATTCTATCAGGAATTCTAGGTCTTTTATGTAGCCATTCATATTGTTCTATGTCTTCAATCTTGTCATTTGTTCCCTCTGATTCTCAGTTGAATTAAATGTTGGAGTCCCTATCCGTACAAGGTTAAGCAGAATCATCTTGTTTTTGTGACTCTTTCTATTTTTCAGGTAAACCAACCTAATAACTTTAGATTTTTGCCCTGGGGTTCTAACCAGTAAGCTAATAAATTAGTTTGTATTATTTAATGCAAAAGTGAGACAGGAAAAACTCACCGCCAACTAGATTCTCTGAAGGGGGAATGACATGACTATTACAAAGACTGTGCACTGCGGGCACGAACATTCCAGGGGCAGCAGGGAATAGCAGACTAACTAAAGAGCTCTCCCAATCCTGCCATCATTAGTTTTGAGTTCTGAGTACTGGAGGGATTGTTGTTATTACTGTACTTTCTATGGGGCCGAGGGAAGAGAAGTTACAAAATTCAAAATATTTGAGAAGATTACTCAGTTTATTTCTCAATTCTACCTAAAAAGATAGCCATTAAAATTTTTAAAATCCTCTTAGACAAATAATGAATAATTTAGAATAGCTATGTACACTATATTCTAGATATCTAATTTTTATTTTTATTTTTTAGATAACTAATTTTTAATAAAATTCCACTCAAGAATGTTAACTGTATGAGACACTGAAAGAAATCTTGAATAAATTTGTAAAAATCAAATGTAATATAGATCAGCTGAAACTTAAATTGGTTCTAATTATATCATTTTTAGAAAGTTTAATATAGGGGCACCTGGGTGGCTCAGTGGGTTAAGCCACTGCCTTCGGCTCGGGTCATGATCTCAGGGTCCTGGGATCGAGCCCCACATTGGGCTCTCTGCTCAGCAGGGAGCCTGCTTCCTCCTCTCTCTCTGCCTGCTTGTGATCTCTCTCTGTCAAATAAATAAATATAATTTAAAAAAAAAAAAAAGAAAGTTTAACATAGTAACTACAAGCGGAATTCACCTGAGTATATGTTAAATTTCTTGAACCTGTGTGTGTGTGTGTGTGTGTGTGCGTGTGTGCGTGTGTATACAGTATTAGCTAAAACTATTTGTTCTAATCAATGAATATGTGCAGAGAACTGGGAAGCCAATCCAGTCCATAATTTATTTAGTAAATTGAACTTAGGGAGTAGTTAAGTAATACTGCCCATTTATATTTCAATTATTCTTAATTTGTGTGGAAAAACTACACACACATCTGTATATATCAGCTTTTTACTTAAACCTTATCTTGTTTGTGTGCATGTGTATGTGTGTGTAATACACATAAGAAATGCATTGTTCAGATAGTTCTTATGTTTTCTAATATTTTCTATTTTCTCTATTAATATCTCATTTAAAGCTAACTTTGGCAAGCCAAGTTTTTAGGTAATACTAGTTATATGTAGGGACATATAAGACATTTATCTACAAATCTCATTAAACTCATGTAGTTCAACAAGGCTCCTGGTCCTATTCCTGATTTATCCATATTATGGGATTGCCTTTGTCCTTATATTGCTTTGTCATTCTTCCTTTAAATTACAATATTTCTGGCAAAATTTTTTCATGGAATAGTTACTTCAAGGGTACAAAATAAAATAGCTTTCCTTAAATGAAAGCATTGTTGTTTACCATGTTTGCATCTGATGCAATTAATCTATAGGCAAAGAAATTAACATTTAACAAAAGACTTCCTGTTTATCAGATATTCCTAAATCCGGAAGGAAGAGGATTTCCATCATATAGCCTCTATTATCTGTTTAGTCAAAATGTTTACGAAGGTTTTATTTATAGTGGTGGCCTTTCTCTGCACTTTAAAAAACCTATGTGTGTCTCATCTTCCCAACTGGTCTGCAAGTTCCTTGAGGCCAGGAATGATGTATTTGTCTAAACATTATTCCCCACTGTAGCTAATAGAAGGATTTGCATATAAAAAGCTCTCAAAATTAATAATAAAGGCAATGGGTTTTTTCATTTATAACCCTGAGGCCTAGTAAAATCCAAAAGCACCTTCTGAATAATTGAAGAATGAATTATACTTGTTACAGTTTTAATGATGAGTGCTTTTATTGTTTTCACAATCTTTAAAAATCAGATGTCATCTGGACATCTCCATCTGGATATCCAGGTGGCAAGTTTATTCCCTTAATGTCTCACACCAAAGTTGCATCTCTCCTCAAATCCTAACTCTTCTTTCTTTATTCCATATTTTGTTTAAAATCATAGTCATTCTCCCTGCAATGCAAATAAAAAACTTGAACATAATAACTGATTTCTCTTTTGCTGGTTCTTATAAATTCTATACTTACGTTATATCCTATAGCCATGAAGTAATGATTGTTCATTGGATCAAAAATAAAAATTACTTAAAAAATTAAAAATAGAATAAAATATAGAAAGACTATATTTACATAACATAAAAACAAATAAAAAGGAAATTTGTCTCTGCAATAACCATGTATTTATTGTCTAAATTGACTCAAAATTAAATATAGAAATGAACACACTAACCATTCTAACATCTTATAGATAATCTAAATTTAGATGGTTACTTTCAGTTATCAAGGTATCAACAAGAGATCATATTGAGAATAAATTAACATAGTCTATGATGGGATACTCTCATTATTGTCTTTCCTTCTATCCTAAGTCTTCTAAAGAGCTGATTCATGGAGTCACCAAAATATTACTTTGAAGTAATAACAAGTAATCCTAACATCTCAAATAGAATAAATATTCACTGGTTAGCCTTCGGCTTTCCACATACAACAGTCCAGACCAGTGGAACCAGAGCCAGAAAAATCTAATAGGCTGAATAATGAAAAGACCAAACGCAGATATTGTATATCTACCGATCAGAACAGAGTCATTCATCCTTCCTTCTTGCCAGGGCCAGGATCCCAGCCAATATTCATAGTAGTACTACTGCTGCTTATATGGTGTTCCCTGATTCTGACACCTGTGCATTCTGGGCTTGCCTGCTGTCTTACCTGCTTTCCTTTATCTTAATGTCTTCTCTTGACTGGGCCTTTTGCCCCTACTAGATCCCTAAATCGAAACTTTTCTAAGTCATACAGTATGGTCAGCTCTGTCTTGAGATTGCGTTCTTGGTCTTCCCCTCCAGGAAACAAAAAACACAAGTAGTTAAGAGGAGTAATGCAATGTGTTTAAATGTTTAACCTTAAAGCTTACAAAAAGGTCGTGTGAAGGATCTGCTACGTTCTAATGAATACTGTTTACAACTTTTTTGGATATAATTTTAGATTTAAAGAAGAGTTGTAGGAAGAATATGAGGACTCCCCATATTCCTGTGTACTTAGGTTTTAAAACTATATAACAGCAGAGTCCAGTTGCATTGACTCTTATAGGCCAGAGCTTCAACTTTTGAAAACTTTAAGCAATGGTAACTTTCTAGTTTCGAGCTAATTGCTGATTTTGCAGGATATAAAATACATTCAAAATATCTTGTGAAAACGTTAAACGCAAACTGATGTTGTACTGTCATCAGACATCATAATGTTCTAATTTTTAAAAAAATTTTAAAACTTTGAAAATTATATTATTTTTCTTCTTATGGCAGTAAAAATTGGGGAACAAACATATTTTAGGAAATTAGCATAAATAATTATATTTCTTATGGCAAAAATAAGATGCTCCCCTATACTGAATAGCAATTGATTCTTACACTACCACCCTCAACTAACATCTCACTGTTTTCATTAAGAGTTTTACTATAATTTTCCTAATATCCTAAAGAACTTTAGAGTGTAAAACCTAAGGTTACAACCCAAAGTAAAAATGTATTATTGAGGTAGGTAAGGCATAGAGTTTGTAAATAGTGATTATTACTATTTTTTTAAAGAAGTTTTTAAATGAAGTTTTCTGGAAATTAAAGTTTTGCCATTTAAATGTGTTGTTTTCCAATTAATTTTCAATAAACAAGTAGAGATGGGTTCCTAATGAAAATGTTATTTGTGAGACTGAAGTAAATGTTTTCTGGGTAAGGTTTAGCTGCTGAGAAACTGGGGGTAATGTTTTTTTAGTACAACAGAATGTGCTTGTCTGTGATTAATTGTAACCGTTAAGGAAATTAATTTTTTGGAAATCCTTTTAAAAATTATAAAAAAAAAATTATGTTGTCATGATTATAAAGGCCAGTTGTGTGTGGTGTGTGTGTGTGTGTGTGTTTCTCCAATTCTTAGAGAATTCCTTGACCACTTAAGGGATGAAATTCCTTTCATTCATCTAATTTTGTGTCTAAGGATCTGTTACATTAGTTAGAACTTGGCTGCCAAACTAGGAGGAAGTTTCATATCATGTATGGACTAAACCTTTTTGACGACTATAATTCTATGATATTTACTACTTTAATGTTGCCTTGTTCTTTTATTTAGAAACTTTTAATTATATAAGCTTAAAGAATATGTGGTTTAAATCTATCATCATTTCTTAAATGATAAAAAGTTCTCATTAGCTCACCTTTATACATTGTAGTAAGCAACACCAGTCCCATCGGATAGAAGAATAAATTTAGGCAATGGGGATTTATTTGATGAAGTCTAGAAAATATTTAAGAGGAGAAAGTGGGTTTGTGATTTAAATTCTCTAATCTCCTATGGCTCTGAACCATAATGCCTCAATAAGACACTTATTCATAAAGAAATAATAGGGGTCTTATTTTGCGTAGGACACTTCTAAGTAGCTACTATCTTCAAGCATGAATTTGGTTAAGGAACATATTTATATACATGAAAAGTTAGCTATCAGTGTAAAGTGTGCCAAATAGAAGGACACATACTCAGAGAAAATCGTAGGAGATACAGAGCAATAGGCATTCAAGAAAGGACTGTTCAGCAGGCTGCCCTCATTAAGAAGAGCATCACGGGGGCGCCTGGGTGGCTCAGTGGTTTGGGCTGCTGCCTTCGGCTTGGGTCATGGTCTCAGGGTCCTGGGATCGAGCCCCGCATCGGGCTCCCTGCTCCGCAGGAAGCCTGCTTCCCTCTCTCTCTCTCTCTGCCTGCTTCTCTGCCTACTTGTGATATCTGTCTTTCAAATAAATAAATAAATAAAATCTTTAAAAAAAAAAAAAAGAAGAGCATCACGGAAGAACTGAACTTAACTTTGAAATGCTAAAACTTGGGTAGGTGGAGAAGGAGCAGGGGGGTATTTACAGACTGTAAAAAAGATGTGTGGAATGGCAGCCCAAAGGACAACATGGGGATTTTATTAGTCAATCAGATTGCCTAGAACAGACAGAATTGTGAAAGTCAAACTTGAAAAACAAAGATGGGAAAGAACTGTATACTCTTGCAAGGCTGAAATTTGAACTTTACTCTCCCTGTTCAAGGATAAAGTAGTATTTTAGTTATATTAATTCAGAAAATTTTCAGAGTAAATTAATGAAAAGTATGAACTAGGTTGCTAACTGTAAGAAATGGGATTGATGTAATTGTAAATATTGAGCATAAATTCCCCAATGTTTCTCTCCTAACATGCTTTCCACTAATCATGTTTTATGAAAGATTCTTTATTGCCTTGAAAAACTACTTACGGCACTTATGAACCGTTAAGTACCGTACCATTGTACTTCTGCTTGTGTTTTGGGAGTCTCATGGTTTAGAAACCTTTTCTAGGTTTTTAACCACTTTTTAAAAAAGATTTTATTTATTTAACAGACAGAGATCACAAGTAGGCAGAGAGGCCGGCAGAGAGAGAGGGAGGCAGGCTCCCTGCTGAGCAGAGAGCCCGGTGCAGGGCTCGATCCCAGGACCCAGGATCATAACCTGAGCCAAAGGCAGAGGCTTTAACCCACTGAGCCACCCCAGCGCTCGGTTTTTAGCTATTTTTTGCTATCTCTTTCTGTATTTGGAATGGTTAAATACAGGTCTTATTCTTTTTAAATTTTATTTATTTTTATTAAAGCTTTTTTTTTTTTTTAAGATTTTTATTTATTTATTTGACAGAGGGAGAGAGCGTGAGAGAGGGAACACAAGCAGGGGGAATGGAAAAAGGAGAAGTAGGCTTCCTATTGAGCAGGAAGCCCAATGTGAGACTCAGTCCCAGGACCCTGGGATCATGACCTGAGCCGAAGGCAGATGCTTAACGACTGAGGCACACAGGTGCCCCTACAGATTTTATTCTATCCTCATTATCAATATTAGTTATTTAATTTTGCTATAGGTCACCTTTAATATAAAAAGCAGGTATGTATGACGGCACACATTTTTAGGTATTCTTACACCTATTTCATGAGTGATTCATTTTACTGCTCTGGTCATGTTCAGGGAAATTTTCCTTTTGTAATTAGTTGATTCAAATTCTTCCTTTAAAATCTAAGGTTTATGTTTTAACTTGGTGAGAAAGATTATTCCAGGCATCTCAAGGTTTATCCTTATGGATGGGTACATGAAAATTCCACTAATATGCTTCCTTCTATAATACCAATGCCCTCAAGATTGAGAAAATATGGGTCTTCGTTAACTTCAAAGAAAAAAAATCATCAAGACACCAGTGGCAAATCTCTTATTGTGCCCTTTAGCTTGTACACTGACAGAGAATAAACCAAAAACCAAAAACCACACGTGACTGAGAAATGACAAAAGTGTCTTCATGCATTCAAGAAGTGTTACTGAGTATATACTATGTGTCAGGTACTGTTCTAAACACTGGGGATACACTAGTGAAAAAATGGCAGTCTCTTTCCTTGATTAGCTGATATTCTAATGGGAGGGAAAGCTAATAACTAATTAATTTAAAGAATAAATAAGTTATGTCAGAAAATGGCAAGTGCAATTGAGAGTATAAAATGCAATACCAGATAAGAAGGATGAGTAAAGATTGAACATCATCGAGAAAATGACAGTTGATCAGAGACGTGAAGAGAGTCAATCATGAAGACCCCTGGGAGAACAGGGCTCCATGCTGAACAAAGTCACAAGGGCAACACTGGAAGCAGCTTCAAGTGATGTACCTTTCCCCTCTGTTTGCATTAGATTCCCATGCTCCTTATGGCTCCTATAGACTCTTGGGCATACCAGTCACTAACTAGCCATATGGTCTCATGCAGGAAAGGCAGGAAAACCATTTCTCTTTGACACCAAACCTGTTAAGGATCCCTTTCTCCTTTTTTTCTGGCTGCTCTCTGGCTTCCCAGAGTTTCATTTTCTATCTTTCTAGGTCCATTTTTTTTCCCACTGGCGCACCGCCTTGCAATTTTGTTTTAGTGAAGATGGAGTTGTACTCCAGTTAATCAAAGAAGGAATTCAACATTTGAATTATTGGAGTGAAAAAGCACTAAATAGTTGTACCTATCATTATTTTTATTTTCAACTATTTTGATTATCCTGACTATAGGCTATTAGTATTATACATACGGAATAAGCTTATGTAAAAAAAAAAAAAGAATTTTTTTTCATAAAATCAACTCTATATACATATAAATGAAGCAAACAGGTGTAAAATGCTGATCCTCAAAGATAGCAAGTGCCTTCACTTACATATCAAATCAGGAAAAATGAAGATCAGGTTGTGGTATTTTTGTATGAAACATTCTCTTAACACATGATAAACTCCAAACACATTAAGCTATCAGCATTATCCACAAACTTACATTTAAACTATTATATTGCAATTTCTGCCTTTTTCAGTGACTGTCATCTCATTTCTATTATTTTTACCTCAAGACTCTAATTGTTCTTTTATAGGATCTAACCGACCAGTGTCCTTGGCAATACACTTTCTGGTGCTTGCATCTGCAGTAATTGTTTGGACAATTTGCCACAGAGTACAACTGGAAAACGTTTTACTAGTTCAGGTCTAAATCTTTACAAACACTATCAGTTTTATAATGAGCTATATAACTGTTAAAGTAGAAATGATGACTGTCTCTTACCCTAAACAGCATGTAGGTTTCTTTTTAGTTAAGAAAAATAAGTAAATTTAAATGCACTGAAGTATGGGTGGGTAATCCCCATGATGAATAAAAATTAATTGTTTTATAGACCTAACAGTAGCGGACGTACAATTTGTATAAAATTTACATTAATTCCAGCCTATTTCATTATGTATATCTTCTTCTCTCCCCACGCCATGGAAACTTAGTAGCAGAGTATTTTTACCGAAGGTCTTAATTTCCCACATCCATACCTTCACAGAGTGAAAGCCAGGGTAGTATAGTGGTGTAAACCGATGTTTCTCAAGCTTGATCCACACAGGAAAAGGAAAAATAAGGCACCCATATGCAGGCCCTACTACAAAGACTAACTGAATTGGTCTGGGGGCAAGGCTCAGGCATAGGTATTTTTAAAAAAGCTCCCCAGGTGATTCTGATGTACCCCAGGATTGAGAATAACTGGTGTAAACAATAAGACCTAAACATAGGTGTTCTGAATTATAATTTTTTTAAAAACTAGAAATCATTAGTTTTAGTATATATCAAAAGAGTAATACTATTTAAACAAAAAGAAAGTTAGTAAATCTAAATGAAATAATGCTTTTGTAGGTATGGTGAGAGGGTTAAGCAAGAGTAGGAACATTGGGGTAGAGTTTATTGCCATTTAGAACGAAGTCAACTTTTAAGAATTTTCTTTTAAAACAGTTTTTCTTCTTGAAAAAAATGTATATTTTATGATTCATAAAATCAAGCTTTTAAACATGATATGCAGTCCGATTGCAGGATCTGACCTCCTTCCCGTCTAATGTGTCTTTACAAG
The DNA here is from genome assembly GCF_011764305.1 of Mustela putorius furo. Lineage (NCBI taxonomy): Eukaryota > Metazoa > Chordata > Mammalia > Carnivora > Mustelidae > Mustela > Mustela putorius. Next base: position 71,253,267 of record NW_025421998.1, on the reverse strand, counting down.
CCCACATGTGTGCACAGCAGCTACTGCCTTCCTGGGCTTCCTCCCTTCCTTGAGTTTAGGGTAGTGCTCCGAGTATTTTTTGCTGTAGGACCCCATGCTTCTCCAGCTCTGAATAGAACAATTTTGATTTTTAAATGGCTGGTTTGTATTTGTAGTTCTTTAGACTGTAAACTTTATGAAGGCAGAGTTTGTTTAATCTTGGCTTGTGCTTGTGGTTTAACTTCTAGTATAATGCCTAGCAAATATTTTTTTTTTTAAGATTTTATTTATTTGTCAGAGAGAGTGAGCACAGGCAGACAGAGTGGCAGACAGAGGCAGAGGGAGAAGCAGGCTCCCTGCTGAGCAAGGAGTCCGATGTGGTACTTGATCAAGGCAGGGATCATGACCTGAGCCGAAGGCAGAGGCTTTAACGCACTGAGCCACCCAGGCGTCCCATGCCTAGCAAATATTAAATATTTGTTGAATGAATACACACTGAGTTTTGTCTAACATTATTCTGAATTAGCATGATGTGCAACAGAAGGACTGAATCCTTTAAGCTTACTTGATAGAAGTATTCTTCAGAGTGTTGACTGCAAAGTCTGTTGTTGCCTTGCTAAGGGTGTGGCGGAGATCCTCATCTTTGGCAATGTAGCTGGGTCTCAGCAGAATTTGACATTTGTACCAGAGTCCTTCTGCAGCCCCAGTCTGTGGCCCAATGTCTTCAGTCAAAAGTCTCCTTGCCTTTTGGTTCATATCTGGGTCTCAGCTAGTCCTTCCCAAGTATCCTATTGCTCTGGTTTTGATCTCCAACCATAGTTTTATCTTATTGAGCCCTTCTAACTTTATCTACTTGGGATTTCCTGGAATAAACTTTGCTCTATTTAATCAGGGATCTAAAGGCCTTCCACTGGGATAGTAATCTTGGCACAGATGATCTCCTCCCTAATTACTCTATCTCGTCCAGCTGTAGGCTCCAGAGAAAAATAGGATAATGTTTGTACTGTGAGCTTCCTAAATCAGTTGAACTTCTTTCCTCAAATCTACATGTTCGTTTGAAGCATTTCTGAAATCTGCTTATATCTATTTCAGTGTAGAACCTGGGTAGGACCAATAAGCATTGGATGTTTTCTAGCATTCAGTATTTGAAATTAACATTAGAAGACTGTGAAGTATAATTAGGTGCTTGTGATAATTATATTAATAAATATTATTTTTGTTAAAAGTATTGTCTCCTATTTAAAGAGATTTACTCAAACAAAGTCTATATAGGGGGCACCTGGATGGCTCAGTCGGTTAAGCATCTGACTTCAGCTCAGGTCACGATCTTGGGGTCCTGGGATCGAGCTCTGAATCAGGTTCCCACTCAGCAGGGGGTCTGCTTATCCCTCTCCCACTGCTCCTCCCTCTGCTGTGCCCTCCCTCTCTCTCTCCCTCCTTCTCTCTATCTCAAATAAATAAATAAAGTGTTAAAAAAAAGAGACAATCCACATAGTGGAGAAAATATTTACAAATCATATATCATTAAGTAACTTATATCCAGAAGAATTCTTACAACTCAATAATAAAAAGAGAGCTCAATTTTAAAATAAGATAAGCATCTGAATAGATGTTTCTCTAAAGAAGCTCTTTTAATGACCTATAAGCACATAAAACAATACTCAACATCATTAGGAATATGCAAATCAAAACCACAATGAGGTATCACTTCACGTGCACTAGAATAATTATGATCAATAAGAGGTAATAGCAAACGTTGGTGAGAACTTGAAGAAATTAAAACCCTCATGCACTGATGGTGGGATTATAAAATGATGCAGCCACTTTCTAGGAAAATAATATGATAATTTCTCAATATGTGAAATACGGAATTACCATAGCCCAGCAATTTCACACCTAGGTTTCCACCCAAGGTCCACACAAATGTAAATGTTTACAGAAGTACTATCCACAAACAGGAAAAGGTGGAATAATCCAAATACCCAACTGGTGAATGAATATACAAAGTGTGTTATATATATATAATGGAATACTAATAAACAATAAAAAGAAAGCACTGTTACATGCCTCAACATTGACGAGCCTCAAAACATTATGCTCTGTGGAAGAAGCCAGACATGAAAGGACACATATTGCATAATTCCACTTGTACGAAATGTCAGATTAGGCAAATATTTAGGGACAGGAAGATTAGTGTCTCTAAGGCTGGGGGTGAGAAATGGAGAGTGATTCTAAGGAACATGAGGTTTCTTTTTGGGTACTAGAAATGTTTAAGATTACATTTTGGTCATGGCTGCATGATTCTGAAAATACACTAAATATACTAAAAATTATTGTATTGTACATTTAAAGTGGATGAGTTTTATGGCATATATATTATTATTTGATAAAGTTGTTAGCTTTAAAAAACATTACTGATTTTGCATGGAGATGTGGATTTTATGACAAATAGACTTGTAGATCTACTACAGAGTTGAGGGCTAATGGAAATTAGAAATAGAGTCTATTTCTCCTGAAACTTTGCAAAGCAGGTATTGTGTTTTAGACAAGGTTAGAATAATAGAGTAGCAAGAAAATGAATATAGGTAGTATATAAAGTCCCACATGAAAGGGCATATTAAAATGTAGTTTCTATACATGAAATGTGGATAAGCTTCAAAGGATACCTGAGTACCTCTCCATGAATGCTGTAGCTAATTCTGCTATAGAAATAATGTGTTTGATCCCCTCTTTACAGTATTCTAATTTAAAAATGGAACAACTTTCACTCAATAACATTTTTCTTATTGTTTCAAAAGGAAATGAAGATATCAACTTCATCTTTGTGCAAAGTTCAAAATGCCAATATAATAGTAACAGCTACTAATTACTGATTGACTTGCTGTATGTCAGACATTGAGTGGCTTAAATTCATTTCTTCATTTAATGTATTACATTGGTATGAATAGTTACTCTTCCTACTTCGTTTAATTAAACTTTTTTTTTTCCTCGTGCCTTCTCTGTTGGGCTTTTCTCAACTCTCTTTTTCTCTTTCCCTTCTCACCTTCAGTATAAATGATACTATACATGTTTCAAAGTCTCATTTCTTAAAAACAACCACTTTGTTCATGTTGCCCTGCCTTTAGCCAAAAACTGATTTGACCTGGGAGAAATACATTCAATCAGATTTTATGCTGAATTTTTACTGACTTATTCAAAATGTTCAAGGGGGTTTGTGTATGTGAACCTGCATTAAGTCCCAGAAACGTGGGCTGAAGGGTCTTTGAATATAAAGTGGTAGATTCCGCAGGAGTATGGAATCTTTTGTGGAGAGATCTGAAACAGAGGATGGGTAAAAGAAGACAGTTCACAAAAGGTGTGGGTGAAGAGTGGCAAAAAAGACATGTAGTGCAAAATGTGGACATTTGTGAGGGATGCCTCAGTGCATTGCATTAATAATTTGCATATTAAGAAGTCATGAGTCTTCCCGTTAATGAATCCCTAACTAGTCTCTGACACAATAGACTGAACCGTCCCTGGAGGAGTCATTATGGCCTATCATGTCAATGAGCCGCATATTAATGACTCTCTTACATGCTCATCAACAGGTAGCCTAATAGGCTCCCATTGAGTTCTTTTTCATTTGCTTTTTAAATGTATCCTCTCCTCCCTTCCTTTTGTAACACTATTGTGAAGAATTGACAAAAAGATGCATTAAGATGATTTGAATGTGTGACGTAAGTTCACAAAAGCACTAAATTCAGAAATAATGCTTTAAGTCTTACTTCTCTGCCTAGAAAACTTCTCAAATGCAGTTAAATACAAATCCAGTTGGATAATAGGATTCTTATTTGGATTTTAACATAAACCATCCAACCCAATTTACCATATTTCTCTTTTCCCTGATATATCAATTTATGCTGTCATTAGCATAAGTAGAATAGCTAGTTTGGAAATATGTTTGTGAAACTGAATTACTCAAACATGGAAATGAATTAGAATAGATTTCATATAATAAACACTCATTAGAACTAACACAGCAGCTAATACATAAAAAATTTAAAATAAAGAGGAAATGGCAGACATATATTAATTTCAAAGCAATAAAGAAATGACCTAAAAAATGATTTTATAACTTTTAAATTTAACAATTCAAGGCAGTCGCAGGAAGGCACTATTTAAACTTTTCTAGCTTGCTTTGGTACTCCTTGACTTTCGCTAGTCCTAATTACTATATTTAAAATATCTGGTGCTTTTTTTGCAAACATAAAATCTATGATCTCCTATTAAAAAATACTGAAGAATTGTTCTTCCAGTATTTCTACTGAATTACACACCATCTCACCTGATTTATTTTCTAGATGAAGGAAGGAGTATCGACACATGCTTGAAATTCTTTGTCAAGAGACAGGAATGGGTAGAAGCTGGGGAAAAAAGTTGGAGAAGTTTCCTAGCACTTTGTTCCCCATTAAAAAAAATAATAATAACAAACGAACAGCCAGTTGTAAACATTGCTATTTTGAGGAACAATTGAGGGCAAAGATGCTCAGGTAAGCAGTTACAATTTGGTACTCTGATCTCATACCCGTCACCCTCCATTTGGCAAACATTTTTTTCTGAGACGGTCACTTCTTGAATGACTTGAATTCAAAGTCTGGAAGTCTCTTGCTCCTTTGTGTTGCCTCTGCCTCCTAAGCCTCCCCAAAATACACTGGATATAATAATTTACATTTTAAATTATTTTTTCTTAAAACAGTTTCGAAACAATTATGTAACACAAATGCTAAGGAGGTTGTATGTCAAAGCTCAGTATCTCAGTATTTAACAAACCAAATAGCTTAGCAATACTTACATGCAGATTCCACAAGGAAAATGTGTTTAATCAGAGTTTCTGTAATTGCAATTAGCTGGCTCAGTAGTTGTAACTCTGTGATAGTGACTTTTTACACAAACACAGATAAATCAACATCATTATGAAAAAAAGAATGCCTGCAACTTAGTATCCTAGGGGAAAAAATACACATGACAATACTCTGGTAATTTTTGGAAGATGGAGATGGTATAAAACTCTTAGCAACTACTTTGCAGGGGAACTCTGAAGAATTAGGATGTCGCTTCTGAAGTAGCAGGACTCTCAGCTGAACAATCACTAGTTTCTGGTCACCCACCTACTCTATGGGTGACAATTACTTCCTTTAAGAACTCAAGTAAAATAAGGCTTTGGGGCCAATAAGTTTAAGAACTTTTTCTGATATCCCTCTGTTATGTATTCTTGAGTTTTTGCAGTACTCGCTGTTTAAAAACATTCACATTTCTCTCTCAATGGAATAGAACTGACAGATTGTGGTAGAGTATCTCTTGAGCCAGGTTTACCTAGAAATCTTCTTCACTTAAAATTAATGGATTCTGCTTATAATTATATCCCCTCCCAAAGCAACCTACAATTTTTGGTTCACACTTGGACCTCCAGGAAGATACTTAATTCTTCACTGGATGCTCACAGTGTAGTACCTCTTTAGGAAATACACATTGCCACAAAATGGCACATGCTGCCCAGATTCAATCACAGAACTAAATCTAAATAGTCTTTTTTTTGTCCTGATTCCTATACGGTGAGGTGAGCAAGAAAAAATAGCATCCAGCACTCTGACATGGCAGGGCAGATTTGTATGGGCAATCCTTAGTAGGCAACCAAGTCACGAAATGAAGAAACTTTGGAAAAGAAACTTACCAAAGGATTCTTCAACAAAGGTATGTTTTCAGTTATTGAAATTTCCTTTATTGAGAAGGCATAGTACCATTGTTTTCAGTATGTTTTCAAAATCAAGCACCAAGGCAATGGGCAATGCTCTAATTGAGAAACAGAAAAGATTTTTAGAAATGTAGTAATTCAGCTTTATGGAAAGCAGGAAAATGACTCAATAAAACCATCTGGTCCCTAATGTGGCATATGCTTAGTTCCTTGAATGCTTGAGCTGTTCACTAGAGTTTACTCAAGGGGCTTGTGGTTTGCCATGGTTTATGATTACATTTTATAAGTAATAAATGAACTTATATGATAGGTATTATCCAATACATTTGTTTATCCAGCCAGTTGTGATTTGCGTAATGTTCTGTTATTTGAAAAGTTTTACCTGAACATAAGTAAGATGAATTGGAAGCAAATGATTCTGTAATCTTTACTACAAATAATGCAGGATCAGCTCACGAACTGTGCAGCTAGGACCTCTATCAGTTTGAACTGATAATGCTGACCATAAGATTTAACCAAGAGTTTATTCTTGACTGTATTGAAATTTTAATTTAGTAGCTATTTGTACTGATTTTTCTAGCATTTTATTTTTTAAAAAAATGGTTTAAGAAAATTCCAAATTAAACATTTCAAATTATATTCATAGATACTCCTATTATTTATATAAATATAGAACTCTAAAACTGGAAGGCATGTTATTTCATAGCAAAACTAAGAAGGGCAAGTTCATTCCAATTTGAGCAATAAAAGGGTTGATGGGTAGTGGCCGCCTGGCTGTGTGGAGAAGGTTCATAGAATTGAATCTGGTCTCAGCAAGAAAATTCCTTGATCTGTTATCAGTGCTTGCCTTAGGTGCTAGAGAGAGAGGCCAGCATGAGGGTATTGTATTTGATATCCTTAATCTAATCCAGAACCTTCACTTTGAAGATAAGGAAATGTGATGCCCAAGTAACCATATTCCTTACCATATTAGTTATTAGTCTCCAGATTCAGTGTTGAAGGGAATATAAAGCCATTTAAAAATGTTGCTGTTTTTTTCTCTGAGATTATTTCTTGCTTCTTTCAATCCCTGTGAATAACGCAGAGCTATCATTATTTTATTGTCCTTTCCTTATCATCAAGGAACTGAATGTAATTTGTCTTTTCAACCTAAATTCCTTCTGCATCATGCCTTTAAATTTTTTTCCTTAGATACTTCCACTCACAATTAGAAATTTATCTCTTTAATTCTCTGTCTTTTGATCAAATATTTTGCGTCTGTTTTTGGTTTTACTCCTTATCAAGAGAAGACTACTGGTATTGTAACACCAAAGGAACATATATTAAGCTCCAGTAGTTAATGTATTATCAACATTACCTCTTGTTGAGTATAAGCTTTTGTTTTCCTCCATCCTCTAATTCAGAAGTGGCTTAAAAAAAAAAAGAATAATAGAAGGTGAATTTTCAGGAAAATATCACCACAAAATTATGAAAATAAATAGTATACAAGATGTAATTATTATTCTAGGAAAGCCTTTTCAGTCTTTCTAGAAGTAGCCATTTGTCAGTGCCAATGCGAAAGCTAATGTATTCCTAAGTGTCTTTAAAAAAAAAAATCGCAAAAAGGTTCTATTTTTTCTAATTTAAAAGCTCTCCATTTTTTCCCCTTTCTTTAAGGAAGGAGGAGGATAGAGGAAACAAAATGAGACCAAAGAGGACAGGCTGAAAGGCTTGAGAGTTCAACTTTTATTTACTTTTTAGCTGTTTCAGAGTGAAAGGTGGTGCCCAAGAATTCCAAGTTTGGTTCTCTTTGAGCAATGCTGAACACTTTGCAGCAGTGTTAAGGAGACACAAATACAAGTCATGACTCACTTTGGAAATGATCCTTTTTTATGCCAACTTTTTTATTCCTGTGGAACAGAGTTACACTCTTGCTGCCCACAACCCAATCTTGATATTTACCTGGACTGGCTGGGTAATTCCATCACAACAGACTCAGATTGTGTGGACCAGGTCTCTGAGAGGTTTCACTCACTTAAGAGACATATGAGCTTTTTAGCACAAAGGCATTGTTAAGACCTTAGGAAAACCATATCATTACTTATACGAAAACAACTACATTTCAACAGTGTTAAAATCAACTCCAAAAGCAGAAGTGCCGCATACCCAGAAACTGGAGTAGTACAGTAGTATTAACATGGTGCCTAAATCTTGACACTGAATAAATAAAGTGTGGGTTAACATTCCCGTAAACATTGTATTTGGAGAGGACATTTTTTCAATAAAGGCTACTTTTACCAAAGATCTAGTGATTTTTCTTTGGAGGATGGTCTTCTGAGAAGGACACTGTAAAAAGAACTAAGCAAGTATGCTAACATGGGTTGCAAATTTTACCCTTGAAAGTAGCTTGTAAATTAAAGATAGAAGAGCATATAAGGTAAACATCAAAAACTACGGATAACTCCAAGTGAAAGGAAAAGATTGGTACTTGGGTACCATGGTAGTGTAGAGTGAGTATGTTTATCACACATCACTAATAATAATAACAACAACAATAGTGATAATAATGATAAACTTATTAAACACTTCCATGTATTGAGAACTATGCTAAATTATTGCCCTTGTATAAGGAGGAGGCTATATTTTGGAGCAACCTGAAGCATAGAGAGGTTATCACGTCTGAGGTCACATGGCTAGAAAGTGGCTTAGTAAGTGGTAAATAACAGGAAAGAATGAGATTTACATCCCCGTCTTCCTGCTCTTTTTCACTCCGGACTGACCCTTTATGAAAGAACATTGACATGGTAATCAAGAAACTTGTATGTAGTTTTAGTTTAGCTACTAAACTAGTTAGTGTGTGTGTGTGACTTCTGCCATATTGTTTAACTAGGCTTCAGTTTCTGTCTCTGTAATATGATGGGTTGGGACTGTCCAAGTATGAGACCTCTTATAGATCTGAGATCCTGTGAATTGGAGGAGTTTGGCATAAAAAGTATTGTAAACTTTCTGAAGTTACATGAAGCTCAGAGGTAGAGAGTCTATAGAACTGACTCAAGTTTTGAGTGATTAACTGCTGACTCAGAAACACAAATTATTGTTTTTCTGTTAACTTACTAGGTTGCAAATACATTTCAATTCCTACCTTATCAATGTTTCATCATTTTATTCTCCAAGGCACATAAATTGGTCTGTGTTTCAATGTATTTATTTTATGGGTATATGTGATGCATACACAATTATTTTCCTTTGTGCATAGAACTGCAGCCCTCCTTACATAACCGGATGTGAATTGCTGAAAATTCAGAGACATAAGGAGACACTTCCTGTATTACCTTCCTGGATTCTTAGAGTGTTTTCCTATAGCCCTGATAGGAACGAACACTTAGATCAGATGTCTTCAAACACGTGAACATCTTTGAACTTCTACTAAAAAAATGCAGATTCCTATTCCCCAGGCCAGACATGCTGATTCAGATCTGGTTTTGGGCCTCCAAAGCAGCATTTGTAATGAGTGCCAGGTTATTTTCACATAGAATGTCAGTGAACCACATTAAAGTTTGTGCCTCTTCAGCTGGCTGACCACCAATCAATACCCTGGATTTCACAATCTTTCTTTCTTCTTGAATTGTATCTTAAATTTCTTGACAAGTTTAGAATAGCTTTTTTATGGATAAGGCATTTGTACGTGCCTTAAGCTTAGAATTGCTGCTCCCCTCTTCTCTAACAAGTGTTATTTCTTGCTTAGTTTTCAAATTAAAGGGCAAACCCTCCTGGGCACTTTTCATACCCCATACTACTGCCCACTGAGCACACAATTATTACACTGCTGGGTTAATCCTTTATTTCGTTGTCTGCCTTCCCTTGTGGTTTGTGAGCCCTTTGACAGCAGGAACTCTCTCTTATTCATTGCGGTGATCTAGTACAAAATTTGGAAATTTGTAAGCATTTGAATATTTATTAAATGATGACTAACTGAATTAATAGTGATTACCATGTATTTTAAGTTACTATTATATTTCTTATAGATCATTATTGATTGGAAACCATTAGTTTTTTTATATACTCAAAACATATTTTTTATCTACTTGAGGCCATCACATAAAATTTCAATGTCATGTACCATTTCTTTGAAGTGGGGGAAAATTTAAATTGTAAAGAAGATGCAAGCCTTTGTGCAATGATATTATGAGAGAAAAAAACATTAAAATCTGGGCTTTTGGGTTCAATAAACCCTAATTTTCACTTCCCATTTGGTCAAAAAGGCTTTCTAAGCCTAACACATTTTCTCAATGAAACTCATTGCTTTCCTTTACCATTGTTTCTCCTCCTGAATTCTCTATCTCAAATGATGCTAGCTCCATTCTTTTAAATTCTCAAACTAGAAGCCTCTGCATTAGTCTCAATTTCTCTCCACTCTTAAGTGTTTTCTAAATAGCAGGAAAGCATGATACAAAGTCATAGCAAACTAACATGGAATAGGGTAACCAGGTTTGGGACCAGGAGGGCCAACTAAAGCAGAGCAATGATTCTTCCCACTGCCTATCATCGAGGGAAGGGGCAGTGTGCATAGCTTGACCCGATAGACTCAGTCCACTGAGATACATCACATCTTTATCGGGGTTTACAAATTTGGCCTCACCTCAAAATCATCTTGGGAGTTTCTCAGCTCTATAATTCTCCATTCCTTACCTCCATGTGAAGGTCTATTAATTTAAAACTTACAGAGATCAGATCTGGTGCTTCTGATATGAAAGGCGATTTGGGGATCTGTTGTTATATCAAGAGCTATATTGTTCATGGGAGAAGGGAGGGACAAGGTAGCAGGGGTCCCAAACAGTAGAGATGCTTAAAGTTATTTTATAAGCTTGATCTTGAGTTCCTCAAAAATTCATCTAGATAGAATGCTCAAATCTAGCAATACTAGTAAGTTACTACTTATAGGCTGGCTAATAACCACTTAGAATATTATGGACTGAGGTGAACAGTGTGGATGGGAAGGCATTTTATTTTTCCCCAGTGAAGGACTAGACTAAAAGCCAGGAGCCTAAGCATAACTGTGGGTTCCCTTTCCAAGCATGTGAGATTAAGGAAGAAGGTGCTTCTCCTGGGTACCTGAGATGTAGATCACCCAGTCCATAAGAGATCAGAAACCACACTGCAGATTAACTCAACACCTTCCTGACTTATAGTACAGGGGCCCCAGTTAACTGTCAGATTTAACTCTTCCTTGCTTAGGTCTTAGGAGTGAAAATATAGTTTTCTAAATCTCATTAATGCAACCAAGGTCAGGCAGAGAAAGTGATTAAAAAAAAAATCTATCTACAGGGACTTTATCAACAAATCATATTGTTTCCACATCACGAGTTGTAACTCAAATTTGATTCCTCTCCTCTTTTCTCATTGCCATTCATTTCAAAACCTCATCATTTTTGTGCCTGAAATACTGTAGTCTTCTACACAGGTTCTCCATACAGAAGTCCCTAAATGAACCTCCAGAGATTGGTTCTGAAATGGACATCTGACCATGTCTCTCTCCCACTGAACTCCCTTTTCCCACCACCCCCTGCAGAGGTTAAAAAGTGTATAAAGAATTCGGCCCCACTCTGCTTAGCATGCTAAGCCCTTTTAAATTGGAGGAGGAGACAAACCATGAAAGACTGTGGACTCTAAGAAATAAACTGAGGCTTTTAGAGGGAAGGGGGTGAGGGGTGGGTGAGCATGGCGGTGGGTATTATGAAGGGCATGTATTGCATGGAGTACTGGTTATAGGGCATAAACAATGAATTCTGGAACACTGAAAAGAAATTGAAAAAAAAAAAAAAGAAAAAAATCTACTCAAAAACAAACTGGTGGTTACCAGAGAGGAGGTGGGCTTAGAGATGTGTTAAATAGGTGAAGGGGATTAAGGAGTTTAATGAAGGGGATTAAGACATTATAGTTTATTCATCTTTGATTTCCCAGTGTTTGTTATTAAGTTGTGAGAGTGGGTGATCAAAATATATTCGAGAAGAATGAATGACCCTTATGATTAAATAATACAAAGGACTATATTATATGATTTAAGATGCGTTGGAACTTTCTCCACAAAATACATATCTTTTTGACATTTTAATTTCTAAGTGTATAAGATTTTAGGAAGTTGTTTAATTATTTGAAGTCATAATTAAAAACATTTTCCTGAGCTTTGGAAGAGGGAAAACTTTCAGCATTATAAGACAAAGAGGTAAAGAGAAGGTAAGAGTAGAAAAGATGCTGTGCATTTGCTCAACAGCATTTGTTATGCCACTAGTATGGGTCAGGCGCTGTGTTAGCCACTGGGAATACAAATAAATATGAAACTTCTTTGCTTAAAAGGGCTCAGTCTCCCTTAAAAGGGAGACTAGAAATATTCAATAGTACTTTTCCTTTCTATGACAACTGTGTATAGTTCTGGGCCCTATCATCAACCATCAAGTGCTTTGTTTTTTTCCTCAATTCTTCTAAAGTTGTTTTAATTTCACTCTTTATATAATGGGCATATGACTGGCACTTTGAATTTCAGAGTGGGATTTTATCTAAAGTCATCCTCTAATCTAAGCCACAGAGCAACTCTATATCTCTATATCTATATAGATCTCTATCTCTATATCTCTATCTATCTATATCTCTATATCTATCTATCTATAGATCTATCTACTAAAGTAATTTGAATATATATATAGATAGATCTATAGTTACCTATAGATCGATAGATTTCTATAGATCTATCTATAGATCAATAGATATCTATCGATCTATAAATCTATACAGATCTCTATCTCTATATTTATCTCCATAGATAGATAAATATAGAGATAGAGATCTATATAGATAGATATAGATATCTATCTATCTATCTATCTATATCAATAGATATCTATCTATATCTATCTATCTATAGATAGATCTATATAAATCTATCGATCTATAGGTAACTATAGATCTATCTATATATATATTCAAATTACTTTAGTAGTTTTTAGCTTATAAAAAAAGAACATCTGATGTAATGTTTTGGGACTATTCATTTAATGTTATATTACTAAGATTTACCCATACTGTTGTATGTCTCTGTGGTTTATTGATTTTGAGTGCTATATAATATTCTTTTTTAATGTTATGCCATAGTTTTGTGTCTCTCTCCTGTTGGTGGGCATTTGGATTGTTTCAAGTTTGTATACTTGATAGCAATTTTTATCAATTAAATGGATATTAATTTTTATCAGTTAAATGGATATTAAATGGATATTAAGACCTTGTGGTCTTGATTTACATTTCTCTGTTCTCTAACAATACTGCCTATCCCTTTCTGTGCTTACTGGCTATATGTAGTTTCTCTTCAGTGAAAGGTCTGTCCCTCTCCCTTGATTCTATGAAAATGTTAGGGCTTTCTTATTGAATTGTAGGAGTTCTTTATATATTCTTGATGCCTTTTTGTGTTGGTTTTATGTAACACGTGCATTTTATCCTAGTTTGTAATTTTTATTTTCCTCTTATAAATCTGCCTTTTAATGAACAAGTTTTAAATTTCAACACAGTTAAACTGACAATCTTTTTTTTTTATAGTCACTTTTTTCCCTTCTTATTTAAGAAAAAATTTCCAACTCTGAGTGTGTAAGATATTCAAATGTATTTTCTTTTTTAAGATTTTATTTATGTATTCGACAGACAGAGATCACAAGTAGGCAGAGAGGCAGGCAGGGAGAGAAGAGGAAGCAGGCTCTGCTGAGCAGAGAGCCTGATGCGGGGCTCGATCCCAGGACCTTGAGATCATGACCTGAGCTGATAATGACCAGAGGCTTTAACCCACTGAGCCACCGAGGTGCCCCACATATATTTCTATTAAGAATTTCAAGGCTTAGGGGTGCCTGGGTGGCACAGCCAGTTGAGCGACAGGCTCTTGGTTTTGGCTCAGGTCATGATCTTACCATAGTGAGAATGAGCCCTGCACTGGGAGTGGAGTGGAGTCTCCTTGAGGATTTCTCTCCCTTTTCCTCTGCACCTCCTCCTGCTGTGCTCTCTAAATAAATAATTGATACTAGCCATACTTCTGATAATCAGGTCAGTGACAATTGTAACTTAATGACAATCCCATGACTCAAAATGGCTTTCCATCAAAGTAAAGCCTGTTCAATAGATACCAGAAATATACAGGAGTAAAAATAAACCTCTACTGGTCAATTTAATGAAACTGGTTGTATAAGTTTCACATTTCAGCAGAGCACTGGCAGAGAGAATATTTTGGCTTTATATACTTAAATCAGATGCTAGATTTTTTTTTTTTCTGAGTGAAGGAAATGTTTTGTTATAGAGGATACATAGACTTCCAATTTTATCTGAACTTCTGGGTTCATTAGACTTTAGTTGCATTACTGCCAAAGTTTTTGTTGCTTCTAAGTAAGTATGATTTAGTGTATTGCTTAACCTATTCATAGAGACAAATTTGAATCTTAGATTTTTTTGGTTGTTTAAAACAGGAATATATTTTCAAAAGAATAAATGACTTTAAAATTCAAATTGTTTATATTTCAACATTCCATAGTGGAACATTTCTGTGTTATTTTTCAACTTCAAAGATGGTAATAGTTAATTTAAGTTTCAAGGGTAAATTTCTTGAACAACTTTGCTTATATTTGTTCATTATACCTATTTAGGAAACCAGACTTTTCATGAACATGCACAGTGTTTACAGAGAGAGGTATATCTAATTTAGGGTGTGCTATAATAAAAGCTGTGTTTTGGAAAAATTACATTGTGAGTTCTCTTATGATTTTTTAATATGGAATTACAGAAATACAGAATACAATTAAATCATCTAGATTCTTTTTATATTTTGTGTAAGTATGGTTCCAGGTGGCTATATTATTTTAGGATACTATTAGTCTAACAAGCAGAAATAAAAGCAATATGAACACTTCTGCTACATATGGGTCCTGCTGGAGAAGTTAATATAAGGCTGTAAACATTGGTCTTGCACAGTATTGCCACAAACATTAAAATTAAAATGCATGTATATATCTGAAAAAATAAATAAATCTTTAAAAAAATAATTTATTTATTTATTTGACAGACAGAGATCACAAGTAGGCAGAGGGGCAGGCAGAGAGAGAAGAGGAAGCAGGCTCCCCACTGAGCAGAGAGCCCAATGTGGGGCTCAATCCCAGAACCCTGTGATCATGACCTGAGCTGAAGACAGAGGTTTTAACCCACTGAGCCACCCAGGTGTCCCATAAATAAATCTTAAAAAAAAAATAAAAGAATTTCAAGGTTTTTGACATTTCAGGTCTTATTCCATCTGGAGTTGATTTTTGAATACATGTTGTGCTGATTTCATCTTTTCTGTAGAAGCAGCCATTTTCCCTATCTCCATTTATTGAACAATCTCTTATTACCTGCTATGTAACCATGTTTGCCATATACCCAAGTTCTAGATATGTGCATCAGCATAGCAGTCTTTTTTTAAAATTATTTATTTGAAAGACAGAGATCACAAGTAGTTAGAGAGGCAGGCAGAGAGAGAGAGAGGAGGAAGCAGGCTCCCCACTGAGCAGAGAGCCAGATGTGGGGCTCGATCCCAGGACTCTGGGATCAATGACCCGAGCCAAAAGCAGAGTCTTTAACCCACTGAGCCACCCAGGTGCCCCCAGCATAGCAGTCTTAAGTAACTAAAACTTCATAAGATTTCTTGAAATTAGGTAGAACAGGTTTCTCCTCAAAGCAACTTCTCAGAAATATTTCATCTATCTTCAGTCCTTTAGTCTTCTCTTTAAGACAGTGTTTTCAGGGCGCCTGGGTGGCTCAGTGGGTTAAGCCGCTGCCTTCGGCTCAGGTCATGATCTCAGGGTTCTGGGATTGAGTCCTGCATTGGGCTCTCTGCTCAGCGGGGAGCCTGCTTCCTTCTCTCTGCCTGCCTCTCTGTCTACTGTGATCTCTCTCTGTCAAATAAATAAATAAAATCTTAAAAAAAAAAAGATAGTGTTTTCCAATTTTGTAAAAAATTGTGTATTTTTAAAAGATTTTATTTATTTATTTGAGAGAGAGCAAACAAGAGAGCCCAAGCACGGGGAGAGGCAGAGGGAGAGGGAGAAGCAG
This sequence comes from Mustela putorius furo, assembly GCF_011764305.1. Classification (NCBI taxonomy): domain Eukaryota; kingdom Metazoa; phylum Chordata; class Mammalia; order Carnivora; family Mustelidae; genus Mustela; species Mustela putorius. The sequence goes on along the minus strand of NW_025421998.1, from coordinate 71,237,468 downwards.
TCTTCCCCATTGAGTAGGGAGCCTGATGTGGGGTTCCTTCCTAGGACCCCAAGATCATGACCTGAGCCAAAGGCAGATGCTTAGCAGACTGAACCACCCAGGTGCCCCAAAAACTGTTGTGGAATTTTGATTAGAATTGGACTGAATCTTAGATCAATTTGGGAGAGAATTAATACTTTAATATATCTTCTTCCTATCTATGAACATGGTATGTATCTCAATTTTTCTAGGTTTTTTATTTCTTGATACAACTTTATTCTTTTCCTTGTAGTAGGAGTCTTACACATCTTCTATTAGTTTTCTTCATAGATATTTGGTATAATATTTAAATTTCATGTATTTCAGCTTTTCTTTCTTGTATTTATCCCTGAATCTAAGATTTCTCTCCCATTTTATGTATTTACATGTTCTATAAGACACCAATATAATAATATACATTTTAGTACCTAATTTTTTTGTCCCTCATATTAGTTAAAAGCAGGTTTATTTTCTTTTGATGCAATCATTTTTTAAAAATTGAAGTATCTTAGATAATTAAATTAGAAAAATTATTGATTGCATTTTGGTTAGTCAAAAACAGAAGGCTTTAAATGGCTGTTTTTCCCTCGACAAATGAGATTTTCAACACTGTTATGGAGATAAAGGAGAGCAAGAACAACTAAATGGTGTGTGATGGTTTATATATTTTTAAGTACCTAAATATCATATATTTGGAGAAGGGAAAAAACCCATCAGCTTGCAGTTAGATTGCACAAAAACAATTCTTTGCATAATTATTGGCCTCATTAAACAATACAGATTTATAGGTTCAGTATCAATTGTGTAACTACTATATTTTCCCAGTGATGTTATATTTATGCAGAAACATTTTCTTCATGGACCCACTGAAAAATACCAAATATTTTTGGTACAGTTAAATTAAACTTATAAACTTCTAAATATATACAAAATATATATACAAAACATAAATACATACAAAAAATACCTTCTTGTTTAGTCTAGATGGAAGAATTTGAAGTTTTCTCATGATTGAAAAAAGATTGGCTTTCCTGGGATTTGGAGCAACATCATCCATGCAATGGAGAGTAGACTCTATTACACAACTTTATCAGCCATTGCCAACTTTCTAGATGCATTTTATTAAAGAGAAAAGGTCATTGAGAAAGTCATCATAAGAAAATTCAGCTGAGACAATACAAGAAAATGTGAACACTGGCTGAATCATTTCCAATTGATTGACCTGTTTGTTGAGTGTCATGAACAAATCTAAATTCTAACGATGCCACAAATATACCTACAAATAGAGTACATTTGAAAGAAAAATGTATTAATCACCATGCAGAAAATTATCATAAAGGAAGAATAACCCAAATCATTTTAAAGAAAGAAAATACATGCTTTCATATGTGCAATCTGAAGTCTTGGTTGTAAAATTAGCCTGTGGCAATACAGACATAAAGTCTTTGAACTGAGTATAAATTTAGCTGCCTTTCAGTTTTTAGTTTGTTTTTTTTTCTCCTTTCCTGGAGAGAGAGAGTTAATGTTATATCCACCTAACTGAAAGAATTTTGAATAAAATGCAACACAAAAAAATTAATAATTGGAACATTAAAAAGCAATTTCCACGACCACAAAAGGACTGTCAGTTCATAAAACTTTATCATTTAAACCAAGAGAAAAATGTTCTCACTTGCAAAGATTAAATTCATGCATGATGGAATAATCAGCATTTACATATATTTTTGCTTTGGTTATGTAAGTTTTAAATATAGACAATACAATCTTATTTATAAATATGGCATTGTGGAAATTATTTAAAAATTTTTCTACTACTAGTGAATTACTACTGAATTATTCCAAGAGATTAATTTTAGTTAAAAAGCATACCAAGTAATGCAAGAAAATATGAAAGGTTATATATTTGACTTGTTATCTGTTTGAATTTTCCCCTGTACAAAAATACTTAGAAGAGGTAGTCTCAGAAAACATTTATAACATTCTGTTTTAAATTTGACAGTAAAGAAGAATCATTAGCAACATCAAATGAGAGTAACTTTGAGAACTCAAAGATTACAGGTAATATTTTTTATTTGATTTTTTAATTTAATTTTGAAACAAAATCTGTGTCTTTTTTTAAAACCTACAATGATAACGATCTTACACAGACACAATTTTATTAACTTTGCAGATACCTATATCCCAACAATTGTTTGTTCTCATGAGGACAAGGAAGACTTGGAAACCAGTAATCAAAATGTAAAAGATGTAAACAGGGAACATGATGAACATAATGAAAAAGAATTAGAGATGATGGTAAGTGTTCTGGTTGCCACGGTATTACAGAGGATGAATCCATTTATGCTTCAAAGATGCTGCAATGCCTGCCTTTCAATAGTTTCAACTAATATAATTTGCAAATGTGAAAGCACAGCCTATTTTGTCCTTGCATCTCTAGCTTGATCAACAAGGCACTTTGATTTCAGTATGTTGCTTCTGGTCTCTGCAGTGGTAAATTAATGACATTCATTTCTTATCTCTTCACCAGCGGCTCTGAGTAATAGTTTGTAGGAATTATAGAAGAGGAAGCACTATGCTGATGTGCCTTTCTAATCTTTGTGACAAGTGTACACTTAGCATAAACTCGTCTGTAAAATGAGAGGGTTGGACTCGATGATTGTTAGAGTCTGTCCAGCTTTTCAAGTCTGAATCCTGCATTTAACAGCATTTTTTTAAAAAAACTTACTTCCATCTTTGTGAGAATCTCACAGTTCTATATCATTAGGAAGTATTAAATTATCAAATGAGGAGAAAATAGCCTGTGCTATATTTTTTAAACAGGAAACAAATTCAGTACTGTACAATTTAGTATTAAATTTGTTATCATAAATTTCACACTTGGTGAACATTCAATCTATTTGGAATTTTGGGGGGATGGTTTAGATAGCATTTTTATCACAAAGGAAGAAATGGGAGTAAATGAGTCACATAATGCAATTTATTCTTTACTGTATTTGGTTGGAGCTCATATCATTAGGATACATGGATTCATAATCATCCAAGATTAAAATGACATTTGCCTCTTCAAGTGTCAGTGCTGAAACAGAAAAGAAATAGAGCTCATCTCTTTCCCCACATTTTCCACCTTTTCTATAGTGATATGGAAGCTGCATCACTAAAGTATGCAATTTACTTTGCTCCAACTTTAAGAAACTACAAAGTTGTCACCCATTGTGAGAATTCTCACCAGCTGAAAGTTAACATCGCCATTTTTTTTTTCAAACCACAGAATATAATGAAAGGGCCCTGAAAAATCACATGCTTCACCAATACACCTCATTACAATGAGCAGGCTCAAATATAAAAGTTTGTTTAGAAGTTACTGAGATTGTACATCCAATAAATGAACAGGGAGCTGTAATTTAGATGCTAATTTGCTCCATGCTGACGTTAATGCATAAAACAATGAAGCTCTATAATAGATGGAAATACAACCAAATCTGTGGAACCCACAGGCATTGGCTTACAAGACAGCTGTGCAGTTGACAAGTAACATGAGCCTTATGTGAGAAGAAGGGGAAAACGTAAGATTTGCATATAATTATTGAGATCATGCAAATGTCAGTTATGAGGAGGAAAAAAAAACACAGGCATCTCACTGTTAAATCCTGACAGTTGGCATCACTGAAGAGCTCAAATACATTTGAGTACCAGTTGGCAGAGGGTCATTAAAACAGAATTTGCAGAGACATTAACTCCCTCACTTTTCTTTGAGTGACGTTTTGCTATTAATAGTTTGCAGAGGCTTTGCAGAAAACATATTAATAAGAGAAACTGTAATAGGGGCACCTACAGCAAGTGTAAATGCAGCAAGGGGCACCCAGGAAGCTGCTCTCTAATTGATTAGCATGGAGCTATCAATGTGTATATCCTAAGTGAGGAGAAAGTGCAATGACAAGCAAGAATAGTTGAATAATACAATGTGATATTTGGAAGCTGGAAGGAGAGTGATTAATTTTGGTCCCTTTTCTTATTAATCTCATTCACAAGTCATAGCCTAAAAGGATCCCCCCAAAACATCCGGCTTTCAGAATTTATACAAAATCCACAAATGAAATGAATCAAGGAAATCTATGAGTTAACTGCTAGCCCCACTAATGAAATCTAATTCATTCTGTATATTTAAAATCATTTGATCATTATCTGTTTTGTTTTGTTTTTTATCCCTTAAGATAAATCAATGCTTAATAAGAAGTACTGCTTCCAGAGATGAAAAGAATACCTTTGCAATAGATCCGGTCAATTTTCCAAATAAAGCTGAGGGGTTAGAGAAGAAGCAAAGCCATGGTGAAGTATACCCTGACTTGTTTAAAAGGTCTTTGTCTCCAAGTTCATCAGCAGAAAGCCCCTTAAAGGGAGATTTTTACTGTATTGAAAAATATTCCTCAGAAAATAAGTGTAGACATCAACCTTCAGAGGAAATTACTACAGATAGAGGAGAAATCGAGCCACCATTGGGAGATACTAGCAGTAATGAATTAGTGCGATTACATCTTAGCAGCAAAGAAGTACTGGATGATAATGCTAATCCCGCGAAAAGGAGAGCCAGAGTGCAAATATCTTGTCCCTCCTCAGATCAACTAGTTGCAGACAACTTTAATAAAAAACATGAAGGAAGAGCTGAGAAAATTGAAATAAAAGATTGGGAATGTTTAAGAAGAGATTTCCACTCAGAAGAATCAATGGAAAAAGGGTTTTCTAAGAAAGGTTATGACAATGGTAAGACTGAGGAGGAGGAGCAAAGAATACAGTTAGGTGTTAATGTAAAACAAAGCAAAAATTTTCATTCAATCTTACACGACCAAGAAAGGAAGATGGGCCACTCTGAAATCAGTACAGAAGGGGCGGCAGCTAGCAACAGAGACCTAACCATTCAGCTGAGTAAAGACACCACAATTCCCAACCAGGCAATCAGCGCAGATATGTTTCATTTGCCAAAAATAAGTCTAAGTTGGGAAAAAGCTATGTTACCAACTCCAGGACGTGATCTCTTGACTAGTGAAGGCACTACTTTAGGAGGGATGCGTGGCCAAGTTTGTTCACCAAGAAGTGGAAATGTTTTGAAGAATGATTGCCTTTTCCAAGTTGAAGAAGAAAAATCAGATTGGATTAATCGTGAAGATCAGAATAAGAATGCACAACAGAAACTAAGTTGGAATGTTCTAGAAAGTCAGAGAGAAGCAAGAGAAAGCAAGACAAATAGGACAGAACAGATCAAAGAACAAGCAGATTGTGAAGACATGTGGGAAAAAAGAGATAATACAAGGAGTTTGAAAGCTATTCCTACGGAAGAATTGTTTACCTGCCAAGAAACAGTGAGCTGTGAACTGTCTTCTCTAGCTGATCATGGTGTTACTGAAAAAGCAGAAGCAGGTACAGCTTATATAATTAAGACAACATCAGAAAGTGCTCTAGAAAGCATGTCTGCTAGAGAAAAAGCAATAATTGCTAAGGTACCTCAAGAGACAGCACGAAGTGACAGGCCCATCGAGGTAAAGGAAACAGCGTTTGATCCACATGAAGGGGGAAATGATGATTCACATTATACCCTTTGTCAACGAGATACAGGAGGTGTAATTTATGACAATGATTTTGAAAAGGAATCACGTTTAGGTATTTGTAATGTACATGTAGATGAAATGGAGAAAGAAGAAACCATATCTATATACAATCCTGGGAAGACACATGACAGGAAGAAATGTGGCATTGGAAATTTCACATCTGTAGAAGAATCCTTACAAGTTGTTACAGGCAATCAAAAAGCAGCATCAGAACTGGATTTACATTTGGGAATGTTACCAAAAGATGAAAAAACATTTCCAAAAAATAAAGATCATAAACAGGTCCAAGAATTAAAGAAACGAGATAGAGATGCTCTTATTCATTCTGCTTTAAACTCAGACACTAACAGAGCTTCTCAGAATGGCTCTCACGTTTCCAATCACCATGCTAAAACCTCAGTGCCATCTCATGAACAGGCAATTGCTGTAGAAAATATAATTACTACCATGACTCTCCAATCTATTTCTACTAAATCAGAATATAATTGTAATCCAACAAGTGAAATCCAGGGTGTTGAGAAGCACCCTCATCTTGGTTCTATACCTGAAGAAGTTTCTAAAAGTTCAGGAACAGAGACCTCAGGTAGTAGCAGAGAAAGATTTAAAAGCCAGATTTTTCAACAAGGAGAACACGGTGTAGAAAAATCTCTACGGTCAACGATTTTCATCGGCGAAGCTGTTGAGAACATGGAACAGGCAAGGCATGAAAATGAAGGATTAGCCTCCGGACAATCACTGGGCTCTTCAGGTGACAAGCAATCTGAGAGCTCTACTTCCACTAGTCTCCCTGCCCAGGAAGGTCAAACTGAAAGCAGCGAATCTCTGCTTTCGAAATACACCAACTCTAAAGTCCCTTATGTCCTTTTGTTTCTGATATTTCTTGTAACCATCTACCAGTATGACTTAATAATTGGCCTGGCATTCTACCTTTTGTCATTGTACTGGCTTTTCTGGGAAGGGGGGAAACAAAAAGAGTCTGTCAAAAAGAAGTAACTTCACCACTATTATTATTTTCTCGTAAAAGATACGCTTTTTAGCCCCAAACATTTGGATTGGTGAAAGAGACTATTCATTGTTCAAAGAGCCAGTGCAGTTTTTCTCTTGAAGGATCATTTAAAAAGGAATGCGTATGAAGTTTGCTCCTTCATATAAGTAATTATTCTATATAGGACCATTATGTTTGGATCATTAAATACCTATATGAATATGCGATCTGAAGCACGTCAAGTTGAAATTAGGTACAGCTGTTGCTCCTTAGCAGGCTATGAAGGTGCAATGCTTCACGTCTCTTCACTACTTAAAGTGCCATTTCTTGCATTCATTTCTTTTGCAGTAAAGCTTCAATTTTTCCCCCCTAGGGTATTTTTCCTTCTACGGTTTTTTAAAAAATAGATAAAACATGAACAATGGTAGAGGACCTTTTTTTTTTTTTTTTTGGTCTTTTGGTATTGACCATCGAATTTGCATTTATCCCTTATCATTTATCAGCACATTTTGATAGATCAAATCTTTAAACTTTGATTTCATATTTTTAAGAACAACATCCATGTATATTGAAATGCATAAACTTAAAGACCTTTTGCTTGAATAATACTTTATACACAGATATTTTACCTCCTATATACCTACAAAGTTAGAGCACTCATAAGCCAAATCTGACAAAAACTGAAACAATTGGGAGATGATCTCTCAGTTTACAAAATTTTCTGGGTGGCTTGTCAATAAGCAATGTTTTTGTCTTACAAAGAAGAGAAAGTATAACACAGCTGAACAATTTTAATGTCAAATATTCAGTTGAGATTTTAAATGAAAAGTTCCACAAGCATCGCTTCAGAATGAATTTGTACCTATAAAGCATCAAGTATTAAATGGTAATAATTAAAAAGATACTTCCAGGGGCGCCTGGGTGGCTCAGTGGGTTGGGCCGCTGCCTTCGGCTCAGGTCGTGATCCTGGGGTCCTGGGATCGAGCCCCGCATCGGGCTCTCTGCTCCGCGGAGAGCCTGCTTCCTCCTCTCTCTCTCTTTGCCTGCCTCTCTGCCTACTTGTGATCTGTCTGTCAAATAAAAAAAAAAAAAAATTAAAAAAAAAAAGATACTTCCAAATGAGCTGTTTTACTTGGTAGTATTTTTTGTCTTCAAACAATTTTTTAATCTTTTTTTTATAAGACAATGAATTATTTTCCAAGGTACATATAGAGATGAACTAATCATTTGTGATTGTTACATAATCATCAGGTTGTTAAATGATAACTCATGGTTTTAGTGGGCAGATAAGTAGACCTGGAAATCTACTCGGGGAAAAATGAATATCCCGGATAGCAGTGACTTTAGCTGCTGTTATTATCTATGGTTAAGTATGTTAAATAATGGAACTAATCATTTTGGTCACATAGTGGGAATGTGAAGATTTTTATATAAGATTTCAACAACCATTTATTAAAGGACTGTTAGATCCAAAAATCCTGTGCTCTGGTCTATGGCACAGTACTTCCTTTGATACCCTGAATGGTTAGTTTTCAGGGAGGATGCATAGGTATGTAGTTTGATACTTTTGACTTGGCTAGGAATATGGAAGAGAGTAACACTGAGGGGGTCCATTTGGGTGATTTCTTTCTCATAGGAACTTCCTTCATAGAGCATGTAACATGATCTTCAGAGAGAAAAGATAACCTATTTATCTGTAAAGGTAAATTTAATGAGTAAAACTTGCATATATCATCCCATGCTTCTAAGAAACATACATTTATGGGAATAAAAAATGAGAACAAAGCATTTAAACTGACTTTCATGTAGTAGTAAATGATTTCCCTAATTTTCATTAGGTACACAACTATTTCCAAATCCCTAATTGTATGCTTGTCTCAAGTCCCATTGAAATTGAATGCTTGACTTTAAGTTTTTAGTTGAACAAATACAAACATCCTGAAGTAGAACTTAGGGCAAATATTTGATTGTTTGAGAAAGCACATTTTCATTAAATACAAGTGGAATACTGTAGGGCCATACCTAGAATATTATCTCTAAAATTCTATCCTGATAATTTTGTTGACAGGTCCAAATTACAGCAGAGTTAAGGTTAGTATTTCTTCAGATCTTAATGGCTTGGTTTTTGCATTCTACCTTTAAGAGTTTCGGTCAATATGCCATATCTTATTAATGCAAAGAACACTACATTACTTTATTAACACAGGTGCCCAAACTATAATTATTCCCTTATACATAAAGAATGAATTTTTTTCTCTTTTACTTAACTTTTGGTAACATTAACTTACTAAACCTTCTCATTATGTATTTGTAATATGACAATAGAAGTTTCAAAGACTTTAAAATATTTAATTGTGTATTTCTCTGCATGCAGTGAAGAAATAATGGGTGATTTAACTGACTTTCCAAACATTTCTTATGAAGAATTTGAAATAAAGTCATAAGAACTTAGGAAAGTGTTGCTAGGTGGAGGGGTAGATTTTTGCAACCCATTTTGATCACAACATTATGACGAGCAAGAGAAATGGATCTCAGAAAGAAGTGGGAGCCCCTGGTTAATAAAGATTTGACTGTGAATCATCATGACAAGGTAATTTTTATAAGTATAGATGCCTTCACTGTGTCCCCCCCCACCCCAAGTATAGGTCAAAGGCAAAAAGAGGGTGTGGCAGAAAAATAAACAGAGAACTTCATTACACATCTGCCTCCTATTGTGCCTAAGAAATGTGATATAATAACTATCACCTTTTATTTTGCTGAGCTTCTATTAGAAACACAATTCTGAAAATTAACTGGCAAGTATAGGTAGTAAAATCAACTATCTTAAAAATAACATATCTGTTTATCATCGGTATCCCAATAGATTTTCCACATAAATGGAAATGAGTCAGTGAAAGATCTCACCTTGCAACATTCAAGAACTTTGGGTTAATGCAGTTATGCTTCCCTGCTGAGTTCTAATATTTTGATAATGAAATAGTGATTGTCACTGTTTTGTGAGAGAAACAGGATCATCTCTTACTTGTGATCTTAAACCGGTCTACTGGGTAAATGAAAAACTTAAAAATATCCAGACCAACTTGAGGATATAAACGACTTCATTTTCCCAAATTGCATTCATGGCACTTTTCTTGATCATTTTTTTTCAGTCATGAATGTTATTTCACATCACCAGGCGCGTTGCCTTTTGTACTAGGCTGAATTTTGCATATAAATAAATTAAAAAAGCACAGAAAGTAAAATAAGAACAAACTAGCAGGAGAACTAGTAAAGATGCATGCAGGAGGACTGTCATCCCCAGCGCCAGTTCATCCACTGATTCCTGATACCAGAATCTCTGCTCTTTCTTTCAAGTTTTCAGAGTGAATACAGAAACTGAACTGTGCAATAAGCACTGTCTTTTGTTCTTTGAACCTGAACCCTGCCTCAGCCAGTTCTTGTGGAACTGAGGAATAGGGTCAAACTTGGTTCTACAACAAAGTATGAAAAGAAACATAGGAGACCATGTTTTTCCAGTGTCTTCACAGTTGTACACATGTGTGAAGAGAACAACTAAGGAAGTTACTTCTATTTATTTAATTAAATTAAGTTGCCTTTTCTATTTTCAGAAATAGTTCATAATAAAAATCATGGCAACGTAATCTACTTTTCATCTGTTAAAAATAGGTTTGGTCATTAATACATTTCCATAACTTTATCTGAACCTCTTTGAACAGCAAATTAAATTTTCGCTAGCCTAGCTTTGAACAATCACGTGTTTTCATGAAATGTCGTCATTGTAGTATGCTAAAAACTTATTAAACAAATGACTCTTTAAAAAGTTCAGCATTTTTGTTTTGTGTTATTTCTGTATTTGTTAAATACATATATATTACCTTCATTTTTTTTTTTTTTTAACTTAAGTAGGCTCCACACCCAGCATGGAGCCTGATATGGGAGCTCCAACTCATGACCCTGAAATCAAGACCTGAGCTGAAATCCAGAGCTGGATACTTAACTGACTGAGCCACCCAGGCACCACACCTTCATTTTTCAAAGTGAAACAATATATTATGTAAAAATTTAAGGAAAAATTCCTTAAGTTTTCCCCTAATATATCCAATTCTCTATATTCATGATAATAAAGAGTGGTATGAGTAAATTAATTTTATTTGACTGAGATGCCTCCACAACTTGATTTTGGAAAACATTTCATTCAATGCCTATTCAAGTTACTGGTCTTGGTTTAGTGCATCATCCCTAACACCCCACCTGAACCACAAGGCCTTATTTCCCACTGCTTTCTGCCTGAAGTCCTCTGTCAGTCAAGCAAGTCATGTTGTCCTTAGAACATGCCATGCACCTCAGTGGGTTAAAGCCTCTGCCTTCGGCTCAGGTCATGATCCCGGGGTTCTGGGATCGAGCTCTGCTTCAGGCTCTCTGCTTGGCAGGGAGCCTGCTTCCCCCCCTCTCTCTGCCTGCTTCTCTGTCTACTTGTGATCTGTCTGTCAAATAAATAAATAAAATCTTAACAACAACAACAACAAACAAACCATGCCATGCACTTCTGTTCCTCTGTGGCTGCTCTTGTACACCCCTTTGTCTGGGGCACTTCCCAGGTATCTTTACTCTCCCAGTCTAACTCTGTACATTTTTTTCTATGTACACCTCAAGCCCTTATTCTTTTGAAGTCTCCTCCTCGTTCAGTTTGTGGGATATCTTTGTTTTCAGATCTCTTTGGACAACACTCATCTTCCTGCATGCAGTGGGCATTTGAGTAATTATCCTCACTGGACTGCCTGCTTGTTCAGGACAGGGACAACGGTTTCTTCTTCCCTTCCATCCTCTCACAAGGAATCCTCGGTCAGTACTTGTGGATAAAACTGAACTGCAGTAATCCCTCCTTCCTATCTTGTTTCTAAAATGTAGACAAGATACTCTGAGGTCTGATTTTAAAACGAGTAAACTTAGTCAAAAAAAGTTAGGATAATTTAGTGAACTTTCAAAGACCACATAGAAAGGGGCAAAGAGGAAAACAAGACAAAGTAATTCAGGGGGTTTGGGATGTGGAAAAGAGACAAGCAATCCTTTCTCTCCATTTCCCTTAATAATTAAATCGATTTTCTATATTTATGAATTCTTCTTAGCATGGGAAACATTCTCTTCATTCTATTTCATGGGAAATAACACACAGATTGTATATCAAAAGAATAATAATGTATACCTTAATTCACTGAAGGGAAAATTGATAGAACAAGACCTGCTTTCAGATAAAGTAGTGCAGTCGCTTAAAAACCAACAAACATCACAAGGTATAAAGTGTAAGAAACTCAATCTTCTCAACTGCTGCCATGCCCTTTGAAAATGGCTGATCTCTCAATTTCACACCTGTTCTGCATGTCAACTTTTCAGGTTAAGCAAATAGCACAACCATCAAAAACAGTCACTGGATTTTTTAAAAAGAAAACACTTGCCATATTAACATATAGAAGAGTCTGTATATACATATTCACAAATTTATTCACATAAGCACGCAGGCACATGCATATATAAACGTACACGGGTATTCCAACATCTGACAAATAACAAGAATGGCAGAGAACATAGTCTACTAATACAGTGTGTAGTAATGCAGATGATATAACATGTAAAAGAGTTATCCTTTCCTTGAAGACACTCATTTTATATATTCGATATGAAATTAAAATGGTAACACAAAAATATGCCTATTTTTGCAGCAGACTCTAAAGGAAAGCAGTGTATGGCCTACAAATGTAGTATCATGTCATGTAACAGCTTGACACATCAGAAATTAGTCGCTTAAGACTTAAAAGTAAAATAAGATACACATTTACTGTATTGTAGGATTCATCGATATTATGTATTGATTTGGTTCTGAAACAGATTTCAAATTTCCTAGAGATGCACTCTATAAAACACAATATCAAACAACAGAGTGGTGGTGCTTAAAAATCACTCTAAGAGGTTAGACATTCTCTTTGTAAACACTTAAATAAACCATATTCTACTTTTAATAGTTTCGTGTAGGAGCCTTTTAGTGTTCAATTTATAAAATATTTTTAGCATGGAGCATTTATGAAAATGTCACACATTTAAATAATGTTTATACATACATTATAAAATGATATTTATATCATGCTTTCTATACGTCAAACGACTCTTCCCAATTAATCTATGAATTTTGAGAAATTCAATTGTCATTTTCGTTATGCACACAAAACTCCATGTTAAAGTGAAAAAGTTCTGACTCCTCCCTAAGGAAGGAATAAAGGTTAAGGAAAAGATAATTTCCCAACTTCATAGACATAAATAGAAATATTTTAAATACATTTCTATTCTTTGCAAGTTGAAAAGGGAAATAGGAAGTAAAGATAAGAGATTATAAATGTCCTTCATACAAAGTCCCTCATTTCACTGTCTTCAATATTTGGGGTAAATCCTACAGATTTCAGTTTTAATTAGTTATTTTCTCCCATGTGAATTATTTGGCTTACCTTGTCTTATCTTATCCCCATCCTTAAACCAGTATTTAATTTAAGTGCAACATATTGATTTTTCATTATGTGAATGAAAAATCATTCTTGCTCAGCACCCAGCTAGTCTGGATATTTGAGTATAATATCTACATCTATAGCTCTATTGATCTGTGCATGTGAAGTTCATCTTTAATAATAATAGTAGTAATAATAACACTATAACTATTATAGTAAGAGTTATTGTAACAATAAAGCAATAGCCAGCTCTCAAGCATTTACAATAATTGGGCACTGTTTTAAGTCCTGTATGTACAAAAACTCATTTATGATTACAACTCCATGAGAGAAGTACATACTATTAACCTTCCCATTTTACAGATAGAAATGGATATAATGAGAATCTAGCTTTTCCAAGGTCACACAGCTAGTAGGCGGCAAAGTCTAGATTCAGACTCCAGTAGACTTTCTCCAGAGTTGACCCTCTTAACCATTGCATTGTGTTGCTCCTTAAATTCAGATAAACTAAGTTATGGTATGAACCACAGTCATATTCTAACATGCTACATGGTGTTAAATTGTATATAAAAGCATTACATGTAACGCATCATCTTTTCCACAGATAATCCTATCTTTAATAATGCTCCTAAAAAAAAAGAAAGCTCCTAAAACTATTCTGCTCTTTCCAATTTATTCAGATGGCCTCAATTAGAAAAATATATATACACTGATTCTCTTCCAGGCCCCAAGAAATACACCAGTCCCATGTCATATACTAGTCTGAGTGAGCAAAGAAGATGGAGACATAAATCAGCAATTGCAATCTTGTGACCAGTTCAATAATAGAGGTAAGATTTAGAAAAAGAAGTGGCACAAAGGAAGGACTGTTTGGTCCTGTAAACACTTTATTTCTTTGATTTCAGGGATGTGCCATCTTTTTAACACTGTAATTTTAGGCATTAAGGAAATTACAATAAGACCCTCCAAATATCTCATTAGAATTAAGCTTTACAATCTTAATAATTATAGTGAAGATACATCTTGATAGAAATGGTATAGTGTTTATTTTTGCCTGATGTCTCTCTATAATTATTAATAGTATTATTTTCATTTTCAAAAGTCACATGACTTGACTGAAAAATTACAAGGTCTGCCTAAAAATCCAATAAAATATCCTAGCTAGTAGGTATAAATCACTCTGTGTCACATGAATAAAAGGGGAAGCATCCAATATGAATACCTCTATAATCTATAGACAAAATTCTTGTCCTTAGGACTGCCGAATATAATTCAGATATACCAGCCACTGGTCAACATAGGTGAAGAAGTGCAACATTTTTGCTGATTCAGTATTGCTGAGAGCAATGATTAAAAAACAAAAGCAGGGACTTTTTAAAAGAATGCACTGGTCAAAAGCCATTGGAAAGATGTCATTTACATTATTGGCACAAGATTATTATAACACTGTGGAAACTATACAGTATAGCTTATACCCTATTCAGAGGGCTCAGGACATGATAACTACATTATACATGATAGCCAAAGCAGAATTATCAAGATAAAAAAAAACCTTTACAAAAGCTATGGTAGCCACTGTATGTTACTCAAAATTATAATAGTCTATGTTGTTGGAAGGTATATTATGAGTATACATTCTTCTCATTATCTGTAAGAGGAAGAAAAATTTTGTGGAAACAAATTAGACCATATTACTGGCATTTAACAAACATGACATAAGCCAATAGCATTACAGTAGCCAAAATAAGTTAAATATAAACAAATGACCTAAGATATTCAGTGAGAGACAAAGACATTTGAAGACAGAACCGGTGTCCCTCCATCTAGTTTGGTCTTTGCAATAACCTTAACTTCTGGACTCACTTCAAAACAGGTGTGCTGTGCTCGGACAGTGAATGACAATGGATTCAAGTGGAAGCATTTCTTTCACTTCTACTTAGGAGATGTGTGTATGCAATACTACCTAAAGAACTACTATCATAAGTTAAGACCACAAGATATATTCCTGCTGAATGAATGGCAAAAGGTTAGCATACTTGTCTTAAAAGCCTTTAGCTTTTCACTACATCTATATCTTTGGGGTAAATAACCAGGAGTGTAATTGCAGGGTCATAGGGAAGTTCTATTTTTAAGTACCAGGTGGTGGGTATTATAGAGGGCACGGATTGCATGGAGCACTGGGTGTGGTGAAAAAATAATGAATACTGGGGACGCCTGGGTGGCTCAGTTGGTTGGGCAGCTGCCTTCGGCTCGGGTCATGATCCCAGCGTCCTGGGATTGAGTCCCACATTGGGCTCCTTGCTCGGCGGGGAGCCTGCTTCTCCCTCTGTCTCTGCCTGCTATTCTGTCTGCCTGTGCTCGCTCTCACTCCCTCTCTCTCTCTCTGACAAATAAATAAAATCTTTAAAAAAAATAATGAATACTGTTATGCTGAAAATAAATAAATTTAATTAAAAAAAAAAGAAATGGACTCTGATCCAGTTTTCTGTGCAGGAAAAATAGCACATTTTCCTTAAAAACCAAAATGAAGTTGCCATTCTCTCAAGGGAAATTTAAAAAAAAAAATAAAGAAGAAGTAAAAGAAATTGAAAAAAAAAAAAAAAGCCTTTAGCTGTCTTCAACCCACATAAGACAAAGAGGAGCAGGTTTTGAATACTGGTCCTTCTATATATATTCTCTCCTCATTTAAAAAAAAAAATCACTGACTCTTTTTTTTTTTTTATTTATTATTTTCTGACTCTTAATCTCACAAAACAAACTGAGGGTTGCTGGGGGGAGGGGGTTTGGGAGAAGAGGGTAGGATTATGGACATTGGGGAGGGTATGTGCTTTGGTGTGTAAACTTGGTGATTCACAGACCTGTACCCCGGGGGATAAAAATATATGTTTATAAAAAATAAAAAATTAATTAAAAATTAAAAAAAAATCACTGGGGTCAATATTATGTATCTATAAAGCTATTCTATTGGTGAAGGTGTAGAGATCTTTGTATTTTATAAAGTTGGGCATCATTTTTTAAGTTGTTAAAGCCAAAGGGAATTTGATAATAGTCAATCTCATTCTCTCAAAGTGCTTTGTCTGGAAATAACCAAAACCCCTCAAAGTAGTTTAAGGGACAAAAAAGAAAAAGAAGAAGAAGGATGTATCATAAGGAAATAAGACAACTACTCCAGGGCTAGAGTGAAAATAGGCATCAATAGGAACAAGAAAAGTCATCAAAACTGGGGTTTCTCTAGGCTTTTGTGTTTTCCCAACTCCTCCTCCCCCATGTCTACTTCATTTTTCTGTTTTGGTCAGTGGATTTTTCTCTTTTGACTTACTCTTCTAGGCATGTGGTTCCTAAAATAGAATTCTCCAATAGCAATATTACAATCTGATTGTAAATGTCCAAAAGTTAACTGGTTAGAGTTTTCTGGATGTCAGTTCGAAACTCCTAGGAGACAGAAATTCATTTGGCTCTATCTCTATAAAATGTTCATTCTAGATGGAATCCACTGTGTCCCAGTAACTGGAGGCAGAAAGTAATGGGGACTTCCTGTAAAGGAAATGTTCTCAAGTTCTCAAGAGTAGGTAGGGATTTGTAATGTGTATCTATAATGTGCCAATTCTCATATTTTTGTGGATATATTTTTGCCTCTCTTTTTCCTTTTGTAGACCTATAAGGCCCCAATTTTTTTTAAAGATTTTATTTATTTATTTGACCAGGAAAGATCACAAGTAGACAGAGAGGCAGGCAGAGAGAGAGAGGGGGAAGCAGGCTCCCTGCTGAGCAGAGAGCCCGATGCGGGCCTTGATCCCAGGACCTTGAGATCATGACCTGAGACAAAGGCAGTGGCTTAACCCACTGAGCCACCCAGGCGCCCAGGCCCAAATTTTTTTTTCTAAGTTTTTATACAAATTCCAATTAGTTTACATATAATACAATATTAGTTTCAGGTATAGATTTTAGTGATTCATCACTTACATACAACACCCAGTGTTCATCACAAAGGTCCTCCTATAACGCCTCAATTTCTATGGATTTATAGTATATATTGATATTGGGAGGACAAAGTAGATCTTTATATTGGTGAGGTAAATTTCCTATATTTTGTTCTTTAAAATTCCACAACTCTTGGCCCTTTGCTTTTCCATCTGAATTATAGGATCAGTTTATCAAGTTTCATGGAAAATTGTTTTTAATGGATTTTTTTCTGTGTACAATAGAGAAGAATTGACATTTTAAAAATATTAAGCCCTTCTACAAAAAGTGTATTTTTTGTTTTCAACTATTATTTGTAATATAATCCATGAATATACTGCCCATTTCTTATTAGATTTATTCCTATACACTTTATCGATTTTGGTGCTATTGTGAATGAATTATTTTTTCCTATTATATTTCTTTCGGGAAATTATTAATATATTGTAAGACTTGACTTTTATGTGTCACTTATTCAATTACTTTGCCAAAATCTCTCACCAGTTCTATTAGTTATTAGTTTGATATTTTGTTGGTTATACCAATAGTGTATAGGAACATTATTGAATTTTGCATACTGATATTCTTTATGCATTTTGCAAAAAGTCTCACATTAGTACAACTAGTTTGTATTACTTTTAATCCTTTTCTTTTTTTTTTTTGAGGTGAATGTATACCTCATTTATTTTTAATCCTTTTCTTAAAGAAAGTTCATATAACACTATAAAATAAGGCTAACATTTTTAACTGAATTGAACTGGTCTTGAGATAATTACCTATGCCTCAGAACATGTATGTGTGTGAATATATGCATATATATAATATTTTTAAATTTTCCATTCACTTGTAATTATTTCCTGTTTCCCATAATTCCCACTGGAATTTAACACACAAATGTGTTATTTAACAGGACAGTTAATTTATTTAATGATCTCTGATTTTTGGTGTCAAATTACATTAGACTACTGTCATAGAATATGATTTATTGTCAATTATTTGAACTGTGATAACACTTCATCTGTAATCTACTATTTATGAACTTAATTATTATTCTATGTATGGATTCATTTTTTTGGATATAGAATTCTGTATATATTTACTAGTTTGAGCTTTCTAAGTTTGTTGTTCGAAGCCACTTGCTAACCAATATTTAGTCTGCTTCAACTAGCATTCCATGAAACCTTCTACTAATATTATAGAGGTATCCATTTCTTCTTGTAATGATGCCTGTTTTGCTTTAAATATTTCAAGACTCTTAGTTCTTAGTTGCAAATAAGCTCATTATTGTTAATATTTCTTATGTGACTTTTTCCCTTTCTTTTTGTCCATGATATCTTTATTAACATTTTGCCTTAAATTTTATATCGTCTTATATTAATATTGCTGTACTAGTTTTCTTATGGTTAGTATTCATATCACTTTATCTCATCTCTCTTGCTAGCAACTATGGCTGTGTTAAAAAAAAAAAATCCAATCTGTAATCTGTCTTTTAATAGGTGAGTTCGAGGCATTTACAGATTTTTAATTAATATATTTGAATTTATTTGTATCATGCTATTTTAAGTTTATATCTTACAGTTCTTATCTCTTTGTTCTCTATATTGCATTTTAATGAATTACTTAAATTATTCTTCCAAGTCACTGGTTTTCTCTTCTACTTAATGTAAAAATTATTTTTCAAATTTTAATAACCATGATTTTTATTTAAGTGTATAGAATTTTTCTCTTTCATGACTAGCCATTTTCATTTTTCTTCTTTTTAAAAAATAATTCCTTGTTATTTAAAAATAGAAGAATTCTTCCATTGATCAATTCGAGTATCATAAATGTAGATATTCAAAGTCTTTATCGGCATAGTTCATAAAATTAATTTAGCTTGGAGTGAATGTGCCAATTCTCGCTTTGATTAGCTGTATTTGATTTCTTCATGTGCTTTAGAATTTTTGTTTATAAGCTCATTTGTCACTTTCTTTCTCTGAGTTTGTTTCTCCCTGTCTCGATCCCAATTTGTGGTTGTTTTCACTTGGCGTCTTGATCCTCATATGCAGAACTAATCATATCATCATTTTGGGGGCTTCTGTGCTGTGGGGACAATAGAAACATTGCAGATTCTGTCAACTGCAAAGTCAGTTGGTTGTTTTTGTGCTAGTCTTAGCAGGGAGGCTATTTATTCTTTGTAGACTTGTAGCTTATGAAGGTTGTATTCCAGGTTTCAGTATGTGTTTTCTCATGAGAAGGGGAGCTCCACCCCCATTTGTTGGGTTCAAATCGTGAGCATTATCAAATGTTTGTATTTAGCCCAGTATTGTATGTGTCACATCCCAGGAAATGGCAGGTGGGAACTGGAGGGAGAAAAACGTAGTCTTGCATGTTTGTTGAAATGGTATTAAAGGGAGAAGAAAAGTACATGCACTGCCTGTCTGTTTAATAATGCCCATTTAAGATAATCTCACAGTGATAGAGTGAGATAGTTTTCTCCTAAGGTTACTCCTAAGAAAGGCTTTGTTTAAAAGGTTTGATTGATCAATGCTAGTTTTAACAATAGCAACAGATATTGAGTATATTGTCTTTTATTCTCTTTGATGAGTGCTAAAAATTTAAGTAATAAGAATTTAGAATTTTATGTTTGTACTGGAATTAAAATAAGAATTTAATAAAATTTAATATAAAAAGAAGTTAGAATTAGATCAGAGATGCTGTGGAATTGAGTTTTTCAAATATTTATGATTTATCTATAAATTATACTACCACATATCCCTTTGTGGAATTCAAAATATGTAGAACTTACATTTGAACATCATTATGTTAAAGGGAAAGAAATGATTTGTTATTAGGTGCTCCTAGGCCTTTGCTCAAATGCTTATTTCATGTAATCCAAGGATTCCCTAGGGCTTGAAAGGTCTATGTCTAAATACCTAATGGAAGCAAATGTTCTTTGTCATGAAATCCAGGTACATACATTTGAAGTAGTTGATATTATTTTATCATTTCCTCACACTTGTATCAGAAAAACTGAAAGTATCCTGGGTAAGGGATAATAATCCCACTGAGAAACCGGAGAGAGAACTCAGCTTTTGGATTTCTAGGCTTTTTATTTTCCATTTCATTTTATATCACACTCTCCCTTTCTTTCTTCCTAATCTTTGCCACTATGATGATAATCTTTGCTGCCTTAAGATGATCTCAGATATATATACATACACACACACACACACACACACACACACCATCTTGCAAGATTTTAGACTGAGTCAAAGCATGTTAGTGTTTGCTATACCACTAAAGTATTATCCCACTAAAATATAAAATTACACCTAATACTAAAATATAAAACAATACTTAATATTGTATAGATTATTCTCATTAAATAACTAGTGAGAAGAAAAAGTTATTTTAGTGCTGAAAACCAATTAGCCAGTGACTGATTTAGACTACTATCATGTTTCAGTTTCAAAAGGCATGACTAAAACACAGCAACATCAGAATACATTGTGACCACTCCTCTGGTTATTTGTGTCACCCTCCTCAACCACATCATGGCCTATGGGCTGACCCAATAAGATATCAAGTCCTAACAAGTGTAAAATCCCTTTCATCTTATTCAGGGAAAATGCCTACTATATGTTTACTTTTCATTATAGGAAAATACATCGTTATGTATTACCTCATCAAAAACATGCTTTAATACAACCTAGAAAATTGAGTATGGTTCGTCAGATACCAAAACAATTCTTGTATGGGAAAAGATTGAATTAAATTGGGATTTTACTAGCATATTGAGTAAACACTTCATCTTTGATATGTTAACGCTACCTGGGAACCTTGAGAGGTTTTTGCCTTCCAATTTATAAATTAGAATTCTGCTGTAGTTGTGACCAAGTATAGAGTTTTTAAGTATTCCTACTCAGGACTTTCAAAGTATTCTGCCTACCACAAGAATAATTTTTGCATGTTTCAGTGAGCCAATGGAATGATTAAATCCAAAACACAAGAGATTAATCATTTTTCTATTGTCATGAGAAAAAGTTGGTAACTCCATAGCTATTTCTTACATTATTGCTAACCATAGCTGACCATAACTATTTCCTGAAGCTAACAGATGTTATAGTTAGATGCTGTGGAAAATTAGGAGTATACCACACTGTGAAAGAATACTCTTGATGATATTGGGAAAGAGTTCAAGAGAGTTGGCTCACAGGCAGGTCCTTAAAGCCAGAATAGAATTTTGATCGGAGGCGAGAAATTAAGAAGTGTTTTATCCAAGATAGCTGAGTTAATTTAACTCACCAAATACTTAGAACAAACTATAATAAGTAGAGTTAACTACTAATCAGCACTGCTGTGTGCTTGGCACTACCCTAAACATTTAACACAAATTATCTAACTTAATCTATTTAAAAACCTGAGATAAACACTATTAATATTTTCACTTTAAAGATGAAGCGCTGAAAGACATGGATGGAACTAGAGGGTATTATGCTGAGTGAAATAAGTCAATCGGAGAAAGACAACTATCATATGATCTCCCTGATAGGGGGAAGTAGAGAGGCAACTTTGGGGCTTTGGGGGTAGGAAAAGAATAAAGGAAGCAAGATGGGATCAGAAGGGAGACAAACCATAAGAGACTCTTAATCCTACAAAACAGGGGATTGTTGGGAGGAGGGGGGTCGGGAGTGGGTGGTGGGGTTATGGACATTGGGGAGGGTATGTGCTATGGTGAGTGCTGTGAAGTGTGTAAACTTGGCATTTCACAAAACCCCTGGGGCTAATAATACATTATATGTTTATAAAAAAAAATTAAAAAGTAAAAAAAAAAAAAGGTAAAACATAAATCAGGAAAAAAAAAAAAAGGTGCAGCACTGATGCACACAGAGAGCACTCAGCCAGTAAGTGGTAGAATCAGGATTCAATCCAGAACAGCTGACTTCAGAACCTAAAAACAAAGGTCTTGGAGTTGACTGCCTGGCTTCAAATTCTGATTCGAATCATCCACACAGTACGTAGGATACTGCCTGCTACCGGGTTAAGTGCCTAATAAAAGTCATCTATTTTAATTATGTGTATTGTTATTACTAATAAATTGCTATCTTATTGCTACTTCTCTGTGGCTATATGTAAGTTGTTCAATGCACTGCAGATGATACAAATATGCTAGATTGAAGGTCTCGGTCTTCAGTGAACTTTCAGATTTTTAGGAGCAATAGGTATATACCCCAGAGATATAATAGGTTTAGTATGAAAGAGATTAATTCCAAATGGAGGAGATTAAGGAAGGCCCCAGAGGTGGTTTTTGAGTAGAAGACTGGATGGGTAAGCTTGCAGTTGAAGAGATAAGGGGCAAGGCTTTCCAGGGTGAGAGGACAGTATGCTCAAAAGGCAGAGTGTTTTCAAAAGGTTCAGAGTGTTTTTGGAGAGTAGCTTGACTGATACTTGGTTTGCAGAGAGGAAGAGAAAGGCAGTGAGAAAAACAGGCAGGAAAGCAGCCTTAAGTTTAGATTTCATAGAGCCCTGAAGAAGTCTTTCAACAAGTCAGTGATAGATCCAAGGCATTTCTGGAAGATTATTTTGGGAGCAAGCATAAAGTTGAAGGCAGGAGGACAGAAGTATTACTATGGGTATGAAAAAGAATTCAGGCTTGTTGCCATAGTTCATTTCACCTTAATTATTCTAATGGCACACTCTATCATTCATTTTTATGTGTGTCATTGGACAAGTCCCTTACTATTGTGATTCTCTGTTTCCTCATCTATAAAATAAGGATATGATCACAGAGAGTCATGGACTCTCTGTGCTTGGACTTTATGCTTAAAACTGTAACAATTTTTGTGTATGATGATGGATTTGAATATCTTTCCTTTCTTGGAAAATTATTTTTAGTATTTTCATTCATTTGGCACATAATTCTATATTTTGATCATTATTTTTTTACCTTATTTGCATTTCTTTTCAACTAATGGTAAGTTGAAAGCCCATATTTTATGCTTCTATATCTAAATAAAAAATAGTATATCACATAGGCTCAAAAAATATTTACTTATTTAATTAATTAATGCCAATATGAAGTTCTCTGCCTTTATGGTCCTTTTCCAGTGAGTTTTAAAATTTACTAGATTAAGTTTTCATACAAATTTGTTATATAAAATTAAAGTGATGATTCATTTTCCTATCACTGCTGTGTAAACTAACAGAATTTATTTTTATTGTGTGTATTTTTACATCTTCTCTCCAAAACCAGAATATATACCACACAAAAGAGTGGAAGAGGACTTTTTTTTTTCTCAAAATAATAATACAAATCCATACAGCTTGGGACAGTTATACAATGATTATTTTGAGGACTATGAAAAGTCTAAATATATATTCCATGTAAAGAGAGTTGACCTCAAGTTAAATGGCTTCTGCTTGGAACTTTTGTTGTGACGTTCACATATATTTTCACATTGCTCTTTGACTACAGTAAACCATAGATCCCTTGATATTTGACGACTGAATGTCCCCTAGATACCTTAAGATGCTATAGCAAACAAAGTCCTGTTGATCTGAGAAGCCACTAGAAGTAAATCTTAAAACTAATTATGGCTCTCCTGCTGAGAGTTTCTTTAAAGAGCCACTTTCCAATTTCTGTCAAACATTTGCAGTTCTAGTACAAATACATTAATTTTTTTTTCAGAATTCACTTGCATTTCAACTTCAAGACAGTGTTTGTCTTTCATTGTGAAACAGGGAAAGGTTATAAAGAAATTTCCAAGGAATTAAAAATTAACTCTTAAAATCCTATTTTAATTTTGCAAGAACTTGATGGATCCAGTTCTAAAAATCATAGAGTTACACAACCATTTTATAGATTTGGGATGGCGTCATTGTCAATTTTGGCTTTCTTTTTTTATAGATTTGGGATGGTGTCATTGCCAATTTCGGCTTTGAATTTTTAAAAAATCAGTTTCTTAAAAATAAACTCTCTGAATTGATTTTATTGCCAATATAAACCTTAGTGGAAAATTACCAAACTTCCTTTATTCTTTTGGTCACATTAGTTCGTATTCCACAAAAAATACATAGCAGCAATGAATTCCCTGTACTGTTCTCCGACCAACAAGGCAGAGGTATTATTGTTTGTAGATGATACACTCTCCCCAGTCAGGGGTTGCATGGAAACTTTATACATTTAAGATGTCTCCCTGGCAGACATCATTTTTGTTCTAGAAAAGGAAATGGATTGGATTTAGTCCAATTTGTCTCTAAACTCCGTCTCTTCACAATTGTTCAAAAAGAAGAATGAAATCAACTATAAGTCTAATTGGGCTATTTACCCCAATTAAATAAAAACTTGCTATTAAAAGATTATTTGATACTTAGACAAATACTATATATAAAAGAATTAGTTATATGAATATAAAAATTGAACTTGCATTAGATTATAAAATGCTAAGCTTTATTGTTACCATCTTAACTAAATAATTCATGCAGAGCATCTCTTATAGTCTCTATTATATTAACAACCTGAATGGAATGAAGGCTACTATTTGTAATTTACTAACATACCTAAAAAAATGTGTAAAGTTAGTTTCATTAACTAGGTTTACATAATGCATTTTTCTTATGACAATCATACCTCTTATGATATTCAAGGATATATCCCTTTAATAAATTTTAAATGAATGAATAACTTTTTTTCTTGGTTCACTGTCATTTGACTGAACCCCATAGTTATATCCAATAAGAAGTAAGGTAAAAATGAAGTTTCTGTCAACTATTTTCCACTAGCAAACATAGTGATTCACCTTCCAAATAAAAGCATATCAACATGAAAGTTTCCCAAGGGTATATTCTAGGTCATAATCTTTATGTTAATGAATTCCTTACTGAATAGTAAATCGTAAGAATATATTACCTTATTCCTATAATACATTACCTGTCAGCAGGTAATTACCCATCAAAACCTAAACAGAGAGGAAGATTGCCCTGTGACAGCAGTGACCCCTGCAGGTAAAATTAAAGAAAAGACATAAACTTTAATTGGGCAAAGATTCCCACTGCATATTAGAATGTAGTTAGCTAATGCCAAAGCATAACATTTATCAGTAAATCCCAATGAGACTTGTCATTATTTTCTATTGTCATTGGGAATTTTATAGTTTGTAGAATAAATCAAGCATATATTTTAATATTTTAGCTATTATTCAACAAATTTACCTTATGCACATTACCAGAGTTTCTAGAAAACTCTGTCCAGATAGGGCCTTTTAAAAGGTATCTGAAGTTATCTGATTGAGGAGCTAGAAGAGATCACAAATGGTATCTGTTTTACAGCCTGCCTGATCATTAGTTTCAATAACCAGCTAAGTGAGAGCTTAAGATGTACTCAGTATTGCACATGGTGTCTCAGGAACTCCCAGTGAGATAAGTAACATTATAGGAAAAGATAGCTGAGTGGCACTAAGTGGCAAAGTTGAGAAACATACCTCCAAACCCCTGTTCCTGGACATTATATTACAGGGTGAAGCTAGTGTTTAGGAAAGTTCACAATACGGATATGTATACTTCAATCTCAATTTAATGGCATATATTTAATGCTAAACCTTTGTTTAAAATGTATGGAGTGAATATTTAATATGGGCTGGGTCCTGAAGAGATATGAAAAATAGCCAACAATTAGCATGGGGAATTTTTTTAAAAGAACAACGTATCACATTAATGGTTTAAACAAATGGAGTTTCAATTCTCTGATGGTAATAAAGAGAGTAGCCACCAATTCAACCATTTCATATATATAATTGGGTCATTATTTGTAGTACTTATATCAACATTACACTTCCCCAGAAACCTATGAGAGATATGAATTATTTTTATAGCCAAACAGTTTTCATGATCTCTTATATTGTTTTTCAAAAGGGATAGAACATTACATTTTTTTTTTAAATTGTGCTTTGGAATTCAGTATTAAGTTTATCTTCTTTTTTTTATTTAAAGATTTTAGTTATTTATTTTGAGAGAGAGAAAGAGAGAGAGGGAGGGAGCAAATGCATGGAGAGGGAGGGGCAGAGAGAGAGAGAGAGAATCACAACCAGACTCCATGCTGAGTGTGGAGCCCAAAGTGGGGCTTGATCTCCTGAAACTGAGATAATCACCTGAGCTGAAATCACGAGCTGGTGATAGGTGGATAGGTGCCCCTATCCTTGTCTGTTATGTTCTCAATTAACCTATGTAAAATGTGAGACACAAACAGGAGAATGATGATTTTTGTTACTCTTAGAATATAGTGATGGAGGTGTATTATGGTCAAATATGTCATTATTATTATTATTATTATTTTGAGAGACAGAGTGCACATGTGCATGTGTGGGGGAAGGGCAGAGGGAGAGAGAGAATCTTAAGCAGACTCCATGCCCAGCAGAGACTGACATGGGGTTCAATCTCATGACCCTAAGACCATGATCTGAGTTGAAATCAAGAGTTGGATGCCTAACCAAATGAGACACCCAGGCATCCCAAAATATTGTCTTTAAAAGAGCTTTCAATTAGCTATAAAATTCCTAAAACCTTAACTTTCTTAATCAAACACATAACAAAAAGCAAAAAAAAAAAAAAAAAAGCAGAACTTTCCATACCTTGATATTTTTTTATTTTTCCCATATAATAGTAAGCAGATTGCCAAAACCAAAAATAATAAAAATGTACCAAGACATCACAGGGAAACCAAGTATTAAATGCCTATTCATTTTTTTCATAAATATTTAATGAACACCTAATATGTGCCAGGCAATGCGACAGAAACTGGGTGTACTACGGTCAAAAAACCAGACATATTCTCTTCATCACAGAGCTTAACTGTCTAGAGTGAGACCTAGCAATAACAGGCAAATAATGAAGGGTGTTAAGTGCTCCTAAGGAAATAAAGCAGAAGATGATATGAAGGAGAACAACATGGGGAAATCTAACAGAGTCCGCAAGGCAGGCAGCCATAAAGAAATGTTCCAAATATGAACTAAGGCCTGAATAAATAAAAGGAACAGCCATGGAAAAGCAGAGGGAACAGTGTGAATGGAGGATCCTGGGAAGGAAAGAACCAGCTCTTGTTGAGAAACTAACCCCAAGCTAGTCAGGATGGTGTGTGGAGTGTCACAAGCAGCAGCACAAAGGAACTGAGGTCAGAGTAGGATGCGTCTTATAAATCACGATGCGGAGTCTGAGTCTCATTTAATGTGTAATATTCAGGTGGGGACTAACAGAACTTTCTCTTGCTGCTAGTAGTGATAAGTCACAGATGGAGATGATTAGAATGGGGAAGGAAGGATATGGGGAATGAAGAAAGGATATTTCAGTGGATAAAAGCCAGTTTTACCATTAGAACAAAGTCAATTATTTCCTCACATTCCTATAAATTGACAAGGACTGGGGATATTGTCTTAAAAATATCAGTTGCGGGGTGTGCCTGGGTGGCTCAGTGGGGTAAAGCCTCTGCCTTTGGCTCAGCTCATGATCTCAGGGTCCTGGAATCTAGCCCAGCCAGCCGTGCTCTCCGCTCAGCAGGGAGCCTGCTTCCTCCTCTCTCTCTGCCTGCCTCTCTGACTACTTGTGACCTCTCTCTCTGTCAAATAAATAAAAAATATCTTAAAAAAAAATCAGTTGCTATATTAATGCTAAAATAAAAAATTTTTGTAGATTACATTGATTCAATATTGGTTATACCAGGTAAATACATGCACTGTCATACTTATAATGGCTACAAATGCTTAGTCTGTGCTCTACAATTAACTGAAGTAAAATTATAACCCTTTTAATTAAAAAAAAAAAAAGCAGACAAAAATTGGCCAATCTTCAAATAGATTAGTGGAGAAAAAACTCTTTCATCAAGTAAATTCAGGGTGCTCCCCCCCCCCCCAGGATAATAAGCACAGGCCAAATTAAAGTAACAACAAGACAGTCTGTACATAATGCTTAACAACCAGGCCAGTCAATGAGGAAAATTAGTGAAGCCAGTTATACGGCTACGGGAGAATCCAGAAGGGTGGGTTTTCTGCATTTAATACTTAAAAGACCTGGCTGCTCACATAACTATAATTACTTTGTTCATTTATAGGTAAAGTGGGATAGAATAATGCCAGCATAATGGGATTTAGGGAGACTTGTATGGAAAGTGTCCTGCTCAGAGCCTGGCACATAGTAGGTACATGGTTTATAACCATAGTTGGGGGCCCATTTGAAGGGACTCAGAATCACAGATGGGATTAGGGGTTTATGGAAACTTTGATGATTCATTAACAGTCAATAAAAGAGAATAATTAATTTGAAATTATTTTAAAAATTTCATCAGGCAAATCATAAGGAGGAGATTCTGTTCTTCAAATATTCTATAATTTTTAAAATCTAACCAAGTGAGAAGAATGTAGTAATTACACTGAGAAGGTAAGAGAGTCCGTGAAATTCAAACATAATTTTAAGTCCTCTAATCAATTTTGTTGCTTACTGGGATGTGTTTCTCACTCTCTTCTGCGTAACTATAGCATCCAAAACACAATTAGGTTTAGGGAAAAAAAACAATTGAGAATTTTATATGTTAAATTGTGTCCTTCAAAAACATATATTGAAGTTCTAACCTTTAGTACATCAGAATATGACCTTATTTAGAAGTGTCTTTCAGAGATAATTAGTTAAGATGAGGTCATACTGGAGTAGAATGGGCTCTTAGTACAGTTATGACTGGTGTCCTTTTAAAAAGATGGGAATACAGAGGGAGAGACATCCAGGTAAAAGCGATGTGACAGCAAAGGCAGGGACTGGAGTGATGTGTCTACGTGCTGCAGAACAGCAAGGACTGTAGACAAACAGCAGCTGCTAGAAGAGGCAAGAAGGAAATCTTCCCTACAGATTTCAGGTGCCTGAAACGGCACCCTGGTTTCAGGTTTTTAGCCTCCAGAACCGGGAGACAATTTTTCGTTATGTTAAGGCACCCAGTTTGTGGTACTTTGTTTCACCTGCCCTAGGAAGCTAATACAAGAGTATAGCCACACGGAGGCCCAGTGTTGTCCTCACTCTAATTTTTAACCCCCATCAAAATGAGAGAAGTCATAGCCACAGAGAATGAGAGGATACCAACAGCATTGCATTCTTAACCTTAATTTTGATGTGGCCAACTGCATGCCTTACCAAAAACCAAACCAAACCAAACAAAAAAGCAAACAAACACCCAGACCTCGGCACATTAATTACATCTCTTCGGAGTCACTTATGCCTCATTAAATGACAGACAAATGTTTATCACTGTCGGACCTCCAGGGCCTCCACAGCTGAAGAGAAATAAGGCCTATTCCACTGACTTCATGCATCTTTAACAAGGGTGCTGTTGGGGTCGAACACCAGAAATCTCTTTTATTGATGATGATGTACGTGACTAAAACAACACAATTGAATTTTTTTTTTTCAGACCCAGGTACATGAAATTGAGCTTACAGTGCTGCAAGTTAGGAAAACCTTGTTTTTAAGGCTGTAAACTGCACATAACTTTGTGAATGTATTCATATGCATTATATTAAAATAGATTATGTGTGCCTAAAATCCTAGATTATAAAAATAGCACCTGGCTAAAAACTGGATTTTTTTAGTCACTGTTCTCCCTTTCTGTGACCGTTAGAGTTTTCTGTGTCCTGTCTTTCCTGCACAGTCTTATTTGCCATCAGTCTTAATTCATTTTCACAAACAAATTAAGGCAGAGAGCCAGGTGAGGTTTGCAACTCTACTCTCTATCATTCACTTCCCTATGCCTCTGTCAGAATCAATAAATACTCATTCAAAGGAGGGGGGCACTATGCAACTCATTAATCCTCCTGCTCACTGCTTCCAAAATATGGGTGGCTTGGTAGGTGCCCTCTGAAATCCATGGTGCAAAGTGTAGTCTCTGAACACTGTTAAAGACCCAGCAATACAGCTGTAGAGCATGAGAAGAGCGTCTTATCTGTAATAATTACACTGGTGTATGTGTATTCTGTGATACATCAACTCACAGCTTTTTCCAAACAACGTTTTTTCCTCATACAGGATATAGGTGGTGGGTTGCCTTTGTTTTCAGAGACTCTTCCAAGCCTGATGTCTCCTCATTGTTTAAATCTGTCCTTGAACACGAGCAACACCCTAGAAATTTCCAATTTTATACAACACTTTTCAAAGCACATAAAAAGAAAGTTCTTCAAACTCCAAAGAGTGAATAGTGGTTGTTGACTTGTTTAGACTGAATACTGAAGGAGGTGGTGTGCAGAAACTCCTTCAGCAATTCATGTGAGGAATGTGGACATCAACACCATTGAAATTCACATGTAATACTGGGGGTCACAGACAAATACAAACTCTGAATGGGTCTCTATGCTTAGGTTTCTCACTCTCCATGACCTTAAAGCTACAAGTGTGATATCTTGGGCTTACTCTTTGAAATCTTTTGTTGCCTTTAGTTTGGAAGATTTTATTGTTATTCCTCATGGATTTCTAATTCTAAGAGAAGTGATGTGAAAAATAACATCAGTCTGAACTCAGTAACCTCCACTTTATTTTATTTTATTTTTTTAGTTTGACTTGCCTAAAAGCCTTTATAGCTGCTGTTTATTATTTCAAAACACCATTAATACTTACTATGTGATTCATTTCCATGTAAATTTTTCTTGTAGAGAGCTTTGGTTTAGAGCAATGTATGCATTAGGAGGAAAACATCGTATAATTATTTACTCAAAAAACAAGAGAGACGAGGGTTGAAGAGAGCATATCCCATGAGATTTAAGACTGACAGATTCGCAGCAAAAACCCCTTTGTCTGGAAAGTGAGAAAATGATCCTAAGAACTAAGTACAATATACCTCTCATCTTGTCAAAACCAAAGAAGATGCTTTACATGTGCAAAATGTCGAATTGTCTATTCTCATACACAACTAACTAACTTGGAAATATATCTGACTTGGAACATAACCAAATTGAAAGTAAAACCTGTAATCATAAACGTGACACTTTTATAGATTAAAAAATAAAACTATTAGATTTTTCAGAAGTAGGACTTTGCTGTTTCATACTTTCAAACATTTATTCTAGTGAATTAACTTATTGATAAAGTACAACAAAGTGATACTTTATCAGAGGGTACTGAGCATCAGAATCGTAGGGATAATAAAAATAAGAGCTTCTGTCTTCTAAGAACTTATAATATTCCAAGCATAATGTTAAGCTCTTTATTTAAAATATTCCCTCTCACCATCACAATGAGGCTATGGATTTCACAGTATTATCTTCATTTAAAATATGAAATATCTGAGAATCGTCGAAGTTAACTACCTTGCTTAAGATGACATAACTGAAAAGAGGCAGAGTTGGAGGTCACATGCAGGTTTGTCTGCCCTAAAATAAGTGTGCTATTTGCTATGCCCAAGCAGCTGTGCTGACCAGATACTAGAGATGGTAAGTTTTACCAATTCACTGGATTTCCAAAACTCCCTTCTAATCTCTCTCCATTTCTTCTTTCCTTTCTCCCTTCCTTCATGCTCTCTCTCTATTTTCATTCTACTAAAAAAAAATGATTTGAAAGAACATATAATGAAGTATATGTATAATAGAACCACCATAAGCTCCCCAAGAGATCATATATGTCCATAAGTTTATGTAATATATAGGATTAGGAGTTACAACAGCACTCCTTTTGAAACACAATATTAACAAACAGTTTCAACACTTTATCCATTAGTTTAGTGTTCACTTATTCAATACAACGCATTGAGCTGCTCCCATGTTTTAGGGATTGTGACAAGTCCCAGAAATAGGAAGATGAATGTATTACAGGTCTTTCCTTTGTGACAAGTTCCTTATTACAGACAATACTCACAGAATAATGTATAAAGTTGATGGGAATGGGGGGGGGCCTAAGTAACAGTATACAGAGTTGAAAAGTTTCCACAGGAAAGAGCATTTCAACGGGTCATAGAGAATAAGGAAAGATTTTCTAGGAGAGAGAAAAGAAAGAGGTATCACTATTCCTGTAAAAGCATGAGAAAAGCCTTGGCCAGCTCTGGAACTAAAAGCAAGTGGCCACTCCAGGGAAGTGGTAAGATATAAGGTAATATACAAAATTGTAGAGTTTGTGGATCAGATACATGAGATAAGATAAATAAGCAATTTGAATGTGTACTAAGACTTGTGTTATTTTTAAAAATATAATTTGGAACAATCTCCCACTTGCAAAAAATCACAAGTATATCACAACAACAACAACAACACATTTTTTTTCCTGAACCACTTGAGAGTACATTGCTGATGTAACATCCCTCCAGAATTCTTTACTGAGTATCTCTTACATATAAAAATATTTTCTGGGGTGCCTGGGTGGCTCAGTGGGTTAAAGCCTCTGCCTTCGGCTCTGGTCATGATCTCAGCGTCCTAGAATTGAGCCCTGCATCAGGCTCTCTGCTCGGCAGGGAGCCTGCTTCCTCCTCTCTGCCTACTTGTGATCTCTGTCTGTCAAATAAATGAATAAAATCTTTAAAAAAATATTTTCCAATGTAGCCATAACACAATCTCAAAATTTAAAAATTAACATTGATACATTATTGTCTTGTAAGTTTAGAATTCCATTCAAATTTTTCCATGGTCTTGATGATGCTATTTATAGCAAACACATCCAGTTCAGAATTACATGCTGCCATCTAGTCTTTTTGATGCTCTTCAGTTGGGAATGGTTCTTTAGTCTTGACTTTGAAACTCTAGAAGATTACAGGCCAGTTATTTTGTTAACTGTTCCTAAATTTGAGTGTCTGATGCATCCTCATGATTTGATTCAAGTTATGCTTCTTCTGCAGGAATACCATAGAAGAGCGGCTGCGCTTTCTCAATGTAGTTTCAATTTGTCCCTTTAATGATGATCACTTTGATCACTCAGTTAAAAGAGCGTATGTCAGACTTCCTCACTGCGAAATGCCTTTTCTTCTTCTTCTTGTTTATTTTTTTTAAAGATTTTATTTATTGATTTGAGAGAGAGAGAAAGCACAAGCCACATGGGGGGCATGGAGCAGTAAGGCAAAGGAAGACGAAGCACCCCCCACCTGGCGCCGCCCCAGGATCCTAGGATCATGACCTGAGCTGAAGGCAGATGTTTAACTGAGTGAGCTGCCCAGGCAACCCTGAAATGCCTTTTCTAACTTTTGTAAATAATTAATATTTGCATGAGGAGGTAGTTTGAAACTATGTACATATTCCATTCTTCACTGAAGTTTTTTTTTTTTTTTCAAGATTTTATTTATCTATTTGAGAGAGAGACAGTGAGAGAGAGAATGAGAGAGAAGGCCAGAGGGAGAAGCAGACTCCCCATGTAGCTGGGAGCCCGATATGGGACTTGATGCCGGTACTCCAGGATCATGACCTGAGCTGAAGGCAGCTGCTCAACCAACTGAGCCCCCCAGGGGCCCCTCACTGAAGTTTTTGTTTATTTAATTCAGTAGTTTATATTATCAGTTACTTTCATTATTTGTTTTGATGTTCAAATGGTTCCAGAGTTGGCTAGTGGAGCTGGCCTTTAAGCTGACACCTGTATCCTTTTGGTAGCCCTAATCATTCTTTGATTTCTGTCACAACTTAGCTCTTGAGTCAGCCATTTCCCCAAGGATCCCCAGTTCTCTATAAAGAAGAGTGATATTTGGAAGTCAAGATCTGGATGTACTCAATGCAATTGGAATAGGGCACAGTTATGGTTCTTGGGCCCTCTCATTGGACAGTTAGAGAATATGCATACACACATACACATATGCACACATATATGTATGTGTGTGTGTGTGTTTGTATACATGCACATATAAGGTGGCAGATTTCATTTTCCAAGATGGCCATAACAAGGTCTCCCATTCCACATGATCTACATGATTTTTTTTTATATGACACATTAATATTCCTCTCATTTAGAAAACAGATCTATGCCCCTCTCCAACCTTGAATCAGGGTGCCTTGCACTTTAGTGTGTCCCCTCAAATTCATATGTTAAAGCCCTAACCCCTCAGTGTTATGGTATTTAGAATGGGGCTTTCAGGAATTAGTTAGGTTCAAATAAGGTTATGAAGGGGAAGCCCTCGCCATGGAATTAGTGTCCTCGTATAAGGAGATATCAGAGAGAGGAGGCAGCTATCTTACCGGAACCCAACCATGCTGGAACCCCGATCCTGATCTTTCAGCCTCTAAAGCTGTCAGAAAAGAAACTAAAATTCTGTTTTTAAAGCTGCCCAGTCTTTGGTATTTTATTATGGCATCCTAAGCTGACGAATACTTGTCACTATGGCAGAAATAAGACTAAGGGACTTAAAATCTAGGTCTTAAAAAATTATACAGCTTCTTTCTGGTCCCTTTGGAACCCAGTCATCATCCTATGAAAAAGTTGAGAGCCACAAAGAAAGAATTAGGTGTACATGCTCTAGCAATAGCCCCAGCAGAGACCCCAGGTAATATGGCATGGAACGCTAGACATTTCTTTTCATTTATTGTTTTACTTTTTGGTTTTCATGGTGTTACTTCTTGCATTTCCCTTTTCTTTCTTTTTTTTAAAAATTTTATTTATTTATTTGAGAGAGAGCAAAATCGAGAGAGATCACAGCGGGAGAGGGAGAAGCACACTCCCTGCCCAGCAGGGAGCCCAATGCCAGACTCAATCCCAGGACCCTGAGATCATGACTTGAGCTGAAGACAGATGCTTAACCAACTGAGCCACTCAAGCACCCCACATTACCCTCTTTTTACACTATTTTTCTCTGATGTATGTATTTTTTCAAACACTCTGTCATATCAAAAATTCTATCAAATGACTTTCCCCCCAAATTTCTTCCAGTTTTCCTGCTGCAGTCAAGACTGGCTGCTTTCAGGGTGTCTAGCAGTTCTCCTGGAGCCTTATTTCACTGTTCTCTGGCACTGGATCTAAAGGTACCTACTAATGTTAAGTATAGGAGAAATAAAATTTCTGAGATCTTACATGTATGAAAATTTTAAAGGATAATCTTTACATAAACTTTTAAGTAATTACTGGGCCACTCCATTCAAACATGTGTGTAATAAAATAATTGGTTTCTCTAGCTGCATTCCCTTAACCAGTTTGATTGAAATTATGGGCAATATACTAGAGAAATGATTATAACTACTTTTCAAGACCACAGAAATGATTTGGATCTTTTTTATTAACAAGCCTGGGAAGCAAACTTTAATTAATATCAAAGCTTTTTATTATATACTAGAATTCATTCTCTCTAGAAATGGTTTATATACCTACTAAGTGTAAATATATACATGTGTGCATATACCTACAATACAAATCCTAGCTTAAAACTAACTTTCAATTAAAATATTTGCCTCTTGGGTGCCTGGGTGGCTCAGTCAATTAAGCGGTTGGTCAGGTCATGATCCTAGGGTCCTGAGATGGAGCCCCACATACCCAGCTCCCTGCTCAGCAGGGAGTCTGCTTCTCCCTCTTCCTCCCCTCCTTGGCTTGTGCTATCTCTTGGTCACTCTCTCTGTCTCTCTCTCAAATAAATAAATAAAATCTTAAAAAAAAAAATAAAACATTTGCCTCTGACTCATCTTCTTCTTCCCATTGGTTCCTTTCCCCCCCAATACCACTGTCAAGAGAGTAAGTGTAAGAAAAATTTAGGAGATCTAAAGTACTGGTCAGAGGTAAGAAAGTCAAGGAACTTTGAAAAGCAGAATTAATTTAGGACTAATCCTGGGAACACCTGTACAAGTGGTGATTCCCAAGTCACTTTATTAAAGTTATGACACTCTACAGATTAAAAACTCATGTGGGTAACATTTTTTTTTTTTTTAAACATGAACATTTCTGGGAAACTTGGGTGGCTCAGTCAGTTAAAGTCTGATTTGTGATTTCAGTTCAGGTCATGATCTCATGGGTCATGGGATCAAGTCCTGCACTCAGCAGAAGTCTACTTAAGATTCTCTCTCCCTTTTCCCTCTGTACCTCCCCGCCATTTGTGCTCTCTGTCTCTCTTAAAAAAAAAAAAAAAAAAAAAAAAGTGAACATTTCTTTGAGAGTTTAGTAATGTGGTGTCAGATCGCCACACTTTAGAATAATTATTTTTTAAGATTTTATTTATTTATTTGACAGAGAGAGATCACAAGTAGGCAGAGAGGCAGGCAGAGAGAGAGAGAGGAGGAAGCAGGCTCCCCGCCGAGCAGAGTGCCCAATGCGGGACTTGATCTCAGGACCCTGAGATCATGACCTGAGCCGAAGGCAGAGGCTTAACCCACTGAGCCACCCAGGTGCCCCACACTTTAGAATAATTATCTGTCAGGTTTGGCCAGCAAACCTTGAGACGGTGAATGAAAAGATTACTCCAGACACCTTACTAGGAGAAGGAGAGGCCTGGGGACCAGATACTCTAGTGGTGAAAGGCCTCGAGCCAAACCTTGTATCCACTTTTATTAGGGTCCTATCAATACACTAAGCACAAAGGCAAAAAAAAAAAAAAAAAGGAGGCAAGGAGTACATGACCACCATAGGTGCCTGTTTTTCAAGATTCAAACCTTACTCTCTAGATGAGATCCTTGAGCAGCACTAAGAATCTGGCCACTTTCAGCCAGGAAAGTTCAAAAGAGGCCCAGCGTTCCCAGCACTCCTTTGTTTTTCAATTTGTCTCATCCAAGAAGGCATATACAAGTCAGATTTTGTCTATCCAGGCACTGTGAATTCCTACAATTACCTTCACCCTTTTGAAGTTTCTCTAACATCTCCTAGTATTAGCAGCATTGAGTCAAAGGCAGTAAAGATAATTTTAGTGAATGGTAGAACGGGTTCTGGGCAGTTCCGAGGCATCCAAAGTGGGTATCAAGTTAATGTGGCTCTGGCATCAGTATCAAGAAAGGAAAATGTGTCAGGTAAACCCACAGGAAACAGAAGAGATTCTAAGGGTGACAGTGATAGTTGAGGCAGCTGCTTCATCACAAGAAGATAACTGCGGCTGGAGGTAAACAGGAGCTGAACTGGCTGTGATAAGACATTTCCACATACTCCAGTGGCCTCCCACAGCACTTAAAATAAATCCAAACTCTTTACCAGGACCTAAAAGGCTCAATAGGATCGAGCATTTGTTTATTTCTTCAGCCCCAGCTCATACTACGACTTCCTTCTCAGCTCACTACATTTTAGCCACACTGGTATTCTAGCTATTTCTTGAACAGGCTAAACTTGTTCTTGCCTTAGGCCTTTGCACTTGGTGTTCCCTCTGCTGGGAACGCCCAGCCCCAGATCACCTGGTGTCTTTTCACATCATTCATGGCCCAGCTCAGATGTCACCTCCTCAGAAAGGTCTTCCAATTTAAAATAGACACACTCTGCTTCCACCAGCCCCCTTCCTACATTCTCTGTCTCTTCACTCTGTTTATCTTCCCAGCACTTATCACTTTCTGAAATTATCTTGTTTATTTATGTCCTGTTGCCTGCCTTCGCCCTGAGTCTCTAAGTACTTGAGAGCAGAGACTTTGCCGTGTTACCTTTGGGTCCCAAGTTCCCCAAACCATTCCTAGCTTGTAGTAGATAGTCAATAAATGTATATTGAATGAATAACTAAATAAATGAGCTGCAGTGATAATGGAGTAGTAATTAAGACAAACATCAGCTAGCTTGTTGGTCGGAGAGGGTGGAAGGAGTGGGGGTAGGGAAAAGCTATGACGCAGGAGACAATGTGGTCAGGATAGGATAAAAGCTCAGATTTGCCATTCTGTGACATGAAAAAGTTACTTACCCTTGCTGAATGTCACTTTCCTCAGCTGTGAAATGAAGATAACTATTGTAATATTCCCAATTTAAAGATTCAGTTAGGTGAAATAATGAATATATAAATATATACATAAAGAGTAAGGTGCAAAGAAGGTACCCAATAAATAGTAGACCTTATTACCATCAATACTGAGCCAAATAAATTTCTGCATGCTTAGTGTGTTGATATTGAGGATGGGAAAGCTCAAAAACTTCCTATTCAATTTTCTTGTTTTTCTAAAATATGCCTTTTTATACGATTTATTATATGTTTATAAAGGTAACAGTAACTTTAGTATATTTTGCATATCAAATAAAATATTCACATAGACTTGGTTTTCAGATGCAGCCAAATAATAAATTGGTCCATAAAGTATGAATACTGTACCTAGTGATGAAATAGTAGTATACATGAATAGAAGAGACATAATGGTTGGTCATAAAATATGATTAACCTAGTTGAAACAAAAGGCCTTAGTACCTCACAAGTGGTGAACTCATTAGTGGGTTATAGGAGTTCCACATGAGTGAAGAAATCATGTATAATGGTTGCTCATTACATACCCTATTTATTCATAGGGTACCTTTTTTGCTTAAATTACATTTAAGCAAGAAGAGAGAAAAGTATAACTTAAGAATATACCAACTATATTAAAAAACAGTATTATTATTGAAACTTGGTCTGTATTAATCAGAAGAAACTTAACCCTTAATGACGAAGTGTGTTTGGTCTGTATTCCATGTATGACCAAGCCATTTAACACTGCTTTCAAATCAAGGCTTTTATGAAGCAGAACGTTTTGATGGGCTATTTCTTCCCTCTCTCCTTTTTATTATTACTATTACTGCTTCTGTAGCCTGATTCACCACCACTGCTGTGACATTGGGTAGTACAATTAACCTTGCTGGGCCTCAGTTTCCACATTTGTAACCTGATAAGTAGAACACCAATGTTGCCTACTGTACCTTGTAACTCAAAGCTTGGTAATACTTGTGAATGTTGGAAGTACTTTAAAATACCATATGCATGCACTATGCTATTACAGAGCATTCAGTACAGTGCCTTTTATATAATGGGTGGTCAATAGATATTAACCGAATGAACAGAACTATTGTGATAACTGGCCCAGCCTGGTTATACAGATATTGGAGGGATAGGAGTCTGACTTACCTCCTTTACATGTATTTATATCTGTAAGTGCCAGGTGACAAGCATAGGAAACATACAAATGCTTGCCTCATATTTCTCTCCATTAAGATAGTTTGAGAATTAAAATTTGATTGTATTTCACCAATGCTAAGGCTTTTTTTTTGTACACAGTAGGCAATGCTTTAAATATGTCTTCATTTGAAAATTTTGTTTCTTTTTAACTGGTTTTCTTTTCTGGATTTTTTTTTTCAAGTTTTTATTTAAATTCAAGTTAGTTGACATACAATGTAATTTTGGTTCCAGGTGTAGAATTCAGTTATTCAACACTTACATATAAGACTCAGTGCTCATCACAATAAGTAAACTAGTTTTCAATAGGAATTAGCAATTTAGTAGTATTTTTATGCTTCTATCTTAATATAAGTAGTATGCTCCTCTTCTAAGACATAACTTTCAGTTTACTAGTACTAGGACACTGCTTTGTCTGTCATCTATATTATCTAAGTCATCTCTATACCTATGCATAAAGATATGTATAATGTGTCACATTATAGTTATAGTTATCATAGTTTATTTAAACAAATATATTATTTATTCAGGTTTAGTTAGTACTTGTATAATATATACTGTGTCAGGCACTTTTCTAAGCGCTTTACTGTGAAAACCTGCAGCCTGTGAGGTAAGGTACTCTTATTTATTTTTTTAAAAGATTTTATTTACTTATTTGACAGACAGAGATCCCAAGTAGGCAGAGAGGCAGGCTGAGAGAGAAGGGGAAGCAGGCTCCCCAATGAGCAGAGAGCCCAATGTGGGGCTTGATCCCAGGACCCTGAGATCATGACCTGAGCCGAAGGCAGAGGTTTAACCCACTGAGCCACCCAGGCCCCCCAGGCACTCTTAATATCTACACTTTGCAGATGAAGACATTGAGACCCAACAAGGTCAAATAATAAGATCAAGGTAAATCTGTTCATAAGGATTAGACCTGGGATTCTCACCCACATGTCTGACTCCAGGTTCCATGCTCTCAAACCTACCCTATATTGCCTTTACTAAATATCTATATGAAATAAAGCCATTTCAAATATTAGTATAGAGAGTTAGGCTAGCAGCCCAACCCAAAGAAGATATTTTGAATTTGGCTAGTTACTTTGAAAATTAATCTGCAAAGTCTTTTTGCCTTTATTAATTAAGTACACTTCTTTCTCCATTAGTACTGCCTATAAGGCTATCTCCTCTTCCAGCATAAGGACCACTCTTACGTCTGAGTCTGATGTATTGCCCACCACACACTTAAAACATTGTCGAAAAGATAAATAAAAGAGTGACCGATGCAGTTAATTGGCAAATTAAAGGAAGGGTTAGGGTAACTGGATGCTTCAGATTGAAATTTCATTCTTGAGAAACAAAGTATTTTGGTCTGCATTAATCAAAGGGATAGCCTGTATTAATCTATTTCATTGGATCAAAAAAATTATCAGTAATTTAACTAGCTTAGTCTATCATTTGTGCCCTTCAGTCATAAACTGTCAGAGACTATTCTTGTAATTATTTTAACAGGGCCCAAAAATTGACTTTGAAATTTAAGTACATAGCATTTGATGACACCATAATGTTGTCTAATACTGCAAACACAGAATTTTATTCAAATATGAATATTTTCAGCAGATATTTCAGTGTCTTAAAAAATTACAATACAGGGCACCTGGGTGGCTCAGTGGGTTAAGCTGCTGCCTTCGGCTCGGGTCATGACCTCAGGGTCCTGGGATCGAGCCCCACATCGGGCTCTCTGCTCAGCAGGGAGCTTGCTTCCCTCTCTCTCTCTCTCTCTCTGCCTCCCTCTCTGCC
The DNA here is from genome assembly GCF_011764305.1 of Mustela putorius furo. Taxonomy (NCBI): domain Eukaryota; kingdom Metazoa; phylum Chordata; class Mammalia; order Carnivora; family Mustelidae; genus Mustela; species Mustela putorius. The sequence continues at coordinate 71,196,650 of NW_025421998.1, read as the reverse complement.
TACTTGTGATCTCTGTCTGTCAAATGAATAAATAAAATCTTTAAAAAATTAAAAAAAATTACAATACATTTAAAAATATACTAAACTGGGGGACCTGGTGCTTCAGTCAGTTAAGCATCTGCCTTCAGTTCATGTCATGATCTCAGGGTCCTGGGATCAAGACCCATGTTGTGCTTCCAGCTCAGCAGAAAGCCTGCTTCTCCCTCTCCCTCTGCCTGCGGCTCCCCCTGTTGTGCTCTTTCTCTTTCTCTCTCAAATAAATAAATAAAATCTTTTAAAAAAAAAAAAAAGGAAGGATAAACAAGACTTCTTCCTTTGTCTTTTAACTCGAAGTTACAACTTCACCTTTTTATAATGTATATGGGTTGAACCAAAGCTGTGTTGACTTGGACTGGCACATTTTAGGAATCACTATTGTATTCCTGAAATGCTGAGGATACACAAAGGAAAGATGTAAGTCAAATAGAATAATTCCTAGCCATAGACATTTATATTTTTAATAACTTGATTCCATAGGAATTATTATCTGGTACTACAACACTTAAATCAATTTATAGAGCTTAAAATATAAGTTCTATAGGTCTGAATCTAATTTAGGGCCTATGAAAATTCTTGATGTTTAAAAAAAGACAACAACAACAGAGAAATAGAGCAGCCCCCTTATTGAAATAAAACACTAAGTCTTCCATGATTTGAGTTAGGTAATGTTTTAATTTTAATAAAACTGACCTTCGTCTGAATGAGACAACATAAACAGATTGGCTAGTTCATAAACCCTGCTGTATACAAAAATATTACTTAATACATGCTTAGGCCTTAGAGTTCAGGAAAGCAGGCATTCCTGGCAGCTGGTGGTGTTGATAGCTGAGCAACTCCCAAGTAGAACACAAAGGCAAAAAGAAAAGCTCAAAAGGAAAGGATCTAGGCTCTTCTCAATGAAGAATCTCCTTCTTGGTTTTCAATTGCTAAATTCTTATCAAGAGTTGTTTTAATAGGATAGACTTCCCTCAGAAATTTATTTATTTTTAATTACATAAAATTCATAAAAGCATTATTTATTTGCATACCTTCTTGCAATTTTTCTTTTTTTAAAAAATATTTTATTTATTTATTTGAGAGAGACAGAGAGAGAGAGCACAAGCCCGAAGGTGGGGGGAGAAGCAGCCTCCCTGTCCAGCAGAGAGCCCAATGTAGGACTCGATCCCAGGAGTCCCTGGGATTATGACCTGAGCCAGGGCAGATGCTTAACTGACTGAGCCTCCCAGGTGTGCTGCAATTTTTCAAAGTATGTAATAATATATATTCTCTGTTACTATATTCAGCTATACTTTTTCCCATTATATAATATTCTGCTGGGAAAATATATCACAATGTTATCATTTTGTGGATGAACATTTGAGTTGTGTCTAGTTTTTTTTTCCTTTTAAACACAATTTTTCTATAATTATAATGAAAGCATAATATTGAATGAATAAAATCAGGGGGCATCAGACTAGATGATACCACTTGCATAAAGTTCAAAAACAAGAGAAACTTTGTGGTATCTTGCTTGGGGGGTATATACATATATAAAGAAAACTAATTTTTAAGTAACAAAATGTTACACATTAAACGCATGAAAGTCATTATTGCTGAGGATAAGATGGAGGAAGCACACTGATTTAACAGTATTTATAATATTATTTTAAAAATATATTTATGGTGAATTCAAGAAGGTCCCTTTTTAAAATGTGCTTTATATCTTATGTAATATTTTGTATGTATAAGGTGTTAAATATTTTCAAAATTAGAAAATATATTATTATATTTGTTTTTCAAACCAACTCTGTGAGGCAGGCTGAGTAGATACAATTGCCCTTGTTTTACAGATGAAGGAAAATGATATTTGAGTAATTTTCACAAGGTCTAGTTGATGGTAAATTTTGGGGAAGGACTAGAAACTCCTGTTCATTAATCAATCAATTAATTAATTCAATAAACCTTTCCTCTACTCTTCCTCCTCTCTGGGAGAGGCACTACCATCCATCTAATGCCTCGGCTACTAACCTGAGAATCATTCATAATGCTTCTCTATTTCTACAACTAATTAGTTACCAATTCCTACTAATATTATCTCCTTAATAGACTTAAGTCAGTTCCTTTCTCATTATTCCCAGGGGCATGACCTTATAGATTAATCTATCTTCATTTTACCTTGTCACCAGTCAATTACTACAGTCTTATCTCAATCAAATCCATTGTCAGAGGGAAAACCAGAGTGCCCGTTTTCACATGTGACTCTGGCTTCCATTCTGAATATTTTTTTAATGGCTCCATATTCCCTCCAGGATGAATTTGATGCTTCTCATTATGGCACTACAAAGCCCTATACCGCCTGGCTCCTGCTGATGTCTCTAGATTGGTTTCTTACTATTCCACCAGCTCATGCAATACACTTTAACTACTTGCTGGTTTCCAAGACACAGACTCTTTTAAAGATACTCACAGACCCTGGAAATAATTTTTTGGAAATCTACATCTTATCAGACATATTACAGTAAGCCCACATTCCACAAGAACAATAGCTTACAAAAAACTAAGATTTGAGCAGAGTTGTAGTTGATTGATTGACATAATACCACCTTTTATAAAACTGAATTAAATTAATCATTCATTCAGCCACTTAGTAGGTGGCTACTAAGGCTAGTTTTTATTTTAGGTTCTGAAATTCTTCAGTCAACAAAAAGATAAGTTCCTACTTTTGTAGAGTGTACATTCTATGTTTTAATTATATTTTGCTATGTTTAGTTCATGGTTGATTTAATTTAAAAATTTTCCCCTTTTATATTTCACAACCAAAAAAAAACCCCAAACCAAAACCAAAACAAAAATACCCCAATAGTTTTTTTAGGTCTCAAACATTTTTCCCGTCCTTTGAAAACTCATAGGCTTTTAGCACCATGCCTCTGGTACAGTCTACTGGTAAAGTAGCCCAGTTAAGGTACTATCATCACACCTGTCCCCAAACTTTCACATGCTGCTCCCTTTGCCTGTCACAATTTTCTACTCCATTCCCTACTCCTTGAAACTAGGTTGAATTTATTTACCTATCTAACTCTTAACTTGTCTTTCCAGAGGAAACTCAGACTTGTCTTTTGCCAGAAATCTTTCCCTAACGTACAGCCCTACCCCCAAGCCAGAACAAATCCAATAAAACTGTATCATATTGATTTCTTGCTCAAAATCTTTGACATTCTATCATGCTTAGAATAAAATCCAGAGTCCTTACTATGATTCTTATGAGATTTTATGTAATTTCACCATTGGCTAACTTTCCTAGTTCATCTCCCTCTAAACTTCTGATTCCTTCCTCTGTTCCAGTTACAGTAGCTCTCCTGAGTTCTGACACATGCCAAATATGCTCCTGTCTCAGGAACTTTGCATTTGCTGTTATTTCAGCTTGAAATGTGCTTCTTCACACACTCGCATGAGTTGCTTCCTTACTTCATTCTAAAATCTGCTCAAAACCTGCCTCTTTGAAAAGCCTTCCCTAAACATTCTCTCTTAAAGAGTAACTTTCCTGTTACTCTTTCTTCTTTCCAGATTTCTCAAAAAAAAAAAAAAAAAAAGAGATTTATTTATTTATTTATTTATAGAGAGACGGAGAGTAGGAGGAAGGGGGAAGGACAAAAAGAATGGAATTTTAAGTAGGCTCCACTACCAGCAGGAGCCCAATGCAGGGCTTGATCTCATGACCCTGAGATCATGACCTGAGCAGAAATCAAGAGTCAGATGCCTAACCAACTAAGCCACACAGGCACTCCTTCTTTCTAGACTTTTTAGTTTCTTTGTTTCATTATTCTGACATTATATTACATATTTGGTTGTTTATTGTCTGTCTTACTCAGAATAATGTATATCTACATAATCTTGCCTGTTTTGTTAACTGCTAAATTGCAGCATCTACAAGTCTGTCCAACACATAGTAAGTAATTAATATCTGTATTTGGATGACTGAATGGCACTAAGCACAATAAGCTATAGTTTCTGTAGATATTATTCTCAGGGAGACCTGTGTTCCTTTATGCCTTCTTATAGCATGCTGCATTAATGAAAATCAGTTTATTTGCTCCTTTTCCCCACTTTACTGTCAACTGTTGAAGGACAGAAACTGTCTTAATGCTTCTGATACTGTGGGACTCTAGTAGGCTCAATGAACATTTGGCATGAAAAATGCACTGAGTGATTGATCTTCACTATGCAAGGGATTGCACTAGGTGTTCAGAATTTAAATTTTTTTATCAGTCTGGAATAAGCACCAATTAGCAAACGCAGATGGCCTAATCACATTGACCAACCTTCCCCATAATGCTTTCCGGTACTTTCCCAACGTGCTCACCCAGTGCTTGATAACTCTCCCCTCTGTAGTTTCCCCTAAACGGAGTTCAGTACCTCTACCTTATGGCAATAGTCATGATTCCTGTTACAATCCTCTTAAATAAAGCCTTCCTTGCTAAATTTTCTGTAGTGTAACTTTCCTTTCATAGTTCCCATCATAGGTCTTTGTTCTCTCTTCAGTTTCTGTTGCCCTGTAACATAGTAGGAACCAATTTATTCATTTCCTTTACAAAACCTAGTATCAAACTTGAGTCACAGTATAGACCCCCCTTTTTTTAAGCTATGTAGAAAATAAACATCTTGCAGACCTCCTAACCTACGGAAACATCTTTATATTTAAAACGTGTACCCAAAAGAGATATTTTATAACTGGTACTTTTTAAAAGATTATCTTCAAATAAAAACACAAATTTGAGACATTATTGTAGAAATTTTAACCCTGAGATTGCATGTCCTGTCTCCTTCCAAGTTTTCCAGAGATCCTGGGAAAACTAGTTTGAGAAACTAGTTAGAGCTGCTACCAGTTCTCTTCCTGGTGAAATAGCTATTTTTTCCCAAAATAGGTGGTAATAGATCACCTTGATTTTTAACTCTCTATTTGGAATTTTGTTTTAACTTTCTATTCTAGTTACAGTGCTTTAAGAGCCAAAAAAAAAAAAAGAAAGAAAGAAAGACTAGGAGAATCACTGACCCACAAAGGAAATTTCTATTAAAGAATCCTGACTTTAACATGTAAAGCTATATTTATAATTTCATTTATTTATTTTTTTCTCTACTCTCTGGTGTACATATTTAAAGTTCCATTTTGCCCTCTAAGTGTGTGAACTGGCCATTGATGCAAACTGTTAATCAGCCTCTGCACTCTCCTTTTAGAAAGGACTGTCTTTATCAAATGGCCTCGATGTGTAACAACTGGCAGATAAATGTCTGGGATTACTGCATACTACTTAAACTAATGATTTGCCTATATAGACCCAGGGATTCATGGTTTTAAGTATGAACGTTTACTTGAATAGTAGGGAAAAACTCCTAATAGGTTGATTTTTGCCTATAATGAATACTTTTTTTTTTAAAGATTTTATTTATTTATTTGATAGAGATCACAAGTAGGCAAAGAGGCACACACAGAGAGAGAGGAAGGGAAGCAGGCTCCCCGCTGAGCAGAGAGCCAAATGTGGGGGCTTGATCCCAGGATCATGACCTGAGCTGAAGGCAGAGGCTTTAACCCACTGAGCCACCCAGGCACCCATATAATGAATACTTTTAATAGCTGCTTCTTCAAAGAAAAGTTCCATCTGTGTCTTAATTAGTATTAACTTCTATCAACACTACACAGGTTTTTTTTGGGGGGTGGGGCTCGTCTGTATATAAGATACAAATAATATATCTGAAAATTTACTAGGATGAATGGTAGAATCTATCATAGAAAATCCTAAAACAAATGGTCAAATTCCTTATACAACTTTATTTCTTTAGATTCATGTTCATTCCTTTATAAAATTAATTACCCAGACAGGTCCTGAACAAAACAATAGAGATAGCTGTTTAATGCTTGCCAGCTAGTATTAATAATTTATGATTTAAAAGAACTCAAGCATAATGCATACACGATTTACAGAAATCTGGACATGTGGAAGTGGTGGGCGGGCAGGGGCGGGGGTGGAGACTTGCTGAAGTATATCCAGCACTAGGACTTTTTGTCAGGGAACTAGTAGCTGTGAGAGACATGCGCCGGGCAGGGGGTGGGGGGAGGCGGCTGTTAGGAGGAGAATGTGACCACAGGAAAGCAAAAGCAACTAAAATATATATTCTGTTCAGGGTTGTGAAAGCCAAGAATGCACAGCTGAAGGAATTCCTGAGATACCAACTGAAAGATTTGTGGATTTCAGGTTGTTGATATTAAATCTAAATACACTGGGATGAAATAGTTGGTGGATTTTTCCCCCCTTTATGCAGTTTCTTTTGCATGTTCCTGATCCATGCATGTGGGATGTGATCCATAAATGTGAATTTAAAAAACAAGAATCTTCTGTCCCTAATTCTATTGAAAAGTACACGTGTTAGCTTTTCAACTCTGAAGAGAAAGGTAAAATCAGTGTCGTTTAAGGCAGCAGTGGCTTTAATGAGGGTGAGTCATGGCACTCACCGAGGCAAACCTATTTATTTTTATTACACAACATGTTTAACTGGGACCATTTTAAAAAGGCCAAATGACAGACAGGGGCCAAGTTTAGATGCATCCTCAGTAGACAGCTGGCATGCCCTGCCAGAACAAGGATTTAGAGGAGTGTAGCTGGGAAGAAATAGCCAACAATTGGGGGAAGGGGGAAGTGGAGAAAAATAAACTCCTTTAAGAAAGTACCAAAAAAAAAAAAAAAAAAAAAAAACAGGTCACAGTAATTTCCCTTAGGACTAAAATGTGTGACATAGCTTTTGCATTAAATCAGAAATTTCAGAGTAAGAGGAACTAGGAAAGAATCTAAACCATGGGGAATAATGTCGCTATTGTCTTTGGGAGGGCTCAAATAAAAAGTTACTGCGTCTTTTCTAAACCAACTGGCTTAATGGTGCGATATTTCTCAAAAAGAACTTGCTTCTAGGAAAAAGGAATTAGGTTTGTTTTCCCATCTCACATTCAATTACACTAGTAATTTGATAACTAATCAGCTCAAGTGCATATGGTGAAAAGAAACTTCCTTGTCCTGTGGCAAAAAAAGGTATTCCAACACTTATCAGATGACCCAATATTGGACACATGACATCATGAAAGCAAATTCACTGTTGACCATTCCCAAAAGTTATGATGCTGTTTCTAGCTTCTTCTAAAAACGACAGTCCTGTCTATAGTTAGCCTTTCCAAAGATGCCACTGGCCTGCCTTTAAACTAAGCGATAGTTAAGGGCACAAGTTTGCATATAGGCTTGAGGATCTTCCCTTGAAAACATTTTACTTTTTATTTTTCCAGAAGCAATATATAAAAAAAAAAATTGCCCAAGCCTAAAACAAGTGAACAGCTCCCCAGAAATAAATGGTGTACTTCTAAGATGCAGTAATTCCAAAAGAGTCAAGGGCTTCATGTACTAAAGAAACACAGAATAGAATCAAGGGCACCTTCTTGATCCGAACTCTAGAGGCTGCAGGGGAAGTTGGAGTTGCACTAGCTAAACACCCTGGGAGAGAGAGAAGTTGCTGCATGCAGATCCTCAGGGATACAGAGGAAAGAAATGATGCCTCTGTATTGTCAGGAACTAACACATTGCCTGGAACTCAATGAATTTTTGGTGAAATAATAAGGATGACTTTTGATATGGCAGTTATGAATAATTCCACACAGTACAAAAAGTTGCTACAGATAATTAAAGTTAACTATAAAATGATATAAAAGTTTTCCAGTAAGTTGAAACTTGTGTAGTTGTAATGTCTCAATACATTACATTTTGGAAGAAGATGGTAGAAATAAAATGGTGAAAATGATATAAAGTGACTTTTTAAAAATGAATGCATAAGAGATGAGAAGTTTACTCTATGTTTGGTGATGCCTTTCTAATTCTGAATTACTTCAAGATAATTATTTCTTTGATGACACATGTATTTTCCACATTTATATATTTGATGTATATCCTTTTAATATATTTTTCCTAACAGTGAACAAAAAGAGTCTTTATAAATTAAAAAATCTAAATAAAAACATAGTCATTCCTAATAAACTGATGCTCTGAAATATGAATGCTGTAGGTCAATGACTATATCAAAAACATTAGGATTTTGAGAATATACATCTATTTAATACATAAAGCAATACATTTATAGCACAGAATGTTGAAGTAAATGTGGGGAAAGATTTCCTTAAATAATTTCACAGTCACTCTGTGTATATAAAGATGATTCTCAGGGAAGCCCCCCTGATTAATAGGGAGAGAAAAAGAGAGAGAATTAATTATTGTGCATTAAGAACTTTTTAATTTCTTAGACTGGCTGCTGAAAGAAGAGTCGGTGGGGCCCAGAGTAACATAAACAGTGAGTGAGGAAGGAGGAGCACATAGAACACAGGAAGAGAGGACCTAGGGAAAGTGTCTCAATAATGGAGAACGACTTGGGGATGTAAAACACAGGGGATTTCATCTTGAACTAGAAGTTGCCTGTTATAGGAAAGCTCTATTTTTAATTTCTTGAGGAATCTCCACACTGTTCTCCAAAGTGGCTGCACCAACTTGCATTCCCACCAACAGTGTAAGAGGGTCCCCCTTTCTCCACATCCTCTCCAACACATGTTGTTTCCTGTCTTGCCAATTTTGGCCACTCTAACAGGTGTAAGGTGGTATCTCAATGTGGTTTTAATTTGAATCTCCCTGATGGCTAGTGATGATGAACTTTTTTTCATGTGTCTGATAGCCATTTGTATGTCTTCATTGGAGAAGTGTCTGTTCATATCTTCTGCCCATGTTTTTATATGATTGTCTGTTTTTTGCGTGTTGAGTTTGAGGAGTTCTTTATAGATCCTGGATATCAGCCTTTTGTCTGTACTGTCATTTGCAAATATCTTCTCCCATTCCATGGGTTGCCTCTTTGTTTTGTTGACTGTTTTCTTTGCTGTGCAGAAGCTTTTGATCTTGATTGCACTATTGGGTATTTACCCCAAAGATGCAGATGTAGTGAAAAGAAGGGCCATCTGTACCCCAATGTTTATAGCAGCAATGGCCACAGTCGCCAAACTGTGGAAAGAACCAAGATGTCCTTCAACGATGAATGTATAAGGAAGATGTGGTCCATATACACTATGGAGTATTATGCCTCCATCAGAAAGGATGAATACCCAACTTTTGTAGCAACATGGATGGGACTGGAAGAGATTATGCTGAGTGAAATAAGTCAAGCAGAGAGAGTCAATTATCTTACGCTTTCACTTATTTGTAGAGCATAACAAATAGCATGGAGGACAAGGGGAGATGGAGAGGAGAAGGGAGTTGAGGGAAATTGGAAGGGGAGGTGAACCATGAGAGACTATGGATTCTGAACAACAATCTGAGAGTTTTGAAGGGGCGGAGGGTGGGAGGTTGGGGGAACCAGGTAGTGGGTATTAGAGAGGGCACAGATTGCATGGAGCACTGGGTGTAGAGCAAAAACAATGAATACTGTTATGCTAAAAAGAAATAAAAAATTAAAAAAAAAAAGAATTTGCCTGTTATGCAAACCTGAAAAAATAAACCTTGTCTTTGTCTTCAGACTTTCAGAGTTTGGTAGAGACATTGTCATTTTTTATCACAATTAAAAAATTTTGTTATATACTATAGTATTTATTTTTAACATGTATTGCTTTGACACTCTGAGAAAGTTTTTATTGTGGAAAATTTCAGTAACATAAAAAGGTAGAGATCAATATAATTAAGTTACCACTGAACTTACGTAACAATCAACTCATAGTTGATTTTGGTTTTAAAACTGCATCCTCCACTGCCTACCTGCCCTGGTCTATTTTGAAACCAATGCCAAACATTGTATCATTTTATTCATAAATATTTTAGTGTATTTCTTTAAAAAAAAGAACTTCATAAAAAAATCTCATGATACCATAATAATACATATATTTTACCAATAATTTAATAATCATCTAGCCAGTTCTCAAATTTTCCTAATTGTCATTAGAATCTAGATCATCATTAGTAAATAATCACAAAATTTTGAATTTTACAAAGTAGATGAGAAACTGTATCTCATTGGATTTTAACTTACCTTATCATGTGTGATAATGAGTATCTTTTCACATATTTGAGAGCCACATGTCTTGTGATCTTTTTTATGATCTTATTATGCATATTTTTTGTCCATTATTCCAGTGTATTATTGATTATTTTCTTATTTTAGAAGCCCTTTATATATTAAGGATACTAATTCTTTGTGACATAAATTAAAAATAATTTTTGTCCCAGTTTGTCACTTGTTTTTTTTTATTTTGCTGTCATGGCTGTGTGTATGTGTCTGTTTATGTGTGTCTTGATATAGCAAATAAAATTTTATTTTTATGTAGTCCACTATGTTGGAGCCTATATAGTGTAAAGAGTCTGGCTCAAATCTCTCTTTTCTTAGAGCCAAGCTATTATTATCTCTGAGTTTTTCTTCCTTTCTTTTTTTAATCTCAGTTTCATTGAAGTATAATTAACAAATAAAATTGTCAGATATTTAAGGTGTACATCATGGTGATCTGATGTATGTATACACTGCGAAGGAATTCCCCCCCATTCTAGTTAGTTAATACATCATCTCACACATTTCTCTCTTTCTGTGTGTGTATGAGAACAGTTATGTTCTATCCTCATAGCAAATTTCTTTATACAATAGAGTGTTATCAGCTATATATATTTATTTGTGGAATGAATTGATACATTGACTTTACCTACCTTGTAGAATTTTTCTGAGTATGAAATAAGCTTACCTATGTAGAACGTCATCACTTCCTGGATATTATAGCTACTGAACAGCAAAAATAGCTGTTCAATAAATATTAGTTCTCTCTTTCCAACACCTTTTTCTCTACTCTATGTACACAGCCTAATGATATAGAATGAATCATGTATTTGTCTTGAGATTCTAGGGAAGAATAGCTTTTCCTCGGGTAAGGTCAGTGTATGTCAAATACTGTCCCAGGAACCTGAGCTGTATCTCTTAACCTTTTCCAGATTATAAAAAAATCTCGTTAGATTGCCAAAATGAACTGGGATATTTACTGGCTCTTATGAAGCATGACTTACCAGGTTAATTTAAGAGCTCAAGTGTTTCAGAGGACATTTGTCAATTGGATTAGAAACATCTCTACTAACCAGCAGACCTTATCATAGCATTACCTGGCTCTATAATTAGAGATTACTGGGAGTAATGGAGGGAAGTTAATAAGGTAATGATAAAAATATTGATGAAGATTGCTCTTTTGATGGATGTAAAAACTGATTTACCTTTCAAGGCTGCAAGAAGCTCTTGCTGATTCTGTATGACGTTGCCTGCTTGTAAGGAGACATAATATAAATGTCCACCATCCACTGTGTGCTCAAAAACCATTCATGAGTTAAGAAAACTGGATCCAGTTTAATCTGAAGATTTCTTGGAAAGTATCTGTAAAGAAAAAACAAACTTTTTGATAAATCAAATTAAGAAGGGAGACATGTTTAACTTCAGAAAATATTTATTTAGATACAGTTTTTAACACATATATAAGAATGATGGAGTTAATTACATATGAATACATTCTCATTAAAGTAGGTTTTGAAGGACTTTTACTTGAAATCCTCTTGTTAACAGTTAGACATTTTAGCTATTTTAGCCATTTCATTGATCACCGTGGAATTAACCCCTCAAATTAGTCTGGATCAGTGTAGATTTACATTAAAAACTACAAAAGTTGGTCTATAGACATGACAGACATGGCAAAAGAAATTAACACTTCAAAACACTACCAATTTAGTGACCTACTTTTAAGGAAGATTAACCTTTAGTGAGGATGTGAAACTAAATTAAATTCCAGTTAAATACAAATATTTTTCTTCACATACTGAGTCACCTGATTCAGACCCTGCAGGGCGCAGTGTTACCTTGCTTGGTGAACTGCATAATTATTTATAGAATTTCTCAGTATTAGGCTTACCCCTTATCTAACTTTACACAGGCAGTCTAGTTAGTGACTCTCATAGAGGTATCCTGCTGTATAATATGGTCCCACATGGTAGGTCAGGGCCCAGATGCCCCTTTTTCCATTCTTTGTTGATGGTTTGAAAATATCAGGACAATGACTGCATGCCACATTGATTTTAGAATTCCTAATCTAATGTCTCTGCAGGGGGCTCTAATTCCATATAATGTGTATAAAACACAGAGATAAATGTTACTTATTATTGAGAATGGAGGTTCAAGGACCTATTGTGAAGCTTTGTACTTATTGATAGAATTCTAAAACTAGGTTATAAAAAAAGTCATTTCTTGATGAAGCATTAATGATAAATAACAAGCCTTTAGGAGGCTAAAATACTTAACACTCAAAGACATTTCCATTTAAAGCATTTTAAGAATATGAACTAATGGAATGCAAATTGTATTTCTCATAGGGTACAGTTATTAGTTCCACGATGAAACTGATTTAGTGTTAATTGAGTGAAATCTTTTAAGTTCTTAAAAGTAACAATTTGTGTGTGTTTTAAAGAGAATGATTTTTTGACTTAGATAATGTATATGGTTGACATTAGGCCAATTAGACATGTTTCTCTTGCTTAAGAATAGAGGAAGAGAAAAACTTCATGGAAACACAATGGTGAGAACATTTTCTTACTGATCAAAGTAGAAATGAATAGGAAAAGAGAAGAAAGTGATAGTGGTGTCATCTAAGGGAAAGCCTCCTGGAGCCAGACAGACCCAGATAAAGTCCAGATTAAGCTGTCCATTTTCTCTGAAGGTCAAACATTATCCTAAAGATAGCCTTAAGAAAATTCTTTAGGATAGCTAAGATGCAAAAAAGTTTGAGGGACTGATGCCAGGCTGGCAATGTATTAATTTGCAATTAGAATTGAGACTATAATATGGTACTGGAATACTGTATTGTATTCTAGTATTGTATTCTCTCACTATAGTCAAGCTCTGTAGGCAAAACTAAATCATAATCAGGAAGATGATATTTCAGAATAGAATCTGAACAAAAGGAGTTAAATGAATTAAATATGGAGTTGCCTCATTGTAATGTGGCTTAACACACCTCTCTCAAAACACAAGGGGCTTGCCAATGGCACCACAAATCAGTAAAGCCTACCAGCTATCATCACCTCCATCCACCTCTACTGGAGGAACAGACTTGCTGTTTGGATGGGAAATACCTGATGGTTGAGAGCTGAGTCTTTCTCTACCATACAGAGTGTTTGAATGGGCAATGTTAACAGCAGCCTATATGACTTTTATTTTTATTTCTATACTGATCAGTTGCCTTTCTGATGGACACAGTTCTTTTGAATCTGTGTGTGTGTGTGCAATGTATGTGTGTGTGTGTATAACTGGACTAGAGTTAAGCCTGATCTTATGGCCTATTAGTCATCCTGTTTCTTTCCATGACTGCTTATCTCCTTATTAATTACTTGTTACTTTTATAATTTACTTCTCCATGGACAAGTTTACTTAACTTATTTCTGAGACCTTTGAGGAACATCTCTGTGTAGTTTTATGCTTATTAATTGTTACACACTTTCTTTAACGAAAAAAAAAAGTATAAATGGGGTACATAATAAAATTCTGACAATTGATCAAACTGTTCTAACTCTTTAACAAATGAAGTCTTTTTAGTAGTGTTAAACAAATTTCTGTTTGATGGTACAATGATTTAGTATAGTGAATAATTTGAATTATCTGTGGTTATAACTATCTGTTGAGTGATTTATAGCATCTGAGCACCAACCACATAAATCCTATATAATCATCATATGGACTGATATCTGGGAAAGAATTTGAGATTTGTTCCCAAGCTCAGGCTCCATATTATCATTTCCACTTAGTCCTTTGTCCTGGTTTTTCAGAATACTATGCTGTAAGCTTTATAACATTATTATGAAAACAAAAAAAAATTACTATTTTCTTATTTCATATAAAAGAAAAGTAGAGTATTACCAGTAAAAACAAGCCATCCCATCTAATTTTTTTCACAAACTGTGCTCCTGGGATTTGTTTGAAATTTGTTTGGATGATACTGAATAATATTGCATGAGTGAGGGCTTGGGTGTAGTACTTTGAATAATCTCATGATGTTTGTTTTAAGAAGAGTAACTGCTTTCTGAATTCTATTTAAAAAATCAATTTTGTTGCTAAAATCAGGACTGTAATTTAAAATTTTTCAAGACATTAGTCAATCCCTTTGTGAATAACGGATTCTTTATGGGCAATATCAGCACTTTAGAAGTTACCTTATTGAAACCACAATGATGGCTGGCTGCAGAGTGCTTTCTTGCATCACCTCTAGTGTAGCAGACAGAATCCTGGACTAGGAGTTAACATCTAGATTTTAATCTTGACTAACCCTATGATTTTAAACAAATTATTTAAGCCTTATCTTTTGGTCCCTGTCATGGCTTGAATTGTTTCCCTTCAAAATTCGTATGTTGAAGTCCTAAGCCTTAGTTCTACAGAATATGACCTTATTGGAGATAGAGTCTTTACAGAGGTAATCAAGTTAAAAATGAGTTCATTAGGGTGGACCCTAATCCCATATGAAGGGAAAATTTGAATACAGACTTACAAGAATTAAGTTCACATACTGTTTTATGTGACCGTAAAAACAGGACAGAATCCTGGATCAGATCTTTCCCTCATTGCCCTCAAAAGGAATTGGCGACAACTTGATTTCAGACTTCTAGTCTTCAGGACTTTAAGACATTCTAAGTTTCTACTGTTGAAGCCACTCTGATTACAGTATTCTGTTACAGCAGCTCTAGTAAACTAATATAGTTTCTTTAATGCTAAAAGGTGATAATGAAATCATTCTGTAACAGCCCTCCAGAACTTTATGTCTCTTTGCATTAATGAAATTATTCTCCTATCTCTGTGCTGATACAATCATGTTTCTGAAATGCAGATCTGGTCTTGTCAATGTCTTCTTGCTTAAAGCCCTTCACTGAAACACCTACAGAGTTAAGCAAGATTCATACCCCCACATAGAGCAGACAGGTCTGAAAGCAAGCCAACTTTTTATAGTTTCTTGAACCCTAAATGCCATTGTCATCCATTTTTTCCCTGGAGATTCCTGCCCTTTCTTTTAACTGGGGAGATGGTCACCAAGTACAAAGGAATTGTGGGAACAGGAACCTGGACAACGTTGGAGAAGATTAAAAGGGAGAGGAGATAGAAAATGAAAGGAGAAAAGGAATAATAGTAAAGTCACATTGTCTCTGTGTAAAACTTTGTTGATTAAACAAAATGAATTTGAAGGTATATATATTCAGATTTTTTCTGTTGTCTGGTGTTGCCAAAAATTCTTCAAACTACTAGTGGCATGAATGGCTGCTTTGTAAAACATCTTTAAAGTTAAAATTGAAGGATTTCATATATGAAAGCATCTACCTTAATAAAGCCTTTCTATATGCCCAGTCAAGACTAGTAAACTTTGCTTAGCCTTGACACAGTACACTGTCTAAATCTCTTCTCCGTCATGCATTACAGGAGGCAAATATAGTCCTCTACCTCATAGGACTGTCAGCTATTTGAAGTCAAGGACCACATTTTAATTATTTCTTTCACTCTACTATACATAGCAAAATAAAAAAAAAATTAATGCAGTTTTTAAGAAATTAAAGTATAAATAACTTTTTGAGAACTTCAAGTTATAATATAGTATTGTCATATACCAGCAGTTCATATAATGCTCTAAAATCGCCTGAAGGATCAAAAACCATCTTTAAATATTAAAGTTCCTGCTACTGCTCACCTGTGGGGATGTCCACAAGAGAAGCAACCCAATTACAAATCAACCCCCACCTCTTGGGGTTCACTTTGAAACCACTGCATAGCAGCCCTAAGGGTCCTGCTTTTAGCTGCCACCTGTGGATGACTGCCTTCTCTTTGAGATGTCCTTTATCACCACCATTGGCCGTAATATTCCATAATGAAATCCGTTTGTACCATCCTAAATACACCTTCCAAATCCATCCAAATCCATTCTCCTATGATCCAATAACCAATACAGACAGAAACTCAATTTTAGAGATAAAGATGATAACTGGAGTGTACTTAGTGAGAGAAATAGCTTTGTTCACAGCCTCTCAAGTACTTTATATTTGGCATTATGTAGCAATGCCTTTGGAATTTTAGGAGATCCAGTTAGTATGTAATTATATCAGAATGGAAGATTATCAAAAGCAAAAAGGAATGTAGGGAATAGGCCAAGGATAAGGTTCCCCAACCTTATGAAAAGTATGGAGACTGTAAATGAAAAAAAAAAAAAAAGGGCAAGGCTCATAATTCACCCAGCTCCTGTGTATATATTTCTTGACTGCTCAAATGAAAATTAAATTATGGGGCGGTTATATTGAAGTAAAACCCCTCTGAATTTTAGCAGCTTAATTGGTAGCTTTTTAAGAACTGTAAAAGGTTTTAAAATTACAATTTCAAATTCTACAAAATAGAGCGATTTTAGTGCTTCTAGATCCTATTATTTTAAGTTTTAACTTTTTTTTTCTTCCTGAACTAAGTGTGGAAGATTAAGGTAACATAATTTGACTCCTGGGTCAGTCTTGGCACTCTTCACCTTGCCCAGATGTATATGATTACATTTTCTATTATGTGAACCATGGGGACATATGGTATTTTCATCAAGAAGCGATGAAAGAAAACATCTTTAGGAAAGTTGAAAATATTGCCCAACTTAGGAAACAAGTTTCTGAGACTGGGGATTTTTTTCTGCTTGGCTACCTGGCAGTCTAAGTGTAGCATGTGTGTGTGGAGTGTTGAGGGATACAGTATGGTTGGAGAACAAGCATACAAACAAATCAACCAAAAATATGTAATTTACAAGACTTGGTTAAATTCAGGATTGTTTATGATTTATACAAAAAGAATATAGAAAGAAAGAAATGAGATAAACCAACAAGTTTTATTTCTGAAAAACTCTGGCAAATGGTAAAGCTACTTGTTAAAAAGTAAGACTACTCAAGTCATTTTCCAGTGTTTCTAGACTTAACTCTTGATTAACTAGAAGTAGGCTGAAGACTGCAGCTGTTCT
This sequence comes from Mustela putorius furo, assembly GCF_011764305.1. Lineage (NCBI taxonomy): Eukaryota > Metazoa > Chordata > Mammalia > Carnivora > Mustelidae > Mustela > Mustela putorius. Next base: position 71,179,540 of record NW_025421998.1, on the reverse strand, counting down.
TCCAGCTGCACTTTGGGCAAAAATTAGCCTTAAATTCTTCCCTTTACTTAATGAGTCAGGAACCTAAATTAATAGAGACTAGCAGTAGCTTCCCACAGTGAAGTTTGAGTTCAGCCTTGATCACCCACTAGCTGTTCTAAGCTGAGCACCCATTGTGTGACTTTTGGTTGGATGAAGAATCACATGTTCTAATAAAATGTTTGCTTTCTTTTTGGTGATCTTAGTGTATGCTGGATTAAATATCTATACCCATATTCTTAGAAAAACAAAGCATAGAATTTCAAAACTCAAAACATCTAAGTAATTAAATGAGTGGGAGGATAGAGCGTATCATGCTTAGCGAAATAAGTCAAGCAGAGAAAGACAACTATCATATGATCTCCCTGATATGAGGAAGTGGTGATGCAACATGGGGGCTGAAGTGGGTAGGAGAAGAATAAATGAAACAAGATGGGATTGGGAGGGAGACAAACCATAAGTGACTCTTAATCTCACAAAACAAACTGAGGGTTGCTGGGGGGAGGGGGTTTGGGAGAAGGGGGTGGGATTATGGACATTGGGGAGGGTATGTGCTTTGGTGAGTGCTGTGAAGTGTGTAAACCTGGTGATTCACAGACCTGTACCCCTGGGGATAAAAATATATGTTTATAAAAAATAAAAAATTAAAAAAAAGAATATTTTAACCATGTATTATTTTTTGGGTCCCTCTACAGCCAGGATTAAATTTTAAATTTAATTTTAAATTTTCCCCTGAAAGTAAACTAAAATTTTTATCAGTATTGTGTCCACTTAACAACATAGTCTAAAACTAAGGAGATGATGGTCTCATTATCTATGAAGTAGTTTTCTTTGATAATACATTTTAAAGGTTTGATAGGATTGAAAGAATTAAAGCTGGTCTAAGGAAAAGTTAGTGTCAAGACATTAAATAGGAAATTTATTGTGATATGACAGAATTTTTCTAAAATATAGAATTGTTGCATTGAAATCAAGGGTTTTTCAATGAAGGAGATAGTCACTAAGTACAAGAAGAATATGGCTGAAGAAGTGTCTATCTTGGCAATTATAATTATGCTCTTATGTTAGTTACAAAAACCAAACACATTATCATTTGCATTTATTTATTTAAATAATCTAATCAAAAATCTATTTCTAGTACTTTAATATGCAGGAGCCATCTCTAAATAGAGCATTGGGTCTTCCAAATGGAAATACCTTTTCATGTACAAACCACTCTGTTACATTGCTTCTGAAATGATAGAGTAATTAGAAATCCAGCCCAATATAAATATTAGAATGTGCATCAAAAGTACTACTTTAGATGGACATATTCTCTGGAATATTATCTCTTTTTCCTTCAAATATATTCTTCTTTCCTAAGAAGCAAAATGCTAGAAGATAAATATTATTGGGTAGAAAAATATATAAATAATGTGCCAAGAAATATAGAAAGGATTGAAAATCTTTTGGAAAAAAGGCAGATTTAAAGATAATAACCAAATGATAAAAAATAATAATAGAGAAAAAAATTCTAAGAATCCATATAAGAGGCATAGGAAATTTAGTAGTAATAAAATTATAATAAAAAACTAATCTTTCTCTATGTTCGTGTACTTGCCTTTACTATATTCAATTCTAGTGACAGTTCTTTCTTTAGTACTTTTTCTTTTTAAAGATTTTATTTATTCGTTGGACATACAGAGATTACAAGCAGGCAGAGAGGCAGGCAGAGAGAGAGGAAGGGAAGCAGGCTCCCTGCTGAGCAGAGAGCCCAATGCGGGGCTTGATCCCAGGACCCTAGGATCATGACCTGAGCCGAAGGCAGAGGCTTTAACCCACTGAGCCACCCAGGCGTCCCTTTCTTTAGTACTTTTGTAAAATACACATGCTCTTGTGCTCTGAATCTATGAGTTAATTTCTTGTTGATAGCAAGTGAGGCTTATAAGCAAGCATAGATAGGTCCTCTGTACTGGTCTCATTAATTACTACATACAAAGGGTGTATCTGTTTTGATCTAATCATAAATTTGAAACAACTAGCTCATGAATATGGTTCAGTTGCCTGTTCAAATGCCCCTTCTTAGTGATAAACTTCTTAGTGACATTCTTTTTGCATAAATTCATTCAAGGCACAAAATATGGAATAGTACAAAATATGGAAGTTTATAATAAGATCCATTCTTTATATGAGAGTGGTTTAAGAAGGACTAGTTAAGGATTTGATAGTAATATTAAGGAATACATTACAAACTACAATGATTTTCTCAAAATAAAATGAAATAGAAGTCTGGTATTTTTCTGGTAAATATGACAAGGCAGAAATCTTGCTCTTTAAAATATGTACCCAATACAATTTTAGAATATATTTAAAATTGTTCTTTTTATCTTACTCTTCTGATTAAAATATTATTCTAGAGATAACTTCACAAGAAGTGTTTTCAAAACTAAATATAGACACTTGATTATTTTCTTGAGGAAAATTGATCAAAAGAGCTGCGTGATAACATATATTTTCATATGCATACATATGTGATGCTAACATATCTGTGTGTGTCTTTATGTGTATAAATTTATGCACACAAAATCTCTACTTCTGGCTTAGCCAGCAGTGGTATAACAGGTGTGGCAATTCTTTGAGTTGAGCAGAAGGACAAATGGACTCCAAAGAGTGTGGATCCAGAACTCCATCAGTTCAGGATGCATCCAAGAGCATCAGGGAAAGAATCACTGTCCATTCTGCTTACTCCTTGCTCTATAGCTTTGTTTAGGCCATCTCCAAAAACCAGGCAGGCACGCTCTTCTGATTGCAATTACTTAATCCCTACATGTCTTCCAAGGCTCGTCAAAGCTGTATTCCTTCAGGTATCCAAAAGCTGTTTGCCTCTATTCCAGGATTTATTAACTATCCCCTTCTTTACTGTAACATTTAATATCCCTCTATTTAGCACTAACTTTAAATTTCCTTCTGATTCTGAGGACCATCTTCCTTTCCCTTGTTAAATCCTCTGCTAATGATCATCTCAGCACCTAGTTCAGTCCTAAGCACCGTGTAGGCAACTGAAGGACCAAGGTCAGGAAGAGTCCTTTGTTTGGATCTCTCTTATAGCTGTGAGAATCTACTCTGTACTGCACACATGAATTTTAATATTTTGGGGGGGGGTCATTAACTTTCAGAGCATCTTGAAGACAGTACTTCTTTTCTTAGAAAAAGTGTGCTTAGACACATACACAAATGCCACTGACACACACAATTTTGCATGTAATTTTAAGGATTCATCAACCCCAATTTACCAGACTGTTATTTCTTTGCCTACAGAAAATGTGTTGTGTTTTTCAATACTTAACATAGTTCCTAGGTGCTCAATAAATCTTGTTTGAGATAAACAGAACTGCACTCAAGCCTTTGTTAGCCTTCACTTTTCCTGTATTTGTATTCCATGCAGTACTTAGCACAGTGTCTTGGCCATAATAGTAATTTAATAAATATTTGTTGAATCAAATTGAGTTGTGCTATCTTTGTATCTCAGAGAAACACCAATTACAGTGATATAGGTAGATGGGGCTAAATAAATATTTAGAATGTCTCTTTCAACACTTAATCTTATTGTTTTAACATTCTACAGACTTGAATCCACTAAATTAAGTATATTAGTGTTAATAGATACACTTTTAATCTTTTTTCATGAAGTGTTTAAATTTTGAAGTATTTAGGTGTAAAGAAACAAAGTAGAATTCATTCCTCCTTTTATAAATGTCACTGCATTCTATTTTGAGAATAATGTGAATAAGGACCAGGACTCAGAATTCTAAAAAAGAAGCATTTCTACCAGTGAAGGGAGAGTATGAGGCACCTTTTTCTTCCACAATCAACCCAAATGTCTCACCACTTAAAACAGATTCTCTTCTGCTTGGGTAGCAATCCTGTTCTTAGCAGTTTTTGGAATAATGAACAACCCTCTTCATAATGACAGAAGTTTGAGCCTTAAAAATAAAATAAATAATTAAAAAGGAGAAGGGAGAGCTGACTGATTGGAACGACACCAAATTTTTATTTTCAATGGCATTTGTAGCTGCTAGAAGCGACACAATTTGTGTCAGTCTAGGAACTCGAGGTAACCAAACATAAATTGTAATTGACCAAATTAAAGTCAGAAGAATTGTAATTAGTTCATTAAATAAATGATGTGGAGAATTTCCCAACTTAGCGGTGAGATACAAAACAATAGACCATCTATTCAATAGAAAATAAGATGAAAAGGGATAGAACAAGAATAAAAACCTAACCCTCTCTTCAAAGGAAGCAAGGAAAAGACAATGGAAAGAAACATTAAAAAAGGGAGATTCAATTAGCAAAGAAGGAGAACAGGAGAGAAATCCAAGTGGGATTCTCCGGGCGGGAAAAAAACGTGACGAGAGTTTAGATCATAATCTATAAATAGCCTTTTATTTTATAAATCCTTCATGTGATGCATAGATTATACAGTGAGCCTCCTTTGTCCTTAATATGTACAGTCTCCCGGCACATACCTTTTAAGGCAATCTGCAAAAGTAAGCACAAAGAACTAGCTCTGGAAAATGACTTGGGCTTCTCTCTTTCAAAAACCAAGAAGAAAATTGATGAGGAGAGAATCTGGGAACATGCACAAATTGTCAGGAGGGCACAGGAGGGATCAGTCTTAGTAGACTATGAAATAATTCAGAGAAATAGTATGCCCTGCTTCTTCTAACTTACCGGTTTGAGAGATAATTTTAATTACCATCCTATAATGAACCTTCTTCCAAATAACACAGGCAACCCCTTTACCTGTCATTCTTCACAAACGTGTCAAGTCCTATGTTCTGTTGGTCTTCTCAAACCCCTTTGTTCTGATTTTCAATTCTATAAGATGCTAGTGGTGGGGGCAAGGGGCAGAGGATGGAAAAGCAGAGAGTATGAGAGAGTAGATATTTTGTAATTAATTCTTTGATGTTTTGTTGTATTTTCAAGGACTCATGTCCATAGTGTTTCCAAACACTTGAATTGAAGAAGCTGTCTTTGTAATCTTACATGAAATTGAATACTCTCTTCCAGTTTTTTAGCAGGGCAAGGAAGGGGCTAAGGTAACCTGCATGATAGTTACCACTTTAGAATGTTCTTTATTGCTGGCCATTATTATTTTTAAAGGAAAAAATAAAAACCTTATTTTTGAAGAGGAAATAAAATAGATCTTGAGACCCCACTCCCATCCACAGACATAGGGATGGGTTATATACATGAGCATTCCCAGCCATCTCTTTCCACCTGGCTGGGAGAACCAGAGTGGCTGAGGAGAAAGGACTCATCTGTGGTGTGATGGGCACAGTCAGTGGATTTAAATTTCAAGACTTTACAGAGTGATGCCATGTTTTTTAGGAAAATAAACATATCATATCTTCCTTCAGTCACTTAACTTGAATATCACTCTCTCCTACACATTTCTTCTAGCCAAAAAAAATTACATAGAGTTTTGTTTTGGTATTTTTATTACAAAAGAAATGTGTTGTATTTTGAGAATTAAAAATATATATAATTTACACTTGCCATTGACAAATTTTCGCCATAAATCTCTTTGTACTCTCACTGAGCTTTTCAAAATGTTCATGTACACAATGATTTAGTATTACAACGTAATGAGTGCCAATAAGAGAGGCTGCATTTCTCTAAGGAATATCCTTCCTGTTCTTCAGAGTAAAATACATTCATTCTGTGAGTCATATTCTAGATTTAGTACCCCTGCCTATATTGTCTAAATTTCTCTCATTGGCTACAAAAAAATATTGTTTTGTACCTTTCCATCTTTGGCATTTTGGTCATATTTCATATGCTCTTACCACTTGTGGTATCACTTAACTATTTGGGGCATAGTTCCATATTGAATAAAATACATATATATTTTAATGGCCACCAAATTTGCATTGTATATGTGAACCACAATATATTTTAGTTGCCCTCTACTGATAAAATTTATAATCTTTACTATTATAAGCAATGGTGCAAAGACCATCCTTATGTGTACAGTTCTTCATATTTCTACACTACGTGATTATCTCATAAGATAAATTCTGAGCCCCAAGTCCACTGGGTAATGGAGGAGCATATGACACCTGAACATGCAGATTGTGGCATGGGAGGAAAAAACCCCTGAGATTCTTGCATCTGGATCTTTTAAAATGGATGTCTGCTTTTTGCCTTGAAGACATTACGGGGAGCAAGAATTCTTATCCTTTGTTCTGGAGAAAGACAATATCTTCCAATACTAAGCAAACTCACTCTTTGCTCCAGATAGAGACATTATCTCTATCTTTCAAAGTTGTTCACTAGACAAACATTCTTGAAATGATAGTTTGGAGAAAAAAACAGTCAATGACTCACTTTTTAAGAAAAACAGAAATGTGAGAGACCCATAGATAACCATCTCCCTACAATTCATTCCTTCTAAACCATCTTGGCTTCTGGCAACTGTTCCCATGAGTACATAACTGCATCAGCCACTATGATCTGACCAACAAAGGCTGGGGCCAAATTCTTTCACTTTGTCTCATACAGAATTTATTTAAGATTAATATCAGTAAGACTTCAAGCAGCAGGATGAGGCTAACTTGCAGGATTGACATCAGTCATGGCCCCCCAAATCCCATGCCCAATAAGTCCCATAAAAATATCTGGCCTACCATGAGCTGAATAAGTCCCATAAAAATATCATGGCCTACCCTCAGAAAACCAGGTTGCTTTCTCCTTAAGTCTCTATTTTGACCTTCCCACAAATTGAAGGCATTAATCTGGGTAACTGGCTGCACAGAAAAAATCTAGATCATCTGGAAAATCTGTCATTTATAACAACACTGAACTGACCAGTGGTTCAGTTTCATTTCAGCTCAATGGCAGGGATAAATTTCATGCCACTTTTTCTAATTAGATTATGTCTATTATAGAGGTCTCCAGGATATATATAATAATGAAGCAGGAATCCCTCCAGAAGCTTCCTCTAGTATTCAACTATGGCTCATTTTGGAGAGGTCTTCACAGTCATCTAAGGGCAAAATGATTTATTGGTGGTGTTTCTTTAAACACTGGAAGGTCATCTTATGACCACCCCTCACGCACAAGTCACCATATTTTGGTAAGGGAAGGAAGGTAATATCTGGCTTCAACACAGAGTATAGTCCCAGAGATGTGTGTGGTGCTTGGAGAAAGAACATGCTATCTCTAGTTGTCCATCTCTGTCAGCAGGACCTACACCAATTAGGAGTATAATCTGACAGTTATTAAATATGGCCTCCCACTGGCTGGTAATGTTTATGATTCCTGCATTTGTTTGAATCCTTGAATCTAGTTCTCAGGCAGGTCTTCCAACCCATCCTATTTGTCCACAGCCCCAGCCAGGTGCCACTTACCTGTCCTATGAAATGACTTACAGCTATAGCAATGGAGAAAGACAAGGACTCCAAAAGGGCTGACAGATGTTTTGTGGTTGGTAGATAAGGTGGGACCATAATCTGATCTTTCCCATAGATTTTTCAGCTAGGTTCCAGGAAAGAGTAATCAAATCATCGTCAGGCCCATGTGACAGGACAGGACAGATCTAGTACTCAGCTCTATTCAAGGTGTTTGCAACAGCTTAGGAGAGCCACGACAGGACATTTTCTTTCATGAATAAAGTGGCAGGGGTGATTATGAAAGACAGAATTCATTAATGCTCACTCTCACTCATACCTTTTGGGGTCTGAAGTGTTCTTTCTCCAGAGAACAGAGATGTTGCTCTCCCTTAAATACCACAAAATCTGTGTATAGCTATAGCCTCATCTTTCTTCTAATCATATCCTACTTGTACCTAGGCTTTTCATACAGAAGGATCAGGTGAAAAAGGGACATGGACATTTTTATAAAACTTACCAAAACCCTATGTCCCCCACTCAGATGTGTGTTGGCCATTGCAGGAGGACACACACCAAGTAGTGTACTCAACCAACTAGTTATTATCTTTATGTTCTAAGACCATGTCAATTTAATAAGATAAGCCACGTAGCTGACCAAAATTAAGTTAGAATTCATTAGGTCCCCTTTTGGCTGGGCTGCCACCAAAAGGGTTACCAACCACGCCATCCTGAGGTGGCCATTAGGGACAAGAAAAATTCATTATGCCTAGACATAGCTCAGAAATCTGAATTTTCGGGCGCCTGGGTGGCCCAGTGGGTTAGGGCCTCTGCCTTTGGTTCGGGTCATGGGATCGAGGCCCGCATCGGGCTCTCTGCTCAGCTGGGAGCCTGCTTCCTCCTCTCTCTCTGCCTGCTTCTCTGCCTACTTGTGATCTCTGCTGTTAAATAAATAAATAAAATCTTAAAAAAAAAAAAAGAAATCTGAATTTTCAAAATAGGTTTATATAAACCCCCCATTTTGTCCTGATCATTATGACAATTATCCAGGAAGTGGCCAAGGGAAGAGGATCCATTTATGTAGAAAGACACATTCAGTGACCAAAGTGTCTTTTTAAACTGTGTGGAGCAGGATGAGGTGAGGGAGTAAAAGTCAGAGAGAAGATTTGAATTCAATTATTTTATGAGGCTATTTTAAAAATCAACAATATCAGATGATTGAGAATGGTCAAGTACATGGAAGATCATCAAAACCTTGCTATCAACTCTAGTTCACTGGCTTCTGTGGTAAGAGTTACATGATTGTCAATCTGCAAATAAACTGGAAAGCTGAAAATCTGACACCTATTAGTAGCCAAAGTTGGCTGATTGGACTGGAAATGCAATAGCATAATCTGTAAAGTGTCAACAATGGTAAGGTACCACTGATAACCCTGAGAGGGGGGTCAAGGGCCAGTTTTAGTCAATCTGCCATAAAGATTCCTACAATCTGCCAGACTATAGTTTTCCAAGTAGCAGAGCAAACATTTAGGCAACAGTTCAAGAATCATTCAATCTATAACTAGGTTCATCAAGGGTAGTAATGCCTAGAGCTATGAGAACTGTCTTATGCTCCGCCCAAAGAGAGAAATAACCACAGACATTTTTTGGTGCTATATGGCTGGTACTGAGGCTGAGGAGCCAGAGTTGCTTATTAGACACTGCCAGGTTTCTGCTCATCTGAATCATCAATGAACTAGGCCCAGATATTTTAGGGGAAGCTCTGTGAATTTAGGGCACCACTCAGGGCACATAGCCAGTAGCTTTCTTTTAGTCTGCAGAGATGATAGAGAGACGATAGGAAGTATTTTATGTGTCCCACTAGCACTTTTCCAGATGTGGCTCTTACTGATCAGAAAAATCCCCCAGGACTTTATGAACATTCATAGTACAAGCATGTGAAACATTAATATCAATTATACATCCAGCAAGGGAAGCCACAACAATGGTACATTGAATTAACCCAAAGGGTCCCATCTACAAGTTCATTTTAACTTCCTTTCCCCATTGCAAATCTTGTCCAAACCCCATTAGTTGAATTTGGGCATCCATTTCCCCACCATGAAACTGTATAGGACAATACAATCCTGCCTGTACTAAACAGAGCTATAAAAATTTGAGTGCTTATCCTCTTCAAAGTTTTTCAGGTTACTAGGATGAATAAATATGGACTTCAGTCCCAGCTGGGGACAAGGAAACTTAAATCCCCCCCCCACAATTATCTTTCTTTGCAAAGCAGCTGAGATCAAGCTAGAGAGGAAAGGAGGAAAAGGAAATGTGGAAGATGAGAGTACTGTTGTTCTATTAAGTAAGGCACATTTACTTTAGGTTTCCAGTGACATGGTGGCTGTTCATGGTTCAACCAAACAAAACTCCAATGTTAGCGGTATACCACAGGCCTTTATCAACCAACTTCATTATCAGTTACATGAATAAATTAGCTTTAGGGACCTTCTGATTTAGTAGCCAGTGACACACTGCTTTGAGATCATTGCTGCCAGGTTTGTACATTTTGATTTCCTTGGAATTGACTTGCACCAGTAGAGAACTATGAATCCATCTTAATCTATGTCATTTTAAAATAAAATCCATCTTAATCTATATCATTTGCTATCCTACTGACAAAATAGTATAGTTTAGGTTCATACCTAGTTTCAACATAAAGGCTAGGGGTGATCCCTGTGGTATCAGAGCTGACTGTGATAATTTACCTAAAATTCCTTGAGTCAGTTTTTATTCTCCAGTGAGTGAATTCCATTGGTATCATTAGCCCAATAAAGGCAGTAAGAGTCCAAAGTCTAGTCAATGTCTCACCTATGGTTTCTTAAGGGAATTTATCTGTCTAGGAAAACTCCCTGAGGGGGCCCAATTTCCCTTATGGCAGCCATGACCCACAAAAAGAAACAAAACAAAACAACGAACAAAAAAACCTTGAGACCTTTTATGGTCATCTCCAAGTGGATCTAAGTTAGTCATGTTAGACTATGGAGAGATTGAGTCACAAAACTGTTAGTTGTTGCCATTTTCTTCTTAACAAGCAGTAAATGACAGCCTTCCCACCCCTTTACCTCTCTAGTAAGCCAGATAATGTTCTAAAATTTCCCTAGGTCCTACCCATACTATTCATGGATTTTCCTTCTTTCAGCCCAGTGTAGTGTACATTCTTTAGTTATTATATGAAATGGGTTGGAAAACTCTAATTATTCAGGATGATTCATAGTACTAGTTGCTAGCTGTTATAGTGGGGCAGACTTAAGACTGACTCCTGTATTGTCAAGGAATCCTTCCCCTTCACCATAGAGGAAGAGTTAGCAACAATCAGGCCACCATTCATACATCTGTCTATGAGAGTAGTTCTTGGTACCTGGCCTACAAACAACTCCCTAACATTTCCTTATTAATAGATAATTTAAAAAAAGGATCATTTACTGCCAGACTGGCCATACAGTTTGGCTGCTCTGTTTACTATTGATTCCTATGGGTTTCCCTCAAATACCATTAGTTGCCCCATAAGGCCCTAACATTTCCTCTTCCAGAAAGTGTGTCTTTGTCAGTATCCCACCACCAAATTGTATAAAACTGTGAAGGGTCTGAGATTTTACTCTATTCGGGAGCTAACAAGTTAGCCTGCCACAGTTTTATAAGTCCCCATCATAGATGTCAGAAATCTTTTTCCAAGTCAAAGAACTTAATTACTCATAGCACAGCAACCAGCATGAAAATCAACATAGATTGTACTGAGGCACTGAGACCAAGTTCTCACAGAGCAAACCAAAGAGGGCTAGAAGATAACTGCACATGCAATGGGTTGTGCTCCAGGAGATGAACTCTGAAGTTGGGAACCCAAATATTTTATAATGGATAGTAAGCATGCCTGACTATGCCCTGGAAGGAGACATTATTTTCATTATACCAGACAGCAACCACAGCTGCCTCTTCTTCTGGAGGGAAATACCATTTCTATCTTCCAAGTCTGTTTCCATACAAACATCCTTAAAATTTTCATCTAAAACAAAGGCTTTTCTCCCAAGACACAGAGAAACATGAAAGACCCCTGGGTATTTTCTCTCATCTCCTCTCTACACACTCCACCAGAGCTCAGGAACCAGGCACCTAATTCCAAGACTCAGAATGCTGAGATCTATCTCATCTCACCACAGTTAATAAATCCTCTAGATCATAAACATTTCCAAGAATTCCTGTTCTATTAGCTTAAAAATCAAGGCATTCAAATCAAAGTATTTTATACTTTGTACATTCATGTACAAAGAATTCATGTACAACATGTACAACATGAATTCTTATTCATGTACAAAGAATTCATGTACAACATGTACATTCATGTACAACATGAATTCTTATTCACTTTTCCAGTTTCCTTACTTCTTTTCACTCCTCTTACCCTTTCCGTGGAAAATGTTTCTTACTTGATAGATTATATTCCTAAAATTAAATACTGTTTTAATAAATAAAATAGATTCAATTTTATTAAATGTTTTACTTAGTATGTTTAGAACATGAAATAAGTAAAGCAGAGAGAGTCAATTATCATATGGTTTCACTTATTTGTGGAGCATAACAAATAGCATGGAGGACATGGGGAGTTAGAGAGGAGAAGGGAGTTGGGGGAAATTGGAAGGGGAGGTGAATCATGAGAGACTATGGACTCTGAAAAACAATCTGAGGGGTTTGAAGTGGCGGGGGGGTGGGAAGTTGGGATACCAGGTGGTGGGTATTATAGAGGGCACGGATTGCATGGAGCACTGGGTGTGGTGAAAAAATAAAGAATACTGTTATGCTGAAAATAAATTAATTAATTAAAAAAAAAGAACATGACTAGCAAAAAACCAAACAAACCAAAGAAACAGCAAAAAAACCCAAACTCCTTTATTCCAGACAGCAATATGAAAACCTAGAAAAATATAGGCTGAACTCAAATTAAGTAAAGATGGAGACAATATTGTTAACGTTATGAGAAAGGAAGATTTACAATGTGCATAGGACTTAGAATTGTGATTTCCCCTCAAAAATGAGAATTGCATTATAGGATGAAGTTGAGGAGTGAGAAGTCTGCCTCCTATTTCATTTAGTTGATTAAGTTTTAGAGAGGAGATAAGAGTTCAATTCAGTAACTCTAAGATACATTGTTTCAGCCCCTTACCTTAATAGCTTTAGTCAGGTTCTATGTAAGGTGCTTATAGAAAAAGATGATGGAAAAACAGAGTTTTGGTATAAGATCAGAGCAAATGTCAGGATATTTACAGCAGAATGCACTAATGGTTCAAATTAATTCATTCTAACATGATGCACTTAGGCTATGTCTAGCTCAGCCACAGGAAAACATTCAAAGTCTAGAGATACATATATCCAGCAAAGCATGATCACAAAAAAATATTCTTTAGAAAATAAACTGAGGGTAAGTTTCCCCTCATCATCCTAAAGTATATTGTATTCTTTTTCTAAAAGCATACTGTATTGTAATTTAGAGAATTAAAAAAAAAATCCCAACTAGTTAATATCAACCACTTGTCTTTTGTCAAACTACCCATGAATAGGATTCCCATTTACAGAATAACAAGGCTCTAGAATAATCCTTTTGCAGGTTTTTTTTTTATAATGAAGTATTAACATTTCTGAGATGCATATATGACTTTAGGAATGCTTCCTATTTCTTTAACAATGAGACATCTCAGCATTTACTGACAGTGAGGTGGAAAGAATTACATTTTACACCATAAAAGTTGCTTTCTTTTCTAGAATGCAAGTGATATGAAAGGTGAGGTGTCTGACATGTCCTTTAAAGATACAAGGACAGAAAATCATGCCATTTCCCTCTAATTTTAATTGTTCTAGTCAGCAACAATTTTCCAGCTTCCTGACAAGGAAGGGAAAAAATGGTAAATTAAGTTCTTATGTACAAACCTGTTCAAGGACCAGAATTCTCCTGCCTTCATATAGAAACCCCTGGATCATCACAGGGTTTACTTGAGTTCCAGGGAGAAAACTATTCAAACTTATGCCTGGATTGCACAGGTGATCCCATCTGTCAGTCTTTCGAGACCCTTTCTGCTCTCTCTGGCCTTAATTGTTCTTTATTTTTTCTATTGGCAAGAGAGCAGTAGTCAAGGCAAGCTGGGAACCAGAGTGTTATCAACTTGTTTGTGATGCTTTATTACCTGGCTTTCTGCTAAGCTCCAATAACAAGGAAAGGTGGTATTGGCCTGTTAATAATTAATAGCACCCAGTGCAAATGAAGTACTTCTGTCATAGGGCTTCATCAGTAAGGTCACAGTACAATAGGGGTTGCAGGTTCTGTAAGCATGAGTGGTATTTGCATATGTCAGAACAGACCATGCATGCTAACAGTACAAACACTTCACATCTGCTTCTGTTTACTCCCATGCTAACACCCCAAAGTACAGGAGTCCTGTGTTAATTGCTCAGTTACATACAGACTGTTGATGTGTTCTCCACAGAGCTTTTCATAAGTGCACTGTTGCAAATAAACTGCTAATGACTTTGCTTATTCCAGCCAACCTTTTAAGGAAATCTACAACATACCCGCAGATTAATGATTCCTCTATTTAGCAATGTGTCTTGTGACTAGGTTTGCATAGAGGCAGTATCAATTAAGTAGCAATTATCTGCAAAGTGGAAAAAAAGAGGGAAGATATAAATAAGTAATGACTGTGATGCTAAAATCTCTGAGAACAAATAGAATTGAACTCTGAGGCAAGGGCACCGACTAGTGAACATTTTCCCCCATCTTTTCTCATACCTAAACCCCATAGAGTCCTCAGGAGAACCAAAATGAGAATAGACACTTAAGTTCTTAAGTAATTTTTCATATTTGATTTTCAAGACGACCACTAATTTGAAACAGCCAAGAAACAAGAAAATGGGGCTGAACATAAACATCATTAACAAGATAGTTTATTAAAAAAGAAAAGAAAAAATTGCCTCTATAAATGTTTAGTTTATGAAAGGACCTGACTGAAACATACAGGATTTTCTATGTGTCTTATCAACAGAAGTCAGCACAGAATCTCAATTTATCTCTCTAATCTTGTCAATGAATGGTAGTACCTCAAAAGACTTAATTTGGAAAATTCTGCATTATCTGGCTTTAAAGAAAAAGACCAAGCTGTGTTCTGAGGCTATGCGTAATACCTAGATTGTTGGGGTTAGTAACAAACTTTATAAAATCTACTTTTATTTACTAATCTTGGTTTGTAACAACCAAATGGTTCTTTCAGCTCAGGCGCATCTCAGGAGATAGGGAGGCAGAGAGAGACCACGGAGTCCATGCAGGGAAAAGGATGGGGCCATTTGGCTATGGTCCTTATTAACAAAAATGGTTTTGACCCCTCTCCCCCCCCCCCAACAACAATGGACTGGGAAGAATGAATTAAAGCAGAAAGTCAAATGTTTTAAGATTTCTCCAGATGATCTAGAGCCCAACAGTTCCTTTGATACCTTTTTTCCCCTCAAGGCTGACGAGGATAGGTCAAACAAAACAAAACAAAACAACAACAACAACAACAAAGGAAAAGAAAAAAGAAATAATCTATAGCAATCATATTTTCTAAATTCTAAATGAAGACCAGCGGTTTGACAAATATATATATGGAGAAAGACAATTAGAAATGTGAATGGAATTGGCTAGAAAATGGTTAGATTCCGTGATAAAAATACCCAGTAAAACAGAAGTTTATGGAACAACGAAGTATATTTTGCTGCAACATTCCATTCCTAACTAAAGCTCCCAGCTGCTGGGCTGCTCTGCTCCATCTGGTAAGCCAGGAATTGTGGAGGCCACTGAATATACCACCCAGATTTTCTTAAAGAAAACCTGCTGTGAGACTAGCTGTTGTACCTTCAGATCTGCCCAGACATTCATGTTGTGGCCACCCTAGTGCACAGGCTACTCCCAGTCAATGAATAAGTGTGACAGGGGCACGAGAACCAGGACATTTTTGTCCAGCACAAGACTCCTCTAATGAGAAATTTTGTTCAAGGACTCCATATTCTCTTGACTGAGACTTCTCAGAGATGCTCTGCAGTCTGGAGCACACCCCCCCTCCTTCTCCTTCCTTCCTCCTCTCCATCCAGAGTATCAGAACTACTCTATCTATCTATCTATCTATCTATTCATTTATTTATACTATTAGCCCAAAGTCTCTCCTCACATCTCCTTCGCCCTCTCCCCTTTACATTTCACAAATGTTCCCTTTAATATTTGCTGTAAGTTCAGGCTCATATAAGTGCATTCTTTTCTTTTTTTTTTTTTTAATTTATTTTTTATTTATTTTCAGCATAACAGTACTCATTATTTTTGCACCACACCCAGTGCTCCATACAATATGTGCCCCCCGTAATACCCACCACCTGGTACCCCAACCTCCCATCCCCCACCCCTTCAAAACCCTCAGATTGTTTAGTAATTGAGAAGTTTTTGAACAACTGGAGGTACCTATTCCCTTATCTGAAACTCTTTGGGCCAAATATGTTTCTGAATTCAGAATATAGTGCATCCTGCAGCAGCTGGGTGATTTAGTCAGTTAAGTGTCCAACTCTTGATTTCAGTTCAGGTCTTGATCTCATCAGGGTCACTGAGATTTAGCGTGGAGGCTGCTTAAGATTTGTTTTCCCCCTCTGCCTCCCCAGCTCCTCTGCTCACAGGCACACGTGTTTTTTCTCTCTCTCTTTCTCTCTCAAAAAGAGAGAAAGAGAGAGAGAGAGAGAAAGAATATGGTGCATCTACTTTATATTATATACTGAACCCCATTAGGGATACTCCACAGTAACTATGCAGCAAAACCCAAACATGCATACAAAGTAGGAAAATAGAGGCTATGTGATTGTACATAAATATAGGTCAATTTTTGCCAAAAATACATCTAGATCATGCCAGGAATTATTTCTAAATATATTACAAAACAAATAAACAAAAAAAAAAAAGTGAAGGTTTTTGGTTTTCAGAACTTTATGGATGTGAGAATTATGAACTATTTATCGTTTTTGCTATTACTAATTTCATTTACTATCAGATTCATAATTTCTCCCTCTTTATATTATTCATCTATTAGATCCTAATCCAATGGTTCTCAAGCTTCAATATCAATAAGGATCTCCTACAGGTAGTTTCAAGTCCCAAATTTTTATTCAATAGGTCTAGTGTAAGGCCTAGAAAACTGTATTTTAACAAGCTGGTCAACCCCATCCTCGCCTATGACCCTGATACAGAAAATCTGGAGATTCAAACTTTGAAAATACTGTTCTAGACTGTGAGTTCACTTCTTACTCTGGTAAACTATTAATAGCACCAGTTCCAGGTTTAATCTCATGGGTTTTTGAGGCCCATTGTTTTTTAAACATAGAACCAGCTAACTAGCTTATTCTCGTATTCTCCCTTTGACTGTAGCTCGAGTTTTGCAGGTAGGTCATACAGCCATTCACTTCCTAATGTGGAAGTGAATAACTCTTCAGGGATATTTACCTTAGAATGACATGAGTCAGCTTTTTTTTTTTTTTTTTTTTTTTTACTGAAATAGAGCTGAATAGTTTCTACTTATTTTTGAGTATCTGTCTCACCAGAGTATCAGCTTTGAGCTTATAGAATTATGCAGGGGTGTACCTGTTCCCATGGTAGTTGGATTCTAAGGATGGAAAACTATACATAAGTATAATGGGTAAATGAATCCACAACAGGAACACAATAGGAATAGCAAGATGACTGGCATAAAATGTATTTGTAAGTGCACTCTCAACTCAGTACTACTTTTAGCTTGGTTCTCTAGCAGGACCAGTTTTCTTTTGAGCTAGTAAAACAGTTGTATTTCTAAAGGCTCCTTTCCCTTTCCAAAGATATTCTTGTTTCTATTCTAAGTTGAGTGCTTCCAGAAACTGGAGACTAATCAGAGACTGTAATGGGATATGTTAAGAAGACAGGTTAAGGAAAAAAAACAATGTCTGTAAAAGGGTCTAGGTATTTGTTTGGGTAATATGTTTACTGCCAACAAATATTTGTTCACCTCTGATTTGGAATTTAAATTCCTCTGCTGGGGTGCCTGCGTGGGGCTCAGTGGATTAAGCCTCTACCTTCTACTCAGGTCATGATCTCAGGGTCCTGGGATCAAGCCCCACATCAGGCTCTCTGCTCAGGGGGAGCCTGCTAAGCCCTGCCTCTCTGCCTACTTATACTCTCTCTCTCTGTCAAATAAATAAATAAAATCTTAAAAAAAAAGTCCTTTGCTAAAAGCAGCTTGAATGGTCATTAATATTAATATTAATATTAATAAGGGGAAACACAAGAAAACACCCAAGTCCAAAAGCATCCTTTTAAATTACATGAATACCATTATTTCTACAGGTTTCATGACTATCAAACTGGGGAATATGACATTTTGCTAGACTTTAACTGGAATTAGAGGTTAAATGAGGTCTATATCCCGGGAATCAATTTTAAGAAAATGTTAGAAGCAGCTAGTAATTTTTATGCTAAAATAAGCAGAGACATTATGGTATAGAAGACGAAGTTTGTGTGCTTGAATTAGTAAAGCACACTCTTATTAAGAGATACCATAAACGAAAATGCCTTTTTAGACTAAGACCTCATAACCTACAGAGGTCTGTCTTCTTTCTCAGTGATTCAGGGTAAGCTGGTGGGAAAGTTTAGAAAACAGTACAGTTGATTGTGACATGTGTGGTTAGGTATTTCCTGTAAAGCATGTAAACGTGCGTACTTTATTATTCTAGTGCCTGCTCCTGCATTCTCCATCTCAGCTTGCAATATATGGAGTTGAAAGCTGTATGAAAATCATGTTTTAGTTGTGCTACCAAGGATATGCAACAGGATGTTAAAATTGAACTATTTCTGACTCTGTTTTGGCTAAAGCCCCAAGACAATATTTGCCAACTATTCCACATTCTAAAGTTAGACCACCTATGTAGGACTTGCAAAGAAATACAGGAAATAGAGAAGGAACCCACAAGGCCCTTTCCCCCTTCAGGTAACAACCTATATAGTGGGGGCTGAGGAGAAGCTCTAACTTAGATGAAGTCTGACCTTACATGGACTAGACATTTTAATTGCTGAAATGAGACTTTCCTTTGTGGCGAGAGGTGATCAGAGGACTTTTTATTACCTAAGAGTGACCAAAAAGTCACAGGATTTCCTCTCTATTTCATCTGAGTAGCAGAGCAAATAACCCTACAGAGTGGGTCTGAATGGGCAGTGGAAGGAAAATAAAGTTTTTTTTCTTTTTGACTATATGCCTGTGCCTGGGACATGAATCAGGAAGAAAGAAGCAGTATAAGAAAACATTTAAATTTTCTATTGATTCTTTTCTTTGTGTTTGTTGGCTTTAAGGAGTTATAATGCTTGCTTTTATGAACCTTAATTTTTTTACCAAAACAGGACTTTTCCTTCCCACTGTTCAACACATTCTCTGCTTACCTCTGTTACATGTCATGAACTCATTTGCCATTCAATGCTGTTCTTGGTGTTCATTTTATCCATATTTCACTTGCTTTAAAATACTGGAATGATATTGTGTATCATCTTCTATGGGTTCCATCCATATTTTCCCATTTGATGATGCTGGGATAACTTTCAGATTTCATGGGAAATGTCTCCCAATTTCTAGAAAAACCTTAAGCAGAAAACAGCACAGAAAATTACATTGTAAAGAACAGACAAATAAATAAATACTGGTTATAACTTCACCCCAAAAAGTGTTTATCACTGGGTCTACAAATTCCTGACCTGATTACCAGTTTACTTAAGCAGGAGAAATAGACTAGAATCCAGGATATATAAATCAATCCAGTCCTCTTATTATAAGAATGCTACCTTCCAGATCATAGGACATTTTTCCAAAGTGAGTAAAGAAAATTCGTTTTACCATGATGGAAATATTTTTTTCTAAGACTTCTAAGAAGTCTTAATTATATGAGAATTATCTTATTCCCTAACACCACAGACACAGATTCACACTGAGATACTTGCTGAAAGTTAAATTTCAAATATTGAGAGATGTTAAAAAAAATGGATCTTGAGAACATGCTAATGATAGGTACAGATATTTATTGAGCACCTATTAAGTGTTAGGCACTGCACAGGATTCTGGCCACATGCTGATAATGAATGGATGATTCCTGATCTTAGATGCTCAAAGGGTAGAAAAGAAAATATACATAAGTAAATTAATACTTAGAATTATACATAAATAAGAAGATATATAAACGATACAATGAGATAGGACCATAGGAAAGAAGGTTATCTCTGTAAGGAAGTCAGGGGGCCTCCTGGTCAAAGGTCAAATCAGCAATGGCTTTTGAAGAACAGACCAGGAGAGGAAGGGAACCTTAAGTAGAAAAACAGAAAGTGCAGACTTCCACACCCAAAGCAGTGTGGTATATTCAAGAATCCCACTAGCAGGACAGAA
Organism: Mustela putorius furo; assembly: GCF_011764305.1. Lineage (NCBI taxonomy): Eukaryota > Metazoa > Chordata > Mammalia > Carnivora > Mustelidae > Mustela > Mustela putorius. Next base: position 71,159,661 of record NW_025421998.1, on the reverse strand, counting down.
TAGCTGGAACGTTAAGTGGACGTGGATAAGAGTGATTAGGTCCAGTAAAGGAGCCTAAGGTGGTGGGAAAGGACAGGTCATGAAAGAACTTCGCTAAGGAACTTCATCTTGAAAGCAATAGGAAGTCAGTTAAGGATTTTATGTGCATGAGAGAGATGAGCAGATCAGTGATTTAAAAGAATTCATGTAGCTAAAAATAAGACATGAAGTAGAGGGTAGGGAAACTTGCACATAAAAAGAAACCAGATGCCTAGGGGCAGAGGAAGTAGAGAGAGGAGAAGAAGAAGAAAGAGATTTTAGAAGGAGAAAGGGAGGGAAAGAAAGAGGGAAAAGAGGAAAGGAGAGAGTGAGCTGTGAACAAGAAGAAAGATGGGAAATTGTAATTCAATTAAAGAAATAACTTGCTCGAAATTTTGAAACTTAGGTGTAGTAGGCAGAATAATGCCTTCCTCCCTTGCCCCAAGAGGTTCCATCCTAAACACTGGAACCGATAAATATGTTACCTTATTTGGTGAAAGGGACTTCTATGTAATTAAGTTAAGGATTTACAAATGGGGAAATCAGCTTGGATTGGCCAGGTGGGCCCACTGTAATCACAATTTAGTCACTTCAAAGTCTTCTCTGAGTGTTCTCACATCTGAGTCAGTTGACATCATTAGGTCTTGGAAAGTTTTTATATTTTTCTGTTTTGGGGGGCATTATTTCTTAAAATTGAGTTCCAGACTAGTTATGTATGGAAGAATACTAGAAACCAAGGTAAATAATCTTTATGTTCAGAAATTGTTCATCTCTCCTTTCATCAGGTGGTTAAACTGGGCTTGATTCAATGTGTTCAGTAGTTTACCTGGATTTCCTTGCACCTGCTTCAAATTATTCCAGTGGTAGACACCTACACCCTGTGTTTAGTGTAGGGGCTGTGGTTGCCCAAAGAGTTTCCTGTATACCCGTGTCACCCATTTCTCTCCTTGCTCTTGCCCTCCAAAGATAGAGTCCGTTGTTGCTTGTTACTCAAGTGCTAGTGTGTGGCTCTATGGAGGAAGTGGTGCTTTCTACGTGGCCTCCATCCTCAGTGTTACACAGGGCTGTACCTTGGAGTCTTAGGATAGGGCTTTTGCAGTGTTGTAGTTCCCCTTCCAGTGGCAGACAACTCCCTCCTTCTTAGTTATAACAGAATGCTGTAGGGTAGGTGGCTTATAAACAGCAAGTAGTTATTTCTGACTGTTCTGGAGGCTTGGAAACCCCAAATTAAGTTGCCGGCAGATTCAGTGTCTGGTCAGGAATTGTTTCCTATTTCACAGATGGCTGTCTTTTTACTGTGTCCTCACCTGGGGGTGTGGGCAAAAGAGTGCTCTGGGGTCTCTTTGATATGGGTGCTAGTTCCATTTATGAGGTTGTACCCTCATGATCTAATCATTCCTCACAGGCCCCACCTCCAAATTCTCTCACAATGGGTATTAAAATTTCAAGATAGGAATTTTGAGGGGACACAAGCATTTGGTCTACAGCATCCTTCACATAGCATAGGTTCGGCAGAGGGCGGGCAGGCAGAATTCCTTCTTATCTATAGCAGCCTGTCTTCTATCAGTGGGCATTTAGCAAGCATAACTTTCCCAGCAGACTTAGGCATTTTTTTGTACCAGTGCAGGATCCTGGGCATAAGTTTATTTTCTGCTTCCCTTCTAGCAAAAGATGGTTTTCCCTAAGATCAAAGGAGGATGTCTGGAGAGAGATCACATTTTCTACCCTCTTCACACTCAATTGCAGCTGAATTATTCCCCAAACAGGGAGTGAAGAGATTTTCTTGCCTTGCCCAGCAGTAACCACTGGGTTTTTAAGTACAATTGACCCTTGAACAATGTAGGGGTTAGGAGCACTGATCCCCATGCAGCCAAAAATATGCATGTAACTTTTGACTCCCCCCAAATCTAACTACTAATAGCCTATTGTTGACCAGAATCCTTATCAATAATATAAACAGTTGATTAACACATATTTTGTACATTGTATATACATACCTATATATATTTATACACACACAAAAATATTCTCACAATAAAGTAAGCTAAGGAAAATGTTATTTAAAAAATCATAAGAAGGGGAGGAGTTAAGATGGTGAAGTAGGAGGCTGAGACAACATCAGGTAGCAGGAGATCAGCTAGATAGCTTATCTAACCATTGCGAACACCTACAAATCCAACGGGAAATCAAAGAGAAGAAGAGCAACAATTCTAGAAACAGAAAATCGATCACTTTCTGAAAGGCAGGACTGGCGGAGAAGTGAATCCAAAGCGCGGGAAGATAGACCGGGGAGGGGCCGGCTCCCGGCAAGCGGTGGAGCAATGGAGCACAAAATCAGGACTTTTAAAAGTCTGTTCCGCTGAGGGACATCACTCCAGAGGCTAAACCGGGGGGAAGCCCATTCAGGGTCAGCGTAATCCCAGGTCCCATGGGGTCACAGAAGGACCGGGGGTGTCTGAGTATCGCAGAGCTCACGATACTCAGGTATTAGAGCGGGGGAAGCCCGCTACAGAGACAGAGCCGAGGAGTGAGCTCTCAACTCGGGGTTACCTTGAACCGGTTGCAGGCTCGATGAGCTCAGAGCGCAGCCGGAGGCCAGGGAGACAGAGTAATTGAGCACTTTTTCTCCAAGCATGACCAGAGGCCAAGGAGACAGCAGCAATTGGACGCTTTTCTCTGAGGGCGCACTGAGGAGCGGGACCCGGAGCTCTCGGCTCCTCCAGGCCAGAGATTGGGAGGCCACCATTATTATTCCTGTCCTCCAGAACTCTACGGAAAGCATTCAGGGAACAAAAGCTCCCGAAAGCGAACCCGAGCAGATTACTTAGCCTGGCCCCTGATAAGGGTGGGGCAATTCTGCCTCCAGCAAAGACACTTGAGAATCACTACAACAGGCCCCTCACACCGAAGATCAACAAGAAACCCAGCCAAGACCAACTTCACTCATTAAGGAGAACAGCAGAATTCCAGAGGAGGAGAAAGCAAATCTTATCTGGACAAAATGACAAGGTGGAAAAACCCACCACAAAAAAAAAAAAAATAACAAGAGGCAGTACTGAAGGCTGGGGACCTAATCAATATGGACATTGGTAATATGACAGATCTAGAGTTCAGAAGGACAATTCTCAAGGTTCTAGCTAGGCTCGAAAAAGGCATAGAAGATATTAGAGAAACCCTCTCCAGAGAGATAAAAGCCCTTTCTGGAGAAATAAAAGAACTAAAATCTAACCAAGTTGAAATAAAAAAAGCTATTAATGAGGTGCAATAAAAAATGGAAGCCCTTACTGCTAGGATAAATGAGGCAGAAGAAAGAATTAGTGACATAGAAGACCAAATGACAGAGAATAAAGAAGCTGAGCAAAAGAGAGACAAACAAATACTGGACCACAAGGAGAGAATTCGAGAGATAAGTGACACCCTAAGATCACACAACTTTATAATAATTGGGATTCCAGAAGAATAAGAAAGAGAGAGGGGAGCAGAAGGTATATTGGAGAGAATTATTGCAGAGAATTTCCCTCATATGGCAAAGGGAACAAACATAAAAATCCAGGAGATGCAAAGAACGCCCCTCAAAATCAATAAAAATAGGTCCATACCCTGTCACCTGATAGTAAAACTTACAACTCTTAGTGACAAAGAGAAAATCCTGAAAGCAGCCTGGGACAAAAAGTCTGTAACATACAAGGGTAAAAACATTAGATTGGCAGCAGACTAATCCACAGAGACCTGGCAGGCCAGAAAGAACTGGTATGATATATTCAGAGCACTAAATGAGAAAAACATGCAGCCAAGAATACTATATTCAGTTAGGCTATCATTGGAAATAGAAGGAGAGATAAAAAGCTTCCAGGACAAACAAAAACTGTAAGAATTTGTAAACACCAAACCAGCTCTACAGGAAATATTGAAAGGGGTTCTCTAAGCAAAGAGAGACCCTAAAAGTAGTAGATCAGAAAGAAACAGAGACAATATACAGTAACAGTCACCTTATAGGTGATACAATGGCACTAAATTCATATCTCTCAATAGTTATCCTGAATGTTAATGGGCTAAATGCCCCAATCAAAAGACAGAGGGTATCAGAATGGATAAAAAAACAAAACCCATCAATATGCTGCCTATAAGAAACTCATTTTAGACCCGAAGACACCTCCAGATTTAAAGTGAGGGGGTGGAAAACAATGTACCATGCTAATGGACATCAGATGAAAGCTGGGGTGGCAATCCTTATATCAGATCAATTACATTTTTAAGCCTAAGACTATAATAAGAGATGAGGAAGGACACTGTATCATATTCAAAGGGTCTGTCCAACAAGAAGACCTAACAATTTTAAATATCTATGCCCCTAACATGGGAGCAGCCAATTATATAAACTAATTGATAACAAAATCAAAGAAATACATCGACAATAATACAATAATAGTAGGGGATTTTAACACTCCCCTTACTGAAATGGACAGATCATCTAAACAAAAGATCAATAAGGAAATAAAGGCCTTAAATGACACACTGGACCAGATGGACATCACAGATACATTCAGAACTTTCCATCCCAAAATAACAGAATAAACATTCTTCTCTAGTGCACATGGGACATTCTCCAGAATAGATCACATCCTGGGTCATAAATCAGGTTTCAACTGGTATCAAAAGATTGGGATTATTCCTTGCATATTTTCAGAGCATGCTCTGAAGCTAGAACTCAAACACAAGAGGAAATTTGGAAAGAACCCAAATACATGGAGACTAAACAGCATCCTTCTAAAAAATGAATGGATCAACCATTCATTGGAAATTAAAGAAGAATTGAAAAAATTCATGGAAACAAGTGATAATGAAAACACAACGGTTCAAAATCTGTGGGACACAACAAAGGCAGTCCTGAGAGGAAAATATATAGCAGTACAAGAAACAAGAAAGGTCTCAAATATACAACCTAACCCTACACCTAAAAGAGCTGGAGAAAGAACAAGAAAGAAAGCCTAAACCCAGCAGGAGAAGAGAAATCATAAAGATCAGAGCAGAAATCAATGAAATAGAAACCAAAAAAACAATAGAACAAATCAATGAAACTAGGAGCTGGTTCTTTGAAAGAATTAATAAAATTGATAAACCCCTGGCCAGACTTATCAAAAAGAAAAGAGAAAGGACCCAAATAAATAAATTCATGAATGAAAGAGGAGAGATCACAACTAACACCAAAGAAATACAAACAATTATAAGAACTTACTATGAGCAACTCTATGCCAGCAAATTTGACAATCTGGAAGAAATGAATACATTTCTAGAGACATATAAACTACCACAACTGAAGAAGGAAGAAATAGAAAACCTGAACAGACCCATAACCAGTAAGGAGATTGAAACAGTCATCAAAAATCTCCAAACAAACAAGAGTATGGGACCAGATGGCTTCCCAGGGGAATTCTACCAAACATTTAAAGAAGAATTAATTCCTATTCTCCTGAAACTGTTCCAAAAAATGAAAATGGAAGGAAAACTTCCAAACTCATTTTATGAGGCCAGCATCACCTTGATCCCAAAACCAGACAAGGATATCATCAAAAAAGAGAATTACAGACCAATATACTTGATGAACACAAATGCAAAATTTCTCACCAAAATACTGGCCAGTAGTATCCAACAGTAAATTAAAAGGATTATTCACCACGACTAAGTGGAATTTATTCCAGGGCTGCAAGGTTGGTACAACATCTGCAAATCAATCAATGTGATACAATGCATTAATAAAAGAAAGAACAAGAACCATATGATACTCTCAATAGATGTTGAAAAAGCATTTGACAAAGTGCAGCATCCCTTCCTGATTAAAACTCTTCAAAGTGTAGGGATAGAAGGCACATACCTCGATATTGTCAAAGCCATCTATGAAAAACCCACCGCAAATATCTTTCTCAATGGAGAAAAATTGAAAGCTTTTCTGCTAAGGTCAGGAACATGGCAGGGATGTCTGTTATCACCACTGCTATTCAACCTAGTACTAGAAGTCCTAGCCTCAGCAATCAGACAACAAAAAGAAATTAAAGGCATCCAAATCAGCAAAGAAGTCGTCAAACTATCACTCTTTGCAGATGATATGATACTATACGTGGAAAACCCAAAAGGTTGCACTCCAAAACCGCTAGAACTTGTACAGGAATTCAGTAAAGTGTCAGGATATAAAGTCAATGCCCAGAAATCAGTTGCATTTCTTTACACTAACAACAAGACAGAAGAAAGAGAAATTACAGAGTCAATCCCATTTACAATTGGACCCCAAACCATAAGATACCTAGGAATAAACCTAACCAAAGGCAAAGAATTTATACTCAGAAAATTATAAAGTACTCATGAAAGAAATTGAGGAAGACACAAAGAAATGGAAAAATGTTCCATGCTCCTGGATTAGAAGAACAAATATTGTGAAAATGTCTATTCTACCTAAAGCAATCTACACATGTAATGCAATCCCTACTAAAATACCATCCACTTTTTTCAAAGAAATAGAACAAATAATCCTAAAATTCATATGGAACCAGAAAAGACCTCAAATAGCCAAAGGAATATTGAAAAAGAAAGCCAAAGTTGGTGGCATCATAATACCAGACTTCAAGCTCTATTACAAAGCTGTCATCATCAAGACAGTATGGTACTGGCACAAAAACAGACACATAGATAAATGGAACAAAATAGAGAGTCCAGAAATAGACGCTCAACTCTATGGTCAACTAATCTTCGACAAAGCAGGAAGGAATGTCCAATGGAAAAAAGACAGCCTCTTCAACAAATGATGCTGGAAAAATTGGACAGCCACATGCAGAAAAAATGAAATTGGACTATTTCCTTACACCGCACATGAAAATAGACTCAAAATGGATGAAGGATCTCAATGTGTAATGTAAAAGGAATCCATCAAAACCCTTGAGGAGAACACAGGCAGCAACCTCTTTGACCTCAACCACAGCAACTTCTTCCTAGGAGCATTGTCAAAGGCAAGGGAAGCAAGGGCAAAAATGAACTATTGGGATTTCATCAAGATCAAAAGTTTTTGCACAGCAAAGGAAACAGTTAACAAAACCAAAAGACAACTGACAGAATGGGAGAAGATATTGCAAACGACATATCAGATAAAGGGCTAGTTCCAAAATCTATAAAGAGCTTAGCAATCTCAACACCCAAAGAACAAATAATCCAGTCAAGAAATGGACAGAGGACATGAACAGATATTTCTGCAAAGAAGACATCCAGATGGCCAACAGACACATGAAAAAATGCTCCACATCACTCAGCATCAGGGAAATACAAATCAAAACCACAGTGAGATACCACCTCACACCAGTCAGAATGGCTAAAATTTACAAGTCAAGAAATGACAGATGCTGGCAAGGATGCGGAGAGGGGAACCCTCCTACACTGTTGGTGGGAATGCAAGCTGGTGCAACCACTCTGGAAAACAGTGTGGAAGTTCCTCAAAAAACTGAAAATAGAGCTACCCTATGACCCAGCGATTGCACCCTGGTATATATCCTAAAGATACAAACGTGGTGTTCTGAAGGGACACGTGCACCTGATTGTTTATAGTAGCAATGTCCACAATAGCTAAACTGTGGAAAGCACCTAGATGTCCATCAGCAGATGAATGGATAAAGAAGAGGTGGTATAGGGGCGCCTGGGTGGCTCAGCGGGTTAAGCCGCTGCCTTTGGCTCGGGTCATGATCTCAGGGTCCTGGATCGAGTCCCGCATCGGGCTCTGTGCTCAGAGGGAGCCTGCTTCCCTCTATCTCTCTCTGCCTGCCTCTCTGTCTACTTCTGATTTCTCTCTGTCAAATGGATAAATAAAATCTTAAAAAAAAAAAAAAGAAGAGGTAGTATATATGTACAATGGAATACTATGCAGCCATCAAAAGAAATGAAATCTTGCATATGCGATGATGTGGATGGAACTAGAGGGTATTATGCTTAGTGAAATAAGTCAATTGGAGGAAGACAACTACCATATGATCTCCCTGATATGAGGAAGTGGAGATGCAATGTGGGGGTTTTGGGGGGGTAGGAAAAGAAAAAATGAAAGAAGATGGGATTGGGAGAGAGACAATCCATAAGAGACTCAATCTCAAAAAACAGACTGAGGGTTGCTGGGGGAGGGGGGATGGGAGACGGTGGTGGGGATATGGACATTGGGGAGGGTATGTGCTATGATGAGTGCTGTGAAATGTGTAAACCTGGTGATTCACAGAACTGTACACCTGGGGATAAAAATACATTATATGCTTATTTAAAAAATTTTTAAAAATTAATTTCTGGAAAGTCTGCATTAAAAAATTATAAGGAAAAGAAAATACACTTACAGTACTGTACATTTACTTGTTGAAAAAAAAATTCAAGTATAAGTAGAAGCACAGATTTCAAAACTATGGCTGTTCAAGAGTCACCTGTAGTGTATACCATTTCTGCCTATATTCTACTGGCCTGTACCCAGTCAGTAAATTACAACTATCTTGAAAGGGGAGAGCTGGGAAATGTAGTTTCCTGTGTACACAAGAGAAAAATGAAACGGTGAGATAAACATGTAGACATTGTTTCATTCTTGCCTAGATAAGGGAGAGGGCCTAAATTGAGGACTCCCCAGTTTTCAATCTCCTTAGCTTTCTAACCATGACTCTGGATAGTCTGGCATCTGTCTACATCTCCAGCTTTATTTTCTCCCACATCCCACACATATCCTGTGGTGCAGGATAACTGTTTTCACTTATCTAAAATACTGTGCTCTCTTAAGCTCTTTCCATATGCTCCTCCCCCTTTCTTCACTGAGTTTTCCTGTCTACATCATAATTACAGGGAATATTCTCCAGCCTTTCTTCTGGGACTCTATGAATTTCTGTATTTTTTTATTCCGGCAGTTAGCATGCTGTAGTATAATCGATCATAAGTTTTTTGAAGATAGGACATGAAAATGCAGAGACAAGACAGTGGGTAGCAGATTTCATTTTCATTCAGGATGCTATAGGTCTAGTGGACTGAGAGCAATCTGTATACCTAACACTCACTACAGTATTTGCTTACCTCCTTTGTTTCTCCTATTCTCTTATTCTCCTCCTTTTATATATACTACTATTCATTAAGTGATTTTTACTATAACTCATATTCTACACAAAAATATTTTAATAATATATGAAAGGGGAGCAGAATATACCAGCCCAAAATATGCCTGTTTGCCTTAAGAATCATTTTAAGCTGGTTATTTTTTTAAAACAGTACTCCCTCAAGAAGCTTATAAAATCAATCAGAAGTTGCCCTTTTTTAAGAGACACTTATATGGGAAATATCCCTCTCTCAGGAGGTCTCTCTCTCTCTGGGCCAGGAAGAAAAGCATGACCTGATGTTTAGAAACTCTTCTCAGTGAGAAGGTAAGAACTTAAATCTATATAACTTTACCCTTGTTTACTGTGCCTTTCCTGGTAACTTCCCATAATTGGCCTTCACCCTCCAATATCTTTCTTCTTTAGCCTAACATGGAAAATGGTATTTAAGGTGATAGATTGGATTTGGGAGAGTTACTCGGTTTTCCTGTGTATTTTCCATGTATACAGGAGGTATAATGTTATTAAACTTCCATTTTTCTCCTGTTAATCCATCCGTTATTACAGGGGAGTCTCAGTCAAGAATCTAGAAGGGTAGAAGGGAAATTATTTTTCTTCCCCTACAATATAATAGTTAATACTTATTGATAATCATTATTCTAAATATTTTACATGTATCAGTTCATTTAATTCTCATAACTTCATGAAGGTGTTGTTATTATTATCCTATTAAGATAAATGAAGAAAAGCACAGTGAGCTTAAGTAACTTGCTCAATTTGACACAGCTAGCAAGGGTTAGACTTGGGATATGGAATCAGGCAATCTGGCTCTGTGGCCCGAGTTCTTGGGACCAGAATTCATTCTCTGTCCAGTTACTGTGGCAATAATGGTGGTATTATTTGGTACTAAGAATGTGGCTGTATCAGTCAGGATCCAGATGGAAAAACAAATTATTTAGCAGAGTTCATTAAACAGAGAAATATTAATATAGAATGTTGACTAATCAGCATTGGAAGATGGAAAATATGGAGGTTATACTCAGGTTGAATTATTAGAATCATTTACCTTAGAGAAGGGACCCCAAAGAGCTGGGACTCAAATACTAAGGACGTTGCCTGGCTGGGTTGGTACCTCTGGATTTGGAGGAAGTAAATTGCAGAGGTAGGAGCAGGATTTTGAGCAGGGTGGGTTACTTATCTGGTGATGGTACCTCAGGAACATTGAGGAAAGATCCTATAGAGCTAAAGTTCAGACCTCTGAAGAGGGAGGTCATCTAGCTGGTGCTGGTATCGTTAAGATCATAAAGGAGGTTGCCCAAGGAATTGGATTTCAGATTTCTAAGGAAAGGTGCCCGTCAATTAATCTAGTATTTTGGAGGAATCTTTTCAAAAAGACACGAGTCTATTTCAGGGAATGTAGGATAGACAAGAAGCAACAACTACTACCAGGGTGAAGAACTCTTGTTGTGGAGATGTGGATAGGGATAAGCAAACAGGAATAAGAGAATTTCTCCTCTTGTCATCCTGGTTTCTAGTTTTTCTACAGTACCCTCTGTTGAAAGAACCTAACAGAGAGTCAGCTGGCAAAGAAGAAATGTGGTTTAAAAGAAAATGAAATGAGGCTAGGTTTACCAATCTAAAAACTTGGAGGAGGGAACTTGCAGAGTAGGGAATCAAAATACTCAGAAGGTATTACTTGAGTTAGTGCTGGTACTAACCCTGAAGCAGAAGAAAATGAAGAGGAAGAGCAGAAAAGCAGAGTGCATTTGAGTTTAGAAGGGTACATTTGGAGCTGAGAAAAAAACAGTTTGATAACCCAAAACATTGACTTAAATGGGCAGACCCTATTAGAAGGTATCACTTCATTGGGGGCTGGTCTTAACAAGATTCTTAGAAGGAGCTGCTGTTAGCAACAGAAACTTGCATTATTTGTCTGAAATGCTTCTAAACAATTTAACATCTTACTTTTTCTTCTTAAAATAAATAATGAGTTTTAATTTACTTATTCATTCAACATTTTATGGATATCTTCTATGACTCCTATGCTGTACCTGTTTCTATTTGTTAGGCCACAGATGGGATACACATTACAAATGAAAAATGGTTTAGGTGTAAATCAGGTTCATTAGTGAAATTTACAGGCAGAGGGACAATAAAACATGTAGTCTCCATAAGTCTCACCACCGTCTAACAGAATGGGTGTGATGTGGCTGGATGTACATAAACTCAACCCTACATTTTCTGGAGAAATTGGGAGGAGGCAAAAAGGATCATCAGACTCATGCCTTAATTATGGTGAATCAGTCTGACTCCAGTCTGCAGCAACAAAAACTGTACCAGTTATTTGAACAGAGAAATTTAATATAAAGAATTGCTAATTCAGTAGAAACTACTTTACTAGATAATCTATAGAGTAACAGGGAACTCTAGGGCGTCATTGAGTTAACAACTGCAGGATGAGGTGCTAAAGGGGAAGAAGGGAAGTGGTTTCACTCATTAAAATTTAGAAGGGTTCCATAGAATTGAGACTCAGATTATAGAAGAACAACCCCATGAGCCTAAAACCCAAACATCTGAAGAAGAGGGATCATACTGCTGGTATTGTTTTTCATGGTGGAGGAGTAGGGTCATGATGAACCTAATTTTGCAAGTATGCAAAAATCTACAAACCAGATTCAGCTACTTCTACAGGAACGAATCCCCACTGAAGGACCACTGCTAGAATGATGGAGGAGTAAGAAGCAAAACAGAAGAGAGCAATCTTCTTCCTGATGTAACCTAGCAGAACCCCTCTAGTGTCTTCAATTGGCAGAGCCCAAGAGCCTTCACCATTGAGATGGGTGGAATCTGAGCACTAACATCACAAAGTCTAGTATAAAATAGTGGGTTTTGATACATGAAAGAATAGTTTGATAAGCAGCACAAATAGGAATAGTAAGATCTTGGGCTCTGTCTTTGGAGGGAGGGGCTTGCAAAAGAGAGAAACCTTTTCATTTCAACTGTAAATCAGTGACTTGAGGAGCTTGCCTGCCAGCTATATTTCAACTGGTCCCTGAAGAGTCGATCCTGATAAGCCGGCAGGTCTGGAGGGAGCACTATTCAGTAGTAGATGGAGGAGTCCATCTCTTTAATTTTGTAAATTTCAAAAAAAAAAAAAAATTAGGTAGGAGTGGGATGGTAAGGGGTGCCTGGGTGGCTCAGTGGGCTAAAGCCTCTGCCTTTAACCCACTCAGGTCATGATCCTGGGGTCCTGGGATCGAGCCCAGAATTGGGTTCTCTGCTCAGCAGGGAGCCTGCTTCCCCTTCTCTCTCTCTGCCTGCCTCTGCCTACTTGTAATCTCTGTCTGTCAAATAAATAAATAAAATTTTAAAAAAAGTGTGGGATGGTAAGAAATGCACTCTCAAATGCCAGTGGGTGTTTAATCATATCTACTACTTTAAAAAAACCTTTGAGTCCAATTTCCTTATTTCTTAAAGTCCCCTTTAGCAACTGGTAAAAGATCTTCTTGATTAAAGTAGTCCATTGGAAAGATTAATCTAACAGTGACATGCTAGATGAGAAGGAGGAGGGAGAATCTAGAGACAGGAAGGGAAATTAGACAATTAAGCCCATGATCTGTCCTATGATTGTGACAGGAGAACTAGAAATACAGAAACATAAACATCATGCAAGAGGGAAAAGAAAGGCAAGTAAGAGTACAGCAAATGAAACATCACATTGTTTTATAGCCGTTGTTAATATGTCCATCTCCTTTGCTAGATTCTGAGCAATGTGCTTACAAGGACATTTTCTTGTTTATCATTGTTAAGGGAGGAGGAGGAAGACAGACTCTAATAGGACTGTAATATTGTCTAAAAACCAAGAAAACAAGACTTTAATGAAAGCAGTTTAGCGAGAAGAACACCACTGGTGGAGACATGGAAGAGACCTGCCAAAATAAATGTGAGTGGTGTTGGCCGCAGCTGGACAGTAACTTGAGTGGCATTGGCAGGCTCCAACTGTGGCAATTGGCAAAGTCATGAGGTCCAGTGTCATCAGCAGCTGTCATGCAATAATAGCTGAGTCCAGGAGGCTGTGAAGTAGACAGAGAGGAGCACACATTTCTGCAGAATGCTTATAATGGCTGCCAAGAAGAAGGTATCTAAACATTCCATAATCATGTTATTGGAAGGGACCACCCCGGGAATAGTGAGATTACAGTGATGATGCTGCTCATAATGTAGCATCTAAACTTTATAAAGTTCCTTCTGTGAGTCAGGAATCTTGCTATTACATATACATTATTATTTTCTTAATCCTTATAGACCAACTACAAAGTAGGTACTATAGTCAATATGCCCACTCCACAAATTATGGAACATAGGCTTAACAAATTAAAGTGCTGATGAAGATCACACGGTTACAAATGGAAGACCCAGATTTGCTGTCTCAAAAGACTGTGATATGAACTATGTTTTGTAAAGAAGCTCAGGACTGATAATGCCTTTCATTAATCAATTACTCCTGTCATTACTCATTGTTACCTCCCGGGCTTGGATGGGCTGGAACCTGGAGATTCTATCTAATGGCTTGTAGAAATGAGAGACCAGCCTTAAAAAAAAATAACAAAACCCACATTACTAAATATATTTGGAACTATCATGAAAAATAATGTTTATGATTTGTTTATGATTTGGTAACAGAGGTATTTTAGAACCCAAGAAATTATTAGACAAAATGGAAATAAGGTATCTTTGTTTGGTTTTATATGCAGATATGTGTTACATATAAGTTATGAAGTGCAAATTTGTAAAGAATAACACTTGTATCTTACAAAGAAAAAGAATTGGACATAAGTTAGAAAATAGCTTTGGCGTCTTTCTTTTGACCCACATAATCATTTGACCCTGGGGTGGCACCAAGCCATCAAAAATAAACTGATTTTCTCTGGTGTCTGATTGTAAACCATAGGTCTTCATTATGAATATGGTGTTGAATATATCATTTCTTATTATCATCTGTCAAAGAGAAAAAACAAAATAAGAATTAAAGAGGTCCTTAATGGATAGGCTTAACATTGATGGTGTTTTTAGTGTTTCAGATTTTCTGTGTATAACATTATACAACCGGCAAAGATGTTGCCATAAGACCCTGAAGAATAACATGAGGTAGAACTGGGAAAAACTCCGAGTGGTGATAGGAAACTTACCACTGAATGTAAATAAATGGCACTTAAATGTGAGAACCAACAAACCACTTTAATCATCACCTAATGAAGATGAGAACACCATTTTTTTTTAAACTGGAAATCACAACTTCTCTCCAAAATGAAACTCAGTCAACTTAAGAATTAAAGAAACCCCTCTCATATAGTTTTGGAAACTGTTCTGGGATGGTAGAGAGAAGAAAGAGAAATGAGACTAATTGGTGTTCTCTACTACTTTTCTTTCTTTCTTTCTTTTTTTTTTTTTTTTTTTTTTTTTTTTTTTTTTTTTTTTTTTTTTAAATCCCAACACTTGTTCCCTACAAGAGACTATGTGACTTTGGACAAATTATTCACTGTTGGTTTTAATTTTATCCTCACAAAAGCTAAGACAGCTGGATTATTCTTCATTCCTATTACTTCTACTATCCTCATGATTTCCCCTCTTCATTTCCTAATCTGCAAAGCTGAAATTGGCTTAAAAATAAAGTAGCAGAGAAATAAAAGAGAGAAAATAGAGTAATATGGCAGCTTTTGTGTTCAGGAAAATATTTGCTATTATTTGTTAAGCATAGTTTGCTTAAAATATGATATATTTTACATAAAATATAAACATATTTGCTTCTAATTTGTTTTTTAAAATATCATGTAGCTCCTCTTTATCTGCTCCTTTTAAATATAATAGTAATAGTAAGTTTACTTACTTAAAAGTCTCATTCTAGTTATTCTACTAATTCTGTTTCTTCAGGTGTAAATTCAAGTTGTCTGTTTTATTGCCCCATACTTCATGACATTGGTGCTTCTGGATTTTTTTGATTTGTGATTTCTGATCATGAACTTAATTAAGTGTGTAACTAATATTTCCCAGTTAATTGTCCACTCCCAACTTAAATTTGCTATATATTTTTGGTAGAAGCATGTTATCTGGTTAAGAAGCCCTTGTATAGTCTAGATTGCTAAAATTTTATCATGAATTGGTTTAGTCCACCCATTGTGTTTTTAGCATCACTGACACTATTTTCACTTTTAAGAAATTCTCTTAGGTTATTTATCATTATTTCCCTGTTCCCCCCCCCCCCTTTCCTAGCCTTTACTATACTTTCATTACTTTATTACAATTTTAATTTTTTCATATATTTCTTCAATAATTTTAAAATTCAGGACTCAGGGAAATACTTTACAACTTTCTCTGGCTGTTTTTAGGGCCCCTTTACATGGCTTCATCTGCCTTCAAGGTTATGAGGTATTTGCAGGACAGTTGGTTCTTTTCTTTTCTTTTCTTTTCTTTCTCTCTTTCTTTGTAAGATTTTATTTATTTATTTATTTTGACAGAGCGGGGGCAGGGGGGCAGCACATGCAAGCAGTGGGTATGGGCAGAGGGAGAGAGGGAATCTCAAGCAGACTCCCTGTTGAGCCAAAGTCCAATGCAGGGTCATCTCACCATACCAAGATCATGACCTGAGCTGACATCAAGAGTTGGATACTTATCCATATGAGCCATCCAGTGCCCCAGGACACTTCCAACTACTCTCCTTGTTTTTGGATTAACGGTATTCTCCTATTCCCATCTAAGGACAGGTAACAGGTAACTCATTCCCCACTGCTCTGGTGCTGTGTCATGTCTGATACCCCTATGCCCTGTCATGGTGTCAGCTACTTAGGTATTGTTTTGAGAATATTCTTTAGTTTTGTGGCTAGGCTATTTTCCTCTCTTTTATTTTGTCCCTTCCTTTTCCTTTCCCTTTTATTTCTTTTTAGATTGGCTGTGATTTATTTATTTTATTTATTTTAAAATTTCCCTGTTGCTGGAAAGCATAAGATAGTAATGTCTTAAAATTTTTCTGTGTATTCTTTACACAATGGTTTAGTTCATTTTTCTTAGAATAAATTAAAACATGAATCTTTTTGGTATGAAAAAACATAATTTGAGCCTCTTACATTTTTTCAAATTGTCATCTAGCAAGTGTACCAGTTTACACTGATACTAGTAGTTTATGAGAATATCAGTTTCTCCAGATATATGCTGTATCTTGAAGGTTGAATAAAAGTTAAGCAAATGAAGAAGGGAAGAAATTATTTCCGATGGAAATATTCAAAATATGTATTTGGGGAGTTATAAGATGTTCACTACTACATGGAAGATCATGGATTGACGGATTGTAAAGATTAAATATCCTTGCTCTGTTGCCTTCACATCCAGGTAAACTAAGTTCATTAATATCTTAGACCTGATTTTTGCCTTCTGTGAAATAACAGTCATCTACTTTTTAGTTTTCCAATGAGTATTAAATACAATAATGTGAGTATGTACCTAGTTGGTGACCATTCAATAGCAAGTTATATCTCAGATATCCATGCCTAGAACAATAGGTCCATAATAACAAAGAGTTGAGGGGAAGGATGGAAAATAATTCTGATTCCATAGTATGAAGAATTCTTTAGATCAGAGGGAGAAAAGCTTTAGATTTATCTACTGGGTTATGTTGGATAAGAGAAGACTTTTTGCTTTTGCAAGGTTAAACCAGCCATGCATTTCTGGGATAAATCTCATTGGAATATATTATTATATTTATATATTGCTGGATTTTATTTGCTAATATTTTGTTGATGACTATTAATCTATTGTAAACTTCTGGCCTTAATTGTGGATTTATCTATGTCTCCTTGCAGTTTTATCAGTTTCCCCTTGCCTCCAGGAATTTTGGAGCTCTGTATTAAATGCATAAATGTTAGGATTCTTTTGTGATGAACTGCCATTTTGTCATTATGGAATAATTTTATCCTCATTATCAGATTTTTCTCTGAAATCTACTTTGTTTTATATTAATATAACAATTTTATCTTTTTAAACCAATGTTTTAAAACTAATGTTAACATGGTATAGTATTTCTTATACTTTTATTTATTATCTATTTATGACTTTATATTTAAGGCAAATTTCATATAGGTGCCTATTGGTGGGTCTTCCTTTTTATTCATTCTAACAGTTTCTATTACTGAATTGGGGTGAGTAGTTTATTTTCATTTTATCTGGATATTGATATAGTCAGGTTTAAGTTTATTATCTTGCTATTTGCTTTCCTTGTCCCAGCTTTTGTTTATTCCTCTTTTCTGTCTTCTTTTAGATTACAGGGTATTTTTTATGATTGCATTTTTTTTTCTCTTTTGATGGTCTTTGTTTGGTTGTTGCATTAGAATTTACAGTAAGCATCTTTAACTAATCAGAGTAACTTCAAGTTCTTCATATATAGTATATGAACCTCATAATTAGGTACTTCCATTTTTCTCCTGGTCTTGTGCTTTTGCCATGCAGTTCTTTTTACACATGTTCTAAACCTCACACAATATTGTTTTTATTTTTTAAGCAGTCCATTATCTTTTAAGGAGATTAAATAATAAGAGAACAGTTCACTTTTAAACTTTTATCTTATCATTTCCCTTTGAGAATGGGGGGCTAGAAACTATGGACTGTCTCCCTAGAAAGAGTAAACATAGGCACAAAATATATCTTAAATATTGCTGATAATTACAGGGGATTTTCTGAAACCTGAAGCCCATTCATAGACCACTGCTTTACAAAAAAGAGCATCATATAAGCAGTAGGGGTTCAAAAATATTGGAACTTAATATGATTTCATTTGTCATAATATTTGTGAGGCTTGTGGAAATTCCCATTATAATATATTCATACAATATTACATTATACAGCTATTAAGTAATAATTTTGAGGAGAATATATCAAGTTAGAAATTGATAATAAAATATTATGTGACAAAAAGAAGACATAAAATTTTATACATACTGTGATCATAATTGTATATATAAACATATATGTATTTATAGTTTTTGGATGCAGGTAACAGAATACCTGAATAAAAATGGTGTAAACTAATTGCTTCTTTTTCCTTAATTCAGTAAATATGTACTTCATTAGAGGTGTACTGTTTCAATGTTGACTCAACACTGTCAGTGCTGTCAGTTTTTCTTGCCCATCATTTCCTGATCATAACATGACTGAACATTTCTCACCTCAAATCCTCACACATCTCTATTTTAACAGGAAATAAAATACTTCCCAGAAGACATAACTTCACTTCTTTAATCAGACTACTCCTCAGTTCTCATTGGCCACAACTGGGTCACACATTCTTGCTGCAAAGAAGTCTAGGAAAACAAACTTTTGGTATTTTCAGCCTCTGTTGTGGGAAGTGGTTTTCCAGCAAGAAAGTAAGTTTGGGAAACAACTGAGAGTCTCTGGCACAATTAGCAAGAGAAAATATTCTAGAGATAAATTCATCAAGGCAATAATACATAGCAGGTTATGAGTGATTTGGAACATTTGTGCTACATATTCGAAATTTTCAGAACTATGATCATAACACTTTCATGAATAATTTATTTAATTGAACAATAATTGTCTTAGATTGAGCTAGACATAATGCTCTAGAACAATTCAAATTCTTCTTTTTTCTTTCTTAAGATAATGAGGTCACACTGGTTGTCTCCATTCCAATTATTAACACTTGTGAACTGACTAAAACATTGATTTCATACATGAGAACATTCAAAAGAGCTAGCCATCAACACCCCATATTTTCTTTTCCCTTTCTTAGTTTCATTATTGATGTCTGTTTTATGATGTGGGTATGAAATCATTAGTGTAAATAAATGTTTCCCTTTGAGTGGAATTATTATTTTACTTATGCTTTTCATATATTTCTATGAACACTCAATTATATATTAATGTATTAATTTTAAATCCCTACTTTAGTGTTGTTAAATTAAAATAAATAAATGTTAGTGCCATTATGTTAAACTGAAAAAGGTACATATATTATTATGTAATTCAAAAAAGTGAATCCTTAGAAATTTATCTGATGAAAAAGGTGCATGGAAAGTTCTCATTCTGAAATCATTTATAGATTTTCTTTCCCTCTTCATATGTCTTAGAGTCATTTTGGAAAACCTTAATGAAGGGAACAGAGAAATATAGGTGCTCTCCTTAAGGTATTCACTTTAAAGAAAAAAATTTAAATTCAGGGGCACCTGGGTGGCTCAGATGGTTAAGCATCTGCCTTGGGCTCAGGTCATGATATCCAGGTCCTGGGATCAAGCCCAGCACTGGGCTTCTAGCTCAGCAGGGAGCTTGCTTCTCCCTCTCCCTCTGCCTCTCTCCCCTGCTTATGTTCTTTCTCTGCATCTTTCTGTCTCAAATGAATAAATAAAATCTTTAAAAATAAAAAATAAAAAAAATTAAATTCAATCAATTAACATATAGTGTATTATTAGTTTGAGGGTTAGTTCAGTGATTCATCAGTTGTGTATAACACCCAGTGCTTATTACATCACATGCCCTCCCTAATGAACATCAACCTATTAACCCATCTCCCCTGTTACCCCAAATAAACCCTCAGTTTGTTTCCTAGGGTGAAGAGTCTGTTATGGTTTGTCTGCCTCTCTGATTTCATCTTGTTTTATTTTTCCCTCCCTTCCTCTATGCTCTCCTGTTTTGTTTCTTAAGTTCCATGTATGAGTGAAATCATATGACTATCGTCTTTCTCTGATTGACTTAATTTACCTAGAATAATACCCTCTAGTTCCATCCACATCATTGCAAATGACAAGATTTTATTTATGTTGATGGCTGGGTAGTACTGCATTATGTACCAATACAGAGATATAGATATATAGATATCTCACATCTTCTTTATCCATTCATTTGTGGATGGACATCTGGACTCTTTGCCTAGTTTGGGTATTGTGGACATTGCTGCTATAGACACTGGGTGAAGGTGCCCTTTCAGAGCACTACATTTGTATCTTTGAGATACATACCTAGTAGTGCAATTGCTGGGTCATAAAGTTTTTTGAGGAACCTTCATAGTGTTTTCCAGAGTAGCTGTACTAGTTTGTATTCCCACCAACATTGCAAGAGTTTTCCACATTCTCCACATCTTCCCCAGCATTTGTTGTTTCCTGACTTGTTAATTTTAGCCATTCTGACTGGTGTGAGGGGGTGTCTCACTGTGGTTTTGATTTGCATTTCCCTGATGCCAGTGATGTGAACATTTTTCCATGTGTCTGTTGGCCATTTGTACCTCTTCTTTAGAGTGTCTGTTTATGTCTTCTGCCCATTCCTTGACTGGATTATTTGCTCTTTGGGTGTTGAGTTCGGTAAGTTTCTTATAGATCTTGGATAGTAGTCTCTTATCTGATAGGAGATTTGCAAATATCTTCTCCCATTCTGTTGGTTGTCTTACAGTTTTGTCGACTGTTTCCTTTGCTGTGCAAACACTTTTATGCCAATGAAGTCCCAATAGTTCATTTTTGCTTTTGTTTCCATTGTCTTTGGAGATGGCCAGAAGTTGTTGCAGGTCAAGGAGATTGCTGCCTGTGATTTCCTCTAGAATCATGATGGATTCCTCTCTCACATTTAGGTCTTTCATCTATTTTGAGTCTATTTTTGTATATGGTGTAAGGGAATGGTCCAGTTTTATTCTTCTGCATAGTGTTGTCCTGTTTTCCCAACACCATTTTTTGAAGAGACTGTCTTTTTTCCATTGGACATTCTTTCCTGAATTGTCAAAGATTTGTTGGCCATAAAGTTGAGGGTCCATTTCTGCATTCTGTGTTCTGTTCCATTGATCTATGTGTCTGTTTTTGTGCCAGTACCACACTGTTGATGATTATGTCTTTGTAACAGAGCTTGAAGTCTGGATTCTGATGCCACCAGCTTTGGTGTTCTTTTTCAACATTCCTTTGACTTTTTCAAATCTTTTTTTTGTTCCATACAAATTTTAGGATTTTTTTTTCTGGCTCAGTGAAAAAAGTTGATGATATTTTGATAAGGATTGCTTTGAATGTATAGATTACTCCAGGCAGCATAGACATTTTAAAAATATCTGTTGAACATGAAGAAATTTTTCCATTTATTTGTCTTTCTCAATTTCTTTCATGAGTGCTCTATAGTTTTCTGAGCATAGCTCCTTTGCCTCTTTGGTTAGGTTCATTCCTGGGTATCTTATGGGTTTGATGCAATTGTAAATGGGGTTGACTCTTTAATTTCTCTTTCTTCTGTCTCATTGTTGGTGTATAGAAATATGACTGGTTTTTGTTCATTGATTTTGTATCCTGTCATTTTGCTGAATTTCTGCACGAGTTCTAGCAATTTTGGAGTGGAGTCTTTTCGGTTTTCCACATAGAGTATCATGTAATCTGTGAAGAGTGAGAGATTGAATTCTTCTTTGCCAAGTAGGATGATTTTTATTTCTTTTTGTTTTCTGATTGCTGAGGCCAGGACTTTTAGTACTATGTTGAAACCCAGAGCCAGAAGCTTAGCCAACTGAACCACCCAGGTGCCTCCAGAAGGTAATTTAGTAGTAAAAGGAGTAGCAACACTACTACTACTACTATTAGTACTATTATTACTATTATCTGACATTTACTAAATACTATATATCAGGTCCTTTCATAAGAAATTTATTCATTTTATTGCTTTTAAAAATGCAATAATGCAAATGTATTATTTTCTTATGTTATTGATGACAAAACTAAAACTCAAGTAGATATCCATTGAGTCAAAATACTGATTTGGTACCATGGCCAGTCTACCTGGTGATTACAGGGAAAACATCAAAGGTGTGCTAAATCCTGAAAAAAGAATACAAGTTCACCAGGAAAAGAATCAAGGGGTGGGAGGTTGCATGAGTCTGGTGGTGGGTATTATGGAGGGCATGTATTGCATGGAGCACTGGATGTGGTGCATAAACAATGAATTCTGGAACACTGAAAAGAAATTTTAAAAATAAATAAAATTTTTAAAAAAGAGTCAAGGCAGTGGAGAGGCAATAAGAACATTTAGTATAAAAAGGCAGGAGGAATGAAAAGGAGAGGAACTATGATATTTCAGTCAATCTCAAGTTTAGGGTCAAGATAGAGAGCAAAAATGAGTATGGTGGGACAGATAGATGGCTGACCAAGGAAAAAAAATGTTACTTGCAATACTAAGTTTGAATGGGATAAAAGGAAGGGATTAGATGTAGGAGATATGTAAAAGATAAGGGTCATAAGACCCTTATCCTGCTTGGGTTTATGCGTGTATCATTCAAAAGGGTGAGTGGGTTCTATGGGATGATGAAACTTCAGGTTTAGATATGATGATTTTGAGTTGTCCATCAAATATCCAGGTGGTATGCTCAGATTTATATCCGATCTAGAGCTCAGTAGAGAAAGTTGCATAATATAAACAGAGAAATATTATTATGTGTGTCTCTTAGTCAAAGCCATGGAAATAGATGAGGGCAACTTGAGGGAGGGCAGGATAAGAAGAGAAAAGAATGTAGTGAATGAGAAGAAGATGGCAAAGGAAAAGAGCCAGCAAAATAGAATGAGAAGAAAAGATTAAAAAATACAAAAAAAATAAAAAAAGAAGAAGCAAGAGAAAATGGTGTTTATGAAGGCAAGAGAACATTTCTCTTCCCTTGGTCATATCACAACGAAATCGTCCCTCAGTATGAAAATATGCAATCATGCTTTCAATTATGGAATGGATAAATCATGGGAATGAAAGTCACAGCATAGGGAATACAATCAACGATATTGTAATAATGATGCATCAGGAGAGATGGTAGCTACACTTCGGGTGAACATAGCATAATGCATAGAGAAGTTGGGTCACTATGTTGTATACCTGCAAATAATGTAACATTGTTTGTCAATATACTCACAAAATTAACCCCCCCAAAAAAACCTCACCCAAAGAACAACAACCAAAAGAAAATATTAAGAAAATATACAACCATGTGAAAACAGAATAACATCTTGGTAGTAACAATTAAAACTTAAACACAAATAAAAAACCCTGTGTTCTTATTTTACCTAAAAATAACTTTTTTTAAAATTTAAAACGTGTTATTCTAGATTCACTGATGAAATCTACAATCACTTGAATGTTGCTATTCTCTTAGATATGGACATTAGATAAACAATTAAGTGGGTGGTTTTTAACTTTTATTTTTTATTTCATAATGAAGTGTTCCAGAAATATGAACAGTAGTACATTTAGATTCTACCATGCACAGCACATAGTCTTGTCATAGATAGTGTTCAAAAATGTTTTTTGAAGAATTAATAAACGAAAAAAATAGGGGTCAATTAGTCCAAATCCTTTAAGGATATTATTGGTCATAACTGACTTTTAATTTTAGAACATCAATTTTAAATGATAACTCTATTTAGCCTTGGGAAAATAAAATGAATGCTTAAAGAATGAAGCATATTTAAAGCAACATGGCCCCAATCCCTATCTTAGAATGATGTAAATCAAGTACCCTATTTAAGAACATGTAAATCTCACAATTCCTTTTGATGTTAGAACACCTGGGAACAATAACAAGGCTTTATAAATTTACGTGTGTGACCAGAAAATCAGGTGCATTTTAAATTTAGATATCTGACAAGGAAGTGTTATATATCTGTGGCTGGATTAATTTTTGCTCTTTCACAACTGACCTGGTGCTATAGTTATTTTAAGCTCTAGAAATAAAGGAGTGTTACAGTTGCCAAATACTAGGTGCCATCTAGTGGCCATTGAGAGTTAAGACAAGTGTTCAGAAGAACTCCAAAGTATTCTGATTATTTTCACTTTTTTTTCCTCATGGTGAGTTATATTTATTACTTTCTGAATGATATAATACATTTCAACCAGGTTTCAAACCCTTTAAGTTTATATTCCTACAAGTGAATCTTGTAGGAATCTGGTTAGAATGTTGACTGGTTTAACTTTGTGTCAAGAGGTTTTCTTACTTGATTTTAGTGTAAGATATATTACCCTCTTAGCACATTCTAATTAAAATAAGTGTTAGAGTTTATATTGTTTTATAAAGTTTTCAAGTTTATATTTTCCTTTTCCCTCACAAATCAAAGTTGAGTGTACATTGGGGATGTCCTACGAAGCTAGACTAAGGGTCAAACAAACGTATTTGAGTGATATTAATAATTCTCATATTTAGTCATCTTGACTGTAAAAAATCAATAGCTTTGGATTTATACAGGAAATAGGTGCAAAATATTATGAAATTCCTTAAAATTTTATAATTTCCAAATTTAACACTGAAAAAAAATGCAGACAAAATGTAGTTCTGGTGAATGTTAAGAATTCTGTTTCCAAGAACTTGTTGGGAATGAAAGATTAATAAATTATAGTATATACAAGGTTATGTCCTTGATAAACATAATGTACTTGTACTACTTGATATTGATGCTTATTCTGATCATAACTATTATCTATAAAGATATAGTAAATGAGATTATAGCTCATTTTGCCAGACAAAAGTGAAAATTGAGGAAAATTAACATTATCATCCTCTTGACATCCAGCATTTATATACATTTACTATACGGTTTTGATCTAACACATTCATTTTATTTTGGCAATAGTTATCACTCATTTTTACTGAGCAGTCATTTCCAACTTGGGAAATTCTACATTAAGCACATGATAAAGCTAAGATTTATTAAGGTTCTCTGATCTGGCCTGGAAGGACATCATTTTTGTGTAGCAATCCTGGTGAGCTAATGGGAAATGAAGTACTTAGAACTTATGAAATGTCATTTGTTTAGTAGAAATTATATATAAAATGTATGTGCAAAGGTCACACTCAACAAGCAAATGTTTATTGAATATCTACTATAAGCAAGAAGCCAGGGATATATTAGTGAACAATAAAGACAATGCTATCACTTTCAAGGGGATAATAATTAGGAGTAATATTTAGAAAAGATATTTGATAGACAAGAAATAAGCAACAAAAATTCAGATAGTAAAATATAAACTCAAGATGGGATGGAGAACAGGAGGCTAGATGCAAAATAGAAAAATAATTAAGGGTGTCCTTAATAATTTATTTGATAATTTGAAAAGGTTGGAATCTATTTATCTAGGCACTTCTGTAAGCAGAGATTTATATTCAGCAGTAGTTCGGTGTAATATCCTTTTGGATCATAACTCATGCCATTATAATGAGTTAACAGCTTTCTCTGAGTTTTAAAAATCAAATACTAATGAATACAGTAACCCATCACTATAACTGTGCCTCACTATCTAAAGCTTTGAAGAGATTTGTGTAACTAGGATGTTGACATGTTTAACTCAGTAAGACGTAACATTCAATTATTTTACTTTTTCCACCAGTCACTGCCCCAACCAGAACTAAGTTGAATCTTATTTTCCTGATGGGTAGCACATCTCCTAAGACTATCAGAGCAGATTTCCATACCTTTCCAGTCATTTACAGTTATTAAAATCTCAGTCACTCTTACTCCAGTTTATCTCCTCCCAGGTAGCACCTGAGTCAGGGAAAGGGGAAGACAATTGTTTTGCATCTTTATTTACCCTTTATCCTGCCTCTGATTCTACATTCTTAAATTTAGGGAGAAGGGATTATGGAGAAAGGACAAAAATACTTTTTCTTAACTGGGTATATGGCTAGAGTACTCTGCTGGGTGATGCTCCTTCCTGGGGCATCACTAATCAACACTGGATGGGAAATGACCAGTGCTGGTCCTCTTCTAGGGAATGTGATTTAGCCTGGCACCTGCTCCAACCTAGCCTTGTCCAACTCTCTCCTACTTCTGGAAGAAAACACTAGTTCCAGAAGCCCACCTCTCAGCTTCTAGTTGCTGGGCCCTAACAATAGAATTCAAGTTCAAGTACCGTTGGTTGTGTCCATTTAATCACTAGGACACTGCATCCTTGCTATGCCAAATAGTGGGAGAAGCAGTTTTGATGGTTTGGAAGATGCAGAACATGACAGATGCTAAATTTAGAGAGTGCAATGTCGGACTTGAATACCAGTAATTCCAAAATTAAAGGGAGAATAGTGGTAGGCAGGTATTGTGGTGGAGATTAGTTAAGTGTGACCCATGAAATCATTGTCCACCTATGATCAAAGCGATCTTTGACTCTCCAGTATATTAGTCTTTTTAATGCCCATTATAGCCCAGAAAATACAATAGGGAGTAAGTAGTGTCATTTTAATTTTTTAAGTTGAAGACCCATCAATTGTTTTCCAGGTTCGAGATACAAGATAAGATATCTAGGGAGTAAGAGATGGGAAAACGTTTAGTGGAAAAGGAAGATTGTTGAACTAAGTTAAATAACCAGTTAAAGTGTATCACTAACATTAGTGGCTCATTATTTAAAAATGCAACTGGTTATATAGATGTTGCTTTAGGTAACATTACCAACCATTTAAAATCATTTCTACAATACCTAATATTTTTGTTTCAAAAACATAATTTTTTTATTAAAGAGGTGATGAACGATCAACTGATCACTGATCAACACTGGATGGGAAATGACCAGTGCTGGTCCTCTTCTAGGGAATGTGATTGCTCGTTGACACCATATGCGTTTTCTTTTTTTGTGTGTCTTATTGTAATTGCAAAACATGAATATTAAAAATGTGCCTAGAAACTTTTGGGTTCCTTAGAGAAAACCAATTTATAAATATAATGGTTTATTATTATTATACAGTGGGTGTTAGACAATAAAAAGCCTACATGATTCAGTTATATTTGCATGGCACTTTTATTAATTTATTTTTAGCTCAATTGTCTTTATAATAACATAAGATGCCATTGTGGGAATAATGCTGTACTGAATCAGACCCCACAAAAATCTGTGTGAATAATGTATCTAGCACTCTAGATCACACCTGATTAATACCAGTATAAATTTGTAAACCTGGTGATTCACAGACCTGTACCCCTGGGGATAAAAATATATGTTTATAAAAATAAAAAATTAAAAAAAAAATTTAATATAGTTTTATTGCTGTGAGAAATGTTGGCTCTACTTATTTATCATCATGTTTGTCTTGTTTTTATGGTGGGACAAAAGGAAGAGAGGATTGTGTGCATGATTATGGAGATTTTTCTGATCAAATACTTAAATTTCTATTCTCATCATTGCTATACTATCTGAACATGTGAGGAAACACATTGGTCCCTTTTTTCTGAGATGTCTTGTCTCATTTGGGGATAAAGAAATGAGGAGCTCACTTAAATGATATTTACAAATATGCTTTGAAATATTATTCACTTTGTCTCTTTGTTGTACATCTTTCTGAAGTGGATTATACACATTCCAATATTCTTAAAATTAGATAAATATAATAACATTTGCTTGAGACAAAACAATATAAAGCAAGATTACTAGAGGTAGTTATTAGAAGAAGAAAATATGTTCTAGGAAGTAAAAAAGTGTTAAATAAAATTGTTTAAAACAAAAGCAACATGAAGAGTGGCAAAGGCTCCTAGGAAAGAAAGGGAAATGCCATGGAGCATAGGAATGGTAGTGAAAGAAAGGCAGGGGGTATTGAAGAAAGACTTCAGTCTTTTAAAAGTTTCCATACTATTGCCCTCTACCTTCTCTTTATTTAGGGACAAGATAGGAAGTACCATATTTTAAGGCTATCATTAGGAAGGTTTAAGTACATTGGTTCTTCCCTTTTAAAAATTATATTACAGCATCGGCTTAAGCACAATAGAATGGCTTCTTGTGTTTATCTCCTGTACATACTTAATGAAAAGTTAAATAAATGAACAAAATTAAAGAAATGATTTGTCTAAGTGTTAGACAAAAAGGAAAAATAAAGTTGGGGAAGGGATGAAAAACAAATGAAAGCTTTTACCACAATTTTGAAAGATGGGTATCAGAAGGAGGATTGGTAATTAACTAAAGGTGGAATTCAGGAAGTTATAAGGTAAAACAAAAAAGAGAAGGCAAAAATAGTAAGACAATTGTCCCCAAGAACCCCTGAAAAACATGGTGATTAGAAGCATGAGCTGTGACATGGAAATAAGATGGTGGTCTTATTCAGAACAACCAGGGGTATGGGGTTCCTAATTCTTCCTGTGAAGCTTCCTGTGATCCCCCACCTTATCCATAAAGGTCACACTCCTTCTAATATGGTGAATGAAAGCAGACCCAGGACAAGGCACATAATTAAGACATTTCAGAAAACCACAAAGATTTTTCTGAATAAAGGAATATAGAGAAGATCCAAAGGGTGATGAACACAAGACAGGTCACACTAACTAAAAGTCAAAATGCAGTTTAAATTCTCTTAAAAATAATTCTGTAAATTAGAAAACAATTGAAACAATATTTTCAAATCTCTATGGGCATATAGTTTATTATTTGATAAAAATAACCAACCAAATTATCAATACCCAGTAAAACTATCAATTATGAGAGTAGAATAAAGATACTTCTCAGTGTGCATGGGAAAAAATATATATCCCCAATGTATCTTTTCTTAGGAATCTAATAAAGGGCAAGTATCAGCAAAATATAGAAATAAACTAAGAATAGGCAAAACCTAGGATTTAGGTAGTTGGTGATCCAACATAGAAAACTGGTAAAGGAAAATACAAGGATGATAGTTTTATTTCAGGCCTAGACAGAATCAGTCCAAACTTGACAGGGATGAAGATATAATGGGAACACATTTCCTGAGAAAGGAAATGGTTCTAAGATGAATTCAAACATTTGACAAAAATATCTTTAGGTATTTGATAGATATATTGAAAGACTGGGTTAAAAAATTAGTGAAAACTGTGTCACTAATTAAAATCAATAAATACCTAGATAAATAAGTAAATGAGAAATTTAAACATTCTTTGTGAAAAAGGTAGTGTAGTTCATTACTTTGGTCAGCTCATCAGGGAAAAGAGTTGCAAAGTCTTAACAATGTAAACACTGACTATTGTTTAACCAATAAACTGAGAGCAAGGAGGGAGCAGAAGTGAGGGAGGGAGGTGTACAGTAGTTTATTTTATTTTATTATTATTATTTGTGTGTGTGTGTGAGAGAGAGAAGAGGGCGGGGCAGAGGAGATGGAGAGAGAGAATCTTCAGCAGGCTCCATGCTGGGTGTGGAGCCCAACATAAGGCTCGATCTCATGACCCTGAGATCATGATCTGAGCCAAAATCAAGAGTCAGATGCTTAAATGACTGAGCCACCCAGGCACTCCAGTGTACAGTAGTTTAAAAGAGTCAACTAATTAACTAGTCATAAACTGGGAAATTTAATTGGTACTGTATAGTATTGGTTAATTAAGTGTATCTATACAAATACATTATTTAGGAATATTTAAGTTCATACCTGAAGAAGCAGCTAAAAAAGTTGAAAGATCCTGTCTTCAAGATGGTCTGGTGGTGGGGCATCTGGGTGGCTCAGTCAGTTAAGCATCTTCTTCAGCTCAGGTCATGATCTCAGGGTCCTAAGATTGAGCCCCACATTCAGCTCTTGCTCAACAGAGAGGCTTTTTCTCTCTCTCCCTCTGTGATCTCTCTCAAATAAATAAGTAAAAATCTAAGAAAAAAAGAAAAAAAAAGAAAGGAAAAGATAAAATAGTAGATCTGGTGGTGGTGGTGAAGTATTGTGTAGAAAACAGACATATTTGTAAATATAAGCAATTTAGTCACTGGTGAATTGTTAACTCTGTGTATGCACCACTTTGTTTAAAATACTTCATGCAACTCCAATTACTGATTTGAGCATCTCTGTTTGGAAGTTATTTCTACCAAGACCCCAATGGAATGTTATTTATTTATGTTAAAGATTTCTAGTTTAAGCATCATACATACCCACATTAACCAAATAAGCAAATACTCAGAATGGCAAAGTATTGGGCATTATATTTAATAATATCATTGGGATTCTCTTCCTACATCTGGGAAAGTTCCATAAAGTAGAGCTAGTCTATTTTTAGATAGATAACTTTGCCTGAAAATGCAATCACTTTAGAAGATTTCTCAATTGCCTTCTGGGATTTTTATCTATGCCTGTTATTACTGAAGAAAACAAAGAAGTTAGTGTGAAAGAAAGAAGGTGATAATTAAAAATATGTTACTCTCCAGACTTCCTAAAATTTCTCGAAGTCTACAGTCTTGAAGATCTTATATGCTTCTCACCTTCAGTGTTTTTTGAGCATATATGGACAAAGGCCTCTGCTAGAAGCTAGGCTTAAGATACGCTTTATGGTCAGTCAATAAATACATTTCAAATACCACATTAGTTCGAAGAAAATCTCATTAAAATATTAAGGCACTATAAATAATGTTTGAAATGATAGGCTGAAGATGGTCCTTTTGTTTCAGAGAGGCTTACGGACTAATTTTTGTTAAAATAATTTAACAAAGAAACTATTAGCCTGAGGTAGCTCTAACGCCATGGCAAATGATTAAGCAAACCAAACAGGAAAAAAAAGTTTAAATAAATGCATCAAGGTTATGAAATCAAAACCCAAGAATAATCAATTGTAAACAGCCAACTAGGTTTCAAGCTATAGCCAATCAAATAATTTCCTTGCTTTGCTTCTACCTTTTCTCTAAAAAAGACTTTACCCAAGCTCCTGTCGATGGAGGGCTCCTAACTTTGGTGCTGTGATATTTCAAATCATTTTTTGTTCAAATAAACTTTTAAAAATGTTTAATATACCTCAGTTTATGTTTTAACAGTTCCAATGAATTTGTTTAGTCAATTTTAATTTTGAAATTTAAATAGTTAGAAAGTAGTTTAGAAAATAGATCTTTGAATAAGTCAAGCAGAGAGAGTCAATTATCATATGGTTTCACTTACTTGTGGAGCATGAGGAATAATACGGAAGACATTGGGCGATGGAGAGGAGAAGTGAGTCAGGGGAAATCAGAGGAGGAGACGAACCATGAGAGACTGTGGACTCTGAGAAACAAACTGAGAGTTTGGGGGGTGGTGAGGAGAGTGAGCCTGGTGGTGGGTATTATGGAAGGCATGTATTGCATGGAGCACTGGGTGTGGTGCATAAACAATGAATTTTGGAACACTGAAAAAACTAAATTAAAATAAAAAATAGTAAAAGAAAATAGTTCCTTGAAACTTTGAAAAAGTAGTTACAAAAGCCATATCAATCTATGCAAAAAGGAAGGCTAGCTCAAAAACTGTGTTCAATAGCTAACATTACTGTTCTATTACAATTCAGAAGACAGCCTGATGTCATATTTTTGCATCACTATTCCAGTAATAGATCTACTTGCTCCCCAAAATTTATTTTCTTAGCTCATGAAACAGTATTTTTTTCTTTTTGCAGATAAAGCAAATAGCTAATCAGTAGGAAAAAATCCAGAATTTTGTGTAAGAGAAGATAAGGCACAGGTTGATTCAGAAAGATTCAGAAGGGTTATTCCCAGAACAACCTTGGAAGTAATTTATTGAACTGTCTTATTGACTGGATGCATTACTTTGGAACAGCAAAACATAGGAGTAAATAATCCACGAATGATCAAAGAAATGTAGTAAGACTTAAAATTTCTGTCATCTTGATAGCTGACTCAAAACTTTGCCTTCAGAAATGTGTTTTACTTGGTTATTGAGTAGCTTCTCTTAAGTAGGTTAAAATTTTTAATTTAATATTTTTTCTTTTTAAATAAAAGCCTACACAGAGTAAATATAGGTTATCACTTTCTGAGGGATCGTGTTAATTTCATAATTAGATAGTCTTGTATGACTGTACTTCAAAAAATGTCAGATTAATTTATTTTTTATATTTCTGGTCATTTAGAATTTCTGTTGCTTATATGAAAGATGTTAATAGCTATAGCAAACTTCCAATAGAATGGCAATAAATTCTTCCAGTAGTTGTACCTCAAACCTTGAAATATCTTTGTCCTAGTGACTGGAATCTCTTGTTGCAAGAGAATACACTAGTAGTTCCAACATGCCTGCTTTATTAAAACCCATATGTTCTTGAACATCATCTAAGTATTCTAAGAATCTCATTGGTGGAAGGGGCCTTGGAAGCCACCTAATGCAATTTCTATCAGACAGAAATCTCCTCTATCCAAGACTGAAGTCCAAGGAAGAGAAATGGGACAGCTCACCTATGATGGAATTCCCCTCATAGGAAGAGGGTATTTGTTCATCCATTCCTCAATTCTTTTATTCATTCATCCATTTATTTAAGTGTTCAGTCTTATATTGTCCAAGTCTAATACCTCTTTAGAGTTTTAGATTTAAGAATAGTTAAAAATAATTATCTCACAGGTGGTCTTGTTCCCAAACCATCTTAGATGATGGTATTATGGGATGTACATTTTAAGGCTGAATATGAATTAAAAATAAGAGGCTTAATTTTCCCTGTTAAAATTAAGGAAAGATATGCCCCCTACCCATTTCTTAGAACATTTTTATAAACTTGTAATTGTAAATTCTTCCTCTGCACCTTCCAGATATATGTAAATATTAAAAAGCCTCTTGCCACTTATACAGTCCAGGAATGTCTTCCTCAAGGACCTGGAAGCCATCCGTTTGGAATCTAAACACCAAGCGCAATAGTGGACCATCTCCCCATTTCTGTGAAAGGTTGGAGTCCAGCTCCAAGTTGCAAAACTAAACGCCTGTCCTAAAGATGTGAGGATTTTATTTTCCTTTATATAAACCCAATTACCAGGTGCATTTTGGATAAACTGTGTGTGACAAATGGTGCTGTCGAATTCTCTTAAGGATTAATTATTATGTATATTGAAAACATGTATGTAGTAAGTTGTATCTCCATGGCTATATAAAAATGGCCAGATTTCTTTCTGTCTTTGCATCTCTTAATGGATTTCCTGTGATGTGCATCATATTCTGGTTTAATGCTTGTCTGAAAATAAAATTGTTTTCTTTCTCTTCTACCATTTTAGAGAGGTTTTCTGAATTGGTAAGATTTTGCTTCTAATTATATTTCTCCCCAATAATATTCAAATGTTTCCCAAATAGAACTGTGCATATGAATTATATGAGGGACTTAAAAACAAATTCCTTCCACAGATCTGCTGAGTTAGAATTTCTCAGGGCACAAAAATCTGTGTTTAAAAAATAAATTCTTGGGGCTCCTGGGTGGCTCAGTGGGTTAAGCCTCTGCCTTTGGGTCAGGTCATGATCTCAGGGTCCTGGGATCCACTCCTGCATCTGGCTCTTTGCTCAGCAGGGAGCCTGCTTCCCCCTCTCTCTCTCTGCCTGCCTCTCTGCCTGCTTGTGATCTCTGTCAAATAAATAAAATCTTTAGAAAAAAAATTCTTCCTGGCAATTTTGATGGATGCATCTTGGAATCGTGGACTAATTTGATTATTTGTATTTACTTATATAAATACTAAGTTCAAGCATATGAGACATTTTGTGTAGAACAAGAAGGATAACTTCTCTGAGAACAGGGGCTCTGCCTTATTTGAATTTTGATTCCTATACACAATCAGGTGGTAATGGCGCTTGGTATATAGTGGTGACACAATAAATCTTGCTTTGTTTGTTGGCATTTTAACAATGCCAAGAAGAAAAAATTCTACCATATCCCTCATAAATTCATTCTAAATTATCTCGCTTTTATTCATCCTTAGATTACTTATCCTAGATTCCCAATGTTCCCCTTAAAGTCCCATCATCCTTTGTTAGTGTACCTCTTAGCATACCACATAATAAACTTATTAAGTTTCCAAAAGTTAAACTCTACCTTGAATTATTATTCTTCAGGTCCATCTAATTCATTCTTATTTAATTCCACAAGAATCCAAAAAAAGCAAAATTAAACTTATGAATCCCTTTTCTTTATTTTCTGGTAGTTGTGAAAATGATAGTGCTATAAAATATTTTCAGTTATATGACATCTTTCATTAAAAAAGTTCACTCATTTATTAATGTAATACCATGATCTGCGAGATTCATAGATACTATACTTACTTTATGGTTGAATAAATTTATTTTGCACCGTAAACTGTGCTGGGAATATAAATAAGAAAGAAACAATATTTTTCTTTAAATATTTAAACTTATTAAAACATTTGAACTGCCAAATAACTGTCAATATTCAAGTTTATTTCTACGTTTTACTTCATCACCCCAACATAAGCCTATTATGACAAACTTTTCCAAATTAAAGGTATAGGTTTATGCCTGGGTTTATTATTAGCAATATCTGTTTATAATTCTGCCCCAATTCTTTAGTAAACAATGGGCAACTGAATGTTATAAAAGGGATTTAAGTGTCACAAGCATTTATTGATTGCAAAGAAACTACATTATATAATTTTAGCCGGTTTCTTTACAAGATTTCCTGGGTTGAACTCATCAGAATTACTCATTGTTTAAGGTTAACACCTCAGGGTTATTAGTTCTTGGACTCTATTTTATAAATATAAATATAAATATAAAAAATATATAAAAATATATTTAAAACTTGGATTCATTTGGAGTAAATGATAATTATCCAATATTTTGCTGATATGTGTGTGCATGTATGTATGTTTTATAAATTGAGGTTTTTTATGCAACTTCCAAAAGAATCTTCAAATACACTATTACCAAGTTGAATATTAGCTAATTAACCAATAAGTTTTGACAGACTGGGAGGTTATCAGGAGATAATCACAGCCCTCAGGTGCTGTGAGGCACTGGGTGCAGCTATAAGTGCCTCTAATTCCCTAAGGGTGTGATTAGCTCATGATAACAATGCTCCCTTGAGTTGTTTTTATTGCTTTTATAAAAAAGTCTTTGTTGTGAATAAAGTGTTTATTTTTATGCAGGAGGAGTATGGAGTTGACAGTTTAGACTCTTGAGTGAATAGCAGTTACTTCTGACTTGTACACGCCTTGACAAATCTGCTCATTTAAAATGCTTCCCAGCCAGTCTGGATATTCTGACTACCTCAGTAATTCTGTAAGAAAGCCCAACTTCCTTAATGGACAGTTGTAAAATTATGTTTTCAAAGTAATCCTATGGGACTTCTTAAATTAGAAAGGGACCCATTTTGTGGAATAACTGCATGTGAAAAATTAACCAATCATATTTGCAGAAAACCAGAAAAATATTTGGGGTGCTCAGGTGAATGGTCTCAAACTCCAAGATCAAAGAGATCAGCTGATTTGGGAAATACAAATGAATAGAGGTGAAATTGTGAGACAGACATCAGAAAGCTTTACTTCCCTTTGATGCCTCTCTATTTTCTCCCCAGAAATCCAACCCCAGTGGCTTTCCAGTTCAAGTAGAATAAGACTCAAACTTTTCATTATGACCTAGACATGAGCTAGTCCCAATGACTTACTTCTCAGTCCCAATCTCTTACCTCCATCATTATTGATGTTCTAACTGTTCCAGTTTTCTTTCACTTGAAAAGGCCAAGATGGTCTCAGGGAATTTGCACTGGCTTTTCTCTGTGAAATGGAAGTCTTTCCATAGGTCTTCACCTGGCTGCCTCTTCTAACCATTCCAGTCTTAACTAAAACATCACTGTCTCAGAGAGGCCAACTCCCTAAAATGATCATCTCCCATTATCCTATTTCAGCTTTTTCACTGCACATATTAAATATTAAAATTATATTGATTTGATTGTCTGTATTCACCAATGAATATAAGTTCATGAGACCAGAAACTTTCTCTTACTCACACTAATAGATAGATATAGGGATAAAAGGATGTATGTTTAATATATATCATCTATGTGATAGGATGTGATAAATCTATGTGATAAACAAGGCAAATCAGATCAGATCATAAAGAAATGATTACACACTCACTATTTATTTATGTAAACAGTGCTTTACATTCCATTCTGCAAACTCTTAATGAGTTTATTTACATTTTGCTTTCCCATTTTTCTTTAAATTTTATTTATTTACTTGACAGACAGAGATCACAAGCAGGCAGAGAGGCAGGTAAAGAGAGAGAGAGAAGGCTAAGCAGGCTCCCCGCTGAGCAGAGAGCCCAACGTGGGGCTCGATCCCAGGACCCTGGGATCATGACTCGAGCCAAAGGCAGAGGCTTTAACCCACTGAGCCACCCAGGTGCCCCGCTTTCCCATTTTTATTAGTAGTGTAGATTATTAAATAAACTATTTAAGACTATTAAATAAATAGATTAAACTGCTATGGTGTACCAGAAATAAATATAAAAATCTCCAGATTTTAAAGCCAACTTTGGAATCTAAAAGTCAATATTAACAGGAAAAGTTTAGGTATCAAGAGGCCTGATATCTGAAAACTAAACATGATGTGAATGTGGGTAAGATAAACAAGAACTGAAAGAAGGATGTATTTGGAAAAATAAATATGAACTCAATCTTAAGTAGGCAAACTACATAGAAGCACTTCTATTTGTATAAACTCCTTGTCCCTTTAAAAATTCTATGCCTTATTTGTCCACACTAAAATGTGACACATAAAATATTTACTAATAAAGTCTTGTAGCTTTGAATTATAATGAAATTAGCTAATGTTTATTGAATGCTTTCTGTGTGCCAGGTGGTGGTGTTTTAGGGTTTTGTGGGCTACTCAAATTATGTAGCAAGAGACAGTGACAGGGCAACTACCAGGAGAGAGCCAAGAATGTGAACCCAAGCAATCTGGCTCCAAAGTATTCCTGTGTAATAAAATTATGTGAAACCAAGCCCGATTTGTAAACAAAATGTAACAAAGCAGATTTTCAGCCAATGCAGAATATAATGTCTTTGGACATGATCCTTACTATCAGTCTAACGTCACCAAAAATTAATTATTATATTTTTCCTGATGCAGGGGCCTTAAATGGCTTTCTTAAAAACTGTTTTCATAATTTCTTAGATCCTATTAATATTCTGTTTGATCCACAAAATTGCCTTGACTCCTTCCAACTCTTTCAGTTACTCTTATTAGGCACGAAAGGTCAAGCACATGACAATTGTTTGCATGCCTACCAAATTGCATCACACAAATAACCTTCCTATGGAAACCAAATTAAAGTAAATTATAGAAGGAGGAGTTGGCCTCATAAAATTGAATGAGAAAGGCATAACTGTGCTATTCAACCCCCAAACCTAAAAACCTTACTCTAGTCATGAGAAAACATCAGACAAACACAAATTGCGAGGCATTCTATAAATACTAGACAAGTACTCCTCAAAAGGAGACTAAGGAAATATGAGACTAAATACAATGTGATATTATACCTGAGCTAGATCCTGCAACAGGAAAAGATATTAGTGGAAAACTGGAGAAATCTGAATAAAGTATGTAGTTTAGCTAATAGTTTTAGATCAGTGGCAATTTCTTAGTTTTGATAAATAAAAGATGGTTACAAAAATGTCAAAAATAGGGGGGAG
Source organism: Mustela putorius furo (assembly GCF_011764305.1). Classification (NCBI taxonomy): domain Eukaryota; kingdom Metazoa; phylum Chordata; class Mammalia; order Carnivora; family Mustelidae; genus Mustela; species Mustela putorius. The sequence goes on along the minus strand of NW_025421998.1, from coordinate 71,122,220 downwards.
ATGAGTCTGCATTGGCTCTCTTGGATGTTGGGATCAGATTTATTGCCTAGCTTACCCTGGAGAGATGTAGGCATGTTAGAATGTTCACTACATGTTTCATTACATGATCCTAACAACCTATTTGTTCAGGACGTAAGTATGTACACAATTGCATATGACTCAGTAAATAAAAGTCTCTCTGAGATATAAAGTTAGAGAATGCTTTTTATTTGCTCTTCATCTATGCACTTCATTTAAATGGCAATGATTTGATTATTTTTCCTTGTTCTTAAGGATCTAAAAATAACTCTACTCCTGGATCCTCCATAAAGTGGCTATAAAATAAGATTTGTTCATTTATATGACTTACATGTTGGTAATACTGAAATATGGGCCTGTCTTTTCTCTTCCTTCAACATCTCCCCACCTAAACTGCATATGTCTGCTGAATCTACCTTACCTCCCCCTCTCCCCTATGTCAGTTCATATCTGTGTTCTTTCTGTAAGAAACCATTTGATAATTTTACATTTTACCAAAAGTAAACTAAGAATTCAATTTTAACCTCTGATTTTGATTTCATTTTCCTTATATTTATTTTCTTCTATAATACCTAAGAATATATAAAACTATAAGGACTAAAATTGATCAAATAAAATATAATGCTAAACATTTATCTACAGGTAATAATGGTTCAATTTCCAAATTCCATCAAGTTCTCATTTCTGAAATGCTGTTGCTGAGAGACTCTTTCCTGCAGTCTTGTTAAGTGACCCTGTTTGCTTCATGATCAGTCACAATTTACATCTCTTCTGAAAACGGCATAAAATAATGTGCAAATTCTCTAATGCATTTGCAAGAAAAATATTTTCTTTTAATGACTCCTAATGAACCCCGGTTTTATGCAGGGTGTGAAAAGTTGCCAAGATGTGTAAAACAATTAGGATGACAAAAAGCATGAGTTTTAAAAGCCATTTCGCTTGTGCAATGTGTGTGAAAATCCACAATAAGTCCTAAGGGAAAAATTAATTTTAATAAGCTTTTCTTCTTGCCTGAAGACTGTCTAAATCTAAGGTATAAAGAACTGTGTATTAATGGATAAGGAATAATATGAGAGTTTTATCTCATAGAATAAATCTATTTCAATATCAACCTGTTACTTTACACTTGAACTGTAAGGATTTTTGGTTATTTACTAGAGTAACAATATATTATGTCTCCTATAAGTGCAATACTAGGTAAAAATGTAGACAGGTGAAATCGTAAATAATTTTTTTTCACGTGAATGCATTTACTATTATGGATCATTGTTTATGCCATAACCTAATCGTTGAAACTCCTATATTCATAGATTAAAAGATGGTCACATTGATTTTAAACCTTTAAGTATAAACAAAGTATTCCAGGAAGACTTAATGATCTAACTCCAGATAATCTTATTAATTACATACTTGAAAATAAAAGCTACAATACATGACCTTCTCATGGAACAATTATTTCTGAAGCCAAATACCGTATCTAAGAGGAAGTTTTTATATGATCTCAAGAGTTAAAAATCAAAATCATTATCCAAAGTGCAAGTCTTCATGAAAACTTCCAGAATATTTGATTTTACTGAGTGCTTCATTTCTGATAGCTTTCTTCTTTATCTTTGCTTCTACATTTAACTTTCAAAAGGACCAAATGATGGAAGCATTTTTCACAATGAGCCACCGAATGTGAACAAATTGAGGCAAAATAGAGGGGAGAGTTTGGATAATATCACAGATATTACTGGTATCTGCATGAGAGTGTGAGAATAAATTTGTGGTTAAGAATTTATACATTAGAATCATTCATTTGCACTCTAATCCCAATTTTGTCACTTGTTAAAACTGAGACTTTGGTCAATAAATTTATCCTCAGTTTTCTCAACAATAAATGTGGAATAATTATAAATAGTCCTTATTTTATTAGGTCATTTTGTGATTACATAAAATATCTGGAACTTAGTTAACACTGTATCTTCACACACACTTAACACAGTGGCTATGAAACAGTTAAGTCTTAAGATTTTTGAGAGAGTGGAGGATGGGGATTTTAATGCTTCTATATAAGAAGAAAACATCATAGCATTCATAAAATGAGAAAATATTATCTTATGTTGGATTTCAAATAGAATGTTCTCTTCTTCCAAAAGCCATGGCACAGAGCTCTTGCCAGTCTTACAGAGCTTCCAAAAGAATGTAGAATAGGATTACTCTTGGAGCAGGTGGGGGCAGTGCCTGGAAAGGGCCATGGAGTGCTCCTAATGGTCTGCTTCTTAATCTTGATGATGGTTATATAAATGTGTTCACATTGTGAAATACATGAAGCTGTCCACTTATAACTGGTGCACTTTTCTGCATTTATGCTATACTTAGGTAAAGTTTACAGTTTGTACCCTCCAACTATCCTCCTTGTATACTTTATTTGCCCATTCTTACCTCAATTTATTTACTATTTATTTTTCCCACTGAAAAGTAAATTATCTTGTCTGTGTTGTCTGTTTTGTTTCTAATCAAATTCTGTGTCCAAATAATTAGATAGCATGGCAAGACCTAAACTGAAAAAACAAATATTGAGTCAAGTGGTTTTCAGGCTCTTTAATACAGCTGAATCTCTTATTTCATCACTGATCACCAAGCACCAAATTCCATGTTGATTTTGTGTTTTAGTATGGAAAGTTCTTGTGGATGTAGCCTGTTAAAGCATGGACCTAGGGAACAGGATCACGGGAGACAGAAGAGCTGGGGTTAAACCTGGGGTGTGTCAAGATAACAAGAGCATAATAGGGCCGATTTACACAAAAGAGGATGGACAGATAAGAACATGAACATCCCCTCACTAAGCTGAATGTCATGGATTTCTTTACTCTGGCTTGCATTCTTCTTGAGAAATTATTTTACTGGGAAACTTCCTTACTGCATAACATTAATATTTAAATATTACATAATATTCAAAATAAATTTATTGAGAGCATAAATTAAAATTAGAATATTTTACTAATAAATTTAAAAAGATAAAGAATGTCACCATCAATGTAATTATTTGTTATATTCTATAGTGATGGGGTATAGGACATGCTACCCCAAAATATGGCACTTCTGTATATTGAATAAACTAAGCTGAAGGAGTTTAAGAATATGGCAGATGCAGAAAAGTTACTCTGACCTACTCATATTGTCCTCTTCCCTGAAATAGGCCATAAAATCCTCCTGAGAGGTGCCCTTGTATATACAAAGAAAAGGAGCATCCTTTTCTCCAAAGACAGAGGGACACTAAGAAGAATCTTAATGAAAGAACTTGTTAAATTTCCCCCAGTTTACTACAATTACCTCATACTCTTTTACCTATCATATTCCTATCTAACTCTACTCTCCATAAAAGCCAGCAGAAAAATGCATGTCTGTGTCTTTGGGGCTTCAATTCCTTATGAAAGCTCCTGTATCATGTAATGATATCTCTGTGCTTTTTTCCTCTTAATCTGTCTTTGTAAATTTAATTTTCACACCTGACCAGGAACACTCATAGGGCTAAGGAAAAGATTTTCCTCCCTGCAAGAGCTAAAATTTAGCATGCATCAAGTACCTCCTAAAAGCCAGAAACTGTGTTGTTTCATTTCAGCTTCACTGCAAAACTGTAGGATAGATATATCATCTCTAAGAAGATGAAAATAAGACCCACGTGGGATTAATGAGCAGTCCCAGTCTTGAACTGCCTAAATGTAATTTTATCTTTCCTTACAATATTGTTCTAAAAAAGCAATAATATACATCAATTCAAAAACCATATTCTAGATCTTCAGTGTGGCCTGAGGCCAAATTTTTTTCTTGAACTCAGGAAAATACAAGAGCACAAATTAAAAGTGAAGAATTTGCAGATATGTAAAAGATTAAAATCACAGTATTTCTTTGTACCTTCTTATGCTAGTAACTTTGAAAATGTCAATGAAATAGATGATTTTGTAGAAACTATACATTGCATAAGTACATATATTTTCACTTCATATATCACAGATCTGGAGCTGAATTAGCAGACAACCTGGAAATGCCAAAGGATGCAGACAAAAATAGCCCCCGTAAAGCTTGCTCTCTCTAGCCAATGACCAGGGAAGGGGCCGCCTGGCAAGATATAAGATAGAGATATAAAAACAATGTTTGAGACCATGCCTGTATGTCATATGTTAAAGAATGAAAAGAGAGTACTGGGGATCCGAAGCTTCTGAACCCTCTCCTCTCCCAGCTGCTGCACAAGGGAACCATACCTTAGGAGACTGTGCTAGTACTTGGGAACATTTAAACAAAACAACAACAACAACAAATCAGCACTTAGGAGTCAGGAGTATGTGGCAATTTTTCCCAGTTATCTGGATCCTCCGCTTTTCATATTAAAAACAATCTAATGATATACCTTGGTTGTTGCTTAAAAGACATAGTCTGGGAGAATACAGCTGTGGAGTAGTGGTTCTCAAGAAGTAATGATACTGCCTTCCCAAGAGAAATCTGGTGACATCTGGTGGCAATTTTTGGTCATCATAAATTGATGAGGGGAGTATTAGTAGTGCTATCTATCAGAGAGAGGTCAGAGATACTACTAAAAATCTTACAGTATACAGAGAAATCCTTCCCGAAAGTAATTATTTGCTGATGTTGAAAAACCCAGCTCAGAGGGAGAAATTGCGATATTGTTGAAGGCTCCATGTGTTTATATGATTTCTATTTACATGTATACAAACACTCTCTGTGAATCAATATCTCCTATTTTCATGCTTCAACACACACACACACACACACACACACACAGGTATACACACATACCCACACATGCACACACACACACAGTCTCTTAACATGTGGCCACAGGCAAAGAAAAGTCCTTTAAAATGAGGTTTTTCATTTGACCTTGCTGTTGTTCACATTATAAAGAAATACTTGACTTTAATAGAGATCAGAGAAGTTCACAAATGTATAAATAATAATAGTCTTGAGCAGTGGGAATCCAGATATTTTTGTTTATTTTTTATATTCTTTCCTGAACTGTCCCAATTAGAAATTATACTGATTAATCAGTCACCTTTTTGCCATATTATTATTCTTTAAACCATGATTTTTATGGCCATATATTATTCCATTACCAAGGTCTTCATAATTTATTTAATAGATGTCACATTTTAGTTATTTATGTTGTTTTCATTCTATCCCCACCTCCCTAGGCATAGTGATGCCCTTACATCTTTATGTGTCCCTCCTAATATTTCTTGAAAACAAAGTCTTAGATGTTGAATTTGTGGGTCAATGATTATGAAAAAAAATGGAAGTCTCTTATTGCTTATTACCAATTTACTTTGTATAAAGTCTGAACTAATTATAACTGCCACTGAAATATATGAAAATGGCAGTTTTCTATACTAGTAGATATTATTATTATAAATAATCCTGAGCTGGTGAGATACATAAAGGAGTAGAAAATGATAAAAAAGATATTAGGATTTTGCTTTCATCTCAGGTTGCATTTATTGGAGGTCAGTACTATTTTGAAATAAAGCAGACAATGGTTAGGCTCAGAGTTTACCAGCTCAAAGTTGTTAGAGGAGTCAGGCAGACAATTTCTGTGTTGAGGAGGCCTTGGACAGCATGAGGGCACCTGGCACCTCCGGAGGGAGGAAAGGTGAAATTGGGAATGGAAATTTACTGAAGTCAAACTACTTTTTCTCAATTCTGTTTAGAATTTTCTCAACCACAGAACTTTTGGAAAGTAGGAAATGTTAGATAACTTAATCTACTTTGTGGTACAAAGAAAATGAAATCCAGGAAATTTCAGGGATTATGAAAATTCACAGTTAGGTAATGGTAGAATTAAAATTGCACTCTAGGCTGGCTGACTCACAGCACTGAATATTTTTTAACTGGACAATGGTTTGATCTGGCATTTGCTCTTAATTATGAAAATATGCAGTCACCTACAAATCCAGAACATAAAAGGATTCAGAGAAGCCCTAAACGTAATCAAGTCATTTGCTTCAAAAGGTAATTTCTAGTAGTCATTTACTTGGTTTCCTCAAAAATATACTTGGATGAATTTATTCCTTTGACCTGGTTGAAGAGCCAAGATAGAAATTAAAGACAATGATAAGAAGTGATTCCATAAATGGGTTAAAGCCAATGCCCATACTGTTTAAAATAAAGGCAATATACATTCCTATACATAGATTCATTATACAAAATCAAGTTAAAGGGCACATTCCTTTGAGAAATATCAACTTTAGCCAAGAGACAATTTACGTGGAAAGAAACATATAGATATATGCTCTCCTATAATATATACAGCTGAATAATGCAGAGTTATGAGCACTGGTCCACCAGCACAGTTGAAAATCCATGTATAACATTTGACTCACCAAGACTGAACTACTAATAGACTACTACTGACCAGAAGTCTTACCAATAACGTGAACATTCAATTGACACATATTCTGTATATGTGTTATAAACCATATTCTTATAATGAAGTAAGCTAGAGAAAAGAAAAATGTTATTAAGAAAATCACAAGGGAATATACACTTATAGTACTGTACTTTATTTATTGAAAACATCCACATGTAAGTGGACATATCGAGTTTAAACCTGTGTTGTTCAAGGCTCACCTATACATACCATATATCATAGATACAAGCAATGCATACACACTTCACATGCATTTTTTTTCTCTTCTTGGAGACAGAAATAATATAAGAAATAAATACCTGAACAAGATAGAGACAGAACCTAACAGCAAAACAGAATTTTTTTTTTTCGGCCAAGTCTTAGCAACTATTACTTTATCCTGTGGAAAAAGCTCAAGGGTGTTGCAGAGACCTCCAAACTTGTAGGTCAAAAGAACCAACAAGGGAAATGTTAAATTGCTTTGCTCTCACCTGCCCTAAATTACTATTCACCACACCCCACAAGAGAAAACAGTTATTAATAAGATTTTTCCATTATTTTCAAAATAGCTTAAATATATATTGGACTATGTTTGTCAAGTTAGATAAGGTTATTTTTGGAGGTGTATTAGGCAGAAAATGCTTTAACTCCTTCAGTAAAAATTTAACAATCACAGAATAGTCAGAAGAGTTTCAGATTATAAAATGTTCTAAGGAGAACACCTAAATGGAAAGAGATTAATAATTCAAGAAGTAGCTTACTTTAATTTTTGACTATAGCACTTAGCCTTTTAGTGTTTAAATAATGGAAATATTATTGTCCATTAAACAAATCCTCATTAACTTTAAAAATTCTTATCTGACTATATTGTAGTTATATATGAAGATTCTTTAGGCAATCAGATAGCTACAAATTCAGTTAAGCCAATTGATGGATATCTAGACTCAACATTATATGTTAATTTGAGATGCTAAAACCTTGATAAGTGAAGAATAATCTTCCAGGTTGTACTGATTTATATGGACATAACTTAAGGATGAGTCTCAGTTTGTTGTCAAGCTACGACAGAGCTGTTCCGCCATTGATGATAATCAAGGACGGACAGTTTGGTGATGACACTGCCTAGAGAGAGTAAATTTGGGTTCAGACATATTTAGTATCAGGTAGCAGGAAGATAAACATCAACAGGGGAGATAAACTGTGGAAACTTACCTACAGTGAGTTAGGGCTACAGAAAATTTTGTCACCTAAATGATAAAGGCTTTTAAAAATAACTAGATAAGTGTAAGAACTGCAGGACTCAGCAGGATAGGGAAAATGATGAAATTTGCAAATGTGGAAGATAAGAGAATTTTAGATAATCGTGAGTAGACATGGTTGTATCTACTGTTCCTGAATTAATTTTAAAGAAAAAATCAAATAAGTTGATCAATAATATCAAATCATGAATTGTAGAGATTATATTTGCTAATGAAACTATTTGAGTACTTCTTTTTCTTCTGTAGGGGGATGCAAATTAACAATGAAAGGGCCATTATTCAGGAGATATAAAAGGCAAACTTAAAAGACCAAACTATCAACTGCATCTCTGAAAAATAAAAATATGACCAGGATGGCAAGAGCAGTCATTTATCATGTCAGCTCAATTCTAATAGTTATATCCATGAGTTAGAATGTTAAGGTCACCATTTGATATAGAAGAAATTGGAAACCACCAGTGAGAGCAAATGTTCAAGAGGTCAGTGCACATTAGATTTAAAGGTCTTTAATAACCGTGTGCAGATCTCACGTACAAGGTGATGTAATATCATCCCTCAAGAGGTTACATTAATAAAGAGAGTCAACCTCAAGTTGAGAAGCAAAACTTCATAATGTTATTTCAGAAACTGTAATGCTAGTTCATCTGTAAGAGATTGTGTTATTAGCTATATATATATTTTTGCAACTATTTCTGCTGCTTATTTCTGTTAAAGATCTTTAAGAGGATGTGAATTTTTTCTTTCTGGCTCAGATAATCTCTTGCATGATATTGAGTCTGACCTCACAGGTTTTCAAAATGGTGCTATTTCAGAAATGGGTACCTGTTCTGAATAGGTTGTCTCGGAGGAAAACCTCTTTCTATTAAACAAGTGGTTTAGATTGGAAACTCAACAAATTTGGGTATATACCCTGATATTTTATAGATTCTCAATGGCCTTAATTAGTTTTTACCTTAAGAATGTCAGATTATGTAATATCCTATGCATTTTTAAAGTTGGTCATTCATAACAGAAGGAGTTTTAATATAATTTTCCCCCCACAAATGTTGAATGAATACTTACCAGGTCTAAGGCTCAGTGTAGAAATTTCAGAAATACACCAAAGTAATGAGGAAAAAAAAATCACTTTTCTCATGATGATCACCATCTGCAGAGGTAAGAAAATAAAACAACACAGAAATACATGCAGGGTAAAAATTAGGATGTATGATTTTCTGGCAAGGTTTATATGTTTTACTACTTGCAGTGATTTTGGAGGATCTTCATTAATCCTTTAATTGAAATTACAAAATAAGACACTTAAGCAAACATAAATATCTATGCCTCACACTAGGAGATATGTGGGAAATTAAAGATAGTGGAGAATTGGAAAACTGTTTATATTTGGCTCCAAAATAATGTATACTTATGTATAAACAGTCCTCTCATACCCACTCCAGGAATGGGTGAAACTCCAAACAAGATTCCACAGTGACATCATAATACCCAACCCATAAGACACTGGATAAGTTCCTTTGCTGTCTCAACTTGCCCAGTTGCTCCTCATTCCATGATAAAGATAGCAACAACTTTGATATCCATAGTATTGACTGTAACAGTATATAATCAACTTCATGATTTAAAAGTTCTGAGAGGTTTGAGCCATAGCTTAACTGCAGTAGTGAAAGAAAACAAATGCCAGGGAGTAGGGTTAATATACTCACAATTAAATTACAATAATCTAAAAATGAAAATAAAACTGTGGCAGACCTGGTGATACAATCTTTTTGCAGATAATTTATTCATTCCAATCCCAGGAACAATATAACATATTGAACTGCCACAATTTGGCCAATCACATTTTTAATGCTTGGGAATACTTTGCTCCAGGTAGAATGACGAACTTTGATTTAGCATAAACAAAAATATTGTTCAAATCATGTTCACTATTTTATATATATGATTAAAAAAAACTTACCCAGGGTAGAATTTTAGGGTTATTATACAACAGGCAAACCAATTTAGAAAAACCTTAATGTTTTTCATTAGAAAAAATAATATACACCTACTTTAACAAAGGAAGAAATCTAGTGAAACTCCCGAATAACAGACTAATTACAAGAATATTGTTTTAGTTTCATCTAATAGGGAAGCAATCTCATAAGTATGAATGGATTGATTCTATAGTGACTGACTTGTTAATTTGGGGCTAGAAGATGAATTGAGGGTTTCTTTGGGGGAACATCTGTAAATGATAGAAATCAAGATCCCAATGAGATTTTAAAAAATAAGAAAAGTGAAGGAAATTTAAAATAGCATATTTTAATATTTTTATGAGATAGATTTCAAATTTTAATACTATTCGATTAAAGAAGTAGTGAAAAATGAACAGCATGGGATTCAACAGGGAAAAATACAAAAAAATTAAAATAAACAAAACGTTGTAGGAATAAAGATAAAAATTGTGTGGTAATGCACAAAGATCTAAACAATATTTGTCAACCATATTCAACCACTAGTCAATAATTTAACCAGCTTAGATAAAAAGGGAAAATAAAAGAAGGAGCAAAGTTATTTATTTTTTATTTTTATTTTTTTTAAAGATTTTTATTTATTTATTTGACAGAGAGAGATCACAAGTAGGCAGAGAGGTAGGCAGAAAGAGAAAGAGAGAGAGAGGGAAGCAGGCTCCCTGCTGGGCAGAGAGCCGGATGTGGGACTTGATCCCAGGACCCTGAGATCATGACCTGAGCCGAAGGCAGCAGCTTAACCTACTGAGCCACCCAGGTGCCCGGAGCAAAGTTATTTAAAATAAACTTTCTATTTATTACTTCCAAATTGATTGGGAGTTCATTCATTCATGCACTGTGCCAGACAATGGGACTGTGACAGTGGATGAGACCAACATGGCACATCTGTTCATGGAGATAATAGTCTACAGAGAGAAACAGCCATACACGAGTAGTCAAATGAATATTTATGTAATTAAAAATACTGATGAGTACTATGAAGATAAAAAAAAGTAGGTGTTAGAATGAAGAATAACAAATGGCTGCCTATTTTAATAGAGTCAAAGGGGAAGACCTCCTGTGGAGGTGATATTTAAGCTAATAGCACACAAAAAGGAGCTAGAAATGTAAAGATCCATAAAAAGGGAACATCCCAGATAGAGGGAAGATCGATGGTTAAAGCCCTGAGACAGAAATTAGATTGGTCCCTAGAAGCAGGAAGATTTAAGTAAAAGAGAAAGTACATTTTTAAAATCAGAAGTAATTTATGAGAAAAAACACACGAGTCTATATATCGGTAGGTAAGTAGTTATTAATACAGATAAAACTAACCCCAAGTTGTCTAGTCTGTCCCTTTCTACTTAGTCCAGATCCCATTTCTCCTACATTGAGTAGAAGAGTCATCTTCTATGCCAAGGAAGTGGATTAGGCAAAGGAATTCTTTCAAGAGGGTACTTGTATATTTGGTTTTCTGTGTGTTCTAACATATTGATATCATTTAGTATTTTTAAACTTTGTATTTTGGGGAGCTATTGAAAGACCAGAAGGCTCTTTTACACAGCTTCTTTAGATTGCCAAAAACTGTTATCAGTTGTATAATTCCCAGAGATGATTCACTAGTTTGGATAGCTATATCATATTAAACTTTCAAGGAAATAGCCCAGGGTCCAGGAATCATATATTTTATTTTTATTAAAATTTTTACTTGACCATAGTTTAAGTTGTCTTATTTTTCTTAAGTACTGAGGCCTGTGGGACTGTATTGATTTGTCAAGATGTCCTACTTCAAGCTGATTTCAGAAATAGAGTAATATGTTACATTTTTAGAAACTAGGTGAATCTGCAGAACTGGGCCACAGCAGAGTAAAATAAATGACTTATCAAAGTAAAAGCAAAATAAATAGAGAAAATGTGTGTGTGAGAGACCCCATTAAATTAAGATCAGTGCTTCTCTCTGTTATTTTCTTTGTCCCAACAGTCTTCTCTGTAGTAATAGTATAGTAGTATAGTATATAGTAGTTGCCTATTCTTTATTATATATTTTTTGAATATATATATTTTTTCAGGTGTTTCTTTTTCTTTTATTTTATACATATGTATACATATGATTTATATGTATAAAATTAAAAAAGAAATACCTGAAGGGCAAGGACTTTAATTTCTATGTGGAGACTGAAATATTTTTACCCTGGAGTCTTACTACAGAGTTGTCTTTGGGGTAGATGGTGTAGGATTGCCATATAGCTAAATCCCTCCTCCTTTAAAACAGTTGGTTACAAGACAACAGAAAAGAAACCTTTTTATTTTTTATTTTCTTTAAAGATTTTTTAAATTTATTTGACAGAGAGAGATCACAAGTAGGTGGAGAGGCAGGCAGGGGGTTCGGGGGAAGCAGGCTCCCTGCTGAGCAGAGAGCTGATGTGGGGCTTGATCCCAGGACCCTGGAATCATGACCTAAGCCGAAGGCAGAGGCTTTAACCCATTAAGCCACCCAGGCGCCCCGCCCCCTTTTAAAGATTTTATTTATTTAAGAAAAGAAACCTTTTTAGAGAGAGCTTCATCAAGCCTGTATTTTATAGATTTCTATTCTTTAGCCAAAGTTTTAGTATATACTTAATAAAATTCTTAATAAAATGCCACCAAATAAATAAACCTTAAATAAATGCCACCAAAATTTCTGGGCACTATGTTTCAAAGGAAAACCTTCAGAATCCCTTAGAAGGTTTATGAGATGGTTATGGGTAGTTAAGACTTGCAAGTGTCTCCTATCTCCTAGAGCTATTACGGAGTGTGCCTGTGCTCCTCAGCAGTGGGACACAGAGCATGCAGCCATGGCTGCTGACTGCACAGGTTTCGAAGAGAAAGTGGAGCATGTGGACATTTAGGCGCTGACTCCAGCTAAATTGGTTAATGACTAGTATCATCTAAATGAGGTAGCAAGCCGAAAGACTCATAATCTCTCCCCGTGCGCAGATTTTAATTAAATAATTATAATGTCCTTGTTGTAATTATTTATCAGTAACTGTGCTCTTGAGTATTGCCTCTTTTGCCTTCATCTGTTCTGTCAGCTCAGCTGAACAATGAAACATTCACTTGGCAAAGATGAGGGGTAAATGAATGATTCTTATGCACCACAAAATTGCACTTGAAGAATTGTCAACGAGGCAAGATTCTAGATTCTTCGTTTATAATTTTGCCTTTTTACTGCAGAGGAAGCTCAGCTTCCTGATCTAGGATATGATATGGTTGAGCTTGATAGAGACTCAGTTTTTCTTCTAACATTCAGACACAGAGAGGTTTCAAGACTATGACCAGTAGGCATGTTTTCTCAGCATCTAGAACTTAACATTACACATTATAACACATACATCCCTCAAAGAACAGCATTTTAAAATGTTACTTCCTATTTTGGGGCTGTGGAATCTATAGTCGATAACATAATGTGTGCCTCAAATAGTGTAAAACCCCAAAATAACTAAGGAACAAGTTTATATTAATAATACCCATAACAGCAGTGAGTCAAGAGACTCAGTAAGCAGTAAAGCTGATTCAGGAGTCAAAATAGGGACACAGAGGAAAACAGAGATAGATTTAGACCATGTAAAAGGAAGCAAGTTCTTTAGAGCAGACTTCCCCAAAGAAAATTTGCCTTTATAAAGCATCACTTTTCTCCATTTCTCCCCGGAGTTCAGAAGGAAAACAAGGGTTTTAATTGTCAAATGTGACATTAAATTTTAGTAAAAGGAAGCACATTGTGAGTGTGAGCAGGGTTTGTAAAGCACTATAATGCAACACTGGTGTTTATGTGTCTCCCTTTCCTGTAATTTTTCCATTTTGCACCTCTCCTATTCCAAAAGGATCTTCCCTAACTAGTATTAGTGAAATGTAGCTTCACATTCCACACATTCAAGAGATTTTGCATTTAATGTGGAAATCTTAAAAATTAAAATGCCTCAGCAACCAAAAGAGTCTTTGGGAATAATTATTTTTTTAAAAAACTGAGTAGGTTTTTTATTTGTCCAAGGAAGTTCTTTAAGTTTGAATAAGAAACATTGTCACCATATTTGACTACAGATATTCAGACAAGTCTGACTTTGAGGTTATGGGCAATAAAGAAAATATAAGGATGAAATTTTATTTCCATCCATCTTATGGATGTGTGTCTGTATGAGGCTGAACACAGGAAAGAGGTAGCTCCTTTAATCTCTCCTAATACTATATTGTACTTTTTTGTGTGTAGTCTTATTTATCTCCTGCTAGAATAATTCCTGGTTTTCCTTATTTTTACAACTATTACGTATGATATCTCAACATTTTCATTTTTTAATTGTTCCTGATAAAAACAAAAACTCTAAAGGTTTGTATATAGATCTTGCATATACAATTAATTCTCATTACTCACAGTAGTTATGTTCCATAAAATCATGGGTTCCTGGGTGGCTCAGTTGGTTAAGCAACTGCCTTCGGCTCAGGTCATGATTCTGGTCTGGGATCGAGTCCCACATGAGGCTCCCGGCTCCACGGGGAGTCTGCTTCTCCTATTGACCTTCTCCCCTCTCATGCTCTCTCTCACTGTCTCTCTCTCAAATAAATAAATGCAATCTTAAAAAAAAAATCACCATGAACACTGAATTAGTGAATACTGAACCGTGGCTCCCCTGGAAAATACAGAGTTAGATTTCTGTGAGCCTCTGGTCACATTTTCATCAACTGATTAACACATAACCTTGTTTTATTTATGTTTCTGCTTAAAGAAATGTTATTTAATATATTTTGATTCATTAACATTGAATTCACAGTAAGCAGCATTGTAACTCATGACTGAATGAAGTTTATCTAACACATGTATCTCCTCTGTAAGGCAGATCACAGCCTTCTTGAGCATAGGAGCACAAGACAACATTTTAGGTGGGAGCTCACTGAGACTCCTTTTAAACAGTAAAATCACCAACAAGAAACACAAAAATGTGTAAAAATTGTGGCATAAAAATGGACTGAAATTTATAGTGTGAGAGCTGAAACAAGAAGGTAAAATTTCACCTTATTCGACTGGAAACATGTATGTTGGACGACTCAAATTTTTCACCTCTTTGTGCTTGTTCACAAATGCTCATGAAGGTTTTATGAGTATTGATTTTGGTGTCACAAATCAATTTTAACAAGTAAAAGAATTCATGAATACAGAATTCATAAATTATGAGGATCAACTATAGTGACTTTGTCATATTCTCTCACTTATAACAATTAAAACTTTTGAATATGTAATAGTGAATACAGTTGTGAATAATAATAGCATTTTCTTCTCTTTCCAATCTTTATCAGTTTTATTTCTTTATCTTGACTTACTCTGCTAGATAATAACTCTGATACAATGTTAAATGTAGGTGGTGAGAGCAGACATCCTCTACTCAGGTGGAAACTCAGAGGGAAAACTTAATATTTTATAAATCTGGTGTTCTTATAAGGTTTATCAGATTAGGAAAAGTTCCCTTCTATTCTTAGTTAACTTAGAGTTTTATTATGAATGAGTGTTCAAAATTAGAAAATTTTTTTTCTTCAAATGTTGAAATAATTATATATATGTAATTGTAGACAAGTATATATGTATGTGTGAATGTGTGTGTATATGTGTGTGTGTTTGTGTGTACTTCCATCCTGGGAGTAAACCAATTTTGTTGTCACATATAATTTCTTTTTATATGGCTCTGGATTTTGTTTGCATATTTCTTCAAAATTTTTGTATCTGTGTTCATGAAAGAGATTAGCCTATAATGATTTGTCCTTGCAGTGCTTTAGTCAAGTTTTCATATCAAAGTTATTTAGCTTATAACAGAAGTTAGAAAGTGTTTCTTTTTTTATGTTCTGAAAGAGGTTTCTGTAAATTTGGTATTACTTCTTAAATGTTAGTAATATTCTCTCCTAAAAACTCCTAGCCCAAGGCTTTCTTTTGAGAAAGGATTTTATCTACATATTTGTAAATGAAAACTGTGTAAGTTTTCATAAGAGATATTATTTCAGAAGTTCTTAATTTGCAAAAAGTCTCAGATTTATTGGTATTCAAATTATCATTTCAGATGTATCCTACAAATTTTGGGAGATATTTATACTACATTACAAAATATTTTCTAAATTTCACTGTGATTTCTTCTTTCATCCAGTGGTTATCCAGAAATAATTGCTTAGTATCAAAACATTTGGATTTATTTCTACTTGCTTTTTTAAAAATTGATGTTCAATTTTATTTCACTGTGTGATTTCAGTCTTTGAAAATTGATATGTTTTAGAAAAAGGTAAATATTGTAAAATAACTCATGTACCCAAAAATATTTTGCAGTTGTGTTCAGTGTTCTCTTAATGTTCATTATAATGAAGTTTGTTTATTGTTTTTAATCTACATATTCTTTCAGTTATTGAGGAAGGTCTTAGAATTTCTCCTAACCTGACTGTAGATTTGACTGGTTTTCCTTTATGTTCTTATTTATTTTTATTTTTAAAAATATTTTATTTATTTATTTGATAGACAGAGAGATTACAAGTAGGCAGACAGGCAGGCAGAGAGAGGAGGAAGCAGGCTCCCTGCTGAGCAGAGACCCCTTTGTGGGGCTTGATCCCAGGACCCTGAGATCATGACCCCAGCCGAAGGCAGAGGCTTACCCGACTGAGCCACCCAGGCTCCCCATTAGATATTTTAAGTTATTATTAGGTGTATACAAATTCAGAATCGTTATCCTTTCCTAGTAGAAGACAACACTAGGATATATCCCTCTTTATTTTTAGTAACTCTTCTTACTTTCAAATCTACTTTTCCTAATATCAATATAGCTATACCAACTTCCTTAGGTTTGGTGTTCATAGAACACAGCTTTTCCCCCCATTACTTTAAACTTCATGTATTCTTATGTTTAGGGTATGTCTCTTACAAGTAGTATACTTCTGCATTTTTTCAAACAAAATGATAATCTTTATTTTCTAATTAGAATACTTGTTTCAGTTTTTTAATGTATTAGGTTGAGTCATAAGCAATTGACAGCTTTACAGATAGAATACCTGCAATTCTATGTGACTAACTCTAATTAATGTACTTGGGTTTGAATCTACCATCTTACTTTTGTTTTCTACTTTTTAAAAAAGATTTTATTTACTTATTTGAGAGACAGCAAAAGAGAGAGAGAGAGAGAGAGCACGCACATGAATGAGGGAAGGGGCAAAGGGAGAGAGAGAGAATCTGAAGCAGACTCCTCTGTGAGTAGAGCCCAAAGAAGGGTTTGATCTCATGACCCTGAGATCATGACCTGAGCCAAAATCAAGAGTTGGTCATTTAACCAACTGAGCCACCCAGAAACCCCTTTGTTTTCTATTTTTATAAACTGTTTTATGATCTTTAATTTCTCGAATCCTATCTTCTTTTGGTTACTCTATTTTAATTATTTTATTTTTTTTACCTTTCCCCTTTATGAATGTTTTACCTAATACAGTCTTTAACTTTTCTTTTCAGAAATTACAAATGCACCCTCAACTTTCAAATGCCCAATATAAATTAATACTTTTTCCACTTGTAAGATGAGGTGACATCTCAGAAAACTCTGACTTTATTTACCCACTTCCTCACCATCTTTTGTGCTGTTGCTCAGTAGTTTACATATTTTTTGAACAGTTAATAAACTTCTATTATGGATAGTTTTAAATTTATATAAATGTTGCAATAATATTAATAGAGTTCCCATATATTCAACTATCTATTTCCCCTTTTGTTACCATCTTATATTCTTATGCTACTTTGTGATAGCTAATTAACCAATATTGATACACAATTGTTAAATAATGCCAATACTTTATTCAGATTCTTTTAGCTTTTATTCAATGTTCTCTTTGTGTTCCAGGGTCCCACCAGGTTCCACAACATATTTACTTTTTGTATCTCCTTAAGCTCCTCTAAACTGTGATAGCTTCTCAGACTTCCCTTATTTTTTTTTTTAAAGATTTTATTTATTTATTTGACAGAGAGAGATGATAAGCAGGCAGAGAGGCAGGCAGAGAGAGAGGAGGAAGCAGGCTCCCTGCTGAGGAGAGAGCCCGATGTGGGGCTCCATCCCAGGACCCTGAGATCATGACCTGAGCCGAAGGCAGCGGCTTAACACACTGAGCCACCCAGGTGCCCCGACTTCCCTTACTTTTGATGGCCTTGAGGATTTGGAGTACAGGTCAGGTATTTTGCATAATGTCCTTCAGTTTGGATTTATCTGATTGTAAGTTTTGGGGAGGAAGACAGAGATAAAATGCCATCCTCATTCCATATCAAGGGTCTGACCTATCAGTGACAATGTCAACCTCATGTTTGCCATTTTCTACAATGTAAATTTACTTTTCCCCCAGCCCCCCAACTCTGTACTTTTTAGAATTAAGTTATGCACAGTCTACTCTTAAGGAGTAGGGAGTCATGCATCATCTCCTTGACAGTTGGAGCATCTAGATAAATTATTTATAATTCTTCCATTTATCTATTTATCTATTGTTCTTCCATTTACTTATTTACTCAACTATTTATTTACATACATACATAAGTATGGACTCATTGGCATTTATTTTATATTTCAAATTATAACTCAGTAATTCTTATTTTTTTTTTTTTAAATTTTTTATTTTATTTATTTATTTATTTTTTTTTTTAATTTTTTTATTTTTTATAAACATATATTTTTATCCCCAGGGCTACAGGTCTGTGAATCATCAGGTTTACACACTTCACAGCACTCACCAAAGCACATACCCTCCCCAATGTCCATAATCCCACCCCCTTCTCCCAAACCCCCTCCCCCCGGCAACCCTCAGTTTGTTTTGTGAGATTAAGAGTCACTTATGGTTTGTCTCCCTCCCAATCCCATCTTGTTACATTTATTCTTCTTCTACCCACTTAAGCCTCCATGTTGCATCACCACTTCCTATGGAAAGAACCTAGATGTCCATCAACAGATGAATGGATCAAGAAGATGTGGTATATATACACAATGGAATACTATGCAGCCATCAAAAGAAATGAAATCTTGCCATTTGCAACAACATGGATGGAACTAGAGCGTATCATGCTTAGCGAAATAAGTAATTCTTATTTTTATTGCTCAAGTTGTTCCAGCTTTGGCCATTGGAAACTCTTCTGTTTGGTTCTTGTGTTCCTTTGACATAACCCCATTATTTTTTTAACTAATATTTTTCCCCTTACTTTCCACAAAAAGATCCAGGCACTACAAAATGATCCAGGCTCTAGTATATTCCCTGTCCCAATCTAGAAACAGTCATTTCTTCAAGAACTCCTACTTGCTTTTATTGGAAAGGAGTATTAAGAATCAAGATCTAGGGGTCCCTGGGTGGCTCAGTTGGTTGGACGACTGCCTTTGGCTCAGGTCATGATCCTGGAGTCCTGGGATCGAGTCCCACATTGGGCTCCCAGCTCCATGGGGAGTCTGCTTCTCCCTCTGACCTTCTCCTCACTCATGTTTTCTCTCACTGTCTCTCTCTCAAATAAATAAATAAAATCTTTAAAAAAAAAAAAAGAATCAAGACCTAGATCTTTTTTTTTTTTTTTTAAAGATTTATTTACTTATTTGACATACAGAGATCACAAGTGGGCCAAGAGGCAGGCAGAGAGAGAGGAAGGAAGCAGGCTCCCTGCTGAGCAGAGAGCCCTATGCGGGACTCGATACCAGGACCTGAGCTGAAGGCAGAGGCCTCAACCCACCTAGCCACCCAGGCACCCCAAGACCTATATCTTAAGTATTACTGTTGCTACTGAGGATTTCGTTCCTCTCAGCAGGAAATTCTAGGAAATCTATGGGGTGTATTAACCTCTGTGTGTGTGTGTGTGTGTGTGTGTGTGTGTGTGTGTATACACATGTCTATAATTATTTCTATATGTAACCTTATGTAACTATATTAAGGTAAACATGAGTTTGCACTGAAGTCTCTGACTCTCATCCAGCACCATATGGTTCATTCTAGCCGCCTCTCCTTACTTATCTATATCCTCTCACTCTAGTAGTAAGAACCTTGTTTCCACGATCCATTATGTATTTGCTTATTTTATTTGCTCAATCCCAGTATACATGTATAGTGGTATGAGTATTGTTAACCTGTATCCCCATAGGAAACAACTATATTAATTACAGTACAGTGTAATTATAGTTCTTTTAGTCCTTAGTCTCATAGTGTCTACTCATTTCCTAAGTTAGGTAACCCCCCCCCACTCCTTTCTACAAAGTCATCATACGTCTGTATCACAGATTCTTTTGTCACAGTCTGCATTCCATTCCAAAGTCCACAATATCCTAACTGATTTTTAAAACTGCATCCATTAAAGTCTTGGTCTTTGCGTTGAAAGGTCCTATGAGTTTTGATAAATGCATAGTCCCCAATATTTTAATTATACATGTATTTAGAATCCCACAAGATATTAATATTATTTTGTAAATTCACTATACATTGTCACTTAACCACATACTAATACTCTCCCTTGTTCTTCATTCTTTATTGAATTTACTTGTTTCCATCTGTGATTTTTAATCACAACCCTTTTAGTATTTCCTTTAGTGCTGGTTTGCAGGTGCTAATTCCTTGGGTTTTTCTCCTGTCATGTCTCTATCTCAATTTCACGTTTGAAGGCTATTTTTGAAGAGTCTGCAATCAGGTTAACCCTTCAGTGGTCTCAGTTAAATTCCTGGAGTAATTACCCTCTTTCTTCTTAGGATGTGTATGTCGTTTTTTGTCTCTCTATAACTTTAAGTCTTCTGTAAGCTTTGCTCAGCTTCTTAGCTATTTGGGAATTGGCATAAAGCCTTGAAGGAAAAAGAGAAGTCAAATGTCAGACTCATCTCTGTGCCCCTCAAACCTTTGTTGCTGCTTTGTGAACTTTCCAATGACTTCAAACAGATTTTAAAAATTATCTAGTTTTTCTAATTGTTCCCAGTAAGAGTTATAACAGTTTGCCATACAAAAATTCTGGAACAGCAATTTAAATTTCGCATGTGTGGAAATTTTTGTGTCATACTAAGAAGGGTTTGAATAGTTTTGGGAATTCTACAACATAATCTTCATATTTACCTGTGTGATGTCATCCCAATCAGTTCAACTAAAAAGTACTACATTGCTTATTAATTCAATACATATTGGTTGATATTATTGCATCACAAATATATTTTTGTGAGATGAGATATGGTAGACTATTTGGAGACTATATCTTTTTTCCAAGGTAAACAGGTATCAAAATTTAATCAATATTTTACTTAATCTTCTGGTGTATCTTGTTGTTGTTTTCATTATATGTGGTTTGAGAATCTTTTCAAAGGGTTGACCCTGAGAGCTTTAGGCTCAGGAAAAAGAATACATTGTTTTTACCTCTTTTTATTTCAAGGTCATATAGATCCCTACTGCATTGAAGTTCAAAAGATATTATATTTATGATATCTTCAGTGAAGTCAAGTTAATGTTAACATACATAGTCACCCATTTTTCCCTTATATATAGCTACTACTTCACTATGATTATAACTTGATTTTGTAAGACACTACCTAGAATGTGGGATAGACAGAACAAACACATGATTAAGATTAATAGCCATAGTACAGACAATACTTTGTTGATGTTAAAGAGATTTTTGGTTTAAAAAATACATTACTGGGGCGCCTGGGTGGCTCAGTGGGTTAAGCCGCTGCCTTCAGCTCAGGTCATGATCTCAGCGTCCTGGGATCGAGTCCCGCATCGGGCTCTCTGCTCAGCAGGGAGCCTGCTTGCCTCTCTCTCTCTCCCTCTCTCTGTCTGCCTCTCTGTCTACTTGTGATCTCTCTCTGTCAAATAAATAAATAAAATCTTTAAAAAAAAAAAAAATACATTACTTTTTCTGTTGCTTTTAATTTACTTAATTTTTATTTATTTATTTAAGAGAAGAAAGGGTTGTATACAATGGATAGTTTTGCATTTCAGATTATTGAATTTTTTATTCTTTTTTAAGATTTTATTTATATATTTGACAGAGAGAGACACACACAGCAAGAGAGGGAACACAAGCAGGGGGAGTGGGAGAGGAAGAAGCAGGCTTCCCATGGAGCAGGGAGCCTGATGTGGGGCTTGATCCCAGCACCCTGTGGTCATGACCTGAGCCGAAGGCAGACACTTACCAACTGAGCCACCCAGACACCCTATTGAACCTTTTAAAGTAATTTTGCTTTGTTCTGAATTAGCACACCTAAAATTAAATTATCTGATTTTGAACTATATTCAGCGTTTACTAGAATGACTGAAAAAAATTGTCTGTATTCCAAGAAACAGTACTGTAGATTAATCTTTGCTGTTGTGCAGTGGCCTGTTGATCCTGGTCTAAATGTTAAAATATTCTACAAATATAAAAAGCTAATTTGTTAAATATAGCACAAATTTAATAAAAATGGAGGTTGAAATCTAGTTAGGGGCTGAGAATGTAACATAATTTTGTTTAAAAAAATAATGCCTATATCATAAGAAGACTCCAAATATCAGTTATTGATGTATTTCTAATTGCAAGAAAATTTCCTATTCAAAAAACACTTTTAGTAGAATTTTATAAATATATGTTGCAGCACCATCTAGCAAATTCCTAGTGTATTTACCATATCACAAACATTTTATTCTTTTTCTATTTCTGAGTATCTGCAGAGTCATGGAAAATTACAGCTTTTAAGAAGCAGAGAAAAAGAGAAAAACCTCAAAAATAAATCATAAGCAATACATTCTATATTTACATTTTTAAATGCTGTTTATTTTAGATCTATCTATCTATCTATCTATCTATCTATATCTGTGCCTTAGGATAAAATTTATGTGCTTTTCTTTTTAAACAAAACTCCTTGGATATAATTTTAACATATG
The DNA here is from genome assembly GCF_011764305.1 of Mustela putorius furo. Taxonomy (NCBI): domain Eukaryota; kingdom Metazoa; phylum Chordata; class Mammalia; order Carnivora; family Mustelidae; genus Mustela; species Mustela putorius. The sequence goes on along the minus strand of NW_025421998.1, from coordinate 71,099,661 downwards.
CCATTATTTGATATTCTCAGTTGTTTATTTCTTTGGTCTATAGACAAAATAAAATTAAATACTTGTCTATTATATCTGTGCAATATGATTAAAAAAGGGAAAATATCACTATTCCTGAGGACACTACAGACAGATTAATAAATGGAAGAAAAGTATTGATAGTACTGGGAAAACAGGAAGTTAGAGATAAACCAACTTACTACTTTTATGACCATTGGCATATTATATAACGTCCCTTTATCTTAGTTTCCTGAACTTGAACACACCAATGATAGTAACAACAACAATAATAGAGCTATTGACAAATGCTTTGTACAGAATATAATTCAATAGATTATTTTTCATAATCTATCCCACAGTAAATTTGTTTCTGACTATTTGACAGGTTAATCTACTAAGAAAGCAAGGTGAAAAGTATCATTTATCAAATGCCCAATTTGTCTTGACCAGCCTGGGTCATTTTGCAAAAACTCGGACAAAAATTCAATACATTTTACATACCAATGCTCAACATAACTGGTGACAAAATAGTCATTCCTGTCAGTTCAGTTAATTGAAAGTTTTTATTTAGAAAAAGCAACTACTTGATTAACTGAATTTTTATATCTTTTCACATGGTCTGAATCTAAAATTTTATCTAGATGAACAAGTCATTTTCAAAGAAAAAAAGCTTATTCTTTTAAGAGAACATTTTGAAAATTATCAGAACTCAATGAACTTGTTTTAGCTGACTGACTTTTAAAAGCCTAACTAGCCTTACTAAGTGAAAATATTTTTCTATTGAACAAATGTACAAACAGGTTTTTATGTCTAGAGACTGTTCTTATTGTTTGGATTGATAGCTGATTCAAAGCTTAGGTTCCAAGCTGGGTCACAAGAATCATAATGTCAGCCTGTCAACTATCACATTTCTCAAACACAGCATCTGGTTACTTTGAACAGGGACTGGCCTGCTGGAACCTGACAGTTCAGTCACTGCCAGAAGTCTTATAATAGCTGAAGGAACTGCACACAGTAACCTTTTCAGTTAGCACTCACAAAGATTCTGTCCAGAGACCCAAAGCCTGGAGACACCAAAAGAGATTTAGCTTGAGTCAAAGTTGAAGTTCTGTTTCTATTTTATTTTATTTTAATCTTCTTTTTTTTTTTTTTTAAATTAAGGGATATTTGCAACCAAGTGGACCATTTATAAACAAAGAACCCTAAAAGCATAAGTCCAATGATTAAAGATTCAGTGTCAACTACTATGCCTCAAGCATGAACATCTAAATAACGTCATTTTGATGACATGGGAATGAACGTAGACCCTTTTATCACTGGACTATATAAAAGTGACAGAAATTAGCAGTAACAGCTTTTCAGAGAAGGTTGGCCTCTTGGGTATAACTAAGCAACCTCTGAGAAACAGAGAGTGGTATTTCAACACTTGAGTACCATGCTTTACTAGGTTATTTCAGACATTACAAGTAATGTATTGTTTAGTTGTACCCATGTACTCCATTAAATGCATTACAGTGTGGCATGGATTCAGCAAGTTTTAGTCATAACATGCCAGCTGGAGAATAGTAAGGGGGGAAAATCCATTTTCAATTTCTGCTTAATGTTCTGGTGAAAATAATGTAAGTTACTTCTTCTGTGAATGTATTTACCTTCCAAACACATGGTTTCTTTTCGATATATACCACTAAAATAGATTTTTCAGTAACGTGGTATTTGCTTTCTTCCTCTTCCTTACTTAGGTTTTTCATTCCTTTTTTACTCTTCATTGGTGCATATAAGTTTCAACATGTTTCTTTTACTTCTAGAGTTAATTAACCTTAACGCAAGACTGACATTTGCAAGGTTTACGGAGCAATGAAAGTGTCTTTCTAGGCAAGAAGTACACAAACACCATGGTTGTATTTCACAATTGTTTTTCTGAACATCCTATGGCTTTCAAAGCCTCACAATCTTTCACAATAACTATGGAAGACTATGGAAAAAAATGTGTAATTTTCATTTTTGTCATAAAAATAATTTTCATTTGTTCTGTGCTCCAAATGTTAAAATCTACCCAGAGGATTCCTCCTTGTCTACTGAGCTTGTCTACTAAGTACTGCTCCATATTTAACTCACTGTTAGATCACACCATGGCTTGAGAATTCTTCTAATCTCTTTTCCATTTATAACTGTACTGCTTGACCTTTTTTCAGCAAGGTGTCTTGTATATAAAATGTCAGTGAGAGGATTACAGACATGGGACAAAGATATAGTTTAATTAAAAAAGGTCCTGTGGGATTGAAAAAGGTTACTGGCCTAGATCACAAATATTTAATGCCAGATGACTATTTATGAGGCTGATTTTTTTTTAAAAAAGGAAAAGAAAAAAAAAAGATTTACTGGCCATTTGTAATTACCAACTATTAAACTTTCAATAATTAGGTTATACTTCTGATGAAAAGTTTTGCTTTGTACTTATAGTAAATCTATGGACTATGCCAGTTATAAAATGAAAATTAATTCAAGTTCCCTTTAAGTGAGACAATAGAAAAAAGGCCTACAGATCTGGTTATTTCTAATGTGAAAGCTCAAATATTTAAGAAATTCATTTCAGTGTTCAGAAACCATGTAGAGATTGATTAAACCAGATCCATGCATGCAACAAGTTCCTTTCTCACTCATTTATTCTTCCATCCAAAGTTGTGTAATTGTACATACATACATGTCAAAATATTAAACAACTGAGTTATTGAACCACTAACTTGACAAGGATGTCTGTTCTTCAGAAGGGATAGCCAAACAATAAAAAAAGACTACTACCACCAAAAGCTAGCTCACTGGGGGTGCTGGATGGCTCAGTCAATTAAGTGCCTGACTCTTGATTTCAGCTCAGGTCATGATCTCAGGATCATAAGATCGTGCTTCATGTTGGGTTCCATGCTGATCAGGGGGTCGGCTTGAGATTCTCTCTCTCTGTCCATCCCCCTACTTGTGCTTCTCTCTCTCTCTCTCTCAAAAAAGGAAAATCTTAAAAAAAATTAAAAAATAAAAGCTAGCTGATTAAAATATCAGAATGCTCTCTCACTCTCTCTCTCACACACACACACACACACACACACACACACACACACACACCCTTATCCATGTGAAGCTGAAGCCCGTATAGGAACAACCAGTAATGTAGCAAGGAGGATCCTTCTTTGAATTCAGAATTTGGTATCTAAATTTATATCCCTTAACAACTCTCTTTGTACACAGGGATTTTGAAGGATGCCAGAGAGAGTTACCGGCAGTTTCATTTAAACTTTAAAATTAACAGTCTCATAATGTTTTTTTGTTTTTTTTTTTTATTTTTTTATTTTTTATAAACATATATTTTTATCCCCAGGGGTACAGGTCTGTGAATCACCAGGTTTACACACTTCACAGCACTCACCAAAGCACATACCCTCCCCAATGTCCATAATCCCACCCCCTTCTCCCAAACCCACTCCCCCCGGCAACCTCAGTTTGTTTTGTTATAAAAAATGGAAACTTCTCATGCTGCTTCTCTAAACCTTAAAACTTTCCTGGCACCAAACACCTGAGCTTTAAGAATGTCTTGGACTACAGTCTTTTAACTTGAAATAAAGATCAAGATTCCTAAAATCATGAATTAGGAATCTCATTCCAGTGTGCAACCACTCAATGTAATCATCGCATTCACTTTAATTTAACATTTCTTCATGCAGAGGAGTGTTTTCAATTATTCTATTGGAGAAACTCATATACTTTGTACACTTATATAAAAGGCAACTTTTGGTGTTTTTACATGACTCCAAATTCAAAATTTCAAAAACTCAGAAACTCCATAATTAGTAATGTAATGTATTTGTATTTGGATGTTTCAGGTATTTTAATGCTTTAACCATAGTAACACCAATAATAGCAGACACAGGAAAGAATAAAAAACAGTTTCAACAAATCTGATCCATTCAATATCTGAATGAAATACATCCAGGAGAAATTTTCAAGGTTAACAGAATAAAAGGGTATATTTACTTGCTCATTCATTTGTTCTACAAATAAACATTTAATTTAAGTGGAAGACTACTATGTTTCTGGCATTGTGCCAAATGCTAGGGATTAAATTGTGAACCCAAAATAAAGCTCCTATTCTCATGGAGCTAAGAGTCTATTCAAGGTGATGCAGTGACAGAGATTTGTCAAATAATCATACTAATGAAAATATAATTACAAACTCAGATAAGTCATATAAATATAAAAAGTCATTTAAAATAAAAATTAAATAAAATATAAATAAAAACATATAAATATAAATAAAATATAAATATAAAATAAAAAGTACTCTCTGAAATCTTGTAATGAAGAAAGTTAATCTACATAGTGGGGTGAGGAGTGGTGGGGAATCAAGAATATTATACAGAGCCATTGGTCAGGGAGGTCCAAGGATGAGACCACATTTAGCTGAGAACCACAGAAACTCCTAAGAATTCAGGAGAAGCAAACTTCACAGAGACATTCTTACAACTTAAGAATGACAAGTCCTCAACAGAAAAATAACCCATTCCTCTGAAGAATCAAACTGTGATGAAGAGTTAGCAGGGGCAACACAAGAAGCTTTGCTCCCCTCATATCTGGATATGATCACATTTGAAAAATACCATAGAGCAACATCTAGACTGCTGTTTAACAAAACAAATAGGCACCTTAGCATAGTCACATTGACACATAAAATTAACCATCAGAATGAAAAAAATTAAGAGATGTGAAAGATAAAATGAGAAAATGCTACCTATGTCTGAATGGTGTTTTAGAAGGGGAGACAGAGACTAGGAATGAGTCAATATCCACATAAAAACTGCCTGAAAGTTTGTCACAATTAAAAGAAAAACACAAGATTTTACATTAAAGGACACACAAATTCAGAGCAAGAAAATAAAATTAAATCAACAAGTAGCCAGTTGTTGTGAAACTGAAGAGCATAAAACATAAAATAAAGTAATCAAAGGTTTCAGAAGAAAAGACAGATCACCTAATAAGGAAAGGTAATCAGAATGAGACTAGACTATTTATTAGCATCAAAAGCTACACAAGGTAATGGAAAGATATCTTCAAAAAGCTCAGGAGAAATGAGTGAACAAACTGACTTTTATACCCAGCTAAATGATTGGTTAAGAAAAAGGTAAAATAAAGGATTTTTTTTCCCCCAAGACAAAGCCCGAGAACTTTTTCAATCTGTGAACTTTGCTGAAATAAATTTTAAATTATGGATTTTGGTACAAAAAAAAAATTCTGAAGAAAGAACTATAATGCAAGGCAATTCTCCCCCCCCCCCCGAATTTTAAATATTTTGGTAAAACTAAGCTTCAATTGCAAAAGAAAAATGAACAGAAAGAAACAAAAATACCTTGTTATTAAAAAAAAGGCAGAACTTAACAAATTAGTTAAGTTAGTTAGACAACTAACATAAAAGAATGAAGGATGTGGTAGAAGTTAAACTGTTCTAATCTATTTGAGAGGTCCAAGATATTCTTTAATGCTTGATTTTGTGTCAGGTGAGGATACTAAAAATCAAAGGACAACTTCTATATGTAGTGAAAATGGAAGAAATTTCTAAACTAGTAAAGGAATAAAAAGAGAATTAAAAAAATTGAGCAGAAAAGCTAAGTGAAAAAAGCATATAAAACAGAAAAACAAAATAAGGTGATGGAAGTAAGTCCATATATATCATAATAATAACAAAAATCTGATTGGATTTGTTTAATCTATCTTTGCCTCATGAAAATATCTCAGCATCAAAATAGAAAGGCAGAAAGAAAAAGATAGTAAAAGATATACTGAAAAATACTAAACAAAGAAAGCTAGTGTTGTTAAATTTATTTCAAATAAAATAAATGCTAAGCTAGACTCCAGCCCCTTGAATTATCTTAAGTAGCCATATTTATATTCATTTGAAGAGCACTAGCAACTGCACTTACTGTCAACTTCTGAGTACTCTGAGAGGTTCTCAAAAAACTTTAAGAACTGTTTCTTGGGAAATGTCGTTCTGTTTCTAAATTTTTTTTTTATACCAAAATATACCCAGGCAGAGAATTGTTCTGAGACAGAATGACACATTTGGTTGTCTTCTCAGCCTTTTAAAACGTCCTTTTTTGGCTTGTAGGACTTGATCCTGACTGTCTGGTTTAGAAAACTGAAATAATTTTAAAAATTTATAATTAAAAACAAAAATTATACCACATCCAGGTTCTTGTATACTATGAGAGAATTATATGTGTCAGAGACATTTGGATTAATGTCTGGTAGATAGGCTTAGCGACTGAGCAATGTGGGACTTCTGACTATACTTCATGTTACCTACCACCAGATAGCACATTGCCTAAATGCAAAGAATAAGTGTCTCAGACCTATCAAATAAGTAACCATAAGAAGACAAGTGGCTTAATAGACAGAAAGGTGATGATAGATAAATGATGATAGATAGATAGATAGATAGATAGCAATATTTTACCTGTCAATTGAATAAATATGAGTGGAAATGTTAGTTATCTACTTAGAGTTAAAATCAGCTATAATAATAATAAAAATTTAGTCCAATTAAAAGAGATTAGACTGGTGTATGTAGGCCTTAGACTCTTTGCTCTTCTACAAGTGTAATTTTTGGACGAGTCATTTGACCACTCTAAACTTACATGTAGTATACGATGAAGAACTAGGTGATTTCTAAGATATTTTCCAGTGCTACAATTCCATCCCATCATTTGTGGCAGTATATGAGAGAAAATACAATTAAACTGCCTCAGGCATCTTGTGAAATTTATACTTTCTTTTAGAATTCAGATTTTATTTATTGTTTTATAAAGACGATTATGATTTTTAGAAACTCCAGATAATTGGCAACCACAGACTAGGTTAGTCTCATGCATGGTTGAATTTGTAAGCTCTTATTTTATCTCTTAATGCCAAAGACCTCTAGAAGTCTGCCTGAAGATGAGCTCTGGTGAGCAGTTTGGCAGGTGCTTAGTGTTAGATCAAAGTCCTACCCTAGTTCTTGTGAGCCCTTGGAATGCCCTGAGGCTGTCCCTACTCTCAAAGGTTGCACCCTGACCTGTGTTTCTAGGGCTCGGATTTTATACAGTATCTAGGCTCTGCAATGTGCTTGCCTCTGTCATTTCTAGCACTTCTACTTTTACTCCAAGTCCTGACCTGGACAAGTCACTTGATTTCACTGAATCTCTGACTCCTCATCTGTAAATCAGAAATAACAGAACTTGCTTTTAATAGTTATATGAGAATTAAAAGAGATAATATATGTAAAGCACCTAATACACAGGCAAAGGTGGACATATACTTTATAAATTTAAATTTCTTAAATGTTGGAGAAAATAATATTCAGAGATAACACAAAACTCAGATGACACAATCCCAGACAAGCCTGATTAGAAGTTCAGAAGGTGAATACCTAGCAATGCCAGTAGGGCTACTCAACTAACTCTCAGAGGAACTCAGAAATGAAAGGGACAAGAAAAATTTGTTGGTGTAATCTTTCAAAATAGAATGAAGTAAGGCTTAAAAAGAAAACTAGGGAGTAAAATATTCAGCTGAACATTTGAAAAAGACAAAGAGGCATAAGGGAGCCTGGAAGGTTCAGTCAGTTAAGCAGCTGCCTGTGGCTCAGGTCATATCTCAGGGTCCTGGGATCAAGCCTCACATTGGGCTCCCTGCTCAGTGGGGAGCCAGCTTGTCTCTCTTCCCACACGCCACCCTGCTCATGCTCTCTCACTTTCTCTCTCAAATAAATAAATAAGTAATAAAATCTTAAAAAAAGAGACAAAAACAAAGTAAATTAGATGAAGATCAATATTAGTTATCAGTGTGATGAAGCTGACTGGTAGATTGTTACCTTAGACCCTATTAGCAGAAGTAGATTCTACAAGGGAGGTCTAGTCCTATTCCTTGGCTCAGGTCACATCTCAAGAAAAGTATTTTATTTGGTTCCAAATTCAAACACTATCAAAAGATTACTGGGACACAGATTCCCATAACCTGAATGAATGGGAGGTAGGGGCTTCAAAGGAAATAGGCTAATTGTGGGTGTGAGAAAGTCTACTTGGTGGTCATGGTTTACTATTTGAAGGTCCCCGACAAGATCAATAATCAAGACTATAAAGTGAATTAAGATTGTCAGATAAAATATAGGACACCTAGTCAAATTTGAATTTCTGAACTAAAAATTACTTGTTTATCCAAAGTTCAAATTTAACTGGAAATCCTGTATTTTTCTCTGCTAACTCTGGTAAACCTATGGATATGACACAAGAAAATGGATATTCAACAGACAGAAATACGATGACAAGGATTTCAGGGGTTAAAAATCACATTAATTAGTGCAATACTGTAGCAAAATAACAATCTGTCAGTATTTAGCTGATATCAATGTATTTTATTATTGACTACTGTCAGAATTTATAAAATTAAAAATCATCGACATTTAATATACTTTAAGTACTAAAACTTTTGAACATGAGGAAAGGTTGTTCACTAACTCTTCAGCTTCCTGTACCTAGGGTCTCTTCCAGCTGGGTTACAGAGCACAGTTGCTACTTGCACAGAGCTACTTCCCACCCTCTTGAACTCCCTTGAAGAGAAAGAGCCCTTGGGCCCATTGTATAGGGGCAGCCATCACTCTCTGTCACCTACTCAGCTGCCTTTCTGACAGCCTGTCCAGCTGGAACCTTACCACTTCCCTTTCCTAGAGAAGATTAGAGGGACCTCTAGGTTTACACCTGGCAATTGCCAGTTGAGTGGAAAAGAGGGAATGAGGTGCTTTGAGATTAAGATGCCAGTGTTGAAATAAATGTAGGGAGGCAGGGCAGGGATTGAGAGATTGTACCAAACCACAAAAAGTGAATGAAACTGCTAACTGATGTCTGAAATGAAGATTTATGACAGCATAAGTGAGCATTACAATATTATAAATGTATGGACTCCAGACCATCCCTCTGGCATGGATATCAGAGTACCAAAAACAGACAGACATTTGGTATTCAAAACTTTGAGAGTAAAGTATAAGACACTAGCAATATCAACCAAACTCTAATGGTGAGAAATTATACAACTAAAGATAAGTGTGAGTATATAGATACCTACACATATCAATTATAGGCATAATAGGCAAGATTCTTCAGATAAATAGAACCAATCTCTATGTAAAGAGATTTGTTGTAAGGAATTTGCTGTCAATGATTATACAGGCTAGGAAGTCCAAAATTTGTAATCATGGCCAGCAGGTTTGTGACACAGAGGAACCAATGGTGTGAATACAGTCTGAAGGCTGGCAGCCTGGAGACCAAGGATAATCAGTGGTACAGTTCTAGTCCAAAGGTCAGCAGGAAGAGACCCAGGAGAGTTGATGGTGCAGGTGAAGACAAGAGACAATCTTCTGGAGAATTCCCTCTTGCATAGAGAAACTAGTCTTCTAGTGGGCCTTCAACGGATTGAATGAGGCCCAGCCACATTCAAGAGGACAGAGTGCTTACTTAAAGCAATTTAAATGTTAATCCCATCCATATACCTCTTCCAAGTTGACACATCAACCATCACAGTAGGTGCATGCCACATTTTGTTCATCCACTCATCTGTGGGACTGACATTTGTGTTACTTTCACCTTTTGGCTACTGTGAATACTACTACTATGAACATGGGTGTACAAATACTTGTTTGGGTCCCTGCTTTCAATTATTTTGGATATAAACACAGAAGTGGATTTGCTGGATTATATGGTAAATCTGTTTAATTTTTTGAGGAACTGGCCTACTGTTTTCCATAGCAACTACACCAATTTACATTCCCACCAGCAGGATACAAGGTTTCCAATTTCTCCACATCTTCATCAGTGCTTGTTATTTTATGCCCCCCCTTTTAATAATAGCATCTTTCACAAGACTATCTTAGTATGTTTTTGATTCTCATTTTCCCAATGTTAGTGATGTTTAATATCATTTTTTGTGCTTATTATCCATTTGTGTATCTTCTTTGGGGAAAAGTCTATTCAAGCTCTGTCCATGTTAAAACTTTTTTTTGGTCCATACATGTTAAAACATTTTTTCTTTTTCAGCTTTAGTTCCTTATATATTCTGAATATTAATCCCTTATCAGATATATGATTTAAAATGTTTTCTCCTGTTTTGTGTATGGATTTCTTGTTCTCTTGTTAGTGTTCTTCGAAGCCCAAAAAGTTTTTACTTTTGATGAAGTCCACATCTAACCTAGTTTTTCTTTTGTCACCCATGCTTTGGTATTTTACCCAAAAAATGTCTGAAAGCTTCCCCCTTATGCTTTCCACTTCTCAGAGTTTTGTATTTTGGAACCTTATGTTTATCTTTGATCCACTTTGAGTTAATTTTTGTATACGGTATAAGTTAAAGGTTCAAGCTCATTCTTTTGTATGTGGATAGGATATCCAGTATTCCCAGCACCATTTTTTGAAAAAAGACTCTTTTTTTCCCAGGGTTGGGTTTTTAGGAAGAAAAGTCCCAAAGAAAATTAATCTGAGGTTAAGTTGAACAAATTTGAAATGGATAAAATATCCCACTTTTCAATTATATTGAAAACTAACTTACTGTTAATCACTTTCCTCAGTCAAAACCAATCACATATATAGTTTAAATTAGTGCCAATTTTATACTGAATATTATATTCCCATCTTGTTCTAAAATAACCATAGGTAACATTGTGTATGTTTTCCTAAATTAGTGTTGCTATTTTATACTCAAGTGAATACTCCTGTTCCTTTTGTGACTTTCAGATGGAAATATTTTTTTAGTTTATTTTTTTCCATTAATCTTTTTTTCTACCAAATCCATTCTTTTACTCTCTCAAGGTCAGTTAGAATAGTTTTCTCATTTAACTGGCATATACCGAAATTCCTACCTTTAGATTATCTACAAAAATGAAATAGTGGGTTCTACTTCCTCTCAAGAGCAGTAAGGAAGATGCTAAAGATCATTACCTTAGGAGATAGATAATTCCAATAAATGATGGATGTACAAAAGCTCTCTAATGCTGATGGTATCAAGTTCTGGCAAAAGCTGATTAAAGCCACTGGTCAAAAGTTAAACTTGCCCCAGATGGAAGGACTGGAGAGGTGTGGAGTCCTTAAGATTAATTAAATTTATTCCCTAGACATTTGTATCTCAATTTCACTTTAGGATATGGAGTTTACCTAGTCTTCCTCATCTCCCAGCTAGTCGTATTACCAGTTTACTGCTCAGACACTGGAATGATTGTGTTTGCTCCCATAACTTTATTCTCATTGAACAAAATGATTTACCATATTGTTAAAAACAAGAGTCCCATCATGGTTAAGAAAATAAATGATATTACAGGTGTTTTGCTTTTACTATGCTTATTGGTGCTAGTGTATTTGAAATGAAAGTAAAAAAAAAAAAAAAAGACCTAAAATTGTGTACACTATTTCATGTGCTTAGTTTTTTAAAAACACATCCATTAAGTTTTCATGACCTGAGTCAATCTTCAGAAATCTTCAAAGTGCATTTCAGTACAACCACCTATGTTTATGATTTCAGAGTATCATACATTAAACAGTTAATAAAGTGTACATTTTGTGGAGCAAATTTGTGTGTGAATCTAACTCTGCAATTAAATGAAAAGTTCAGTAGTTAGAAATGGGGCTAAGTTCATCTATTCTAGTTTTTAAAAATCTATGTAATACAGAGAGCAACTTAAAATTATACAATGCAAATCAGAGTTGAAATTTGTATGTCGAACTCTTCATGGATGAAGATTGAAATATATTTTGGGGGTAGGAATGACAATATTTACAAAATTTCTATTACAAAGAGAAATCAGCAAATAAGAAATCATATGTGAGTGTATTTAGAAATCAGCATTACTATATGCCAAGCAAATGTTTAGAAACCTCAAAACTTTTCTTTTAAATTTGATTTTAAAACAATAACAAAAAAGCTAAAATATTACTCTAAAATTTTAAGCAACATGAAAACTCAATGTGCACATATTTAAGACTCTGAAGTGTGCTGCAGCTCTTCTGGGATCATGAAACAGTAGCAAATAAATCAGATATATAGCTACATTAATTCAGGTTGTAGTGATTAACAGATAAAGTACATGAATATTAGGTTATAAAATTATTGGCACAAACATTAAAATATTTCAATGGTCAGATTGGGGTACAGGCTAATATGAAATTGGTAGTAATGAGTTCAGAATTAGCTTTATCATGAGAAAGCTATATGTACTAGAAAGGAAATGTAATATAATAAAACAGTGGCACAGGGACTCCCTGACATAATAAATCACTTGAAGTGAAATCTGATAGGCACAGTGAGCATTTATTATAAAAGGCACATATACAGAGGTAAAGAGGGAAGCATACTCCAATGGTTTGCTAAATAAATAATAATTGAATAACATGGGAAAACAAAATAGAAATGAGTGCAATCTTGCATTTGATTCCAGCATACCTAAGTTTGTTATTTCCATTGAAATGTTGAAATAATCACACATTTTAAGTGTATATTAACAATTGAAGTAGAGATAAGAGCAATGAATAGGGATTTAAAAAAGCAGAGAAATTAGCATGAATTCTTAATATCTGGCTATCCCAGTAAACAGGTATTATTAAAAGCAATAAACCTAAGGGCACCTGGGTGGCTCAGTTGGTTAAGTATCCAATTCTTGGTTTTGGCTTAAGCCATGATCTTAGGATGGTGAGATCTAGCCCTGCTTTGGGCTCCAGGCTGGGCATGGAGCCTGCTTAAGATTCTCTCTGCCCTTCCCTACCACCTTACCTCTCACTCCAAAACTAAACAAATAAACAAACTCTCCTCTTTGTCTTTTTTTTTTTTTTTCTTCCGTCACTTCTTTCTCTTAAATCTTAACTTCTGCATGCAGTGCCATTTGGAAACTGATTCTCATGTTTTGGTTAATCTCTCTTAACTGGGTCTTTGACCTGAACTAATATTACAATTAAAAACCAAGCAGAAAGTAACCCATTTGCTTTTAGATACTGACACTGTACAATGTGGAATAGTCTTAAGGTGACAGGAATTGAAAAACATCCATGAGAGACAAGTAACATTTACTGTTTAGCTCCATTTTTTGGTTACCCATTCCAATGCGGACTGGCAGCTTAGCAGTGTTACGTAAGAACTTACCTACATTAAACCTTAGTTAGCAGTCTGAAGTCAGCATGCAGATGCTTCTGATTGGTTCAAAAACCTAAACAAGAATAAGAAAGGAAAATAGAATAAATCCTCAAGATTCCAAATTTCTTTTTTTCCTCTTTCATCCCCAAATTAGTCTAGTTCACAGCCTAAAGATCACAACTGAAAACATCTTGGGTTTCAAGTCTGAGGTATGAAAGAAAAACACAAAGTAACTTCCCTTGTTATACTAAATTCATATAAGCCAAATAAAATTAGACAATAATACCAGATAATCATAGACAATACTGTCACTGTGTAATTTTGCACAAATTTTGTCCCGTGAAGTACATCCTGAATTTTTCTGACAATAATTTTTTTAAAGCAACGATTTTCGAAGTTCAAGAAAAATCTTAACATCATGTAGATCTGCTTAAAATATTTCTTTCTTTCTTTCCTGGTTTCACTGATTTTTATCAACAAGTCAATTTCAACAGACTTATTTTTTACAGAAATACCTTAGTAGCTATTTTTTATAATCCAACTAGTCAGTTTTCATGTACACATACATTGTAAAGAACTAACCCTTGCCTCTATGTCAAAATCTATGACAAATGAATACAAAGACTTATTTATTCTTCAAATAGAAAATTTTATCTATATTCAATAGGGCAAACTGATTATCAAAACAATAAATTTGATGCACTTATAATTTCAACTATTCATATATTAAAACATGGAAACATTTAGACCTTTAAAAGCTGACTAAGACAGGTGCGTGCATAATTTTTTAAAGGAATATTAATTTTAAAAACTTCTTTCATTTGTTGTAGAAATTGAAACTTAATACTTGTAATGAAAAACACTACTCAATAATGCCAGATGAAATTTTAGCATAAATTGTAATATTTTTTATTTTGCTATTATGTCCTGGTGCTATCATCATGAATCATATATTCTTGAATTACAATTTGCCTTTAAGGAGGAATATAAACGCTCTGAAAAATTACAATGCATGTGTTATGATGAATTCTGTCCTCTAGAGGGCAGTGCAGTACAAACTCAGAGGACACAAAGCAAAAATTAAAAAAAAAAAAAAACCCCAAACCTTAAATGTTAACCAGTATCATTTTATTCTAGTGGTAGGGACAACACAGCAACATTCTTACCATATGCTATAATGCCAAAACTTCTGGGTGTAGGAGAGAAAGTATTGCCAGTTGTCCAATTATTTTGACCATGTGTCAATTCAAATTCTTTAATGGAGATTGCTTTAAAAAATAAATTTATTGACTAAATTGATCTTCTGTTGTTTGGATACAGGTCAGTAGATTTTATTTAAGAAGACAGTTGACATAAATGGTTCTGGGACTCGGCAAGACTTCGCTTCAGGTTGTATGAGCTCCTTAAAAAAAAAAAATTCTTCCTCTATATTTCCCCACACAATAGAAAGTACACACTTGATTTTATGAACTTATTTTTTTCCTACTTATGGCTCTCCAAAATCCTTTTCAAAACTAAAAGTTAAACCTACTTATGGAAAATTATAAAAGCAATTATAGTTTTTATACCCTCAAGGACAGTTCTTGCAAAACTCCTAAAGCCTTTGTACTCCTGTTGGGTACTATTTAACAAATGCTGAGTAATATTAAACTTTAAACTCTAGCCAACCAAGGTAAGGACATTACCCAAGCTCTAATATCATGCTAAAGACTTAAAATACTTGCCAGATGCCTTATATACACTAACTTTTTTAATCCTTAAAACAGTCCCGTGATTTGGTACTAGTACTTCCCCATTTTATAGGTGAGGGAAATGAGTCATAAAATTAAACAACATGGTTGGTGTTTCATAGTTATTTCGCAGGAGAATTAGAAAGGAAATCCTGATCTTTCTAATGCCAAGCAGCTTTTTGTTTGTTTGTTTAGTTGACACACAATGTTACATTAGTTTCAGGTGTACAAAATGGTGATTCAACTTCTCTGTATATTACACTTTGTTTACCACAAGTGCAGCATACAATGGTATTACAATATCATTGGCTAATAGTCCCTGTGCTGTGCCTTTTATTCCAGTACTTACTCATTCCATAATTGGAAACCTGTACCTCCCACTCTTTCACCCATTTTGCCTATCCCCACCCTCTTCCCTCTGGCAACCTAGTTCGTTCCCCGTATTCATAAGACTGAGTCTCCATTTTGTTAGTTTATTCATTTGTTTTGCTTTTTAGATTCCACATATGAGTGAAATCATATGGTATCTCTTTTTCCCAGCTTGCCTTATTTCACTTAGAATAATACCATCTAGGTTTATCCATGTTATCACAAATGGCAAGATCTTACCCTTTTTTTGGATGGTTACATGATAGTCCATTGTGTGTGTGTGTGTGTGTGTGTGTGTGTGTGTGTATTTTATCCATTCATCTATTCATGGATACTTAGAATGCTCCAAATCTTGGCTATTGTAAATACATGGGGCTCCTTGCTCAGTGGGGAGCCTGCTTCTCCCTCTGCCTGCCAAACCCCCTGCTTGCGCTTGCTTTCTCTATGACAAATAAATAAACAAAATCTTAAAAACAAAACAAAACAAACAAACAAAAAACAGTGGTTCTCAAAGTACCATCCCAGATCACAGCAAGCATCCAGGGAACTCATTAGAAAGATAGTTTCTCAGGCCCCATCTCAACACCAGGAAAAAAAAAAAAAGGACTCTAACCCACAAGAAAATCTTACCAATGGAGAAGGCATCAACTTAGATCTGCATAACAAATCTTACTTTTGTTTATATAAATTTCCAGGTTACCCATAACTGGGCTTCCTAGCCCTCTCCCAATTACTCCTCTTCCCCCAAAGATTTTCTTTTTTGTCTTTAGCTGAAGATAGTATTTAAGATGATGTACCACCAAAATTTACAGGGGTCTAAACCAAGAATTCAGAAGGGTAAAGGGGAAATTATTTTCCCTCTCCACACTAGAATTGTCAAAGACTGAGGGTAGAATAGTGGGTGCCAGAACCTGGGGGCGGGGAGAAGGGGGACTGTTATTCAATAGGTATAAAATTTCAGTAATGCAAGATGATTATATTGTAGAGATCTTTTCATTGTACCTATAGGTAACAATACCATATTGTATACTTAAAATTTTGTTAAATGGGCAGATCTCATGTTAAGTATTCTTTTGCAATATATATATATGTGTGTATATATATATTTATATATATATAAAATCATAATTTATGCAGTTTGTATCTTGCTTGAATTTTGATTCAAATTAGCTAACTGTGAGAAGATAATTTTAAGATAACCAGGAAAGATTGGAAGAGACTGAATATTAAATAATAATAAATTATTACTGTGATAATGATGTTATTGTTCTATTTTTTTTTTTTTAAATCTTTACCTGTTAAAGATTCATAGTGAAGTACTTATAAATGAAATGACAGTATGGTGGGATCTGGCTTAAAATACTCTGTTCAAATAATAAGTAAAGATGAAGTAAGGATGTTGATCATTTTTGAGGCTGAGTGAGAGGTATGTGACTTTTACCATTATCTATTTTTGAATATATTAAAAAATTTCCATAATTGAAGATTAAAACAAATTAATAAATAAAAGACCCCCTCTTTGCCAGAATTTTGTAAATATTGCAGACTTACTGAAGAACGATAAGTATGAAATTAATCAACAAATATTTTCAGTATATCATAACATATCATTCTTAATGTCTGTGAATTCAAGTAATAGGAAGGTGCAGATAATTCAAAACTTAAACTAGACTTACCTTTGTTCACAAGGCAATGGAAATGAGCAAAATACATGGAGATGGCTTTAGTAACATTTCATTCCAAGCCACATGATTTGAGAATCTTGAGAAAGACTGTTAAGTTCAAAGTTAGAAGCCATTATTACCATAAGCAGTCTACTTCTTCTCTGAAGAAGAAAAAGAAAAGAAAGAGGAGGAAGAGGAAAAAAGGAAAAAAAGCTGGCATTACAAAGTTACCTGTTCATGTCTCAAGCTGTTTACCTGGCTGTTTGCAGTGCTTGGCAGAAAAGCATATGGATATTCCCACCATGGCCTGAGGGTCAGGCTATCCACTTGGTGTTAGTGATCCCTGGTTATTTGTCTTCTGTAGCTAATTTTTTTTTTAGCTCACATCAACTTAGGACTTGGACAGTCTGGGTATCCAGCCTCACTGTCTCAGCCATCTAGCCCCTTATGGAGACATCCCTTCCATGTCCTAGGCCAAACTCTGGAGTGTTCTTCCCAATTCAGAACTGAGAGTACAAAAGGCTGATTTGCATGTTACTCAGAAATTACTTAGCCAGGACATTTAATATGTTTACAGATCTGCTTCAGTATTTTCCTTACATCAGCCTGACTTGAAAGAGCTGAAACTAATTCTAACCATGCAAAATTTGTTTTTATAATTGTTACTGTTTCTGTTTGCTTGACAGTTGCTTTCTTGGTGGGATGAACACTAATGGGTATTGTCCAAGATACTGTTATTTTAAATCTAATTCTATGCTTTACTAAGTTTTATTAAAATAAATACCCATGTGCACTGCTTCTATGAATTTGACTACTATAGATATGTCATAGCCATGGAATCATGTAGTATTTAATCTTCTGTTGCTGATTCATTTTACTTAACATAATGTCCTTCAAGATCATCCATGCTGTAGCAAATAGCAGGATTTATTTCTGTTTTAAGTCTGAATAATGTTACATTCCATGTATATACCACATTCTTTTTCCATTCCCTTGTTGATGGATGCATGGTTTGTTTCCATAAATGGCTACTGTGACTATGCTGCGGTAAACATGGGAATGCAGACATCTCTTAGAGATGGGAGTAAAGGAAGTTGTTCAATGAGAATGAATTTTCAATTGTGGTAGATAAACAACTTTTAGAGATCTCTGTACAATATAGTGACTATAGTATATTAAATACTTCAAAATTAATTAAGGGAGTAGATCTCATGTTAAGTATTCCTACCATTTAAAAAAGAAACATAAGTGAAACAATCTTTGGAACATGTTGGATTATGTTTATTAATTTGATTATATTAATATCATGGGTCTTTGTATATGTCCAAATTCATCAAAGTCTACATGTTAAATGTGTGCATTTTTTTAATACATCAATATACCTCAATAAAGCTGATTTTAGAAATGGCTGCTCTAAAAAATAAAATAAAATAAAATAAAAATGAAATAATTCATGGGCTTATTTCTTTGCCAGTGGTACCACACAGAGTACCACATATATGCCAAAGTTGGTACTAGGTGAATGGAAATAAAAAGATTATTAAGACATGACCTCTCCTTTGAGAAGTTTACAGTTCATCTTGGGATCGGGTTGATGGTGGGACATGGTAGAACACAGCCATGTTAATGTTGGGGAAGAAAAATTTTATTCTCCCCTTCAATGTTCTCACTGGTCAAAGAAATCAATTGGTATGAAACAGATTAACAGGGAAAAGGAAATTTAATTACATGTGCATGGAGGTCCAATAATAAAATTGAGACCCAAGAAATGACCAAGGCATGCAGTTTTTACACATATTAGAGAAAGAAAATAAATATGTGAAAAACTGACAAAATAAATACATGTTTTGGAGCTTCAATTAGTAAAGAATTATAAACAGAATTTGGACTGGCATAATATATCAGTAAAAGTCACAAGATGTGTTTATATGGGTTTTTATATTTTAATTTTATTTCTATATTGTTATTTGGCTCTTTATATAGGCTTCTTTGGCCTTGAATTCCCTATCTCAGATGATAAGGATGACTCTCTACCTCCTGGTACGGGGTGGGTACTTTTCACATGTGAGGCTCATTTCCTGCTTTCTGCAGACAAAGGGTCAAAGTGTCCATTTTGCATTGGCTATTTCTTAAGTAATCTTAATTCAAAATAATCAATATGCCAAAGTGGCATATTTTGGGGCTGCTTGCCCTGAGCCCCAGCATAAACAAATAACTGTAGGGGAATACAGTAAGTATGTTCCAGGAATAGTGCAGATAATAAACAAACCAACAAACAACACTTAGAAATATCGGTGTATTACAAGTGCCCTATGACCTTTGGCAAATGAGGTAAAGAGAACAAATGCCCCAAAGTTTCAGAATGCATACATTATTCCCATAAATACATGTGAATAAAAAGTTATAGCTGCAATGTATAACATGGTAACCACTGGCCATTTGTGGCTATTTACACTTAAATTAATTAAAATTACAGTAAATAAAAAAGATAAGTTTCTTATTGGCACTAGTGATATTTGAAGTGCTTAATAGCTATATGTGTTTATTGGTTACTGTATTGAATAGTACATGGCATCACCATCATTGCACAAAGTTCTGTTGGACAGCACTAATTTATAGTGTGAAGACTGTTAATAGTCCCTCTTAGACTCTAACGTGCGTAAGAATTACCTGAGTGTCTTGTTTAAATGTTAATTTTGATTAAGAAGGTCTGGAGTGGGACCTGAGATCCTGCATTGCTAATGGGCTCTTGGATGACACTGATGATCTGTAGACCATTTGAGTAGCAAGGGTCTATACTGTTACATTAACCCTAACAAAAATGTAATGTGTCAAAGGGACTTTGTCAGACCTCCTTTGCTCTGAAGCAGTATATCTTTAATGGAGACAAAAAAAGATGATTACTATGCACTTAATAGAAAGAATTTTTCATCTAAAATATCGGAGGTTGTATTCTACAACTCAGTTATACACATAATAAGGTCTACAAGTCCCTACATTTAAAAAAAAACTTCAGTTCTGAAACAAAGTGTAACAAAAATTTCTGTGCTTTAACTATGCACAATCCATATCCTTCCGCCTCTGATTTTTGGCATTCGTTAATCTATTAAAAGATCAAATAGTTTCAAATAATTTTAAATTTAATTAAATTGAAATTTATTTATCCATTAGAAAATTTGAATACATTTAACTACTGCTCTAATAATGCCACCTGCAGTCTTCTCTTTTGATTATTTCATTTTTTTCCTTGAGATACATATATTTTTATTTAAATTCAATTAATTAATATATAATGTATCATTAGTTTCAGAGGTAGAGGTCAGTGAATCATTTGTCTTATATAATACCCAGTGCTCTTTATGTCACGTGTCCTCCTTCATGTCCATCACCCAGTTACCCCATTTCCCCACTCCCCTCTCCTCCAGCAGCCCTGTTTCTTTCCTAGGATTAAAAGTCTATTATGGGTTGTCTCCCTCTCTCAAAAAAAAAAAGATTTTGTCTTCTTTAATTTCTTCCTCTCTTCCTCTGTGATCCTCTGCTTTGTTTCTTAAGTTCCACATTGAGTAAAATCATATGATAATTATCTTTCTCTGATTGATTTATTTCACTTAGCATAATATCCTCTAGTTCTATCCCTGTCAGTGCATGACAAGATTTCATTTTTTCCATGGTTGAGTATTCCATGGAATATATATATATATATCCTCAACTCTTCTTTATCCATTCATGAGTCAATACGTAACTGGGATTTTTCCATAGTTTGGCTGTTGTGAACATTGCTGCTATAAACCCTGGGATGTAGGTGCCCCTTCAGATCACCACATTTTTATCTTTGGGGTAAATACCCAGTAGTTCAACTGGGTCTTGGGTAGTTCTATTTTCTAATTTTTGAGGAAACTCCATCCATACTGTTTTCCAGAGTGTCTGTACCAGGTTGCACTCCCACCAACAGTCTAACAGAGTTCCCCTTTCTCTGTATCTCCACCAGCATTTGTTGTTTCTTGACTTGTTAATTTTAGCCATTCTGGCTGGTGTGAAGTGGTGTCTCATTGTGGTTTTTAATTGTATTTCCCTGATGCCCGTTGATAGTTGAGCATTTTTCATGTGTCTGTTGGCTACTTGTATGTGTCCTTTTTTTTTTTTTTAAGATTTTTATTTATTTATTTGACAGAGATCACCAGTAGGCAGAGAGATAGGCAGAGAGAGAGAGTGGGGAAGCAGGGTCCCCGCTAAGCAGAAACCCTGATGCAGGGCTTGATCCCAGGACCCTGGAATCATGACCTGAGCCGCCGAAGACAGAGGCTTTAACCCACTGAGCCACCCAGTTGCCCCTTGTATGTGTTCTTTAAAGAAATGTCTGTTCATATCTTATGCCCATTCCTTGACCAGAGTATTTGTTCTTTGGGTGTTGATTTTGATAAGTTCTTTATAGATTTTGGATATTAGCCATTTATCTGATAAGACATTTGCAAATATCTTTTCCCATTCTGTTGGTTGTCTTATAGGGTTTTTGTTTTGTTTTGTTTTTGGTATGTGTGTGTGTGTTTTGTCTTATAGTTTTGTTGACTCTTTCCTTTGCTGTGCAAAAGCTTTTTTATGTTGATGAAGCCCCAGTAGTTCATTTTTGCTTTTGTTTCCATTGCCTTTGGAAATTGTGTCTAGCCAGAAGTTGCAGCCAAGGTCAAGGAGATTGCTGCCTGTGTTCTCCTCAAGGATTGTGATGGATTCCTGTCTCACATTTACATCTTTCATCATTTTTTTTTCATCATTTTGAGTCTATTTTTGTGTGTGGTGTAAGGGAATGGCCCATTTTATTCTTCTGCATGGTGCTGTCCACTTTTCCCCACACCAATTGTTGAAAAGACTGTCTTTTTTTCTGTTGGATATTCTTTCCTGCTTTGTCGAAGATTAGTTGACCATAGAGTTGAGAATTCATTGCTGAGTTCTGTATTCTGTTCCATTGATCTATGTGTCTGTTTTTGTGCCAGTACCATATTGTCTTGATGATTACAGCTTTGAAATAGAGCTTGAAGTCCAGAACTGTGACAGTTTTCTTTTTCAACATTCCTCTGGCTATTCAGGATCTTTTCTGGCACACACATTTTAGGATTATTTGTTCCAGCTCTGTAAAAAATGTTGATGGTATTTTGCCAGAGATCACACTGAATGTACAGATTGTTCTAGGTAGTATAGACATTTTAACAATATCTGTTCTTCCAACCCATGTGCATAGAACATTTTTCCATTTCTTTGTGTCTTCCTCAGTTTCTTTCATGAGTGTTCTATAGTTTTCTGAGTACAGATCATTTGGTTATTTGGTTAAGTTCCTTTCTAGAAATCTTATGGTTTTGGATGCAATTGTAAATTGGATCAACTCCTTAATTTCTATTTTTTCTGTCTTATTGTTAGTGTATAGAAATACAACTGATTTTTGTGCATTGATTTTATATCCTGCCACATTGCTGAATTCCTGTATGAGCTCTAGCAATTTTGGGGTAGAGTCTTAGAGGTTTTCCACCTACAGTAGCATGTCATCTGCAAAGAGTGAGAGTTTGAGTTCTTCTTTGCCAATTTGGGTGCCTTTAATTTCTCTTTGTTGTCTGATTGATGAGGCTAGGACTTCTAGTACTATGTTGATCAACAGTAGTGATAGTGGACATCCCTGCCATGTTCCTGGTCTTAGGGGAAAAGCTCTCAGTTTTTTCCCATTGAGAATGATATTCTCAAAAGCCGCGGGATCTTGGTATATGGCTTTTATGATATTGATACATGTACCCTCTGTCCCTACACTGTGAAGAGTTTTAGCCAAGAAAGGATGCTATACTTTATCAAATGCTTTTTCTTCATCTATTGAGAAGATCATATGGTTCTTGACCTCTATTTTATTACTGAAGTGTATTACATTGACTGGTTTGCAGATGTTGAACCACCCTTGGAGCCCAGGAATAAATCCCACTAGTTGTGGTGAATAATCCCTTTAATGTCCTGTTGGATCTATTGGCTAGTATCTTGGTGAGAACTTTTGCATTCATGTTCATCAGGGATATTGGTTTGTAATTCCCCTTTTTTGGTGGGGTCTTTTTCTGGGTTTGGGATCAAGGTAATGCTGGCCTCATAGAAAGAGTTTGGAAGTTTTCCTTCCATTTCTATTTTTTGAAACAGCTTCAGAAGAATAGGTATTAGTTCTTCTTTAAAGGGTTGGTAGAATCACACTGGGAAGCCACCTGGCCCTGGACTCTTGTTTGTTGGGAGACTTTTTTACTGCTTCAATTTCCTGGCTGGCTATGTTTCTGTTCAGGTTTTCTATTTCTTCCTGTTTCAGTTTTGGTAGTTTATGTCTCTGGGAATGCATCCATTTCTTCCAGATTTTCAAATTTGTTGGCATATAGTTGCTTGTTATATGTTCTTATAATTGCATTTCTTCAATGTTGGTTGTGATCACTCCTCTTTCATTCATGATTCTATTTATTTGGGACCTTTCTCTTTTCTTTCTGATAAGTCTGGCCAGGGGCTTATCAAGCTTATTAACTTTTTCAAAGAATAAGTTTCTAGTGTTGTTGATTGTTATACTGTCCTTTTGGTTTCTATTTCATTGATTTCTGCTCTAATCTTTATAAATTCCCTTCTCCTGCTGGGTGTAGGCTTTATCTACTGTTCTTTATCCAGCTCCTTTGGGTGTAAGGTTAGGTTGTGTTTCTGAGACCTTTCTTGTTTCTTGAGAAAGTCTTGTATTGCTATATGCTTCCCTCTTAGGACTGCCTTAGCTACTTCCCAAAGGTTTTGAACAGTTGTATTTCATTTTCATTTGTTTCCATGCATTTTAAAATTCTTCTTTAATTTCCTGGTTGACCCACTCATTCTTCAGGAGGATGCCCTTTAGCCTCCATACATTTGAGTTCTTTCCAACTTCCTTCTTGTAATTGAGTTCAAGTTTCAAAGCATTGTGGTCTGAAAATATGCAAGGAATGATACGAATCTTTTGGTACCAGTTGAGATCTGATTTGTTAACCAGTATGCGATATATTCTGGAGAAAGTTCCATGTGCACTCGAGAAGAATCTGTATCCTTTGCTTTAGCATGGAATGCCCTCAATATATCTTTGAAATCCATCTGGTCCAATGGGTCTTTCAAAGCCCTTATTTCTTTGTTGATCTTCTGCTTAGTTGATCTGTCCATTGCAGTGAGTGAGGTGTCAAAGTCCCTTACTATTATTGTATTATTATCAATGTGTTTCTTTAATTTTGTTATTAATTGGTTTATATAATTGGCTGCTCTCATGTTAGGGGCATAAATATTTACAATTGTTAGATATTTTTGTTGGATAGACCCTTTAATTATGATATAGTGTCCTTCTTCATTGCTTTATTACAGTCTTTGATTTGTAATCAAATTTGTCTGATACAAGGATTCCTACCCCAGCTTTCTTTTGATGTCCGCTAGCATGATAAATTGTTTTCCACCCCATCACTTTCAATCTCGAGGTGTATTTGGGTCTAAAACGAGTCTCTTGCAGACACCATATCAACAGGTCTTGCTTTTTTATCCAATCTGATACCCTGTGTCTTTTGATTGGGACATTTAGCTCATTTACATTCAAAGTAACTATTAAAAGATATGAATTTAATGCCATTATATTACCTGTAAAGTCATTTTTTTTTCTGTATATTGTCTCTGTTCCTTTCTGGTCTATATTACTTTTGGGATTTCTCTTCACTTAAAGGATCCTCTTTAACATTTCTGACAGGACTGGTTTAGCAATCACAAATTCCTGTAGTTTCTGTTTGTCCTGGAAGCTTTTTTCTCTCCTATTATGAATGACATCCTTGCCAGATAAAGTCTTTTTGGCTGAATACTGAATATTTCAGGCTAGCTCTTTCTGGCCTGCCAGGTCTCTGTGGATAGATCTGCTGCCAGTCTAATGTTTCTACCCTTGTAGGTTACATAACTCCCCACCCTGCCAACCCCCCAATTGCTTCCAGGATTTTCTCTTTGTCTCTCAGATTTTCCAGTTTCACTATTATATGTTGAGGTGTTGACCTATTTCTATTGATTTTGAGGGAGTTTCCCTGTGCCTCCTGGACTTGAATGCCGGTTTCCCTCTTCAGGTTAGGGAAGTTCTCCACTATAATTTGCTCAAATATGCCTTCTGCTCCCCTCTTTCTTCCTCAGGGATCCTAATTTTTCTAGTATTTTGCTTGATGGTTTCACTTTTATCTTGAATTCTCTCCCATCATGATCCAGTAGTCATTTATCTCAGTTTTTCTCAGCTTTTTTATTCTTTATCATTTTGTCTTCTATATCACTAATTCTCTCTTCTACCTCATTTATCCTAATAGAGCCTCCATTTTCTATTGCATCTCATTAATAGTCTCTTTTATTTCAGCTTGCTTAGATTTTTGTTCTTCTTTTTTCCCAAAAAGGGATTCTCTAGTGTCTTCTATGCTTTTTCAAGCTGAGCTAGTATCTTTATAATCATTATTCTGAACTCTAGTCCTGACATCTTTCTATGTCTGTACTGATTAGATCCCTGACAGTCAGTAGTGCTTCTTGTTCTCTGTTTTGAAGTCTAGTCATTCTTACAGAAAGTGGTTAACTTTCTATTAGTAGAATTGAGCTATACTGTTCTTGGATCTCTTGGTGAGTATGTAAGTGTTCAGAATGATTTGATAGCTATCTAGCTGAATTTCTGAGACCAGATGAAACTAAGATCAACTTCTCCACCATCTTGGACAAATCAAATTGATTACTTCCTTTCAAAGCTTTGCTTTTCTTAGTTTATTTGTTGTTGTTGTTGTTGTTGTTATTATTGTAAGTATAGTGGATCTCATAAAAATAATTTAAGCTTAAAAATAGGGGATTCATTCTTGTTCCAAAAAATAGGGCTGTAATTATTATTAAGGAGAAAATGAAAAGTGAAAATAGCTCTAATTCCTTAGTTCTAACAGAATGTATGCCACTTCTATTCTTGTTCCCATTTACTGTCTCATTAAATTCAACTAGGAAGTAGCATTCTAATGTCAACTCAAAGCATCCATTTCCCTAAAACAGATCATATATAATTTCAGTTACCTATTCAGTATTTCAGTACTGATATATCTCTCTGGAAAATTCTTAATTACGTTTTGATGTTGCACACTGTTTATCAGTAGGGCTTCTAATCCAGTGCAAAAACAAACACACCCCAAACACCAAAAAACAACACACCAATGTAAAATAAAACAAAAAACAAAAATGGGATTCTTTTCATTCTTTTTTACTTTGAAAGTATGTAGACTTTTAACTGCTCCATAATTACTTAGAGACATTCCAGTTTCCTCAAATTGGGCTTTAATGACCTTACATTATTAATTTTAAAAGCCCATATAATAATATATACTTAAGGAAAATATTTACTAACCATTGAATCACAGGGAACTTATAAAGTCATATTATATATTTCCCATCTCTACTGAAATTATCCAGATTAAAAAGCTACCACAAGCAGGGGTCTTGTTTCCTACTAATATGCTTAAAAGATGATCCATTTCCAATTGCTAACTGGCTACTTAGAATCTTTCCAGTCCTATAATTTACTAATTTGGATGAATACTATGAAAAAGAAAGAGGGTGTTAACAGGAATAGAGCCCATTATGGCTAGATGGGAGAAGATTAACATCAAGCTTTTAATGAGAGAAGAAATGCTTGGGATGGTATGGAGAGCCTCGCTGTTATTTGTTTTTCTTATCCAGTTAAGTTTGAAATCATTCTGCTTTTTGGTTTTCTTTCAGCTGTGTAGATTAGGAGGACCTTGTGGACCAAAATTCCTATGCTTATATTTGCCCATTCAAAACCAGAGCACAAAGAATTCCACTTCATTTGTTTCTCATCTTAATCAATGAACATAGGCCATCTTAGTATAAAAATAAGGATGAACAGCAATAATGGGAAGCAAGGCATAATGGAAAAGAGACCAGAGGTGGTAGGAAGGAAGCAAGCAAGCCAACAAAAAAACCAAACAACCTTCACCCCGAAAATTGTCTTTACAGGTGAAAAAACTCAGAATAAATTGATTATTAAATTAGGGTTCCCGAGTAGTCTGCTTGTTGTTCTTGGGAATAGTAGAAGAGAAGGTTTGAGATTGGTAGAATTCCTCTTCTCTACTTGTGTTTGGTTGTTATTGTTTCAATTTATATTAATCATTTTATAATGGAGAAATAATTCCTGAAAGAGTATAATTTTCAAAATGATTGACTTATTTGTGATATAGGGAGATGCTCTGTCAAATTCACTGACTCACTAAATGAGATAATGGTTCTTTACAATTAATTGTTATCAGAAACCAGAGCAGAAGACAATATAAAATCAATTTATTCGAGTCCTCAATAAGTGCAATAAAATGTTACCCTGCTCCTTCAGTGAATGACCTGGTTTCACAACCAGATAAAACAGAACAAGTGTGGATCAGCAATCAGGATTTCAGTATGATCTAATAATTGTTATATTAAGGGTACCTGTGAGATACAATATTAATAATTCAGGGATTGCAGATATCTTTATTTTCTCTGAAGAATATGCCATCTAGTATGTTTAATAGCTGGTTCTCCTTAGGCAAGTGTGTATCTGCACATACTTTGATTTCAAAGTTTCTTAAGTTTCTACCAATCCAATAGTAATTTTTCTTCAGGAGAATCTAATTCAACATTTCAGGAGTTTAATGATAAAGAAACAGATTACTTAGAAGACAAAGAGAGAGATTCTTCATAGATAAAATGAAGCAGCCAAGATATTTGGCCAGGATCCTGAAGCCAAAACCTAAGATTTGAGAAAGATAAGAAGAGAGGAGTGGGTAAAGCCTTTTTCTTTATTATTAGCAAAGACTTTAACCCAAACTCCCATGAGTAGATAGCTAGGTTAGATGACTTAAGAGATACCTGGCTTACATTGGTTGGTATTTGTTTGTTTTTTAGTTTACTTACTCTTATCTAAAAGACCATTGGATGATGACTTCTTTTCCTTGGGTGATAATCTGAATCCTGCATAGTTTTCTCAAAATAGGAAGCTCCTTCCAAATAGAAAGTAGCCCAGTCTAATTTCTAATTTCACCTTACCTTAGCAACCAAGTGTAAAGCAAATGTAATGAACATTCATGTACAAATATTTTTCTGGATATACATTTTAACCTATTAAGATAAATATTTAGAAATGGCAATGCTGTATGATATGGTAAATATACATTGAACTTCAAAAGATACTGCCAAACTGTTCTCTAAAGTAATTGTGTCATTTAATTAATCCAGCAGTGTAGAGAGTTCTAACTACTCCACATCTTCAACAGCATTTGTTATATTAAGTGATATTTGGCAACAGGTGAATGGTTAAACACATTTTGTGTATTACTATAATTACTGCTCAGCAACAAAAGGAAATAAACAAACAACATGGATATATCTAAAAAACATTCTGCTATGTGAAAGAACCCAGACACAAAAGGACACACAGTACATGAGTTCATATTTTTAAAGTTTTAGAATGATCAGAACTAGGGCACCTGGGGGCTCAGTTGTTTAAGCGTCTGACTCTTGATTTCAGCTCAGGTTATGATCTTGGGCTTGCGGGATTGAGCCCTGCATCGGGCTCCCCACTCAGCATGGAGTCTTCTTGTCCTTCTTCCTCTGCCCCTCCCCCACACAGTCTGTGTCTCTTAAATAAATAAATAAGATCTTTTTAAAAAAGAGAATAGTCAGAACTAATCTACAGTTAACAAAAGGCATATTACTGATTGCCTGAGGGAGAATGTATATGATGGAGGTTGGGGGATGACTGGGAAGGGCACAAAAATATTATAGATACATATGTTCTATATCTTGAGTGAGACAATAGTTGCATAGGTACAGACATGTCAAAACTTACCAAACTGTATATTTAAAATGGGCATATTAACTTATATATATCTCAATATAGTTTTTTTAAAACTGAAGAAAATCTACATCTGAAAGTTAAAGATGAGGAGAAGCTAGAAAAAACAAATGCAAAAACAAAACAAAAATATTTTTTAAAAATTAACAAAACAAAAAAATTTAAAAATATTTTAAAAACCTATCTTGTAGCAGAGTGGGCTTTGAAGCCCTTGAAGTCCTTTGAAGCCTTTGAAGTCCTTGAGGACTCTTGAACACCCTGCTCCTCAAATGTGGAATGGGGAAGGGAAACATAAGTAGTCACTTGAAGCCAAGTCTGTCAAAATCAGTTGACAAGATGGGTGTCTTAGGCTATTGAGGTAGGGAAGGCTCTAAGAAGCGTAGGAGGGAAATCTCCAAAATTAACTTCCTCTGGTTTATACAATTGCTTTGACTGAACCTAGTGACAATGGCCTCTTCTATTGGCATTGTTTCTTTGTTCTCCTTGGTTTTAAATATTTGAAAAGTTATGTCACTTGGATCCACACTGCTGTTTGCATTGTTTTGACTGATCTCTTTAAGCAGTCTCTCCCATTAGTCCTTGTTTTTCTGTGCAATTTCCCAATTTTTCTTTTGAGATATCATAACAGATCCTTGAAAATCTCTCTGATATTGGTATATTCAAATATCTATTTTCCTAAAGTGCCTAATAAAGCAAACCTAGTAATATACATTTTTTTTATTATTTGGGACATAAAAATTAGGGCTTGAGAATTCATTTTTCAGTTATAGTTTTGAAATCATTCTTATGTTTTAGCTAGAAAATATTGAGAAACATTTAGTTGTATATGGTTCAGTAATACATTTTCAGAAATAAACCTTACTGAATGTGGTATAAATATGAAGTTAAACAGATTTATATTTATTGTATCAAGAAACAAATATAAAATATTGACTATGTATTTATATTTCCATCTAAAGAATACTAATATCTGTGTCATTTGTGGTCTATTTACTTAAAGCACTTGTGTGTATATGTATAAATATTATCTTTGCATTTTTAAGTATCTAAATATGGATACATTATCAACATAACTTTTGGATTTGCCCTTATTTTTTCAATGTGAGTGAAAAATTATTCAAGATTATAGAAAAACACCATTGATCCTTGTTTTCCTACTTTGGATTCTTAATTTTCCTTGCATTATACTCAGGCTTCATAAGTAATTAAGTGAAAGGAAGAATTATTTTAGTTTCAAAAATCACTGGATTCAGAGTTTTAAATCTAAGATGATTTAATTATTGAAACTCAGTCTTTATTAATGCTATGTACAAATAAAATTTGGGATTGATACAAAATATTTTTATCAATTCCCACTTTCCTTAAATGACATGTACACATCAAGTGACTGTATTTTATTATTTATCAATTATTTGCTAAATAAGATGGTATTGCTTGTATTCTTTATTTCTAGTTCTGTCATTTTCCTTGCAAAGCCAATCCAGTCTAAAAGTTAAAGAAATAAAAAAAGATAAATGGTTTATGTATTTTTCCCCTCTACCCAAATACAACCCAATCCTGATGACTGCTTTATGTTGAATTTGTTGTATATATACATTATTCAATACTCTGAGCTTTGTAGGGACATTAAAGAAGAATAAATAAGGAGGATAATATAAAGGCAACATACAACCAGCAGTGAAGAAAATTCTGAGTCAACCATGTTTGTGTAAGAGATCAACCTTAGACATCTCATTCAACGACACTGATTAAGAATATAAGAATTGATTGATTCTTCTCCTACCCACTTAAGCCCCCATGAGTCAGTGCCTTGGAGGTCAGATTTCCTGAAGTTACTATCATTATTTTGGTTCCCAATTACCTTAAGAAAATCTATCTAGATTGTGTATATTAGATTATTTATAACAGGTCAGCCAGGTAACAGTTTTGAAGTAGTTGTCCTTGCCAACAACATGTATGATCTTGGTAAGCAAAACAGGACAAATGTAATATCTCAATGTTCTGAAAAACAATCATATAAGATCCTTGTTGTGAAGTGTATCATGCATGCTGAGTGTTATAGTTGAACTGTAAAGCACATCACCATTTATGAAGTGTGTTCTAATTTCCAGTCCAAAATAGAAGAAAATAAATATGATCACAATATAATTTTTGCATATAATTCAGTATTTAATATGGCTTAAAATTATTAGAATATATAAGGCTTTTGTTTGTTTTAAGTAGTCTCCACACACAATGTGGAGCCCAATGTGACTGAGATCAAGAAATGAGCCCAACATGACTGGGATCAAGAAATGACTGAGATCAGGAGTCATATACTTAACCAACTTAGCCACCCAGGCACCCATAGGTAAAGGTTTTTTAAAAGTTTTCTTCTGCCATTTAGCCCATACAATTTAAGTATAAAGGTAATTTTAATCAGTCTTTGCATATTTTTTGATTAGCTCATCCTTCTCTAATTATTACATTAGTTGAAGTTCTCATTAAATCTTCTGCTTCTTATCTCTGCAGGACAGTGTCATAATGATGTGAAGGACACTTAGAGGACTAAGGAGATAGTGATTTATAATATATAATTTAATATGACAAACTGATGTTTCATTTATTATGATGAAACCTTTTGGGAAAAGACAACTCACACTTTAAAAATATATGTATTAGTAAGTATAATTTAAAAAATCACAAATGAATACTACTATAACTTGTATATTCCCAAACTCTTCAGCCTTAGAGAAGGATACTCTTTCTTTAGTACTCAACTAAAACCCCCAACTCTTCTCTGTATGATTGACAGAAGTCCAGTGCTCTCTCTAAGTGCTGTATTTTATCAAGTATTTGTTCACATTTTAACATCATTGAAGTAGGATGTATTTTACAGCCAATGAAATCTTGCAATCATTAATCATTGTCAGCCAGGCAACAGTTATATGATTGCTATCATTGTCATCACTCATGTGATTTTGGTAGATATTCCTGATGGCAAAACTGGCCAATGTAATGTCTCAACATTCCGAACATTTGATTGTAAGAACAATTTGAGGAAGCAATATAAGCTATGTTTTTGGTACAGAATCTTTCTCATGAAGCTTATATCAGGTGATTCTGATGCAAAGAGTTCAAGGCATTACATTAAAGAAAAAAAAAACCTGCTGTAAAGCCGTATATCAAATAAGAAAAAATAATCTAGTAACGTATTACAATAGATACCACAAATGGTTTGACAGTTTGCCTGGGTAGCTGAATATATAGTCCAAAAATTAGCAGATTTTGATAAAAATAATTTAAAACACTTTTAGGCACCTAATGGACAAATTATTCCTTACTATTTAGTGATCTTCAGAGAGATAAAAGTCTTAGTATAATAATTTAATTACATTACTTGGGAAAATGTCAGTTATTTAAAATGTATGTAGACAGGACATCAATCTTGGTCATATAACTAAATTTAGTGTTCAGTGGAAACTGAATTTCAGTAATCATCATTTTATAACTAAAACATTGTCAATTGACTTTTCAAAATATTCAGGTCATGTTTGATGCATACAGATACTGTCATTAACATACATAGTATGCTCTCAGCAATGAAATATTTTTAACATTGAAAGATGTGTGTTTGTCATAAAAAAGTTAAGAATTTGTATATCTTTTTATTCATTTATGTAATAAGTGAACAAGTCTATAACTGTGTAACTTTGCCAATTAAGAGAGTATATTATTTTATTCAAAATTATATTTAAAAAATTGGGTGCCTGGGTGGCTCAGTGGGTTAAGCTGCTGCCTTCGGCTCAGGTCATGATCTCAGGGTCCTGGGATCGAGTCCTGCATCGGGCTCTCTGCTCAGCAGGGAGCCTGCTTCCTCCTCTCTCTCTCTCTGCCTGCCTCTCTGCCTACTTGTGATGTCTCTCTGTCAAATAAATAAATAAATAAATAACCTTTAAAAAATTATATTTAAAAAATTATTTTCTCAGTTCTGCATCAATATCAGGTTTCCATATTTATGCATCATGCATAAATTGAGCCCCTTCTCTTTGCAAGGCACTGAGTTAGAATCTATAATGGATAAAATGTCCTTGCTTATAATAGAGGGAAAAAAAAAGAGGAATTTTAACATATAGAACAGATATTATGCTTGGCTGCTATAGTTACTTTTTCTTATTTCCACAGAAATAAGAAGTATAATTTTTAGAGCATGAATATTAAATGAGGCATCAATTAACCTTTTAGACTCTCCATTACTTTATCTGTAAAACTGGAAAAAAAAATAACCTACCTTGCAAGGTTGTTGAGATATGAGAATAAATGAGATAATGCATGCGGCTCATAGTAGGTCCTATTGTTACTATTATTGTGTTGACTATTGTTACTTTTAGTGTTCACAGGATATGCTGTGCTTTTAAATGCCAGGATATCAGAACAGCAGTCATTTCTGGAGGAAATGTGTTCAGTCCCTGGAAAATTATTCTGAGATTTCAAGAGGGTGAGCGCAAAATGGATTAATGAATTAAGACATGAACAGACTTCTGAAGTACAGTCTTTAAAACAGAAATTTTCACATGTGCATTGAATTGTGTCACTGTGAAAAATAACACAGCATCAAAATAAATTCATTGCCCCTGGGTCCATCAGTTTAGTTTAGCATTAACCAAACCCAGGGAGTTAATTTCTCTGTGCTGAGCCACTGTATTAAACTTTTTAACCAATTTGCATTTTATAATGTGGAGACTTAAATAAATTTTTCACATTTCTGACTGATGGATATAGTATGCCCTGATTAAAATGCAAGAAGTAATTTCTGACTGAGGA
The DNA here is from genome assembly GCF_011764305.1 of Mustela putorius furo. Lineage (NCBI taxonomy): Eukaryota > Metazoa > Chordata > Mammalia > Carnivora > Mustelidae > Mustela > Mustela putorius. The sequence continues at coordinate 71,066,026 of NW_025421998.1, read as the reverse complement.
CTAGGTTTGTTTGATAACATCACTTTTATATAGCAGGAGAAATTAGATGGGTTAAAAATAATAGCTTTGTCCCTATTTCTTAAGATGCAGAATTGAAAGACAACTAGTTATAAGTCAATATCAATGTTTTGAGAGACAACTTTTGGGAAATGTTGTATATAATCATTTCAGCTCTCAGATATCTATTAAGGATGACCCAGGTGTTTGTTGTTTCCTAAAAGTAATACTGCTTACTGGAAATCTATTACTTTTTTTTTTTTCACTTTTTAAAAAATTTAGTTCCAGCACAGTTAACATACAGTGTTATATTAATGTCAGGTATACACTATAGCAATTCAACAATTCTGTGCCTTACTCAGTGCTCATCAAGATAAGTGAACTCCTAATTTCCTTCACCCATTTCACCCCATTTCATCTCTATCTCTACAGCATTATTATTATTTTTTTTATATACTAATTTTTTATTTTTTATAAACATATATTTTTATCCCCAGGGGTACAGGTCTGTGAATCACCAGGTTTACACACTTCACAGCACTCACCAAAGTACATACCCTCCCCAATGTCCATAATCCCACCCCCTTCTCTCAAACCCCTCCCCCCAGCAACCCTCAGTTTGTTTTGTGAGATTAAGAGTCACTTATGGTTTGTCTCCCTCCCAATCCCATCTTGTTTCATTTATTCTTCTCCTACTCACTTAAGCCCCCATGTTGCATCACCACTTCCTCATATCAGGGAGATCATATGATAGTTGTCTTTCTCTGCTTGACTTATTTCGCTAAGCATGATACGCTCTAGTTCCATCCATGTTGTCGCAAATGGCAAGATTTCATTTCTTTTGATGTCTGCATAGTATTCCATTGTGTATATATACCACATCTTCTTGATCCATTCATCTGTTGATGGACATCTAGGTTCTTTCCATAGTTTGGCTATTGTGGACATTGCTGACTACAGCATTATTTTTAAAGTACCTAAGTATAAAGGTAGTAGATATATTCAAATGTTAGAGATCTTGAAGACATTGTTCATGAGAGTGCTCTCTTCTGGATGCTACCAGAAAAATGTGCTCATGATTGCTTATGCGCGTGCTCTCTCTCTCTCTCTCTCTATATATATATATATGTGTGTGTGTGTGTGTGTGTGTGTATGTGTGTGTTTATTTATTTTATAGAAAGAAGGAGCATGTACAAGCTCAGGGGGGAAAAACAGAGGTTAAGTGGAGAGAGAGAATTTCACTGAGATTCTCCACTGAGAATCCTCACTGAGCCCCACATGATGCTTGGTCCCATAATCCTAAGGTTATTACCTGAGCTGAAATCAAGAGTTGGATGCTCAATTGACAGAGCCACCCAGGAACCCTAGAAAAATATATTTTCAAAAAGTTTCATCAGGGGCTTCTGGATGGTATAGTTGGTTAAACATTTGACTCTTGGTTTTGGCTCAGGTAGTGATCTCATAGCCCTGGGATCAAGCCCTGCTTTGGGCTCTGGACTCAGTATGAAGCTGACTTGAGATTCTCTCTCCCTCTCCCTCTCCCTCTGCTCCTCCCATTCATGCTATCTCTCTAAAATAAATATATAGTCTTTAAAAAATAAAATGAAATAAAAAGTTTTGTTAAAACCCAAGTTTGTAATACTAAAACTTTTTGGCCAACTATTTTTGTCCTCCTGAAAATCTTCAACATTCTATTTTTTGTAAATATTTCCTCCATATTTGTATATTTGAAATATAGAAAAATGACTCTAGTTCTCTCTCTTGCTGTCTTTTAGTCTCTTTCTCCTTTTATCTGTCATTTTGTATTTTTTTTTTTAAATTTAACTAAGCCCACTTCTCAATGGAATCCATTACATTTGTTAGGACTGCAACAATATCAGATTTTAAACAAAAGTATTGGTCAATGTTATAGATTTTTGAATTCTTGACTTGACAAAATAAAAATTGAAATTGAAAAATCGACAAACTCTGTATCTGCTAAGTTACTTTTTAAAGTTTTATTTTATTTAAATTCAATTTCTTAACATATAGTGTATAATTAGTTTCAGAGGTAGAGTTCATTTATTCATCAGTTGCATATAACACCCTGTACTCATTTCATCACATGCCCTCATTAATGCCTATCATCCTGTTACCCCATTTCCCCATCCCTGCCCCTCCAGCAAACCTTACTTTGTTTCTTATAATTAATGAGTCTTTTATGGTTTTTCTCCCTCTCTTATTTCATTTTATTTTATTTTTACCTCCCTTCCTCTATAATATCCTGTTTTGTTTCTTCAGTTCCACATATGGGTGAAATTATATGATAATTGTTTTTCTCTGACTGACTTATTTTGCTTTTCATTATACTCTCTAGTTCCATCCATGTCATTGCAAATGGCAAGGTTTCATTTTTTGATGGCTGACTAATGTTCCATTTTATTTAAATATATATACACATATATGTATATATACATATACCCCACATCTTTATCCATTCACCTGTTGATGGACATCTGGCCTCTTTCTATAGTTTGGCTATTGTGGACATTGCTGCTATGAACACTGGGGTGTAGGTGCCCCTTCAGATCACATCACTACATTTGTATACTTTGGGTAAAAACCTAGTAGTGCAATTGCTGGGTCATAGGGTAGCTTTATTTTGAACTTTTTGAAGACTCCCCATACGGCTTTCCAGAGAAGCTGTATCAGCTTACATTCCCATCAACAGTGTAAGAGGGTTCCCCTTTCTCCACACCCTCACTTCATTATGGTTTTGATTTGTATTTCCCTGATGCCAAGTGATGTTGAGAAATTTTTCATATGTCTGTTGGCCATTTGTATGTCTTCTTTGGAAATGTCTGTTCATATCTTCTGTTCGTTTCTTAACTGGATTATTTGTTCTTTGGGTGTTGAATTTCATAAGTTCCCTATAGATCTTCGATATTAGTCTTTGATAAGACATTTGCAAAATCTTCTCCCATTTTGTTGGTTGTCTTAAATTTTGTCAACTATTTCCTTTGCTGTGCAAAAGCTTTTGATGTTGATGAAATCCAAACAGTTCACTTTTGCTTTTGCTTCCATTGTTTTTGGAGATGTGTCTAGCCAGAAGATGTTGCAGCTGAGGTCAAAGAGATTGCTGCCTGTGTTCTCCTTTAGGATTTTGATGGGTTCTTCTATCACATTTAGGTCTTTCATAATTTTGAGTCTATTATTGTGTATGGTGTAAGGGAATGGTCCAGTTTTATTCTTCTGCATGGTGCTGTCCACTTTTCTCAACACCAATTGTTAAAGAGTCTTTTTTCCATTGGATACTCTTTCCTGCTTTGTCAAAGATTAGTTGACCATAGAGTTAAGGGTACATTTCTGCATTCACTATTCTGTTCTATTGATCTGTGAGTCTGTTTTTGTGGCCAGTACCATATTGTCCTGATGATTACAGCTTTGTAATAGAGCTTGAAGTGTTGAATTATGATGCCACCAGCTTTGGTTTTCTTTTTCAACATTCCTCTGACTGTTCAGGATCTTTTCTGGTTCCATACAAATTTTAAGATTATTTGTTCCAGCTCTGTAAAAATTGTTGGAATTTTGCTAGGCATTGCATTGAATGTGTAGATTGCCCTAAGAAGCACAAATGTTTTAGCAATTGCTAGATCTCACACAGCAATTCAGCAAAGTGGCAAGGTATAAAATTAATGCACATTATTCACTTGCATTCCCATATACTAACAATGGGTCAGAAGAAGGAGAAACTAAGGAATTGATCCCATTCACAACTACACCAAAAACCACAAGATACCTAGGAATAAACCAAACCAAAGAGATAAAGCATCTGTACTCTGAAAACTATAGAACATTTATGAAAGAAATTGAGGGAGACAGAAAGAAATGGGAAAACATTTCATGCTCATGGATTGGCAGAACATATATTGCTGAGTTACATTTTAAGTTCAAGGCTAAAATAGTATTTCTTAACATAATTCTTTAAATGTATGTATTACTAAATTAATAAAACATTTTAAACAAACTTTTGAATATTTTAACTATGGTATCAAATATTTATATATTTATGCCCTCCACTTCCAAGTGGATCTTTTTAACTCTTTCTTTGGGAATATGGAAGAAGGGCTTATAATTGTGGATGTTTATATTTGGGCTGTTATTAGTAGGGCCTACTTCCTATATGAGTTCAAAAGTAAGTGAAAGGTTAGCATGAAAATGCCTGATTGGTTTATTGTGATAATAACAGTGCAATTGGCAGAAACAGGGAAGTCAGGAAGGAGAATTGATGGTGGAGAAAAGATGGCAAGGGAATTAAGTGTAATGTCTAATAGGTGACTGGATTCAGCAGTAAAGCTTAAGAGGCAGGAAGGATTGGAAATTGGGACAAACTGCATTAAACAAGGTATCCAGAGTTCAGCTAAGCTATTCTATGTTGCCTTTGTATCCATTTTGTTTGGCTAAGTGACCTACAGGGTCCTTAAGCTGATACTGGTTCCTCATGGAAGCACATACCATAGATAATAGCCCCAGAGTCACAAGCAAAGGTAAATTCCTCACTGAACTTCTCAATAGCTCTTATGATCAGCAGCCTTCTTTGGTTCCCAGAGCCTGTCCATTGTGTACCTCTTAGATAAGACCTCTGTGGGGCTCACCAAAGCCCTCCTTTTTGAATTGACTAATTCTCTTTTAGGCTGCTAAAACCAAAGTACTCTATCTGCAGACCCTAATAAAGGCATGTGCCCCAGGTCCTACTCTCCGGCCACACTTTGCCTTAACTTTCTCATGTGGCCTCCTGAGGTGGTCCATGTATTTCCTCCAGAATGTGTAAGTAATGAAGTTCTCTACTGCAGTTTCTCTTATGATCCATTATTAAACCTTCATTCACTATCTGACACCTTGTGCTCTACCTAACAAGTGTTAATTTAACAATACATAACACATATAAGTCTTTCACCATTTTAAGAAGCTTCCAGAATATATTCTGGAATAAATTTACCTTAATCTATTCCACCACATGTATTTACACCATAATCATTAAACTTCATCTCTCTAAATCTCAATAAATTTTCCTTAATATCTAACCTAAAGGCCATAACACTAGTAACATTACAGTTGTACCAGACAGAAGTATAATGTTCTTGGCAATTATTATTTTATCTTTTCCAAAAAACTTAATGTAACAATATTCTTACTTTGGATCAGAATTGAAACGTCTTAAATTTTTTTCCAACCTAACAATTTACAGTTATTAAAGAAATTTACAATTCTTATGGTACAATGGAATGTAAATAACTCTATCCTTAAAACATAAATAAAACAAACACTTTCTCCTTTTTATATTTAGGCCCAATTCAGTTTGCTCCATTGCTTCCAAACTCCTTGGGGTTGTTCCAAGGTTGTAAGAGGAGACTTGCTGATGGGTGCACAATGTAATTATACTGTAACCAAGCATCTGCCCTCCCACTGCCTGAAAAGCAGACAAGGAGGAGTGTCGAGAATATGCATAAGAGAATTCAACTCATCATTATTCATGTACCTAGAAATATAAAGTTCCACATATACAGCATTACAAAGCTCATGGAAATCAATAACTGTAACAGCGCTATAGGAAAACAAACAAACAAACACAAATCTCATGTCCTTTCTCAGGAGGGGTATTCTTATTGCTACTACTAGAAACTTAAACCCCACTGCTTGAGTCATTTTTTTTAATTATTAAGATTTTATTTATTTATTTGAGAGAGAGAGTGAGAGTACACGTAAGCAAGCAGGCATGAGCAGGAGGGAGAGGCAGAGGGAAAGGAGAAGCAGACTCTCCACTCAGCAGGGAACCCTAATCTGGTCGATCCCAGGACCCTGAGATCATAACCTGAACATAAGGCAGCCACAATGAGCCACCTAGATGTCACCTTGCTGCTCGAATTTTAAGCCTTAGTTTTGCTGATTTCATGGATATGGTAGAGAGAAAACTGGAAGAATATTAGAGCTGGAATTGCTTTATATTAGAAAAGGCATGGATGCAGCACTTAGGAGAGAGGGGAGGAGGAAGGTGGGAAGACAGGCATCAGGGAACGGGTGGAGTAGAGAGAGTGCACTTGACGCCAAAGGCTAAGAGGAAGGGAGCAAAAAAGAAGAAACTTGAGCCGCCAAAGGAAGTGGAATTTGGTTGGAAAGAAATGCGTATAATGTATTTTGTGAAGTTTTGGCTGTATTTTTAGACTATACTCCTTGTTTCTTCCTTGTTAAGACTTCCTCAAAATAGAAGACTTACTCAAAATAAAAATATTTTCCAATATTTTGTAATTTGGCTTGTGATCTTTAAAAAAGGGCAATGAAAAAAGTCCTAAGGCAAGACTGTAAAATTCAGATATTTTTAAGCTAGGTCAGAAACAGGTATTATTTAAGTAAACCTTCAGATAATCCAAAAGATAAGCCAGGTACTTTTTTTCCATCAGAAGTGTAAATCTAATGAAATAGGATAATTAGGGAAAGAAACTCACATCCTTGGTAGATTCTGGGTTCTTGATAACCAATCAACTTGACTCTGACTAGTCAAATCTCATAGTTCAGATTGTTAGTAGTTCTCCTCAGAATTACTGCCTTAAGTCACTGAACTCTTGAGATAGATTGGCATGTAATAAACACATTTTAACTTATATATTACACCTTTGAAGGTCATATATGTTATTATATATAATAATATATATTTCTATATATAATATATATATAGAAACTCCAAAATAAACTTTGCATATATATATATATAATATATGCTCCAAAGTTTATTTTGGAGCTTCTCTCATAAGGCAGTACTCTATCAAAGTTTATTTCCTTAATATCCCAACTTAAGCAAGGAGAAACACAAAAAAATAAACAGATTTATAAGCCCAATTTCTAAATTTTCATTAAATGCTTCTCATAACACAAGTAACACATATTTGTTGTGCAAAATAAAAAATTCCAGGTAAGGAAAGATGTTAACTAAAATCTTCATAGTTGCTCTTGACATTTTGTTATATATATATAACTTAGAAAGCATTAGTGTTTGTTTCTCCAAAATGTGATAACATTTTACATGTTTAATAACTTTGATTTTACATGTAAGCTAACTTTCCACATCAAGGAAGATAAATTTATGTCACTATTTTAATTATATTCCTGGAGTATAATTTATTACTAATGTGGAATATTCAGGTTGTTTCCAAATTCCATACCCTACATGTTATGGAATTGTGTCTTTTGGCTTTTTCTAGAAGAAAACTCTGGATTTTGAGGTAAATTAATTTATCTGGGAGTTGCAGCACAGTGCGAATTTAGTCAGGAAGGAAGAGCCACTAATAAACGGTATGTAACAAACTAAATACTACCATAGTCCCCTGGAACTTAAATCCAGTCCACTTCACTTTAAAAGTTAGTGCAGAAACAAGCCAGAGTGATATCTAACCTGAAGAGTGAGGGAGTAGAGGAATCCATATACCAAATCCAGATGGTCATCCAAGCAGGACTATTCCCAGAAAGAGTAACTTACTAATTCCATGCCCCTTCCAAAGTACTTCCAAAGTACTTCAGGGCTTCCAAGGCAAAGAAAGTTTTCAGGCAAAGAAATACAGTCCTGGATGATGTAAGTCAGGCCAGAGTGTTCTTAAATGTTAACAGTGAGAAGGTAAAAGTGGAGTATCAAAAGCCTTTGTGAAAGTTGACCTCTCAAATTACTAATATCCACTCATGTGCCACATTCATTTCATTCTACCCCGTTATAGATCTTCTAATTTGGTGACCAGTCACAATTCTTGAATAAAGAATGAACAGGAAGGTTAGTAGTACAATTTATAGCCCTTACCAACCACAACTGGACCTGAGACCACAACTGATATTCATTACCTCTGTCCTCAACTACCCATTCTAGAATCCCTTCATTCTTGGCAAGCACTTCTACTGATCCAGGGGGTTAACCAAAATCTTCTTCTCTAAGGGGTTTGGGCCTTAAATTTAATGTTCTAACAGAGCCATGGCTACTATAATTGACCATTTACTGTTATTACTGGGTATCGAAGTAACAAGGGCCCCTGGTGAAACCTCTGAGTTCTAAACATAGTCCTAGGTACTCTTATATGGTATAACCCTATATCCTCAAGATAGTCAATTCCTCCTTCCAGCATTGTAACTCCTTTCTTTGCCCATCAGTCTTTTTGGATAAGGAGCCTAAAATGATCAGATGGCATCTGTAACTAAATTTGGTGGAATTTATTCTTCCCCTTGGTAGAAGTTTTCCCCAGTTCCCTTGCAAACCAAAATATCTATCCCAGTAGAGCATAAATTTGAGGGAATGAAAGTATAAATTCCTCAAGTGGGTCACTGAGCAATATAGTAGGAGATCCCACTGTCATTTTCTTTTGTCTCCAGACCTGTATATTTTATCAGTTAAAGACATTGTACCAGCAGTGGTTCAAAGTATATACTATATCCTGAAGTTTCCTTAACAACCCAGGGCATTAGTGCTAGGCAGATATCACTTAAACACTCATCAAACCAGCAGTTTCAAGGCAATGTAATATATGAAAGAAACTGAATATCATATCCCCACCGTTGTACCTCCTTTGCCTTAAGAGAGGTTCCTTGGTACTAGGCAATGTAATATGGGTTTGTATGCTGATAAATTAGATACTCTGAGCCCTTTGGGGTAGTGTGATGGCCAAGGAAAGAAAGGTACACCAATTCTCAGAAAACGTTAAAAAAAAAAAAAATCAGTAAGGGTGAATCGCTGCCTTCTTAACAGTAGACTAGGTCCAGAATAGTCAGCCAGAGGTTGGATGGTCTCATCTAAAAATGATATCATATTGAAAATTCAACATTGGTTTTTAATGAAGGTAAATCATTTAGCAATCACAATAGCTGGGTCAGCCTTGTTGAAAATAAGCCCATGCTTATACACAGTATCTATCCTCAACATTACTGTGTAAGCACTAGGTGGCTAAGGATAGAGGCCAGCTGACCTCTACTCAATGAATCTGGAGTCATCTTATCCAGCTGGTTGTTCTGTATTTCCACTGAGTCCCAGCAATCTACACACTTTGTCCTTACTCCCATAGCTCTATCTAAACACTTTTTAAGCTCATTCAATCTTTTTCCTTCCAGACCAAAGAGACCAATCAAGTCATTTGTCTTACCTCAGTCTACTTCTGCATTCATACAAAGCTGATGACCAAATACTTGAAACTATGTCTACTGGGAGGATATTTTTGTCACTGTTGCTTTTAGGATACATCCCTGAATTGAGACTATTGTGCGTAGCAGTGCTACATGTCTGTTTCTTTATTTCATCCACATTTTCTATTAATTCATTAAACATCATTCTAATGGCAGTTTTAAAATCTTTGCTTCTTCTAAACCCTGACTTGTTTACTTTATTTTCCTGTTAACTTCTTTTTCTCTTGAGTACAAGGTACTACAATTTTGGAATGCTTATCCTGGTTTGGCTTACAAAGCTAATTTTGGTAGTAAATTTATTCATTTCAGTTTACTAAGGCTAGCAGGATCTGTCCAAGTGTTGAAGATAGAGAGGTATAAGTTTAGAGAAATTGCTCACCAGTATATCTTCATTTATAGTTTCATCAAAATATTAAAATTTTAGTTATATAAAATTTTAGAAGACTACTGTATACTGAAATCAGAAAATGTGGTTCTAATTCTTGCTCTGACCTTACAGTTATGATACTCTTGTCAAGTCATTTAGCCAGGCAGAATCTCAGATTTCTCATGGCTAAAATTAGACATTTTACTCATTTCTTAGAGTTGTGAGGGAAAGTACTTTGTAGTGTGAGTTCATACATGGTAAGTGCTCATTAGTATTAACCAAATTTGGATTAGGTGAATCCCAATCACACTGCTACGTAACTTATAACAATGTTATAATCAAACTGTAATATATATAATTATTAAAAAAATTGGAGTTTTAACAATACTTTCAATTAATTTAAGCTAAAAAGTTAATATTAAAATATTCCACTTTTTCTAGTTGTTATAATTTTCTATATTAAATATGTAAGTATTTTACAGTACTTTTTAAACTAAAAATAATGCATATCTTATTTTTATTTCTTTGGTTAACAATATTACAAAAATGATCAAAGAAAGTTCATTTATTTTTAAATTTCTGTTGCATTTCTAAATATCAACTGCAAGTTGAAAATAGCAACCAATATATTTTCAAAAGAAAATATTTTTTAAAATATTTGTGTTCATTTTAATCTAATTTTCTCTTTAACTATTGATTTGCAATTGAGAATCAGTAGCTCCCAGTGCTATAGAGGACTATGTAAATTATTTCCTGGCAGGGCTTGGTAGCACATATGCTTCTTCTAAGAATAGCTAAGAAGCAATCTGCTGATGAATATACTTTATATCCTTGCATCCAAGTCCTTCAGGAACATTCAATATCTGTGTCACATAAATAGAACAAATATTTGACTCCAAGCTACTCATTCTCATTTCTCTTGCATACCATTCAAAAGCTGTAGGACATGGTATATTTAGAATTAAAAATATAGGATAAAAAAAGATTACTTGTTTTACAAAATAATATAATTTAAAACATGAGTATAAATGGTTTTCAAATATACACAGAAAAATTAACTTAATAAAACTTAAAAACAAAGCTACTAAATTTTTCTATTCACATAAATTAAACAAAAATGAATGAAAGTATTGCTCCATAAAGTTGAAAGAACATCAGCTACCTTCACCTTGAATACTGTCTTAATTTATGTTCATCATAACAGTGGATATCATAAAATTAAGGAGGAAATTTTATATGCATCTCTTGAAAACCATTTGATGAACAAATAATATTTGTTCAGGTGAATTAAGTTTATTTTTTATTAGACACATTTAACCATATGTCGCTAAATGGCATTTTCAAAATTACAAGAAGTAGCAGTAATTATTTATGAAGGTCTCCTGTTGCCTGAGACCTTTTAATTGTTATTAAAAATTTTTTACACAGAAATGCTATGTCTAGAACACATTTTCCCTTCTTTCATTTCTAAAGACTTTAGAACGTCAGAGATTAAATATTTTCTCAGCATTCCTTCTAGATTCTCCATTTGTATTGGTGAAAATGAGTTGTCCCTGGTTTCTTCAATCATAGGTACAGATACATATTTCTTCTCATCACAGTTTTAGTGAGATTTTTATACATTTCCTCTAAAGATTTTTTTTTTTAAGATTTTATTTATTTATTTGACAGAGATCACAAGCAGGCAGAGAGGCAGGCAGATAGGAGGAAGCAGGCTCCCCGCAGAGCAGAGAGCCCGATGTGGGGCTCGATCCCAGGACCCTGAGATCATGACCTGAGCCAAAGGCAGCGACGTAACCCACTGAGCCACCCAGGCGCCCTATACATTTCCTCTAAAAGTTAAAATTTAGTTTCATGAAGTAGGTCACAATATCTTCTTATTAGCATTTGAATATACATAGTATCTACAGTGTCCTTTTTAAAAAATTTCCAATGCTAAGAATTTGTACTGTCTTCTATTTTTTTTCACCTTCTCTGCCAGGCATTTAAAAAATTGTATCAGTCCTTCTAAAAGATGAAATTTTGGCTTTGTTAATTTTTCTATTACATATTTGTTTTCCATTTTATTTTTTATTACAAATGTAATGAAATACAACTGAAGTACACTAAACAGAACATATTTAAAACGCAAAAGTTGATCAGTTTTGGAGTATATATACACCTATCAATTGCCACATTCAAGATAACCATTTCTTCACTAATTATTGAATTTTAGGTTAGGAGCTATTTTTTTTTCAACCTTTAAAGATACCATTCTGGGGTGCCTGGGTGGCTCAGTGGGTTAAGCTGCTGCCTTCGGCTCAGGTCATGATCTCAGGGTCCTGGGATTGAGTCCCCCACCGGGCTCTCTGCTCAGCAGGGAGCCTGCTTCCCTCTCTCTCTCTGCCTGCCTCTCTGTCTACTTGTGATCTCTTTCTGTAAAATAAATAAATAAAATCTTTAAAAAAAAAAGATTGACTCCGTTTGGGTTCTTCTATTGACAAGTCACCTGTCAGTCTTATTGCTGCATCTTTACAAGTAATACGATTCATTATTGCCAGATTTGGATACTTTATAGATTTTTTTTTTTTGTATTTTGCTTTTAGTAGATTTAGTGATAGCTGAGGTATGATATTCTTTATATTCACAAAGATTTGATGCTTTAGTATCTGTGATTTGGTGTCCTTAATGTTTTTGGGAAATTCTTTGCAATCATCTTTTCAAATATTGCTTCTTCTGGAGGACTTTTCCAATCTCTCCTTCTAGACTACACATATATCTCATGTGTATCAATCATATGCCCCTTTCTCCATTTTTCATCCTTTTGTCTCTGTTTCCATCTGGATATTTTCTTCTAACCTGTCCTTTGTTCACTATTTCTCTTTTCAACTTTGTCTAGTCTGCTGGAGGACATATCTATTGGTTTTTATTTTAATTCTTATGTTTTTCATTTCTGGGACCTTTGGCTGTTTTTAAAATTCCCAGTCTTCTGTGCAAACTTGCATCTTTCCTTTTTTTTTAAATTTTTTAATTTTTTATAAACATATATTTTTATCCCCAGGGGTACAGGTCTGTGAATCACCAGGTTTACACACTTCACAGCACTCACCAAAGCACATACCCTCCCCAATGTCCATAATCCCACCCCCTTCTCCCAAATCCCCTCCCCCCAGCAACCCTCAGTTTGTTTTGTGAGATTAAGAGTGGCATCTTCCCTTTTTTTTTTTTTATTTTTTTATTTTTATTTTTTATAAACATATATTTTTATCCCCAGGGGTACAGGTCTGTGAATCACCAGGTTTACACACTTCACAGCACTCACCAAAGCACTAATGGAAACATTAACTATAGTTATTTTAAAGTGTATCTCTCTGAATCATTACTTGCTTAAAATCCTTCACGTTTCCCTACTAAGTATGAACAAAACAAAACAAAATGAAACACAATCCTTCCCCTGGCTTTGGTGGCCATGTTTGCTTTGACTTCTGCTAAACTCCTGAACTGCATCTATTTAAACACTCCCTAACTCCCATTCATTATGCTGCATATGACTCTGTAGCTGTCCCAATCTTTTCCTCAAGTCTTTCTCTTCAAGATTTTCATATCTAGTGACTCCTCTTAGATCATTCTCAAAATATGCCTTTCCCCCTTGCTAGCACTCTCCTTACTTATGATGACATTGATTATATTTTCTTCCTATTGTAATTCCATGCCCTGGCACATTACTTAGCATATGATGGGCATTAAATACTGATGAATGAATGATTCAGTAAATGAAAGCGATATGACTCCTCTTTATCTATAAAAAGATGAAAACATCTATTTCTTTACTTTATCTCATTCATCTTTTTTTTTAATTTTTTAATTTTCAGCATAACAGTATTCCTTGTTTTTGCACCACACCCAGTGCTCCATGTAATCCGTGCCCTCTCTAATACCCACCACCTGGTTCCCCCAACCTCCCACCCCCTGCCGCTTCAAACCCCTCAGATTGTTTTTCAGAGTCCATAGTCTCGCATGGTTCACCTCCCCTTCCAATTTCCCCCAACTCCCTTCTCCTCTCTAACTCCCCTTGTCCTCCATGTTATTTGTTACACTCCACAAATAAGTGAAACCATATGATAATTGGCATTCATCTTTTTATCTCTCAGAGCATCTGGTTAGGTAATTTATGTAATACATTTTGCAAATTGAGTTCAATTGCACAATGTTCATGGGTATAAAATTAATAAAGAGTATAGAATCTGAGTATATATATCAATATACTTCCATGTACTTCCATGATCATTACAGGATTGTATCTATTACTATGACAATATCTACTACGAACATTTTTAAATACTTACATGTTTTTAAAAAAATTTTTATTAACATATAATGTATTATTAGCCCCAGGGGTACAGGTCTGTGAATCACCAGGTCTACACACTTCATAGCACAAAGCTTCCCCAATGTCCATAACCCTATCACCCTCTCCCTAACTCCCTCCCCCTGGCAACCCTCAGTTTGTTTTGTGAGATTAAGAGTCTCTTATGGTTTGTCTCTCTCCCAATCCCACATTGTTTCAGTTATTCTACTTACATGATTTTAATGAGTAGTGAATATGACATTTTACTGATTTTTGCCAATTTTTTTTCTGCAATTTTGAATATGTGTAGTTCTGGTTACAAAAACAGAGTTTGACTATGATTCAAAAGAGGAGATGTTTGATTTATAGGAATAATTTTAAGATGTTATTTTTAGACCAGTAACTTACAAAAATTACTTAAATATTTAATAAATTCCCTTTGTCTATGAAGGGGTCAAACTGGCAATTTCTGACACTGACTCTCCCAACATTTCCTGTGAATTTATAGAAAAAATTAAAACTAGAATGGTATCAAAATCTAATACTAGAAAAGCAATCTAGTACTAAAATCCAGAAGGAATTGTATTTAACAAAAAATACCTAGGAGTCAATTAAAAAGCACAAATCTAGCTTACACATTTTCTGAAACATAGCAGCCTGCTAGCCAAGAAGTAGGTAGATGGAAATTTTAGCTATTCTCTTTTTCTGGATCTCATCTTAGAATATATATATATATATATATATATATATATATATATATATATGGCTGTTTTATACCAATGACATTATTGGCTCACCTACTTAAAACTGCATGAATACTGGTTCCAGAAAGAATGGGTTTACCCTTGCACTCACCTACACTCCATTATTACATTATCATCCCATATCTACTCAGATATTCTGTTTGTGAATGAATGGTGAGGGAATTTGCCAGAAAAGGCATGCTACACTTTTAGATGAATAGTTAGCTTAAGTGAGGGAAGAGACAGAAACCTGGTAGCAACACAGTATGATGGGAATGGTAGATTTTCACCTGCTGTACTAGTTCAAAGTGGCCAAGAACCTTGTCATGTGGACAGCAGAGGATTCCATCCATTTAGGCAGGGAATAATGGTGAATGTCACTATACACTGGAAAATCTGAGTACTATCTAACAATAACAACCACTCTCCATTCCATCTTTGAAGTGGGAATCTAGCAGAATGATGCTAATAACAATCAAATGGAACAAAACTAGAAAAAGAGTATTACTGATATAGAACAGTTTTGTTGGGAAACACCAGAGCTGAGATGAAAAAGCTGAGATGACTACAAAGCATACTGAAATAAGGTGAAGTTTCAAGGATGCAAGAATACCTCCCCAAAATTAAAACCCATTTTGAGATAATAAATATCAGTACTGACATGGGAAAGAAATAATCAAATGTTGTAGAATATAAACAAAAGAAACTTAGCCAGAAGATGAGGGAAGAAGATAATAATTTTAAACATTAATAAAGTGTACATAGGAAGGAAATAGAATAGAAATCTAACCTAAAACACTTCCAATCCTGGAGATGATACAGATCAAATTACACACATGAAGAAGGCTCACATGGCTTAGGCAAAATTTATACAGAAACTAATGACAACTCTGAAAAAAATTAATTGCAAAAAAAGAGAACATAAACTCTTAAGTTTGCAGAGAGAAAATAAACTGAGAGTTCTGACTAAAAAACAAAAATCAGACTGGCTTAATACTTCCCTGTAATCCTGTCAGTAAACAATGGTCCACAGGTATAGCATTTTGAAGAGAAAGCATCTTAACCCATGAATGATATTTTTAGCCAAACTGCCATTAATGTCAAACAGGCTAAGATAAGATACTCTTCATAGGTGCAAGGATGTAAAAAATATACCAACCATAAATTCTTTCAGATAATAAGGCCATCAAAAAATTCACCAGCCACTCATGAAGTATATAAAAATTAACTGAGGAATGGGGATTTGTGGAACAAATTGTTAGTAGCACTCACTAAATCCATTTAAACAGTCATGCAAGATGACAAATATATATTTTAAAAAGTTTTTGAAAGGAAACCTCAACTGGTTTTGTTTTTTTTTTAAGATTTTATTTATTTATTATTTTTTAATCATTTATTTATATTATTTATTATTTGACAAAGAGAGAGTTAGAAAGGGAACACAAACATAGGGAGTGGGAGAAAGAGAAGCAGGCTCCCCTCTGAGCAGGAAGACTGATGTGGGGTTCAATCCCAAGACACTGGATCATGACCAGAGCTGAAGGCAGTTGCTTCACAACTGAACCACCCAGGCGCCCCAGGAAACCTCAAACTGTAAAAACATCATTTAATAAGAATAATTCCAATCTAGAATTCAGGATTGATAACAAAGACTAAAGTTGAAAATGGAGGAAGGGCAGATTATTTTATTTAAAAGCCCACTAATGTCCTGCTACATAGGGAGATATTAGAATGTAAAGGTTTTTTTTTTTATTTAGATAATTAACATTTTTCATATTAAAGCATTTTAAAAGCAACTAAATATTACAAACTTCCAGAAAAGCATAGAGGGTAACAAAACATCTATGTACATACCAGGCTGATTAGAGAGATTTTGTTATATATGTTTCAGATCTCTTCCTTCTCCCCCTCATTTTATTATTATTTTTTAAATTAAAAAAATAACCATGAAACAGTTCATGGCACTTTGTATACCTCTCCTTCCATTCAATACCCCATTTTCTGGTTTCCACCACAATTCCGAACTGTATCTTGCCTGTTTTGTTTCTATAGTTACCAAACATGTTTTCATCTACTTTCACCAAAGTAGAAACTGATTTATGTGTTTTAAAATTCTACAGAATGGATCATGATTTACGTATCATTTAAAAACAATATTGAGTTAAAAATGCAAACTGCAGAATTATGGAAATCTTATAGCAGTAAAATGAATGAACTTGATTTATATGTACTAACATAAATGAATCTTAAAAACATATTATACAGTATAAAAGCTGGGTTTTGTAATAATCTAATGTTGATACATATAAATCAAATTTAATAACTCTTGCAGCTGTGTGGCTTTCTGCTATATAAATATACCACAATTTATTCATCTATTTTTTATTAAGGAATATTTAGCTTGTTTCTAGCTAGTTCCTATTACAGGTAATTATATAATGAACATCTTTGTACATACCTCTTTGTGTGATTACATGAAAGATTCTTTAGAGTATATTATCTAATAGAGGAAATGTTGGAACACTGATCATGTACATTTTCAACTTTTATAGGTATTTTCAAATTATGCTCCAAATTATGCTAAACTAGTTTATGCCAGTTATATATGAGAAGTCTTGTGTATGAATTTACTCATATTCTCACAACACCCTGCATTATGAGACTTTTAAAAACTGCATCTCCCTCACTGCTAGTGAAGTATCTTCTCATGTTTACCTTTTTAATTAACAGTCATGTTTATTCTATAATAATTCATATATGTACTTATATGAATATGTATATGTAATATTAGCTATTTAAATTGGCGTGTTTGTTGTTTTTTTAAATATAGCTTACAGGAGTTTTTATATGGTCTGAATATTGCAAATTTATCTGTTATATATTTTGAAAATATCTTTCTGCTGTGTTTCATTTTCACCATTTCTTCTGTGTCTGTTTTATTTATTACCGAATTTTCTTTATTATTCATGCTTTCCTGTCTTGTTTGATAAATGTGTCTGTGTTCCAACGTCATAAATATTTCTCTACATTTTCTTCTAGAATTTTAAATTTGTGTTTACATATAAGTCTTTAATTAGGGAAACTATACATCCCATTGTGCTAACCAGGGTGCCAGGTGTTTTAGAATTTATTCCAAATATTTCATTGTATGATGAAGTTTTGTGATTAATATTTACATTAAAATAATTTGTTACTTCTTTGACAGACTTCCTCTTTAGATTTCTATCTTTTTCCAGTGTCTTTTCTGGTAAGTCTTTTCTAGTGTAGTGACAGTTCATACTTCAGTTCATACTTCAAGTCATGATTAAATCCAAGAGATGGCCAATGATAACCCTTTTCTCTTTTCCCAACCTTTTCTAGGTACAATGTAACCAACTTAACTTTTTCAAGATTAGCATGCTATATATGCTCTCTGACATGAGGAACCAGGAACAACTGACTCCTTCCAGTGTTTATTTTTTGTAGAAGTATTATACTCTAACATCCTTGCCAGCTACTTGGTGTAGCAGCCAGTTGTGCCTTGACCTGTGAGATGCAGTGGCTCTAGGCTATTACATAATAGGAATTTATAAAATATAAATATGGGAGACAGAGGTTGAGCAATCCTGCTCTGGTGTGTATAAAGAGTAGTCTGAATTCTCTTGATTGAGTGGCTTTAAAATATATTGCATGTCATAAACCTACAACTATTTGTTTATTGCTTGGCCATGCTTTTTAATTCTCAAATAAGCCCTTTTTGCATCAATGAGCTCAAAATAAAAAGTGCCTATTTAACAAAAAATAAGTGTTAATTTCTATTTCTCAATAAGGTTGATGGAGATACATGTGATTTGCATGATAAATATAACATTTGCCATCTACTATGGAGGCCCTAGAAATAAGACTAACCACAAGAAAAACAGAAGATATAAATCTATCAGAGAAGTACAATAACTACTTCAAAACTGAGTGCTAAATTAGAGAAGACTAAAGATGGTAATTTAAGATATGCAGATGCAGAAGGTGGATGATATTACCATTCTATGAATACTTACTTTTCACTTAGATCAAAGGACTACTCGTCTAAATTAATTTCATTCATTTTCGAGCCAAGTTTTTTCATTTATGTGTGAAAAGTATGTCAATAGCTGTTAATGTGTTACTTTAATTGGCAGAAGTAAGATTTTATGAAATTAAATGATAGGAGTTTTTTCCTTCCAGTGTTATCAAATCATTTTAGTAGAAAATCATTTAACTCAATTTGAACCATATCTTAATTTTTTATCTTGCTCGTGAAATCAAAGTGAAACTTTTGGAAATTCATTCTATCTGATTCAGAGCATTGGATCTTATTTTTATTCCTACTATGAATTCAGTTAAAATAATAAACAGTGAATATAATATTACTTATTTTATAATGGTAACACAAATACAAAATTTTCTGGGGCACAGAATAATGTAAAAAAATATGTTATTATCAAATTAAGCACACTGTGGGAATGTAAAAGGATGCAACCTCTATGGAAAAAAGTATTGAGGTTCCTCAAACATTAAAAATATAACTACTCCATGATCCAGCAATTCTGTTTCTGAATATCTATCTGAAAATAATGGAAATATTTACTAAAAAAAAGTATCGACTGCCCCATGTTCATGTTAGAATTATTCACAAAAGCTAAGATATGGAAACAAATGAAATGTCCATTGACAGATGAATGAATGAAGAAAATGTGGCATATACATATAATGAAATATCATTTCACTTTAAAAAGGAAAGAAACCCTGCCATATGCAATAACATAGATGAACCTGGAGGATATTATGCTAAGTGAAATAAGCCAGTCACAGAAATCACAAAAGCAAAAACAAACAAAAAACCCCCAAAACTCCCAAGCAACAAAAAACAAAAAAAGAAAAACAACAACAACAACAACCAAAAAAAAAAAACCCAAAAACTACATGATTCCACTTTCCACTTACATAAAGTATCTAAAATAGTCAAACTCATAGAAGTAGAGTGTTGGTTGCCAAAGACTGAAGGGAAGGGGAAATGTGGAGGTTCTATTTAACTGGTATGAAGTTCCAGTTACACGAGATGAATAAATTCTAGAGATCTGTTGTACCACATAGTGCTTACAGTTAACAATACCATATTGTACACTTAAAAATTTGTTGAGTAGGGGCACCTTGTGGCTCAGTCGGTTTAGGTGTCTGCCTTCAGCCAGGTCATAATCCCAGAGTCCTGGGATCATTTCCCACGTCAGTCTCAGCGTGGAACTTGCTTCTCTCTCTGCCTGCCACTCCCCCTGCTTATGCTCTCTCCCCTTCTTGCTCTCTTGTTCTCTCTCTCTCTCTCTGACAGATAAATAAAATATTTAAAGAAAAATTGGTTGAGTAGAAACCATGATAAATATTCTTACCACAATAAAAAAACCTTTAAGAACATATTAAAATACAATTATAAGTACTTGTAGTATAAGAGTAAGGGAATCCCAGAATGTGATGATGTTAACAGAAGGTAACACCAGCCAAGCTACAACAGCCTCACTTTCCTACACATCTATTTTTTCTGGTAAGCCTTTCCTCTCTAAAGCTGGAAGAGCAAGGAGGGGAGAAATGGAAAGCTGACCATGCCCCCATTCTTCACTACATGACCCCCAACCTGATAGTCAGGCTGAGCCAAGGAACAAAACAGCTTTGAATTAAATTACAGTTTAAAATTTTAATTTAGTTGAGGCTAAAACCTATGTTATCACAAGCTGAGGTGATTCCTATAGCTCGGAATGAATGCAAAGCTACAGGATTTGCCTGAGATATAGCCAAAGGGCAGTGAAAGAAATCTAGCAGAAGACATCTGAAGGCAGTAAATAGGTAGAAATAAAGCTGTTTTATAATTGTACTTTAACAAGTTTGCTCTATGCAATAAACTGGTTAAGTAGGCAATTATAATAAAATCAGCAACTGCTATTGAAGTAAAGTCAGCTATGTCAGCTATATATAATCAGTTATACAAGAAGGGTACTAACCTAGACTTCAAAGCACATGAAGGCTTCCTGTGAAATGTAATTTTGCAATTTAGTTGAAAATTGAAAATGCAGCTGAAAGAAGCCTGACTGTAGGAACTGGCTACTGTTAGAGTAGGCAGTGAACGAGCCTCTTCTTTCTGGGATGAGATCAGCAAAGCAGGAGTAAGAAATGTCCTTTCAATGTAATATCTCACTTTCAAGAATTTCCAGACACTTGGGTCCAGTTAATAGGAACAGATTAGGCCACCTACATTCTTTGTTACTCTGACAATATTCCTACTGTAAGACAAATGCATCATAAGCCATTTGCTTCTGTAACTCCCTCCTTCTAGCGTGGTAAAAAGAATATAAGCAAAGAATGACCAATATATATATATATATGGCTGGATGAATGAAGAACAACTAAAGGTATGAATTCTTTCATACTTAAAGAATGAAGATTTTATCTTGAAGACTACAGGAGCTACTAAAAGATTTTAAGCACGAGAATTGCACGAGAATTGCTCTGATTGCAATGAAAAAAATGGAGAAAATGTCAGGTGCAGATCGACCAGTAAGGAGGTCATAGCAATAATTTGGCTGAGAAATTAAGAGAATCATATCTAAGTTACTAGCAGTAAGAATATAATTGGACATTTAACTGGAGGTAGAATAGCCAGAACTTAAGTGGTAACTAGAGATAGAGGAAATAAGAGAATGCTTGGTGGCAAGGTGCTAAGGGGGCCCTCCTATAACTTACTAATCCCATGGCACATAGTCAACAAAAATCAGAAGGAGAAGGCCACACATAAATTTTTAAAATAGTAACTTCTTTCACTTGTAAATACAGCCATATGGTGCTCTGGAATTTGACACAACAGAATAGTATCCTTCTGCTGAGAAGATTAAGAAGAGGAAAAAGGGAAGATCATGGAAAGGGAAGAGTACATTTTGGGAAAGGAGTATAACTGAGAGGGAATTGTTTGGGAGCATTATTTTCCCTGTAATTCTCTGTTAGTCCTTTCCATTACCTGCTGAAAGGTATATCAAGTTTAAACCAGTTTCCAGGATATGAAACCTGGAATCGTGTCATTACTAAGTTTTTATCAAATTCTCTGCTAGATTTTCTTCAATATCATAAGATATTCCTGGGAAAGGGAGTGGGCAGGGCTCTACATACTAGAGGTTATGGTATGGTCAGGTTTTCAGAAGACACTCAGAGTAGAGATCTCTGTCATCTGAAGTATTGGTATCTGTTAGCAAGGACCTGTGATTCTCTGAAAGCCTGTGCTATGGGAGGTAGGAAGATGGTGAGAGGCATTAATAAAAGAGGTTTGTACTCTGATCCCAACAGATGATTAGTATTTGTACTCTGCTCCCAACAGATCAACAGATCATTAGGCATTAGGATATGTTTTATAGAGTTTTGGCTCTAATACCAACAGCCACTCTATATCTTTTTAGATACTCCATGAGTTAAGCAAAGATTGTTGTGGGGTGAGTGGCTACTTAAGGATCCCTGGATTCTGAGTGTTCTCATCGATGAAAAGTAGGCTCTGGTCCTGTCACCTAAGCTGCAGATGCTTTAGCTCATTTTAAGTTGAGGGAAAAAGTTCAGGCTGGAGATGTTTAGGTTATTTGCTTCGTTTTTAGTGAGACTCTAAGGATCATTTGATGAGATGCACTAGTTGCTCCGGATTCTCAGGGTACCTGACAGTATTAACAGAGAGCTGATGCTGACCCTGGGATTTAAAAAAATGTTCTTTTACTTTTTAATCAAACTGTTGATCGACTTCATTATCTTTATTTTTTTCTTTTGACTTTTAGGGGAAATAGAAAAAAGTTAAAATATGTTTATGGCACATTTCCAATGAACAAGAGCAATGACCTTAAGTATTTATCCCTAATTTTAAATTAAAATTTAAAAGTATATATTTACACAAGCATGGATAAGTATTTTTAACTGTGAACTTTAAATTTGATACAAGGAATCAAAATTTTTTTATTCTGCAAAGGTGATTTTATAAGCTTGATTTTAATTCATAATATTATTATTTGCAAGGAAGCAGCTCACACTGAAGCTCCTATTCTTTTTCTTTGACAACTGAAAGTAAATGGGTTCTGGAATTATTTTTGGGTGCAATTTGCACATCCTTAAAAATACAATGACTAAGTTAAACTAATGCATGAGCAAGCAAAACAACAACCGTAAACAAGCATGAAATAATATTTCAATACTCCAGAAGTAACTTATCTTATAGGTCTTGGTTTATGACTTTTCTAATCATCACCTCTGTTAATTAAACCTTTTAGTCATTATTATAGCTATATTTCTTCAAATATGAATAGTTTTAAAGTCTCTGACCTCTGTTCTTCACACCGCATATACTCTCTTCTTTGGGACATCACATCATTTAGTTCAAGAAAGAAAGAGTCATTTTGAAATTTATTATGAGCCATATTGAAATGATCGGTGATTCATGATTCATGATCCAAAATTTGAGCATTCTCTAACTGCACTGTATAAAATCTCAAAACACCCAAAGATAATATCTATCATATGTTGCCAGTTGGTTGAGGGTTATTTTGCTGATATTTTCACTCTATCTCTAAAGTCTCTCTCTAGTACCTTCTGCAATGCTTAAATTTATTGTTGAAAGTGGCCATGGACACCTACCAATAATAGAAAAAATATGTAGAATTTTGGAAAAAAAAAGTAATGTAACTGCTAGATAAGTTTTATGTCTGATTGCATATCCCTTTCTCTCAGTAAATGTTATTGTAGGTTTATTATATTCTCAATGGTTCACTGGATAATATGTATGTGCATAAGAAATTAAAGACATGACATTGATCCTTCAGTTATTTAATATTTTATATTATTTGCATAGACAAATACACAAGGACAGCTGTGTATGGTGCCAGATATTATACCCATATATCAATGTTTGTGTTGAATGTTATGCATTACAGGTGTAGGCACTTAAAGGAATGATCAATGAGGGCAAGAGAAATGAAAGGAGGCTTCATTAAGAAAATGATGCTTAAGATTGGCTTTGAGAAATGAATAGAATTTATGCAGAGTGACAGTGGTTTATCAGGCTGGGAATCAAACAGGTGCAAGGTATTTTTGTGGAGAGGTAAAGAAACCAGTCCATGCATATTTAGGGGATGCCAGTTTTAGGCACAGTGGGAAATAACATCTAGAAGAATGAGGTCACCTGTTCTTATTGCTGCTAGCTCTGAAAAACAGGACTCTATACATTCTTTCCATAATTCAATTCAATAGATATTATGTACCTATATGTCAGGGCAATGTTTTAGGCCAAGGGCATATTTGTGAGACAATGTGGGAGAAATGGTAATTAGTTTGTTTGGCAGAATCAAAATGGTGTTTAACACAGTTATTCTAACATCATCCTGCAGAAAATAGGTATTTATTTAAAAAAATCATCACATATAGCAAGTTTCTAGAAGGAACAAAAACATTTTAGAGTGTCAAATAATGCATTGTACTAATCGGGATGATTTGTCATTTTTAGACCATAAGCAGGTTCTCTAACAAATTATTCTCACTTCTGAATCATCAATGCTGCTTTCAGACTGCTCTCACTTGCTGATTTGTACAGTGTGAGTTATGCTCACAAATATGTATTACTTTTCTTCTAGGGAAGGCTTTTGGGCCAACTTCTTTATCTTTGATTGCTCAGCTGTCATATCTTCTCATTCTCTAATTTACATTTTCTCAAAAAATTGAGAAGCATTCTATCACTGAGCAAACTGCAAGTTTCTATTATGTTCAGGAATGCTTCTTTCTTTTATGTTACAAAGTTTTTAAAACAAAAACATAATGCAAACAAATGTATTTTCCACTCTCAGTGGGTGTGAGGATGAGGAAAGGATGGAAGGGTTTAGGAATATATATATACAGCAGAAGCAGAAGTGCTTGAGATGTATAAAATATAAAGTAACAGTCCAATCCTTCATTAATTATACTTGTTAAGGTCTTTTTCTTTTCCTATGAATAAAACTAGGAATAGAACTATAAATTACATAAATAGTGGGGTTATGCCATTGCCCATGTTTTAGATGAAAGTAGTATGAAATATGGTTTCAGAAGGGATTTGCTCTGACATCTTCAACAATGCAAATATTCTATATTACAGGTATCAATATTTCTTGATATTAGTAGAGACCAACTGGGCATTTGTGGGTTTATTATAAGAAAATAAATTTTAACTGACAGCCTAACAGCTGCTGAGATACAACCTTAGAGGTTAGCAGGTGATGGGTTAATTTCTTACAGGATAAAACTGTTTTCCATTTTCATTCACCTAGGGAAATGAGGTAGAGTAATTGAACCAACTCTGCAGTCCCTGGGCTTTATAAGGGGGCATGGAAAAAAATATAATTTGTGAAAATTGGAGGCTAATTATCTTCAGCAATGAATTAGTGACCAAATGTTTTCTTGTGTATAAAGTGTATAAAGTGAGAATTTGGGGACAGCTCAATGGAGTTAACAGTAAATAACACATTTTTTAGAGGCTATAAAATCCTCAGATTATGTTGATTTGATTGAGAGATGTTCTTGTAAAATTCCTAAAAAAATCGTAAAGTGAAATGTCTGAAGACAAAACACTTGCTTTAAAAAGACTCTTCAGTTTTTGGTAATTTAGTAATCTCTACATGAATAAACTATGTAAATTGATATCACTTTCATTGGCTAAATTAGATTACTCATGACAACCAGAGACTGCACATAGAAAATAATTTTTGTTACCACTCTTCAGGGAATTCTGTAGGCAAGAAATAAAAGATGGAGCATCATTTAACTTATTGTTTGACCAAAAGGACCATTGAATGTGGTACTATTACAGATCTTAAAGGAACTGGGTAAGTAAAATTTATGGAACAGTGCAATGAGGAAATTTAGAGTACCTTAGAAATTCCTTTTCTAGTCATGTTGGTTATCTTAAACATGAGGAGAATAAACAAAGAAAGGTTTTTAACATAAGAGTTCCATTTAGGAAGACAGAGAAGGAAAAGAAAATTGACACATAAAATATCCCAAGATTAGTCTAAGTTTTATAATTACATCTTTTATGATGAGAAAAAAATAGCTAAATATATTTTTGTGACAATTAGGCTTGGAAGTAACCAGTTCGAGTTGTAGTTACTACCTTTGTTCTACACCCATCAAAACAGTGATGAATCATTAAAAAAAAATCATAATCAGCTGTTAGAACCATAAAGGCCACCAAATTTATCACCAACTGCTTCCCAAGGTGGAATTATCTTCTCTGTTAATCTCTGTGGCACTAATTAAATTTTTCCAATATTCACACATTTGAAATATTATCAATATAGGTAAATACTAATTTTAAAAATCATGTTCTAATTAATATAAACAAAATTTGAAATATGCAATGATTGATTAGTAGAAAGAGTGAGGAATTGAAAAACTGGAAGCAATGTTAGGGTTATGTTAACACATTTACATAATCAGATACCATTAATAATGCTTTGAAGGTTAGTTTTATATAAGGGAGGTTCTTTCATGAAGGTAGATATGCCAAAATTCTCAAAAGATAATGAACTCCAAGATTTTCAGTTTAAAGGCTTACTTAGCATTACATAAATAAGTCCATAATTGTGCCACCTCTTTATTTGGTTTTCTAACATGCAAAATCTATATAAATGCTATAATCACTTTTTCTACCTGTTTGATTGGATATGATGTGATTAAATTAAGGAGGATTCAGCTCAATCATCAGTTCCCTTGCCCTCATGGCCTGCCAGTCCACATTTTCCTCAGTCTCTAATCCCTAAAGAGGAGAAATCTAAATATTTCTGGTTTTATTACCCAGCAATAAATCACAGCTGTTACAAGTTTTATTCTTTCTTCCTTAGTTGAATTAATAGATTCTCCGTATCATTCCTTGAAGATCTGCTCAGAACTTTGGATCTTGAAACTGCATCATTCTATTTTTGCGTTATATATTCAGTGCTACTTTGTGTATTGAATTTTTAAAATCCATACAATACTGTCATAAATTCTAACCTTATTATCATAGCTGTCCCTTTATACTCACATTTTATGCTATTCACAATATCTCTGTCTCATCTAGTAAAGAGGACAGTTATAAAATATATAGGCAAAATCCACAACTTTCTTATAAGCAACAAAATAGCTAATTAAAATATTAATATAAAAGGTTAAAATATATCCATCATGTAATAGCTTATTATTATAATTATATAAAAATCATACTCATAATTTGAAAAGCCCACCTAAAAATAGGCAAAGTATAATAAAAGTAATTGAAAAAATATAAAGCCACTAAAGATATGTTGAACTACAAACACTTAGCTGATGATGGTTTTTTAAGTGGTCAATCTAAGGCATTGCTCAGGAAAATAAATTGAAACAAATATTTTCAGAAGTGCTTTGCAAATTACAATAAAAATCTGAAAAAGATCCATAAAATTTGATAAAATAATCCACTTTATGGATTTTTTGTTATTGAAAACCATGAATATATACAAGAATTTCTGTACAAAAACAGAAGAAAAATGTAAAAGTCTAAAGACCAAAAAAAAAAAAATGCAGAATGGATAAATAATATTGTAGTAGAGCCTTACGGAAAAGAGGAAAGAGCACTAGAATCAGAATGCTTAAATTCAAATCCCAGTTTCTCACTTATGAACTGTGCATCTTTGAATTTTAACTTAAGCTCTCTTTACCTTGGATTTCTATGAAATGTGGATAATAGTACCTATTTCAAAATATTAAAAGGATTAATGAGATAATACCATAAGCATTTGGAAGTGTCTACCCTGTACAAGCACTCAGTAAATTTTATCTATTGCTGTCTGATGAAATATTATGAAATCATAAAATCATGTTGTTAAGTATTATGTGGAAATTAGGAACAATATATTAAATAAATATGCATCATATAATATTTCAGTATAATGAAATCAATATTTTTAAATTACTTCCTAATAATTTTTCCTTTTTTGTAGCCCAGTTTCTTTCCTTGCACCCCTTAGTCACTCATAATCTCAGGAAATGGGAGAGTCAATGCCACCCAGGGAAACTTAAGCACAGGCAAGTTCTGATATGATGGAATTCCAGTTACCATAGATCAGTTAAATAAGACCCGCTCCCAAAACAACATGGTTTAACTTTCAATGATTGTGGTATATTAACAGTGAGTAAGTGCATAAAATATATACTTTACCACTAGTTCTTTAGTTGGCAAATCACTATGTAAGTAACAGATGTGCACTGTGATCAATGATTGATCACTAACTTCTTTTAAAGTCTGTGGAGGATTAATTACCATGCAAATACTACTTCATGAACAAACACTAAAGCATGTAATTGTGTTGCCTCCTTATCTCCTAGTGATAAACCCATCTGACATAGCTTACATAAGCTTACTCCTGACTTTAAAAGCCACCTTGGGATGGAGGAGGGAAAAGATTTTAAAAGTGAGTGACAGGGATTTAAATTTTGAATAGACTGAATTCTTATCAGAGGTATCTTAAAACCAAAATTGGATGGAGTTTTATTTTTGTGCACATTTTTTACATATTATATATTTGTAAAATTTGACCTATGATTATGTAAGAAGGCCCAGAAGAGCCAGAGTGATATTAGGAAACAACAAAGGTAGAAGCATTGCCATTCATTATTTCAAAATATATTACAAAGCTACAGTAATTAAAACTTGATACTGAATAAAGACAGACATATAGAGAACAGAATAGAGCCCAGGAATAAACCTATGCATATGCAAATCAACAAATGAGCCCAAAATAAACAATTTAAAAATAATAGTTTCTTCAACACTAATGGGAAAACTGGATATCCACATGCAAAATAATTAAACTGAATGCCTATATTACACCATACACAAAAATCAACTCAAAATGGATTAAAGACTTAAAATTTAAGACCTGAAACTGTAAAACTCCTAGAAGTCAATATAGGGGAAAAGCTTCATGACATGGTTTGGCAATGAATTTATGGATATGATCTCTAAAGCATAGGCAAAAAAAGCAAAAACAAGTGGAATAATGTCAAATTCAAAAGCTTTTGCATAGCAAAGTAAACACTCAACAGAGTGAAAAGGCAACGAATGGAATGGGACAAATATTAGTAAACCATATATCTAATAAGAAGTTAATTTCCAAAATACATTCAGAACTCCTACAATTCCATAGCCCCCCCCAAAAAAAAATTTAAAAATGGACAAAGGACTTCAGTAGACAATAATCCAAAAAAGACATGTGAATAACCAGTAAGGCCATTTGAAGATGACTAACATCACTAATCATCAGACAAATGCAAATCAAAACCACAATGAGAAAATTTTAACCGCAACCTGTTAAAATTAGTATATATGTAATAATGATATATGCACATACATACCATATATACAGATATCATGTATAACACTATGTAAATATATGTACACATGTATATATACATAGTACATGATATATATAATATAGACAATAAAAAGTAACAAGTATTAGGTTGTGGAGAAATTAGAACACTTACAAAAGTACTCTTAAAACTCAACAATAAGAAAACAAACAGCACAATTAAAAAATGGGCCAAAGACCTTAGCAGACACCTCAGGAAAAGGGATATAAAGATGGCAAATAAACACATGAAAAAAAAAAGTTCTATATCATATGTCATCAAGGAAATGCAATTAAAACAACAATGAGATATTATTACACACCTATTAGCATGTCCATTATCCAGAACACTATCAACACCAAATTTTGGCAAGGATGTAGAGCAACAGGAGCTCTTATTCACTCACTGTTGGTGGAAATGTAAATGTTGCAGCCCTTTTGGAAGACAGTTTGGTCATTTCTTACAATGCTAAACATACTCTCATGATAGGAGGCAATGATCTTTCTCCTTGCTATTTACCTAAAGGAGTTGAAAATGTACATGTCTGTACAAAAATCTACATATGGTTTTTCATAGCAGTTTTATTCATAATTGGCAGAACTTGAAAGCAATCAAGATGTCCTTCAGTAGGTCGATATATGAATAAGCTATGGTACATCCAGACAATGGAATATTATTCAGTGTTAACAAGAAATGAACTATCAAGTCATGAAAAGACATAGTGGAAACTTAAATGCATATCACTAAGTGAAAGAAGCTAATCTGGGAAACCTACATACTATATGTTTCAAACTATATGACATCCAGGAAAAGGCAAAATTACGGAGACAACAAAAAGGTCAGTGGTTGACTGTAGTGGAGGACAGGAGGTAATAGGCAGAGCAAATAGGGTTTTCAAGACATTGAAAATGCTCTGAAAAATGTTACGATGATAGATATAAGTCAAACATTTGTCCAACCCCATAGAATGTACAACACCAAAAGTGAATCCTAATGTCAACTACGGATTTGGGGTGATGATGATATGTCAATGTAAGCTCATCCTTGGTAAAAAATGTACCATTCTGGTTAGTGATGTGGATAATGGGGAAAGCTATGCATGTGTAGGACCAGGAAGTATATAGAAATATATGTACTTTCTTCTCAATTTTATTATAAACCTAAAACTGATTTTAAAAACTTAGGTCTTTAATACAATTTTTTAAAGGATTTTATTTGTTTATTTGACACATAGAAAGAAGAGCATGAGCAGAAAGAGCTGCAAGCAGAGGGAGAAGCAGGCTCCCTGCTGAGCAAGGAGCTGGATGTGGGGCTTGATCGAGAACCCTGGGACCATGACCTGAGCTGAAGGCAGACACACAACTGACTGAACCACCCAGGTGTCCCAGGCTTTTAATAACATTTTTTTTTTTTAAGTAAGGTAATAGGTTTGCCTCCCCTTCTTTCTCCTAGAACATTTAATTTAGAAAACTTGTAATTGTAAGTACTCTCTCCTCTATTTAAAATGTACATAAATACTCAAGGTGCTTACGATATGTGGGCACCTTGCTTTATGTTACAAAACTACCTCCTATCATAAAGATATGAGACTTTCTCCTCTGGATAATGCTGATGAGCTAATCTCAATTACTAGGTAAATCTAAATTAACTGTGTGAGAAGTGGTGTTAAGTCATCTTACTTGCGGAGTACTTATTATTTATCTTGACAACAGGTATGTAATGGGTTGTTTCTGCTTGGTTATATAAAAGGTTGAGATTTATTCCTGTTTTTGTAATCTCAGCAGATTGCCTGTGATATGCATCATATTCTGATTTAATGCCTACTTAATAATAAAAGTGTTCTCTCTCTCTCTTACTTCTGTGGAGTGTTTTTCTGGGTTGAGAGATTTGTTTTAATCTTTTATTTTTTAAAAGATTTTATTTATTTACTTATGAGGGAGAGAGAGAGAGTGAGTATAAGCAGGGGAAGCTGTAGGCAGAGGGAGAAGCAGACTTCCCACTGAGCAGGGATTTCAATGTGGGATTCCATTCCAGGACCCTGAGACCCTGACCTGAGCCCAAGGCAGACACTTAAGCAAATGAGCCACCCAGGTGTCCCTAGAGATTTGATTTTAATTAGATTTCTCCAACACTACAAAATACTCCCCTATAAAATGCTATAATTTAAATTATTTTGGTTTTTTTTTTCTGAAATCTAAGTTACTTTCAAAATCTCACTGGTAATAACATTGTGATAAAATATAACACTCATATTCATCTGAATTTCTAGTTCAAACAGCTTCCTAGAAAGAAACTGAGTCAAAGATTAAATTTTATTTAGCTCTTTATATATATACCAGAGTCTCATTTACTACATCTTCCTGAAATAGAGAAGTAAAACACACAAAAATCATGCAATAAATTTACATGGTATAATGGAAAGAATGTTCTCAGATATTAGAAAAAGATAATACTCTTACTTTTTATAAATGCTTACTTTCTTATTCTAAGAATTGAAAAGTATGTACGTAGTAACAAAAATATTGACTAGATTAAACATTAAATCTCAATTGGTTCATTTTCTGAAACGAGTTTTTGCCTTAGAATTCTACTCTTCTGGTTTCCTCAAAGTGACCCTTAGTAGACAGAGAACCTTTTCAAATGTGTAGTAGAAGTGTGGACTGATGGTAACTTTTACAAAATAATAAATAGCACGAGATTTTAATGCTGATTTTGATGCTATTTTATCAATTTTCCTAAAACTTTTCAAGTGAAGATCTAATACAGTTCTTGCTAAAAGTGCTGCTGTAACCAGAACTCAAATAAAAGCTCCAGGAAGCTATGCATTTTCATCTTACTGAGGGCTATTGATTCTTGCCATTTTATTACAGAAAAGTCAATCATACTCAAAAGTGGAGACAACAGTTTAATGGGCTCTTATGTAATCAGCTTCTCATTCCACCTATACCCTACCCATTACTTACCTCAAAAGTAGTTTATTCGCTTATAAATATTTCAGGATATATCAAAAAGAAATCTTTTAACAATGTAATCATATTGTCATTTTACTATATTATTTTTTTCACATCCCGTAATATTAAAAATAATTTATTAATCTAATTAACATCTCCCTGGCTATCTTTTCTAATTTTTTAAAACTTGTTCACATTAGAATCTATGTAAAGCCCACATATTTTATTTGATTAGTATATCACTTTTTATCTGCAGATTCTCCCTACCTCTTTTCTTCCCTTAAAGTTGACTTGCTGAAGGATTCAGTTCATTTATCTGTAATTTTTTTTTGTGCACTCTAGATTTTTGCATTGCATCCATGTCCTATCAAATAACATGCCACTCTGCTCCCTGTACAGCCTACATTTATGGTAGTTACATCCAGAAGATTGTTGAAACTCTGATTTGATATGTTAGGGCATTCTATATTCCACAAGGAGATATATAATGTCTGGTATGTGCGAGTATGTTTGTGTGTGTGAGAGTGTATATGTGTGTATGTGTAAGTATGTGTGAGTCAGCAGTCATTGGTGATCATTATCTAAGATCATTTAATTCACTGGAGGTTAAAAAATTATGATATTCTAATTCTATAATTTCTGCTTTCATGCCTTAGCTAGAAGATGTCTATAAGAAGAAACTTTCTCACTTATTTGATTATGCTAATATACAATTCACAGAGAAAAATTTCACTTTCCTGTATAATTACTTGTCTACCACATTCCCAAGGTGATCAATGAACTTCTAGTTTTTATTTTATTTTTTGCTATTATTTTAAACTTACAGTTTTACGATTAATTGGAAGGGTTTTAATACATTGCAATCAACATTCTTGCTGATGTTCCAGGATAACTGCATTTGACCAATCAGAGCCTCCAGAAGGTTTCTGAGTCCTTTGACACAAATCTAGCAATCTGATAACTTCTTTGTTTTTTGGCGTATTATGATGTTTCAGGTTCAGTTTGTATACTTCTTGCCTTTAATCTAGAATCAGTCACTTCCCCCAAGGAGCTCTGGTTCCTTTTGTGAGAAAAATATATTGGATGAACACAATCTGGATACTAAAGGTACTCATTGCAATTGGATGTGTGTCATTTAAATATTTTGATACTTATTCTTTTTTTTTTTTAAAGATTTATTTATTTATTTATTTGAACAGAGAGAGAGATCACAAGTTAGGCAGAGAGGCAGGCAGAGAGAGAGGAGGAAGCAGGCTCCCTGCTGAGCAGAGAGCCCAATGTGGGACTCGATCCCAGGACTCTGAGATCATGACCTGAGCCGAAGGCAGCGGCTTAACCCACTGAGCCACCCAGGCGCCCCTATACTTATTCTTACTCCTTAATGGTATCTCACCCATTAATCAAAACCTTTGAAAATATTTTTAGGTATACTTGGTGTACTTTCTTTGTATTATTTCTCTACAAGTAAATATATAATACAGACAGAGATCTAGCAGGTCTCTAATTTTTCTGTATTGCAATCATTTTTAGAAAACAGAAGACAAAACACAATAAAGTATTAGAGCAAATAGCACAAATTCCTTAAAAAATCCAAGTCATGAATTCTTCCTAATAAGGCACGTACCTAGGTAACTGAGGGAACCAATTTTAGTACTTTTTATGTCCAAGACATAGAGCAATTGTCCTTTAATATACTACTTGATTTAATTATCATTATAATCCTATTGTGAGGGAATGTTATTTTCCTTGTGTTCTAGTTACTGAATCAAAGCACTGAAGGTTAAGTAGTTTGTCCATCATTCTCTAGGAAGTCTTTTTTAAAATAATTGTTATACTGTTTAGAGATAAATACTACAAAGGGTAGTATAAATATCTGTTCATTAGCTGATGTATGAATGTCCAAATTTGATATCAGAAAGCCTCTTGTATTAATGACAGGATGAAGAAATGGGTTCTCAAAATAAATCATGTAAGTTGAAGGTATGATTGGCCATATGTAGGTCTGCTATATTGAACCTTGCAGGCTTAATAATGTAATAAGAAATGGAAGGTAGTAGTAGGCAACTATGATCCAACATTTTCCTTATATGATAATAGAGTAACAGAATTGGTTCTTGAGTACTAAAGTGGCTTCCCCTCTAACTCTAAACTTCTCTTCTAGCACTAAGATTTAAAAATAAGTAATAAAAATAAGCGCATAACAAACAAGTCACTGACTGACTGTTTGTCTGGGAAGCCTCTGGCCCGGTAGATCCTTTACTCCTTCAGGTTACTGAAAGCATCCTTTGTTAGGTCCACTTCAAAGGAAAAAGGCAGGGAAAGACACCAGAGACATTATTATGGTGTATATTGAGTTCAGAAATTGTTTTTGAAGACCTGTTTTCCGGGATGATAATAATAAAATGAGAATGGCCTAAGTTGTTTGGCCATTTCTTTCTCCCAATGCCAGAATGTGGATCCATCTTCATGAGCTCAGAATGGACAGTGTAGCTCTTGATTTGCCAGATGCCTCCAGCCCCATATGTGAATGCCCATCTCACCAAATTCTCAAAACTGGCAATTATAACTATTTAATTATCTTCCTTTTCTTCTTCCAAAAATATTCATAAGGGAAAAAATAAGAATATTCACAAGGATTATAATAATAAGGGAAAATGCTTATACAGGCTGCTATATCAAGGAGAATCAGTGATATGTGAAATCAGCCTAAATTTGGAGAACTACTGATTCATAGCAACTAAACTGTCTGCACTCATTTTTTCTTACTATGAAAATAAATGGTTAATATATTCTTGTTGGAAAGTTTAAGAATCAATTATGTAGGGCAGTAGTTTTCAAAATATGGTCTCCATACCAGTAACCTCAACATCACCTAGTAACTCATTATAAATGAAATTCTCAGGCCTCAGATGCCCAAAAATCTGTATTTGAATAAATCCCCATAAGTGATACTGATGTATGATAAATTCCGAGAATTACTCATATAGGTAGAGAATCTTGTGAGAATGTATAAATCAAGTAGCTTATCAATTATCAACCCACAGAAAATCTCAAAGTACTAGTGACTGAATATTGTGATCTTTACCTGTTAAGAACACATGCTTTACACATACATAATGTGTGTGTAAGGCTTCAAACAGGATGTTCCCATTTGTTTTCATCACAATTACACAAGAAGAAATATGGCACTTGTAGTTAAAACGAAAATATCTTTTCCCTGCTATCATGGAAATATATGGGACAAGGTTTTTTGTTTTTTGTTTTAATCTAATTGCTAAGAAAATAAGTTTTAAAATGGG
The DNA here is from genome assembly GCF_011764305.1 of Mustela putorius furo. Lineage (NCBI taxonomy): Eukaryota > Metazoa > Chordata > Mammalia > Carnivora > Mustelidae > Mustela > Mustela putorius. The sequence goes on along the minus strand of NW_025421998.1, from coordinate 71,030,732 downwards.
CATTTAAGTCCATTTTATTGTATAATTCCCCACAATATTTTTTAAAGAACATCTTGGAATTCATTTATAAAAAGAAGCAATTTATTAATTTCCCCTGCTGGGATCAGCTTTAAAAAACGTTTAATATTGGCATTAACATTTGGTTCTGTGACTGTCAGTGCTCTTATCTATTTGTCTATAAGGCAATGGTGAACACTGTGAAACAGTATAATCATCCTGATTTAGTTGGCCATAAGGTCTTCCTGCTGAGAGAATCTGGAGTTGAAATACTACTATGAATTCCCTTTACTGTTAAAGACATATTTTCAACATCTAAGTTCCTGGGATATAGAATCCATTGTTTATTATGCCTAAAAGATCCCTCTGAGAAGTTCAGCACAGAAAGCTGGCAACCAGGAACGCCTCGGTGACTCAGTGGTTGAGTGTCCAACTCTTGGTTTTGGCTCAGGTCATTATCTCAGGGTGGTGAGATCAAGCCCTGCATCAGGCTCCCTGCTCAGTGGGGATCCTGCTTGAGATTCTCTCTCCCTCTGTCCCTCCACTCCCTCTCTAAAGTTAAAAAAAAAAAAATGTTGGCAACCACTATATTGGGACACTGAAATATCAAACTAATCCCATGGAAAATGGGCCATACATATTGGATTCACTTTGCATTGTTGTAAAATAACAAGACAATCAGATTCTTCAAAGTGATTAAATTAATGTATTTTTCTTCTTTTCCTTAGGTCACACATCTAGTTCCACCTTGCCTTGCTATATTTCTTCAACTTTACTCAGTTTATCAGGTTGATCCCATTTCCACCTTCTATTGACTCTTACCTTTGATTATTTGGGCCCAATCTAAATTTTCACTGAGGTTTGGAGTACCAAGATACCAGTCCCTCTATCTCATAATCCAAGTAGACACATGTTATATCTATCCTCCACCAGATCTAACCACTTAAACAATCCGGTCATCAACTTGATTTTAGATTTCTAGCCTCCAGAACTGTGAGAGAAAAAAAAAATCTGTTAATTTAAGCTATCCAGTTTATTGTATTTCGTTATCGTAGTAGGAAACTTATACAGCATGCAAAAAAGATCTCTGATTTTATCTTCCACTCCAAACAAGCCAGTTGCTCTCCATAATCCTGGTGTATGTTACCACCATCCACTCAATTATCTTTATTAAATACAATGAGAATCATCTTTGATGTTACTTTCTCTCCCACAGTCATATTTTAACTAAGATCTATGCCATATTCTCATTCATACAACAAGTAGTTAAGGAACTGAATGTGCCTGACGCTATTCTAAGTAGCAGGAAATAGGCAAGGGGTCCCTGCTCTTAAAACTTTATAATCAGGAGGAATGAACAAAATCAAGTATGAGTAACCAACAACAACCAAAACAACAACAACCAAAATCAAGTATGAGTAAACAACATGTCTATTTCACAAACAAACATGAAAATATGAGATGGCAATGAATGATAGCATTTAAAACATAGTGCTGTGATAAGACATTGTGTAATAGAAAGTGGCAATGAAATATTGTAGGAGTGACAACAGTAAGACACACTGGGATAAAAGTGTCACAGTAAGTACAAAAGTACTGAGGTTGAAATAATCTTGGCTTTTAAGGAAAAGGGAACATGGCTGGGAATAGAATAGAACAAGCAAATGGGGCAGAGTGGCCATGTGCTGATAAGGGACCAGATTATGCCCTTAATTTCCACAAGAAACAATATTTTTTCTATGTACATTGGGTGATAGCCTGAAGAGCTTCTTTTCTTATCACCCCCATCACCTAGTTCAAATCACCATTATTCTTTCTTTGTTAATTATCTTAACAATTATTTAACTAGTTCCCTCTTTCCTCTCTTTCATCCCTCCCAAGCTCTGCATGACAACTATAGTGATATTTAAATACACAAATCATACATGTATTGTCTCTCTTCTCTTTATAATCCCTCAGTGACTTCTTATTGTGTTTTGAATAAATTCGAACATCTTACTGTGACTGGGGTAAAGGTCAAGAGAATTAATGGGTATTAACCACTAAAAGCATTGCTTGGCATACATGCAGGTCTCAGAGAATGTGAATTAAATGTCTTTCTACACAAATATAACATGGCATTTTTCTCCATGTCTGGACCAACTCCTCTTTTTTTTCCTAGAATGTTCTGTCAAAGTTACAAATACCCAACTATGAAAGAAAACTGTGATACCTGGGTTACAAACTCACATATTCACAGGATCCAGAAGAACAATGAAAAATGAACTGGGTTGGGCTGCAGGGAAACATAAAGGGAACAGTGGAGACTGGAAAGTTGGAAGATAAAGACAGAATCAAAAGGAGATTGCTACTGTTTAGTTCCAACTGAGTGTTCCCATGTTGGGCAGCTATTCCATGGTTGAGAGATTTTTAAATTTTTTTCCAAAGGAAGTCAGAAATCAAACTTTTATAAGAAATATCTAAATCTGAATTTGTAAATGCTGGCATTTAATAAGATTTTTAACTGTACAGGCACAGAAGAACCCATCCATAGATCCAGCAGCTTGCTGCTAGTTTGAGGCTTTTACTATTATGGAAGGGGGGGTACCCAACAATAAGTTTTGATGAGGATATGAGAGATTTAGATCATCTAATTTTGTTTAGGAGAAGAGAGCCAAGGTCTTGAACTATATACCAAATCATTCTGCTTCATTTTTCTCAATAAAAATAATAAATTCTCATACATGTATAGGCCAGTTAACTGTTCTAAAAGTGTTACACATATTAATACTTAAAACTACCTTGAGAGATGGGTATTATTTTGATCTCTTTACTGATAAAGAAACAGAAGATCAGGTAAACTAAGGGTATGCCCAAGATCTCACTTCTAGGAAGAGATAGAAAAAGGCTGGAGGGAGTGTACATGAGGGAGAAGAGCACTAAAAAGGAAGGAGATGAGACTGATGAGGCATCAGGTAGTTTTGCCTGGGATCTGCTTTACACAGCATCCACTGATGATTATTAGTCCCAGCAGACCACTTCTTAGAATTTCAAAACATCACATAATGGGCCTGTCCTAGCTTTAATAGTAAATAGGCCAGCTTGTTATGCAAATGCTTATATATATTGTCATCTTTCTTCCCCCATCTTCATGCTTTCCACATCAGCCCATCTGTTCTATCACCCCCTCCCCATATAAGGGTGTTACTCCATCCCCAAGGAGCACAGCCACCAACACTGAAGCAGAAGAATGCAATGACATAATGGTGATTTTTAAAATCAAATTTACACGTAAAATGCATTGCCAGCAAGAACTCTGTCAGGTCACAGCTGTTTCACAGTGAGTCATCCATCACTCTGAGGACTATCCCACATGGACCAAAGCAATGAAATCCCACGCACCAGAGAATAAATAAATTTATGCTAACTCAAGAATGTCTTCCATCAAATGTTTGCAAGAAACATTTACACTAGTTAGGTGAAAAGAATGCAGCATTGCTGTATCAACACATTATAAGTATTTTTTAATGAAACTCTAAGAATATGAGAAATTTGAAAATGAATAATTACCTCTGTAAAGAGAGTACTGCATTCTACCAGAGCTTTGGAAATTTATACTTTTTTTTTTTTTTTTTTTTTTTTTTTTTTTTTTTGCCAAAGAAGAAAAAAATTCAAGAAGTTCAATTGTTTTTAATAGGACCCACCAATATAACCTCAATAGGCCCAGGAGGAGAAACATAACTGTCACATAGTAACATTTGAATTTGGTCCAAAACTTCTGACAATCCTAGAATATATCCTCCAATTGCCTGTGATAGAGCCTGAAATTTCTATTCTTTTGGGATAATGTAAAATGTCCATGAAAAATAATAACTGGTCATGAAATATATATGCATTCTCTTGCAAAAATGAATGGAGAGCTTGGGTAACTATGCATTGGACACATTTCCAAAAGGAGACAGGACATCACCAAGAGAAAAACAAGATGCCAAATAAAACTTATCCTCTCTGATAAATTTGACCAGGCTAGTAATGCTGCTCCATTTCCTTGGAAAATGAAATAAGAAATGCAAAAAGAGAGGAAAAAAAATAGAAAAGGCATTGACTAAAACCAAATCAAACCAAATCAAAAGAACCAATCAATCAAGTAAACAAACACAAAAATAGAACAAAACTAAAACATCAAGTATTTTAAACACAAATACAAAACACAAACACAAACACAAAAATAGAACAAAACCCAAAACATCATGTATTTTAACTGCTTGACTTGGAAAGCACATGCTACCAATTTCTCTTGTAAGGTAACTGTGTGGATCGAATTTGTCCTTGACTTTGAAACTAGGAGGCTTATCTGAAAGTTTTCAGGAAATGAGTACTTATTTCTCTATTATCTTCCTGTACTTTCTCTATCAAATACTGATTAAGGCTCTTGTTGAATTCATCCCAGAAGGTAGATTCACTATCTTCTCTGGTACACTTTATGTTGTTTAATGATCCTTTTTAAAATGTAGTCTTGGGGCGCCTGGGTGGCTCAGTGGTTAAGCCTCTGCCTTCAGCTCAGGTCACGATCTCAGGGTCCTGGGATCCAGCCCCGCACTGGGCTCTCTGCTCGGCAGGGAGCCTGCTTCTCCCCTTTCTCTGCCTGTCTCTCTGCCTACTTGTGATCGATCTCTCTCTCTCTCTCTCTCTCTCTGTCAAATTAAAAAAAAAAAAAAGTAGTCTTAGTCTCATACTTCTTATTAATTCTGAAGCCACGGAGAATAAACAATTGGAAAATAATGCTTTCAGCCTCACTAGTCCCAAAGATGCCTCACAACAGTGGCATCTTCCTATTCATCCAGGAACCCTCCTATTCATCCAGCACAATGTTTATGTTTAATAACTTCAAGCAGCGCTTTATCAGCAGAAATACAATGTAAGCCACCTATGTAATTTAGAATTTTCGGGTAGCCACATTAAAAAGTATTAATTATTAATTATTAATATTTTAAATGTCAATTTTACATGAAATACTTTATAACTAAGAATATTCAAACTACTTTATGTGTTTTATTTAAACCAATTTATCCAAACCATTATTATTTCAACAGGTAGTTATTATAAAAATGTATCGAGTTGATATCTTCTTTTTTTCATACTAAGTCTTCAAATCTAGTTTTTGTTTTATACTTACAGCTTATTTCAATTGCATGCTATATCTTCAATGGCTAAAGTGAAGTGCAGGCCTATGTAAGCAACGAAGTTGTGCTTAATGGAAAAACACTTTTAAATAACTAATTTTTAAATGCAAATTTATTATAATTATATAAATAGAAATTAACTTTCTTGGTTGCTATATACATAAGTTTTCAATAGATACTTGGTGGCTACCACAATGAATAGCACAATTCTAAAAGATTGAGTCTTTGAAGGAGTCACATAAGGTAAATATATTAACATCTCCCACTAGCCTTAAAGAAAAAAATTGAGGAAGAAAATTCTAAGTCAAATCCAAACCATAACCAAAATGAAGCACTTCTGTGGAAGAAAATATCTTTCAGGACAAAAATCCTTCTATATGTCCAAGCTGACATATAGAATGAACACTACACCAGCTTTTGATTTAGACTATATGAGAATGTTAGTGCCTCCATTTATCAACTGAAGTGTCAATATTGGTAATGGAAAGCTTTGATTTTGAAAACCAAACTAGACCTACATGTTCTACATCTGACACTGGATTAAAATCAAAACAAATTTATTTATAAATGATAATAAAAACATCAATATATTTATCATTAAAATAGATGGCTAGAATAAGTTATAGTATCATTTATAATGCCCAAATATTTAGGTTATTCATATAACAATTTACCTAGTGTGATTTTCAAAGTTTGAAGACAGCCATGTATGTAGAAAACTGATTCATTGACTTAATAATATTGATTCTTCTACTACATTGAGAAATAAATATATAAGTTTGTGTTCAGTTAAAGGGTATAAAGGTTTTTCTTAGAACCACCATACATTGAGTCCGGTTAGTCCTTCCATTGCGAATTAAAAATAAAAAATCGTGGTTTGGCCAGAGAAAAGATAAACTTTATGACTTAAATATTTTCCTAGAACACATCAACTTAAATGTTTAGGAAAATACATTCGCCATTATTGTAACCCAGATATTTCTTTCCCCTCTACATACAAGCCTCCTATATCTGCTTACCCATCCACATTCTCAGCTGATAGTATTGTTTTTAACCTAATTTAAGAAACTGAAACAATATGAAAATTTTCAATAGCTCTGACCAATGAGTACCTACTCATTTACTCACATTTGTACCCTCTTACTCTATGTGAACAGCTTGTGCTCCAAATGAATGCTGACTTTTTCACTTTTACATTAGATTCCATCTTCCTTTGCCTACTCCCCATCAATTTCTTCACATTATTATTAATTTTCTTCTTACTAGTAATAAAGTTTCATTAAACTATATACAATATCTTCTTCCATCTTAAAACAAAATCTCTCTTGATACAAGCACCCCTATAGCTATTTCGCTATGTCACTGCTCTCTTTTATGTAACCCCCCCCCAAAGTTCTCTAGCCTCACTAGCTGTAAATCCTCTCCTATTCTCTCCAACAGTCTAAAGCTCAACTACATGAATTTCACTGCATCACTTCCCTGAAACTATTCTTTCTTGTTAGTGACCTCTATATTGATAAATCTAATGATCAGTCTCAGTTAATCTTAGACTATTTATCTTTTCTAAAACATTTCTTCTTTCAGAAAAACCTTGATCTCCTACTTTTCCTTCTACCTCAAAAATTCCTTTACTGATTTCTCTACTTTTCCTCACTCTATAAACAAAGTCACACAGCAGGACTGAATCAATGGAATTCTAACTGAACATTAGGATTTGGTCCTTAGAAGTATTTTACAGTTACTTGCAAGATTTCATTGGAGTTTCAGTGCTTTGAATATTACTTTTTGTGGGCAACACTTGCCTTTATAGTTACAGCCTGGAAGTTTTTCCTAGCTCTAGGCTCATATATCCAGCTGACAGGATGGTGTCTCTGGTTGGATGTCTTAACTTAACTTAGGCATCATAATTTAAAACCAGACTCCTTGTTTTCTTCCTGAGCTGTTTCCCATGTTTTTAATGACTAATCATTCATCTATCTGTTCAGATCAATGACTTCGGAGTAATACCCCACTCCACTTTCGGTACTGCCCTGTATCCAAGTTGTTGATTTATTTTGCATTTATTTGATTATTAAAGAGGTGACTATGTTTCCAAATATATATTTATTTTATATTTTATCTATTAAATGACTGTTTACACATTTGATCCATTTTCTTTTTGGAGTATTACCCTTTTAATTATTCTTTACTGGTATGTACTACTAGTTCTTTTTGTCCAGAATAGAAATTGCTTTATTATATTTATCTAGGGTTTATAAACAGAATAGTGTCATTGTTTAAAAAAGATGAATAATACATAAACATAGAGCAAAGTGAATATGATCTTAAATCCTACCACCCAAGAAAAACATCACTGATATTTCAGTGATCATCTTTTTTATATCTTTTGATAAATATAAATATAAATTTAATAATAGAACTATAGCACATGTGCAATATTTTTATTTCATTTATGTGTTTCCAGTGGCCACCTTTGCCTAAAGCAATTTTTTATTTTCTTACTTTCCCTTTTCTTACTCCCTTCCTCATATCATCTCCTCCTGAAAGACTTATACCATCTCCCACTGCAGGTATCCAGTATGAACAACCCATTGAGTATTATTACATAAATCCTTAGGCCAACATAATTAAGCCTCACTAAGGCTTATATAGTCTCTCTCTCTCTCCTCCATGCCCCACCTCCACAGATTTTTAGCAATAATTGATTTCATCAAATATACAAAAAAAAAAAAAAAAGAGGTGTATTCAGAGACATTCTCTGTCTTGTTTTCCCTCCATCCCACTTGGTTCACCTTTTGCCTCATTCCCTTCCCTTTTAAACTGTAAACAAATATATTAACATAGCATTCCTTCCTTACTTCTTCTCTTAGACTAATGGTAGTATATTATATATGCTTTTCTCCAACTTGCATTTTTTTCACCTAAAAAAGCTGTTCTGGACACCACTATGTATCATGTAGTACCTCCTTTCTATTAAAAGGAGTCTAAAACTCCATTGTGTGGATGTATTCTAATTCATTCAACCATTTCTTTGTTGATGCACTTTTGGCAGTAATTGGCTTCATTTATATGTCTCTTAAAATTTGTATAGTGTATTATGCTGATAGATTCCTGGAAATGGGGTTGGTACATCAATAAGTAAACTCATATAATTTTTCTGTATGTCACATATCACATTTCTCCCAACAACACATGAAAAAACTTATTTTAATATATTTTTGGCAGGCACTGTTTTGCAAAATATACCAAATACCTCAGTGTAGTGTCACTTATTACCATGAGTGTCAGTGGGCTCACTTTATATGTTCAAGGCCCATTCATATTTTTTTTCCTAATGAACTGTCTGTTGCCTATTTTTCTATCAGGATGTTTTCCTTATTTTCCTGCCCCCTGATTCTTCATACAAAGTTATAAATATCACTGGCTTTTGCTCCTCTCAGTGGCTGGACTCCATCAACTTATACCTTATAGTTTTGGGGATTTGTCTTCTAATTTGTGTGTTTGTGAATTTTTTATTTTGATATAATTTCAGATTTATAGAAAAGTTGCTAAAATAGCATAAGGAATCCCCATATACCTTTACCTAGATCATCAGTTGACCCCATACACTTGCGTTCTCTCTCCATATATATAATTACACACAAAAACAAATGCACACAACTTCAGTATATATTTCTTAAGAATGAAGAAATTCCTCTGTATAGCTATAATTATAAAAAAATCAGAAAATATAACATTGACCTAATGCTATTATCTAATCTACAGTTCATATTTAAATTTTGTCAACTGTCCTAATATCTACTTCCTTTTCCCATTGCAGAATCCAGTCCAGAATCATGCATGGCAGCTAGGTGTCATGTCTCTTTAATCTCACTTAATCTTGTACAACTTTAGGGTCTTTCTTTGTTTTTCTTGATCTTAACACTTTTTGAAGAGTGTATGCCAGTTATTTTGTGCAATGTCCCTCCATTTAATGTTTCTGACATTTCCTTGTTAGATTCATCTTATGCATGTTTAGCAAAAATACCACAGAAAATATGCATCTTCAGCATCAGGAGAAGTAGGAAGTTGGTTTGCTCTAATATTGAAGTTGTTACCTTACATATTTAAGAAGTATCCACTAGGTTTCTTCACTGTCATATTTCTTCCCCCCATGTAATTAATAAGTTATTTTGGCAGATATATAGTATATAAATACCCTGTTTATCCCCAAAAGCTAGTAAAAGACTAGGTTTTACCCACTAGTCTTAGCAACCACTGATGATTTTCTAATTGACTTATTTCTTTTATATTTATTAGTTGGCACTCTGCTAAAGGAAGAGCTTTCTTTTACCACCCCTTTATTTAATTATTTGTGTCCTTATTTATATTAGCAAAGACATGGATTCTTATTTTATAATCATCTCCATCATTATTTCAATTTATCCTTAAATAATCTCGTATTTGCCCAAAGGGAGACAATTAAGCTAGCTTCTTTGCCTTTAATTATATCCCCATCATTCTTTTAACATTTTATTACCTTTTAACACAGTAAGATGTTCCTGATTCATCTTTTATCTTCCATGACCCAAACATGGGATCATTTATTTTTCTCCAAAGTGCCTTCTGGTGACAAGAGACCTACCTGCTTAGGCAAGAACTGCAGAGAAGTTCTTGAGCACCTTGGCAGGGACTATAGATATTTTGCAAAGAGGTCCCATTTGAGCTTAACCTTCTGAGAGCTCCTATGGGAGAGTAAAATGAAAAAGTTAAGTTAGGTGAATTGGGGAAGAAAATAGATTTTCCTGCCCAAACTGGGAAATGATGCTGGTTCTCTTAGTTTTTTAGGAACTCCAGAAAATTTGCTAGATTTTTATTATCATATTTTACAATTCTTTTATTTTAATTATTTTTATATTTCCATCTCTCATTTTGTGAATTATTTTTAGATATTTAAAAATATAATTCTATTGGGGCACCTGGGTGGCTCAGAAGGTTAAGAGTTCAACTTTGGTTTTGGCTCTGTGCTCAGCTGAGAGTCTGCTTGATATTTTGTCCACTCCCTCTACCCCTCCACTGACTCATGCTTTCCCTCTCTCTCTAAAGTAAATAAATAAATCTTTAAAAAATAATGATTCTTTTTTTTTCTACTTTTCCCTACATATTTGTTATTCAACTTTTTTACCATTTTTGTGGACTGGGTTATATTAAGCCACCCCTCTCACCAAGAATAACTGCTGAATCTGTGTAAAACATTTTTAAAAATCTGTTTGAAGGCAGTAGAAAAACTAAGAAACCAAAAAGGACCAGAGAATCAAATGTAGCTGAAGGAATTCAATATTCTACTCCTTACTTAATTTTCCAATCTATAAAACATAGCTGAGAGATGGAGAAGTTGAGCATAAAATAGTAGCTAAGAAGCTGAAAAGCTGAAGAGAGCTTTCAGAAATCTCATAAGGTCACAAGAACAAAAGTTAGAGATTAAAAATCACAAGGAGGATGGACAAGGGTAAACAGCTCAGGGTACCACTGACAGCACTAGGAATTTGCACCTCTGAGAGACACGGAAAATCAGATATAAAACAGCCTTCACAAATATTGAAATATGTGTTTGAATTAGGTCACTACCCCCTTGATTTAGGAGTATCAACTCCTTTATTAACTTTCTGCCAGCAAAAGGAAATCTTATGTGGAGAATTATAACATCATCAGAACCTCAAATTATCTTTACAAGAATTGGTAATCAGTGTTTTTCATTCTAGCAAACAATTTTGGCATACTAGATGAAATACCAAATCACCAAAACAAACAAACAAACAAACCAAAAAAAGCATAATGTAAAAATAAACTTATTCAGACATTGGATTTAATTAGATATCAAATATAACAAAATTGTATATCAAAATACATTTGATAAAGTAATGAGCAAGATGGAGAATTTTAGCTGAGAATTGACTGGAATATCTGAAATAGAATTAAATGGAAAATTTAGAAATACAAAAATAATACAATTAATACTCAATAAGTGGATTTGACAGAGGATGACCCAAAGATATGGATTAATAGAAGGAAATAAATATCCACACTGGAATACAAAGAGAAAAAAATTTGGAACATATAGAAAAGAGTACAAGAGAAAGAGGAGATGTGGTGTTACCAGAGCCTGGAACCCCAGGATATCTATGGGAGCTGGAATCACAGTGAAGACTACCTGTTGAGAGCAGAGACATAAGTAGGGAAGGGAAGTCCCAGCAAGATCAGGAGTCAGGGATGGTCCCCAGGTACTACAAAGATGCCATACCGAGCAGACCTTCTGTGGCTTCTTTTTATCTTCTACTAGCCAATATTTCACATCTCCAACACAGAATCAAGTGTGCAGGAGGGCATAGGAAATGGAGCTCTCTGTGTTATATAGTGTGTATGTGAGGGTGAAAGAACAGAAAGGCAATTTATCGGTTAATCTGCACAGATGCCAACTTTTCAAGTTTATGGTAATGAAGTTAATTCTCCTGCTCCTACTTGCTTATTTATCTTTGACCACTTTAATAGGAGCTGATAAAAATAGAATTTAATGCTTGTGATTAGGATGATACTTTATCCAGATTACCGAGATAGAGACTATGTTGAAAAAATATATTGAGATTATTCCAAAAATTACCATTGAAACAAACATTTTAATGGAGCTAATGAATTAAAGCACTCTTTTGACTACCCTGGTATCAATGAGTGATCTCTTTCTTCAGCAAAAGTATGTATATTAGTTTGTGTTCCTAGATAGAATATAAGGTAAGGCACATCTTTCATCACCAAAAGAAGTAATGCTTATCTTTGTTCTTGGTTTTTACTTTGTGGAACATGATGGCCTGTGAATACCTGGCTTCTCCCAGGAAAATGGGTCACTGCATTCTAAAAGTATGGCTTCTAATATTTATTTTTTAAATTATATAAAATTCCCTTTAGTACCAATTATTACACTTCAGGTACAAACTGAAATGACATTCAGAAGTATTTGGCTTAAAATAATTTGGAGAAATTATTTTAAGTGAAATAGCTTTTTAGGCATTAAAAAAATTGAACAAGTTTGGTAATTAACTACATTTATCATTTTTTTCAAGTAATAAGATCTAAAATAAACTGGTAATCAAAAATCATGCTCTTTCTGATTTTTGTATAACTGTGGCTAGTTGTTAACAGGTAAAGAGTTTAAGAATGTTCTCCTCAAATAGGACCAATACTGTAAGAAGATGTAACATTGAGTAAAGGGTAATTATGTTCTTAAAGTTTCAAATTTACTCAATAATGAGTCCTTTAATGAAAGATGTGCAAATAATATTATGAGATTTTTGGTAAGAATTTCTTTGTATAATAGTAGAAGTATATAATAGAATAATTATTATAGAACAGAACAGAATAATAATTTCATTGTATAATAAGTAGAAAGAAGAGGAATGAAAATTATATTTGTAACATATTTATTTTTTTAAATTTTAATTCCAGTATAGTTAACATATAGTGATATATTAATTCCAGGTGTACAACATAGTGATTGAACAATTCTATACACTACTCAGTACTCATCAAGATAATTGTATTCTTAATCTTGTTCACCTACTTTACCCATTCCCACACCCACCTCCCTTCTGGTAACCATCAGTTTGTTCTCTATAGTTGAGTCTATTTCTTGGTTTGCCTCTTTTTTTGTTTTGTTTCTTAAATTCCACATAGGAGTGAAATCACATGTTATTTATCTCTTTCTGACTTATTGTGTTTAGCATTATACTCTTTAGATCCATACGTGTTGCTGCAAATGGCAAGGTTTCATTCTTTTCATAGCTGTGTAATATTCCATTGTGTGGAATATTACTTGAGTATTCATGGACCTTTGGGCTGCTTCCATAATTTGCCTATTATAAATAATGCTGCAATAAACAAAGGAGTGCATATATATCCTTCTGAATATATGCATATATATCACATCGTATCATCATATCACATCATATCATATATACTTCTATCATATCATATATACTTTCCCTTTTTTTAAATTTAGATTTTACTTAGTTAACATACAGTGCAATATTGGTTTCTGAAGTAGAATTCAGTGATTCATCACTTATATACAACACCCAGTGCTCATCACAGGTGTTCTCTTTAATAACCATCACCCATCTACCCCATCCCCCACCCATCTCCCTCCATCAACCCTCAGAATGAGGGTCTCATATGGTTTGATGTGAAGAATCTCATAGGGCTTGTTTCCCACTCTCCTTTTTTCTTTTCCCTCTTCCCATATATTTCTCTGTTTTCTTTTTAAAATTCTGCATATGAGTGAGATCATATGGTATCTGTCTTTCTCTGACTGACTTATTTCACTTAGCATTATACACTCTAGCTCCATCCATATTGTTGCAAATGACAAGATTTTGTTCTTTTTTATGGCTGATAATATTCCATTACCCCCACCCCCCTACCACTACACCCCCCCCCACAACATCTTTATCCATTCATCAGTCAATGGGCATTTGGGCTCTCTTCATAGTTTGGCCATTGTCAGTAATGCTGCTATAAACATCAGTTTGCATATACCCTTTCAAATCTGTATTTTTGTATTGTTTGGGTGAGTATATAGTAGAGCAATTGCTGGGAGTTCTATTTTTAACTTTTGGGGGAACATCCAAACTGTTCTCCAGAGTGGCCACCCAAGTTTGTATTCCCACCAACAATGGAAGTCCCCTTTCTCTTCATCCTTACCAACACCTGTTGTTTCTTGTGTTATTAATTTAGCCATTCAGATACCTGTAAGGTGGTATCTCACCATGGTCTTGATTTGTATTTCCCTGATAATGACTGATGTTGAGCACCCTTTCATGTGTCTATAAGCCATCTTCTTTGGGAACGTGTCTATTCATGTCTTCTGCCCATTTCTTAACTGGGTTATTTGTTTTTTGGGTGTTGATTTTGATAACTTTTTTTTAAACAGATTTTGTCAATAGATGCAGAAAATGCATTTGATAAAATACAGAATCCTTTCCTGATAAAAGCTATCAACAAAGTAGGGCTAGATGGAATATACCTCAATATCATGAACATCATATATCAAAGACCCACAGCTAATATCATCTCATCCTCAATAGGGAAAACAGAGTCTTCCCCCTACAGTCAGGAACAAAACCAGGATATCCACTCTCACTATTACCATTTAACCTAGTACTGGAAGTCAGCGTCAGCAATCAGACAACAAGAAGAAGTAAAAGTCATCCAAATTGGCAAGGAATAAGTCAAACTTTCACTATTTGCAGAGGACATGATACTCTATTTAGGAAACCAAAAGACTCCACCAAAAAAAATTACTAGAAGTAATACATGAATTCAGCAAAGTTGCAGGATATAAAATCAATATGCAGAAATCTTGCATTTCTATACAGCAACAACAACAACAAAAAATAAGTCAGCAGAAAAAGAAATCAAGGAATCAAGCCCATTTTTAATTGTGCCCAAAACAACAAGATACCTATGAATAAACCTAACTGAAAAAGTAAAAGATCTGTACTCTAGAAGCTTTAGAACACTTACTTATGAAAGAAATTGAAAGGGACACAAAAGAAATGGAAAAGTATTTTATGTTCGTTGATTAGAAGAACAAACATGGAAAAAATATTTTTTCTACCCAAAGCAATCTACACATCTAGCAATCCCTATCAAAATACCACTAGCATTTTTCACAGAAGTAGAACAAACAATCCTAAAATTTGTGTGGAGCCACAAAAGACCCTGAATAGCCAAAGCAATCTTGAAAAAGAACAACATTGGATCCCTATCAAAATACCTCCAACTTTTTTCCACAGAACTGAAACAAACAATCCTAAAGTTTGTATTTACCCAGAAAAGACCCCTGAATAGCCAAAGGAATGCTGAAAAAGAAAACTAAAGCTGGTGGCATCACAATCCCAGACTTCAAGCTCTATTACAAGTATCAGGGAAAACTAAAAATCAAACTACAATTAGATACCACCTCACAGTGGTCAGACTAGCTAAAATTAACATGTGAGGAAACAACATATGTTGGTGAGGAAGTGGAGAAAGGGGAACCAAACCCTCTTTCATTGTTGGCTACAATGCAAGTTGGTGCAGCTACTCTGGAAAACAGTATGGAGGTTCCTTAAAAATGTTGAAAATAGAGCTACTCTATGACCCAGCAATTGCACAACAGGGTAATTACCCCAGTGATACAAATGTAGTGATCCAAAAGGGCACCTGCACCCCAGTGTTTATTGCAACAAGGTCCACAATAGCCAAACTATAGGAAGAGCCCAGATCTCCACTGACAGATGAATGGATAAAGAAAATGTGCCATATACATATATATATATATATATATATATGTGCCATATATATATATATATATATATATATATATATATAGAGAGAGAGAGAGAGAGAGAGAGAGAGGAATACTGCTCAGCTATAAAAAAAGAAATCTTGCCATTTGCAATGATTTGGATAGAACTTGAGGGTATTATGCTAAGCAAAATAAGTGAGTCAGAGAAAGCAATTATCATATGCTCTCACTGATATGTGTAATTTAAGAAGGAAGACAGGATCATTTGGAAAGAGAAGAAAAAAATAAAGCAAGATGAAATCAGAGAGGGAGACAAACCATCGGAGCCTCTTAATCACAGGAAACAAACTGAGGGTTATTGGAAGGAAGAGGGTGAGGAGATGGGGTAACTGGGTGATAGACATTAAGGAGGGCATGTGATGTAATGAGCACTGGTTATTAAGTAAGACTGATGCCACTGACTTCTCCCTCTTAAACTAGTAACATATTATAAGTTGATTAATTGAATTGAAATTATAAATAAATAAATAATAAATTGTTCAATCACAAATGTGAGTACTTTGATGGAAAAATAAGCAAAATGTGTTGGCTTGTCCATATCTAATCTAGTTACTGAATTGATGATCAGAAGGATTAAACATTCCTGACTGATGATCTGGACATTCACAAAGGCATGGTCACAGACTATTTGACATAGAGTGTTTTCACAGGAGCTATAATATCAGTGTTTAATCAAGGAAACAGAACCACCATGAATTCAGAAGTAGACCGATTATAGGAATTTCACTGAGAAATTGACGTATTAGAGGTCTTAGGAACCAGTCAGCTAAGCCAAGGACATTTAAGCACTAAAGAGAAGCCATGATGGAGAAGTCATTGCCTCTGTATGTCTGCAGCTAAGGGTCCAGTGAGGGGTCTGCAGCCAGTGTTGAACAAGAAGGTCATTTGTCAGGAAGAAAAGCTGACCACAGAGTGGAGGAGATAAAGAACAACCTGAACATTGCTCGCACCTTTGCATTTTTCTGTCACCACATCTAACCACAACATTCAGAGATTAGTGCCTATTGCCTCCATAGCTCATTCAGATTTCTCTTTCAGCTAAGTCAGAACCCAAACCCACATAGAGAATGGGATTCCAGGGAATGTAGCTGCTAGCTTCACCAAGTTGGCTATAGAAAAGTCCACCACTAAAGGAGCTATACATTAAAAGAAGCACATATGATTGTTTATATTGACATGGGAAGGCATCTAAGATGGTTTGGGAATGTTGAAACTTTCATAAGTTTCATTTTTTGTGCATACTTCCATATCTGCACACTCAGGTGTCAAGGTCAACTAAAATCACTGTTCTACATCCCCCCCACCCCCATTTTTAGTGACTGATTGTCTGTCTTTGTAGTAACTGACTTTACTTCTTTTGGGGACATTAATGGGGAAATGTCAATTATATATGCATTTTGAGTAGGGAAAATTCAATCTTCTTCTTACATGTTTTTCCTTTACTCTTATACTACTACCACACTAACAACATGTCAACACCATTCAGTTCAGTGTGAAATCCACTGAGTGGCCTACAATTTAACTCAATTCTGACACTGTGTACCTAGAGATAAGCTCACATCAGGTTAAGAACTCAGTCCCATGAGAATGACCCTCCCCCACCCCGCCCCATCCTGATTTCAGATGTCAACTGAAAATACTAATAGGTCCCTAGGTTACTCACAACTTCTGTCCAACTTGTCTACAAAGCCAGGGTTCCCATTACCTTCTTCCCTTTGAATTCAATTATTTGCTAGAACAGCTCAGAAATTCAAGGAAACACTTGCATTTACAAGTTTATTATGTAATGAAGTATATGATAAAGGATACAGATGAACAATGAAATGAAGAGATACCCAGGGTGAGATCTGGGAGGGTCCTGAGCATAGGAGTTTCTGAGTAGTAGGGGTACATCACTTCCTCCATATATGTATATGGTCACCAACCTAGAAGCTTTCTAAACCTATGTTTCTGGAATTTTTATGGAGGCTTCATCATGCAGGCATGATCAAATATTAACCCCATTTCCGACCCCTGTTCCCTCACTGAAGAATGGGAGTTGAGATTGAAAATTCCAAGCTTCTGATTATGGCTTGATCTTTCTGTTGACCACCCCCATTCAGGAGCCTACCAAGAGTCACTTCATTAGAACAAATGACAAATGACACTATTATGACCCAGGTGATTCCAAGAGATTTAGGAGCTCTGTCAGAAACTGATATCAAAGACCAAATATAAGAACAAAAGATGTTCATAGTGGTCTTATCACCTTGGAAATTATAAGGGTTTTAAGGGTGTGTGTGTGTGTGTGTGTGTATGTGTATAGTTGTGTGTGTGTGTATATATATATGTGTGTGTGTATAATTTCTCACATTGAAAGAAATACATTGAGTGAATTGTTGAATGATATTGAATGAATGAACTATTCTTTTTTTTTTTTTAAAGATTTTATTTATTTATTTGACAGACAGAGATCACAAGTAGGCAGAGAGGCAGGCAGAGAGAGGAGAAAGCAGGCTCTGTGCTGAGCAGAGATCCCAATATGGAGCTCCATTCCAGGACCCTGGGATCATGACCTGAGCCAAAGGCAGAGGCTTTAACCCACTGAGCCACCCAGGTGCCCCATGAATGAACTATTCTAAAAAGTAAGTTAATAGTATTTTGATATAATGGATATTTCTTTGTATTTACTTGAAGACAATATTAGAGTATTAAACAAAATAATTCTCCAAAAAAGAAATTGGTGATATTTTCTAATACACTGATTAGTTATTTAAATTTTTAAACTAATCAGCGTATTAGAAAATATCATCAATTTCTTTTTTGGAGAATTATTTTGTTTTTAAGATCATTTTATTGTTCTTGAGATCTTTATGTTATACTCAGCTTAGTGTCTGAATAAGCTATTTAAAAATTTAAAAAATAGGGGAATCTGGGTGGCTCAGTCAGTTAAGCATCTGACTCTTGATTTTTGGCTCAGGTCACCATCTCAGAGTCTTGAGATACAGCCTTGCATCAAGCTTCGCATTCAGTGTGGAGTCTGCTTGTCCCTCTCCTCCACACACTGCATTCTGCACTCTTTCTCTCTCTCAAATAAATAAAAACAAAACCTTGGAAAAATTAAGAAATATGTTACTGTAGACACATTGTTTCAAATAAAATAATCAAGAAATTCCTATTTTAATAATATAATTTAAAATAAAAATATTTTCAATTTTGTTGTATTTCAGTTACCATAATGGCAAATATTATACATATAATCAAATGTGGGATAGCACTTCACGTAAGCATTAGTACTGCAGATATCAGGTACATCATAAATCTTGCCAATGATTTAGATTACTGTTCACTGATGTGTGGAACATGTAAAGGATATCCGAAGGGTTTAATTTAAACATCATAAGTAAAACCGGTGTTATTGACTATACCACTCTGTATTTATCAATCCATAAATAAGTCTATTTTTTATCTTAGCAATGTTACAAATAATTTCCATAAAAATAAATATTGTGGGAAAATAAAAATATGTCATACATGAGTTGAATTTACATTTTTTATTATAAAAATAACGATCTCCCAATAATATGCCACTTTCTCTAAATGCTATAAAAATTAACTCAAATAAAAGTTATTTGAGTCTTCTAGTATAATGCTTTCTATTACATTTCACACACACATATGTATATAACTGTCAGAGCACAATCACCTACACTCTTCCTAAAACATTGTAGTTTTGTAGCTTACTATAATAATTTTTAATTATGTTTGTCTGGATTGCACTGTGTTTATATAAAGGTCTTTGAAAGTCTTTGTATAGTGCATGGATGCACCAGTCCATCCACAGCTACCACTCTTCCCCCATTATTCTTCTGCTCAAGGCACACATTTATGTTTTTATAGACATCTGTAGGTATTTCACTTTTCTGATCCTTGTTGTATAACATAACATATATCATTGTCTCCTATAGTTTAGTTTTTTTGAATCCATCTCACCTGCTGTCCTCCATGTATTTTAAGGAAATGGGCTATGTCCTATTCATCTTTATATTATTCCAAGTGCTTTACACAAAGAAGGAATTCAGTAAGAATTTATTGAAATAGCTGAGGAGGTAGGAAACAACTTGAATACAAATAGGGGATGCTCTCTGAACATTTAAAGAATTAAAAGCAAATTTCACATTTTATAAAACTAGAGTTTTAGGAAGGTAGCAGTCCGTGGTAACAAATTAATTATCCCTTGTAGAATAAATAAAATCTTCAACAAAACAATAACTTCTTATTACAATATCAATAACTTCAACAAAACAATTCCCTTGTCTTAATTTATCCTGTGACCTGGATTTTATTACCAGAATCTAAGAGTGCTAATTTTGCTTTAATTTATATATTAACAAAGTATCAAATGTACATACATTAAAAAGTCAAATATTTAAATGAGCCCATAACAGAAAACAGTAGTCACCCTCGTATGTGTATATGCATATTTGTATCTGAAGGTAAAAATGAAAAAGAATGTAAGTAAGATTGATTATGATTATTAGGATAAAAATGGATTTTAAGAACTGAGTAAAATGTATCTGAAATCTCAACCTCTGCTCCATTCATTCACATTCCATAATAAATCTTTGACAATTTGAAAATATCATTAGTGGGTGTCAGGATTCTTTGTCTTAGGTAAATAAACAAACAAGTAGTGAGCACTCATGTTATTCTTGTGAGGTAACTTATTACCTATAAAAACTGGCTTGGGAACAAAAGAGTTATTTTACAATAACATAAATCATGGAATAATTTTTGCCCCTGAATATTTTTAGGTTACAAGGACAGAGCTGATCATAGATATAATTCTCAAAGAAAGCCCTTGAGCCAAGATTTACAACTTTCTTGGAATGAGATTAGAAGAAAACATTTCCTAATGCAACTTATTTTGCTATTCACAGAAATTTGGCATATTGTCTTATTGGTTTTTACATCATTCAAATGACTAAAAATGTACGAAAATAACAACACCATGTACATTACCATAAGAGAAGGTAGTATATGTCTTGGTAATTTTTATGCTTAGATATCTTTGAAGACTGTTATATGTTACAAATGTTATATTAGTAATGTTTCAAAAAGATGTTTCTTAAACCTTGGGACAGATAATTCTTTTTCATGACTTTATACTTTAATGCCAAACTATACCTTCAAAGAATCATATAGCGTGCTTAAGGAATAACCAAGATATAGTTTGTCTATGATGCCAATATAGCCAGATAAAATGTGAAAAAAAACCCATTAAATATTTTCATTAATACCATGTACATGCTTCATAAAAAGAAATCTCTGTAACTCAAATGTAACATCTTAGTTACTTTATACTTAGTATTGTTGGGTTATAAAATTAGAAAAATTCAAATTATGGAAAACAAAATTAAAACCCTTTTCTATTTCTGTTATGTCAAAAAGCTGAGAGCTTTCCCATGTGGTGAGCCCACATGGGAAAGACAAATCCCCATATCATTTGGCTTTGAAAACCAGAGGGGATGAATTTCACCAGTTCTTACAACCTGCAAACATAAAACCTGAAACTTTAAAAATCAGCTGTAGAGCTGGTTCTCTCTCTGAGAGAACCAGAAGGACAGGGAGTATGAGGAAACTGAGTCCTCACCTTAAAGAGATAACTTAGGAGTCCAGTGGAAATACAGCATAGAAGCAGCAGTTTGAAAATCCCATGGGGTAGAGGCGAGGGAGATGTTTTTGTTTTTGTTTTTGTTTTTTATTAATCTCAGAGCCTGTGTTGGATGATCAGGGATCATTGGGAGGCTTCTCCAGGAATAAAGGAGTTGGCCAGAGCCATTTCCTTCCCACACCCCCAAGCTGAGTATACCATGCAGTGCTGAAACTGGAGGCCTAACTTACTAGCCTTCATGCTTCTCCAACATGTTCCTCTGTAGACATGCCCCCCCTCCAGCCAGGCCTCAGCTCCAGGTCTTTTCCTACAGTAAACTAGTACAAGCTTCGCTAATGCCTCACTTACCCCTCTCCCCCAACCCCACATGCTTCTGCAGATCCAACCCCTTCAACGCACTCTTGACTAGAACCCCCTCAAAGTGGTGCCACAAGACTGGCAGTGTGCAAGCAGCCCCAACAGGGGCCAGTGTCACTCCAAAGTGTAACCACAAGCACCAGTCAGACTGTGTCTTTGGCAGTGGGCTGGGACAGATAGCTGGCCTGACTACAGACCCCATGGACTAACGAAAGCTTCCTGAAGGACAAAAGAAGGAAAATATGCTGCTGTTCAGTGCTTCCATGTCTCTGGAAAATGCCTAGTCTAACTCAACACAAGTACAAAGCAGCCAAGACTAGCCCACTAATAGCACAGGAACCCAATACTGCTCACAACAAAGAGAGCCATTACAGATGACCAGACTGAAGGCAAATGTGGCTCAGTCACAACAGCAGGCTGCATGCAACACACATTGGAAATACCCTTGAAGTACCAGTTCCTGGTGAACAGGGGACACTACACTGAAGAGCACTATAGGACCTCTTCTTCATTAGGCTACACCTTTCAAGAGAGGAGATGTAGCTGACTTTATTAACACACAGAAACAGATAGAAGATGAGACAAAATGAGGAGACAGAGGAATGTATTCCAAATGAAAGAATAGGGAAAACACACACACACACACACACACACACAGAGCAAGGTAACCTAAGTGAAATGGAGGAAAGTAATATGCCTGATAGAATTTGAAGTAATGATCATAGTGATACTCACTGGACTTGAGGAAAGAGTGAAGGACCTCAGTGAGAACCTTTTCAAAGAGATAGAGAACACAAAGAAGAACCAATCAGAGATGACGAGCTCAGTAAAAATTACACTAGATGGAAAAAATAGTAGACTAGATGAAGCTGAAGAATGATTAGTGACCTGGAGAACAGAATAATGAAAGTAATAAAGCTGAGATAAAGGTGGAAAAAAAAAAGCCATGAAAACAGACTTAGGGAACTCAGTGACACCATCAAGCATAGTAACATTTACATTATAGGGATCCAAAAAGAGGAAGAGAAAGGAAAAGGAAAAAAAAAGAAGGAAAAATAAAAATATTAGCTGAAAACTTCCTGCACCTGGGGAAGAAAACAAAAATCCATATCCGGGGGGTCCAGAGAAGCCCCCAACAAAATCAACCCAAGGAGGTTTGCACCAAGACACATAGTAATTAAAGTGACAAAAAGTAGTGATAAAGAGAGAATTATAAAAGCAGTAAGAAGGAAAAAAGAAAACAGTTACATATAAGGGAAACTCAATGAGGCTATCAGCTGATTTTTTCTCTTTTTTTAAAAAAGATTCTATTTATTTATTTATTTATTTATTTACTTACTTACTTACTTATTTGACAGACAGAGATCACAAGCAGGCAGAGAGAGAGAGGAGAAAGCAGGCTCCCCACGGAGCAGAGAGCCCAATGTGGGGCTCGATCCTAGGACCTTGGGACCATCACCTGAGCTGAAGGCAGAAGCTTTAACCCACTGAGCCACCCAGGAGCCCCTCAGCTGATTTTTCTTAGCAGAAACATTGCAAGCCAGAAGTGAGTGGCATAAAAAAAGGCTGGGTCAGGAAAATCTTCAGCCAAGAATGTTCTATCCAGCAAGGTTATCATTCAGAATAGGAAGGTAGATAAAGAGTTTCCCAGGCAAACAAAATTAAAGGAATTAATGACCACTAAACCAACCCTATCAGAAATGATAAAGGGGACTCCTTGAGTAGAAAGGAAAACCATCAGTAGGAGTAAGAAAAGTAGGATGCACAAAAACAGTGAAATTCAGATATCTATAAAGATTGGTCAAAAGACTTACAAAATAAAGGGATGTAAGGTATGATACTGTGTACCTAAAACATGGGGGGTGGGGACAGAAGTAAAGAATGGGCTTAAACTTAAGCAACCATGATAATATAGTTGACAATATACATGGCAATATGCAGATGTTATATATAAACCTAATGGTAACCACAAATTGAAAACAGTAATAGACATGCAAAAAAATAAAGAGAAAGGAATCCAATTATATTGCTAAAGAAAGCCTAATAATCATGAGAGAAGAGAGCAACAAAGGAACAGAGAAGAACCTCAAAAACAACCATAAAACAAGTAACAAAATGGCAGTAAGTACATACCTGTCAATAATTACTTCAAATGTAAACAGACTAAACTCTCCAATCAAAAGACAGGGTGACAGAATGGATGAAAAAGTAAGACTCACCTAATTGTTACCTACAAGAGACTCATTTCAGACCTAGAGATACATGGGATGTATCTCCTATGGGGGATGGAGAAGACTTTATCTTGCAAATTGATATGAAAAGAAAGCCATAGCAGCAATTCTTTAAAACAAAGACTGTAACAAGAGACAAAGAACGCTATGTAATAATAAAGAGAATAATCTAACAAGAAGACATAATTCTAAATATATATACCCAACATGGGAACACCCAAATACATAAAACAATTAATAAGAAACATAAAGGAAGTAATAGAGAGTAATACAATAATTGCAGGGGACTTTGACACACCACTTACTTCAATGGATAGATCATCCAAACAAAACCAAGGAAACAGTGGGTTTGAATGACACATTGGACCAGATGGATTTAACAGATATATACAGAACACTCTATCCTAAAACAGCAGACTCCATGTTCTTTTTGAGTGCAAATGGAACATTCTCCAGAATAGATTGCATTTTAGTTCATAAATCAAGTCTCAACAAATTTAAAAAGGCCAAAGTTATGCCATGCACCTTTTCTGACCAAAATGCTATGAAACTAGAAATCAATAACAAGAAAATAATCTGGAAAGAGCACAAATACATGGAGGTTAAATAACATGCTGCTAAACAATGAATGAGTCAATGAAGAAGTCAAAGAGGGAATTAAAAATTACATGAAGAGAAATGAAAATGAAAACACAATGGTCCAGAAAAGTTAGCTTGGAATAAAACCAAAATATTGTGAAGTCCTGGTGGATATGTTCATATTATGATTGAAATTCAAATGATTTCAGGGCATAGAATGTTAAATCCTTGAAAGAGAAGTGATCAACAAAATAAAAAATAATAAAGTGTAAATGCCATTGTGGAAAGAGCATTTGGCTGGGTTTATTCTGGACTCTGAAGTTAGGGCAACTGGGATTTTAATTCTAGATCTATTGCTTACCAGTAATATGGTTTGGAGAAACTTACTGAGGTATTTTGTCTCTAAATTATAAAGTGTATATATTAATATCTAATTCACAATGTTCTGCTGAATTTTAAGTATGTGTTTGAATATGTTAACTACTTCAAAAAAGTTATTATTATTTGCTGGATGACCTTGGGCAAGTCACTTAATGTTCCTCATTTTCTAAATGTAAAACCAGGGTCTTTTTCTGGATGATCTATCTGTAACTACTGAGACATAATTACAATTATTGCAGTATTTTAGGGGTGCTCATGGTTTAAAAATACATAATAAACAAGAACACAATAAAATTTAAGTCCAACATGGGCTGAGTTTACATGACTGAAAACTCTCATATCTAAGTATTCTCAGATTTACTTCCTCTTTCCTCACCAAAATTGTTTTGTGCTTTGAATCCTGTGATTATCAAGTTTTTTAATAGATGAGTCATTTGGATCATTTTCCTAATTATAAAATGTCAATCTTCCTCCCTCCCTGCCCATCAAAGTGGCTGATATTTGTGTATATAAGTATATAAAAGTGCACTTTTTAAAAAAAATTGGAACTTTGTAACCTTAGATACAAGAGTTATCAAACAGAGATTGGTAGTTGCTAGGTCAAACTCATCTAGTTCCTAAAGACTGTGATAAAAAAAACCAGTTGGTTAATGTTAGCCCAGCCAGAAAAGGGACTGATCCTTCTGCTTTAGCTGAAATAAAAAACAAGTCAGTAGTGAGTCAGTGATGTTATCCCTATTTAAAACAACCAGCATATATTTTCCTGTTTAGTTCTATGACCTAAAAGTGTTTTTATGGCATTCAGCCAGGAGAGACTCTAACAAGCCATGGACCATGCACAGAGTAGACATCAATCCTTCTTTTGCTGTCTAAATGCTAGATTCCCAAACCTCTTTAGTAGAATAAAAGGTGAAATAGATTGCCAGGTTTAAATTTAATACCTAGGTCCCATGCTGAATAATTGTGGCCGTGCTGGAAACCTTGATAGAGTAGTAATGAGTGTCCCAATCTATAATGTGTAATGTATCAACTAAAATTTTATATTGGATTCTTCCAGCACACTTGGTTCTATGTGGCTGTGAAAGATGAAAGGCATTAGGCACCAAAACCTGAATACTAAAGTCTCAGCAGTCTTCTTCCCAAACACGCGCATGCGCGCGGCGCGCGCGCGCACACACACACACACACACACACACACACACACACGTTTAGAAAAGAATAACAGAATGACATGATTTTATTGAGAAAAAATGAGCAAGCCTAACAATATAAAATAATTGACAGAGTTGTAGACAGGGAGAGCTTGTACACAGTCTTCAATATAAAGGAGAAAAGAAGCATTACATAAATAAGTAGCATTTTGAAATCTACTGTCTAGTACACTTTGAAACCAGTCTCATCTTGAAACTCTTCTGCTTAAAACCCTTCAGTGGCTCTCCAACACCATCAGAAAGTTTAGTTCTTTAACAAACCATGATTTCCCATTGTGTATGGGTGTTATTCGTGTTGGGCTCTTACAATGTACTGAGTAATGTGCTAAGAGCAAGGACTGCAATGGTGAACAGATATACAACTGTTTTCTTAGATTTTAACCTACTGGGAGTAATAGACATTAATCAAATATTGACACAAAAAAATGTGGAAGTATGTAGGTAGTCATTTCTTTAAAAGAGAGATACAGAGTGCGCTTAACATGCAGCATTTAACAGAGTCTAGAGTTTTCAGACAGAAGAAAGAACAAAGACAAAAGCCCTATATCAGGAAGGAACATGAGACATTTGAAGAATTGCAAAATAGATATTGGAATAAAGAGAGGTGAAAGGTATAGAAGAGATGGTGGTAGGAGATAAGAGAGATAAAAAGGAGCCACATCTTGAGAAACCTATGGGTTATATTCTGGTATTTAACAGCATTGGGAAATCATTAACGTGTTTTAAGCAAGGGATTCTTTTGAGCACTTTGATATCTTAGAATTAGAGTTGGTAAATATGTCCCTCTGACCTACTGCCAATCTGACCTACTGCCTGTTCTATAATAAAGTTTTATTGGACACAGCCATATCCATTTTTTATATATTCTCAATGGATGTGTCCACGGTACAGTTACAGAGTCAACTCGTTGCAACAGAGACTATGTCTCCCACAAAGCTAAAAATATTTACCGACTGCTTGTTAACCTTGCTAACATTTGCTCTAAAATACTACTATGGCATCCATGTAGAGAAAAACTTAAGGAGGCAAAGTGGATATAGAAGGATCAGTTTAAAGAATTTTGGTTTCAGTGGTACAGGCCAGAAATGATGGCATGAATTAAGTGGTACTTATGTTGGAGATATAGAACTAATAATGGATTTGAAAAAGACTTAAGAAATAAACTGGAGAGAAATTAATGATTTATTGAATATGGTACATGAAGCAGAGAAAAGTTTTAAGGATAAATTTTATATTTATATCTTGTACTGCTAGATAAATGGTAGTGTCATTTACTGGACGTATACCAGATTTATGAGCAAAATTATAAGCTTAATTTTGGACATGTTTGGTCTGAGCTTTTTTTTAAACTTCTTTTCAGCATAACAGTATTCATTGTTTTTGCACCACACCCAGTGCTCCATGCAATACGTGCCCTCTCTAATACCCACCACCTGGTTCCCCCAACCTCCCACCCCTCGCCCCTTCAAAACCCTCAGGTTGTTTTTCAGTGTCTATAGTCTCTCATGGTTCACCTCCCCTTCCAATTTCCCTCAACTCCCTTCTCCTTTCTATCTCCCCATGTCCTCCATGTTATTTGTTATGCTCCATAAATAAGTGAAGCATGGACAGGACTGGAAGAGATTATGCTGAGTGAAATAAGTCAAGCAGAGAGAGCCAATTATCACATGGTCTGAGTTATCTTTGAAACATCCAAGGAAAGAGAACGTTCTCAGTTGTGGTTGGAGCTCAGATAAGAAATCTGAGGTAGAGATAGAAATCTGTAATCATTGGTGATTAGAATCCATTGGCACAGATGAGACTGCCTGGAAAAATATCATTACCTAGATGAGAAATATAGTATAAGAAAAACCTATGGGTTATATTCTGGTATTTAACAGAATATAGAGCTCCAATATTTCAAAGCTAGGTACAGTGACACGCCCTACAAAGGGAAATAGGAAGGGAACATGTCTTAAAGATAGAAAGAAAAAGTTTGTTTTCAGAAAAGTCTAGGCAAAAAAATAAAGTTTTAGGAAGGGCAGAGTGGTCAACAGCAAATGAGAAGTGACCAGACAATTCCATGGATGTATGATAATAGAAATCACTGCTGGCCTAGGAGGGACCTGCTAAATGCAGTGACAGAGGCTGAAGCCAGACCTAAGTAAGATCAAAAGTAGGAAATTGAAAATATGCAGGCAAGATATATAGGCAATTACTGAAACAGTTTGTGAAGAGGGAAAGACATTACTTGATACATCCATCTACCAAGGCTAACTGGTAAAATTAAATATCCCTTCTGCAAAGATTTCTCTGACACTCCACCTTCATCCTCAAGACTGTATTAAAGGCTTCTTATATAAGTCCCCAGAGTATTAACTCTTACTGTAGCATTACATTACACTCTCTTGCCACTGGCAGTCTCTTCTAATTAAATTGTAATCCATTTGAATGGCAGAAGTTCATTTTTTTTTTTTTGCAATTGTACCCTCAGCACTTGGCTCTGATTAAGTATCTATTGCTTTTAAAAACAGAATAAAAAATAATACAGCAGACTTCCCAGAATTACATATAGGAGAAATATATGTTTTTGTGCATATGTATATGTATATGTGTACACAAAACACACATACAATGATTCTGAATTAAACCAAAAAGAAACTGCTATATCATAGATGCAATTAGTGTATTTTTTGTCTTAACCAAAACTTTATTAAAGAAATTCTTTTTATTGATGCTATAGTATAACTTAAAAATTCTAAAAATAACTGAAATTTAAATACTTAAAACTTAAAATACTCAACAACATGCTAATGGATGGTGGTTATATTTGATTAATTCTATGTATAGTATTTTTGAATGGAACTAGTTACTAGAAATAGAACTACTCATAGAAATGCTTTAATAAACTGAAGACTATACCAGTTTTTACCAAATGTGAAAATTAAATTAATAAGTGAACACACATTCTTTAGACTTTTTGAGCTGAAGTCAAGGATATTAAATGTCAGTATAAAAACGTATTCCATGAAAATCTAGGAGTAAAAATATAGAAAGCAATATCTTTTAATGAAATCTTACAAATTGCCAACCAAATACTAATACAGATGGTGTTTTGTTATTTTTGAAAGCAAGGTGTTTTATACCAGAGAATAAAATGTTGTTATTTTACTGTAGGAAATACACTTCCTCACATATTAGAGGAATAGAAATCATCTACCCTTCAACTGTCACTTCAGATCTGAGGCAGCATAATGGGCTCCCAGGCAACTGCTGGAAATAACTCAGAAATAGATTTTCAGAAGTATGTGTCCTGATGCATACACAGTGTTGCTGCTAATATGATTTAGGAGTAAATTAGTACTTTTTTCACCACAGAACAGCACTGGAAAGCTGGAGAACTACAACTTTCCTTGTTACTGATGAATACTCACCATTGCCTTTTTTTTTTTTTTTTTAGCTCTTAAAACACTTATTTCTAATGAAGGTTTTATTTTTTAGAGCAGCTTTAACTTTACAACAAAATCAAGAAAACTTCCTCATAATTAGATGTAGATCATAAATTTTTGGGAGGAATATCTCATATGTGGTTTTGTGTTCTTCCCAGTATAATTTATCAGGAGGTGCATGATGTTGATTTGCCACAATATTGTTGATTTGAATTTTAACCAGATAGTGTCTACTAGGTGTACATCTTGTAAAGTCATTATTTTTCTGTTTTGTAATTAATCATTTATTCATGGAAGTTATTTTGACATTATATTATTTTCTTCATTAAAGTTTCCTCTACTATTAATATATTTTAATTTTCTAGCTCCATCATAACTTTGTTGTTCCGTAGTATGCTTTCTAATATATAGGAGCTATTATTTCTTATTTATTTGAATCTGTATATATTTATGGATTTCTACTTCATTCATTAAATTATAGTCCATTAGTCTCATTATTTATTTTAATATACAAGTATCCCATATTTGGGAAGCTAAAGCCCCTTCAAACTGTGTTCTGAATTCTTTTGACATATCCCCATCATTCTTTGAATTATTTCCTAGCACAATAAGAGTTTCCAGGTTCATTCTGAAATTTCCTTATCCCTAACCCTGGAATCAGTTATTTTTGCCAAGGTTCCTGATTCCTTCCAGTGAAGAGTAATACTTAGAAGCCCTTTTTGCTTTGATATTAAAACATCTCCAATTTTATAAAATTATAATGAAAATTTACACACACACACACTTACTTGGTAAAATGAAAAACATGGTTTAGGTCACTAAATTTAGGAAAGGAAAGCTCTAGAACTTCTGATTTTAACAGAATCTTTCCCTTTCTTCAATGAATGCTAGAATGTTAGCTTCAATGAATGCTTATAATGTCCATGACAATCATGATTGTATTAGTTGATTACAATCTTAAAAATTTAGGGTTTGTCTTAGATATTCTTATGTTATGAAGTAAGCTTATAGAACCATGGGGATAACTCTATCAAAGTTCACTTGACTGTCCAGAGTCCATCTCATCATATGTTTCATGAGCAAGATGGTTTCTAGAGAAGACACTCCATGTGTATGCCATAAGCTACAACTACTGAAATGGGAATACAGCTTTTTAAGGAATTATCCTGATACACCAAAGTATTACGAAAATGGTAAGAAGTCAACTCCAATTACTTTAAGAAATAACTCAGCCAAAGGGTAATGTTCTAAGAAAAAGTGATTTTAAAAGTGGAAAGAAAAACTAGAAAATTGGAACCTGGGTAGTGATAAAATAAGGCCAAAAATTTAGTGATGGCAGGTGAAGGGGAAGGGAGTAAAGGTGGGCTTAGAAATTAAACTTCTTCCTGTCTTCTAAGTAGCAGCATTCTTCTTAACAGAAAATTCTTTAATTTAGTAAAGCATTTCGAATTTATGAAAGACGGTTCCCTACCCTCTACTCACAACATGGTTCAGTTTGGAAAGGGATATCAAAATAATGAAATGTTTCTACATCTTTGTTGAAGAAAATAAAGAAAAATTGAGAGAAGAGAAGATACGGAATGGCATGAGAAATGGAGAAGGTATGGAGGTATGAAGTGAGGATTTGAGCAACATGATGGCATACAGGTATCCCCTGAAAATTATATGACAGCCAGGATGGCCAAACAATTTTCAAAAACAAGTTCTGTTTTAAGTAGTTTATATTGTGGTGGTACTAAATAGCTACTTTCTTTTGCCCTCAAATCTTCAGTTTGAGGAAATGAAGACAAGATTATTTCAAATCCAAGTTGCCATAGTCAGAGTAGAAAAGAACTAAAATCTTTCTGTCTGCTGTGTGAAAAATTGACCTTTGGTTAACATTCTAGCTTTGTTGCCTCTAGTAACCAAAAAAGGAGTATCTTTGACAACTGTGATCCTGGGCAATACTGGTTATGATAGAAATGGCAATGTATTTTTTAAATTACAACTGAACATGAAGAAAGTATAAAAGAACTATAATATTTGATAGGAAGTCATAATGACAGAAACACATTTGGAAGGGTCCTTGTCAATGTGACAGTCTTTTCTTCTGGAACATGTTGATATAAGAACATCTTTATCTCTTAGTTGTTCAAAGTAGCTGATTTTCTTTGGTAGGTATTCCCAGTTCCTTTTCACTTTAAGTCTCAGGGTTTCTAGGAAATAGAAAAGCCCTTCTATGTAATGAGCATGATCCTAGGAAGACTCTGTTAAATGGACACAAGACATGGTCTCAGAACAAATTCATAGGCCTGCCAAACATAAATTTAATGGGAGAGATACTATGCTTGTATGCAGGCATCATTTTAATTTTTAATAAGGTTAGTGGTAAAGTGCCATCTTAAACTAATAGATTGCTAAATCTTAGCCAAGGAGTTTTTTTTTTTTTTTTTTTTAAGATTTCATTTATTTATTTGACAGAGAGGCAGGTAGGTAGAGAGGCAGGCAGAGAGCGAGAGGGAAGCAGGCTCCCCACTGAGCAGAGAGCCCGATGTGGGACTCGATCCCAGGACCCTGAGATCATGACCCGAGCCGAAGGCAGCGACTCAACCCACTGAGCCACCCAGGCGCCCCAGCCAAGGAGTTTTTTACAGTTTGTCTCATTTCATCTATTTTTTTCAGAGGACAGAGACTTATAGGAATCTATATATATTTACATAGGCCCTGGACAACAGTAGAAATAAAATAACTTTTCTATCCTAGTCAATATTCTCTAGTACCCCCCAAATGGTAATTTCACATATTGAAAGAGTTGCCCGAGAATCAACTTTTGAGGACAAAAAGACTTCAGGCCATCCAAGCAGCATACACACCAGTGGGTAAGATCTCTTACTTTCTACAGGCATGAATTCTATAAAGGCCAACTACCACCAGGTTCCTGGGAGTTGGCTGGGGATTCCTGCATTTACCTTGGGAGTGCCGTGTAAAGAATTCTGACAAACAGCACATCTTTTAAAATACATTTTTAATTTAAATTTTAAGAAGTTAAAAATTTAAGTATATTTTGAGTCTTTTTATCTTTGGGATAAGCATAGTAAGAGTCTAGTGCCTTTAATTCCCTCTTTTACTCAAATGATTTTGTTGATACCACAACAACATTAACCATGCAAATCAGGACTGTGGATAATCACTAGATAATTCCCATGGTCCAGCCACATTTTTTCTAGTCCCTTTTAAATCAATTTGTCCCTTCATTTTGTTAAGCATGTTTTTGAAAACAAACAAGGTTTTCTATTTGTGTTAAGAGTAGGGCTTTGAAATTCAAAGTCTGCCATCTTTTAGCAGCAGGTTTTGTAACTCTATCAACAAATGAAGCACTAATACCTGAGCAGGCAGTTGTAAAGTTTCTAACAAATCAACTATCAATTTTTCACTAGTTATTTTTTGTTCTTATTGAAATTAAAACTCTACTTTAAAAATTTTGCATGACCAAACACATATTTATTTGTAGTAAACATGTATTAGGTGTTTATTTTTAGTCTAGTCAAGAATCTTCCATCTAGTAATTGCTGTTAACTCATTTGCCTGTGTAGACTCAATTTTAGACAAAACATAGCCTTCTGGTGTTTTTTTTAGTAAATCACTATAGCATAGGAGGTATTAAGTTGGCCATTTTATCCCAAGTACATGATACATCAGTAAACACTATCAAATATGCAGTATGAACAGAAGTATCATGTAATTCAGGTTGGATTTTTCAAATTTTGAAAATTTCAGAGCTAGAGGAGAGACTATAGCCATTTTCTAAACCCTTTTAGATCCTAGGGACAGAACTAGATCCCAAGAAGAACTGTCATGTAATTGCTCCATCAGAGATTTGGTCCACTCTGCAAAAGCTGGAACCTTATCTATAATGTTGTACTAGTCCCCCAAATTATCTAAGTTGTGTGTGTGTATAGTAATAGTAGTAGTAGGCCATTTCATCTGCAAAATAGGCTTATTTCCACACTGTAACACTCTGTGACCCACAGCTGACGACATGTGCCTTAAATACTTTATCTCAGATAAGCAATATTGCAATTTGTCTACTGAGGCTTTAAGTATTTGTGAAGGAAATAATTTTAACCAAGCCAAAGTATTAGTTATGCACTGGTTTTTGTTTGTTTGTTTGTTTTTGTTTTAGTTTTGGAAGCTACTAGAGAGCATCTATATTTTGAATAATTATAAGTTGTTCTAGTAGAACAAAATTCTCTAAGTTTTCCTATAAATGACTAGAGACAATAGGAAGGTGGTCTTGAAGCCCTTGAGTAATTCTTTATCATAAGTATTTGGGTTCCTTATAAGTAAAATCAAACATAAATCTAGATTGGTCTACTAGAGGGACAGAAAAAGTAGAACATAGATCGATCACAGGGAAAGACTATAGACATCAGTACTAAAGTAAGAATAGTTGCAGGGTTTGGAACTACACGGATTAATGAAACAAAAAATTATTTTTCTAAGATCTTGTACAAATCCCTGTAGTGGCCATCCAATCTCTGTCAACTTTCCTTTTTCAGAGAACATGGGAATTTTATAGAGTGAATATGCCCTTTCAAATTATCCATTCTTTATCTAGTTTTTTTTTTTTTTTTAACCTGATTTTACTCTTTCTAACTGAACATTTGACAATGAATGTTGATTTATCTCACTGGCCATACCTTATTGTTTTGGAAAACAATTGGTATTGTTTTACCTTTTGAATTAAATCAGAATCACAATTCCCTAGGGTCCAAAGCAATCCATACATTTGTTTCAGCTTGGGGTGTTTAGAACAGTGTAAGACTGCCACTCTCTGACATATCCCTTTTCTTCCAGAAGGCATAGAATAACCAATCCAGCTGCCTTTTCCCCACAAATATTCCAACTGGAATACAAAGAATAAGATAGTATTTAATTTGCAACAGCAAGGATGTCTCCAGCAGATTTACTGGAGATTCAGCAGAAAGAATGCCTATTCCTCAATCAGCGCCCCTTTCTATAAGGGAATTGTAGAAGGCAGGAAACAAGTAAAGGATGATCAAAATAGCACCTGAGGCACCTGCATGGCTCAGTCTGTTAAGCATCTGACTTCAGCTCAGCTCATGGTCTCAGAGTTCTGGGATCAAGCCTGCTTTAGGGTCCCCACTCAGCGGGGAGTCTGCTTGACCCTCTCCCTCTGCCTCTCCTCCTGTTTGTGCCCATGCACTCTCTCCCTCAAATAAATAAAATCTTTAACAAACAATATGGCAACAACCTGCTCTGTCATCAAATGGAAAGTGAAAAATTTCCAAGGAAACTGCAAAGTAAGTATCACCAGTAGCTATCAGAAAAGGCATGGCTATTATTAGCCCAAGAAAAAGTTATTGACACATATGGCTCATCAGTTCCCACCACCAAGATTTCCTCAATATGTCTATTCACTTTAAGCCACTTGCCAAGTATTTCCCAAATGAGGGTTGCCCTTTAGGCTCTTTTGATTCTCTAATCCTTAAAAAATCCTACATCCCCTAGAGTCTTTATCTGCAATCCCTTTCCTAATGCCTTGGCTTTCTGCAATAGGGACATCCATTTACTATCTCTTTTCTTGCTTCTCCCCTTCATAGGTTGGCCAGAGTAGGGATTATTCCTTTTCCTCAAGTTCTAACTGAGCAGACAATGCATTCTAAGCTCTTCTTTGGCTTTCTTTAAATTATTCTCAAACAGTAGCTACTGCTCACATTTGAGTAATAGTCTGTTCCTGCATCTCAACACCTTTTCCTTAAGCTGGGTTTGAATAATGCACATGAGAGCTTAGACAAAGGGGGTTAGGCCATAGATCCTCCTTTGGATATATGAGAATAGATTTTGAGAAAATTTCAACACATCAATGAAAGCAATCAGTGGGACTTCACCACTTCTGAGTATACCACTGCAACTTCTCTCAACTCATCTTTCTTAGAAAGATATCAGGGGCCTATTAGAAAGATATCAGACCCCTCTTAAAGAATCTCTATTGCTCTTAGCTCATCCATATTTTGGGGGGAGGGGAGTGGCCGGGCACTGATTTCCCCTGGCCACTATACTCCCTGATGTGGTGATTTTCTAGACCCCGATATTTGCTCTCTCAAAGGATAAAATACAGTTTTCTAAAGTAAATATTCTACAAAAAAAGGATGGGGAGAATTAGGCTTCTTATTTTTTAATTTTATTTGCCTTTACTATAAGCAGGGTTATTTTTTTACCATAAAATATAATTTCTTCATAACATGTAAATAGGAATTTTCACAAAGAACATCCAAACTGAGATTAC
Source organism: Mustela putorius furo (assembly GCF_011764305.1). Taxonomy (NCBI): domain Eukaryota; kingdom Metazoa; phylum Chordata; class Mammalia; order Carnivora; family Mustelidae; genus Mustela; species Mustela putorius. The sequence continues at coordinate 70,995,066 of NW_025421998.1, read as the reverse complement.
CCATTATTGAAATATGCTGTATAATTCCTTTTCTCACCCTTTGAAAAGCAAAAATCACAAACATGCCTATATGACTTAAGAATTATACTCCCCTGTCCATAAGGAAAACTGATAATCAATTTGACAGACTTAATGGAAATAGCCTCCATGTTTTGTAATCACTGTTCCCAGTTATTAAGTTCTTGTTCTAAATAACTGATAACTAATGCATTATTGGTTACAGCTCTCTTTTTCCTGTGCTGTTCATTATTCTCATCATCACTGTGTAAACTATAACATGTACTCAGGCTGTGTAAAACTTGTACTGTCCCTAGCCATCCAACTAATTAATTCTATTCAATCTCAACATTACTCATAGAAGTAACGTATTTCACTGATCATAGTGGTTAACTCAGCCAGTGAGTCAACTGAAGCGGCTAAGGGAATATTTAATTTTTGAAAAGAGATCCTCCATGCAGCATACTAGCAATATTAGAAGTATTTCTATTCATATGATATTCTCCAGTGCTTTTTAACTTTGAAAAGCTTTCCTGAACTTCACAGCACATTAAAAAAAATGAGTATGACATAAGGGAAAATTACCACAAGTTTCAATGTTTTGTAAGATATAATGACATATTTTATGGCAATACTGAGATTATTATACTCACTGAATGGAAGTTATAACACAGTCATTAGATAGCCAATAAAAATTCTGTGACTCTTCTTCTTCTTCTTTTTTTTTTTTTGGTAAAAGAACAAATTGACTTAATTCTGTTATTTCTTTCAGACTGCTCATTCCTAAAAATTGACTTTGAGTATTTAAATAAAAACCCATAGACTTGTCATAATATAAATATATCTGGCCAAAACAGACAATAGTCTGATCTTTCAGCCATATATTCACTCATTCTGACTTTCTAATTACCCACTTGGTGATAGGGAGAACACACAGCCTCTGTTCAAACCATAAGGTTGAAGGCTGTCCTCATTAGTGCTAAGTGGTAGTGAAAGTCCTAACTCTCCAAGAGGCTTCTTCTGACATAACACCAGTGAGAAGTGGATAGGATGGAACAAGAGTGCTGGGTATATGTGGAAGTCCAGATTCCTGCATGGTCTCCACTGTCCCTAGTGGTGAGGTTTTAGACTACCTGATGAAGTTAGAAGTTCCACTCCCCTAATTTTATGTTCTTTGACCACTCTAGCAAAAAGGTTGGGTCTCTACTTCTCCTGGCTAGAATGGATAGGAGTCAGACATAGCCTTTTCTGTGGCATTCTGTTGAGTTGAATGGTTATATGCTCATATGAGCAGCTTTTCATGTTCTAAAGTCTGTAAGTTATAGCATATATGGTACTGGGATATTGGACCAAGCTTGTAGTATGCTATAACTGAGGAAGTGAATATGAATACAAATGTCTGCCTTGTGAGAGACCCTCCACAAAGCACCCTCATATAACTTCTCTAAGAAAACAAATGGTATCATTAAGCTTCTTAATACACCTTCAAATGGTAGGGAAAATTGAGCAGACAGTCACCATTCTTAGTGCAAATAAAGTGACTTGGTCTAGAAATTGTTCAGGCTACTGCATTTAAAGAAGTGGCTTAAATACATCACTGTATACATGAGATGATGCAGCCTGGAGTTTCAGTTCAAACTTCTCAAACAGCCACTTCATTCTAGCTTATGCCAAGCCACATGAAAATGTCACTGCTTGGATTTTTTCAGACCCAGTAAATTCTCCAGACTGTCCCTCCAATTACTAAGATTCCTCATCTGGCACATACCTGTATAGTGTCTAGAAGAGAAAAGGTTCTGAAAAATTAGCCTTAAAGTTTTAATACTCATGACTGCTTATTCTTCATTTTTAAATCATGTTTGAATTTTAAATATATTTATTTCTGGGGCACCTGGGTGGCTCAGTGGGTTAAAGCCTCTGCCTTCAACTCAGGTCATGATACCAGGGTCCTGGGATCAAGCTCCGCATCGGGCTCTCTGCTGAGCAGGGAGCCTGCTTCCCCCCTCTCCCTGCCTGTCTCTCTGCCTACTTGTGATCTCTGTCAAATGAATAAATAAAATATTTAAAAATATATATATTTATTTATTTCTCCAGTTAAAAATTTAAAAAATAAGTCTTGATATAGAAGAGTGGCCACACTGATGTCTATCAAGCTCACCCAAATGCCATGTTATCGCCTATGAAAGTAACATGTCTCTCTAAATCTTGTTTGTGTCCCTGATAAACTGTATAAATCTGCCTCTACGTTTTGATCAGTACTCCAGAAGTGCTTGAGATCTTTGTTTATATGTATTTACATGTCTTTTTTTTAAAGTTGTACTTATTCTAAGTTTCTCAATCATGTAAAACAATATATTCTGGTAAGTTGGATGAAGCCATATTGAAAGAGACTGAAAAATTAAAATCATGTCCTTTGAACCATTTATAACCCAACAGATATACCAATTTTATTGGGAAGTTTGATTAAATTTATTTCAATGGATATTCACAGGAAATCCTGAAATAGGATTTTATTATTGTGTCATAATATCCTTAGCCCTATCATGTTTGTGTTGGATATTCTTGAGTGCATGGAAAATTGTCATTTTTTGTCATCTCTTCCTAAATAAAACTAAAAAAAAGCATGCTGATGACATTGTTTTATTGTCAAATGTAGAAGTGATTTCAATAAAAACTATTCTTCTAGCTAATTATTGTCAGAAGGAATAATTTTTAAACTCAAATGACCATTTTTGGAAGCTATCTTCTAATATTTAATTAGTATATATTTACAAATCCTAGAGTATTAAGTAAAATTTTTTTAAATTTTATTTATTTGACAGACAGAGATCACAAGTAGTGAGAAAGGCATGCAGAGAGAGAGAGGAGGAAGGAGGCTCCCTGCTGAGCAGAAAGCCCGACGTGGGGCTCGATCCCAGAACCCTGGGATCATGACCTGAGCCAAAGGCAGAGGCTTTAACCCACTGAGCCACCCAGGCGCCCCTTAAGTAAAATAATTTAAAAACCTGGAGATATATTGTGAAACCTGTTTTTCTTGGACTTATCATTACTTGAAATTTGGCAACCCATGGATACTATAGTAATGGTTTGAATGACTGCACTGGGTATTTGAAATGCTTCTGACATTTGAAGGCTAAAATGTTCATGTAATACTTTAAAGACACAAACCTTGAGGTTTTGTCTGCTACATAGTCCAGTATTTGGGCAGCTTTAAAATTACATTTTGAGGAAATAGTGGCCCTTCCCATAGACATACAGCCTTGTCTTATACTATATGTGAGAAGACCCTCTACTCAGACATGCATCCTGACTAGGCCATCTTATTTTCACAAGATTTCAATCCAAACTTCACTAAATCAGCTGTTTGCTAAAGCAAATGCATGTGACCAGAATTGTCAGTTTAGATGACCTGCAACTAAGTTTTATGGAAAATTGACTAAAGGAAAAGCAGTCTGTTAATTAGTTCTAGGCATTTTGACTTTTATCCTTGAATCAAATTGTGCCAACAGGCTACAATCCTGAACTATTCAATTTTGATGATATATTAATTTCCATTAAGATATATCATATGTGTGACTCAAGTGTCACCAGTTTCTAGAAAGGATATCATACATTGACATAGATCTCAAATTTTGCTGTCTAGCTTGGTAGGTTTGACCACCATAGCATCAGGCTCTGCAGCTCCCTGCAAGTATCACTTCCCCACTCCACCCTTTACCACCTTATAACCCAGAGTGTGGAGAAGGTATGTTACTTATGTTGTAGTAGTTGTGCTGCTGCCAGAAACTATCACTTATCAGCTCTGGTCTTCAGAATGCCAGTCTCTCAGATTATGCCAGCAAACACAGTATTTCTCTGTTTGTGGCTTAGGCCATTAGGTCCTCTGTCTTTTTTTTTTTTTTTTAAGATTTTATTTATTTGGCAGACAGAGATCACAAGTAGGCAGAGAGGCAAGCAGAGAGAGGGGGAAACAGGCTCCCTGCTTAGCAGAGAGCCCGATGCGGGACTCGATCCCAGGACTCAAGGATCATGACCCTAGCTGAAGGCAGAGGCTTGAACCCACTGAGCCACCCAGAGTCCCCTAGGTCTTCTGTCTTACCCTTTCTGTTCCACATTAGGAACATAGGTAGTCTATAATACAACACAACAGAAAATGAGCCTCCTTTTTTACATCTTACATCATGTTAGAGGAATATCAAAGCAGTATTATGTGAACCACATCATATTATACAAATAGCTATTTATTTTATTTACAAGCTCCTATATTTTTAAAGAATTAAACACATGTTGATGTGAATAAGAACATTATTTTTAGTGTATTTCTGCTTCATTCACCTTGATAAAAGTGTTGGCTAACCACTTTCAGAGTCATGTCTCACTTTTGTAGTAATTCCTATACACCCAATGGAAGCACTATTCTTGATTCTGCTCTGGACACTATACTCATTGTGACAAAGCTTCCCCCCAGCACAATGTGTAATTCAGGGACAGGGAGGAGCAGATGGCTCTAGAGCTCCTCTAGTACTTGTCATGAAATGTAGAATTACTAACACTTACTCCTATAGTCAAATTAAGTCATTTATGAACACAGCTCATGTTTATGCTGCTAACTCATCTCCAGGCCCCCTCACACCAGGTCCCCCAAAACCAACTCAAGAATGAGACAGTGGCTATGTCTTTCATCTTCTCTCTTGCTCTTTTTGGCTGGTGTTTTTACACCAAAACAAATCTCTTCCTAAACCCATAGAAACAAAAGCACCCAGCAGAATACCACATGCAAATCAATACCAGCGAGGTCACAGGCCCACAGGATTCCAGAAACAGTAATTCATTTTGAGCTTAGTTAAAAGTCCAGTCCCTGGAAAGTACACATAAACTGCACAAGTAATGAATAAAGAAACCATAATCTGGTATCTGCAACTCTGTCTTCTCAGCATCTCTTTTCATCAGATGGGCTTGTATCTCTGACTTTACATTTGTTATAGTCCCTTGCTTATTTGTGGAACCAACTACTTTAATTTCTTCTTTCTGGTTTAATATTTCTCTGGCAATGCTCAGCTTCTGAAAGGTCTTACAGGCCTTTTTTTCCCGAACTGCCCCCTAGAGGCCAAAGGCTTGTATTGCTGTGCCAGTCTGGCCTTGGAAATTTGGTGATCAAACCTGTAATGGCAGGCACTTGGTAGATGCCTGATGAATGTTTACTGATGATTCTGAATTCAGAACCAATAATAAATTACACTACTTTATTAGGATTGCACTGTTCTGCAACTGTTTCTCATCCATTTTTGTCACACTATATCATTGAGCCACATTCCCCAAGGCTTTAGCTCAGCTACAACCTGATTGTAAATTAGACACCCGTGGAAAATATGCTAAACTTTTTCATGATAATAGTTTTTCTGTGGGGGTAAGTAGTGGGGACTGTTGTTATTATGTTTCTGGCATTGTGAGAAAATGAATATAGCTTTGCTAATATAAATCCAAGTTAGATAACTCAAAATGCCAAACTCAGTGCATAGTAAAGGTAGAGCCAGCATTGCCCATAGCCAAGGGCTTTCCTAGACCTAGCTAGCTAGGCGCATTAAACAAAAAGCAGCCTATTAAGAAAAATGTAAAAATGTGAATTAAATATATTCTAATTATAACCAAACACATAGGAAGTACACCTGTTTAAGTCTTCAAATATGAACATTTCTATATATAATTTCTTAGAAATTATATATTATCCCAGAGTTATCAAAATTTACTTTTCAAAGAAAATTCTTGGTATTTTAGATCCCAGTTATAGACCTAAGTAAGTATTGGTATAGTTCTTGGGGGGGTGTCTGTGTCACCTGCAGACATGAAAAGTGTCTACATTTATGCCATGATACTAACAGATTCTACTACTTAAAGGATAGTGGCAACTGCCCATTTTCTCTGTGCAGGCTTGGACATTGCATATCCTTCGAAATACTTCCCACCTGAATCTAAAACAGACCTAAACTATTAAAGAATTTTAAGCAATGTCAGCATATGGTACATCTCTACTTAAGTATAAACTCCCCAAGGGCAAAGGAATTGTTTCCTATCCCTGTGTTTTGTTCACTATAACACTTACAATAGGGTATTCATTCAGTGACTATACTCCTTCTGAAACATACCAACTTAGGTATCTTTCAGTTTATTTGTCAAGCATCATAAATCAGAGGGTCTTAAACTGAGAATTGAAGAAGGTATGTGTTCTAGTAAGGGAAAAGATTAAAATTTTATTTTCGTAAACCTCTACTGAAATTTAGCATTTCCTTCAATTATGAAGGCATGTAGTAACAACACAGCATAGTATTAAAAGTATCTATGACTTTATAACCAATAAAGAAGCATATATTTGAATATATCATAAAAATTTTAAAACCTTGGAGAGGAGTCAAGATGGTGGAGAAATAGCAGACTGAGATGACATCAGATCACAGGAGTTCAGCTAGATAGTTATAAAACTGCCCTGAACAACTACAAACCTAACAGGAGATCAAAGAGAAGAAGAGCAGCAATTCTAGAAACAGAAAATCAACCACTTTCTGAAAGGTAGGACATATGGAGAAGTGAATCCAAAGCAATGGGGAGATAGACCATGGGGGGAGGGGCCAGCTCTGGGCAAGTGGTGGAGTAGTAGAGTACAAAATCAGAACTTTTGGAAGCCTGCTTCACTGAGGGACTTCACTCTAGAGGCTAAGTGGGGATGGACCCTCGCAGCGACAGTGTGGTCTCAGCTCCTGCAGGGTCACAGAAGGATCGGAGGTGTCTGAGTATAGCAGAGTGGTATCAGGTATCAGAGTGGGGAAGCCTACTATAGAGATGGAGCCGAGGGGTGAGCTCTCAGCTTGGAGTGACCTTAAATGGTGATCCATGGCACAGCTGAACCACTGCTCTTTGAGCAGGGACCCCACAAGTGGTAGATCTGGAGGGACCCACATTCCTCCACCAGAAGAGCAGCACAGCAGGAATCTGCTGGGTTTGGAGACTCTAAATGGGGCTGTGTGTCAGAGACAGAAATGCTCGGTCACAGGCCAGGTGAGTTCCTCCGATCCTTCTGTGACCCTGCGGGTCGCTTATTTCTGAGGAAGCACTGAGGAGTGGGGCCCCAGCTCTTGGCTCCTATGGGCCAGAGACTGGGAGGCCAGTTCTTGAGAGCTCTATGGAAAGCATTCAGGGATCAAAAGCCCCCAGGAGTGAAACCAAGCAGATTATTTAGCCTGCCCCTGGCAAGGGTGGCACAACTCTGTCTCAGGAAAAGACATCTGAGAATCACTATAACAGGCCCCTCCCTGAGATGATCAGCAAGAACATCCAGCCAAGACCAAGGTCACTGATCAAGAAGAACAGTGGAATTCCAGGGATGCCTGGGTGGCTCAGTTGGTTAAGCAGCTGCCTTCGGCTCAGGTCATGATCCCAGCGTCCTGGGATCAAGTCCCACATTGGGCTCCTTGCTTGGCAGGGAGCCTCCTTCTCCCTCTGCCTCTGCCTGCCATTCTGTGGGCCTGTGCTCGCTCGCTCTCCCTCTCTCTCTCTGATAAATAAATAAATCTTAAAAAAAAAAAAAGGGTGCCTGGGTGGCTCAGTGGGTTAAGCTGCTGCCTTCAGCTCAGGTCATGATCTCAGGGTCCTGGGATCGGCAAGTCCCTCATCCGGCTCTCTGCTCAGCAGGGAGCCTGCTTCCTCCTCTCTCTCTGCCTGCCTCTCTGTCTACTTATGATCTCTCTCTGTCAAATAAATAAATAAAATCTTAAAAAAAAAAAAAAAAAAAGAACAGTGGAATTCCAGAGGAGGGGAAAACAAAGCATGGAATGCATGGCTTTCTCCCCATGATTCTTTAGTCTTGGAAAGTTAATTAAATATTTTTAATTTTATTTTTTTCTTATTTTAATTTTTTTTAACTTTTCCTCTTTCCTCTCTATCTTTAATGTTTTTTTAACAAGTTTATCTTAATAATGCCTTTCTAAAAAAAATTCTTTTTAAACCTTCATATTGTGTTCTTCATTGTATCTAACTTTATTTTTTGTATACATATAGGGTTTTTTTCATCTAAAAATTTTTGGGATACAATTTATTCTAACAGATCAAAATATACCCTAAATCTACCACAGGACTTTGTTCTAATTGCCAGCCTGAGCAAATTCTCTCCAATTTCTTTTTCTTTTTCCAAACAACTTATCTTATTAATTCCTTTTTTAGATTTTTTTAAAAAAATTTTTCACCTTTACATTCATATTCCATTCCTTCATCATGTTTATCCTTATTTTTGTATAGATATGTTTTTCATTCATTAAAATTTTGGGAGGTAGTTCCTTTTAAGAGACCAAAATATACCCCTAAAATACACCAGTCTCTCTCTCTCTCTCCCTATATATATATATATATATATTTTTTTTTTTTTTATATATATATTTATTTATTTATTTTTAAAATTTCTTTTTACCCCCATTCTTCTCACCCCAGTTTGGGGTCTCTTCTGATTTGGTTAGCATGCATTTTTCTGGGGTCTTTGTCACCCTTTCAGTATTTTATTCTCTCCTTCGTATATTCTTATCTGGATAAAATGACAAGGCAGAAAAACTCACCACACACACACACACAAAAAGAACAAGAGGCATTACCAAAGGCTAGGGACCTAATAAATATGGACACTGGTAATATGTCAGATCTAGAGTTCAGAATGATGATTCTCAAGATGCTACCTGGGCTCAAAAAAGTCATGGAAGATATGAGAGAAATCCAGTCTGGACATTAAAAAAATCTCTTTCTGGAGAAATAAAAAACTAAAATCTAACCAAACTGAAATTTAAAAAAGCTATTAATGAGGTGCAATAAAAAAATGGAGGCTCTTACTGCTAGGATAAATGAAGCAGAAGAGAGAATTAATGATATAGAAGACCAAATGATGGATAATAAAGAAGCTGAGTAAAAGAGAGACAAACAACTACTGGACCACAGGGGACAATTTGAGAGATAAGTGATACCATAAGATGAAACAGTATTAGAATAATTGGGATTCCAGAAGAAGAAGAAGGAGTGGGGCAGAAGGTATATTGGAGAAAATTATAGTAGAGAATTTCACTAATATGGCGATAGGAAAAAACATCAAAATACAGGAGGCATAGAGAACCCCCCCTCAAAATCAGTAAAAATAGGTCCATCCCCTGTCATCTAATAGTAAAACTTACAACTTTCAGTGACAAAGAAAAAATCCTGAAAGTAGTTCGGGACAAGAAAAAATGATAAAAATATTAGATTGGCAGCAGACCTATCCACAGAGATCTGGCAGGTCAGAAAGAACTGGAATAATATATTCAGAGCACTAAATGAGAAAAACATACAGCCAAGAATACTATATCCAGCTAGGCTATCATTGAAAACAGAAGGAGAGATAAAAAGCTTCCAGGACAAACAAAAACTAAAAGAATTTGCAAACGCCAAGCCAGCCCTACAGGAAATATTAAAAGGGGTCCTCTAAGCAAAGAGAGAGCCTAAAAGTAGTAGAACAGAAAGGAACAGAGACAATGTACAGGTAACTGTCACCTTACAGGCAATAATACAATGGCACTAAAATCATATCTTTGCCCAGTCAAAAGACACAAGGTATCAGAATAGATAAAAACCAAAACCCATCAATATGCTATCTATAAGAAACTCACTTTAGACCCAAAGACACCTCCACATTTAAAGTGAGGGGGTGGAAAACAATTTTCCACGCTAAGGAACTATATCATACACAAAGGGTCTGTCTAACAAGAAGATATAACAATTTTAAATGTCTATGCCCCTAATATGGGAGCAGCCAACTATATAAACCAATTAATAACAAAATCAAAGAAACACATTGACAATAATACAATAATAGTAGGGAACTTTAACACCCCCTCACTGAAATGGACAGAACATCCAAGCAAAAGATCAAAAGGAAATAAAGGCCTTAAATGACACACTAGACCAGATGGACATCACAGATACATTCAGAATTTTCCATCCCAAAGCAAAAGAATACACATTCTTCTCTAATGTACATGGAACATTCTCCAGAAGAAATCACATTCTTGGTCACAAATCAAGTCTCAACCAGTACCAAAAGATTGGGATCATTCCCTGCTTATTTTCAGACCACAATGCTCTGAAGCTAGAACTCAATCACAACAGGACAGTTGGAAAGAACGCAAATAAATGTAGGCTAAAGAGCATCCCACTAAAGAATGAATGGGCCAACAAGGAAATTAAAGAACAATTGAAAAAAAACTTCATGGAAACAAATGAAAATGAAAACACAACTGTTCAAAATCTTTACAACAACAAAGGTGGTCCTGAGAGTAAAGTATATACTGATACAAGCCTTTCTCAAAAACCAAAAAAGGTCTCAAGCACACAACTTAACCCTACACCCAAAGGAGCTGGAGAAAGAACAGCAAAGAAAGCTTAAACCCAGCAGGAGAAGAGAAATTATAAAGATCAGAGCAGAAATCAATGACATAGAAACAAACAAACAAACGGGAGAACAAATCAATGAAACTGGGAGCTGGTTCTTTGAAGGAATTAATAAAATTGATAACCCCCTGGCCAGACTTACAAAAACAAAAAAAGAAAGGACCCAAATAAATAAAATCATGAATGAAAGAGGAGAGATCACAACCAACACCAAAGAAATACATAGAATTATAAGACCATATAATGAGCAACTATACGCCAGCAAACTTTACAATCTGAAGAAATGGATGCATTTATAGAGACATATACTCTACCAAAACTGACCCAGGAAGAAATAGAAAACCTGTATAGGGGCGCCTGGGTGGCTCAGTGGGTTAGGCCGCTGCCTTCGGCTCAGGTCATGATCTCGGGGTCCTGGGACTGAGTCCCGCATCGGGCTCTCTGCTCGGCAGGGAGCCTGCTTCCTTCTCTCTCTCTCTGCCTGCCTCTCAGTGTACTTGTAATTTCTCTCTGTCAAATAAATGAATAAAATCTTAAAAAAAAAAAAAAAACTGTATAGACCCATAACCAGTAAGAAGATTGAAGCTGTCATCAAAAATCTCCCAAGAAACAAGAGCCCAGGGCCAGACGACTTCCCAGGGGAATTCTACCAAACATTTAAAGAAGAATTAATTCCTATTTTCCTGAAACTGTTCCAAAAGATAGAAATGTAAGGAAAACTTCCAAACTTATTTATGAGGCCAGCATTACCTTGATCCCAAAACCAGACAAAGACCCCATGAAAAAGGAGAATTACAGACCAATATCCTTGATAAACATGAATGCAAAAATTCTGACCAAAATACTAGCCTGTGGGATCCAACAGGGCATGAGAAGAATTATTCACCATGTCCAAGTGGGATTTATTCCTGGGCTGCGAGGTTGGTTCAACATTTGCAAATTAATCAATGTGATACAATATATTAATAAAGAACAAGAAACATATGATACTCTCAATAGATGATGAAAAAGCATTTGAAAAAGTACAGCATCCTTTCAAGACCAACACTCTTCAAAGTGTAGGGATAGAGGGTACAAACCTCAATATCATTGAAGCCAGCTATGAAAAACCCACAGTCAATTTCATTCTCAATGGATAAAAACCGAAAACTTTTCATCTAAGGTCAGGAACACAGCAGGGATGTCCATTATCACCACTGCTATTCAACATAGTACTAGAAGACATACCCTCAACAATCAGACAACAAAAAGAAATTAAAAGGATCCAAATAGGTAAAAAAGAATTCAAATTCTCACTCTTTGCAGATGATATGATACTTTATGTGGAAAATCCAAAAGACTCCACTCCAAAACTGCTAGAACTCATACAGGAATTCAGTAGTGTCAGGATATAAAATCAATGCACAGAAATCAGTTGCATTTCTATACACAAGACAGAAAAAAGTGAAATTAAGGAGTCAATCCCATTTACAATTGCACCCCACACCATAAAATACATAGGAATAAACCTAACCAAAGAGGCAAAGAACCTGTACTCAGAAAACTATAAAGTAGCCATGAAGGAAATTGAGGAAGACACAAAGAAATGGAAAAATGTTCCATGCTCATGGATTGGAATAACAAATATTGTTAAAATGTCTATGCTATCTAAAACAATATGCATGTTTAATGCAATGCCATCAATTTTTTTTCAAAGAAATGAAACAAATAATCCTAAAATTTATATGGAATCAGAGAAGACCCAGAATAGTCAAAGGAATGATGAAAAGGAAAGCCAAAGTTGATGGTATCACAATTCCAGACTTCAAGCTATATTACAAAGATGTCATCATCAAGACAGTATGGTATGGGCACAAAAACAGACACATAGATCAATGTAACAGAATAGAGAGCCCAGAAATAGACCCTCAGCTCTATGGTCAACTAATCTTCGATAAAGCAGGAAAGAATGTCCAATGGAAAAAAGACAGCCTCTTCAATAAACGGTGTTGGGAAAATTGGACAGCCACATGCAGAAAAATGAAATTGGACCATTTCCTTACACCACACACAAAAATAGACTCAAAACAGAGTAGAGAGCCCAGAAATAGACTGTCAACTCTATGGTCAACTAATCTTTGACAAAGTAGAAAAGAATGTCCAATGGAAAAAAGACAGTCTCTTCAACAAATGATGTTGGGAAAATTGGACATCCACATGCAGAAAAATGAAACTGGACCATTTTCTTACACCACATACAGAAATAGACTCAAAGTGGATGAAAGACTCCAATGTGAGACAGGAATCCATCAAAATCATTAAGGAGAACACAGGCAGCATCCTCTTTGAGCTCAGCCACAGCCACTTATCAAACTCAACACCCAAAGAACAAATAATCCAATCATGAAATGGGCAGAAGACATGAAGAGTCATTTCTGCAAAGAAGACATCCAGATGGCCAACAGACACATGAAAAAGTGCTCAACACCACTTGACATCAGGGAAATATATATCAAAACCACAATGAGATACCACCTCACACCAGTCAGAGTGGCTAAAATTAACAAGTCAGAAAATGACAGATGCTGGCGAGGATGCAGAGAAAGGGGAACCCTCCTATACTTTTGGTGGGAATGCAAGCTGGTGCAGCCACTCTGGAAAACAGCCTGGAGGTTCCTCAAAAAGTTGAAAATAGAGCTACTCTATGACCCAGGAATTACACTACTGGGTATTTACCCTAATAATACAAATGTAGTGATCTGAAGGGGCATGTGCACCCAAATGTTTATAGCAGCAATGTCCACAATAGCCAAACTATGGAAAAAACCTAGATGTCCATAAACAGAAGAATGGATAAAGAAGAAGTTGTATATATATATATGTATATATATACACATACATATAAAGAAGAATGGATAAAGAAGAAGTGGTATATATGTGTGTAATATATGTATATATATATATTTATATATATATAAAGAAGAATGGATAAAGGACATATATATACATATATAGACCACTTCTTCTTTATCCATTCTTCTGTTGATGGACATCTAGGTTCTAAAGAAGAAGTGGTATATATATACCACTTCTTCTTTATCCATTCTTCTGTGTATATATACACAGAAGAAGTGGTATATATATATATATATATATATATATATATATAGAGAGAGAGAGAGAGAGAGAGAAGGTGTTTGGGTTATGGACATCGGGGAGTTGGGAAGGGTATGTGCTATGGTGAGTGCTGTGAAGTGTATAAGCCTGACAATTCACAGACCTATACCTCTGGGGCTAATAATGCATTATATGTTAATAATTATTTTTGAACATTTGCTTAACTCTTTTGGGATGGCACAAGCTTTCAATGAACATATGTCTCAAGAATTAGAAAATAAAAATAAAAGTAAGTCCAGGTATCTCATGTAAGTGATCACTGAGTAGTAAACTTTTTATTCTTCTTTCTACCTTCTAATTGATTGGTTCATCCACAATGGACTAAAACTTTGTATTCACTTGTCAGTATAGTGCAAAAGAATTCTATGAAGACTCTTTTGTATGGCTACTGTAAAGATTTTCAATTTTTCCAAGGGAGAATTACCCTTGGCACCTATTAACCTTTCAAAAATAAACAGAGTGGTAAATGGTGAAAATAAAGTGTAATTAAACCAAGTATTTGCCCTGTAGACAAAAGAAACATTTTTTCAAAGAACTAAACCTAGTGAAAGCAATTTTGGGATATAGATGGAGTTTTTATGATCATTTTTATTGAATACAGATTTAATAATTTATTATTCAGGGATTCATTTCCAAGGTCTCTGTACCACAATAACATTTAGAATTTTCCTAGTAAGAATTATCATTTATTCATGCTGAGTCTTTGAATTGAACTGAATCCAATGCTTTAGGAAACAAAGTCACACTCAGTAAAAGTCAGTTGTTGAACAATCAATGGAAATAGAAACTTGGTGTATGCAACCATTGATTATCTGTTATTGGGCTGGATAAAAAAGACACTACTAAAAGTGGAAGATTTGGTCACACCATATAGACCTGATGGTTCTGTATAGTTCTTACTTTGACAATAGACTTTGTAACAAATAAACGGAAAGACAATTTATGTGAGGCATTAAGCTTCACCCCAGTAGAATATTGTAATTATGCAGTTTTTCTGTGACAGAATTGTTTTCATGAACTCCAAAATCTATTATGCACCATTTCCTATAATATTACTTTCTGATAATTCTCCTTAGCAGATGAGATCTCAGCTCTACATTTAATATAAATTGTGATAACAGCATCTAGGTTACTAAGAAGTTCCAATAAGTCTTTGAAGATTATAAAAGTAAATAGAACTTCTAACAATATTTTTAGTTCTAGAATTTGTTTGTAGTTTACTAACTGACTAGAAACAATGCCCGGACTGTAGGTGGGTAGATATTAGAAAAATATTCCCAATTAGAACAAATTTTATCTTGTATTTAGTTTCATTACATCAATTGGGCTCATTTCACTTAATTTCACACTTAAAAGACAATGCAAATTTGGAAATCACACTTGCGTGTAGCATATGTGTAGACTTTAAATTTCATGCTTCTATTTTTCTTTATTTGCTCTATTTTCAAAGCCCCTGTCTTTGCCATTCAGGAAATATACAGTTTAAAGACAGAGCTCATAGAAGTGCTTAATAGGATGCATGTGGGATATAAGAGAAAGTGTGGAATCCAGATGACTACACATTTTGAGTCCAGGAAAACTGGATTCTCAATAAGGGAAATGAAAGAATGAGGGATTTAAAGATAGAATTAATAAGTCAGTTTTAATCTCTCATAGTTAGATGCCTGTTAGATATCCAAGTAGAGATGGTAAGAAGGAATTTAGTTATAATAGTCAAGAGAGAGGTTGAGCCTTGGAGATACGTGTTGGGAGCTGACAACACATAGATATAATTTAAAGCACATCAATGGATAGGATCTCTTAGGGAGTGAGTGGTCAGACAGAGGAGAACAAGTTTCAGGCCTAAGACAGAGACCCCTGTAAAATTTAAGAACAGAAAAGGTGAGCAAGAGTTTCAAATGCTATAGATTGATCAAGTAGTATAAGCTAAAATTTGCCCAGTAAATCTGGCAACAAGGAAATCACTGGAGACCATGATAAGAATGGTTTCCGTGGAGTAATAGAAAATAAAATCTGATAGGAATAGTTCAATTGATATTAGATAGTAAGGAGTTGGAGAGGGGGAATATATACAACCCTGTCTAGGAGTGCTATGAACAAAAAACAGAGAAAGGAGAAGCTTATGAGAAAATGAAGGTTCAGAGTTTGCATTTTTTATCGTTGTTTTAAATGTTTTAAATTTAAATGTTTTTTTTTTAAAGATTTTATTTATTTATTTGACAGAGAGAGATCACAAGTAGGCAGAGAGGCAGGCAGAGAGAGAGGAGGAAGCAGGCTCCCTGCTGAGCAGAGAGCCCAATGCGGGACTCGATCCCAGGACCCTGAGATCATGACCTGAGCCAAAGGCAGCGGCTTAACCCACTGAGCCACCCAGGCGCCCTAAATTTAAATGTTTTAAATTAGATATATAATATATATATATATATATATATATATATATATATATATATGATTTGAATTGTGATAGAAATGATCCAGTACAGTAAAAAAAATTGATGATTTAATGAGTGAGAGGATAATTAAAGGATAAAGGCCTTAAGTAGGTGATGGGGATAGAATCCAGGCCACATGTAAGATGACATTCTTACATTCCTCATAATATAAGAAAAGGCAAGTTTTAAATCATAGAGGTATACATATAGGTCACTTGCAGGAAGATATAGAGGTTCTTTTAAAATTATTTCAATTATTTTGTTGAATTAATAAGATAGCTCATCATCTGAGAGTGAAGATGAAGGAGGGATTAAATATTAAACCAGAGTGGTAAGATATGAAATAGTATTCTTAAAGAATAGGAATACAAACTGCTTATGAAAACGTCACAAAGCATTGGTTAGGACTGGGGTTTCATCTGAATTCTGTGATTTAGAATCTGAAATGAGACCAGTCAGCTTGGCTGTCCTTTCTTCAGCAATTTTGTCCTGATGTACATCTGGAGTGGGCAGAGAGTTTGAATTAACAAGCTTTGGAGTTTTGCCAAGAAGAAGGGAGAAAGAAAAAAAAAGAATTATGGGTATATGCAAAAGAGTGGTTATAATAGTGAATTATGGCATCTAATTATGTGTAAGAAAAGAAATGAGGACATAACATGGGTGACAGTGAAAGGCTAATAGAATGAATATACTGGAGTTCTGAGTCAGGTGAAAAAGTAGTTGGAATTAGGGTTCTAGAAAAATAAGATGGAAAGATGGAGTTGGTTGTCAAACACAGGGATACCTATAATAAAGAATTTAGATGAGTTGTAGTTATTGCACACAACAAGACCTGAAATACATTAGAATACATGGCTGACATAAGTGGAGGAAAAAAATCACTAGAACTGGGCAGGTCAAGAAGTTAATAAGTAAGAGTATGGAATGTATTATATAGATGATATACATGGAATTAAAATTATTCAGATTGACAAGAGGGATAATAGTGAAGAAAAAGATCTTGAGCCAGTTGCCATTATCATCTATAAATGAAAGTGACCATTAAGGATGACAATGACTGGAAGAGAAGGTGACAGCATGAGAATCAAAACTGGGCTTTTTACAGAAGCTGAAGAAAAAAAATATCTGGAAAAAACAATAAGGAAAGGTGAACTTTCCCCACCTCTATTCTTCCACATATTATGGGATGCCACCACTCAAGAAGGCTGTAAAAAAGCTAGTTTCCAATTAAGAATAAAAATGAGGGCCCATTTATAGAACATGCAGAGCCATGTGGGAAAGAGATTCTGGGTAATGAGAGATGCTTATGAGCCTTGGACTTCTTAACTCTATTGACTGAAGTAAACAGAAATGGGAGACATCATGCAATTATTATTTTAAGAAGTTCTATGTTAGTTTTTCACCTTGGGACATTCTCAGGTAATTTGCAGTCGTAAGTTGGAGGGTGGATGGTATTGATGAATATTGACCTTACCAGGAACATGGAATAGTCTATGTCTCTCTTGAGCTCTGTTAAAAAGGGACTGTTAAGAATAGGGGACAGCCTTGCTAGGAGTATAAAATTTCAAAGGTTATAAAATGTAGCATTTATGACTCAAAATTCATCAGATCCCATAGGGCTTTGCAATGACACTGAAGTGCAATAGAAAAATATGTTGAAGATCTGTTAATGAATTTTCCAAGAGGATTCTGCATTGTTAAATCAAAGGTTGCTCTTTTATGGAAAACAGCAGACTTCTGCAGCAAGGCGGTTAAAAAAATAATTTCTTAACAAAATTCATACTTTTTAATTACTGACTCTGAGGTATAACTAAATATTTAGTAGAGTAGTAAGAAGGAAGTAGGTGACCCTAGAGGGGAGTGGAAAGGCAATGAAGAATTCACTGTTCTAGGGGGGGGGGAAAGATTTTTATGTACAGAAATCAGTTTCTGCAAAAAACATGCAAGACTAAAATAAATTTCATTATTTCAAAACATAATAATATTTGACTTAAGAAAATGTTACCAAAAAAAATCTCTGACAGCAGTCTACACAGACTACCTCGCTTTGAACTGAATGACAAACTACAAGTCTAAAATGTCCAATACTCTGTACCAATCTGCAAAAAGACTAATATTGGATAGATCATTACAGTTGAGTACGAATATCAGTCAACTGGATTAGTTGTTCTGAGCTTATTATTCAAGAACTGGGATTTCTATTTCCATTACTGTCTTTCTGCTGACAGGTCTGTGTTGCTCAGAACACAAGATGTGCATTACGGAGAGATGCCCAGTTTAGAGAAATAGCATCATCTTCTCTCTAACTCTCTAGGAATAGGATGACAACGTTATCAGCAAAACATAGACAGGGTTTAAAATGAATTCTTACAAGCTTTATTCTATCATTCATAAAAAGAAATCCTATAATTTTTTTTACTAAATAATTTTCCTATATTTATGTATTCATGGATTCACTCATTTATGATTATTAGTGTCCACTCTGTACCATACACTGTGTGAATAAAACAGACACAATTCATTCAGAGAGATAGCTACAACAAATAGACATAATGAATAAATACTTGGAAAATATAATTAATATATAGATAAATACTAGGTCCTCACAGAGATTACAATATAATGGGAATATAGTTTAGATTGTAGTCGAGAAAGTGAAATTTAAGCTTATCTCCCCACAATTTACTTGTTATTTACAAATAGGAGAAAAGGTGACTTTACAGTGAAGAAATCTTATAGATATTAAGAATGAACAAAGTTATCACCACCAAATATGGAATAACAGATGTGGTACAATAAAAATATACAATTATTTCTATAGTATTCCTATTAAAAAATAACCTAAATTGAACCATTAGGCAATTATTGAAAAAAAACAAAGAACTGGCTTAGACTTCTCAGAAATGCCCAAGTCATTAATAACAAAGAAATGTTGAGAGACTGTTTCAGATGAAAGGAAACTAGAGAAATATAACAACCAAATGTGATATAAGAATCTGGATTGGATCCTAGATGGAAAGGTAAAGTTGCTATAAAGAACATAGAGTTAACTGGAAAATTCTGACAGTGGAGTACATACTAAATACAAGTATTTTACTGACATTAATTTTCCTTAATTTGATAAAGTTAAAAAATGAATAACCTTATTCTTTAGAGACAGATGTTAAAATATTTAGTAGTGAAGGATCAAGGTACGTAGCTTACCCTGAAATGGTTTAACATACAGATAGGTAGAGAGAGAGAGAGACACACACACACACAGAGACAGACAAATAGAGACAGAGAATGATAAAATATATACAGATGATGAAAATATTTACAAATGGTGAATGTAGGTGGAAGTTGAATATGTGTTCATTGAACTAGTCTTACAAATTTTCTGTTTTAAATTTTTCTAAATAAAATTAAAAGCAATTTAAACTTACACTGGATGGAGAAAAAATGGATATTACCTATATGGAGACTATGACAGGCAAAGAGAAAAGGACGTCACAAGGTTCTGAGGCAGGAAAAGAGAAGAAAATTCTCTTAGCTGAACTAAAGAAGGTTTAAGTCTTCCCTGAGTTCAGAGACTTTCCTCTGCTGGTGTTCAAGAAGCAAGCAACCATACATTTTATAGTTACAAGCAAATGCATTCTGAATATAGGCATGTGAAACTGGAAGAGGATCCCGAGCCTAAGATTAAACTGAGCCCAAGCTAACATATGGACTACAGTCTTTTGAGAGCCTGAGGGGAGGACTTTGAGAAGCCATTCCCAGACTCCTGACTCACAGATATGATGAGATAATGTAACATTCATTATCTTTTCTCTAGAAGACTTCATTATTAGATAAAGTACATAATACATATAAAACATGTGTTAATTGACTGCTTATGTTATTGGTAAGGCTTCCAGTAAGAAGTAGGCTATTAGTAGTTCAGTTTCAGGGAGCCAAAAGTTCCGTGTATATTTTTGATGGGGCGGGGACGGACTTCCCTAATCCTTGTGTGCTCAAGGGTGTACAGCGTACTATACAAATGACTTAGCACAATACTGGAAAAGAAAAGTTGGAGGAAATTACCTGATTTCAAGACTTACTATAAAGCTTCATTAATCAAGACAGTATGATTTTGGTGCAAATACGGACAGATTAATGAAACAAAAATAGAGAATCTAGATATAATCACAAAAATAGTCAACTGATTTTTTCAAAGTCACTTAGGCAAAGTGATGGGGGAAAACCAGAATTTTCAAGAGATAATACAAAAAAAAATGAATAAACAAACTGAAAAAAGTCAGCCTCAAACCTATTTCACACCATGCATAAAAATTAATTCAAGATGGATGATAGTACTAATTTTAAAGTTAAATCTATAAGGCTTCTAGAAGAAAACAAAAAGAGTATCTTCATGATCATATGACAGGAAAAAAATTCTTTTTCACCTTTATTAACTTTTTTAGTTTAATTCTAGTATAGTTAGTATATAGTGTTATATTAGTTTCAGGTATACAATACAGTAATCTAACAATCCTATACAGTATTCAGTGCTCATCATAAGTGTACTCTTAGTCCCCTTCACCAATCTCCCTACCTATTTTCCCTCTGGTAACCATCACTTTGTTCTCTTTAGTTAAGACTGTTTCTTAGCTTATTTCTTTTTTTTTTCTTTGTTTATTTGCTTTGTTTTTGAAATTCTACATGTGAATGAAATCATATGGTATTTGTCTTTCTTTGATATCTTTCGCTTAGCATTATACATTCTAGATCCATCTATGTTCCTGCAAATGACAAGATTTCATTTTTTATGGCTGAATAAGATTCCATTCTGTGTATATAACATATCTTCTTCATCCTTCATGTATTGGTGGACATTTGAGTTGATTCCATAATTTTCCTGTTGTAAATAATGCTGCAGTAAACACAAAGGTATATATATATCCCTCTGAATTATTTTTGGTTTTTTGGAAAATACCCTAAGATACAATTACTGAATAGTCAGGTAGTACTATTTTTAACTTTTTGAAGAAACCTCATACTGTTTTCCACAGTGGCTGCACCACTTTGCATTCCCATCACAGTGCATGAGGGTTTCTTTCTTTTCACATCCTTGCCAACGCTTGTTGTTTCTTGTGTTTTGATTTTAGACATTCTGACTAGTATGAGATGATATCTCACTGCAGTTTTATGTTTCCCTGACAATGAGGATGTTAAACATTTTTTCATGTATCTGTTGCCATCTGTATGTCTTTGGAAAAATGTCTGTTCATGACTTCTGCCTACTTTCAACCAGATCATTTGGTTTTTTGATGGTGATTTGTATTAGTTATTTTTTTTTTTAAGATTTTATTTGTTTATTTGACAGAGAGAGAGAGAGAGATCACAAGTAGGCAGAGAGGCAGGGGGTGGTGGTGGAGCATGCTCCTTGCCGAGGAGAGAGCCCAATGCAGGGCTCGGTCCCAGGACCCTGAGATCATGACCTGAGCCGAAGGCAGAGGCTTAACCCACTGAGCCACCCAGACACCCCTGTATCAGTTCTTTATATATATATTTGATACTAAGCCTTTATCAGACACATCATATACAAACTTCTCCCATTCAGCAGGTTGCCTTTTAGTTTTGTTGATTGTTTGCTTTGTTGTGCATAGGCTTTTGATGTTGATGTAGCTCCAATAGCTATTTTTTTTAAGATTTTTTTATTTATTTGACAGACAGAGATCACAAGCATGCAGAAAGGCAGACAGAGAGAGAGGAAGGGAAGCAGGTTCCCCGCTGAGCAGAGAGCCCAAAGTGGGGCTCGATCCCAGGACCCTGGGATCATGACCTTAGCTGAAGGCAGAGGCTTTAACCCACTGAGCCACCCAGGCGCCCCTCTAATAGCTATTTTTGCTTTTATTTCCCTTGCCTCAAGAGACCTATCCAGAGAAATGTTGCTATAACCTGTATCAGAGAAATTACTTACTGTCTGTGCTTGCTTTGAGAATTTTTTAATTTGAGGACTCATATTTAGGCCTTTCATCCATTTTGAGTTTATCTTCATGTATGGTGTAAGAAAGTGGTCCAGTTTCATTCTTTTGCTCGTTGCTGGCCAGTTTGGCACAATTTATTGAAGACTTTTTTCCCATTGGATATTCTTTCCTCCTTTTTGAAGATTAATTGACCACATAGTTGTGGCTTTATTTTTGGGCTCACTATTTAGTTCTATTGATCTAGATATCTATTTCTGTGCCAGTACCACACTGTTTTGATTTACTATAGCTTTATAATATGACTTGAAGTCTGGAATTGTGATACTGTCAGTTTTGCTTTTCTTTTTCAAGATTGTTCTGGATTCAGAGCTTTTTGTGGTTCCATACACATTTTAGAATTGTTTGTTGTAGCTCTGTGAAAAATGCTGTTGATATCTTGATAACAATTGCATTAAATGTGTAGATTGCTTTGGGTAGTAATGGACATTTTAACAATGTTTTTCTCCAAATCCATGAGCATAGAATGTCTTGCCATTTCTTTGTGTCATCTCCAATTTCTTTCATCAATGTCTTATAGTTTTCAGAGTACAGGACTTTCACCTCTTTGGTTAAGTTTATTCCAAGGTATTTTATTTTTGGTGCAACTATAAATGAGATTGATTCCTCAATTTTTCTTTCTGCTGCTTCATTATTAGTGTATACAAATCCAACAGATTTCTGTACTTTGATTGTATATCCAGCAAATTTACTGAATTCATTCATCAGATCTAGTAGTTTTTTTAGTTGAGTCTGGGTTTTCTTTATTTACTATCATGTCCTCTCCAAAGAGTGAAAGTTATATGTTTTTACCAACTTGGATCACTTTTATTTCTTTCTGTTGTCTGAGTGCTGTGGCTAAGACCTCCTGCACTATGTTGAATAACAGTGGTGAGAGTGGACATCCTTGACTTATTCCTGACCATAGAGGAAAAGTTCTTGGTTTTTCCCCATTGAGGATGATATTCACTGTGGGTTTTTTATATTGGGCCTTTATTATGTTGAGGTATGTTTCCTCAAAGCCTATTTTGTTTAGGGTTTTCATCATGAATTTGTTTGTAATTTTTATACATTTGTTCATCAGGGATATTGACCTATAGTTCTGGTGTGTGTGTGTGTTATCTTTGTCTGGCTTTGGCATCAGGGTAATACTTGCCTCATAGAATGAAGCTAGAATTTTTCCTTCTTCTATTTTTTTTAATAGTTCAAGAAGACATATTAATTCTTCTTTAAATGTTTGGTAAAATTTGCCTGTGGAGCCATCTGGATCTTGCACTTTTGTTTCTTGGGGAGTTTTCTGGATACTGTTTCAATTGCTGATAATCAGTCTGGGAAAATTTTCCATTTCTTCCTGATTCAGTTTTGAGAGGTTATGTTTTTCTAGGAATTTATCTGTTTCCTCTAGGTTATACAGTTTGTTGGAATATAATTTTTCATATTCTCTTACAATTGCTTGTATTTTTGTGGGGTTGGTTGTTATTTCTCCTCTTTCACTTTTTTCTTTTTTTTTTTTTTTTACAGAAAGGCAGACTGCCACATGCAGCACCTTATTTGGATATGTCTGGAATCTTGGAAGCTTGACTTCCCTACATTCTCTTACAAATGGACCTTGAGAGTTTGTCTGGAGGTTTTAGCAGGGGAATATAGCTTACTACTATACCCTAAACCAAACAATCCTTGTCTATCAAGGAAGTTTGTCTTCTTCCTCCAAGTGTGCAACTTTGGGAGGAACACACATGGAGTGGCGGGGGAGGAAGGAGTCTCCTTCCTTGCCAGTCAGATCAGCCAAATCAACCCTGGTTATCAATGGGATGACATGTAATTTTGTCTAACTCTGTGTCAGTTTCTGTGTGTTAGGTAAGTGGGCTACATCTCCTACTTTTGAAGAAGAGGTCCTATAGTGTCCTGCAGTGCTGTCTCCTATTCCCCAGGACCTGGTACTTCAGGGGTGTCTCCTATGTGTGTTCCAAGTGCCCTGTTATTGAGTCCTGACCACTTTTTCCTGCAACAAGTTGTCTTCAGAGTCTCTCTTTGCTTGTTGAGTAGTGTTTGGTCCCTGGCCAGGTCAGATGCTTTTTATAAGGTGTGCACTTGTCTGGTTGCAAAATGAGACTGCTGCCATTACTGCTGCCACTGGAACTTAGGGCCTCAAAATGTGTGCCTTGGGAGAGGGGGTATTGGTGGGGTTTGCACAGGTCTTCTGTGGGAGGGGGCCCATAGCACCAGAAGTTAAGCAAGTGTGACTGGGCAGGTGGATCTGCCAAAGTGGGGGTAGAGGTGGCACTTGGTATAAGCAAGATAGATAGTGAGTGCTGATGCCAGGCTTGTTCTCTGTGTGTTTATTCTGAGGAGTCAGGGAGGGAAATAGTGCTGCCAGCTCCTTTATTCCTCTCTCCTTTATTCCTCCTCCCCATGATCCCTGCTTCTTCAGGTCACATTCTGAGATGAGTAAGTAACTCTTCCTCCTGTCTTCCTCTGGTGTTTTTTCCAAGTTGTATCTCCCTTGGCTGTTTGTTGTGCTATCCCTTTAAGGATGGGGACTCCACTTTCTAACACCCTCAGGGCTCTCCCAGAGCCAAGTATGATTTTTAAAATTCCAGTCTTTAAATCCTACTGGGTGTAAGAACTCAAAAAATATTTGGCCTCTCTAGCTTCCAAAGCCAAATGTTATGGGAATCTATCTGCCCTGTTTAGGTTCCCCAGTGTAAGAGTGAAATAGTTTTTCTCCCTTCTACCACCCTCCCCTACCAACCCGCCCCCCCCCATAGCCCTCCCCGCCAGGGACATCCACAGTCTGTTTTCCTTCCAAACCTCATATTCACCCCTCCTACCTTCTTCAGTGTGGCCTCTCCTTTGTCTTTAGTTGTGGAATTTGTTCTGTCAGTCTTTGGGTCATTTTCTGAGTTATTTATGCTGATGTGAGTGTTATCTATTTGTATCCATGGGACGAGGTGAGCTTTGGGTCCTCCTATTCCGCCACCTTCCCCTGCCAACCACAAGGAAAGGATTTCTTAGTTAGGATATAAAATGTGCTGAACATAAAAAATTAATAAATTGGACTTAATTAAATGAAATCTGTTTATTGAAACACTCCATTAAGAGGACTAAAAAGGCAAATTGTGGCCTAAGAGAATACATCTAACCAATACATAAATAATAATAAGCAATAATAAAAAGACAACCCAATTTATAAACTGGGCAAATTGACATACATATGCCCAGAAAAGGTATTTGGATGGCCAAAAATCTTCTGAAAAGGTATTCAACATCATTAGTCATCAAGGAAATTTAATCACACCAATTAGAAGGCCAAAATTATGAAGACCAATAACAATAAACATTGGCAAGGATCTAGAGCAATAATATAAAGCATAATAAATATTCACTATAGAATTATTTGAAATAGTGACTTAACTTTAAATATTTACTTAAAAATGGTTTTAAAATCTAGCTGTTATATAAAATGAGGTGCATACAAAACTTGCATGGGTGGAATCCTTTAGGTCTGATCCTGAAAACATATTGATCACTTTCTCCACAGTGCCTTCTGCACAGGTTAGTGTAGAAAACAAACCAAAATGTTTCAGGTAATATTTGGAAAGCATAAATGAAGCAGCAGCCATGTTATTTTTATACTCAGGGGTTGATGCTAAGTACCAGGACTTATGACAGCTCATACATGCTGTGCTTTATCCATTGGCTCAGCCTGGTGGTTTAGTACAGTAACCAGCTGATTTTGTCAAATCTCATCATCTGACTTTTGAGCCAGGTGTGCATTTAGCTTTTTGATGAAAGGCACCAGGTTCTCTTGTAGGTCACCCCCAACCCTGTAGTTAAAAGCTGGACTTCAGTCCAACCTCGTGGGTTTCTTCTTATACTTGCAGACTCCTGTTTATTCTTGATTTTCCCTCCACCTATTTCTCATTCATCTTTCCTTCTCAACTTCCTGCCCTGTTTTAGGCCACAGAACCAGAAACACCCACAATGGCATCAAAGAAACTGTTTGGTCAGCTTCCAAAGTTTTGTAGGGTCAAACTCCCACAGGAAATCACTTATTATATATCAGCCCTATGGTTTTGCTTCCCTGAATGAATCTTTTTTTGAATGTTACAGTTTTCTTTATTTTTTTAATTTAAATTCAATTAGCCAACATATAGTACATCATTAGTTTCAGATGTAGTGTTCAATAATTTATCAGTTGTGTATAACACTCAGTGCTCATCACATCACATGCCCTCTTTAATGCCCATCACCCAATTACCCCATCCCCTCACCCATCTCCCCTCCAGCAACCATCAGTTTGTTTCCTTCAGTTAAGAGTCTCTCATGGTTTTTATCCCTCTCTAATGACTTCCCATTCCGTTTCCTCCCTTCCCCGATGATGCTCTGCACTGTTTCTTATATTGCATATATGAGTGAAACCATATGATAATTGTCTTTCTCAGACTTATTTTGCTCAGCGTAACACCCAGTTCCATCAACATCGATGTAAATGGTAAGTATTCATCCTTTATGATGGTTGAGTAATATTCCATTGTGTGTGTATGTGTGTGTGTGTGTGTATATATATGTACACATGTGTATATATATATATATATATATATATATATATATATCTCACATCTCCTTTATCCATTCATCTGGATTGAATCTGGACAATTACATTCACCTCTCTTATGACCCAACAATCCCACTCCCAGATATTTTCTCAAGAAAAAAAAAATGTATATATATATACATATATATGTATATGTCTATATCTCCCAAAATAGCCTTGTAAAGATGTTTCAACATCTTTATACATAAAAACCAAAAAACTGTAAATAAACTAAATGTTCACCAATATGAAAATAAGCAAATAAAGTACTTACACATGCAACAACACGGATAGATCTCGAACCCTTCCCAAATACAGGCAAAAACTAGCTTATCTCAGCAGAAGTCAAAATATCTCCATCCCTAGGTGGCACTGGAAGTGAACACAAGAGAACTTTCTGGGTTATGGAAATGTTTTATATCTTCATTTGAGTGTCAGTTTTACAGGGATTCATTTGTCAAAACTCACAGAATATATATTGATCAGTTCATTTTACTGAATGTGTATTTTATCTCAGTAAAAAGTATTAATGAAAATAACAGAGTATCATATATTTTATAATATAGGCATATAAAATTGCTAAGAAAATATGATCAAAGGAGAAATTAATTCTGCTTGAGGAGATTAGAAGAAGGTTGGCACCTGTGCTCCTACTTTAAGAATAAACAGGCAGGGGGCACCTGGGTGTCTTAGTGGGTTGAGCCTCTGCCTTCGGCTCAAGTCATGATCTCAGGGTCCTGGGGCTGAGCCCCACATTGGGATCTCTGCTTGGTGAGGAGCCTGCTTCTCCTTTTCTTTCTGCCTGCCTCTCTATCTACTTGTGATTTCTCTCTCTCTCTCTCTCTCTGTCAAATAAATAAATAAAATCTTAAGAAAAATAATAAATTGGCAATGTTCTAGCAAGCAAAGTTGAGAAGGAAATGAGGGGGATCGGCATGAGGAAAGGCTGAGTGGTATGCAAGTACATGGGAGAGAAGGACTGGAGAAAGTGTAGCTAGAAAGTTAGGGAGAAGCAAGTTATAAAGGGAAGTTTACATTATGCTAATAGATTAGAAATGGCTTTTAAGTGAAACAATATATGAAGAAAATTAATCATTATTTTAGAAAGGTAAGCCTATCAGTATCCAGTGTACTTGGTTATTATATAGAAGAAGCAGTGAGACCAATTAGGAGATGAATATAATAATTCAGCAACAGTTAATAATATTCTGGATGGTGTCAATGATTGTTAAAAGAAAAAAGGATATCTGTCAGAGATATTTCAGATATTCAACAATTATGACTATCCTCATGACTTGAAGATAAAGAGTCAAACAACTTCAATGATAATGGGTTGGACAACAAGCTTCTGGCATTAGCCAGATGGAGGTAGAAAAGGAGGTAGATTTTTAGGGATGGAAACTAGTTCAGCATTAGATGTGATAATTCCAAGGGGCCTATAAAGGAGTTCTAAGTGGAGTTATTCAATGGGTAATTAAAAATGCTCCTTGTATATAATGCAGAGTAGAGCTATAGATTCATTTGGATACGTTTTCCCATGCTAATCTTTAACAAAAGGAGGAAGTAAATAACATGACCCACAATTGAAACTGGCACCTGCTTTGGCACAACGTATGGAGATTTGGGGTTCTGGGCAGAGAAATATTGAAATAGGTGGCTATCAGGTGCTGAACATGATAGGATCAGAATATCCATACAGCAGAGAAGAGAAAAAAAAATAAGCCTGCACGAAATGAAAGAATTAGAAATGAAAGTCATTAGAAATTTTAGTTCCAGTAAGGAGAAGATCTTTAATGGGGATAAATGTTTGTCTGAATAAAAGAATACGTGTTAAGTGATAAAGTAAGATAACTCACAAATATTGAGTTGATGTTACAGTTTATGACTAATAAAGAACTTGTGATACAAACAAAAAGGCAATAAACACACAGACTGGTAAATCCTATAGTAGGACTAATTTGTGGATATTATGTGAGCATGCAGGAAGCCCACCTAACTTACTCTCTTATGAGTCATTTTTCTCATCATCATGCTTAGCTAAGTCCAAATAGTAAGTGTCTAACATATAAATCAGAATGTAATATCAGTTTATTAAGTTCCACCCCACAGAATACATCAATTCTATAAAATAAAGTAAGGCTAGTTCTAAATTTTCACAATCCAGGATTTTGTGTATAACTCAAAAATTTTGGTTACAAAACTCCTATATATTAAGGTAATTAAAAAATATTTCATCCTTAATATATAGCTAACATGTCCTTTGATTTTTGGTCCCTTCTTGTTAACAAATTAATGACAAGGGCATATGAGCATACAACTTACTGATTTAGACTATAAATATATCTCATGAGCATTAAAATGCACCTTCTCTAAAAGTTAACTTTGTATTATAAAACAAAAATATTCTAAACTATTGCCTGATTCAGTGATTGATTTTAGTTCTCAGATAATTTTTTTAAAGAGAAGTCCTTTATCTCTGTTTTCTCCTCACTCTAAAGCTTAACTGAATACTGAAGATTTACTAATCACATCAAGAGTACACAAATCAACTAAGATGCTATGGGCTCACCACCTATGTTTGAGATTTAACTGAAGCTCTAATGAGCAGAGACGGATTTATTCTCGTGCAATCATTGACCAGTTTTTGGTGGCAATTTCACTAGAACAGTTAAGTAATTTTTAAAAAATTATCAAATACCATTTTTAATATTGACTTCAACCATTTGTCCATCATTTATGATACTGTAACATGTAATAAGAAACCATATTTCATTTTTGTCCCGTCTCAAGTGCAGGTCTCCTAAAACCCTTGGAATTTACTAAATGATTATAGTGAAAAAGTTGTCTTGATCTTCATATTAAACCCCTTTCTTTTTTTTCTTTTATAAAGATTTTATCTATTTATTTGACAGAGAGAGAGAGAGAGAGAAAGCACAAGCAGGGGGAGTGGGAAGAAGGAGAAGCAGATCTCTCCATTGAGAAGAGAGCCCAATGAGGGGCTTGATCCCTGGACCATGGGATCATGACCTGAGCCAAAGGCAGATATTTAACCAATTGAGCCACCCAGATTCCCTAATAAACCCCTTTCAACTTGAGTTTATGTTAATGAAGTAGCTCTTAAAGTTAGAAAAGCACCTGAGGACAGAGGCTGGTTGCCAGGGCAATTAACCATGTGATTGGAGGGTTGGAACTTTCAATTTGACCCCACTGAACTCCAGGGTGGGGTAAGAGGCTGGAGATTGCATCCACCAACATGACCAACGATTTAATCAATCCTGCCTATGCAATGAAGTTTCCATAAAAACCTAAAACGGCTGGATTCAGAGAGATTACAGGTTGGTGAACATATGGAGGTGCTGGAAAGTGGAATACCTAGAGACAGTATGAAAGCTCCACATGCTTTCCCCATACCTTGCCCTATGCATCTCTTCCATCAAGTTGTTCCTGAGTTATATATATTATAATAAACTGATAATATAGTAAATAAAATTTCTCCCTGAATTCTGTGAACCACTATAACAAGTTAATTGAAGCCAAGGAGGGGGTTGTTGGAATCTCCAATCTATAGCCATCCAACTAGAAGCATGAGTCATAACCTAGACTTGCAACTGACTTCTGAAATTTGGTGGGGCGGTAGTTGTATAGGATTGTGCTCTTAATCTGTGGGATCTGACAGTATCTTCAGGTAGATAGTGTCAGAACTGAGTTGAATTGTGTGTCAGACAATTAATTACTTGGTGGTTTGGAAAACAACACATATTGTAATTAAGAGCAGAATTATAGCATTATATATTCACATACAGATTTTTATACCCCTGGACCTACCACCTAGTTTTGTCAAGATGTTTTTTATGACAATATTTATTTACATATAAGACTATAACATTCACCAGAGGAATCTGTTTACTTTACTTGGGAATAATTCTTGGTACTTGGTAGAATGCCTGGCACATACTAAACATTCAGTAACTGTTGATTGAATGATTTAAGAAAAAAAAATGGAAATATATCATTACTAACAATAATCATTGAAAAAATCTCATCCTCATACACTGAACTGTTTCACAAGTGGCTGGTCTACCAGCACAAGCAAAATATAGGACAAATTATTAGGACAAATTATGTAAATTATGTAAGAAGCTGAACATGAATGACTACTCTTCTTGGATAAAGTGTTTAAAATAATAATCCATAAGAGACTCTTAATCTTGGGAAACAAATTTCGGGTTGTTGTTGGGGGAGAGGGGGCTGGGGTGGATGGGTTATGGACATTAGGGAGGGTATGTGTTGTGGAGAGGGAGTGTTATGTAAGACTGATGAGTCAGAGACCTGTACCCCTGAAACAAATAATACATAATGTGTTAATTAATTGAATTTGAATAAAAATAAATGTAAAAAATGAAAGATTGGAAAAATAAAATAGATGACCCCAAGAACTGGGTTAACAGGTGCCACAGTTCTTGGTGTTTTATTTTGGGAAGTTTTCCAGGCTTGTTGCCTCCTACAGGCTTCAAACCTACCCGGTGGCTCTTCTCAGTGTCATCTCTCCTTGGAAATGTGTCTCATTTCAATTTATAGCCCAATGATTTTTCAAGCTTTCTTTTACATAAATTTACACCCAAATTCATAAGGGTGACCTATATGTTATCCAGTACCCCTTTAGAATAATACTTCCAAACCTGGGTGCTATAATAGAGGACATGTCATATATTTGAGATTCTGCATGTAGGTGGTCCATGGTAATTCTCAAATAATGATTTTTAGGGAAGGGCGGCCAGATGGCAACTGGAAAGACATGTATATGACAAAGACGGTAAGCAAAAAAATGAGTAGTTAAGAGAGAAAACCAATTTAATATACACTATAAATAGCAAGGACAATGGAAGGTGCCATGAAAAGAACAGTCATAATCGCCATAGATTTGTCAAGGCCTTAGAGGCCAAACCATCTTATCTACTCTGTCATTTGAGTAAAACAAATTAGCTCTATCTCTGTAACTCTTAAAAGTCTGACTAAAGTTTTATTAATTTTACTAAATTTCTGACCAAAATGGCAGGATATTTCCAGACTCTTAAGGACATAACCTTAAAGAACAAAAGACTAAAAATAACATAGAAAGTCCAAAAAATCATAAAACAACCATAACCCAATAATACAATAATAATGAGCCAGCATCCTTAGCTAAAGAATATGCTGAGACCATCTAAAACCTCTGAGGTGAGAAATGCAAGTATGATTAAAGCTCACATATAGAGAATATCAATAAAGAAAAATACTGTGAACAAATTCCCTGGAAATAGCTCAAGGAAGGAGTAGGAAGGAGAAAAAAAAGAATTCAAATAGAATTAGTAAAATTAGTAGTGTTTTACTACTAATGCAAAGAGTAAAAAGGAAAGACATCAGGAAACTTGGAGGGATGGATATGTTTAATATCTTGATTACAGTGATAATCTGAGAAGTCACCAGGTTATACACTTTAAATATAAACAATTTTTGGTTTGTAACTATAATTGTAATTATACCTTAATAAAACTGTTAAAATTAATACATTTGTATCTTCTTCTATCTCAGAGGCTTTTGCTTGTGAAACATTTGCTTGTGAAACAGACAGCATAAATTCCCTGTCTCCTCTGCAAAGCAAGCCAATACTTTAAAAATGATGTAATTCTAATGAGATAAAAATCTATGCCTTTTGGAATGAGAGCTCTCATGTTGGCTGTAGCATTGAGAGCCTGAAAAGTTACAGAGTTGCAGGAAAATATCCTTTCCATAAACAACCTTCAAAAGTTATGCAAAAAAAAAAAAAAAAAAAGAAATGTGGTTCACGAAGTTACCTAAGAAAAATGTATTTAAAGGTAATATCACAAGCAACATTTCAGATTACAATTATGGAGTTTTAATTAGTCTGCAAGACTCCAAAATTCCCTGCAGGTAAAATGCAATAGCAACAGATGGCACATAATTTGGAAATCACAGTAGCAAGCCGAGCATCTTAAAATGCAGATATATACCTAGAAAACATTTCAACAAAGGCATATATGAAAACATTCTGAGCCAATGCACATATTTAAGAAACGTTATTTTTCACCAATAAAGTAACTTTAATGTGGATTTCTCCAAGATAAGCCTCCATCAATATTCTTTCTGATTCTTCAGAAAAAAAAAAGTATCTTTGTAGATTTGGTATCTTTCATGATGGTATTTCTTGATGTGGAAATTTTCTTTTTCTTGGTTTATCAATTAATCAGAAACATTAAAATTCCTAAGCTAGACCTACTTGCAAATTACTTGCAAATTGATCACTGACCCACTGAGTAATTAAATTGCCTGACTTTTTTAAGATGACATCTCAGATAATTATATTGAAG
Organism: Mustela putorius furo; assembly: GCF_011764305.1. Taxonomy (NCBI): domain Eukaryota; kingdom Metazoa; phylum Chordata; class Mammalia; order Carnivora; family Mustelidae; genus Mustela; species Mustela putorius. The sequence goes on along the minus strand of NW_025421998.1, from coordinate 70,962,080 downwards.
CCCATTGATTTGGTTGATTCATTCATTCACTCACATTTTCCTACAACACTGTTGAGTATTCAACAGATATCAAATACTAGAACAGACAATGTGGATTTAAAGACAAATAAGACCCAGAAAGTTCCTTTGGCAAAGGAATCTGCTATCTATTGTGAAGTTAGAAACTAAATAGAAAATATTATGTGATAAGCACTGTGACAGAATTCCTGCACATAGTATTGGGTAAACACAGCTATATACACCTATCCATGGACTGGGGTGAACTCAGCAAGGCTTTTCCAATAAGTAATTGTTAGAATTAATGAGGCAAGGAAGGAGTGTTGGGGATACAGAACATGCAAAGCCAGGAATTGAATGAGCACTATTTCTCTCTTTACAATGAAATTTGACTGACCTTATATAAGTTTTTCTATATTGCTTACAGATAAGCCAGTGAATAAGTTGGGCTAAACTGAAAGTAGTTGAGACATCCATTCAGACCACTTCATCAAAACAAATAAACATTAATTTATCATGTGTTTCTAACCTTAATGGAATAAGTGCCAAAATCAAGGTAATATTATAATCTAATGTGCCCATATCTAGGTTCATCCTTCCACCCTGACCAATGCCTTCTTCCTTGGCATGACTGTCTACCTGGTCCCCATATTTCAAAAAGAGAAGTGATCTGTGAAAGAAAAGTTTCTGCAACCAGAGTAATTGTTCTACAATGTAGAATAAAGTTTCAAATTTAATTCACACTACAATCTGTATATTCAGGGAAAAAAACAAATTCCTTTATCTTTTTTATAGATGATCTATACTTCCATACAAGTCCATTCATCACACACACACACACACACACACACACACACACTTATGTATACATATATATATGATGAATGGACCTGTAGACATATACATATACATATGTATATGTGTGTGTATATATATATAAATATATCCATGTCCAGATAGATATAGATATATGATATAAAATATAAGATATATATATATATGCATATATATATATCTTTAATGCCCAATAAACATTTATCCTAACTTAAATAGTAATTAAGCTAAAATAATATTAGACTTCCTAAGATTAGCTCAGTTCCTCAGGTGGTTTTCTCTCCTTACCTCTCCTAAGTTGGTATCTGAGTATGAACAGAGGAATGCATGGTTCATGAGATCACTAAAGAGTGAATTATTTGGGTTCTTTTTGCATGGTATTCTCTGGCATTCTGTGTGATGTTCAAATATGATCTCTGAGCTCAAGATCTGTTTTTCTATGTACTTACTTGACATTCTATATGACTATCTAATATGTATCACAAACTAAAATGTCCAAAACAGAAAATAGGTTTTATTCCTTTATGAATCCTCCTTATTCATATAAATGGTCTCATCATCACCCAGTTTCTCAAGCCAAAATCTCAGGAGTCATTCCCTTTCCCTCCCACATCTTATCATCAGAAGAGCCTATCAGCTCATCTAAAAATGTACATGGATTTATCCTTTCCCTTCCATCATCCTTGCCATTATTCGGGTCCAAGCCTCATCATCTCTTGATGAGATTCGTATCATTTCAACTTTGTTCTTTTCTTGGTAGCCAGGCTGATCTTGGAAAATGTCACTCAGACTCTCAATCTCCTTCAAACCCATTGGTTGTTCCCATTGCATGTAAAATAAAATCTTGTCTAATAACATCAAAACTGAGGTTACTTTGTACTATAGGCCATGCACAATCCAGCTCCTGCTACTTCTTCAATGTCATCACTCTCTCTCCCAACCATAATGGTCTCTTTTCTCCTCCTAGAGTAAGACAAACTCTTAATGTGCCCTAGAGCCTTTGTAATTCACTGCTCTGTGTGTGCCTAGGTTCTTAGCAAGCAAAAATGTCACATCACCAGAGACACTTCTGATCACACTGCCAAGAGTGGCAAGAACTCAGTTCTCTCCTTTGTATCACTTCACCTTCTTTGTATTGCACTATTTTTCACAAATTATAATTATATCATGAAGTAATTAATGTGTTTATTTTACTAGTTTATTGTCTCTCTTCTCTTTTGTTGTACGCTCCATAAGGCAAGGACCTTAAACTACCATCATATCTCTGTCACTTAATTTAGTGAGCAGAATGGATGAATGATTCACTAGATGTAGTAGTTTGATGCACATTTAGTTATGCTTAAAATTTTGTCAAATTGGGGTGCCTGGATGGCTCAGTGGGTTAAAGCCTCTGCCTTCAGCTTGGGTCATGTTCCCAGGGTCCTGGGATAAAGCCCCATATCAGGGTCTCTGCTCAGCAGGGAGCCTGCTTCCCCCCTCTCTCTCTGCCTGCCTCTCTGCCTACTTGTGATCTCGTCTGTCAAATAAATAAATAAAATCTTTTAAAAAATTTTATCAAATTGTATAATGTATTTCACAGTTGGCATAATATGACATTAGTCATCTTAAACTACACTTGCTACTACTAATACTTCTACTTTTGTTATCACTACTACTACTGTTGCCTTTTAAACATTCCATAATAAAAGAACTGATCTCTTCTAACGTATTTAGAAACAAGAGCCAAATGCTTCAACTGGGGAGAACTGGTAAAAATCACTGGAGTGTTGTCCATATTTGCTACTATTACTTTAGGACTCTTCCAGGAGCATTTTAGAAGCTAGCGATGATGATTGCCTTGAAGATTCAGTCATTCAGAAAGTTGAGGATAACCTACATTCACTTGGAAGAAATATATAGCTTCTGTATATAACTTGGTAACTTCTTTGGAGTGTGTACTTTGTCTGTAACCATGCAGATCTAAGTTTTATGCCCAAGGATCTGATAAAACAGGTAATCCAGATTCCTATGCATTTCTATGGTTCCAGGCCATGAAGCATGATATTGCATGAGACCAGTATCACCCAGAATTATCACTTGTCCTGAGGTCTGGAAAGACCTAATGGAATTTAATTTTTTTTGCTGGAAGCATTATTGCTTAATCATATGGCATTCATTTGTAGAATGAATTGTAAACCTAGAAATAGCTGTTTTGACATTAACATTTCCCTCGTGTTTTATATCATTGTGAATATTGTGAATATCTACCGAAATTACTCAAAATTATACCCACGGTGGATGAAACCTTACATGGGACTTTTCAAATATGTGGCCTTTCATCAAATTGATGCACAGAAAGAAAATTCAAGAGAGTCTTTCTCCCAGGAAGATTTCCTAGAAAATAATTTTAAATTAACCAATGGAACACTTGTATTCTTTCTTACTAAAAGTCTTCAGAATTAATCTTCACACTTTTAACCTTTACAACTTCTGCTGAAACTTTGTTCAAGCCTGGTAAATATGTTAAATATCTCAAACTATGGAATACTAGCTTGGAAACCTATATCCATCCACCTTCGCACCTATATTTGCTATGTGATATGTGTCTTTGGTCAAGTTTTTAAAAACTTGTTAATAAGGCTCTGTTTTTCCCACTGTAAAGTAAGAATACTAGTAATTTCTATGGTATAGGATTCTCCAGGATTAAATGAGATAAAGCAGTAAAATCCTTAACCAAGGCCTTGGTACTGTTGCCCAATGTATGGTAATTACTACCACTAGCTACATTGATGACTTTGTGTATAACACATTTGTTTGGCTGTAAATTAATCGTATACTTATATAGAAAGTTTGTTGTATTTTATTTTTTAAAAAAATCATTTAAATTCAATTTAATTAACATATGCTGTATTATGAGTTTCAGGGGGAGAATTTAGTGATTCATATTTGAGTATAACACCCAGTGCTTATTATATGAAGTGCCCTCCTTAAGCCCATCACCCAATCACCCCTTTCCCCTACCCACCTCCCATCCAGAAATCCTGTTTGCTTCCTATATTAAGAGTCTCTTACGATTTGCCTCCCTCTCTGTTTTAGTCTTATTTTATTTTTCCTTTCCTTTCCCTATGTTCATGTTTTGTTGCTTAAATGCCATGACTATTATTTTACTCACCTTTTTCTATTTTTCTTAATTATTTTACACTTAACCTCTTAACAAGTAAAATATAACTATATGGAAATTGTATATTTAGAATGTCTCTATTATGCTGGGCCAAATTTTTAAGACAACTTTTAGTCCACTTCACTGTGGAACAGGGACCATTCTTCCTTTTTGCTCATGTTTTGGTCCTATAAAGTACCTCTGCCTATAGTAAGAATGAACTTTTTGTTCCTTCTTCCCACTTAAAGAAGTATTATAGAGACTTTTTTCAACCCTATATGCAATACCTTATTAACTCCCCACCAAGGGAGGATTGGTGATGTAACTGGTTGGAGCCTGAGGTAGTCATTGTGCTTTCCAAATGATAGTGTTACTGTATCTTGAAAGGCAACCACATGGGTGCCTCTCTTTCCCTTCACCTCATTGTCCATCAAGAGGATTTAGACCTTCTTTTGTTACACCATTTATCTTGGTTTTTTATTCCCCTTGTGGGAAGCAGATGTAATAGTGTTTCTCACTGAGGCAAAGAGGCCCATACAGGACCTCTCTGTTGTGATGTCTCTCCCTGTGGATGGGTGGGTACTTCCAACTCCATGTGGCTGATTGGGCAAAGGAGATTTAGAGTCTGACTGAAAGACCCAGGTCCTCTAAATCCAGGAAGTGGTGAGTAGGAAGATTTTTTGGTCTAGCTTATCAGAGAAGCCCAGCTTTCAGAAAGTTCTAGCTTGCCTAGGAATTAAGAAATATATTTGGCTATTGTTTTTTGTGTGGCATAGCTTCAAAGGATACCCACAAAACAGAAAAAGTAAACAAAAGCTTTAAGTCATCTTTAATCTCTAGTGTTAAGCTTCTTTTGGAACAATTCCAAGAATGGTTTCATACATGCCACACAAAGAAAGGACAGTTCATTTGTATTCACAGATTTTCACTAAATATTTAGATTTTTCACTATTAATTTTTCTCCTTCAATTCCACCTAGAAAAGGTTTTCAGAGTGCAAAATTTTGTTTAAAAAAAAAGAATAACAGTGAAATAAACAGTGAAATAAACACTAGTTCTAAATATAACTTTTATGTTCCACAGAAAAAGGCAGCCATAATCTCAAGAACCCAGCCATGTAACCTGACCATTATTTAATGTCACAGGGACTTGTAGGTGCTATTTATATAAATTGGCAGACACTGAAATCGTTTCAAATATATTTCTAAAACCCTACATCATGCTGCACTTGTGTGCTATAACTTCACAATCCCATGAGGAAAAAGAAAATCGATTTTAATTTCAAAATTAAACTTAGAAGAAAACAACAAACTAAGTACAATAACAAAAATGTTTTGAGTTGACATTCCCAGAGCTGTTAGTGACTTGCTACTATAAAACCTTTTTTAAAAAATATTTTATTTATTTATTTGAAAAAGAGAGAGGGATAGCGCATGAGTGGGGATAGGGGGCAGAGGAAGAGGGAGAAGCAGACTTCAACGCTGAGCAGGAAGGCTTATCCTAGGACTGAGATCATGACCTAAGCCAAAGGCAGACCCTTCACTGACTGAGCCACCCAGGTGTCTCCCAAAAGAGTATTTTTAATATGATTTGTTTGAGAACAAATTACCATTTCAGTGAAATCTAATGATGAAGTGTTTAAGAGAAAGGCACAGTCTCTGGAGTGAAACAGAACTGGGTTTGAGTCCTTAGCTGGGTTAACTCAGATTTTTATAGGCCCAAGTTTCCAGCTGAGTAGAAAAGGGGTAAAAAATCCCTTCCCCATAGGGTCATGGTAAGTATCAGTGATAAAGTTGTCAAGCACATAGGACAGTGCCTGGCATCAAAGCAACAGCTGAAAAATGGCAGTAATCCATTAGATTAAGTGCCTGGCTAGTCAATACTAATCAATAAACTCAAAATAAAAGTGGGACAGTACATGAATATTTCTATTTTCATTTTAACACATATTTTATAGCTGGCTACAGGACATTTTAAAAAATATTTCATTTCTATAAAAGAAGATAGTAATAATGTAACTAGGTATTTATTTGGAAATATAGGGATAAATGGAATTAACATCCTAATTTATTTCCCAACCTCTGTGTCTTCTTTTTCTCTCTGACTGAAAGTTCTGCTGGATTAATCATCCTAAAAATAATTACTATCTTGTTACTCTCTTGTTCAAAAATCTTCACAGATTCCCTATTGATTACTGAATAAAGTCTAAACTTCTTGTCATGATTTTTAATACCCTCCACAATTGTAATTGTAATCTATACTTCAGACATTACCCCTTGCTCTTTTCCTTTGTAAATCTACTGCTTCAGCCAAACTGAACTAGATTATAAATTCCTCAAAGTCAGGGATCTTCATTTTTTCATCTTTACAACCGCATCTAACATTGACTATCCTGCAATGCGTATGTGTCCTTCCCAGTCAATAGTAATATGACAGTTTCTAGATTTGTTGATTTTATTCTTACTTCTTCCAAAATTTACACTGTGATTTCTCACCATTTTGAATGCCATTTTGGTCTTCTGAAATGTTAGTGATTCCCAAACAACTCTAGCGCACATCCTTTCAACCACATCATCAAATCGTTAATTATAAAATTAAGATGATCCTAGAGGAAACATCATGATATCACTTCCAGTATAATGTTGATGCCTTCTTCACTTGGGACCTACCTAATACAGACTTTACCCATGTTTCCCCACCTAAAGAAACAGCTATCAAAGATACTAAAATCTTTTGCTTAGTTCAGAGTGACAGAGTAGACAGTCAGATGTTACAATTTTTTCCTTTTTTAAATTATTTTTTAATGATTTCATTCATTTACTTGAGAGAGAGAGAACATGAATGGGGGGTAGGGATAGAGGAAGAATGAGAAGCAGACTCCCTGCTGAGCAGGGATCTGGATGTGGGGCTCTATCCCAGTACCCCAGGATCATGACGTGAGCTGCTGAAGATAGACCCTTAACCAACTGAGTCACCCAGGTGCCCCTTTTTAAAAAGTATTTTTGGATGTTATTTTTTGAATAAATGAATAAGTTGAATGAATAAATGAAGTGAAGAACACAGTCTATTTTTTCTCACTATTCTATAGTATGCCACTATTGCAAAGAAAGAATATAGTCAATATAAATGTTGTTCTAAAGGCCAAAATGTTTTCCAGCCAGCACACTGTGATTCTTCATATGATTACACTTTAATTTTTTATAGATATGTTATAATTTCTGACTAGGAATGGAATGTCTATAATTGTTCTGTTTTTCTTTATAATACTGAGAGCTACCATTTTATTTCTATTGCTCAAGCACTTATATTGTAAGCAACAACTAACAAATATTATTTAGTATCTCATATGCATAGAGCAACTTGTTAGTACTATAACAAATAGTTAAAACAATAATTCACAAGAAATTCATCTATACTTGCTGTCTACACTCCTTATGACCATTCTCTTCTTTGCTTCCTATAAATGGGCCTTAGTTCTAAGTACTCTACTGAAATCACTCTTGTCAAAGTCAATCACTTCTTTTTCACAAAAATATAACACTCATATCCCTCTTCTCATCTTATCAGCATTTGCCACAACATAGTCAAGAGTCTTCTGATTTCCCCTGTGCCTACCACACACCTTTTTCCAAACATTTCCCTAATTTTTCTACAGCACAGTAAATATCACCACCCTATTATTCAAGTCAAAAAGTTAGAAGTCTTCCTTATTTTTTCCTTCCTTCACTTGCTGCATTCAAACTAATAGAACAAGTTGTATTAGTCTTCTTACCAAATATATTCTGAGTCTATTTCCCCTCATCCACTGCAACTACATCAAGGATAGATTCACTTAAAGCATACTCATTCTTTGACTGAACTGCTACAATGACAAAATCCTTCTAATTGGTTACCTCCTCCATGTCTTAACCCTCTCACATGCATTCGAAGGTAATCAAAACTTCTCACTTCCCACATGAAAATCTTCTGGAAATTTTCTACTGGATGTAGAATAGCACCCCAACTCCTTCTCATGGTCTTTGGGAAAGGCATCCATGAGGTCCTGCCAACACTCTCGTACCTCTTCTACTACTAATAAGTTCCCTAAATAAATCAATCTCCCTCACAGTATAGGGCCTTAGATTTGCTCTGCCTCCTCAGAGGATCTTTCCCTGCCATCCAATATTAAAGAGAATTCTTAGTCCTTTCTTGTTATACCATCCATTTCATTGGCTTCATAACATTTGCTACAGCAATGAATGGGTCATCATCTTGGTCATTTACCTACTTCTTCATGTTTTGCATAAATTGTCTAAATTGGAAGTTATCTGGGGGCCAGGAACTGTCTTCTTGTCTAATGGACTACAATGCAAGTTGGAAAACTATTGCTTTTGAATCAACCCAGCCCACTGCCATTTTTGTAAACAAAGTTTTATTGGAACACAGCCACACCCATTCATTTAAGAATTGTCTATAGCTGCTCTCATACTATAAGGATAAGTACAGTAATTTCAACAGAGACTATATGAACCTCAACCAAAAATATTTACTCTGTAGCCATTTACAGAAAATGTTTGCAAACCCCTATACTGTAATTATGGAAAGCCAATAGGGTTGGACCTATTACAAAAAAACAAAACAAAACAAAAACAAAAACAAAACTTACCAGTTATCTAATCAAGGATGTAACAAATTTTGGAGGCTGAATTAGGGTATTTGCAGTAGACCATGATAGAAGTAATGGAATCATTCACAAATAGTGTATGTAGAATTTGACAACAGCCTAAGCATGAGGAATGAAGGAAAAGAATGACGTGACTCCAGGGTTTTAAGTCTGGGTATCTTACAGAATGTTAGTACTACTAATGAAAACCAGGATGTAAGGAGAAGGATGTGCTCTGCAGTGAGGACAATGAATGATATTGGATGTGTTAAAAACACAGTGCCAGTCGCACCTTGTAAGAGAGATAGTAAGCAACAGTTAGAGATCTAAAGCTCGGAAGAGTGATTGAGATGAGAGAACTATATTTCAGACTCATATATACCTGAGCAATAACAATATTTGAAATTCTGCACATAGATAAAGATTCAGGGAGAGAATCTTTTTAAGCAAGAAATTACTGGACAGGACTTTAAGAAATGCATAGATTTAAGGGTGAGAGAAGAAGAAATAAAAGAGAAAAAAAAATCATCTAAGAAGGAAAATTACAGTAGCTTCCAGAAGAAAGGGTTTTTGAGTATTAACTGCTAAAAAAAAGTTTAAAATGTAAAGGAAAAAGGACAAACTGGAATAGAATTGTTGCACATTTATAACACAAAATGGTTCATATACTTCATATACATATATACACACATATATAATTTTTATGTATTAAAAACCACAATTTAAACACCTTATATTTTAAGGATAAAGGCATAACTGTTATACAAGTTGATCAAATGGCAGAGACTTAAAGAATATAGGAATTAATTTCTCCCTCAAACTGCAATCTGAGCACTAGAATATCAGGCTGACATGGCCACTTATTGGGATGGTAGTAAGCACCAAGCTCCTTCTACCTTGTTGTTCTATTATTCTTAATATTCATCTTCCATTTTTAGGTACAATGGCTGCTCCAATTTTTGTCATCATGTCCTTATTTCCAAATGAAAAGAGAGTAAACAGCATCCCTCTCTCTTTCTCTTTATGACCCAGAAATCACACATATCAATACTGCTCCTCTCACACTAGCCAGAAAACAGTCACAGGACCACTCCAGCTGCCAAGAAGCCTAGAACTTGTTTTATCTCAATAACTATGTGTCCAGATAAAACATGTGGGCTTATTCCAAACTAAAGAAAGAAAAATATACTGGTAATAGCTGGCAGTTTCTGTCAGTGGCCCAAATGAAAAGAAAAAAATAAAAGAACACAGACTATGAGAAAGATCACAAAGAATATAAATGGTCATTAACGATAGAGAAATAAAAATTTTAACAAGACACCAGACAATTCTATGATATTAACAATTACAAAAATGCTAATATAATATTTGCAGGTAAACGGGACTAACTGTCCATCCTTATGCCTCAACCCAGTCCAGGCCACTTCATTATCACACTTAGACTAGAAAATGGCCTCCTAACCTGTCTCCTTGCTTCAAATCTTGTCATTCTCAATCAATCCTCCAAACTTAAGTGATCTTTAAGAAAACTCAGATCTTCATCAGCTTACTTTTTCTATAGGGAAAAAAAAATCCAGGATTCTGACATGGTATAGGCATTGCAGATCTCCACCTTTAGCCTACATGCCAGCCATTAGGAAATGCTGACAGTTCTCCTAATGGACCTTAATAGTTCACACTTTTGCTGATTCTGCTCACTCAGCCTGGAATGCTTTCCACTGGTCTCCCTGGCAAATGCCTACTCATCTTTGAACTCAGCTCAAATGTAACTTCTGTAAATTCTGATCTCTTTTTACCACATACAGGATGGATTTCCTCAGCGATGCCTCTACTGCATCCTCACATATTTGTATTACTTTATTATGCCTTTTTGTCTACTCACTTGTTAAATTAAGCCTTTTAAAACACAGGATTGCATCATCTCTTTTATATCCCTTAAATATCTTAGTGCCTACCATATAATAAACTTTCATTAATTGTTATTGGTGAGGCTACCGGCACTCATCTCTTTAATAACAATTTCTTTTAAAATCCTGGATTCAAGTAAAAAGGATCAATGTTACCTGAAGCCTTACAGTAAATTTTATTAGACATGGATGTCCCTATACCTTGACATTTGAACACTGTGCTGGCCTAACTTTCATAGAAAAAAGCAAAACAAAAACACAACACCTTTCCTTCTTTATGCTTTAAGAAGCCTCCCTTATAATATCTTTTGGTCTGTTCTCAAATTAAGAGAGGTTCCAGGTGTTTATATTTCAGAATCTCAGAGGATCTTTTGATATTCAAAATAGACCATGGATCGACTCCTCTATGATCTAGGCTATATATCAATTATAGGAAGTACCTAAGTTAATTTTCCATCTGTTGCTTTTCCCAATTTGTAGTCTCTTTGGGGGAGGGAAGAATATTCCCAAAACTAAGGAGAATTTTTTTAATGGCAATGAAATTAAAACTAGGACAACCATCAGATAATTAGCTCACCAGTCATACTTCTTTTCCTAAAGATTTAATGGTCAGATGCTTTGTATTTAACCTGGGATAAGGAAGATTCAGAATCCCTCAAAACTTTTTTGTCACTCTTGAGTTCTCTCTGATTTTATTCGTATACTCAGTTTCCACATGATTAATATAGGTCTCTATACCATTAGGCTTCTGAAACACCATAACTTGTTAATGTTTCTCAATAGACTAAAGAATGATTAATGGATTTGCATGGCAGAGCGCAGGGTAAGAAGGAGGACATGTCAAGAGCAAATGACTAAGATCTCCAGCAGTTTTTCCAACTCCAAGCAAATTCAATTAGAGGAATTCTATTATACTTTATTATCTCGTTATTCATCTGTTCCCTTTTTTAAAGTAATATATTGTTTCTTCATGAAGGCATTAACTTTCTTTAAATTAAAAAAAGTGTATCTTTATGTATATTTCAGAATTACAGTTTTCTTTATGGTGACTTAAAAGCACTACACAGGATTATAAACTAACAAAAAAAAATTATCCCTTGGAAGAGAAGCATGATGTGAACGTTTATTTTTCTGTTTGTCAATATTTGCTCCAGCCCAAGGCATTTTTAAATGACTGGCCAGAATCCATTTCTGTTCTTTTTTTCTTTTGTTTGCTTTTTCCTTTGAATATTCCCCAATTGAAGTTAAGAGAGAAGCATCTTTCTTCTCTAGATACAAAGCTATATAAGTTAAGTCTGGAGTTCCTGGAGGACAAAATATTTACTTTATGGCATACATTGATTTAAAACTAAAAATAGAGAGGAGGAAGCAAGATGGCAGAGGAGCAGCAGACTGAAATATCATTAGGTCCCAGGAGTTTAGCTAGATAGTTATCAAATCATTCCAAACACCTACAAACTCAAAGGAGGTAGATGAGAAGAAGAGCAGCAATTCTAGGAACAGACTCAATAACTTTCTAGAAGGTAGGACGTGCAGAGAAGTGAATCCAAAGTGATGGGAAGATAGACTGTGGGGGGAGGGGCCAGCTCCTGGCAAGCAGTGGAGCAGCAGAGCACAAAATCAGAACATTTAGAAGTCTGCTCCACTAAGGAACATTGCTCCAGAAGCTAAGCAGGGGTTGGAGCCCTCATGGAGACAGTGTGATATCAGAACCCTCGGGGTCACAGAAAGACTGGAGGTGTCTGGGTGTGACAGAGCTGCCAGATATTGGAGAGAGGAAGCCGGGTACAGAGACAGAGCTAAGGAGTGAGCTCTCAGCTCCAGGTTACCTTAAACCATGATCCAAGTCACAGCTGGGCCAATGCTCTTCGAGCAGGGACTCCCACATGTGGCAGATCTGGAGAGACCCCCCCTTCTTCCTCCTCCAGCAGGAGTGGCATAGGCACGTGCTGCAGGAATCTGCTAGGTTTGGAGACTCCAAATGGGGCCATATGCCAGAGATAGAAACACGTGGTCACAAGCTGGGTGAGCATGGAGTATGGCCAGAGACCAGGGGAATGGGAGAGATTGACTGCTTTCCTCTGAGGGTACAGTGAGGAGTGGGGTCATGAGTTCTTGGCTCCCATGGGCCAGAGATTTGGAGGCTGCCATCCTCCTTCTCATCCTCCAAAGCTGTACTGAAAGTGTTCAGGAAACAAAAGCTACCAAGAGTGAACTCAAGATTACTTAGCCTGGCCCCTGTCAAGGGCAGTGCAATTCTGCCTCGGGCAAAGACATCTGAGAATCACTGCAATAGGCCACTCTTCCAGATCAGCAAGAACATCCAGCCAAGACCATGTTCACCAATCAATGAGAACTGTGGAACTCCAGAGCAGGGGAAAGCAATGCATAGAATTCATGGCTTTCTTCCCATGATCCCTTAGTCTTGTAAAGTTAAATTTTTTTAATTTTATTTTTTTCTTATTCTATTTTTTCCTCTTTTTAATATTTTTAAACTATTTTATCTTAATAATACCTTTAAAAAATCTTTTAAAATTTTCATTGTTATAGTAATAGCCCTTCATTGTATGTTTATATTGTATATAAACATATGTATATGTATATATTGTATGTATATATATATATATATATATATATGTATATATATATATATATATGTTTTTTCTTTAAAATTTTGGGATACAATTTCTTCTAATAGATCAAAATATACCCTAAATCTAGCACATGGCTTTGTTCTAGTCTCTGGCCTGATCACATTCTCTCCTCTTTTATTTTTCTTTTTCCAAACAAATTATCTTTTCAATTCCTTTTTCAAAATCTTTAATTTTCATCTTTGCAGTCATAGTCCATCCTTTCATTGTGTTTACCCTTTGTGTGTGTGTGTGTGTGTTTTCTTTCTTTAAAAATTTGGGAGGTAGTTTCTTCTAAGAGAACAGAATACATCCAAAATCAAGTGGGTGGCTCTGTTCTACTCACCAGTCTAATATATATATCTTTTTTAATTTTTTTATTTTTGTTTTTCCCCCTTTTTTCTCCCCCCGGCTTCGGGTCTCTTCTGATTTGGTTAGCATATATTTTTCTGGGGACTTGGTCACCCTTTCAGTATTTTCTTCTCTCATTTATATATTCTTATCTGGATAAAATGACAAGGTGGGAAAAACACACACACACACAAAAAGAACAAGAGGCAGTACTGATGGTGAGGGACCTAATCAATATGGACATTAGTAATATGTCAGCAATAGAGCTCAGAATGATGATTTTCAAGGTGCTAGCTGGACTTGAAAAAGGCATGGAAGAAAATCGCTTTCTGGAGAAATAAAATCACTTTCTGGAGAAATAAAACGCTAAAATCTAACCGAGTTGAAATAAAAAAAGCTACGAATGAGGTACAATAAAAATGGAGGTTCTTACTGCTAGGATAAATGAAGCACAGGAGACAATTAGTAATATAGAAGACTAAATGGCAGAGAATAAAGAAGCTGAGCAAATGAGAGACAAATACTGGACCACGAGGGGAGAATTCGGGAGATAACTGATACCATAAGATGAAAAAATATGAGAATAATTGGGAATTCAGAGGAAGAATAAGTAGAGAGGGGGCAGAAGGTATATTGGAGCAAATTATAGTAGAGAATTTCCTTAATATGGCAAAGGGAACAAGCATCAAAATCCAGGAGACACAGAGAAGCCTCCTCAAAATCAATAAAAATAGGTCACACCCCATCATCTAATAGTAAAACTTACAACTCTCAGTGACAAACAAAATTTTGAAAGCAGCTCAGGACAAGAAGTCTGTAACATACAATGGTAGAAATATTAGATTGGCAGCAGACTTATCCACAGAGATCTGGCAGGCCAGAAAGAACTAACATGATATATTCAGGGGACTAAACAAGAAAAATATGCAGCCAAGAATACCATATCAAGCTAGCTTGCCATTGAAAATAGAAGGAGAGATCAAAAGCTTCCAGCACAAACAAATATTAAAAGAATTTGCAAATTCCAAACCAGCCATACAGGAAATATTGAAAGGGGTCTTCTAAGCAAAGAGAGATTCTAAAAGTAATAGAACAGAAAGAAACAGAGACAATATACAGTAACTGCCACCTTACAGGCAATACAATGGCATTAAATTCATATCTTTCAACAGTTACCCTGAATGTAAATGTGCTAAATGCCCCAATCAAAAGACACAGGGTATCAAAATGGATTAAAACAAAACAAAACAAAAACAAGACCCATCAATATGCTGTCTACAAGAAAATCATTTTAGACCCAAAGACACCTCCAGATCTAAAGTGAGGGGGTGGAAAACAATTTACCATGCTAATGCACATCAAAACAAAGCTGGAGTAGCAATCCTTATATCAGATAAATTAGATTTTAAGCCAAAGACTATAATAAGAGATGAGGAAGGACACTATATCATACTTAAAGGGTCTATCCAACAAGAAGAGCTATGTCCTAACATGGCAGCAGCCAATTATATAAACCAATTAGTAACAAAATCAAAGAAACACATTAACAATAGTACAATAACAGTGGAGGATTTTAATACCCCTTCACTAAATTATGGTAAAATGGACAGATCATCCAAGCAAAAGATCAACAAGGAAATAAAGGCTTTAAATAACATGGAGGACATTGAGAGAGGGAGAGAAGTGAGATGGGGGAAATCAGAGGGGGAGACAAACCATGAGAGAGAGAGAGAGAGAGAGAGAATGGACCCAAATAAATAAAATCTTGTATGAAAGAGGAGAGATCATGACCAACACTAAAGAAATACAAACAATTATAAGAACATATGATGAGCAACTATATGCTGGCAAATTTGACAATCTGGAAGAAATGGATACATTCCTAGAGACATATAAACTACCAAAACTGAACCAGGAAGAAGCAGAAAATCTGAATAGACCCATAACCTGTAAGGAGATTGAAGCAGTCATCAAAAATCTCCCAACAAAATACCCTAAATCTAGCACACCAACAAACAAACAAACAACAAACAAATCTCCCAATAAACAAAAGCCCAAGGCCAGACAGCTTCCCAGGGGAATTCTACCAAACATTTAAAGAAGAATTAATTCCTATTCTCCTGAAACTGTTCCAAAATATAGAAATGGAAGGAAAACTTCCAAACTCATTTTATGAGGCCAAACCAGACAAAGATCACACCAAAAAGGAGAATTATAGACCAATATCCTTGATGAACATGAATGCGAAAATTCTCACCAAAATTCTAGCCAGTGGGATCCAAGAGCGCATGAAAAGGTTTATTCACCACGACCAAGTGGGATTACTCCTGGGCTGCAAGGTTGGTTCAACTTCCGCAAATCAATCAATGTGATACAATACACTAATAAAAGAAAGAACAAGAACTATATGATACTTTCGACAGATGCTGAAAAAGCATTTGACAAAGTACAGCATCCTTTCTTGATCAAAACTCTTCCAAGTGTAGGGATAGAGGGTACATACCTTAATATCATCAAAGCCACGTATGAAAAACCCATAGTGAATATCATTCTCAATGGGGAAAAACTGAGAGCTTTTCCCCTAAGGTTAGGAACACAGCAGGGATGTCCACTATCACCACTGCTATTCAACATAGTACTAGAAGACATACCCTCAGCAATCAGACAACAAAAAGAAATTAAAGGCATCCAAATCAGCAAAGAAGAAATCGAAGTCTCACTCTTTGAAGACAATATGATACTTTATGTGGAAAACCCAAAAGACTCCACTCCAAAACTGCTAGAACTCATACAGGAATTCAGTAAAGTGTCAGGATATAAAATCAATGCTCAGAAATCAGTTGCATTTCTATACACCAACAATAAGACAGAAGAAAGAGAAATTAAGGAGTCAATCCCATTTACAACTGCACCCCAAACCATAAGATACATAGGAGTAAACCTAACCAAAGAGGCAAAGAACCTGTACTCAGAAAACTATAAAGTACTCATGAAGGAAATCAAGGAAGACATAAATAGAAAAATGTTCCATGCTCATGGATTGGAAGAACAAATATTGTGAAAATGCCAGTGCTACCTAAAGCAATCTACACATTTAATGCAATGCCTATCAAAACACCATCATTTTTTTTTTCAAAGAAATGGAACAAATAGCCCTCAAATTTATGTGGAATCAGAGAAGACCCCGAATAGCCAGAAGAATGATGAAGAAGAAAGCCAAAGTTGGTGACATCACAATTCCAGACTTCAAGCTCTATTACAAAGATGTCATCAATCAAGACAGTATTGTACTGGCACAAACACAGACACATAGATCAATGGGACAGAATAGAGAGCCCAGAAATAGACCCTCAACTCTATAGTCAAAAGATCTTCGACAAAGTAGGAAAGAATATCCAATGGAAAAAAAAAAAGTCTCTTCAACAAATGGTGTTGGGAAAACTGGACAGCCACATGCAGAAGAATGAAACTAGACCATTTCCTTATGCCACACACAAAAACAGACTAACAATGGATGAAAGACCTCAATGTGAGACAGGAATCCATGAAAATCCTTGAGGAGAACTTAGGCAGCAATCCCTTCAACCTCAGCCACAGCAACTTCTTCCTAGAAACATCACCAAAGACAAGGGAAGCAAGGGCAAAAATGAACTACTGGGCCTTCATCAAGATCAAAAGCTTTTGCACAGCAAAGGAAACAGGCAACAAAACCAAAAGACAACTGACAGAATGGGAGAAGATATTTGCAAATGACATATCAGATAAAGGGCTAGTTAACAAAATCTATGACGAACATATCAAACTCAATACTCAAAGAACAAATAATCCAATCAAGAAATGGGCAGAAGACAGGAACAGACGTTCCTGCAAAGAAGACAACCAGATGGCCAACACATGAAAAGTGTTCAACATCACTTGGCATCAGGGAAATACAAATCAAAAGCACAATGAGATACCACCTCACACCAGTCAGAATGGCTAAAATTAACAAATCAGGGATTGACAGATGGTGGCGAGGATACAGAGAAAGGCTAACCCTCCTACACTGTTGGTGGGAATGCAAGCTGGTGCAGCCACTCTGGAAAACAGCATCGAAATTTCCTCAAAAATTTGAAAATAGAGTTACCCTACAACCCAGCAATCACACTACTGGGTATTTACCCTAATGATACAAATGTAGTGATCCGAAGGGGCACGTGCACCCAAATGCTTATAGCAGCAATGTCCACAATAGACAAACTATGGAAAGAATCTGGATGTCCATCATTAGATGAATGGATAAAGAAGTAGTGGTATATATATATACATATGTATATATATATATATCAGAATACAATGCAGCCATCAAAAGAAATGAAATCTTGGGACACCTGGGTGGCTCAGTTGGTTGGACGACTGCCTTCGGCTCAGGTCATGATCACGGAGTCCCAGAATCGAGTCCCACATCGGGCTCCCAGCTCCATGGGGAATCTGCTTCTCCCTCTGACATTCTCCTCGCTCATGCTCTCTCTCACTGTCTCTCTCTCAAATAAATAAATAAAATCTTTACATAAAAAAAAGAAATGAAATCTTGGTATTTGCAATGACATGGATAGAATTAGAGGGTATTATGCTGAGTGAAACAAGTCA
This sequence comes from Mustela putorius furo, assembly GCF_011764305.1. Classification (NCBI taxonomy): domain Eukaryota; kingdom Metazoa; phylum Chordata; class Mammalia; order Carnivora; family Mustelidae; genus Mustela; species Mustela putorius. Next base: position 70,943,952 of record NW_025421998.1, on the reverse strand, counting down.
ATCTGAGAAAGACAATTATCATATGATCTCTCTGACATGTGGAATTTGAGAGGCAGGTCAGGACATTATGGGGATTAGGGCAGGAAAAAATGAAATAAGATGGGTTCGAGTGGGAGACAAACCATAAGAGACTCTTAATCTAACAAGTGGGGTTGAGGGGTTTGGGAGAGGCTGGCTGTGTTATGGGCATTGGGGAGGATATATGATGAGTGCTGTGAAATGTGTAAGCCTGAGGATTCACAGACCTGTATCCCTGGGGCAAATCATACATTATATGGTAATAAAAATAATCTTAAACCCCTCGCCCCCGCACACACACATACAAACTAAAAACAAAGGGTGCTTGGGTAGCTGGGTCAGTTGAGCCACTGACTCTTGATTGAGATGGAATTCCAAATGAGACCCCATACTCAGAGCAGTCTGCTTATCCCTCCTCCTCCCCCTCTGCCACCCATTTCCTGTCTCTCTCTCCCTCTACCTAAAATAAATAAATAAATAAATATTAAAAAAAAAAACTAAAACAAAAGAGGAAAAGAACTAGGGGTAGGGAGTGATGGAGAGGAATGGAGAAGGAGGATGAGAGCACAAATCCTGAAATACACAAATTCCTGGTTCCCAACCTTTGCTATGGCTACCTCATTCTTGCCTTCTTATAATTTTATCATATGAACCAGTCTTTCCCCATTTCACCAAATCTACTTTGAGTTTGGTTTCTATTCCTTGTTTGAGAGAGTTTAGAGAGTACTGACTAATAAGTACTAATCAGTCTTTGATCATAATAATAAAAATTGAAATTTGGTTTCCCTCTCAGGATACATGGATGCAGAAGTATTAATTCAAAAATTAATGAAGACTGCCCTTTATTTTACTAATTCAAAATATGTCAGCCACTTCTCTGCCTATTGCTTTGAGAATAAAATTGGGGGGAAAGTGAATGACTACCTCTCTTCCACATTCTTAAAGGAGATAAAAGTGTTAACATTCCCCATGTACTCATTTAAAGTGTAAAGCTTATGAAATGTCTAGCCCCTGCTATTTTGCTTTCTGGTGGGAACTGGCACACAGCTGTATACGCAGAAGCTGTGAGGAGGACATTCATGTCTTTGCCTAATTAATGTGCAGCTTTGCTGGACTTTTGTCCAATCCCTGACAATGCTGACAGTGATAAGGGACCATTAAAGTCTAATGAGCTTGGAAAAATTGGAAATCAGAGCCTCCTGTAGAATGTTAAAGCCGATCTACTTGTGTGGGGGGAGAAAAAAAACCTCAAGACATTCATTGCTTTCATTAACAATGTCTTTTTGAGTTAGTAAACAAATGTTCTTATCATTTAAAGTTTTATTATGTAAGTTTCTTTCATTTTTTTAAGCTACAAATTGTGTTGACTAATTGTAGCAGGGAAGAACAAATAAATTAATCCTTCTTTTCATCAGAAAGCAGAGCTAAGTGTGTCTAAATCAAGTTTTTTGTCTTAATAAGAGCTTCCTGGAAGAAATGTTGTCTGATCTTAGCAATCTGATGTTAAACTAGAATGTACACATTTTTGTACAATATGCAATATAAGTATAGATTACTGATGTTTAGAGCTAGTCCATTATTAATTTACAACATGCTTCACAAATAATTACTTTTAGTTGAAAAATTATAGAGGATACTTAATAGATTTCCTAATTCTTCTTTATCCTTGACATTAGCCATCATAACTTGCATTCATTTATTGTCCTATTAATGTGCATGTACACACACACGTACATATATTACATTAGTACTTTAATACTACCAGTACAAGTACTGTCGCTGCCTCTGCCTCATATCAGAAAGCCTTTATGGAAGTCTTTTTGTTAAAGTGCTTTTCAGCACCATTATTGCATGGATTCATGCAATAAGTAATATGGTGTGTTACTATGATATAGTTTGTATTTGAAGCCTCCTTGAATGGATCAAAAAATACCATTGCTATGCTGAAGTCCATACTATAATGAGCTGTTATAATGAAACTCCTATCTGTTTCCAGAAGATAATTTACATTCAAAATTGGAGAAAAAGGCTTTCCTGAAAATGACCAAGCAAAACACTGTAAATTCCCCAGCACTTCTGCATTCTGAGATATTTTCCTTGGCAGTTGACATGCAAATCATTAATGTCTACACATTGTTCCCATTCATGCAATAGACAGTGGCAATACAAATTAGCCATTTTGATCATCAGTAAAAATCAATAAAAGCACTCACTTCATGGATATTTATGTAAAAAGTTGTGATTTATTCTTTCTGAATCTTTTCTCCTGAGCTGTTTCTACTGACACAATATGTCTATTCACATTAGTGACAGGGAGAAATAATTAACTGTAAGTTGTCACTAGTGATTGGATGATCCATGAAGTAAGGCACATTAAGTGGGACAGATGAAATCCATGCTATCTTTCCCCACATCTGCTGAAACAGAATTAAGAAATAATCTCAGAAATATTTCCACTTTTCATTTCCAAAGTTTATGATGACAAAAATGATAATAGCCTATATTTTAGAGAATCTTTAAGGAAAACACTCTACTCTCAAAATATGTCTGAAATAAAGATAAATCTATATAATTGCAACTAGGGTGAGACCTTAATAATTTGTAAGTTTACTCTACCTGATTGTTAAGTAAGAACTGTTAATGAATAAAAAAGAAATTATTAGGTTCCTAATGCATTCATTCAACAAATATTTAGTGTGTGCCTTCCATATATCACAAGTTTTTCAAATAACTGAGAAAATAAGGATGACTAAAATATAATTATTCTCCTTAAAACAAATCCTGTCCAATAGAAAGTAAATTAGAAAATTGATGCTTAAAATATAGCATTATCAGGGCTATAGAGGCCAGAAGAAGGTTCTAGAAGGAAGATTAGCAGATGTGAGGATAAGGGCCTCACAAAAGTTTCAGGGGCATGTAATGCTTTATCTGAGTCTTTTAGGATACTTAGCAGATACCTAAAAAACTGAAAATAGAGTAGTTTACTGGAGTTAGATGAAATGTGGCAGCTGACAGATAGTTTCAGAAAAAGGCCATCAGCAGCAAAGTCAAGTAGGTATGAGGCCTAACACCTGTGGGAAGAAGCAAGTAGTGTTATCTATCTGGAGTGAAGGTTAAGGAAGGAATATTGTAGAAGATGAGCCCTAAAAGAGAGTGACTAAGGTCAGATTATAAAAGACCTCAAATGTTTCCATGAGAAATTTGTATTTTATTTTGAAGATTTGTAAAGGGACATTAAAAAATTTCTAAACATGGCTAGGTTTGTATTTTAGAAAGAGTACTTTGCTATTAAGTTGAGTTAAGTTAGACTGGATACAGGAGATCATTTTGGAAGATACAGAGCAAAAGTAGAAAATGCCCCTCTCATCTCATTTAGAAAACTTGAAAGATGTCTGTGCTTCTTCCTGAAAATGGAAACAAAGTGGAGTTTTATTCTTTATTCTTTATTGAAAAGCAAATGATAAAGGGAAGGCCAAATTCAATTTGGATATTACAGTTTCAAAGGCACATGCGCCATATAAAATGGGCCGTAAAATAGAAAGAGGACAAGAGCTTAAAAAAAGTAAGGGTTAGAAACAGATCCTGGGCATCATTATCACATGTGTATTGGTTTCGTCAGCCCTGGCAACCTCCCCTTTGATAGGCCTATGATGCACTGGAAGTTCTGTTACAGGTTTGCCCAACGTCGCTGGTAAGAAAAGCCTCAAGTGTTCATTAAAAGACATTTACAAAGAAAAGCAGATATTCCCAGCTTTCTTCCCAGACTGTGAATAAGAATCTCCAAGGAAAAGCCTGGAGACCTGTTTCTCTCATTCTGTATTAAAAATATATAAAACCCTTAAAGGATTTATACCAGCATGGAATTCTAGGATCTGCTACATTAGTAGCAACATTTGTTAAGTATCTACTATGTGTTAGCATTCTACTACAGTCTCTATGCTTTACAATAACATAATAATACAACAGATATTATTATCCCCATTTTAACATGAGGAAACTGATGTTTATGGTCTTGTTCAAGGTCTCAAAGTTGATGAATAGAAACAGCAACTTCTACTAATTCCAGCGTCTGCACTCTTTACATTAAAATATATATTACCCTGCTTTGTTTTGAAGAATGGCCAGCATTACATGAAAGGTATTTTCTTTTAGTAAAGAAACTATCATAGAGAAAATGAAGCAACTTCCAACAAAATTTTTTAATTTTATTTTTTATCTTTTTATCTAATTATCTTTAGGTGTCTAACACCAGCCTATTCTTAGCATTGCAATTCCCAAACATATCTTTTCCTTCCTTGCATCTATGTTGCTTTGCTAAGCAACTATAGGTGCTCAAGTGCTTGGCCTCATACCCTTTATTCTTTATTACTTTTATCTTTTCTTCCTCATCTATTTTCTCTTCAATTACTTGTCTGAAGAGAGAAATCACTACCCATACTGAATTCTGGGACTTTTGAGCCAAAGATGACTTAAGAAAATGGGGATGATGAGTAGGGAGGCTACCCAAGTGGGAGGGGCAGGTGAGAGGAATAGCAGTGATATCTAATATAAATAGAATATAAGAGAAAGTATAGGGGCACCTGGGTGGCCTCTGCCTTCAGCTCAGGTCATGATCTCAGGGTCCTGGGATCAAGCCCCATATCAGGCTCTCTGATCAGTGGGGAGCCTGCTTCCCCCTCTCTCTCTGCATTTCTTTTCTGCCTCTTGTGATTTCTCTCTCTGTCAAAAAAAATAAATAAAATCTTTTAAAAAAAGAGAGAGAGAAAGTATAAAATACCTGATTAAGCAATATTTCAATGTTAAATACTTTTTTGCTACATTAGTCTTCTGTTCAGCAAGTATAAATACATTTTCCTCACTACAGGTCCCCTGTTAATAATTTGAATACTCTGACAATTAATGATCCTAGGATCCTCATCTAAAATCATGTGCCCTGCAGGTCCTTATGGTGCTAACATTTGGAAAGGTTAGGTCATTTTTTAGCTTGCTCTTATTCCTGAGATTTACAATGCACCAAGCTTTTCTGTATATGGCCATCAATCAACCAATATTACTAAAGGCTCATGGGGTGCAGCATCATATGGAATCCCATGCCATGATAGATTCAAGAAAGCAAAGATAATATCTGATAGGTTTAAAAATAGATGAGATATATTTCCCTCAGCATAATACTCTCTAGTTCCATCCACATCATTGCAAATGGCAAGATTTCATTTCTTTTGATGGCTGTATAAATAAGTCAGTCAGAGAAAGACAATTATCATATGATTTCCCTGATATGAGGAATTTGAGAGGCAGAGTGGGGGGTTGGGGGGTAAGGAAGGAAAAAATGAAACAAGGTGGGATTGGGAGGGAAACAAACCATAAGAGACTCTAAATCTCACAAAACAAACAGGGTTGCTGGGGGGAGAGGGAGTATGGAGAGGGTAGTTGCCTTAGGGACACTGGGGAGGGTATGTGATGTGGTAAGTGCTGTGAAGTGTGTAAGCCTGACAATTCACAGACCTGTACCCCTGGAGCAAATAATACATTACATGTTAATAAAAATACTTTAGTAGAATTCCCCCGGGAAGCCGTCTGGCCCTGGGCTTTTGTTTGTTTGGAGATTTTTAATGACTGTTTCAATCTCCTTACTGGTTATGGGTCTGTTCAGGCTTTCTATTTCTTCCTGGTTCAGTTGTGGTAGTTTATATGTTTCTAGGAATGCATCCATTTCTTCCAGATGGTCAAATTTATTGGCGTAGAGTTGCCCATAGTATGTTCTTATAATAGTTTGTATTTCTTTGGTGTTAGTTGTGATCTCTCCTCTTTCATTCATGATTTTATTTATTTGGGTCCTTTCTCTTTTCTTTTTGATAAGTCGGGCCAGGGGTTTATAAATTTTATTAATTCTTTCAAAGAACCAGCTCCTAGTTTTGTTGATTTGCTCTATTGTCTTTTTGGTTTCTATTTCATTGATTTCTGCTCTGATCTTTATGATTTCTCTTCTCCTGCTGGGCTTAGGGTTTCTTTCTTGTTCTTTCTCCAGGTCCTTTAGGTGTAGGGTTAGGTTGTGTACCTGAGACCTTTCTTGTTTCTTGAGAAAGGCTTGTACTGCTATATATTTTCCTCTCAGGACTGCCTTTGTTGTGTCCCACAGATTTTGAACCGTTGTATTTTCATTATCATTTGTTTCCATGATTTTTTTCAATTCTTCTTTAATTTCCCGGTTGACCCATTCATTCTTTAGAAGGATGCTGTTTAGTCTCCATGTATTTGGGTTCTTTCCAAACCTCCTTTTGTGGTTGAGTTCTAGCTTTAGAGCATTGTGGTCTGAAAATATGCAGGGAATGATCCCAATCCTTTGATATCGATTGAGTCCTGATTTAGGACTGAGGATGTGATCTATTCTGGAGAATGTTCCATGTGCACTAGAGAAGAATGTGTATTCTGTTGCTTTGGGATGAAATATTCTGAATATATCTGTGATGTCCATCTGGTCCAGTGTGTCGTTTAAGGCCTTTCTTTCCTTGCTGATCTTTTGCTTGGATGATATGTCCATTTCAGTGAGGGGAGTGTTAAAGTCCCCTACTATTATTGTATTATTGTTGATGTGTTTCTTTGATTTTGTTATTAATTGGTTTATATAGTTGGCTGCTCCCACGTTGGGGGCATAGATATTTAAAATTGTTAAATATTCTTGTTGGACAGACCCTTTGAGTATGATATAGTGTCCTTCCTCATCTCTTATTATACAAACATAGTGATCCAAAGGGGCACGTGCACCCGAATGTTTATAGCAGCAATGTCCACAATAGCCAAACTATGGAAAGAACCTAGATGTCCCTCAACAGATGAATGGATCAAGAAGATGTGGTATATATACACAATGGAATACTATGCAGCCATCAAAAGAAATGAAATCTTGCCATTTGCGACAACATGGATGGAACTAGAGCGTATCATGCTTAGCGAAATAAATCAAGCAGAGGAAGACAACTATCATATGATCTCCCTGATATGAGGAAGTAGTGATGCAACATGGAGGCTTAAGTGGGTAGGAGAAGAATCAATGAAAGAAGATGGGATTGGGAGGGAGACAAACCATAAGTGACTCTTAATCTCACAAAACAAACTGAGGGTTGCTGGGGGGAGGGGATTTGGGAGAAGGGGGTGGGATTATGGACATTGGGGAGGGTATGTGCTTTGGTGAGTGCTGTGAAGTGTGTAAACCTGGTGATTCACAGACCTGTACCCCTGGGTATAAAAATACATGTTTATAAAAAATAAAAAATTAATTAAAAAAAATAATTGTCTGAAAAAAATAAACAGGTTAATGGAATAGAGAAAAAAAATACTTTAAAAAATAGACGAGACAGGACACATCTAAATAGAGGTATTAGAAGCACAAGGAAGCTCAATAAACTGGTGAAGACAAAGTTAAATAAGCAATCTAATATCCACATGGAGAGAAGCAAATGGTATCATAAATGGAAGTCAAAGGCCAAGGAGTTCCATGCTACAAACTATAAAGCCAATGAGCGGAATATTTTGTAGTGCAGGGCAGTAAGGAAGTATTTAAATACTTCAAAATATCACAAGAACCAGCTTGAAAGTGTTTCCACTAATTAAAGCTGGTACAATCTGAGCATCAAAATAATCACCTTAACAAGCTAAAAAATGGATTAAATAAGAATCCATGAGTATATTCTGATATTAATCAATTAAACAATATGAAAGATAGCCCTTTCATATAGTAGAATGCCAACCATTAAATGTAGAAGGAATGATAGAATTAGAAAATCATCATTTGGGGGTGCCCGTGTGGCTCAAAGGTTAAGACTCTGCCTTCGGCTCAGGTCATGATCTCAGGGTCCTGGGATCGAGTCCCGCATTGGGCTCTCTGCTCAGTGGGGATCCTGCTTCCCCCTCTCTCTCTGCCTGCCTCTCTGCCTACTTGTGATCTCTGTCTGTCAAATAAATAAATAAAATCTTTAAAAAAATAATAATTGAGTCAGGCAAAAATCATTAATGGATGCTAAAACTAGGGAGTAAAAATTTAATGAGGAACAGGATATTTACATAGCCTCAAAGTATCTCACACAGATATTTATTAATAACAAAGTGAAAAACAGTAACTTGAAATGTTCCTTACTATATTATCATTAATAAAAATGATACTGTTCTAATTTTATATCACTGTTCTATAGGAAAAAAGTTTAATTAGTATGTGTCTGAACTAAAAACTAAATTGAAGCCAATTTTTCGGATATCTATTTATTCTGTTGTCTTCCCTCTCTAACTCCTCTAAGTATTGCAGGGAAAAAATTCTAGGTAATTGATTATTATAATAAGTGGCATTTTTATTGATCAATATTTTACTGAATTTACTGTCTCTAGTTTCAGTGAATTCATAAAAATGATCTTTTTTTTTTTTACTTAATAGTTAGGGTGCACTAACTTCTAAGATCTCTTAGAAGTATAAGGAAAACAGCACCTGGAAATCAAGGTGTCAGAGCTATGGAGAAATAGTCTGGGTGAGAGAGATGAGAAAATTATTTTCAACCCCACATGCAACAATACCGGATACAGTACCCACCCTTAGCCTGAGCTCAGAAGGCCTGGAGGAATTAGTGCTCAAGGAAAGGAAAGAAACAGATATAGCACTCTCATGGCCATTCAATCATAGGACTCCTCAGAAGGATTATTTTCATTCCAGGCTTAGCTTTTTTAAAAGAAAACACAACTCTCAAGTATTGTATGGAATAGCTACAGGGGGCTTCCAAGCCATGATATTATGTTTGGCCTGTCCCAAGTAAATTCCAAAGAATGCAATTTCTATAAGATGACAATACATATTTCAAAAAAGGTGATGTCTACAGTAAAAAAGATTGAAAAAAAATTGAGTTAAAGTAGGTTAATTAAATTTTCCTACTACACAAATATTTTAAGAAAGCTCTTTATTATTTACCAATGTAAAATGTGAATTTCGAGAAGCTGTGCGATACCATATGCTTTCAAAATTATTTGATCATGAAGTGAACCTTTCTTTCTTTTTTTAAAAATTTTTTATTTTTTATAAACATATATTTTTATACCCAGGGGTACAGGTCTGTGAATCACCAGGTTTACACACTTCACAGCACTCACCAAAGCACATACCCTCCCCAATGTCCATAATCCCACCCCCTTCTCCCAAACCCCCTCCCCCCAGCAACCCTCAGTTTGTTTTGTGAGATTAAGAGTCACTTATGGTTTGTCTCCCTCCCAATCCCATCTTGTTTCATTGATTCTTCTCCTACCCACTTAAGCCCCCATGTTGCATCACACTCATGAAGTGAACCTTTCTTGCAGAGCCTCTTACAGAACTTGTGTTCCAATAAGTAAGAAATAAACAGGAAATACCAAGGAAATTTGTCCTTTACATCAAGGAGAGAAAAGTAGGACTTCCCTGAAAACAATTGTTGAGAACAAATTCAACAAAGAAATTATAATTGATGCACGGAGAACACTTTTAGAAAAATTCAACGAGGGGATGCCTAGGTGGTTCAGTCAGTTGGGCAACTGCCTTTGGCTCAGATCATGATCCCAGGATCCTGGGGTCGAGTCCCACATCAGACTCCTTGATTGGTGGGAAGCCTGCTTTTCCCTCTGGCTGCTGCTTTCCCTGCTTGTGCTCTCTCTCTGACAAATAAATAAATAAGATCTTTAAAAAAAAGAAAAAGAAAAATTCTATGAGAATATATTTAAAATAATTTTTTCCATCTAGTATCTTATCTTGGTTTCTCCAATAAACTGAAATAGGGCTCCTTGGAAAACTGGCTAATACTAGAGCTGGGGCAGCAAAGATACAAGATGACCCTAGATCATCATGTAAAAAAAAAAAAATTAGAAAGTGCTGAAAACTTAAAACACAACAACAGATGCATGTCAAAAGGAATATAAGGCCAACTGAAAGAGGTCCCCATGGCCAATGCCAGAACAATGTGAACATCAAAATGAGTCAATTAATATTGGATCATAACACAAAATACAAAATAAACATACATGAGTTCATATTAATATAGACTAGTGGATAAATAAAAATGGAGGAGAAAAGACAAATTTTTCTTACAGAATTCCAAATGATACTTCCTACCCAGAAGGTGGAACCAAGCTCTTCCTCAAACTACTCCCTGCTCCTTCTGTGTGGGCTACACTTACTAACTTCCTTCAAAAGAATAGAGGAGGAAAAAGTAATTTAGAGAAACTAGAGAAAACTACCTGGTAGAAGATCATGGTTCAGATAATCAGTGGTAAGTCAGCTTGATAGTCTATTACCTGTATTGCTCTGGCTGCCACAATAAAATACCACAGACAGAGTAGCTTAAACAACAGAAATTCATTTTCTCAGAGCTCTAAGGGCTAGAAGTCTAAGACCAAAATATCAGCAGGTTTTGGTTTCTTCTAAGGCCTCTTTCCCTTGGTTTGCTGAAGGCTGACTACTCACTGTATCCTCAGTCTTTGTTGTCTCTGTCCTAATCTCCTCTTCTAATAAGGACACCAGTCATATTAGATCACAGCCCACCCATATATAAGCAATTAGATTGTAATAGTACTAATTTATTAAGGCAAAAGGAAATATGGAAGGAAGGAGAAAGAAATCAATAAAATATGAATGGGATAAACCAAAATCAGTCTGGATGAAACTATAACTCTAGAAACTAAAGTACATTCTTCATGAATGCCTTATGTCATAGAAAATCTTAGATAGGATTTAATTGTCCAAAGGCAAAAAGACAGGGGCGCCTGGGTGGCTCAGTGGGTTAAGCCGCTGCCTTCGGCTCAGGTCATGATCTCAGGGTGCTGGGATCGAGTCCCACGTCGGGCTCTCTGCTCAGCAGGGAGCCTGCTTCCTCCTCTCTCTCTGCCTGCCTCTCTGCCTGCTTGTGATCTCTCTCTGTCAAATAAATAAATAAAATCTTTAAAAAAAAAAAAAAAGACAGAGCCACAGAAAGGACTGACAAGGAAGCCAAAGAACAAAGGAAGTAAATTAAGAACCAATGAAGAACCAAATGAAATTAACAACCAGAAACTACTGTTACAGAGCCAATAAATCAGTTAGAACACATAAGGGGCAAATAGACTTAAGTAGAATTTGAATTAATGACTTGAGACAACCACAAGAAATGTAGGAGAGGAAAAAATGTAATCAAACAATGATAGATTTGAAGGATAAAAACAATACAACATAAAGATAATTGTCATTTGAAATAGAAAACTCAACAAACTGAACAGAAAAAGTACTTAGAGATATGATACACAATATTTCCATGAACTAAATCTTCAGATTTAGGAAGAGCTGACAAAGAACAATCAATAGCAAAACATGCTAGTTAAATAACTGAACTTTAAAGATACAGAATTCTCTAGGGTGTCCTAAAAGAATAAAACAAGGAGAAGAAGGCTGGCCTAATAATGTTTCCTAAACATTCAATTCCAGAATACAATGGAGCCAAGTCTATATGTTCTGAAAAGAAAGACACAACAGTACTATATAGTCTTATACTCAACCCAGCTGTCATCTGAGGTACTGATATAGTAAGATGGACACCACCACTCAGGAGAAAGGAATAGGAGAGGAAGCAAGTATAAAAGAATTCACCCTCCATCTTCCATAGAGAGCTACTGGTCTAACCAGACCAAGTATAGATGTAGAACTTAAAAGCCTCCATATCAATAATATTTTTCCTTACTATTTTCTTTTTTAAAAAAAATTGATATTCCTTTAGCAAAAAGAAACATTTCACCTTTAGTAATTCCTTCGGTTCCACTTGTTTCCTACTCTGTTAGATTCAAGTGGAATTAAACTAAATACTTTTTAATTTTAGAAAAGGAAGCTATCTATTATTCAATTGTTATACATTTATATTTGGCTTCCTTTATCTTTCCTTTTATGTATACTCATAGAGATATATCTGGGGAAATGTTCCCAAATGTAACACTGTTCATTTCAGGGTGAAAACATTTTGAATGAATTGCCTCTTCCTTATGCTTTTCTAAGTTGTTGAATCTGATTAAGATGAACAGGTATCATTTTAAGCAGATAAAAGCTGTTATCTTTAAAATATATAGTTACAAGAAAGAAAGAAAGGATTATCTTTTTTTCTTCTTTCTTCATGGTCTCAAAAGGAGAAAAAAAAGCGGTGAAATGAGCAAAGGAAAAGGGAGTTTACAATCCGATTTGAGATTAGAAAGCCAGTTTCTTCCAGAGGAAGGATTTGTTAATTGATGAGAGTTGAGTCTCTCTCTCTATGGAAGCAATACAATGAAGCACTCTCAGGGTAAATAAGCAACAGTTAAGGACACCATATGGGTTTTTTATGCCAAATACTAAAATAAATTTCCTGAATGACCATGGATGAACTGAGAATGGAAGGTTCTATACTACTTAGAAATCATCAGGAAAAAGATTAAAATCAAAATAAAATGAAAGGTAAGGAATAATTGGTAATGGGCAAGCTTAATGGCAAACTGTACTTAAAATTACTGAGAACTAGCACTAGAAATTTATTGCAAAGAGATTTGTAATTTTTATTAAGAATTCCAGTAAGCCCTAGAGTTCTGGGTAATGTGAATCATTGAGAAGGAATTTACTATTTTCAGGCCAAAATATGATTTTTTAATGAGGTAATAAGGTCAACAGTATTGACCTTATTTGTATTTCAGTACCAAGACTAATTTCCATTAACTTACCTTATACTGACCCCTTAAATAACTTTGAAATGTATGAATTAGGCTCTGTCAAGGATTGGAAGAAGACTATTACAGTTTTGACTGCCCCACTCTCTTATGAAGCATTTAAAGTATATTTGCACATTGCTTTCACCATTCTCATTCCCTCCATTCTTCCCCCAAATCCATTTTTCCTTGACACTCCCTCACACAATGATTTGCATTCTCTTCACATACAGAAAGAAACATCAGTTATCTGTCCCTGAATACCACAGGCAATACATTGAAATAACTGCCTAGTTGAGAAAATCCCCTTTTAATAATCTAAGGATGACTATTACAGTTCTCATCTGACAAAACTAAACTAAATCTCTGCTAATGGAAGAGTACTTTCAGTACCAAGACTAATTTATCCCAGATCAATTCCACTAGATATTCTGTGCAAAAATGATTTGATGGCAAATAGATCTAGGAAAAAAAAAATCACTCCATATATTTATATTGATGAGCCCCAAGTCACTATAGCATATTAGAAGCTTTGAGAAATTCTCAGGAAAGACATAGTCATGATTTTATTTGACTCAGTGTTTCTCACACTTGTTTCACTGGGGAACTATTTCCCTGCTTCCACTCCCCACACAATTTTAGCAACAGAATACATTTGGAGTTTCTTATTCTAGGTCTTTATTTTTCCCTGTTATTATTTTTGTTATATATATTATATATACAATGTATACATATATAATGTTATGTTTCATTTTATTTTATTTTTTTTTTAAGATTTTATTTATTTATTTGACAAAGAGAAAGATCACAAGTAGGCAGAGAGGCAGGCAGAGAGAAGCAGGGGGGAAGCAGGCTCCCTGCTGAGCAGAGAGCCCAATGTGGGGCTTGATCCCAGGACTCTGAGATCATGACCTGAGCTGAAGGCAGTATCTTAACCCACTGAGCCACCCAGGTGTCCCTGTTTCATTTTATTTTGATTTTAATATTTTTCCTGATGATTTCTATAACATATATATCTGTTGTAATAATTTTTATTTACTTTTTTTATGTCCTTGATGAATGGTGTAGATCTAATATTCTGCCTTTCAAAGGGAATCATTTGTCTATGTTGCTGAGCTTTACCTATGTTCCTTGACTTACTGTTAATAAAGAATTTTTGCATAATTGGGCATATTCTGCCTTACTTCCTACTCTATTTGAGCCAATGCACTTCTCTTCTGCAAATTACCAAATAGCTTTTTAAAATTTATGTGGTTGTGTCTAATTTGAGAGAGAGAAAATACTATTTGGATTGTAATGATCAAATCACAATCTTCTGTAAGTTTCAACTCAATATGAGATCTCCTATCATCTTGCTTACACTTAATTCACTTCTGTCATTTAAAAAAAGACTCTAAGTCGCCATTGACAATTTTGATTCAGTCAGTTCATTCAGACAACAAAAAATTAACAAGCTTCTAAAGTGTAGCAGATATTCCTTTGCTACTCATACATTTATGAAACATTTGCCATATTGCAACCACTGCACAAGTTGTTGGGAATACTTTGGATCATAGACTAGATATTTAGGGATGAAGATATTCATCTGGTATTTTAAGTCATGAAATTTGGTTAAATCACCTATTAAGGGATTATAATAAGAGAAGAAAATGGAACCAAGGACTCAATCCTGAAAAAATCCAGCAAGTCGATTTTGGGTAGCAAAGAAAGACCCAGAAAATGAAGTCAGGTAGAGTGGTCCATGAGGTAGGATGAAAACAGAGTACATATCTGCAGGAAAGAAATATAACAATGTTAAAAAGTAGTAAAATTATATATTTTATTAAATATTGCTGAGAGATCATGATGAGGGCAGAAAAATTTCCATTCGATTTGGTCACATAAAGGTCTTTGCTAATCATGACATAGACACATATCTGAAAAATGAGTGTGAATAGTTGATATGAGAAGAAGAGAAAGAAAATACTACAATCAAGAATAATATCATATGTGATGGTCTTACATGGGAAAAGAAGAGGTAAAGGCACAAGAAATTCTATATAAGTGAAATATGGGCACAAAAACTGGCACAAAAACAGACACATAGACAAGTGGAACAGAGTAGAGAGCCCAGATATGGACCCTCAACTCTAAGGTCAAATAATCTTTGACATAGGAGAAAAAAATATACAGTGGAAAAAGGTCTCTTCAATAAATGGTTCTGGGAAAATTGGACAGCTACATATAGAAGAAGGAAACTCGACCATTCTCTTATACCACACTCGAAATGGATAAAAGACCTCAATGTGAGGCAGGAATCTATCAAAATCCTAGAGGAGAGCATGGGCAGTAACCTCTTTGACATTGGCCACAGCAACTTCTTTCAAGACATGTCTCCAAAGTCAAAGGAAACAAAAGTGAAAATGAACTTTTGGGACTTCATCAAGACCAAAAGTTTCTGCAGAGCAAAGTAAGCAGTCAACAAAACAAACAGGCAACCCACAGAATGGGAGGAGATATTCGTAAATGACACTACAAACAAAGGGCTGATATCCAAGATCTATGAAGAACTCCTCAAACTCAACACACACAAAACAGATAATCACGTCAAAAAATGGGCAGAAGACACAAACAGACACTTCTCCAAAGAAGATATACCAATGGCTAACAGACACATGAAAAAATGTTCATCATCACTAGCCATCAGGGAAATTCAAATCAAAACCACATTGAGATACTATCTTACACTAGTCAGAATGGCCAAAATCAACAAGACAGTAAACAATAAGTATTGGAGAGGATGTGGAGAACGGGGAACCCTCTTACACTGTTCATGGGAATATAAGTTGGTGCAGCCACACTGGAACACAGTGTGGAGATTCCTCAAGAAATTAAAAATAGAGCTACCAATTGCACTATTGGGTATTTACCCCAAAGATACAGATGTAGTGGGAAAAAAAAAAAAAAAAGGCCATCTATATCCCAGTGTTCATAGCAGCAATGGCCACAGTCACCAAACTGTGGAAAGAGTCAAGATGCCCTTCAACAGAAGAATGGATAAAGATATGGTCCATATATACAATGGAGTATTATGCCTCCATCAGAAAGAATGAATACCCAAGTTTTATATCAACATAGACAGGACTGGAAGAGATTATGCTGAGTGAAATAAGTCAAGCAGAGAGAGTCAGCTATCATATGGTTTCACTTACTTGTGGAACATAAGGAATAACATGGAGGACATGGGGAGATGGAGAGGAGAAGGGAGTTGCGGGAAGTTGGAGGGGGAGACAAACCATAAGAGACTGTGGACTCTGAGAAACAAACTGAGGGTTTTGGAGGGGAGGATGGTGGGCGGATGGGTAAGCCTGGTGGTGGGTATTAAGGAGGACATGTATTGCATGGAGCACTGGGTGTGGTGCATAAACAACGAATTTTGGAACACTGAAAAAAATTAACAGTCACTAAAGAGTAATAAGACAGGAGTTAGAGAGGAAAAATGAAATTTTATTAGGTACTGAGTATATAAATTTCAGGAGAGTATAAGCCTTGCTAGTATAAATGGCATTAACAAGAAATTAAAAAATCACAACTTAGAAGTGGGGCAGTAGAGGAATTGGGTAGGCTCTGCACATAGAAAAGACCAAAGATCAGTTTGCTCCCCTGAAACATTGAATACTTACACTAGGCTGGAGTAGATGGTGTTGTAGAATGTAGGGGAAGACAGTAATCAATCATGAGGGGCTCTGTATGGCATCCTGAAATTTAGGCTTTATCCTATAGACAGTAGAAAGACACTGAGGAATTCTAAGTAGATGAATGATGCAATTTGTAATGATTCATGTTTTGAAATAGTAACTTTGGTAACAGTATGGGAAAGATTGGGGAAGATAAAACTTGAAGAAATGGGCCCCATGAGGGGACTACCGTAATACCATAGGCAAGAAATATTGTGGGTCTGAACTTGGGTGATGGGCTGTGAAAATAAAGAAGAGGGAAAGGACAAATACCCAATATTTTAAAGAAGTGGAAATGAAAGAATTTGATGACTTTAGGAGGTAAGAGACTTTGCGAAAAGACACTTAAGATTGTTCCAGGTCTCAGACGTGGGTGACGAGATGGATCTTGATGTTATTTTACCAAAACAGGAAATGAATCTATCAAATAGCAAATAAACAAAATAAAGGGCTCCATGAGGTCAAACAGTGAATGTAATAGTAGACTAAGTGAGGGAAGTCAGGGAAATAATGGAAGTATAGTATGAAAATGGGATATTGGAATTTGGAGTTTTAGAGTGAGAAGTTCCCTAAGCAATAAAATGGATCAAGATTTTTTACAGAAGAAAAAAAATTTTTTTTTTTTACAGAAGAATAAAAAGGTATAAAAATTAAAAGCAGTCAGATAAAGGATTAGAGCAAAAGAATTGTTAGATGTCCAATAGTTCTGAAAATATGTTCAAGATCATTGGCAAGTTGACTTGAAGCTTTCAGGGGATAAAGCAGAAATTGAATCATTTACAATGTCCACAGCATCTATAACATACAAAGGAAAAAGCTGTTCATCAGAAACCCAGCTTTCCATCAGTATAGAACATAAAAAAATTTCTCCCATGAGTTTTCAAAAGAGGACAATGCTTTGGTTTTTAAACTGGATTATGGTTACTATTGAGAGTCATGCCAAGTGCCTGATATTACTGAAATCCTAGGATAAACACAGTTCATGTCTGTGGAATTTTAACTTTATTTGAAAATTTAAATAAAAATGATAATCATTATTTGCAAAATCAACACTAAAATGTATATAGTAGCAGAAAAAAATTAATGAACTTTTAAGGTAAAATGAGTGTACAATTAATTTCTACACTTAACAGTTATATTCCAATACTCATTGATTCTCAATTTTTCTTTTTTTAATTAAAGACTGGATAGATAATGTGCACCTAGGTGGCTCAGTAGGTTAAGTGTCTGCCTTCACCTTGGGTCATGATTCCAGGGTCCTGTGACTGAGCCCCATATTGGGCTCCCTGATCCATGTGAGCCTCCTTTTCCCTCTCCCTCTGCCCCTGACACATGCTGTCTCTCTCTCTCTCTACCTCTCAAATAAATAAATAAAATCTTTTTTAAAAAGCCTGGATATATAAGATTGTAACAGTAACTATAATAATGACTTTTAAATATTTATTTTCTTATTTATTTGACAGAGAGAAAGAGGGAGAGGGAGCGAGCACAAGCAGAAGGAGAAACAGGCAGAGAGAGAGGGAGAAGCAGGCTCTCCACTGAGCAGAGAGCCCAATGCCGAGCTCCAACCCAGGACCCTAGCGTCATAACCTGAGCCTAAGGCAGGCACTTAACCAACTAAGCCACCCAGGCACCCATAATAATAACTTTTATATAGATTTTGTTCTATCAATGGAGGCTGGTGGTCTAATGTTAATAAAAACAATGCACTAGGGACCAAAACAATGCAGAATATTTTCTAGCTCTCTTCTGGTCTGATTTGATCCAAGAATAAATTTTACCAAGAGTTGCAAAGCATGCATTTTATATAGTCTTTCAAGAGTATTATTTATTTTAACAGAGTTTTTATGAGTATTAGATGGTACAGGGGTCAAAATTGTATTATTTGTTAAGTATCTGGAGTATAATTATCTTATATTGCCGTTAATACTTGATATAGAGGCACTAATGATGAAAAGTTTTGGTAGAAATTTAGGTCAATGGAATCTAACACATAAAGAGTATGTGAATATGAAAAGGACATACTAGTTCTTCAAGGACAGGAGTTGAGGCATAACAGAAAGCTCACTTTAGTGTTAATGATTCTGTAGATAACCATGAACAAAGATAAGCTATCCTTGGAAAACAAGTTTGCAACCATTCCAGTTTATAAATAAAAGGATAATTACATTTCCAAAGGATACATCAAGAGCATGGCCATGATGATTCTAAAATGGAAAAATAATTTAAACAAGTGCTATTAAACACCTGCTATAGATATGAAAAAAATTTCTGAAATCCTTCTGATTGTTTATATTTAGATCATCTGACTTCCTGATGGCCCTCTAATGTAAATTGATTATACAAGTATCTGTAAATAATGAGCAAGCTGGCTTGCTGGGTATAGTAGTTACATAACATGACTTTGCCTTGGCGTTACTTGAGAAGATTTTCTAAATCACAAATCCTCAGGTCCCTCTCCAACACATCCACAAACTGAGAATCTCTGTAGGTGGGTCCAAGGAAACTGCATGCCTAACATGCTTCCTCAGTGATTCTGATGCATCAAAATTTAGACAATACTGCAAGCCTGTTTACTACAAATTAGTTGAAGACCAGATGCTCATTACCAAAAATGACTATTCACTTGTAATAGTTGATGATTAGCCATTCTATCTGACATTAATTAGATAGTACTGCTAACACCATTCCTAATTTGTTACAGTAAAACACTGTTTCCAAAATACACAAAAGATTGTTTTCCTGTTCTTTCTTGTTGGAGATCCAGCAGGTATTACACCAAACTACTCAAAAGGAGTATCAAGTTATTAAATAGTTGAAAAGGGGGGGACACCATTACATATCTCTCTTTTATGTGCAGGAAATTATTATCTGACTCATCAGGAGACTATTTCCAAGTGCACATTATACCAAAGTTTCTGGCCTATACTATATTCATTTGATTAGACCTATAACTGATTCATGTATTTGGAGTCAAAGGTCATGAAGGGATCAATAAAAGCTACATACAATTCTATGTTGTTTCTCAGAAGTTTGTCAAGGAGATAATAAAAATAATAATAGAGCCTAAATCAACATATGCCTCTCTTATAAAACACTGGTCTCAATAGCTTCAGCTTAACTGTAAGCTTAAAAAACCTGAAGTTTACAGACACTAAAAGTTGCCCACTGTTTTTGTTTATTATAATGACATTCTCTATATTAAAAGGAAGACAGTAACCAGAGTCCATAGTGGCTAATAAATTGACATAGGCTTTAAGTATACTTATAAAACACAATATTAATGTTTTCATCATAAACCTAAGGAAATAGAGGTAAAGAGCTGATAGGAAATTAGGAGGCATGATGGAAGGGTGAAGCAGAGAGAACAAAGGGATACAAATAATCTCATCAAGTAGGGTAAACCCTGTTCAACAGATAACTGTCTAAAATTTGATGTAACAAGAAAGTTTTTTATTCAAGACTATTTTTTAAAGCAGTTTCAGGTTAAAAGCAAATGATAAGGTAGAGAGATACTCTATAAACCTCCTACCCCCATACAAACATTGCCTCCTCTCTTCTCAACATCCCCTACCACAGCAGTACATTTGTTATAATTGATGAACCTCCACTGACACATCATAATCACTCAAAGTCCACAGTTTATATTAAATTTCACTCTTGGTATTATACATTCTATGGGTTTGAACACATGTGTAATATAATGACATAGAGCCATCATTATAGTATCATACAAAGTATTCTCACTGTCCTGAAATTCCTCTGTCCTCTGTGCATCATCCCTCCCCTACTTCTACCCCCAACCCCTGGAAACTACTGACCTTTTCACTGTCTCCATAGTTTTGTCCTTTCCCGAATGTTGGGATGACACAGTATATTGCCCTTTCATATGGCTTCTTTCATTAGTAATATGCATTTAAGATTCCTCCATGTTGTCTCATGGCTTGAAAGCTCATTTTGTTTTAGCCCTAAATAATATTCCCACTGTTTGGATGTACTACATTTCATTTATCCATTCACCTACTGAAGGACATCTTGGTTGTTTCCGCTTTTGGCAATTATGAATGAAGATGCTTTAATCATTTGTTTTTACCGTTTTTAGTGAACATGGGTTTCCAACACCTTTGGGTAAATACCAAGGTATGTGATCTGGTAATGTGGTCAGAGTATATTTAGTATTGTAAGAAAATGACACTCTTCCAAAGGGGCTGTTCCATTTTGGATTCCTACCACCAATAAATGAGAATTCCTGTTGCTCCATGTCCTCACCAGTATTTATTGTTGACCGTGTTTCAGATTTAACCATTCTAATAGATATGTAGTGGCATCTCATTGTTTTAATTTGCATTTTAGGAGTTTTGTAGAATTTTTTTAGTTTTGCATTTTATATTTAGTTTTATATTTATATCCATTCTGAGTTAACTGATGTGCAGGGTGCAAAGTTCTGTATCTAGATTCATTTTTTTGCGTGTAGATATTAGTTGTTCTAGCACCACTTACTGAAAAGACTCTTTCCTCTATAGCATTGCCTTTGCTTCCTTTTCAAGCTGATTGTGAAGTTTACATAGGGAGGCAAAAGACCCAGAAGAGCCAACCCCATATTGAAGAAGAATCAAGATGGGGACTGTCACTCTTAACTTTAAGACTTACTACCCAACTTCAAGAATTATTTAAAAAGCTAAGTAATCAAGACATTGTGGTATTACCAAATAAATAAATAAGTAAACAAACAAACAAATGGGTCAATAGAACAGAATAGAGAGCCCAGAAATAGATCCCTGTAATATAGTCAACTGATGGTATTGAGTTCAGTTGTGTCCTTACCAATATTCTGTCTGCAGATCTGTCCATTTCTAATAAGAGATGCTGAAGTCTCCAAGTATGGCAGTGGAGTTATCTATTTCTCCTTGCTGTTCTATTAGTTTTTGCCTCACATAGTTGGACACTCTATCGTTAGGTGCACACATGTCCAAGATTACTATATTTTCTTTCTTTCTTTTTTTTTTTTTTTTGGAGAACTGGCCAAATTTTATCATGATGTAATGACTTTCTTTATCTCTGATAACTTTCCTTGGTTTGAAATTTGCTTTATTTGAAAATAACATACCTACTCCTGCTTTTTTTTGATTAAAGTTAGCATACTACACATCCATTTACTTTTAATTGATATGTGTTTTTATATTTTTTTAAAGATTTTATTTATTTATTTGACAGAGACAGAGATCACAAGTACACAGAGAATCAGGCAGAGAGAGGGGGGAAGCAGGCTCCCTGCTGAGCAGAGAGCCCAGTGTGGGGCTTGATCCCAGGACCCTGAGATCATGACCTGAGCTGAAGGCAGAGGCCCAACCCACTGAGCCACCCAGAAGCTCCATGTGTCTTTATATTTAAAATGGGTTTATTTTAATCAACATATAGTTGGGTCTTGTTTTTGGATCCACCTTAACAATCCCTGTCTTTTAATTGGTGCATTTAGTCCAGTGATGTTCAAAGTGATTATTGATATAATTGGATTAATATATACCATATTTATTAGTTTTCTATTTGTTGCCCTTGTTCTTTGCTCCTAATTTTGTCTTCCACTGTTTTTCTGCCTTTTGTGGTTTCAATTAAGTATTTTAAATGATTCCATTTCTCATCCTACACTTTTCTTTATAACTTTTTTTTAGTGGTTGCTATAGAGTTACAATAATCCAAGGCTACTTTCAAATAGTATATTGCTTCACAAGTGTGTGATAACAAAAAAATAATCCTAATTCCTCCTTTCTGGCCTTGTATCATTACTGTCATTCATTTCATTTATACATAAACATGCATAAGCAATACACATGCACATAAGCATATATAAATACATTATTGATATTATTTGAACAAACTGTTAGAATAATTAAAATAGATCAATTAAAAATTTAAAAAAATAAAAGTTCTATTTATTTTAGTTTATTCCTTTTTTGATGTTTTTCCTTATTTGATGTAGGATCATATTTCCTTATTTTATGTAGGTCAGTTTCTGACCTATATTATTTTTCTTTTCTCTAATGAATTTCCTTTAAGATATATTGCAAAACAAGTCTACTTGCAACAAATTCTCAATTTTTGTTTGTTTGGGGAAGTCTTCATTTCTTCTTCACTTTTGAAGAAAATTTTCACTTAATTAGAATTCTAGGTTTGGGGGAATCTTCTCTCTCAACACATTAAACATTTCACTCCACTCTTTTTTGCTTGCATTTCGGAGAAGACATATGTCATTCTCATCTTAGGTTCTCTATAGGTAAGGTATTTCCCACCCACCCCCCCAACCCGGCTTCTTTCAGGATTGTTTTTCCCGTGTGATTTTCTATTGTTTAAAAATGATAAATTTAAGTGTAGGTTATTTGGAATTCTACCCTGCTTAGTGTTCTCTGGATCTGTGGCTTGGAACCTGACATTATTCTGAGAAAATTCTCAGTCTTTATTGTTCCATATTCCTGTCTTTTTTCTCCTTCTGGTAGTCTCATTACGTTTATAGCATCTTTTTGTAGTTACCTCACAAATCTTGCATAACTCATTCAGGTTTATTTCCAGATTTTTTTCTTTTCACTTTTTATTTTTCAAATTGTCTAGTTTTATATCCTTAAGCTCCGAGATTCTTCCCTCAGTCTACTAATAAGATCAACAATGGCATTCATTTCTGTTACTGTACATTTTATCTCTAGCATTTCTTTTTGATTCTTAGAATTTCCATCTTTCTCCTTGTATTGCCCATCTGTTCTTTCATGCCATCTACTTTATCCATTAGAACCATTAGCATAATACTCATAGCTGTTTTAAAGTCCCAATCTGATAATTCCAATTTATCTGCCATGTCTGATTCTTACTTTTCTTTCTCTCTCCAAATCATATGGTTTGCCTTTTAGTATGTATTGTAATTTTTTTCTTGATACTAGATGTGATATGCCATGTAAAAGGAATTATTGTAAGTAGGCCTAATTAGGCCTTAGTATTGTGGTGGTAAGGTATGAAGTAAGGAAAAATATTATATAGTTCTTATGATTAAATCTCATCCTTTAGTGCATCTAAGACTTCAAAATGTAGAATTCCAAGTGTTACTCAGTTTTTTTCTCTCCTTGGATAGCTACAGTGGGCTGGAGTTGGGTTTTACATTCTGCCAGGTCATTTAGGCTCTCATAATATCATAGCAGGTTAAGCTCTGGTTATCTAGTGTCTCCTGAGGACAGGCCTTGTTGAAAACAGGGTGTTCTGGCATATTTCAAAATGATTTATTTACCCCTCTCCCTGTTGGAAGCATAGAGAATTTTACCCAGTATTTTAGAATCTGGTTGAGTTCTAGGAAGTAAAATTTACAAAAATATAGGGGAAACTCACTCCAATTTGACCGGGTTCCCTTGGAGATTTTAACTTTCAGAGTTGTCCACACTAAGCCTCCAGCAACTCATCAGTTACAGTTCAGATTTTCCTACCTTGACAGTGGTTCCCCTGGCAGTTTCCACTTGTGTCTCTGCTGTGGGAAGCCATGACTCCATATATTGGCCTGCCTCTTCAATCTTGGGGTTGGCAGTTTGCCCTGTGTCCCTCCGACTCTTAGGGATCCAAAAAGAGTAACTGATTTTTCAGACTATTCATCTTTTTACTTGTTTTTAGGACTGAGTGGTGAATTCTAACATCCTTACAAGTTTAACCAGAAACTGAACATATAGCAATAGAGTTTTAACATTACAAAAGTAGCCAATTGACAAATGGAAAAACTAATACTTATTAAAATAGAGAGGATTTCATTGAAATAAATTTTCAACTCTCATAATGCTGAATCAATAATAAAAAGAATCTTAAATTGATAAAAATAAAATGATGTCTATTATTTAATTGCTTGGCAATAACCAGCATAAAACTTAAAAAGAGGTTTTTGGTTTTGTTTTTGTTTTTTTTTTCTGGGAGGCAGGACAAGCAGCAGTATAACTTGATTGAGTGAGGTGAATTGTAGACTGTTATTCTTTATTATAATCTCTTCTGTGCTATTAGATCTTTTTAACCATCAGCAAGAATTACTTTGGGGAAAAAATTAATAGGAGAAAGATAAAGAGAGCTGAATTCTATAAATGTTAGAGTTTATTTTTGTTTATACAGTAGATAAAATAAAATATGATGAATATCAATTCAAAATCAGGTTTCAGTGAACTTTCTTATAAAATTCAGTAAACTGAGTCCTAAAATCTTCCACTGAAACTCCAATCTCAATGTTTTTTGTTATTTATTTGTTTGTGAGAGTATAATGTTCATGATATTTAGTTTGATGAGTTCTAACATGGCCTCTTTGGAATTTCATCTTCTATAGTGCTTCTCTAGAACTAGGATTTTCTTTTAATAACCAAAATTCCTTCTCAGAGTAACAGAAGGTCAAACCTGTGGTTTTGTGGTGATCATCACAAATGGTGTAATCCCATCCTAAATGGTGTAATCATCTAGACAAGAGCACAAATTCATGACATAATGGAAAGAAATTAAGAGATTTCCTGCCCTATTAAGAAGGAAATTCCTTATTTTGATTTCTGAGTTTCCTAAACAGTAACTTTTGGTATCTTCTGTTTTAAGTTGTTGAATGAATGCTCTTTCCTGAAGTCTCTGTGGTTTATACTCCCATGCATGCCACTTGTGATTCTGTAGCACATTATTCTGGTGGAGGATGCCTCGTATCTGTTGGAATTCCTTTCAGTGAAGTTTTGTGAAGAGATTTTATAAAGCCATAATTAGTGGATTTTGTAAATCCAAGCTATTTAGTTACATTTCTCCATATATACTTTCTGAGGGACTAGACTATTCCTATAAATTCTCTTAAAATTTGAAGGTAACTTAAGAACCTCAGAAAAATGTGCATCAGCCATATGCTTAACTGTACACTACTAACCTCACTCTCTCATCTCTGAATGATTGTACTTCAGTGGCAGTAAGAAAAGAAAAAAAAAAGTGTAGGAAAATCATATTACCAAAACTTAAGGGGGAAAAAAAACAAAACCTGGAAGAACCTTAAATTCATATTACTCAGTGAAAAAAGGCCAATCTGGAAAGGGTATATACTATGATTCCAACTATATGACATTCTGGAAAAGGCAAAACTACGGAAATAAAAAAGTGATCAGTGGTTGCCAGCGGTTGGGGGAAAGAGAGGGACGAATAAGAAGAAAGATTTATAAGGTAGTGAAACCAAGTATGTATATATGACATTACAATCATAAATACATGTCCTTAGAATCATAGAATGTACAATGCCAGGATTAATTCTAATGTAAACTATGGATGTTAGGTGATAATGATGTGTCAATGTAGGTTCATCAGTTAAAACATATATACCACTGTGGTATAGGATGTCAACAGTGGAGTAAGTTGTGCATGGGTGGGGACAAAAACTACATGGAAACTCTCTATATTTTCTGCTCAGTTTTGATGTGAACCTAAAACTGCTATAAAGAATAAAGTTTATTAATCAAAAAGTAAAAGATAGTAAGTTGTGATAAAAGTTACTATTAACATTTTAAGATTGATTTATGGGAAAATTTGCATGTAAAACATCACAGAAATACTCTTTTCCCTTACTTAAAATTTCAATCACCCTTTCCCTACATGGTTGGTCAATGTAATAGCCATGAGCTGGCCTATAGGAAACATTCTAAAATTCATTCTCTTCATTGAAAATTTAATATTTATCATTCTACTTAGCTCAACACTGCAAATATTAATTACGGTAAAGTAAAAATTGGTAATTTTATGTGTAAATGGAATATTTTCAGCAATTAGGAGGAAATGGGATTCTGCTTTAACTATTACAAGTGAGAATTCAGCTACATAATTATGTTGGGTCTCAATTTCTTTCTTAAGCAACATCATAGGGATGGACAAAAATACTTTTTTTCTAAGGTTATTTCTAACCTAAAATTTAAGTCTTCTATAATTTTTACATTTCCTTTATACAAAATTCCTTCACTGAATGAAAAAACTGCCTTTGGGACCCTACCATCAGTCAGTGTTTTACAAACTGACAGCCTATTACTTGAGTAAGGATGGTCCTGCTTCCTTTTTCCAAATACTTTAAAACTAATAAAAGATGTGGCTAGGGCAAGTCTAGGTAGAGTGAATTTTCTCCATGCATCCCTACTCTGAATTATCTGACTATAAGACTCTGTGCGGGTAAGTGGTAGAGAGAGCATACTTTGGGTTGTCAAGCTGCTAAAAGCATTGCTGTGGTAATCAGGGGAGTCATTTGAAATTGAGAGCTGAAGGTGGGGTATGAAAAAACTTAGAAGGAAGTGTGAACTCTGGGAAAACAGTCAGAAGAAGGGGAGTTTTTTTTCCCTGACACAAAGCAAGCCAATGTCATTGTGTCATGCTGCCCCAGGCAGAGAGGCTGCATAGCCAAAAGATCCTATTACTCTTTAAGTAGAAAAGTATGTAACCCTTGGACAATTACTAATTCAACCCATTACAGCAACACCCATATAAAACATTTCTTAAATCTTTATTTTTTTTTCATGACTAGTCAAATCTATAAACTTATGTTTTATATATTACATGAAACACTTTCTTCCTCAAACATTCCCTGTCTTGGTTCTTTCAAAATTATAGGGAGGGGCTTCATAAGACTTTATTTTGCCTTTACTGAGGAATTAATTTCATGCATGAAGGAACTGTGCAATATCCCAGCAGGGTAGGTCATCACTAATAGTGCAGCTACAAGTCCTCAAGTAGTGGAAAAGGATAAGGGACTCACTGAAACTTTCTTAGCTTGGGATTTTTGTTTTTTAAATAGAGATTGAGAATAAGAATTCTGAACCCACTAGTGTCACTCATCCTTAAGCTTTCCACTTGCTGGTAGGATGATTTATGGGCGAATGAGTAGGCGTGGGAGTGAACTTGGGTTACCATACTTGTGCATTTCACACCTATATGGTAAAAATGTCTTTGTCATCTCCTTGGAAAGAAACAAAATTGACAGAAACAGATGGAAGCTTCGCCTTCTTTCTCTGAGGAGGCGAATTAATACAATTAAAATGAGCGATGTGCTTACATTGACTGACTTGCTAAATAGACTAGCCTTGATGATAACCACAAGTATATTTAAAATACAGATAAATATTTATAGAGGTTCAATATTAAAGGAGAAAAAAAAAACCTGGTTGTGAAAATGGAAAGGGAAAATATCCTCACTAAGTTTCTAATACCAGTGAGATATTCATTTAAAAACACAGCTACAACTTAATAAAGAACAAACACTAACATTTACTAAAACAGAAATACAGAACAGTCCTAACAACATGAAAGAATTAAGTCACTCAGTAGTAAAGAAAAAATAAAGTAAAGGAAATAAAGTTTTTTAAAAATGTCTAGCTTTAAAATACAAAGTAGGGCGCCTGGATGGCTCAGTGGGTTAAGCCGCTGCCTTCGGCTCAGGTCATGATCTCAGGGTCCTGGAATCGAGTCCCGCATCGGGCTCTCTGCTCAGCAGGGAGCCCGCTTCCCTCTCTCTCTCTCTGCCTGCCTCTCCATCTACTTGTGATTTCTCTCTGTCAAATAAATAAATAAAATCTTTAAAAAAAAATACAAAGTAAGGTTTACTGATCAAGATAATAATAAAGTCCTACTTATTACTCAAAAAATAAAATAAAAGTTTAATAAATGAACAGTTATAAGGGAGAGATGAATTCTAGCTTCTTACAGTGGTATCTTGAAGGGTAGAGTATAAAAATTAAACTCCATTTCAAATATCATAAACTTATGTATATAAATAAACTATGCAAAGCCTTCTTTTCTTGCACAAATGGGAGTATTAAAGATGAATGTCTTGGGTGTTTACATAATCTCTTCAAATGTACAAACTACAGCATTAGGTATAAATTATGAAGCATTAAAACATCAAAGTTAGAAGAACTGACTGGCTTTAGAGCTTTGAGATTTCTACTTCTACTTTGCTAAGCCAGATGGATGCACCTGGGACCTTAATCCTATCAATGCTAGATTTTTAAAAATAGTCATTTACAATTGAATCTCATTTATTAATTACCTGACTCTAGAATAGTTATTTGATTTAATGTAAGTATACTCGACCATGTCTGATGTTGCAGGGGAAAATATAATAGGACTTTAAAATTAACCAAAGCCAAAACAAAACAGAAATGAAGTGTGATTCTATATAAACACATTTCCAAATCAGTTTAATTTTCTTCTATTAAGAAATATTAGAACAACTTCATGAATTCCTCAAAAAATAGATATTTATAGAGTTTGATTTTATCTTTAAGGTTACATAAAATAAGTTACTTCACTGCAAGTGATGACCATAAATCAATTTGTAACATACAAATATATTGCAATAAGCTATTTATCCATTATCTGCTTAGTAAGCAATAAAATTGTCTAATGCATTTGAGTTTATATATTTGTTTTTCCACTTATGAAGACTAAAGATACCAAGGCAGTAATTAAATAAGCATGGGGCAGAAAAGTAATTTGTAGGTACATAAAATAGGTAAAATATTATTTAGAAAGGAGTATGATTGTGAATAAAATTATTTTTCATGAGCTACTGGAAGAAGTTTCTTCCTCTTTTAAGTTCTAATTTATTATTACTTCATGTCAAGGGTAAAGATTTTCCCAATATATTTTGTCTCTTCTTTTTCACAGTTTCCCAAATGAAATGGTTATGAAACAGAGCTCAATATTTCTATTTCTCCTATTATGGTTTTCTTGGAGAAAGTGAACAGATCTTAAATTTATTGTGACAGTGGAGGTCCTACCTCTATACTAATACACTAGCGAAGCCATTTTGCAACACCTCTCTCTTTGTACTTTCCAGGTCACTGAAAACTGGACAGAAGGCTCTGAGCTATGTGCTTTTAGTGGAATGATTTTGTTTACATGCACCAGTGCCCCATTTGTAGAGAACCACAATGCAACCAGATCAAGATACATAAAGGATACATTTATTTTATAATCTGGTTTTAAAGCAATAAGGACAAGGCCTTTCAGTTTCAAATGTTTAATTTGTTTGATCAAATGATAAAAACTGTATTGTTCAATGGTTTTTATCATGTCTAGTGACCATGAAGGCCAGAATTCAGGTGATGCCTTCTCTTTGTCTATTTAATAGAATTATTTAACATGTGACAAATAATTTAAATACACTATTCAATAGTAGCAAGTTTCCTATAGTTATTTCACACAGATTATATTCTTGTAAAAATGTTAAAATATGATAAAAATATGCATCATTAGAATAATAGCTATTTAAAGAATATCATGCAGGGGAAGGAGCAAGATGGCAGAGGAGTAGGAGACCTAAATTTTATCTGGTCCTAAGAATTCAGTTAGCTAGCTATCAAATCATTCTAAACACCAAAAACTCAATAGGAAATCGAAGAAAAGAATAGCGGCAATTCTATGAGCAGAAAAGCAACCACTTTCTGGAAGGTAGGACATGCAGAAAAGTGAATCTGAGGTGATATTTGGGAGGATAGACAGTGCTGGAGGAAGCCTCTGTCAGCTGGCTCCTGGCAAGTGACAGAGCAGCAGAACACAAAATCAGAACTTTTAGAAGTCTGCTCTGCTGAGGGATGTCGCTCCAGTGACTAAGTGGCAGGTGGAACCCTTGTTGGGACAATGTGGTCTCAGGACCCTCAGGGTCACAGAAAGACCGAGGGTGCCTGAGTGTGGCAGAACTCCTAAGTATCAAAGCTGGGAAACTGGCTGCAAAGATGGAGCCGAGGGGTGGGCTCTCAGATCTGACTTGCCATAAACTGTACTCTGAGGTTCAGTTCTACCACTACTCTTTGAGAAGGAACCCAATAAGCAGCAGATCCAGAGAGACTCCCCTTCTTTCCCTTAGAGGAGCAGCATGGGAATATACTGCAGGAAATCTGCTGGGTTTGGAAACTCCAAACTGGGTCATGTGCCAGAGATAGAAAACCTTGGTCACAGGGCAGGTGAGCACTGGGTGTGGCTGGAGACCAGGGAGATGGAAATAATTGACTTTCTCTGAGGGCTCACTGAGGAGTAGAGCCTCAAGTTTTCAACTCCTCCAGACCCAGAGATTGGGAGGATGCCATTTTCATTCTTGTTCTCTAAAGCTCTACAGAAAGCTTTCAGGGAACAAAAGCTACCAAGAGCAAACTCAAGCAGATTATTTAGCCTGACCCCTGGCAAGGGAAGTGTAATTCCACCACAGGCAAAGACATTTGAGAATCACTGCAACAGACCCCACCCCCAGAAGATCAATGAGAACATCCAGCCAAGACCAAGTTCACCAATCAATGAGAACTGCAAAACTCCAGTGCTAGGAGCCCACAGAATTCGTGGTTTTTCCCCATGATTCTTTAGTCTTTCAAAGTTAATTTTTAAAGTTTTTTTTATTTTTTCTTTTTCTATTTTTTTCTGAAATTTTCTTCTTTCCTTTTTCAACATCTTATCAATTCCTTTTTTAAAATCTTTTTTGGTTTTCACTTTTCAATAATATTCTATCCCCTCATTGTTTTTAACTTCATTTTTTCTATATGTATGTTTTTACTTCTTTAAAATTGGGATACAGTTTCTTCTAGCAGACCAAAATATACTCTAAATCTAGTGTATGGCTTTGTTCTAGTCTCTCCCACCTGATCACATTCTCTCCTTTGTTTTCTTTTTAATTTTTTTCTTTCTTTCTTCAACCAACTTCTCATCGACTCCTATTTTAAAGTCATTTTATATTTTGATCTTTACAGTCATAGTCTATCCTTTCATTGTATTTACCCTTATTTTTGTGTGTATATATAAATAGATAGATAGATAGATATAAGATTTCCCTTCTTTAAAATTTTGGGATGCAGTTTTTTCTAACAGCCCAAAATACACCTAAAATCTAGTTCTATTCACCATCCTGATCATTTTCTTTCCCCCTCCTCTTTCCCCCTGGTTTTGGGTCTCTTCTTATTTGTTTAGGGTATACCCTTCTGGGATCATTGTTACACTTTTAGCATTTTGTTCTCTCATTCATCTATTCTTCCTTGGACAAAATGACAAAACAGAAAAACTCACCTCAAAAAAAAAGAATAAGAGGCAGTACTGACTGTCAGGGACCTATCAATATGGACATTAGCCAGAACTAACAATATCAGACCTTGATGTCAGAACTAGAGTTCAGAATGACAATTATAAAGATTCTAGTTGGGCTTGAACAAAACATAGAAGATACTAGAGAATCTTTTTCTGGAGAAATAAAAAAACTAAATTCTAACTAAATCAAAATTTAAAAAGCTATTCATGAGGTGCAATCAAAAACAGAGGCTCTAACTGCTAGGATAAATGAGGAAGAAGAGAGAATTAGTAATATAGAAAACCAAATAATGAAGAATAAAGAAGCTGAGAAAAGAGAAATAAACAGCTACTGGATCACAGGGAAGAATTCAAGAGATAACTGATATCATAAGATGGGAACAATATTAGAATAATTGGATTCCCAAAAGAAAAATAAGAAAGAGAGAGGGTGAAGAAGTTATATTGGAGCAAATTATAGAAGAGAACTTCCCTAATTTGGGGATGGAAACAGGCATAAAAACCCAGGAGGCACAGAGAACCCCCTCAAAACCAATAAAAAAGGTCAACATCCCGTCATCTAATATTAAAACTTAAAAGTCGCAGAGACAAAGATAAAATCCTGAAAGCAGCTTGGGACAAGAGGTCTGTAGCCACCAACAGTAGAAACATTAGTTTAGCAGCAGACACATCCAGAGAGACCTGGCAGGCCAGAAAGGACTGGCATGATGTATTGAGAGGACTAAACAAGAAAAATATGCAGCCAAGAATACTATATCCAGCCAGGCTGTCAGTGAAAATAGAAGGAGAGATAAAAAGCTTCCAGGACAAACAAAGACTAAAAGAATTTGCAAACACCAAACCAGCCCTACAGGAAATATTGAAAGGGGTCCTCTAGACAAAGAGAGATTCTAAAAGTAATAGAACAGAAAGGAACAGAGACAATGTACACGTAACTGTCACCTTACAGGCAATACAATGACACTAAATTCATATCTTTCAATAGTTACCCTGAATGTAAATGGGCTAAATGCCCCAATCAAAAGACACAGAGTATCAGATTGGTTAAAACACACACACATACACACACACACACAACACACACACACAAAAAGACCCATCAATATACTGTCTGCCAGAGACTCGTTTTAAAACCAAACACCTCCCGATTTCAAGTGAAGGGGTGGAAAAAAATTTACCATGCTAATGGACATCAAAAGAAAGCTGGGGGGGCACCTGGGTGGCTCAGTGGGTTAAGCCGCTGCCTTCGGCTCAGGTCATGATCTCAGGATCCTGGGATCGAGTCCCGCATCGGGCTCTCTGCTCAGCAGGGAGCCTGCTTCCTCCTCTCTCTCTCTCTGCCTACTTGTGATCTCTCTCTGTCAAATAAATAAATAAAATCTTTAAAAAAAAAAAAAAAAAAAAAAAAAAAAGAAAGCTGGGGTGGCAATCCTTATATGAGACAATTAGATTTTAAACCAATGACTATAATAAGAGATGAGGAAGGACACTTCCTTCTGTTGGGTCTGTCCAACAGAAAGATGTACAATTTTAAATATCTATGTCCCCAACATGGGAACAGCCAATCATATAAACCAATTAATAACAAAATCAAAGAAACAGATTGACAATAATACAATAATAGTAGGGGACTTTAACACCCCCCACAGTGCAATAGACAGATCATCGAAGCAAAAGGTCAACAAGGAAATAAAAGCCTTAAATGAAAAACTGGACCAAATGGACATCACATATATATTCAGAACATTCCATCCCAAAGCAACAGAATACACATTCTTCTCTAGTACACATGGAATGTTCTCCAGGATAGATCATATCCTGCGTCACAAATTAGGTCTCAACCAGTACCAAAAGACTGGGATCATTCCCTGCATATTTTCAGACCACAATGTTCTGAAGCTAGAACTCAACAAGAGAAAAGTTGGAAAGAACTCAAATACATGGAGGCTAAAGATCATCCTTCTAAAGAATGAATGGGTCAACAAGGAAATTAAAGAAGAATTTCAAAAAATCATGGAAACAAATGAAAATAAAAACACAATTGTTCAAAAATTTGAGATGCAGCAATGGCAGTCCTATGAGGAAATTATATAGCACTATAAGCCTTGCTTAAGAAACAAAAAGTTTCAATTACACAACCTAACCCTGTACCTAACGGAGCGAGAGATAGAAGAGAAAAAAAAAAAAAAGGCCTAAACCCAGCAGAGAAGAGAAATAATAAAGATTAGAACTGAATAAATAATAATAATAAATAATAAAGATTAGAACATAAACCTATAAATCTGGAACATAAACCTTCTATTTCAATGAAATAGAAACCAAAAGAACAAGAGAACAGATCAATGACATTAGCAGTTGGTTGTTTGAAACAATTAAAAGATTGATAAACCCCTGGCCAGACTTACCAAAAACAAAAGAGAAAGGACCCAAATAAATAAAATCATGAATGAAAGAGGAGAGATCATGACCAACACTAAAGAAATACAAGCAATTATAAGAACATATCATGGGCAACTATACGCCAGCAAGTTTGACAATCTGGAAGAAATGGATGCTTTCCTAGAGACGTATAAATTACCAAAACTGAAAAATAGGAGATAGAAAATCTAAAAGGACCCATAACCAGTAAGGAAATTGAAGCAGTCATCAAAAATCTCCCAACAAACAAGAGCCCAGAGCCAGACGGCTTCCCACTGGAATTCTACCAAGCATTTAAAGAAGAATTAATACCTATTCTCCTGAAACTGTTCTAAAAAATAGAAATGGAAGGAAAACTTCTAAACTCATTTTATGAGGCCATTACCTTGATCCCAAAACCAGACAAAGGCCCCATCAAAAAAGGAGAATTACAGACCAATATCACTAATGAACATGGATGCAAAAATTCTCACCATCAAACAGTAAATTAAGGGGATTATTCACCACAACCAAATGGGATTTATTCTTGGGCTCCAAGTTTGATTCAACATCTGCAAATCAATGTGATACAATCCATTAATAAAAGAAAGAACAAGAACCATATGATACTCTCAGTAGATGCAGAAAAAGCATTTGACAAAGTACAGCATCCTTTCTTGATCAAAATTCACAGTGTAGGGATAGAGGGTACATACCTCAATATCATCAAAGCCACCTATGAAAAACACACAGTGAATATCATTCTCAATGGGGAAAAACTGAGAGCTTTTCCCCTAAGGTCAGGAACACAGCAGGGATGTCCACTATCACCACTGCTATTCAGTACTAGAAGTCCTAGCCTTAGCAATCAGGCAAAAAAGAAGTAAAAGGCATCCAAATAGGCAAAGAAGAAACTTACCACTCTTTGCAGATGATATGATACTTTACGTGGGAAACCCAAAAGAATCCATGCCAAAACTGCTAGAACTCATACAGAAATTCAGTAAAGTGGCAGAATATGAAAAGGATGCACAGAAATCAGTTGCATTTCTATACACCAACAATAAGACAGAAGAAAGAGAATTTAGGGAGTTGATCCCATTTATAATTGCACCCAAAACCATAAGATACCTAGGAATAAACCTAATCAGAGGCAAAGAATGTGTACTCAAAAAACTACAGAATACTCATGAAAGAAATTGAGGAAGACACAAAGAAATGGAAAAACTTCCATGCTCATGGATTGGAAGAACAAATATTGTGAAAAATGTCTATACTACCTAGAGTGATCTACACATTTAATGCAATTCCTATCAAAAGACTACCAACATTTTTCAAAGAAAGGGAACAAATAATTCTAAAATTTGTATCGAACCAGAAAAGACCCAGAATAGCCAGAGAAATGTTGAAAAATAAAACCAAAGACAGTATAGTACTGGCACAAAAACAGACACATAGATCAATGGGACAGAATAGAGAGCCCAGAAATAGACCCTCAACTCTATAGTCAACTAATCTTCAACAAAGTAGGAAAGAATATCCAATGGAAAAAAGAGTCTCTTCAACAAATGTTGGGAAAATTGAACAGCCACATGCAGAAGAATGAAACTGGACCATTTCCTTATACCACACACAAAAATAGACTAAAAATGGATGAAAGACCTCAGTGTAAGACAGGAATCCATCAAAATCCTTGAGGAGGAGACAGGCAGCAACCTCTTCAACCTCAGCCGCAGTAATTTCTTCCTAGAAACAACACCAAAGGCAAGGGAAGCAAGAGCAAAAATGAACTACTGGAACTCCATCAAGTTAAAACATTTTTGCACAGCAAAGAAAACAAAAGACAACTGAAAGAATAGGAGAAGATATTTGCAAATTACATATCAGATAAAGGGCTAGTATCCAAAATCTATAAAGAATTTATCAAACTCAACACCCAAAGAACAAATAATCCAATCAAGAAATGGGCATGAACAGACATTTCTGCCAAGAACACATCCAAATGGCCAATAGACCCATGAGAAAGTACTTGACATCACTTGGCACCAGGGAAATACCAATCAAAACCACAGTGAGATAGCACTTCACACTAGTCAGAATGGTTAAAATTAACACGTCAGGAAACAACAGATGTTGGCAAAGATGCGGAGAAAGGGGAACCCTCCTACACTGTTGGTGGGAATGTAAGCTGGTGAAGCCACTCTGGAAAACAGTATGGAGGTTCCTCAGAAACTTGAAAATAGAGCTACTCTACCACTCAGCAATTGCACTACAGGGTATTTACCCCAAAGATACAAATGTAGTGATCTGAAGAGTCATGTGCACCCCAGGGTTTATAGGAGCAACATCCACAATTGCCACACTATGGAAAGAGCCTGGAGGTCCATCAACAGATGAATGGATAAAGAATGGATAAAGAAGATATATATAATGGAATATTATGCAGTCATAAAAGGGTGAGATCTTGTCATTTGCAATGACATGGATGGAGCTAGAGGCTATTATGCTAAGTGAAATAAGTCTATCAGAGAAAAATAATTATCATATCATCTCAGTGATATGAGGAATCTGAGAAACAAGACAGAGGATCATAGGGGAAGGGAGAGGAAAAATGAAACAAGTTGAAATGAGAGAGGGAGACAGACCATAAGAGACTATTAATCTCAGGAAACAAGCTATGGGTTGCTGGAGTGGAGGGTTGGGGTGGGAGTGATAGGGTGGCTGGGTGATAGGCAGTGGGGAGGGTATGTGCTATGATGAGCACTGTGAATTGTGTAAGACTGATGAATCACAAACCTGTACCCCTGAAAAAAATAATACATTATATGTTTAAAAGATAATAATAATAAAAGAAAAAAGAAAGAATAGCAGGCAATTGAACTTGGTCTTGTGCAAATAAGGAAGAAGCTATTTCAAAAGAGAAATGGTTTACCAAGATGCATGCAAGTAACTGTATAAAAAGTCATCTAATTCTGCAACCAGTGTTCTTTCTATCACACTTCATTGCCTCTCTTATACAAGTTAGTTGGAGACAACGAAATGCAGTATTTGCTTTTCCTGGGTCTCTAATCTCCATCCTGAAGTCACATTTTCATGTAAACTGAAATATGAAAAAATGAACTAGTAAATAGGGTCTGCTTTAGTTAAATAAGCAGGGTACCCAAGATTGGTTGACATAAAAGACTCAAGGAATGTTGGATAAAACTACCTACCATATTACTTTGCCTAGAATGATCAGTTCTAGCTACTATTTTAAGTTTCTGTCCCTGAAATCATGTGTCTTTTAAATTGTTTCAGTTCTCTGTGCCCTATTATATAGAGGGATAGTTTTTAGTCATAACTTTTTGATATGTAACTATCCTCAACTTACTCATTTTGTAAAGATCTAAAATACAAAGTCTTGGGATCTAAACATTTGTCTTTAGAGTTATAGTTTCTTACTATGTAAGTATATGGCTAATGGTCTTTAAAATATGCCCAATTTAAGGTTTGCTATCTATAAGTCCATCTCTCTCCCATACACTGATTTCCAATTAACATCTCACCAAAAGGCCAGAGACAGTAATAGAACACTGCCACAACTATAAGGTGAAGCAGGTCCTATACTTCTGGTCCAAATATATTAAGAGAACAGAGTAAGAAGAAAGAAAAAAGCATACACGTGTTCTTATAAAAAACAGGGTTTAGCTTTCCTGCACTGCTTTTGGTTTGCCTGTGTTGAAGACAGGACCCAGAAGGTCTCTTATCTTAGAAGAAACAGCAGAAAGCAGATGCTTTGTGAGCTAGCAGGCTTGCCATGGGATTTAGTAGGCCACAGACAGGATGGAGGACATGGCAGGGGTTCAGTAGGTGAAAGGCAATGGTGAGAGCCAAATGAGGGAAGGCTGCCAAATTCTGACCATGCCAAAAGAGGCCAAACCAGATGTGTATAGTGATCCCAAGTTCAGTCCAAGTGCTGGCAGGCTGATCAGAGCACAGATGAAAGACATCTGCATAGTCCAGAAAGGCCAGAGGACTCTATGGAGATCACCTGCTTCCCCTGCTGCAGCAAGGACACACTCAGTTCCCCTCATTGCCCACAGATCGATAAGGAGAAAGAAATACAGATGTGTGGAAGATTGAGCAATTATACAAATGAAACAAAGTGAAAACTATAGGGACCACCTAAATGACCAATTTGGAATAAATCATAAACTGAAATGGACTACATGTATTTTGTTTTTGTTTTCTTGCTATCTGGATCATTTACGTGAGTGGGGTATAGGTAATTCACAATGCCACCACACATACACACATAGACTGACTATGGATTCATTGAATCAGATTCTATTCCTATTGTAATAAGGGAAAACAGTTCTTGCATTAATTTGCACCTATGGCCTATCAATACAACTTTAGAATGACTGTATCCCTAATAGAAAGCAAAGAATGGAGATAAAGTATATTTAGCTAATTCTATCTATTTAAATTATTTTGTTTACATAAACTCTAAAGTAGGCCTTTGGGGGCATATTCTAAAAAGAAAAGCTGTAAATCAGAGGTTCCTAAACCTTCTTAGTTCCAAGCATTCTTAGAGTCTCAGTAACGTGATTTTTTTTTTTAAAGATTTTATTTATTTATTTGACAGAGAGAGACACAGTGAGAGAGGGAATACAAGCAAGGGAAGTGGGAGAGGAAGAACAGGCTTCCTGCTGGGCAGGGAGCCTGATGTGGGGCTTTATCCCAGGACCCTAGGATAATGACCTGAGCCGAAGGTAGATGCTTAACGACTGAGTCACTCAGGCGCCCTCAGTAACGTTTTTTAACAAGTCACCAAAATCAACTGGATTAAAAAGAAAAAAACCTGACAGTTCCTTTTATTAAGTAGTGAGGTATGACAACAATACATTTTTTTAACTTAATAAATTTTATACTCCAACAAAACCACTGTTATTTGAAAAAGTAATATAAAAATTCTGAAAGAAAAAATTTAAAATTTTATCTTTAAATGATTACAATAACTTAGTCCTGAAATGTGCATGCCTGTTGAGTACCAAACAATTTCTTAAACCATGCAATAAGATTGGATATGGCTAGTCACCCTCTTTTCTGGTTTCATGTTGATTTTTGGGTAGATGGTATGTGCTTTTTTTTTTCCTCAACAAGAACATTTTTACTTGAAGCATACTCAGAACACATGCTTCTAAAAGATATATATATATCATTCCATGCAAGGAAAATAGAACACACATTTTCTTCAAGGACACACAGAAGAATCCCCTGGTTAAATCACATAAAAAGAGGCATAACAAATATCACAAATTAAAAAGACTGAAATTATACCAAGTATACTTTCCAACCAATGGTACAAAACTAAAGATCAACAATGAAACACAGTTGGAAAATCTAATATTTGATATGTAAATATTACACAACACACTACTGTACAAGTAATGGGCTAAATAAATTAAATGTCAAATCAAAATGTCTCAAAACAAAAGAAAAAGAAAACGCAATAGCCCAAAATTTAGGAGACGCAGCAAAGGGAGATGTTAGAGTAAAATTCATGCTAAGAATGCTTGTATTAAGGAAAATAGTTCAAACAAAAAAAGAAAGAGAAAAAGAAACAACTTAGGGTTACATCACAAGGAACTAAAATGAGAAGACACTTGAATGAAATTTAGTAGAGGCAGGAAGTAACAAAGAAAAATCAGAAATAAATAAGATAGAGACCAGAATAAATAATAACATAACATTGAAAGTAATGACCAGTTTTTCCCCCAAAATAAACAAAATTGGCAATGCATTAACTATATTAACTAAGAAAAAAAGGAGAAAAACTGAAAAACCAAAATGAGAAATGGAAGAGAAAACAATACAACAGATAACCACAGATATATATAGTGTGATAATAGATTACTATAAATAATTATATACTAACAAGATAGATAACTTAGGGAAAAAAAATTCCTAAAAAATTGTACCTAATAGAAATTGTGAAGTACTTCAAGCTAGTATTCATACCATGTCTCATAGTTAACAGGTATCACTTATGTTCCCCTTATAAAGCAAGTATGTCTCATGTTGTCCTGAGTTTGCTGTGGTGCCTCAGGGCACCTGGGTGCACAGTTTGAGAACCACCGGTACAGCAGCTGTGTTCTTTTAGCCCACTGATACAAATTGGATGATAGGGGTATCAATATTATTTAAAAATTTTTTAGAACAATGTTTCACACTTGGTGAGAACCTAATAAATGTTACTTACTACAATTACTAATTCTAAGTAAGACTTTCTCTATTGGAAATATGCATGTTTTAGTGATCAAGTGCTTAAATTTTTGCTTTATCTCATTTATGGAAAAGTATCCCTCACTGCTCCTTATTCATGGCATTTTGTTCACATCACTACTGTAGTAGTTACTAATAATTGAAATATCTTTATGTCTGACTATTTGCAAGGAGATCAACGGCAAAGAGCACTCTTGTTCATTTGACATCCCAAAGTCTTGCACTTCGCTTGGCACAAAAATATGTTTACTAAAAATGCAGTGAACGAATCAATGATCAAATGCAGAATAGTAATCCTTAGTGGCACTGAACACTGAATCATAAAGAACATGACATATTTAATTATCAAAAACCACCTTATGTTGTAAATGATCTTTTCTTGAAGAGTTTTTGATCTAGAATACGAGGTCTGACTTACTGAGACTAGTCAAAATTTTTGAGGAATTGAGGAAGATAAAGTTAGTATTACTCTATTTAGTTTTAAAAAATCTGTAAGTGAAGTATATCAAAATGAATTCTTTTTTTTCTTTTGGAAAACAAATCTAGCACAAAATTTCTGGGAATTTTTAATATCATTTTGAATCAAAATGGTGATACAGCAAAACATTAAACTAAACCAATTTTAATATTCAAATAAAATGATTATGCCTTCACTCAAATCTATTGTCATTAACCTTACCAATAAAATAATAACTCAGTGAAAGAAAACATATGAGAGGCTTATGGAAAGGGGAATTTGCAACTATTTCCTAGTTGTATACTTGCATATGGTATATATTCAGAAAGTGCATGTTCAAAAAAATTATAAAGAAGTTCAAGGAATATAATAATGGGAATTAGCAAATAAATCTTCCCACTAGAACTAAAGGCCTATAATGAATTTAATGGAATTTAATGTATATCTTCTGCTTTATATCCCTAGTTACATCAATAAGACTCATCATTTATAGAATTCAGAGAAAAATTATCTTAATCACAAACCACAGTATAGGAACTGTTTTAGAGTTTCCTTTAACTCTCAGCCAACAATGCCCAAAGAAGTGTAAATATTATCATGTATTGTTTCTAGATACACAGAAATTGCAAATTTTATACTAGTAGATTGATGTGATTATCTCTTATATTGCTAAGCATTGTCCACATATCCTGGAAAATGAATAAAACAATGAAATAAAAACAATCCCTAATATAGATTTAAAGTATAACTATGAAAATAGTATTGTATGGGGTCTGTTTATTCTGATTTAATATTATGCTGTTATAAAAAAATAGTGATTTTCTAAACTTTTAAAAAATCTGGATTTTTTCCAGTCAAATGCCTTTTTTTCAAAAGCTTTTAATAAGTTTTTCTTTTTTTAAATATGTATATATTTAAGATTTCATTTATATTTGACAGAGAGAAAGCTAGAACAAGCAGGAGGAGAAGCAGAAGGAGAAAGAAAGGGAGAAGCAGACTCTCTGATGAGCAGGGAGCCTGATGTGTGGCTCGATTCCAGCCCCTGGGATCATGACCTGAGCCGAAGGCAGATGCTTAATGGACTGAGACACCCAGAGGCCCCTTAATAGGTTTTTCTGCTTGCCATTTTTCTTTTTTTAAAAGATTGCAGCTTAAAAATATCTGCTTTAAGAATTTTTAGATGAGGTGTCCCTGGGTAGCTCAGTAAGTTAAGCTCTGACCCTTGGTTTCAGCTCAGGTCATGATCTCAGGGTCCTGAGATCTAGCTCTGTGTCTGTCAGGCTCCACACTCAGGGGAGAGTCTGCTTAAGATTCTCTATCTCCCTCTCCTTCTTCTTCCCCCTCTTTCTCTTGCTTTCTGGCCCTCTCTCTAAAAAAAAGTAATCTTTTTTAAAAAAGGAATTTTTAGATAAATATGTAAATGTTAATATAATTTTAAGATTCAAAATTTGAATTAATAAATACCTGGCTAAAAATTGGTGATTTGTATAGGATAAATACATTTATGTTGCTGGGAAAATTCACTATGTTATTTACAAGTAATATATCTTAATATTGTAAGTCTCATTATTCATCCACACGGCGACAGATAATATTGTTAGTAAACTCAAATGTTAGCATATTGCCTTGCATTTTAAAAGACCTATATTTTCATAAAAACAAAATTCAAAATGATTAACCATTTAGAGTGTCTCTTTTGATGATAAGATATTTAGCAATTCTTCATTAATCTGCAATCATTAGGTTATGAAGTGACTTGACAATAAAAATAATCCAGGATAAAAGAGTCATCCTTTCCCTTATCCTTAGATCTTCTTTCAATATGGAGCTAACTGCCTAGAAAGGGGTGGGAGATGGAACTGAGCTAGACTGATTCTGGGAAAACTGAAAAGCACAGAGCCCTGACTTCCACTTACGACAGAAAGTCCTTAAAATTTCACAAATTACACAATCTTCATAAGTCATCTTTGAAAGTCATAGACCTGAGCTTCCAAAATGAGGATACTTAGGATCTACTTAGGCATTTCAGGATGCCTCCAGTTGTAGGGATCTGCCAACTATAGTTACTCACTCCCAGGACAAATGAAGAAAAACATTCCTCTTTTTGACATGAAGAATGAAGGTGTACTTTATCCCACAAACCATGTTGTTGCTATATTCCTAACATATTAAGAATAGTATGAATGATTTTAATAGCTAGATCTCATGACAAATCTTCTGGAAGATACTTCTAGAAGAGTGGCACATGATACGCATGATATTTGGGTATCTGGTTCTGCAGCCATAAAGAAGACCAAGTCATGTTGGATAGCCATCTAGCTGGATTTCTTCCTCTTTGCCTCATCATAAGACACACATCCAAGTGAATTAAAATGTTTCCTAC
This sequence comes from Mustela putorius furo, assembly GCF_011764305.1. NCBI lineage: Eukaryota > Metazoa > Chordata > Mammalia > Carnivora > Mustelidae > Mustela > Mustela putorius. The sequence continues at coordinate 70,900,943 of NW_025421998.1, read as the reverse complement.
ATGCTCATGAAAACCATCAACGTGTATGACAAAGTTGTGAGTTTTTACTAAAGAGAAGAAAAATTAATGTTATGTTAGTTACCGTTCTTTTGGTTTTTTTGCTTTTTTGTTTGGTTGGTTTTTTGTTTTTTTTAAGATTTTATTTATTTATTTGACAGAGAGAGATCACAAGTAGGCAGAGAGGCAGGCAGAGAGATAGGAGGAAGCAGGCTCCCTGCTGAGCAGAGAGCCCGATGCGGGACTTCATCCCAGGACCCTGAGATCATGACCTGAACTGAAGGCAGTGGCTTAACCCACTGAGCCACCCAGGTGCCCCGTTCTTTTGTTTTTATAGAGAATCACTTATCTGAGGAGATACTACAAACACTTTTGTTTCTTATTAGAAAAATCCACCCTCTCAGGCAAAAATATTTTGAAATTTCTTAAAATATCTGAATAATGAGCATAATCTAAAATTAGAGACAGCTTTGTGGACCAGATGACATAAGATAGTTATTGGAAGATGTGTAGAATTTTGACAGGTAGAGATACAGAATAAGGATATTCTGGGCTAAGAAACTGACATGGAGAATGCAGTATATTCAGAAAATGATGAGTATACGTCTATGGAAAAGAATGTAGGGCATTTGGGGTGGGGGAAGGAAAAAATATATATACTTTCTCACATATATACATATATGTGTATACATACAAGATTTTAAGGCTATAAAGTATAAAAGAGTTTGAATATATAAGATTCATATTTTATATATATGTATATATATGTATATATATATATATATGTGTGTGTGTGGGTATGTGTGTGTGCATATATATATATATATTAAGTGTATTGGGACCTGAGTCTAGAGAATTTTGAATCTCAGGATAAAGTGTTCAGATTTTGTTGATAGAAAATAAGGATCCAAGGTTTCTGGATGAGACAACAGATTTTAAAAAACAAAATATTTACACATATTTTAAATAAGTTCCCTTAAAGGTCCAAGAAAAGGCTTATAATCTGAAGAATGAATATATATCAGATTAAATGACTTCTCTTAAAAGGAGCACAAATAAATACCCAACTTTTTTTCAAACATTCTACAAATTTCTTCACATAAACATTTTTGATATAGAAGCATCTGTAACAAATTGAAACATACACTTACTATAGATAGTGTTTGCTCAGATATTTGAAGATGAAACATATAATTACCATGCAATACATACTATCAGTCTGAGCTTAAATAACCAGGTTAGCAACATCATCTTTTCCACCAGTAAGCAATACCAGGTTAGCAACATCATCTTTTCCATCACTAAGCAATACAGCGAAATGACATACTTTTAATTGCCTATATTACAGATTTATTTAAATCTCAATAGTTGATTGCTTTTCTTAAAAAAAGAAAGCATTTCTTAAACAGCTTTCAGAAAATAACTACTGAAAGCCTCAAGTTTCTATACATATATTAGATACAAATAAAATATTTTGGAAGACTTAATTTGAATATAATAGACTCTTGTCATTAAAATAAGTGGCCAAACATTGTCTTTATATTTACTTGGACTCTACTACATCTCCTTTGTTTCTACTTTTCCTATATTCCTATTTCCTGTCATTATCTAATTACTTTTTTTCATACTTCTTTCCATTATTTTTTCTTGTTTCTTCTTTATGCTTAGTTAAAAAAAAATAACATTTGGAAGGAGAAAAATCACTTTTACAATATGTAATTTTAAATGTGATATGTGTACTTTGAAAACTACATTGGAAAATTCAGAAAAATAAAGAAGAAAATAAAAGTTAATAATTCTCTCACCATAAAGGCACATAGAGACAACCACCAAAAACATCTGATGTATCCTCCTTGAAGATATTTTTTAGTGTATGAATGCACATGTTTTACAAAATCAGAATAACAGGTCGCCTGGGTGGCTCAGTGGGTTAAAGCTTCTGCCTTCAGCTCAAGTCCTGATCCCAGAGTCCTGGGATCGAGCCCACATCGGGCTCTCTGGTCAGCAGGGAGCCTGCTTCCTCCTATCTCTCTGCCTGCCTCTCTGTCGACTTGTGATCTCTGTCAAATAAATAAATAAAATCTTTAAAAAAAAATCAGAATAACATTATATTTTGGTCCACTATCTAAACTTGGAAATATACCAAATGTTTTATACATATTTAATAATAAATATTGGCAAATTTAAGTAGTCTAAGAATTTCTGCTTAATAGATATTTATATTTATTTCTTCTTTTTAATAGGATAATTCCAATTCTTTCTGTAATAAATCTTTTTAAGTATTTATTAGTTCATTTAATACCTTTATAAATTGTCTAAACTTCATCTAATGGACAAATATTTTAAAAAGACAATGATTACTTTATGTTACAAAGAACATATATTATAAAAGAAAATATAAGGCAGAAAATTAAATGATAATAATAGTCAAAGATAAAAGCTGCTAACATTTGGCATATTTCCTTTAGGCTTTTCTTACATGCATATTTTATACATATGCTTCGCATGCTGCTTTCAGGATTTTACATTATCTTAAGACAGTTTTCCTATAGCTGTTACCTAAAAATATATGATCAAAGTGAAAATAAGAAAAAAATCTAGAATTTACAATTACTAATTCCTTTAATCTGAGGTAACCATTTCTAATATTGTGGTATACATTCTCATAGCCTTTTCTTTCTTTCAATTTGCACAGATTTAACAATAAAAATTAAAATACTAGCATGCTGTTTTCAAGGGCACTATTCTGTCACTATATGAACGCACATGTGAGTTTTAATAGCATATATGTACTAAAGTCTCTAAGATCTATATTTTCAGAATTCTTAACTGCCTCTGTCCTTCATAAATTTATGAAAGAATATCTCTGGAACATAAATAGTATATTATTTTGTACATATATATAATTTTTACATAAATATAAAATCATACATATGTGGTTATTATATTGGATCAGAACACAGTTTTACTGCGTACTACTAGTTTCCCAAATTGCTGTGCAAGTGTGTTGCCCAAATATTCACAAAGCACCCTATCTTCCATTTTCACCAACATTTAGTATTAAATTCCTTCCTACCACATTCCAATTCAACCTGCCTATTTGGCCTGTGAAGAAGTTCGATTACTCTTGGAGAATTAAAGTGAATTATCTTAAGTGCAATCAGGTGGTGGTAACTCAAATTATAGCTGCAGTTCCAGATGTGGTTTCACTGCTTAAAAAAGCCAATATATCCCCTAATACCTCTATGCAACTGTTGATTGGGTCAAGGCTTTTTTACTGTTGTTCTAATGGTTTATAAAGAACATCTGAAGGATGTTTCTTTCAGGTGGCAAGGCTAGCAATATACATTCATAGTCTTACCAAAGAGTAGACTCATTAGACTTACATCAAAACTTAGACCACAAGAAAAAAACTTGATCACCTTTTTCTTCCTTCACTTCTTCCATCATACTTGTCTAAAACATTGATGATACTTGGACCTAGTGAGCAGGGAGGAGCCACTACTCTACATACACAGGCAAGATACTAGCAGGTCAGAGGTTGAAAATAAAACCCACAAAAATCCCCTGGAGATAAAAATACATGTTGAGAGGAGGGAGTCAAGATGGCGGAGAAGTAGCAAGCTGAGACTGCTTCAGCTAGCCGGAGATCAGCTAGATAGCTTATCTAAAGATTGCAAACACCTGAAAATCCATCGGCAGATCGAAGAGAAGAAGAACAGCAATTCTGGAAACAGAAAATCAACCACTTTCTGAAAGGTAGGACCGGCGGAGATGTGAATCCAAAGCGACGGGAAGATAGACCCTGGGGGGAGGGGCCGGCTCCTGGCAAGCGGTGGAGAAACCGCGCACAAAATCAGGACTTTTAAAAGTCTGTTCCGCTGAGGGACATCGCTCCAGAGGCTAAACCGGGGCAAAGCCCACGCGGGGTCAGCGTGGCCTCAGGTCCCGCAGGGTCACAGAAGGATCGGGGGTGTCTGAGTGTTGCAGAGCTTGCGGGTATTGGAACGGGAAAGCCGGCTGCAGAGACAGAGCCGACAGTAAGCTCGCAGCTCGGGGTGACCTTGAACTGGTCGCAGGCTCGGTGAGCTCGGAGGGCGGCCAGAGGTCAGGCAGACGGGAGTAACTGGGCGCTGTTCTCTGAGTGCGCACTGAGGAGTGCGGCCCTGGGCTCTCGACTCCTCCGGGCCGGAGACCAGGAGGCCGCCATTTGTATTCCCGTCCTCCAGAACTCTACGGAAAGCGCTCAGGGAACAAAAGCTCCTGAAAGCAAACCCGAGCGGATTACTCAGTCTGGCCCCTGGTAAGGGCGGTGTAATTCCGCCTGGGGCAAAGACACTTGAGAATCACTACAACAGGCCCCGCCCCCAGAAGATCAACAAGAAATCCAGCCGAGACCAAGTTCACCTACCAAGGAGTGCGGTTTCAATACCAAGGAGAGCAGCAGAATTCCAGAGGAGGAGAAAGCCAAGCACGGAAGTCATGGCTTTTTTCCTGTGATTTTTTTTAGTCCTGCAGTTAATTTAATTTTTTCTTTTTCATTTTTTTTTTTTTCTTCTCGCCTTCGGGTAAATTTTTTTTTTAAATGTTACCTTTTTCTTTTTTAACGATTTTTTACTAGTTTATCTAATATAGATATTTTTTCTTTTTTACATTTTTCTTAGGTGTTTTCTTTTTTAAAAAATTCTTTTATTTTCTTTTCTTTTTTTTCTTTTTTCTTTCTTCCTTTTTGAACCTCTTTTTATCCCCTTTCTCCCCACTCACGATTTTGGATCTCTTCTAATTTGGTTAAAGCATATTTTCCTGGGGTTGTTGCCACCCTTTTAGTATTTTAATTGCCCCTTCACATACTCTTATCTGGACAAAATGACAAGACATAAAAATTCAACACACAAAAAAGAACAAGAGGCAGTACCGAAGGCTAGGGACCTAATCAATACAGACATTGGTAATATGTCAGATCTAGAGTTCAGAATGACAATTCTCAAGGTTCTAGCCGGGCTCGAAAAAGGCATGGAAGATATTAGAGAAACCCTCTCGAGAGATATAAAAGCCCTTTCTGGAGAAATAAAAGAACTGAAATCTAACCAAGTTGAAATCAAAAAAGCTGTTAATGAGGTGCAATCAAAATTGGAGGCTCTTACTGCTAGGATAAATGAGGCAGAAGAAAGAATTAGTGATATAGAAGACCAAATGACAGAGAATAAAGAAGCTGAGCAAAAGAGAGACAAACAGCTACTGGACCACAAGGGGAGAATTCGAGAGATAAGTGACACCATAAGACGAAACAACATTAGAATAATTGGGATTCCAGAAGAAGAAGAAAGAGAGAGGGGAGCAGAAGGTATACTGGAGAGAATTATTGGGGAGAATTTCCCCAATATGGCAAAGGGAATGAGCATCAAAATTCAGGAGGTTCAGAGAACGCCCCTCAAAATCAATAAGAATAGGCCCACACCCCGTCACCTAATAGTAAAATTTACAAGTCTCAGTGACAAAGAGAAAATCCTGAAAGCAGCCCGGGAAAAGAAGTCTGTAACATACAATGGTAAAAATATTAGATTGGCAGCTGACTTATCCACAGAGACCTGGCAGGCCAGAAAGAGCTGGCATGATATTTTCAGAGCACTAAACGAGAAAAACATGCAGCCAAGAATACTATATCCAACTAGGCTATCATTGAAAATAGAAGGAGAGATTAAAAGCTTCCAGGACAAACAACAACTGAAAGAATTTGCAAATACCAAACCAGCTCTACAGGAAATCTTGAAAGGGGTTCTCTAAGCAAAGAGAGAGCCTACAAGTGGTAGATCAGAAAGGAACAGAGACCATATACAGTAACAGTCACCTTACAGGCAATACAATGGCACTAAATTCATATCTCTCAATAGTTACCCTGAATGTGAATGGGCTAAATGCCCCTGTCAAAAGACACAGGGTATCAGAATGGATAAAAAAACAAAACCCATCTATATGTTGCCTCCAAGAAACTCATTTTAAGCCCAAAGACACCTCCAGATTTAAAGTGAGGGGGTGGAAAAGAATTTACCATGCTAATGGACATCAGAAGAAAGCAGGAGTGGCAATCCTTATATCAGATCAATTAGATTTTAAGCCAAAGACTATAATAAGTGATGAGGAAGGACACTATATCATACTCAAAGGGTCTGTTCAACAAGAAGATTTAACAATTTTAAATATCTATGCCCCCAACGTGGGAGCAGCCAACTATATAAACCAATTAATAACAAAATCAAAGAAACACTTCAACAATAATACAATAACAGTAGGGGACTTTAACACTCCCCTCACTGAAATGGACAGGTCATCCAAGCAAAAGATCAGCAAGGAAATAAAGGCCTTAAACGACACACTGGACCAGATGAACATCACGGATATATTCAGAATATTTCATCCCAAAGCAACAGAATACACATTCTTCTCTAGTGCACATGGAACATTCTCCAGAATACATCACATCCTCGGTCCTAAATCAGGACTCAACCGGTATCAAAAGATTGGGATCATTCCCTGCATATTTTCAGACCACAATGCTCTAAAGCTAGAACTCAACCGCAAAAGGAAGTTTGGAAAGAACCCAAATACATGGAGACTAAATAGTATCCTTCTAAAGAATGAATGGGTCAACCGGGAAATTAAAGAAGAATTGAAAAAAATCATGGAAACAAATGATAATGAAAATACAACGGTTCAAAATCTGTGGGACACAACAAAGGGAGTCCTGAGAGGAAAATATATAGCGGTACAAGCCTTTCTCAAGAAACAAGAAAGGTCTCAGGTACACAACCTAACCCTACAACTAAAGGAGATGGAGAAAGAGCAAGAAAGAAACCCTAAGCCCAGCAGGAGAAGAGAAATCATAAAGATCAGAGCAGAAATCAATGAAATAGAAACCAAAAAAACAATAGAACAAATCAACGAAACTAGGAGCTGGTTCTTTGAAAGAATTAATAAAATTGATAAACCCCTGGCCCGACTTATCAAAAAGAAAAGAGAAAGGACCCAAATAAATAAAATCATGAATGAAAGAGGAGAGATCACAACTAACACCAAAGAAATACAAACTATTATAAGAACATACTATGAGCAACTCTACGCCAATAAATTTGACAATCTGGAAGAAATGGATGCATTCCTAGAAACATATAAACTACCACAACTGAACCAGGAAGAAATAGAAAGCCTGAACAGACCCATAACCAGTAAGGAGATTGAAACAGTCATTAAAAATCTCCAAACAAACAAAAGGCCAGGGCCAGACGGCTTCCCGGGGGAATTCTACCAAACATTTAAAGAAGAACTAATTCCTATTCTCCTGAAACTGTTCCAAAAAATAGAAATGGAAGGAAAACTTCCAAACTCATTTTATGAGGCCAGCATCACCTTGATCCCAAAACCAGACAAGGATCCCACCAAAAAAGAGAGCTATAGACCAATATCCTTGATGAACACAGATGGGAAAATACTCAACAAAATACTAGCCAATAGGATTCAAAAGTACATTAAAAAGATTATTCACCACGACCAAGTGGGATTTATTCCAGGGCTGCAAGGTTGGTTCAACATCCGCAAATCAGTCAATGTGATACAACACATCAATAAAAGAAAGAACAAGAACCATATGATACTCTCAAGAGATGCTGAAAATGCATTTGACAAAGTACAGCATCCCTTCCTGATCAAAACTCTTCAAAGTGTAGGGATAGAGGGCACATACCTCAATATCATCAAAGCCATCTATGAAAAACCCACCGCAAATATCATTCTCAATGGAGAAAAACTGAAAGCTTTTCCGCTAAGGTCAGGAACACGGCAGGGATGTCCATTATCACCACTGCTATTCAACATTGTACTAGAGGTCCTAGCCTCAGCAATCAGACAACAAAAGGAAATTAAAGGCATCCAAATCGGCAAAGAAGAAGTCAAATTATCACTCTTCGCAGATGATATGATACTATATGTGGAAAACCCAAAAGACTCCACTCCAAAACTGCTAGAACTTATACAGGAATTCAGTAAAGTGTCAGGATATAAAATCAATGCACAGAAATCAGTTGCATTTCTCTACACCAACAGCAAGACAGAAGAAAGAGATATTAAGGAGTCAATCCCATTTACAATTGCATCCAAAACCATAAGATACCTAGGAATAAACCTAACCAAAGAGACACAGAATCTATACTAAGAAAACTATAAAGTACTCATGAAAGAATTTGAGGAAGACACAAAGAAATGGAAAAATGTTCCATGCTCCTGGATTGGAAGAATAAATATTGTGAAGATGTCTATGCTACCTAAAGCAATCTACACATTTAATGCAATTCCTATCAAAGTACCATCCATCTTTTTCAAAGAAATAGAACAAATAATGCTAAAATTTATATGGAACCAGAAAAGACCTCGAATAGCCAAAGGGATATTGAAAAAGAAAGCCAACGTTGGTGGCATCACAATTCCGGACTTCAAGCTCTATTACAAAGCTGTCATCCTCAAGACATCATGGTACTGGCACAAAAACAGACACATAGATCAATGGAACAGAATAGAGAGCCCAGAAATAGACCCTCAAATCTATGGTCAACTAATCTTCGACAAAGCAGGAAAGAATGTCCAATGGAAAAAAGACAGCCTCTTCAATAAATGGTGCTGGGAAAATTGGACAGCCACATGCAGAAAAATGAAATTGGACCATTTCCTTACACCACACACAAAAATAGACTCCAAATGGATGAAGGACCTCAATGTGCGAAAGGAATCCATCAAAATCCTTGAGGAGAACACAGGCAGCAACCTCTTTGACCTCAGCCGCAGCAACATCTTCCTAGGAACAACGCCAAAGGCAAGGGAAGCAAGGGCAAAAATGAACTATTGGGATTTCATCAAGATCAAAAGCTTTTTCACAGCAAAGGAAACAGTTAACAAAATCAAAAGACAACTGACAGAATGGGAGAAGATATTTGCAAACGACATATCAGATAAAGGACTAGTGTCCAGAATCTATAAAGAACTTAGCAAACTCAACACCCAAAGAACAAATAATCCAATCAAGAAATGGGCAGAGGACATGAACAGACATTTCTGCAAAGAAGACATCCAGATGGCCAACAGACACATGAAAAAGTGCTCCATATCACTCGGCATCAGGGAAATACAAATCAAAACCACAATGCGATATCACCTCACACCAGTCAGAATGGCTAAAATCAACAAGTCAGGAAATGACAGATGCTGGCGAGGATGCGGAGAAAGGGGAACCCTCCTACACTGTTGGTGGGAATGCAAGCATGGAGGTTCCTCAAAATGTTGAAAATAGAACTGCCCTATGACCCAGCAATTGCACTATTGGGTATTTACCCTAAAGATACAAATGTAGTGATCCAAAGGGGCACATGCACCCGGATGTTTATAGCAGCAATGTCTACAATAGCCAAACTATGGAAAGAACCTAGATGTCCATCAACAGATGAATGGATCAAGAAGATGTGGTATATATACACAATGGAATACTATGCAGCCATCAAAAGAAATGAAATCTTGCCATTTGCGACAACATGGATGGAACTAGAGCGTATCATGCTTAGAGAAATAAGTCAAGCAGAGAAAGACAACTATCATATGATCTCCCTGATATGAAGAAGTGGTGATGCAACATGGGGGCTTAAGTGGGTAGGAGAAGAATAAATGAAACAAGATGGGATTGGGAGGGAGACAAACCATAAGTGACTCTTAATCTCACAAAACAAACTGAGGGTTGGTGGGGGGAGGGGGTTTGGGAGAAGGGGGTGGGATTATGGACATTGGGGAGGGTATGTGCTTTGGTGAGTGCTGTGAAGTGTGTAAACCTGGTGATTCACAGACCTGTACCCCTGGGGATAAAAATATATGTTTATAAAAAATAAAAAATATAAAAAAAAAAAAAAAGGGCATAAGAACTGGAGTTTGGTGACCTGTGTTCAAGTTCTCAGTCTAATACTACCAGTTGGCTCTTAAGACTCTGGTCCTTAGGGGAGCCTGGGTGGCTCAGTCTTTAAGCCTCTGCCTCTGGCTCAGGTCATGATCCCAGGGTCCTGGGATGGAGCCTGGCATCGGGCTCTCTGCTCAGCGGGAAGCCTGCTTCTCCCTTTCCTACTTCCCCTGCTTGTGTTCCCTCTCAGTCAAATAAATAAATAAAATCTTTAAAAAAAAAAATACATGTTTATAAAAAATAAAAAATTTTAAAAAACCCACTAAATTTAGGGGAATTACATCTCAGTGATCATGGAATTTAAGAATAACAAAAACAATATTAAAAGTGTAAAATTATGTAAAGAAAAAGAGTAGATCACCTACAAACAATACAAAAGTCAGATTGACATCAACTCTCTCAACTGTAACACTGAAAGCAAGAGGATATTTTTAAAATATCAAAAAAGAAGAACTTTATGCTCTCAGATATATAAAATCTCAGATAGTATGCCACATATAAGGCCACAATGAGAACATGCTTGGAAGAAGCAATAAAATAAAAATGATACAAATCAACATAATGAGTGTACTACGAAATAGGGTATGTACTGGATGCTTCATAAAATTTGTTGAATACAGTATTAAAAGTCTATATGAGTATTGTGCATCACTGTTTTAATATGATCTATCCATCCTGGAGTCATTATAGCACTGTTTTAATTATTGTAACATTATAATGTGTTTTAATATCATGAATATAACACTCTATGTCTTCTTGTTTTCCTTTAAAAATCTAATTAACTTCAGTTTCAAATAAAGATAATACAACTGATACTGGATTTATTCCTTATATACACATATTCTACATGACTATGAACTTAACATACAAGGCACTGCACAATAGGCAGGATAGAACTTGAAAGAAGAGAAAAAAACTGAGATAAACATCATAATCAGAGTTTCTGACTAGAAACACACAATTTATCTTAGCTAAGAGATATGAAGATAAAGCAGAGAAGCAGTCTTGCTAAGCTGATAAAGCAGAAGTTGGGGGTTCAGGGCACTTAAAGGAAGTTGGGTTTTCAAGACAGTGTAAAGAAAATGAGATACATTAGATACACAGATATGAGACCCAGAAGTCATGGAGATTACTCTTGAGTCTTTGACCAAGGTCTAAGCTGTACACCTACAGAGAAAGATTTCAAAAAGCCTAATAGAAAGAAGCTGCTTCAAAATTAAGAGATGAAAAAAGAAGACACTTGGAAGTTTTGCTGTGCTGGAATATATTGGAGTACTGACTGTGTCAGAGTAAAGAAATCTCACTGAACCCTTCAGGCTTTCAACTGGGACCCCAGAAATAGAAAATACTGAAGTAAAGATCAAGTACTAGAAATAGGACCACACCCTGATATTAAAGATAAAACAGAAATAAAACATAAAGTTTAAACAAAATATAAAAGTAAAAATAACAGATTCAAGATCTACTAAATTAACTGCCTACCAGGACAAAATTCAATATTCTTAAAAAGAAACTACTATTATCAAGAATCCCTACAATCTGTCATCCAAAATGTCCACCCTACAATCTAAGATTATTGGACCTGCAAAGAAGCAGAAAAACAGAAAACATAATTAGATGAAAAGTAGTCAACAGGAAAAAAAAAACATAAAAACCTTGAGATGACCTAGATATTGAAATCATCACATTAATCACATTAGGACTTTAAAATCACTATTATAAATATGATTAAGGATATAAAGAAATGTGTTGATAGAATAAATGAAGAGATGAAGCTTTTCAAAAGAGAAACTATAAATATCCTTTAAGAACAATATAAAATTCTAGAGATGAACAATAAAATACATAAATAAAAAATCCACTGAATTATCTTACTAAGAGTTTAAATATAAAAGAATAAAGGGTCAATGAAATTAAGGACAAATCAATAAAAAATACCAAACTGAAGAAAAGAGAAAAAACAAAAAAGATTGAGGTGGAAATAACTCGAACCTAAGTGAACAATATGATATCGATCAGTCTAAGAAACATGATTCAAGTCACAGATAAAGAGGAGGGAGAGAGAATTTATGTTTTCAAATGTTGTTAATCAAAATCATTAAAAGGATGTACAAGCAATACTGTGTTTCTCTACAGCCCCTGTGTTTCACCTTTGTCTCTATATTTCATCTCCTCTTATTAGGCAATGTTGGTAGTATTCTTCAGGGTGACCTCCATTTTCATCCTGGGAATACGAACTCATTTTCTTATAGTGAATTGGTAAGTCAACCTTCAACCCATGGTCTCTAGTCTTGACCTTTCTGTGGCTTTCATGGACCTTTCCTAGTTGATAGGAAGATGCTATATGTTTGCCCTTATTTTCATATTTTATCAGTCATTGCACTAACAGTCTGAGAAATAGATAGTGAAAATCCTGTAATCACACTGACATTGAACTCAGAAATCTTTGATCTCTTACCTCAGGAAGCTTGGTCTTCCTCATTTAAAAGGAGGTAGAAACAATAAAGCAATCAAGTTCGTCAGCCAGTGGACAATCCATTTGGCCATGTGTTTGTGGCTGACCAAAGTAGATTTAGTTCCAAATTAGGACCCAATAATTGACATATATTATGCAAAGAATGTTATGGGATGAATGGAATTCAATGTGGAAACAGTCCTGCTGGTATTCTGGATGAGGGGATTAGCATGGACTCTGAAGTTGGTTAATGGTGTGAGGATGCAGATATTCCTGTCTATATTAGCTACTTTTTCCTACAAATGTGTATCATAATACATGTCTATTCTGGGGCATAAGGAGTAGCAGATTCCTTTCAAGGTCTTCCCATCAAGATCTTGATGGAGGTCTAAGCTTTATAGCCTATAAATTTTAAACATCTTTAGATATGCATTACTTTTTCCTCTGAGGTACACCAGACATTTATGACAGCTTTTAGTCATTTTTAATCAAATAGCCGTATTCAATCCCTTAGGCTTTGAATTTGTTTTCATCATTGTTTTTATTAAAGTACAATATAGGCAGGAAAGTGCACAAACCACAATATATAGCTTAATGAACTTTCATACACTTTCACACACATATGTAACCAACTTCTAGATCAAGATATTTGCTATCACCAGTACTCTAGAACCCCCACATGCCTTCTTCTAGGTACTATTCTTCACCTTGATTTGTAATATTAAAGATTAGTTTTGTCTGATTTTGAATTTTATATAATTAGAAGCCTATTATATATATTCCACTGAGTCCAAAGTTGTGTAGCAATAGCTTCTTCTTCCCATTACTTTATAATATACTATATATATATTACACAATATATAATATACTATATGTAATACATATACTATATATTATATATTTATTCATTCTACTATTGATAGACATTTGATCCATTTCCCAGTTTTCAGACATAACAATACTTCTATAAACACACTTGTGCATGTACTTTAATAATCATACCTAAGGATTTCTGTTAAGTATAGAATTATTGCATCAGAGAGTATGTATATGTCAAACTTTGATAGAGGCTGTCAAACAGTTTTCCAGAGTGGTTTTACCATTTTCCGTTTCCACCAGCTGTACATGAGATTTAATCTGTTCTAAATTCTCATCAACACCTGTCAGTCATTTTTATTTTTGCCATTCTACTGTACATGTAGTGCTATTACATCATGGTCTTAATTTCTATTTCCTTGGTGACTCACAAATGTATTCATCTTTTCATGTGCCTTTTGGCTTCTTGGATAGCCTCTTTTGTGAAGTACTTGTTCAAATGTGCCCATTTATTGAATTAAATTATCTGTCTTTTATGAATTTATAAAATTCCTTTATTCTATATAGGAGTCCTTTGTTAGGGGTATGTGTTAAAAATATCTTCCATTATGTCACTGCACTTTCTCTCTCTTAACAATGTCTTATGATGAGCATACATACATAATTTTAATATACGATGTACTTAATGGCAAAATATTGAAACCTTTTCCCTCAAACTGGACACATGACAAAGATGCTTACTATCACTTTTTCTATTCAACATTGAGCTGGAGTTTGTATCCAGTCCAAAAAGATAAGACAGAGGAGGAAGAGGTGGAGGAAAAGGAAAAAGAATAGGAGAAAAGAGTGAGGGCAACGATGGGAAAAGGGAGAGGGAAATAAAAATTATAAGAATTGTAAGACTCTGAGAAACAAACTGAGGGTTTTGTGGGGGGGTTGGGTGAACCTGGTGGTGGGTATTAAGAAGGGCACATATTGCATGGAGCACTGGGTGTGATGCATAAACAGTGAATCTTAGAACTCTGAAAGAATAAAATGAAGTTTAAAAAAAGAATTGTAAGAATTAGAAAAAATTAATGGTGCTACAATTCATAGCAAAAATAATGTGTTAGAAGGCCCCAAAGAATCGGAAGCTACGAGGCGATGGGTGAATTTAGTCAGGTCACTCAATGCAAGGTTAATAATATAATATTAATATATAATATTAGTTATATAATTATATATAATTACATAATAGAAAGTCTATTGTTAAATAAATAGTTGTTTTCTCTATATGCAACCTGTAAGCACTTGTAAAATGAAATTTTAAAATGATACTATTTATAAGAACTTAAATAACTCAAATGCCTAGAAATAAATCTACAAAAGATGTGCAAGACTACTATACTGAAAACTACAAAATATTATGGGCAGAATTTGAAGTACTAAATAAATGGAGGAATACAGTATGTTCATGTATTTAAAGACATACTACAGAGAGGTCAATTATCATCAATTAAATGTAATTTACATATTACATTTCAAATACTCCAACTAGAAATTGTTAAGTGAATCTTTAAATTTTTTTATTAAAATACAAAGAACCAAAAATAACCAAGGTAATATTAAAGAAGAATAAATCCGAAGGTCGCAAAACTTGTACTTGTCTAGTATAGCAGAATTATTTCACTGTTGCAATTATTTTATTAGTGTGTTTCATTTAGCTGAGATAATTGCTTCATGGCCTAGAGCCCTCTGGTTGCTTGAACTGAGTGGTCCTGCACTTTGTTATTACACATTTCTGTAGAACTGTTTTTCAGAAGAGTAGTGGACATCACGATTATAATGGGGGACCGAATCCCTCAGGAAACAAGACACACCTCGAGCTTTGTCTTGGCCACAAATGCTTATCTGCTTTTAGTGAGTTTTCCTTTTGCTTTTTTCTCTGATAATCTCTAAGTTTCTTGCCTTCCCTTTAGCCTTTTATCTTAATCTTTTAACTCTCCCTTTAATATTTTTAATTCCATTGGCTGCTAATCCTTTTTCTTCCTTTTAAAACCGAGCTACTTTGTAGTATGATTATTTTCAACCCAAAGTTGGGGAATGAGAAGTTTGCTTCCCGGTGGGCTGTTCTTTCAGTTATTAGTTCCCCCCAAACTCATTTATGAACAGAACCATGTGGAGCTAAATGGTAAACAGTTTAATTGAGAAGTCTTGTGTTCATTAAGGTGTAAAAATAGAGTGGTTTATTTTTTAATATCTCCAGCCTACTGTTCTCTATTTAACCTCCTCCCTGCTGAGTAATGAGAATTCTAATTATTCCTGTATTTCTCTGGTCAATATCTAATCGATCAATTTAATATATTAGCAATAGCATAGATGTTCCAATTCCTTTTCTTAATTCCTGTAGTTCACAGATAAGGAAGCTTGGGCTAAGAAATTTGCCCAAGACCACAGTGCTAGTAAATGACATGGTTTGAACCCCATATTGGTTCTAAACCAGCCTGGCTTTAGAACCAATAAACCTTATTTAAAAACCTACTGAGTAGAAAAAATTACATATGCAAGATAGATCTGGATATACTCAGAATATCCATTCTTCATCAAGGGCTCTTAAACAACATACATGGAGAGATCTCATAAATCCTTTCAAAATCTGAAGGCAAATTTGGGGTGTATACAGTCAATTTTTGATACTTGCAGTAGTTATATTTCATAATGTCACTGAGAACATAGAATTAGTGAATACTAATTCATTGTTCCTAAGGAAGATGAAAAAATTCTTTCCTTGGTAAAAGAGAGATTTCTGCAAGCCTGTGGTCACAATATTTTTATCAACTGATTAATATATAACCTTGTTTTATCTGGGTTTTTGTTTAAAGACACTTTATTTAATATTTATTACCAATTCATTAACATTGAACTAATCACCAACATCACTATAACTCATGCCTGTATCAAGTATATCTTACACACATTTTCTCCATAAGGCATATCATAGCCTTCTCATGCTTAGAAAAAGCAGTACATTCAGCACTATGCTTGAGACAATTTTAAACAGTGAAATCACAACAAAAAGCACAAGAGTATAAAACATGGTATGTGAAACTGATACTTGTTTATAGAGCAAAACCTGAAACAAGAAAGCAAAGCTCTGTCTTATTAACCTCAGCCAGGAACGTGCACATCAGGCAACTCAAGTTTTTCATTGCTTTGCACAGGCACATGCCTGAGAATGGCCAAGAAAAGACCAAGTATTGACTTTGCGGTTACAAATCTTTTACTGAATAAGCAAATTCATAAATTTGGAATTTGTGAATAATGATGAACAATATATATTATTTTCAATGAAGATAGAAGTAGTCACCAGATCTTCAAGAAAATATGTGATAAGACTTCAGAATAACCAAAGTAGAAGCCAAGACCCAGAATAATTTAAAGTTTATCTCTGACTCAAACGCCAACAAACTGACACTTTTGACACTGAAAAATATCATATTTGCCCATTGTATCATTGCGTCTACTGGGTTCTGGTAGATAACAATGCTTCACGCTGAGGTACCACGTTAGTAAATACACTCTGAAACTCATTAAAAAAAAAAAAAAAAAAAGCTCTAAATGACTTAGTGACTAAATGACCTAGTATATTAATGTTGCTAATTGAGCCTAAACTTTGATCAATAGAACATATGCCATCATTGAAGTGATAATGATGAGAGAAGATGTTATTCCCAATGTTGTATAGCATCATCTTTGAAAGTAAACATGCAGGAAATTTTCTTGTGATGTCAGAACAGGGATAAGTATTTTTATCTGAAGCACCTGGCTTGTTTTCATTTCAGGAGCACTATAAATCCTGTCATGATTTTGTTTCCCTGTTTAATGTTCACTGCTAGAAAATTTGGCCAAATTTATAGCCCAACATCAGCATATGTACATATGTACATTACCCCTTTAATTTTATCTTTCCAAACAGTATTTAACTCATGTTCCAATTTTCTACCCTTCTTTCCATTTTTTATATCCCATTTCATTGCATCTTAAATCATTTCTTTAATAAGTACATATAAATAATAAAGCCTTCATATGTAATTTTTTATTTACAATCTTTTTAAAAAATTCAAATGGGAGATGGAAGCACCAGAATAAGTGTAGATGCAGATAACCTCTGCCAAATAAAAAGACAAGAATTACATTCTCGCAAAAGTCCTTTCTATATCCTATTGCAGCTCCTCTCAAATTGTGGCCTCTGGACCAGCAACATCAGTATAAACCAGGAACTTGTTAGAAATGCTAATTCTTAGGCATCACTCTGGACCTTCTAAATCAGAAACTCGGAGAGTGGGGCCCAGCAACCTGGGTTTCAACAAGCCCTCCAGGTGACTGGAATGCACATTCCACCCTGCTCTATAGGAAAATAAATGTCACATGGATTTCACTTGTGTTCTTTTTGCCATAAAGATAGGCTTGTAACCTAACAGTTCTCAAATATAACTCTTTTGGAATCATCAGGAAGATTTTTACAATCATGAGGGGTTAAGACCAATTTACTGATTTTTTTAATATAATTTTTTATTTTTTATAAACATATATTTTTATCCCCAGGGGTACAGGTCTGTGAATCACCAGGTTTACACACTTCACAGCACTCACCAAAACACATTGATTTTTTTAGTATATCCCTACACATTCCAATAGGCAGTCAAAGGTGACAACCACTATTCTAATTCTAAAGAAAGGTTTAGTCATGAAACTGGTGATTATTTCTGGCATCTAGGAGCACTTCAGGCTAAATCTTGCTCCAAGAAATCCAAACCAGTATGTTGCCACAATGTCATTTTGAGAAATTAGTAAACTGGGGCCCCTGGGTGACTCAGTCAAGACTTCTGGTTTCGGCTCAGGTCATGATCTCAGGGTCATGAAAAGGTGCCCCATGTCGGGCTCCAACCAGAGTCTGCTTCAGATTCTTTCCCCTCTTCTTCCTCCCTCTCTGCCTCTCTCTCTGCTTGCACATGGTCCCTCTCTCTCTCGAATAAATAAATAAACAAATCTTTTTTTTTTAATGAGAAATTAGTAAACTGGGTTCCTGTCTTAATTGTGTACATTAAAATAAATATCAGGTAAGTCCATGATTTAAGTGTTTAAAATGTTGAGTCTATAAAAATGTTAGAAGAAAATACAGATAAGATTATGAAATATCTTGAAGTGAAAAAGACCTTAGAATAACCATGATTGAAGCCCAGAAACAAGAGCAGGATAGAACAAATTTTATTGCATAAAAATTGGTACAGGATGACATCATTAAATTCAAGTAGGTATATTATTTCTCATGCTTCCTTTGCCCTACACTGTTAATCTAAGCATCAGAACTAAACACAAGGTCTTCATTGACACAGAGAAGGAAGACAACCTTAGAGTAGTCAAAGAGAATTGTGTCAATTTCTTGGCCTTTCTATGGCCCAGTTTTAAGGCAAAAAATATAAAGAACAATAAGTAAATTTTCATTCTCCAAATGAAAAGATCCAAATCTCACTTCCTATCTGGAACTCTGACTTGGAGAGTTCTTCACAGGAGTCCTCACTGGCATCATCACAGTAGAACGGAAGAAATTGGGATGGCTGTAGAAAGAAGCTGAGACATTCCCACCAACTTTCTGTAGCCCCAGAGAGTGAAAGAAGAGAATATGAAATTACCCTGAAAAGTATACAGCTGTAAGTTTCTAGAGTGATCTAGGGGACCTCAAGAGGTATCACAATTTGTAAGCCAGCAGATGGCACCAGCAGATGGCAGTAAGGACTATACTGTACAACTGGAGACCATAGCCATTTTAGTGAAGCCAACCATCAGTGGGTGTTAATAGCCATCCCAACAGATGAAAACATGAACAGAACCCAGCTGAGGGACTAATCACATTTCCCCAACACCATGACCCTCTAGAAGACCCCCAGAACTTATAAGTCTCTTCAGAGACAAATAAGTAGGGGAGTGAAGGAAGACTTGAGTGGCCATAGTTTAAACTTGAAATGACTGGATTTATATAAGGGAACAAAATTCATCTGTTATTATGTGCAATGAGAGGGAAATGGAGGGATTGCTGGAAATATAAATGAAGCTAGGGTATTCAAAAACAAAGGAAAGTAATATATTTTTATTTTTTGCAAACATGAGTATAGCTTAAGAAAATGATACATTAGAAATTTCCGAGTAGCAAAAAAAATTTGTAAACAAAGTCAAAAGATAAAGTGAAAGCAAATAAGCGACATATTTGCCAAACAAGGGACTAATTTCCTTGATATACAAAAAACTCTTAGTACCAAGAAAAAAGTTTATTTTTTATTTGACAAAGAGAACTACACAATAACAAGTGTACAGTCCATTCACCAGAAATGTGCCCCCATTACTGGAATTTTACGATGGGATAAAGACAGAAAATAAAATGGTCAAAAATTCAACCTTGTATAAAGAAAAACTTGTAACAAATTGACATATTCATTATTAAAAGTTGGTTTACTAGAATATTTGAATATATATTAGTTAAAACCTACATAGTAAATCATTCTTGCTTTTACCATATTGCAATGTCATGCAAATCACATATTGGCTGTCCTTGCTTTCCACAGGCCCCTAAGAACTCTGCATCTCGTGATTTTAGGAGCTTCCTCTCTAGTAGGGCTACCTACAAAACCAGACCCATTCAAAGTAGCTCTCCTTCACCTTTTTCCCCATGAATAAATAGTTTTGGCAAATCCCATTTTAATTTTAAAGGATTATCTTTAAATTAATTTTGGGAAGCTGACAAAACTAACATGAAAAGAACTGAGCTATCAAAGCCACTATTCCATATTCCAGGCTTTAAGACATCATTTCTAAATGGCTTCACAGAAGTCTAGATATTTTAAATTTAGGATAATTAATACATATTTTAAAATTTTCTTTTAGTTCATGTAGTGGCTTTCTTATGTATACTAAACTTAGAAATTGCAGAGAAGCAGAAGAAAGAAAAAGCATCACTTGTTCTCCCATCTAACATCACTACAGTCAACAATTTTTGCATTTCATCTACTCTACAGCACCTCACTTTTTAAAAAACAGTATGCTTTTTTTATATATAATTTACATTTTACATCACAACAAAGGTCTTCCCTGAGAACTTTAACCTTTCCTTATGTATCTTTTTTAATGATGCAGAATGGATAATTTACTTGAATATTCTTCACTATAATGATGGGCTCTTTCTACTTCTGACTTAATGGAAGGACAATTGTTATTTTTGTACAGAGACGGGCACATTTTTGGTGGAACTAAAAGTTTTTCAGGAGAGTAACCCAACAGAAGAACTGTTAGATGAGAACCATGTATTTTTTTCTTTTTTTTCTTTCTTTTTCTTTTTTCTTTTTTAAGCCCAAAGCAGGACTTCTACTCACAACCATGAGATCAAGACCTGAGTTGAGATGGAGAGTCGGATGCTTAACTAATTTGAGCCACCCAGGCACTCCAGAAGCACGTACATTTTTAAAGCTCTTGATATATTTTGCAAAACTTTCTTTCTTCAAGAGTTCAACTTACCTGTCAGTGAAAATACACAAGTGTTGGCAGTTCTATGTCACTCTCAATCACATTTGATGTCTCCTTTTGTTTTAATGTTTTGGTAAAATAAATGGTATCTTCTTATTATTTTAACTGATATTTTACTTGAAATTGCTTGTCATTTGTATGAAATATTTGCAACCTCTCCTTTTCCCCAAAATGTGACCCTATGCTCAGCCAAACTCATTCAGTTAAATATTTATGAAGCAGGTATTCTGTGTCAGGCATTGTGATATATATTGGGAACACGCTAATGAAACTGATTTGCGGTTTTCTCAGCATGTGACACTTTTACTTGTTCTGCGCCTTTGCACTTGGTATTGTTGCTACCTGGAATGTTCTTTTTTCTCTGGATAACTCCTACTTGCCTGTTGGGTCTCAGCTTAGATATATTTATTTAGAAATTCAAGGTACATTTATTCTCTGTATCTGCCCATCCTTTTCATGTCATATGCATTAACTCTTTCATATTTACTCTTCTGGCTCTTCCACTCAGTTGGAACCTTCTTGAGAACCGACAATGTTTCATGCTTATATTTGCATATACACTATCTAAAAATGTTGGATACATAGTAACCACCTAAAGAACTAGGTATATTTTAATATTAAATGAATTAATTACTACTGATGCAATGTGTTCATTTTAACTATAGTGTCTTTGCTGTGTGTGTGTGTGTGTATGTGTTCATTTTCCCTTCTACTTAATTTTTTGGAAATCTTAATTTTATATATATGGGTAAAATTTATCATTATATATTTTTATTTATTTGACATGTTTTAATTATGATTTCAACAGCTATTTCTGTTAAAAAATTCAAATAACACAGAAAGATCCAACATACAATGCAGACATTCTCTCACCCTAGCTCCACATGATCATTATGAAGTTCATTGTGCATTTTTCTTAATATTTTCTGCATATATACAAAAATGTTGTATGCATTCCTTGTTTCTTTAAATAAGTGAGATAGTACAATGACTATAGTTCTGAAACTTGCTCTTTGTTCCTTAATCTTAATCATGTATATTTAGGAGTGATTTTTTTTTTATCATGGTAAATTTTCTCTTAATCCACTATAGTAAGATGCTCATTCATACCACTGCACCAAATCTACATTGGTCAAAGCCACCCATCACTTCTATATTATCAAATCCAACTTGCTGTATGCATTTACTGAATGAATTAAGCTCTCTTTTTAAAAAACACTATTTTTAGCTATAAACATGGGTGTGCATGTGTCCCTTCGAATCAGCATTTTTGTATCCTTTAAATATCTAGTAGTGCAGTTGCTGGACTGTACAGTAGTTCTATTTTAAACTTTTTAAGAAAAATTCATACTGTTTTCTGGAGTGGCTACACCAGTTTGCACTACTACCAACAGTGCAAAGAGGTTTTCTCTTCCTCCGCATTCTTGCCAACACCTGCTGTTTCCTGTGTTGTTAATTTTAGCCATTTTGACAGGTGTGAGGTGATATCTCATTGTACTTTTGATTTGTGTTTCCCTGATGGTAAGTGATGAGTATCTTCTTCATGTTTATGTCAGCCATCTGTATGTCTCCTTTGTAAAAATGTCTATTCCTGTCTTCTGCCCATTTCTTAACTGGATTACTTGTTTTTTTGGGTGCTCAGTTTGATGAGTTTTTTATAGATTTTGGATACTAACCATTTATCAGATATGGCATTTGCAAATATCTTCTCCCATTCCAAAGGTTGCCTTTTAGTTTTATTGATTGTTTCCTTTCCTGTGCAGAAGCTTTTTATTTTGAAGCCCCAATAGTTCATTTTGCTTTTGTTTCCTTATCTCTGAAGATGTGTCTATTAAGAAGTTGCTAAGGCTGATGTCAAAGAGGTTGCTACCTATGTTCTCCTCCAGAATTTTGATGGCTTCCTGTCTCACATGTAGGTCTTTCATCCATTTTGAATTTATTTTTGTGTATGGTGTAAGAAAGTCATCCAGTTTCGTTCTTTTGCATGTTGCTGTCCAGTTTTCCCAACACCATTTGTTAAAGAGACTCTGTTTCCATTGGATATTCTCTCCTTCTTTGTCGAAGATAATCGACCATATAACGTGGATTTATTTCTAGATTTTATATTCTATTATACTAATTTTTATTCTTTCAGAGTACCTTTAGAAACATTTTGTCAACATGGAAAATATTCATTGGAATTTTCATTAAAACTATAACTGATTTAGGGCGCCTGGGTGGCTCAGTGGGTTAAGCCGCTGCCTTCGGCTCAGGTCATGATCTCAGGGTCCTGGGATCAAGTCCCGCATTGGGCTTTCTGCTCAGCGGGGAGCCTGCTTTCTCCTCTCTCTCTGCCTGCCTTTCTGCCTACTTGTGATCTCTCTCTGTCAAATAAATAAAATTAAAAAAAAAAAACTATAACTGATTTAGGAATGACTGATACCTTAGTGCTATTTATTCTTCCTAGTATAAGCATCTCTTTTTATTAAAAACTATTTATGTAGTGGGGCACCTGGGTGGCTCAGTTGGTTAAACATCTGCCTCCAGCTCAGGTCATAATCTTGGGGTTCTGGGATCAAGCCCTGCACTGGGCTCCTGGCTCAGTGAGGAGTCTTCTCCCTCTCCCTCTGCCTCTGTCCCCCCACTGTGCCCATTCTCTCTCTCTCACTCTCAAATAAGTAAATAAAATCATCAAAAAAAAAAAACACTTAGGTACAGTGTTATAGTTTTCTTTATATGATCTTCACATATTTTTCTACTATTGAGGTTATTCTTTTGTAATCCATCTTTTCACTGGGACTGAAAATGAGATGTCCACATTATGCATTTTTTTACTCACTGTTGTATGTAGGTATTTATTTATGATGGTGAAATTAGAATGGCTAATGATCTTGCATTTTTTAAAAGAAATCTATTTTCTTTTTTTTTTTTAATTTTATTTATTTATTTGAGAGAAAGAGAGAGAGCACGCAAAAGAGAAGAGAGGGAGAAGTAGACTCTCCACTGAGCACGGAGCCTGATACAGGGCTCGATACCAGGACCCTGTTTACATGACCTTAGCCTAAGGCATAGGACTTACTGACTGAGCCACCCAGGCATTCCTGATTGTGTATTTTAAAAAAGATTTGCAGTTGTGTGAAAAAAGATTTTCATATCTGAAGCTAAAGTCAACCACAGAAAGTCATGAAATATATCTTACCATTAAGTCATGAAATCTACCTTTCACATATGAAGCCTATTTTAAAGTCAAATTTCTGATGACAAAAACAAAAAACAAAAAACAGTAACCACTCCAATTTAGCAAATGTAACATATAGAAGAATTCCGTTTTGAAGCTTTGTATTTTTTTTTAATTTTAAGATGACACATAATTAAACAGGATTGGACAGTCTTTTACATCATAAAGAAGTTCACATTCATAGTTTCAATGACTATTTTCTGGATTACTTGAAGTCTTTCTCCATTTCCCCTCATCTCTTCCCCTACCTAGAATTTTTTACCCTCTCTCCACCATTCTGCAACCTGAATCACTCTTCATGATTCCAAACTAAAGCCACAGGATATAGGGGTAAGTTTATTAGAAGTATAAATTGTGGTTAGGAGTTGTGAAGAGACACCAGAGGTGGATCTCCCTCTCTCCCACTCCCGCTCCTGTTCCCACACATACTCTCTCTCTTTCTTCATACGAGTACAAAGGAAAGGCTATGTGAGCACACACCAAAAAGGCAGCTGTCTACAAGCTAGGAAGAGGGCTCGTACCAGAAACCAAACTTGCTGGCACTTTCATCATGAACTTCTAGCCTCCAGAACTGTTAGAAAATAAATCTGCTGTTTAAGCTGCCTGTTGTTTTTTTTTTTTTTTTTTTTTTTTTTTTTTGTTTTTATGGTGGCTTGAACTAACTAATACAGCTCATCATCTTTTAATTGTTTGTTCTCCTTCAGCCTCTGGACTTAACCTGCAGTGTCCTACCATCATCCACTACTTAACTTCAGTGTCCTCCCAAGATGAAAAACTGAGAGATTAAGACACTTTTGGTGTTTTTGTCTGTGATACACTTGTAAATGTGTTATACTGATTTCTACAACATGTGGCTTATTATTTTCTGCTGGCCATTCAAACATACCTTTAGTTTCAGATCCATGTCTTCTGGTTTTGCCTCGGGTCACTCTGCTTCCATTGTTACCAGAGGTGTCAGCAGGATGCAAGTTGGACTGTAAATGTGTGTTTATTTTTCTCATTGGGACTGTAACTGGAAGGCTGTACCATCACAGTTTTATCAAACTCCCCTTCTGCATCAATGTGGTGCCAGGTTCTTCACTTTAAAACGTGAATTTTGTGCATGGTGATGGTGACAACTCTGATGAAGGAACCTTATAATTTGAGCTTATACTACGGCTTGATGCTCAGAACATGCTCCGTCTTCACCACATTCATCCACAGCAAGAGCATCACTGGCTGGGAGACCCCGGAGAGACCACCTTTAATAATAATAATGATGATGATGATGATGATGATGTTGATGCCTGTCTTGGTGGGCCACTTATGGGGTGAGGGGAGGGGGCTGTATTTTCATCTTGTATCAGTATATTTTATTTAAGGTCCTCATAAATTCTTATGGTTTTTAAATTCATCCTTTTCTGTGTTTTTCAGTAAACAATTATACCATCTGCAAATAAAGATAATTTTGTATTTCGTTTCTAATAATTATACCTCTCATTTTGGTTCCATATCTTATGGTTTTGATTTGCACTTCCAAAACAATTAGATAACAATGATAATAACAGGCATTTTGCTTTCCACCTGATTTTAATTGGATACTACTAAGAATGAAGTCAGCCATTGATTTGAGATGTTACAGAAAAAACATGCATTAATGAAATTTCATATGTGAGTTTGGAAAGATTTTTAAATAAAATATAAGCATAAGTTTTTTCCAGAATTTTTCTAATTTTACTGAAATTACCAAATTGGTTTTACTTTTCTGACCTATTGGTTGGAAGTAATATACTAATTTTTCCTAATATTGAACTAACTTTGTATAATGCATATGATTTTGAGTCAAAATAAATAAACCAGACCACCCGCTGAGGAATGTTTAATCACTAAACATGTTGTACACATTTCTGTCCTATAAAAGATTCATATTCAACTGTGATCCCAATCAGCAACTTTCTCTTCCCACTAAAGGGAACAAATTATAACCCCTTCCACTGCTGCACTAAACAGCAAACAGATTGCTGATTATACAGAAAGAGAAAAAAAAATGACATAAGACATTGCATGCAGATTAGAAAGAAGCCATTCCTGGGCACCTGGATGGCCCAGTGGGTTAAGCCTCTGCCTTTGACTCAGATCATGATCTCAGGGTCCTGGGATCAGGATCCAGCCCCTCATTGGGCTCTCTGCTCAGCAGGGAGCCTGCTTTCCTTCCTCTCTTTCTGCCTGACTCTCTGCCTACCTGTGGTCTCTATCAAATAAATAAATAAAATCTTAAAAAAAATAAAGAAAGAAGTCATTTCCTCCTTAACACTAAGTAAATAGCAGGCATTTTGCAAAGTGCATTAAAAGGAGCAAATCATTATAGAAATCAATTAATAAAGAGTTGTTAACTGAAAGCAAACTCTGAGCAATTATATTATTAAGTAAATAGAATAATCTCTAAATAGCAGAAAGGACCTCACAACAAAGAAATCACATGAATTGGTATCCTTTCCTTTTGTGCCCACAGCCTTCTGAGCTTGTCTTTCTAATTCAGCAATATATCTAGTATTGGAAAGGACACAACAGAACAATAGGACTTATGAGCTGCTGTTATGAGAAGTAGCTCAGCGGCATTAAACAGGAAGTGCCCTGACACTGTATTGTGAGAAAAAAATTTGTCTCCAGCTGAGACTCCGGCAAGTAAATGACTATTCTTGCCCAGAGGAGATGTATTTAACTTTCCTTGTATTAAAAGCATAACAGAGAAATTCTGGGCAGAAAGAACTCTCATCATGGTTAAAATACAAACAGTGGAGACATTGAGTGGAAATGATCTATCCTATAGTTATTGGAGGTTCCCACATGGGGCTGGCAACCTACAGACTATACTGAAATGCCAATCCAGTAAGAAACATGTGATAAAGATTTGGAAGGAAATATCCTGTAGTGAAAAGACAGCTGGAGTTACCACCAGGGAACTAAATCTTGCTCAAATTATTCACCATGTGGCAAGGAACAGTAACACAAATTCTGAGACTATTTTTCTTCATCTGTAAAAGGGATATCATAATATACACCTTGAAAATATATCAGAACTACATGAAATATGTATATATGGCATAGAGCCACACATAGTATATTCAGTGAGAGATGGCTTGTTACTTTATCATTGTTGAAGCAAAACTCAAGAAATATATCAGAGTTAGAAATATGTTTAAGATAGAAATGAAGAGGGGTGCCTGGGAAGCACAGTCAGTTATGTGTCTGCCTTTGGCTCAGGTCATGATCCCAGGGTCCTGGGATCAAGTCCCATGTCCAGTTCCCTGCTCAGCATGGAGCCGCCTTCTCCCTCTGCCGCCGCTCCCAACCCCAGCTCATGCTCACTCTCATTGTCTGTCAAATAAATAAATGAACAGAATCTAACAACAACAACAACAAAATAGAAATGAAGACCCTAACATTTTCATGACAGAACACTGTGGGGCAAGAACGATGTGGAAACACAGAAAAACATTTATAAAACTTATGAAAGAAAATCTCCATATGCATGAGGATGAGGAGGGAAGGCTATCCCCTAAGCTTTTGGTCAAAAGTAGCTCCTCGGAGAGAACGGAAAATATTTACCAAATACACAATACATATACTTTGCAGGTATTTGGATTTATATTGAAGTTAAGACAAAGTAATACAGGCACTGGTTCATTTTGAAATATGGATCAACCATTCTCAAAGAGTCCTCTTTGGTCTGCTTAAGATTCCATATTAAGTAACCACATACAGAGATACCCCCACAAGAGACTCCAGAAATTCTGGGCAAACCAAGTAAGCAGTACATCTTACAGAATCATATTTTAATATTAGATAACTGGCTAATATCCAAAGTCTATAAAGAACTTATCAAATTCAACACTGCTGGTATAAACGTAAACTGTACAGCTACTCTGGAAAACAGAATGGAGGTTTCTCAAGAAGTTAAAAATAAAACTACCCTATGACCCAGCAATTCCACTACTAGATATATATCTGAAGAATCAAAGATGCTGATTCAAAAGGGCACATGCACCCCGATGTTTATTGCAGCACTATCAACAATAGCCAAATTATGGAAAAAGCCCAAATGTTCACCAACTGATGAATGGATAAAGAAGGTGTGGTAATATATATATGCTCAGTGATCAATAAGAATGAAATCTTGCTATTTGCAATAACATGAATGGAACTAGAGTGTATTATGCTATGCGAATAAGTCAGTCAGAGAAAGACAAATATCATATAATTTCACTTATATGTGGAATTTAAGAAACAAAACAGGAATATGGGGAAGGGAAGGAAAAATAAAACAAGGTAAAGAACAGACGGGGGCTGGGGGGAACCATAAGAGACTCTTAAATATAGAGGACAAACTGAGGGTGGCTGGAGGGGATGTAAATGCGGGGATGAGCTAAATGGGTGATAGGCACTTGTTGGGATGAACACTGGGTGATGAATCACTGGATTCTGCTCCTGAAATCAGTGCTGCACTGTATGTTAACTAACTTGAATTTAAATTAAAAAAAAAAAATCATGTTTTAACAGCACTTATTTTTGCCTGGAGAGGCCCCACTCCATGTCATCAGAAACATGTCAAATTTTAGTAGTCACATTATGGCTCATTTTTACTATAAAATTTTAAAGATACTTGTAATTTTCTTTGAAATTTGGTGTTAAGCCAAACACTTTGTGATTGGTTCTAATTTCTCCACAATCTCAGTCTTAATACATGCCCAGGAATTCTTGCAAAGTGAAAAAATCTAAATCACAAATTGTTTTCAATGGTTATGAAACTTTACTTGACATGAACTTTAACAATTAATGAAGTTAAAGCAATGTTAATTTTTGTAGACATTTAGACATTTATTATTTAAAAATTTTCAGGGTTAGTGTTTTTTCGTATTTTAGAATCAATGTTTTTTTTTGTTCTGTTTTGAGTTTTTAAATGTTGTCAGTGGCCTTTCAGAGAAAGAAGGCCTAAGTACTAGGCATATTGGTACAGCACGGATTAACCAGCCCAAAGACATATAGTAGATGGTCAATTAGTGTTTGTGGATTTGATGGGTAATTTGAGAATATGAGTATGCAATGGGGTATGAGCCAAAGCAGTAACACAGTTTATGATGCAGCTTTATTTTACTAGTGGCAACACTAAAGCATTTTATACATTAGCATAGTGGTTGCCTATGTCAGTCACAATGTTGGACAGTTGAGAAAGAGGCATTCCTAGAACTGGAGGATTAAGTTGGTTGTCAGAACAGGTCAGTAGCTAGGGTTGTGCCATATTCATCAGCAGGCAATCTCAAAGCAGACAAACAGAAGTCAGACAATCTTAAGACTTGAGGGAGGCTGGGCCTCACAGACATTGGCATTACTATGGTCAGGCCTTATTGTTGATGTTCATTAAGGGAGAGAGACTTGCAGGTGAGTTCACAAAAATAGATTCCTCCCTGGCCATTTTCTCTAGGGAAACCTGCCTTGACAAAAACTGCTAGACTATGTATGAATGACTGCAATGAATAGATACTCCTGCACTCAGGAGACAGTCATGCCTTGGAAGCATTGTGGCAGAAAGAAAACAACTTTAAATACAGTAGTTGAGAAAGACATTTAAGAGCAGTGGAAGAGGATCCTAAGTTAAGATGGCTCATGTTTGCTTAGTCATCACCACTGCCTTTACCGGCCCACATCTGGACCTCTAGGTCTCAGTTGAGTCACTATCTGCCCAGGAAATACCCATGGCTTCATGGCTGCTCATTAATAATAGGTAAGCAGTCTAGGAAGGGAGCTGAGTTATAAAGTGAATGGATATGATTCCTAAAAACCTCTGAGATTTCCACATCAGGTTACTCTTTTGGGACTGTTCCAGGATGGGAATCCTAAATACTAGACTTTGGTAGAGAGTTATTTAAAACTGAAATGTTCATTTGCCTTAATGATTCCCAAGCATACCTGAACTATAATTGGATATCTAACTCTGAATTATGCTCATATCTTCATCAATTATTCAACTTTTTCCTTAAAATGTATTGGGTATAGTATTACCAGTCATCTGTTGGTATAACAATTAACAGCTGTACAAAATGCATCTCTTTTAGCTATACTATCCCTAGGAACTTGATGATTATATACATGTTTGGAAGCTCTCTCTTACAGAAGGTTTTTATAAGATAGACAAATGGGAAGTATCAAGTTATATAGCCTTACTTTAGAGAAAAAAACCATGTGCTCGGTGAAAACTAACTAACTCAAAGGTACCAAAGCCTTAGAAAGGAAAGTTGGGAGCTAACACATAATGAGGATCCATTATCTGCTAAGAAGTTTATACAGATACAGCATTCCTTTACAATTGTGTTTATCAGATCCATTACTCTGACCACTTTCAAAGGAAAATCTGGTACCATGAAAAACACAAAAAAGGCTCTAGATGACTTTGTAGCATTTACTTATTTGCTTAATAACCTTCAGTAACTCCCTATCTCCTACTGGGTCAAGTTTACAATTCTACTTGCTTTTCAAGGTCTTCACTGCTCTCCCTACCTAGCCTGCCTTATTTTTTCTTTCTTCCCACATATTCCCTCTGGCCAATGTAAGTATTTTAACTGACCTGCAAACGTATTATGTTCATTGTTACCTCAAAGCATCTTTCTTTCCTCTTCTATCATCTATGCAAATGTCACCAGTTCTTCAAGGATTCCTTCACAGTTCATTATTTAGCAGAGTTCAGTGACCAGAAATGCTACAGAGACTTTGTTAAACATGATCTTAGCTATAACATGGTAATTCACAAAGCATGGATTTAAAACAATGAGGTTATAATGAAGTTAGTGGCCATTTATTTATGGCAAAGGAAGTTCTGAGGTTTTATCTCTTTAGAATAAAGAAAAGTGCATAGCTAATTCTGGACTGCAACTTCAAACTCGTAAGTCTCTTAGAATGTAAGAGGTGGCATTTTTAATAGGGCCTTAGTTCAGTAATATAGTTTTTAATCTTCCATTGAACTACTTGAACATAAGCTTGAGAAATTTCATTTTTTTTTTAAATTTATCAGGTTCTAAACCGCATTCCATAGTATTTGAATCTGCAGGGCTACCACTCCATAATAAAGTACTGGACTTGAGGGAAATATAAAATGCCCACCTTCCTTTTCTTTTCACGAAGGGAGACTATTCTATAATTCAAAATGAAACTCATGGAAACTAACCATAATAGTTCATATTTTCTTTATAGGCAGTACAAGAAGCGTAACTATCAAAGTCATACAACTTTCTAGTTTTGAATGACATTGTTAAACAGAAGTTTCCACACAATTTTTATGAATACAGGCGGTTGTTAGAATTCTTCATGGAAGGTTTATTATATTAAGGATTTTTTTAAACATAATTTTTTAAAGATTTCATTTATTTATTTATATTATTTATTGTTGTCTTCCAAGGAAGAAGGGAGGGTGGTTTACTGTACCAGAGAAGATAAAAAAATATGAAAATATTTTGAAGGAAGACTTAAGAAATCTGTTGATGAATTGGCTGAGAAGGGCAGGAGGATTAGGAAAAGCAAATTATGTATAACTTAAGCAACTGAATGGATACATCAGTACATGTATGATATCTTCTGAGTTGGAGAAGTTTGAAAGCAGAACAAATGTGAACATAGGTGGGGTGGGATGAGATGTAAAGGAATCCAATTGCATCCATATAGACTTTGAGATGCTTGTGAGGCATCCAAAATGAAAGGTCAGGAGAGGGGCACAGTTGTATATACATATATATGTGTACATATACACATATATGTACACACACACACACACACATATATATATATGAGGAGACATTTGAAATAGGCATAATTGAGGGGTCTTTGGTATATAGATGATAATAAAGTGATGGCAACAAACAGTAACACCAAAAGAGAAAATGTCAAGTAAGACGAGAGGGAGAACCAAGACCAAGTTCCAAGGGAAAAGGTTCTAGGGAAAACTAGAAAAAGAGATTGAGACGGAATGGTCAGTGAAATTTCAGACACAAGACCATTTGAAAACTAAAAGATAAGAGGGTTTCAGGAAACGTAAAACGTTACTGAGAAATCAGGTACTCTCTTGGCTTTTACTCACTTACTGATTAATAACTGAGATTTTATTTTAAAAGAAAAATATCAAAATAACATCATGTAAAAATGATTCATACTGGAAAGAGTTGGTACAATTGTTCTGCATACATTATCTCACTTGATCCCAAGAGTTCAGTATATTTTATTACTGACTGTATTATGTACTCAAAGACATGGGAGCTCATGAGAACAACTGATATTTAATAATAAAGTCAACATTTATTCAACAAGTATCGTGAACTCCTGCTTAGAGAGACAAATTCAAGATATAGCTATAAACAAGATAAATCCCTGAATTCACAGTGCTTACTTTCCACTGGATATTGTACTATACTGGCTATAATGTAGCACAGGCTTAGGAAATTATTAAGAGATGTAGAATTTTTACTAACTCAAAGAAGATATATGCTCTCCAAAGTTTATTGCAGCATTATTTACAATAGCCAAGATATAGAAGCAACCGAAGTGTCCATCAATAGATAAACAGATAAGGAAGATGTTATACAACCATAAAAAGATGAGATTGCACAATTTGAGACAACATGCATAGACCTAGAGGATATTAAACGCTAATTGAAATAAGTCAGATTCAGAAAAACAAATGCCATATGATTCCACTCATAAGTAGAATCTAAAACAAAGCAAAACAAAAAGTAAAAAACAAAAAACCAAGCAAACAAACAAAACAAAACCAGAAAGCAAAAGCTAATTAAAAAAAAAAAAAAAAAAGACTAAATCAGACTTATAAATATGGAGAACAAACTGATGGTTGCCAGAGGAGATGGGGAGGGGGGATGGGCAAAATGGGTGAAGGTGAGGGGGAGATACGGCCCTGCAGTTATGGAATGAATAAGTCTAGGGAATAAAAGGTAGAGCATAAGGGATATAGTCAATGATATTGTAATAGTAATAACAGGACAGATGGCAGCTACACTTGTGAGCAAAGCATCATGTATAAACTTCTCAAGTTACTAAGTTGAAACTAAGGTAACATTGTGTCAACTATATTCAAATTTTAAAAGTACAGAATTTTGACTGCAGAGGTTCACTTTTTAAAAATCTTTATTACTCATTTTTAAGAGTTCATTAGTATTAAGCATATTTACATAGTTGTGCAAAAGGTTCACTTTTCGAAATTCTTGCCAATGTGACAAATCTAAAAATAGCATTTTTATGACTTTGAGGTAAACTAAATATGCATGTTTCTTCATGTCTATATTGACATACTGAGGGGTTCAGATCTTAAAAATTTTCAAAATTTTACCTATGCTCTGAGATTTCTTAGCAATAGTAATGCTTGTCAAGAACTTAAAACGCGGGGCGCCTGGGTGGCTCCGTGGGTTAAGCTGCTGCCTTCGGCTCAGGTCATGATCTCAGGGTTCTGGGATCGAGTCCCGTATCAGGCTCTCTGCTCAGAGAGCCTGCTTCTCTCTCTCTCTCTCTCTCTCTCTCTCTCTGCCTGCCTCTCCTTCTGCTTGTGATATCTCCCTGTCAAATAAATAAATAAAATCTTTAAAAAAAAAAAAAGAACTTAAAAAGCATTAAGATCTGTCCTATTTGTGTCTAACCAAGTCTCCATCTATTTGGGCATTGTCCTGATATTCTATCAGTGTAGTCATTGGAGCATATGAGCTTCCTGGTATCCTATAAATATTCTCTATTTTGTTTTCATGAATAAAGTGAGTTTTAGAACTACTGTGACAAAATAGAATGTCACTAAGTGTGTGTTTTTTCAAACAATATAGAAAAAAGAAATTTCAATGTATTTAATAGCATATACTTTATCTTCTTTTTTTATCCTGTCCTCTAGGAATTTATTTCTGTCTAAAGTAATCTATAGATGCCACAAAAAATGTGGCATCTTATCTGTGAAAGAGTCAGATAACATTAGTGCTTGGTAGATTTATCAATATATCTGGCACTTAAGAGATTTATGTGTGGGTCATTCTGACAGGACATATGTAACATTGATTTTTGTGGCTGGATTCATGCTAACTGGACCTCACTGTGTAATTTTGTATTAGAGCCACTGACCCTCTGAAAACCGCTTTGCAATTGTACTGTGTTTTGGATAAAACCCAGTTTAGGTTTCTTTGCCGTTCAAAATGACCATAATGGACTCTGGGGCTTTTTCTTTTTTCTTTTTTTTTTTTTTTCTTTTTCCATTCTGGAATTTACACTGGTCAAAGAACACTTTCTTTTTAAAAACCGACCTTCACTGTTGCCATGGCTGAATCATTCTTAAAGCAGCATCAGTTTTACAGAGAGATTTTTGTTTAATGTCTTCCCTGGCATTTTATAAGGTTAAAGAGGCACTTAACAATAACCTTCATGTGCAGTACATATAGTCTACAGTTGAGATATGAGTACAGATGAATAGCCCTGTTATTCTCACTAAAGAAAGGAGGGAAAAAAGACTTAAATTCTATTGAAGCAAGCAATGGTTCTCCATGTGGTGGTACCACCTTAAAGAGGGCATTTCAGAAAAGCATGGAGCATTTTGGGTTGTCACAATGAGGATGGGCACTAGTTTTTCAAGAGATATAGCCAAAGATGCTGCATGTTTTACAGTATGCAAAGCAGTTCACTGACAAAGAACTGTCCCACCGCCTGCACAACTTTCAAATGTCCCATTGGTCACTTACATAGATGAAAAATCTGTTTATACACATTTTACATCACTACCTAAAATACAGATACATATTTGAAATGGAGAAAAAGAAGTAATACAAAACTGTTCTCACCATTACTAATTTTTCTATTTAACTTTTAATAATTTTGATTGTAACTGGCAATTTAAACAACATTGATCTACACCTTGGTAATTAACACTATAACACATAGTACAATCTCATAGTAGACTTTTTAGGAAATAAGTCTCATGAACTCACGAAAACTACCAAACGCCAAAAGGGCAAGACGGAACCTAAAGATAAATCTGTTGAGCGTCTGGGTTACCTGAAGACTAGTGTCATTAAGAGTATAAATGGCAATGATTCCATGAACTACAGTTTGGAAAAACTTTTTATTATGATTACTTTCTATTCCTAATATGGAAGTCTGAAAGGCAGGGCATGGCTGCTAATATTTAAAATGAGCGAGGTGCACTTTTATGGCAAAAAAAAAATATTAAAAGCAAAAGAAAAAAGTTCCTCATGTCGTCTTTGCCCCAAAGGTAGTAAAAAGCTACAGAATGCCCAGATTAGGAAAACCTATTTCCTTTGAAAAGAAAGAAAGAGATAGAAATAGTAAGAAAGAGAGACAGACTGGTGATAATGTGACAGCCCATTATGATGTATAATGAAAGACAGCATCTTAAGGACAATGGCTTAAGATGTGAGGCAATCTTTCATTTATTGTAAGTACTACTTGATAAATGATCAAGCTACTCAAAAATCCTTTGCCAGTATGCTTAATTTCCCTTAGTAAAGGAAGAAAACTGCCCAGGAGTATCAATCTTTGATTTTTCCCAATTCCTTAAGTTTACAAGAATAAAAAAAAAAAAAAAAAAAAAAAAAAAAAAAAAGCTTTAAATTAAAAAAAAAAGAAGAAGATGATGAAAAATCTGTTTATAATCTGAGCCTAGACTCTAACCATATTTTATAATAAGAACAGTGTGTTTTGCATGGTTTTCCCTAAGGTACTTTTTCCAGGAATGCAAGTACTAAGCAAATTGTGGAAAGATTTTATCTTATTTTATCTGGACTTTAACCAAAAAAGTCCAGTTTTTACAGTTTTATAAAATCATGTCCTGATAGCAGTGTCACTTGTGAGGTTCTAGTCACTAGTACAACCATATCAACATACCTGTATCAGTCTGCATTTGAAACAATCACATTCCTGGAATTCTATGTATATAGATGAAACTATCTCACTTCTTCATTTTATTTTCTTGTGTAATCATGACTTTGTTATAAAAGGGGTTACGGGCAGGGACACCTAGGTGGCTCAGTCAGTTAAGCATCTACCTTCAACTTAGGTCATGATCCCATGGTCTTGGGATGGAGCCCAGGCTGGTCTCCCTGCTCAGTGGAGAACTTGTTTCTCTCTCTCCCTCTACCCTTTGTCCCCACTTCTCTCTCTCTCTCTTTCTCTCTCAAATAAATACAATCTTTAAAAGGGGGGGGGTGTAATTTTGAAACTTCTGAGAAAAAGGGAATTATCTCCTGGATTGGGGTGGGGGGATTTAGATGATGTTAATCTGGACAAATCAGAGTCTTTCCCATCAATCATTTTGAAAGCACTGATTAGTAATCAGACAGATGTAGAACAGGAATTCACCCTTGAGCATCACTGTTTATATGGTACATCATGATGGTCCTTAGCATGAGAGCCCTAACCTCAATCTCTAGGATCACATCATAGCCTGGAGGAAATGTCATTCTGATATAGTGAGTAAACCTATCAGAAGAAAACAGACCTGCATTGCTCCTTGAACTGTGCCTATCCCCTAGATAGCCTAAGGGCCCTGCTGCCTCAGATAAGCCAACAACAAAGGCTTTTCCTATAGATATACATCAAACCTCTTTTCCCCAGGAAATTTTATCATTGATTTTGTGAAACTTACAGCCTGATTGACACTCCCTATGATCTAACCTGGTATTAGAAGCCAGAAATATTTAGGTGGGCTGTATATCCTTAGCTCCTCTTTGTCTATGCCCTACCCCCTCCTTCCAGAGGCTTCCAGGACCTTGTGCAAATATGCCTTTCGATGGTTGATGATCATCGTATATTATTTTTTGACACAGGCTCAACTACTTACTGTAATCATTGAACTTTTAATGGTCTGAAAGGTACATAATAAAAAGTAACAAACTTCACAAAAATATGATAGAATCCTAGGCAGAGGCAAGAAAACAAATTTTTTTAAGTTACCCAAAAAGGGTCACCTGGGCGGTTTAGTTGTTAAGTATCTGCCTTCCACTCAGGTCATGATCCTGGGGTCCTGGGATACAGCCCTGTATCAGGCTCCCTGTTAAGCAGGAAACCTTCTTCTCCCTCTCCCATTCCCCTTGCTTGTGTTCTCTCTCTCTCTCTCTCAAATAAGTAAATAAAATCTTTTTAAAAAATTACCAAAATACATGTAGGTAACTCAGATGTGATAGTTTTGTGCAAAATCTAGACCCAGCATTTCCAGGCTCAAATGCTAGCTCTGCCATTTACCAGCTCCATCACCTTGGTCTACTTATTTATATTCTCTGTTTTAGTTATTCTGTGCAGTGGTAATAATAATAGTACATACCTACCACACCGGACTGTGAAGAGAATGAAATGAGTTATAAAGTGCCTAGAACAGCATCTTGCACATAGTAAGCACTCAATAAATACTAGTTATTATCTCTAGGATTGTGTTTCTGTTTCTAGAGGTATTCACTTATACTAGTAGATATTTACTTTCCCAGGTGTTCAAGTAAAAAAGAAAGCCAAATGCTCACATGTTCATCGTCAAAAGTTTCTCTTCTGCTTTTTCCAACCCACAAATATGTGAAAATTAAAATACTTTCCCATGACCTCATGTACTTAAAAATATGCAGTATGTCTTTCTTATTGTAAAATATTAACCAAGAGGTGCTTTAGGCAAAGGTGGTTTCATTTAGGATCTTAGACAGTTGGTTTAATTCTGATCCAACTGTGCTATAGCTCCATCTATAAATCCAGGGACACTACATAGAATTCTTGCAATCATACAGCACTGTCCATTATACTACTTTGAATATTTGCTTTTTCCCTGTTGGAAAATAAAATTTCAACCTCCTATCCACATTGTTACTCCAATATGTCTAATATGTCTTCATTACTGTTCACAGTACCAGTGATTACCACTGTGTCCAAACATCAATTAATACCTGATGATGATTATGATGTTGATGTAGTCAAAACAGAGGAGCCCTTGATTATTCTCTGTCTCTCTGTCAGATCTTCAGGGTATATCTAAATATAACACTAGATCATCCATTTGAACTCAACTGCCTCATTATCAATAAAACTGACTTTCCCTCCTGAATTTACTGAAACTTTCTGATTCACTTAGGAGTCCTAGCCTAAGAGTCCAGCCTTCTCTGTTAGTATAAATTAATAACACAAGGATCAACAGTTCCTTCTATTTATTTATATTTAAAATACCTGACATGAGAATTCAGAGAATTCAGATTTAATCTCTTTTTTCAAAAGTTTATATTTCTTTACTTTTTCTTTTTCTATTTTTTTTCTTTTTACAGCGATCACTTTGTGGTTTTTATTATGTTGTTATGCCTGGATTTTATGATGTTAATGGCTGGATTCCAGCTGACTAGTTAGAAGAGGGGAGTGGATGACAGGTAAAGATGAGAACTCCAAGGCTTAAAATCCTGTTCTCAGCAGTTTTTCTTTTTTCTTGTCTCTCAGGATCCATTGCAAGACAGCAAGATTTCATGAAATGTCAGGTAATTGTTAACACTAGAAATACACACTTGAATTTTCAAAGAACTAGAATAAATCTTTAATCCATATAGACATAATTAGAATGATACACATTTTTATGTCTACCCAATTCCCTTGGATACATTTGCTCTATTTCCCAATAGAAAAGAAACACATCCTATGAAATGTGTCAGGGAGTTGCCAAAGGACATTCTGCTGCTTCCTTTAAAAGCACCAAACTTAAGAGAAGCATGTAGCTGTCCATAACTTAAAGGATTCCTTGCTCAAAGACTAATGGCACTGCTGCCGCACATCATTGTGATTTTCCCTCATAACAGAGGATTCACAGGCATTAAAGAGGCCTCAGTAAATTAGCAATCCTTTATGATCAATTTTAATTAATCATTTGAGTAAGACAATGTGCCACTACATATATCATATGGTGGAATTTGTCACTTGCTTATAATAAAAAATAACCCTTATTATCATAAAAGCTCCTCCAGATAGAGGAGGAAAAAATATAAAAAGAGGCAGGGTAAAGAAAAGAAAGAGAGATGGATGGAAAGAAAATAGATAATAAAGACAGAGAAGCATTGTAATATTTAAATGCTAACAGTGTGCCTATCTTGGTTTGCTTATCATGTTTGGCATACAAATAAACAACAGAGTAGGGAAAGGTACAATATGTTAAATTATTATGGGTATGTCAGATAAGCAGGTTGTCTGATGTTTCCATCTCTGCTGGAAGGCTGGCTTAAAACTGTGTGACCTATTCTTCAGAGAGTCAAAGATAAACTCTAGCAATTGTGTAATTCCTCCCACTCTGATAGAGATAAATATGTTCATATTTTTCCCAGCTAATCCTCCTTGTTGGATGATAACATAAGGCTGCACCCATATGACATACAGAGATTCAAGATATCTGGATAAGCATCCAGCTATCAGTAATACTGTCTGCCCACTGGGTCATCTTGTTATCAGGGGTCCTTTCAGATTAAAGAAGTTTGCTGCAAGTTAATGGAAAAATAAATCTACAAATCTGGATCCTTTAAGGCAGTGATACCAGTCCTGTGCTGCACAAAATAAATGTAGGGAAAGGTTTTTTTTAAAACAATGTCCAGGGTGCTGGGGTGGCTCAGTCTGTAAAACATCTGCCTTCAGCTCAAGTCATGATCCCAGGGTCCTGGGATGGAGTCCCTTGTGGAGCTCCCTGCCCATTAGGGAGTCTGTTCCTTCCTTCTTTTTGCCCCTCCCCCAGCTTGTGCTAGCTCTCTCTCTCTCTCTCTCTCTTTCCTTCTCTCTCTCTCTCTGGCTCATTCTATTAAATAAATAAAGAAAATATTTTTTTAAAAGATGTCCAGGCACTATTAAAGACAAATTAAACAGGTTTCTTTGGGTCTGGAATCTAGGGAGCTATAAAAGCTTCCCAAATGATTCTAAAAGTTCAACTAGATTTGAGAACCGCAGTCTTAACAGTTTTGAGAATAGTAAGTATACTCAATCTTGTCAGATTTCAACCAAATATCAGGCTTCCTAAATTTGAAAAGAAGACGGGTATTTTGATTGACTCAGACTGAAACAAAAATATATGTGTTTAAAAAGTGAGACATTAAAAGCAAAAACAAAAGTAAAAGGGATTGTGGAAGAAATAACTATGAAGATAGGAAATTGAACTCAAGGCAACAAATGATTATTTCAGCAAGTCTTGTTTTGGTTGAATGATAAATGGAGGTAAATGAGGTAAATGAATGATGTCACCAAATAGGATTACTTTACCAAGGATAGTGACTGACATTTACATATACTTTCTGAACACGGGATGAGATAAGACGAGTGTATATCATAGGGAATGTAGGCAAGTGTTAAGGAAAACATTATGGAAGTAAAACTCTTCAACTCTTAAATAAAAAATACTGAAAACTGTGACTCTTGCATTGGAATGTTTAAAAATCAAGTATATTAGCATCTGCCTAATTGAGCCATGGTATGTTACACTTTTACCACCCTATGACTTTGATAAGGTTTCTCTTTCTGAGTTTCTCCAAATTCCCTAATTATCTACTGTTGCCTCTTCATATGAGAGGAAATTATATTTTTTAAGTCTGAATCAGGATTCTGTTATGTCCTTATCTCTGCACTTCATGTCATTACCTACGGTACATTTTAGCCTTGACCTACTGCTAGCAGGGTTTTTGTTTTTGTTATTTGGATTTACGTAGAAGAATGTATAATAATATAATGAAATAATATTTTTAAATTGCTTGAAAAACTCAACCAATAGCTTCATCTTCAAATCAAAGTAGTTTTCATAAGATATGATGGGAAAACCTTAATTACAACTGAGGTATTTTTGTCTCCCCTCTTTATGGAGTTCTAAGTACCTTTAGATGAATTAGTCCTTATAATGTCCCCAAAGCAAAGAGAGTATAGGTGTTTCGTTTCATCTTATTATGTGTTTTCCTCTCATTATTCACTCATTCAAAACAAAACAAAACAAAATTGAGCTATTAATATGTGTCAGAAACTATGCTAAGTGCTGAAAATACCACCATATCATCCATACCATATCAAGTGAAAAAAAAAAATTCTGGTGAGAAGACACAGACTATAAACACATAAATGAATAATGTCAGTTGGAAATAAGCCCAATGATTAAAAATAAGCAGGGTGCAGGGATAGAGAGTCAGGGTTGTAGTTTTAACTTCAATGAACAGAGAAGGCCGTGACTTTGTGGCAAAGTCCTAAAGAAACTGAGAAAGCAAACCTAATAATACTCTTCTACCAGATATTTTAGAGGCCTTGGTAGAGGAAAGAGCAAGTATGAAGATCTGAGGCAGGGACATGCTCCATGTATTAGAGAACAAGTGAGGAAGTGAGAAGGCTGGAGAAATATAATCAAGGAAGTGTATATGGAGGATGGGGTAGAACGATTCTCTTCTCAAAGATACTTATGATGAAATCAGTCCTCTCTCCTTTTATACTCTGCACTTTGACCCCTGTCCCTATCAGTGGGAATCTGAGGAAGACTTTGAACTCCTAATTTTAACAGGGTCTGAAGAGAAGGAGAATTCATGCATTAGTAAGGGGCCTGGCAAGAAACAAGGCACACTCAAGAGGGATTATTAAGAGGATTTAAGTAAGGGAGTATTTATAGAAGAGTGGCCATGTAGCAACTACACTGCAGAAAACCACCACCTGAATGGTAAAGGGAGGATATGATGTTACAAGACTCTAATAGGAGCTATATAGCCACACAAGAATAATTATTCACCATGAACTGTAGTCATGGATTAGGCAGTCTCTGCCAGATTGAAGACCCAAAGAGGGAGTAGTGTAAGTAATGCCCAGCCTTTCTCTCATTCTACCCTCCTATCTTTTGTTAGTGCCTCACATTGGTCCAATTCACCTGGAACAAGAAGGAAAAATACTCTAGGAACTTGGTCTACAGGCTTCAATATCCTCAGGCACAGAGAAGAGTAGAAAGTGGATTAAGAGAGAAGCAAATACAGAAAAACCAGCACACTCTATAAGATGCACTTCCTTCATATTTTACCAGGTTATTACTCCAGGAGAATTATAGCAGTAGTTAACAAGAATCAAATAAGTATCTATGTTATGACTTGTAGCAAGTCAATAAGATATTCTACTCATTAATAGTTGAAATTTCTATGAAGCTTAGTCATTATCAATCTGCTTCAAATATCAAAAATGCCCAGCATTAAAGAATCCACAGAACATCTGGATCAAAAAGGCCCTGCTAACAGAAAAGACCCAATGGTTTTACCTCTCTTGAAAACAGAATTTTAGAGCTCTTTTCAC
Source organism: Mustela putorius furo (assembly GCF_011764305.1). Lineage (NCBI taxonomy): Eukaryota > Metazoa > Chordata > Mammalia > Carnivora > Mustelidae > Mustela > Mustela putorius. The sequence continues at coordinate 70,858,601 of NW_025421998.1, read as the reverse complement.
TAGGGAGGACACTCAGGCTAGTAGAGACCAAGCACCTGGCCTATATACCACAAAGTTAACTGATAATCAAGCTGAATTTAGGTTGGCCTTCCTAGAAGCAGAGCGAGTGACACAGATGCTTGGAATTTACTGTGGGAGTGCTCTCAGGAGACACCTGTTGTATGAGGGATGCAGGGAAGGAAAAAGAGTTTAGCAAGGATGTGTCACAGATTAAGTCTAACCTTGGCCTGATCCATGAAGGTACCAGAGCATTAGCACACTGCAGAACTGATCCCAACCTTGGGCAAAGCAGCTTAATGTTTATATGTGCTGGTCACTGCATGTGGCTGTGAGCCACATACCTTCTTTTCAGTATATAATGTTGTCCAGAGACTAGCTTTTCTTCCTCTTCAGTATACTATAACCCAATCTCATATGCTTTCTTTTCTCTCATCCCTATAGTAAGCAAAGTAAAACAATAAACTACCAAATTTATTTCCTCCTGCCCCTTTGTTTCTCCAGCAGCTCAGATTGGTGAGAAGTGGTGTCAGTGTCCCTGACAACATGAGGGCATTGTTTTGTCATGCTGCACTATTTTGTGTCCTTGAATTAGTATGGATTTGGTATTGTGTCAATAGTGACAAATCTAAAACTCACTTTCTCAGCCTAGGTACCCAATCTACTACTTCTTCCTTAACAGAAGGCATTGAGCAAAGTATCTATACCAAACAAAGCCATTTAAAAGGAACAGACTGAAAATGTAAGGATGATGGAAATAAAAAGCTAGACCACAGGGAAAGATTCAAGTGATCACACAGCTTTTTAAATAATAGAAGTCTGTGAATCCATGCTGGCAGACCTAAGTAGGTCACCTAATTGGTTGTTTACTGTGCTATTGGATATGAAGCATGGTAAAGTAAGCAAGAAAGAAAACTGTGTGAGCTGCATCTCCATAACAACAGAGAAGAGAACAATTACAAGAGACCCTGGCCAACCACCTCCACAAAAGCAGTTTTAACCTCAGAGCAATGAGGAGTGACATAGCAAACTACTGCTAATGTCTGAATAACATAGGGCACTGAGCCAGGTAAAAACTTTCCCTTTTCAGAGGACTAAAGGCTTTGATCCACAGACAGATTTGCTGAACTAGCTGAAACCTTGAAAGGACTGAGCTAACAACTACAAGAATAATGTATGATAGTAGTAGAATGAGAGTTTTTTAAAAGTAATTCAATTATAGTATACAGTATATTGAAGGTTAGACAGACAACAACACATGCTAGTAAATATTAAGAGACTGGTGCACTGTCAAAATTTACTGGTATTACCAAGAATGTATATTGTCTTCAACATGATACTGTAAATGGTAACTTATTATGGTCTAAATAACATTTAGGATGACATTTTATTACTGAAATATAGAAAAATTAAGCTAAATTTAGCTTTTAACTCCACTTTTTCAGGGTATGATTGGTCTCCCTAAGTATTCAACATTCTCTTCAACAAACTTTTCAAAGTAATCTAGGTATTTTTTTCTATCTATTATTACTTTTTAATACATTGGGGAACTTGTCTGGGAGACATGTTTACAGAATTTTTGCCAGTGGATTAGGAATTATATCTTTCAGCATGAAATCACCCATTGTATCCAGCTGATCTGCTTTTTAGAAACTATAACCCAGGGACATTTGAACTTGATCTTTGATTTTACATTTCTGAACATTCTGCAGATAACCTGATAATCCTCTAAGAAATTTTGAGTCTGGACTTTATTTGTTTCATTTTATTTTTGCCAATGCAGAATTCATTTGAAAGTATTGCTAACTGCAAATCCAATGTATCAGTAGTTATATCACAGCCCCTATTAAAATCTCCTATTAAAGGATTAAAACTTCTGAGTCCTCTTCTCTTCCCTCTAGTCCCGGTCCTTTACCCCTTGAATTTCTACAGGCAGTAAAGTTCCCCTGTATTGAGGGGATATCTTAGACTGCAGCCAAATTCTACAGACCATCAATGGAACAGTTTGTAAAGGAATGGAAAACAGCTTTCAAAATTTTTTGTTATCTTGAGTGGACATAGCCAGGAAGATTTGGATGCCTATCTTTGCAAGTCAAAATTTATGCCAAGAAGCTCTAATGAAAACTTTGCTACTTAAAAAATCTATAGGTAAATTCCTTCTCAACTCTGAATGAATTCATTCCCAACATAATGACAAATGACATTAATCATTTCTTTCTATTCTTTGCAACATACATAATTAAATTAAGAGATTATAATTTAGGTCAGTCTATTGCAAACAGTTCAATGTCAACAGTCTTTAAGAGACCTTTTCAAAAACAAAAATGAACTTTTGGGACTTCATCAAGATCAAAAGCTTCTGCACAGCAAAGGAAACAGTCAACGAAACAAAAGGCAACCCACAGAATGGGAGAAGATATTCGCAAATGACACAACACACAAAGGGCTGATATCCAAGATCTATAAAGAACTCCTCAAACTCAACACACACAAAACAGTTAATCACATCAAAAAATGGACAGAGGACATGATCAGACACTTCTCCAAAGAGGACATACAAATGGCTAACAGACATGTGAAAAATGTTCATCATCATTAGCCATCAGGGAGATTCAAACCAAAACCACATTGAGATACCACCTTACACCAGTTAGAATGGCCAAAATTAACAGGACAGTAAACAACATGTGTTGGAGAGGATGTGGAGAAATTACCCTGTTGGTGGGAATGCAAGTTGGTGCAGCCACTTTGGAAAACAGTGTGGAGATTCCTTAAGAAAAAATAGAGCTTCCTTATGACCCTGCAATTGCACTACTGGGTATTTACGCCCAAAATACAGATGTAGTGAAAAGAAGTGCCATCTGTATCCCAATGTTCTTAGCAGCAATGGCTACAGTCACCATATGTGGAAAGAACCAAGATGCCCTTCAATGGATGAATGGATAAAGAAGATATGGTCCATACATACAAAGGAGCATTATGCCTCCATCAGAAAGGATGAGGGGCACCTGGGTGGCTCAGTGGGTTAAGCCGCTGCCTTTGGCTCAGGTCATGATCTCAGGGTCCTGGGATCGAGTCCCGCATCGAGCTCCCTGCTTGGCAGGGAGCCTGCTTCCCTCTCTCTCTCTGCCTGCCTCTCTATCAAATAAACAAATAAATAAAATTTTTAAAAAAAAGAAAGGATGAATACCCAACTTTTTTATCAAGATGGATGGGACTGGACGAGATTATGCTGAGTGAAATAAGTCAAGCAGAGAGAGTCAATTATCATATGGTTTCACTTACTTGTGGAGCATAAGGAATAACACGGAGGACATTGGGAGACGGAGTGGAGAAGTGAGTTCGGGGGAACTGGATGGGGAGACAAACCATGAGAGACCGTGGACTCCGAGAAACAAACTGAGAGTATTGGAGCAGATGGTGTTGGGGGGTTGGATGAGCCTGGTTGTGGGTATTATGGAGGGCACAAATTGCATGGAGCACTGGGTGTGGTGAATAAACAATGAATGCTGGAACACTGAAAGAAATAAAATAAAATAAAATGGAAAAAAAATAAAATAAGAGAGACCTGTTTCTAGAAACATTTGCTGTCCTTTCAAGAACATTAAAGCAGTATCTGGAGTGGTTTAAAGCACAGACTAGTGCAGCCCCCAACTACCACTACCTATGTAGGATTTGGGTGAGCTGCTGAACATCTTGAACCATTTGTTCTCCTGGCTCTAAAAAGAAGTCATAATAATAATAATTACCTTGCTGGGCATCAGTGAAGATATGATGAATTAATTTGAGCAATGCCATTTCCCCAGTGCTCCACACATAAGTACTCAACAAATAGCTGCTTATTATCATGTTTGAAAATGATATGTACAATATTTTTATTATATATTGTAGTTACCAAAATCTAACTGTATAGCTAAAGTTGAATGGAAATGCTTCTATCAGTGAAGACTTCTGATATTTCTAGAATATAAAGCTGATTCTACTTCCTTACATAAAATCTTTCTGTGATTCCCCATAATCTTGCTAATAATATGCAAACCCTTTGTCATGCACGCACACAAATTCTCTCATCATCTTCTCACTCTTTGATCCACATTCCTCAATTTTACCTATTACCACTCCTGGCTTCAATAAATGCAACAGTCATACAAGACTACTCACAGCTCCTGAATGTGCCATGCTGTTCACGCTCCTGTGCCTTTGCCTATGTTGTTTGCTCTGTCTGGAAGGCCTTCTCTTCCTCTGCCTTCTAACAAATCTGTTTTCCTTCCTCATGACCCAACTCAAGCATCTTTTCCTCTGAGTATTCTTTGCTGATGTTTCCCATTCCCTAAGCAAAAGTAATCACTCTTTCCTTTGTATTAGATTTAATTATAAGACACGAAGATCATGTGTTTAAAAGATAAAATAAAAGCATGTGTTTACATATCTACCTCCATTAAGCTACATTTACTGATTGCAGACATGGAATTTGTCCTATTTACTATTTTTCCAGCAGGAAATATTCTGTTTCATTCATGTACCTGCTCACTAATATTTGTTTTAATGAATGAATTATTGACCAAATATATTCACTGACATTTTTCCAAGTTTTCACCACCTCCATTATACCCTAATTCAAGTCATCGTTGCCTCCAGTTGGGTTTCTCTGCATCTATCTTCTTTTCCACAGTCTATTTCCAACAAAGTAGGCAGAATGATAATCAATACCCTCCAGTGGTTTCTATTTACTTACAGAGAAAGCCCAAAGTCCTTATGATGTCCTCAAAGCATGAGAAATCAGGACCCCATTGCCTCAAGAACCTTTTTTCTTCCAACTTTAATCCTCTATGACATTACTTCATCCATATAGGCTTCCTTTTATTCCTTGAACACACTAAACACACACTTCCCTCAGGGCCTTTGCACTTAACAGTTCTCTCTGGCAAGCTCTTCATTCACCTCTCCACACAATTCCCTCCATCACTTTCTTTAAGTCTCTTCTCCAATATTAATTTATTTTAGAAATCAATCTAGTAACTCCATACCAAATAATAACATAAAATAATTCACCACCAACAACCATACCCCAGGTTTTCCATCCCCTTACCTTCCCCTTCTGTATTTTTCTCCCTAGCATTCATCTTCATCTTATTCATATGCAATAGTATATTTACTTTAGCATTTGTTTATTGCTTGCCTTTCCCACTTGTATAACACATACACAGTTGATAAGTATGTATTTACTAAATATATATTAGAGCTAGCATTAAACCCATTATATAATAACATTCTCTGTTTCCTGGCAAATTAATAACTTTGATTTATCTTCAGCCACCCCTATTGCTTTCCTCTGTTTTCCTTAAGAAGGAAAACTTAGAATGTATGTTTTCCTTAACAGATGAAACGAGATATACATTTAAGTTGAAAAGTCATACTTAGGAGGTTTTTCTGTATATAACATAAAGGCAGGGGGCCTAAAGAAACTTTATAACAACTGGTCTTTGAACATCAGTGTTTTATTCCTATATACATCACCTTTCCCACTCATATCATCTGCCTTTCTCATTTCAAGTAGTGAGTACTTTGTATTCTTTCTCCCCATTTTGGAATTCTAAGTGACTCTCCATTCTGATCACTGACCCCTTTCTTCTGTATTAGACACTCTTAAGGAAGGGTTTCTTGCTTTCTTCCTGCTATAGAGACTTTTCTCAGAAAGCATTAGAAACTCACACAAGCTAAATCCTGAGAGGATTTGAATTTTGCCAGAGATTAAAGTCTTAAAATAGAAAACTGAAATTCTACTGTGGATTATGAAACACCAGCAGGAATGAGCAGTAGCTAAAATTTTATGTTAAGTCTTGTTAACCCAGAAATTGCACATCTAAGAGGTCACTCCTCAATGTTAGGTACTAGGCAAAGCAGCAAATAAACCAACCTTCCAAGAGTTGAAACCTGGCTTCTGTTAAATACCTACAGCTAGAAGACTGTCAAGCATATAGTAGGCACTATATATATATATATTTCTTTAGTTAAATATTTTATGACTCAGTAGACAAGTTATACATTTGAAAGGAAAATTTTACAAGGTTTCCACAATTGTGATTTTACTAAGTTTCCTTGCTTTACAGATTCCTTGGTATTTCCCCCATGTTTTTCATGTCTTTTCCTGGTCCAGAATTTCTAGCAATTTCCTAAGTTTGTAGACCATAATAAATCGATGCCTTTTCTATGCCCCAAAAGGGCATTTTTTATAGAACTTTCAAAAGTTCTTTCAAATGGTTACCCAAGTTTCTCTTGGCCCTCAATAGAGGAGTTAAGTGCTTCATCCAAGGTCACAGATCTGGTTAGTGACAAAAGATGGATGAATCACATCCAATGACCATGAGGGAGGGCTCTTGGTGCTGTATTATCTTCATATGCAAGGATGATGTTACTGACCTACCATTGTCAGGTCTCACATTTTAAGTTGCTACTCCAATGACAATGATGAATTTGCTTTGATCCACCCACACAATCCTAGTTTCATTCATGACCTACAGAATATGTTGGTTTTTAAAATATTCAACTAATTATGTAAGATCCAGCAATTACAAATGCAGAAATGGCCAGTTGTTTTGAATCCCTATGATAAGATTCTCCAAACAATTGATTTAAATGGAGACCTGGCATGCTAGACAGCAATCAACAGGGCACCAAGTAATTAGCTCCAAGAATTAGGCCTGGGCCTACAGTCCTGATAGGTTTTTGTCTTTATTTGTATTTTCATAATGCTTTCTGTTATTGCTAAATGTTTTAATGTATTTTTATTACACAAAGGTTTCTTGGTGAAGGGCATGGATTTTTTAAAAGTAATTAATAAATTATGAATCATCTGATTAATATTTTATGATGACTAAAGTGATCAAGTTGAAATTGTATTTATACATCATGTGCTTTTAAAAACAAACATTTTATTTCATAATTTTCTACTCCTTAGGGTAGAAAATAATGATTAGAGAACTCTAAAGAAATAGTTAAGTGCTAAGGAAACAGAGGATTGGAGGCAGAAAAGTACAATCAATGTTAAAAGACTTAGACTGAATCACTGAACATGCCAGAGGTACAACATTTTTCCTTTCCTAATCCTTGCTTTATACTTGCCATTTGCTAACATGGGTCCCTGCTGTCACATTAACTCCTGTGGATTATAAGTGCTATCAGCAGGTTGAATTAAATTTCTACTAAATATGCATTTGGAGATTTATGTCACATGTCTTCAGTTGAACTTAGATGTGTGCCTGTGTAATTTGGGGAGGTATGGATCAAAACTGTCCTGAATGTTTTTTTATTATAGGCAGTGAACAGCAGACAGAATATGTATTTTTTTAATAAGATCTTAATATATTCTCCAAATGCAAGAATCACAAAGAATTTTTGGAGGAGGAATATTAATACTGATACTGAAAATAAATTGCTACATGTTTTTCTCTAACTATTATACCCTGTCCTCTTTATATTCAGAAATCAGAAAGAAACAAACAATCTGCAAATACTCATTTTTTTAATCACTTACAAAAGGTAATTTAATATTAAATCAAGCTGTTCTTCTCTTACTTCTATGGCACTCAGTTGACATGCTGACTGACATATGTTAGAACCTCTTTAGGAGATGATATTGTGGAGAAGGCTGAGCACTGAACACTGTGAAATAGTGTTTTAAAATGTGTCGAAGGCCTCCATTTTCATTCCATCTTCTAGAACTCTATGGAAAGTGTTCAGGAAACAAAAGCTCCCAAAAGCAAACATCAGAATTATTGGAATGGTTACTAAAGTGCCAATTTCTGAATCCCAAACTAAACCTCCTGAATCAGATTTTCCAAAGCCAGAACCCAGCAACCTGTATTAATAGGCTCCAGAGTAAATCACATGCTAGGGAATTACTGACTTGCTTGAGACTAATTTATAACTCTCATTCAGTTCCTTCCTTTACAGAGAATAAAAAAAGGAAAAGATTAAAGTAAAAGAAACCAGGGAGGGAGGAGGCAAGATGGTAGAGAAGTAACGGGCTGAGTTGACATCAGGTAGCAGGAGATCAGCTAGATAGTTTATCAAACTATTCCGAACACCTACAGTTCCAACAGAAGATTGAAGAGATGAAGAACAGCAATTCTAGAAACAGAAAATCGACCACTTTCTGAAAGGTAGGACCTGCAAATAAGTGAATCCAAGGCGATGGGAAGATGGACTGCGTGGGGAGGGGCTGGCTCCTGGCAAGCCACAGAGCAGGAGCACAAAATCAGAACTTTTAAAAGTCTGCTCCAGGGCGCCTGGGTGGCTCAGTGGGTTAAGCCGCTGCCTTCGGCTCAGGTCATGATCTCAGGGTCCTGGGATCAAGTCCCACATCAGGCTCTCTGCTCAGCAGGGAGCCTGCTTCCTCCTCTCTCTCTCTGCCTGCCTCTCTGCCTACTTGTGATCTCTCTCTGTCAAATAAATAAATAAAAATCTTAAAAAAAAAATAAAAAAAAAATAAAAGTCTGCTCCACTGAGGGACATTGCTCCAGAGGCTAAGCTGGGGTGAAGCCCACACGGGATAGCAGGGTCTCAAGTCCCATGGGGTCACAGAAGGATCAGGGGTGTCTGCGTGTCTCAGAACTCACAGGTATTAGAGTAGGAAAGCTGACTACTGAGACAGAGTCGAGGAGTGAGCTCTCAACTCGAGGTTATCTTAAACTGTGATCTGTGGCACAATCAGGCCCCTGCTCTGAGAGCAGGGACCCAAAAAAATCCAGGGACCCCCTCCCGGGAAGAGTGCAGGGATCTGCTGGGTTTGGACTCCAGGCATGGCTATGTGCCAGAGATGTTTGGTCACAGGCTGGGTGAGCTTGGAGTGCAGCCAGAGGCCAGGGAGATGGGAGTGATTGAGTGCTTTTCTATGAGGGCACACTGAGAAGTGGGGTTCTGAGCTCTCAGCTCCTCCGGGCCGGAGACCAGGAGGCCGCCATTTTCATTCCGTCCTCCAGAACTCTACAGAAAGTGTTCAGGGAACAAAAACTCCCAAAAGCGAACATGAGCGGATTACTTACCCCGGCCCCTGGTAAGGGCAGTGCAATTCCACCTCGGGCAAAGAAACTCAAGAATCACTACAACAGGCCCCTCCCCGAGAAGATCAGCAAGAAATCCAGCCACAACCAAGTTCACTTACCATCCTGTCATCTAATAGTAAAATTAACAAGTCTTAGTGACAAAGAGAAAATCCTGAAAGCAGCCCGGGATAAGAAGTCTGTAATGTACAATGTTAAAAATATGATATTGACATCAGACTTATCCACAGAGACCTGGAAGGCCAGAAAGAACTGGCATGATATATTCAGAGCACTAAATGAGGAAAAACATGCAGCCAAGAATACTATATCCAGGGGCACCTGGGTGGCTCAGTGGGTTAAGCCTCTGCCTTTGGCTCAGGTCATGATCCCAAGGTCCTGGGATCGAGCCCCACATCGGGCTCTCTGCGCTGCAGGGAGCCTGCTTCCTCCTCCTCTCTTTGCCTGCCTCTCTGCCTACTTGTGATCTCTGTCAGATAAATAAAGAAAAAATCTTTAAAAAAAAAAGAATACTATATCCAGCTAGGCTATCATTGAAAATAGAAGGAGAGATAAAAATTTCCAGGAAAAAAACAAAAACTAAAAGAATTTGTAAATACCACACCAGCCCTACAAGAAATATTTAAAGGGGTCCTATAAACAAAGAGAGAGCCTAAAAGTAGTAGACCAAAAAGGAACAGAGACAATATACAGTAACAGTCACCTCACAGGCAATACACTGGCACTAAATTCATATCTTTCAATAGTTACCCTGAATATAAAGGGGCTAAATGCCCTAATCAAAAGACGCAGTGTATCAGAATGGATAAAAAAAACAAAACCTATCAATATGCTATCTACAAGAAACTCATTGTAGACCCAAAGACACCTCCAGATTGAAAGTGAAGGGGTGGAAAACAATTTATCATGCTAATGGACATCCAAAGAAAGCTGGGGTGGCAATCCTTATATCAGATCAATTAGATTTTAAGCCAAAGACTATAATAAGAGATGAGGAAGGACACTATATCATACTCAAAGGATCCATCCAACAAGGAGATCTAATTATTTTAAATATCTATGCCCCTAACACGGGAGCAGCCAACTATCTAACCCAATTAATACAAAATCAAAGAAACACATCAACAATAATACAATAATAGTAGGGGACTTTAACACTCCCCTCAATGAAATGGACAAATCATCCAAGCAAAAGATCAACAAGGAAATAAAGGCCTTAAATGACACACTGGACCAGATGGACATCACAGATATATTCGGAACATTTCATCCCAAAGCAACAGAATACACATTCTTCTCTAGTGCACATGGAACATTCTCCAGAATAGATCACATCCTGGGTCATAAATTAGGTCTCAGCCAGTATCAAAAGATTGGGATCATTCCCTGCATATTTTCAGATCACAATGCTCTAAAGCTAGAACTCAATCACAAGAGGAAATTCGTAAAGAACCCAAATACATGGAGACTAAACAGCATCCTTCTAAAGAATGAATGGGTCAACCAGGAAATTAAAGAAGAACTGAAAAAAATTCATGGAAACAAATGATAAAGAAAACACAATGGTTCAAAATCTATGGGATGCAGCAAAAAAATATATATATATTTTTACTCAGGAAAATATATAGTGATACAAGCCTTTCTCAAGAAACAAGAAAGGTCTCAAACATACAACCTAACCCTACACCTAAAGGAGCTGGAGAAAGAACAACAAAGAAAACCTAAACCTAGCAAGAGAAGAGAAATCATAAAGATCAGAGCAGAAATCAATGAAGTAGAAACCAAAACAAACAAACAAACAGTAGAATAAATCAGCGAAACTAGGAGCTGGTTCTTCGAAAGAATTAGTAAGATTTATAAACCCCTGGCCAGACTTATCAAAAACAAGAGAAAGGACCCAAATAAATAAAATCATGAATGAAAGAGGAGAGATCACAACCAACACCAAAGAAATACAAACAATTATAAGAACATATTATGAGCAACTATACGTCAGCAAATTTGACAATCTGAAAGAAATGGATGCATTCCCAGAGACATATAAACTACCAAAACTGAGCCAGGAAGAAATAGAAAACCTGAACAGACCCATAACCAGTAAGGAGATTGAAGCAATCATCAAAAATCTCCCAAGAAACAAGAGCCCAGGGCCAGACAGCTTCCCAGGGGAATTCCACCAAACATTTAAAGAAGAATTAATTCCTATTCTCCTGAAACTGTTCCAAAAAATAGAAATGGAAGGAAAACTTCCAAACTCATTTTATGAGTTTTTATTACCTTGATCCCAAAACCAGACAAAGATCCCATCAAAAAAGAGAATTACAGACCAATATCCTTGATGAACACAGATGTGAAAATTCTCACCAAAATACTAGCCAATGGGGTCCAACAGTACATTAAAAGGAGTATTCACCACAACCATGTGGGATTTATTCAAGGGCTACAAGGTTGGTTCAACATCCACAAATCAATCATTGTGACATAATACATTAATAAAAGAAAGAACAAGAACCATATGTTACTCTCAAGAGATGCTGAAAAAGCATTTGACAAAGTACAGCATCCTTTCCTGATCAAAACCCTTCAAAGTGTAGGGATAGAAGGTACATACCTCCAATATCATCAAAGCCATCTATGAAAAACCCACCATGTATATCATTCTCAATGGAGGAAAAACAGAGCTTTTCCACTAAGGTCAGGAACATGGCAGAGATGTCCACTATCACCACTGCTATTCAACACAGTACTAGAAGTCCTAGCCTCAGCATTCAGACAACAAAAAGAAATTAAAGGCATCCAAATCAGCAAAGAAGAAGTCAAACTATTACTCTTTGCAGATGATATGATACTATATGTGGAAAACCCAAAAATTAAAAAATAAATAAATAAAAAATAATAAAGTAAAAGAAACCACTCAAGCTATTTTCAAAAGCATTAGATGAGCAGGTCCAGTGTAGCAAGAGCCTAAATAATCTAACTACAGTACAAATATAAAGTAAGGCAATCTTTCTATAAAAAATTGTAAAAAACATAAGCATTCTGGTATAAAATGTAATGGTGAGTAGTAAAGAATTGAGAACAGAGAAGTTAGTAATGACATAAAAAGCAATTGATCATTGCTCTCATGTAATAGAGATCACTTTCTACACAGTTTTGTAAGTAGTGATTTGTGTAAATCAAGATTCTAAAGGAATATTTTTTTAAAACTGTGTATTTTTAAAGTTTGTTTCCTGAATTTTTAATCTGAAATCCTAGCTATGAAAATAATTAATTTTTGAGATGCCTGCCTGGCTCAGTCTGTTAAGCATCTGCCTTCAGCTTGAGTCATGATCCCAGGGTCCTGGGATCAAGTCCCACATTGGTTTCCTTGCTCAGTGGGGAGCTTGTTTCTCCCTCTGCATGTCACCCACCCCCTTGTGCTCTCTCTCTCTCTGACAAGTAAACATATAAAATCTTTTAAAAATAAAATAATTTTTTTTAACTGTGAAAATTCACCAGATTATATCTTGAATTAGGATAATACAAATACTTAGACTGAGTTGGGATAAATATAAATACTGTGTACAAATAAGAATAAAGTGGGATTAGGGGAAAGAGAAAGGAGATAGAGATATAGATGAAAGTAGATGAGTTAAATCTCCTTGGAAATATATTTCACATCTACCGGCAAGAGATAACAGAGTAACATTTTCCAAGGATAAAACAGTCCTCTTAACTATTTTTCTATATTACACAAAGAAATTATGTGAAGGAAAATAGTACCTGTGTGCCTTTGATATGGAGTGACCAGAAAATATTTTAGAGAATCAAATATTCCACTAGCCCTAAGCTCTGTCTGTAATAAAATCTTAGTACTTATGGACTTAACATTCATGGTTTTGACTACTGTAGAGTGACCCGGGCACCTGGCATTCAGTAATCTATAATTTTGATGGGACACAACTTGAATTACATGTGTTGAAAGGACAGGATGGAAGGATTTTTGCAGTCTCTCAGGGCACCTGGGCAGTGGCCTGCCAGTGGAGATGTGACCACTGTTACACATGTGCAATTAAGTTTATGCACCATTTCCTTTACCACCAAAAAGTTAGCCTTTAGAACTGGTGATAGAAGTACAGAAAAAGTGAAAAAGTCAAGGAAACAGATGAATGTTTTTGAGAAAGTAGAAATTCAAAATTAAAGAATGGCCTATCATTGATGAGGAGAAACTTGGTTTATGTTCCGTACGAAAGAGCACAGCATAGTGATTAAACACCTGGATTTTGGAACTAGACTCTTTGCATCTTAATCAAATGATTTCTGGTTAAGTCCCAGCCTCTCCTGCCTCAGTTTCCTCATCTGTAAAATAAGGGTAATTATAGTGTTGCTCTCAAAGGATCATCATGAGGGCTAAATTGTGTTTATAAAGGGCTAACAACAGTACTATATCAATGTTTGTTTAAATAAATTCCAATAGAATTGGCATGACTGCCTCAGGACATGTTCCATACAGGAGGCAGAGAGTTGATCAAGTGAAAAAGCCTTAGCAACATTTGAAAAGACCGTTTGCATAAAAGCATGTGTACCTGGATGAAAATATGACTTCCAGGAAAGCCAGACATGTATAAAAAATACTGCTTTGTGATTCTAGAATTATTTTTACAGGAAGCATCCTCTCTGAAGAGTAAACATCCATTATATTGAGCTGATAAAGGCAATACATGATTTCAATGGGGGAAAGCTTTATGTGAATATGGAAACAGCTTCATCTAATACTCAACTGATTAAAAAATATAATGGAATATATCTGCCCAAGGATTCACAGAAACTTTATTTTCCTTTAGTAACATCATCTATGAGACAGGCATAATGTCTTGATCTTCCTTTTGCTTTGTCAAGTGTATTCCTTGGCACTTGACAAATAAATGAGCATAACCATAATCATAACTTCTCTGTATATAGGCCATTTCCTCAAAAAGCGGCATGAGCATAAAACATACATTCTCCTCTTATATCCTGCCAGAATGTCAGTGAGGCTGGCCTTCAAATAGAACTCTGGTGCATTCCAATTTACAGATAAGCATTACTTATTGTTGGGACTGCATTCTAAAGGTGAAGAATGTAGGATCAGCACTGTTAGGAAGAATAAAGCAGCTTTCAAAGAATGGTGACATCATCCAGCAAACTTGCTGTCATTAGAATGAAATAAATGGAAAAAGTTCAATTAAACTCACAGTCTGAAAGTTAATTTAAAGGCCTTTTTCTCCAGGTTGGTGTGTATAAATTCCCAATTTTTATTCTTATCTTGCTAAGATCAGAAACATCAAATATATGAATAGAACTGGCAGCTAACTGCTTCATTTTTTCAGGGTAGAATCTTTCTATGGCTCTACACTCATAAACCACGCCACCCCATGTCAAACTGCAATTTCCCTCATAAGCAATTCACCTTAAGATAATTATTTCCCTGCAATTGTGTTTAAATTCCAGTTTTAACAGGTCCCTGTGGCTGGTTCCAAAAAAAAAAAAATTGTAACCTAAGATATAAATGGTACATGGTAGCTGATCTCCCTTATCTTTAAAACAAAGGTATCTCATTGTTCTTTATATGTCCTATATGACCAGTAACTGTAGATTTCCCTCAGTAGTCATACGATGCTTGCTATTATTACTTCGCTTCTCTGGAAATGAAACACTTTTAGGAAAATATGTTGAATGGCATACAGTCAAGAAGTGATTCAAACTGCCCTCCCTGGCTAAATTCTTGTTGTCATTTCTATGCAGTTAAATGATTAGCAGCAGGGCCAAATGGCTACTGGCTCATTGGGCTATCAGCTGCCCACTTGGTTGGACTATTGCCAATGATGTACTGCTTGAAAGACCAAAATCGTAGCTGTCATACTGTCCTTTGAGGTTTAAGTAAAATCCAAGTTTAAATGTAAAGCCTCTATGTTCTGAGCATTTCAGGGACCTAAATTTTCATTACAATTTCCTAATCTGAATTTCTTCAATTTCCAATGGATTCAAAGACTGATCTTACAACCATTCTCTTCCTGGAATCTGTTCTGTAAAGTCCTAGAAAAAGAACTCAGGCCTTTTCTCTTGATTTATCCCAACCCACTCAATCCAGGTAATTACACAGAGCACTAAAGATCTGGAGCACCAGGATTTTTGTTTTCTTAATTGGGCATCTTAACATCTTAATACAGACAATTAGACACAGCTCAGCCTGCCCCCCCCCCATCCTAGAAGGCTCTCTCACCTTGGAGACACCCTTTATTTATTATGTATAGCAATTAAGCCCACCCTTGCCCTCTACTCAGTCTAAGACCTGATACTAGATACCTGCAAATCCTGCTATAAAGTAAGTGTCCTCAGATCTGGGCTTCATTCTTCAGTAGCACAAACAAACCAGTGGATGTTTGGAGATTTTACAATTTTCTTTCTCTCATATTAGTCTCTATGCTTTTTTTCTGTAACCCTCCCCACTCTTATATATTCAAACTCTATTGTTTACATTAGGGTTATTAAGTCATACATTCTGGGGCCACTTGAACTAACAAAGTAATTTGACTCCTTTTACTTACCTGTTAAGTCTGTTAAAAAATATTTGAGGTGGTCCAAAACTAATTAAGTCAACCAAACACCTAACTTGGTGTGTCTGTCTTCCTCTATGGTCCCTCCTTTCCTTCTTTCCTTCTTGCCATAATGACTAAAATCAATTTATCAAAAAATCATTATACTCTGTGAGAGAAAAGGAAATCTGGGTCATAAAAATTTATACCTATAATTTTAAAGCTCCTAGATCCCTTCAAGAACAAGTTTTATTGTTAATATTTTTCCCTCAATGCAGAGAGCCTGAATTTGGATATTATGCCATACATCTTTGTGAATTGAACTTTAATCTCTAACTACAAACAGGTAACTTAGAATCTGTACTGTTGATGAATACAAATCAAGTACTCAAGATCACAAATAAATTAATTGTCTTATATCATTCATTTGCCCAGGCCATGGACAATAAAATAGGGTCAAAATAACATTGGAAAAATTAGTATTTCTCTAGTTCTGCTCCTATTTGCTTAAGTAAAAACAAAAACAAACAAACAAACAAAAAGCTCCAGGCCTCTCAAATCCCTTCCAAATAATTCTGAAGTCATGTCTTACCTTTGTTCTTAGCAATCACCAGACAGGGAATATTTTTAATCTCTCCGGTTCAGGCCTTGCTTCTTGAAGCAATGTCTGCTGTTAGAAACAAAGATGACATGATTTGTGCCTGCGCTCCTTGCTCTGTTTTATTGTTTCTCAATTTTAAATGTAGATAAGCATGGTTTCCTGTTCAGACAACTGTCATCTATTCTCAAACAGTACTCCTTCTCCGGCCTTGAAGCAAACCTTTATGACACAATCAACAAATAAAGTTTATTGCCTTGTGTTTTTTCCTATCTTAGTGTGATTTCAGTAAAGAAGCTCTTCTTTTTAAATTCTCAAATGTAATTTCCTCTAAGACACACGGTGTATTAGGCTGGGATCCAAGTACAGGTATAATTCTCACCTCCAACTGGTTCACTGCTTATCTTTCTCCATATTTAGGTAAGTCTTATGCTTCAGAGGTCCCAGCGATTCTTCCTCTCAATAAGACTTTAAAAATATCCAGATTTTGAATTAATACAGTGAAGGTTCAAGCCCAACTTCAGTAGATTTGTCAAAATGTAGATATAGGAGAGGGCAGAATTGAAGTTAGAGATCAAGTTTTTTGCTTATTCTGTTTCCTTTTTTTGTTGTTGTTGTTTTGGGTTTTTTTTTAATTTTTTATTTTTTATAATAAGTTTTCTATTTTTAGAAAGAAGAATGCTATTTTGATTCTTTCCCTCTTTCCTTCTATCCCTCCTTTCTAACTTTCTAATTGTACTTTAGGGTACTGGCTTTTACATAATTTCTCCAAAGAGCAGGGATAGGTCCAAAACTAAACCTGATCAGCAGACAAAGGTACTGTATCAGGATTAAAACTCTGAACCTGAGAAACACAGAGGGTCTTCATAAATAACTTTGCTGTAGTTTAAGTTCATGGTTAACAGCCCTACTTTAAAGAGAGCTGTCCAATAAGAAATCTGTATGTTTAAAACCATGTATTAGTGATTAGTAGCTAATTGCTATTTTTATAATTTCCACATTAATATTGGTATCCTGTAAGAAAGTAGGTAAAGGTGAGAGAATAAATAAAAATAAAATATCATGTGAGAAGGATGTTTTTAACCTTTAAAATTATTCCAGAAATACAAGATAACATTTGACCTCCACTATCGTTAGGATCTTGGATGAATGGCTACAGGGGCTAATTGTCTTCTTCCTCACTCTTTTGCCTTTCATAATGGGACGAACTTCCTTTGAGAACTGTGAGCATGTGGCAAGCTGCCCTCCTTGAGATTAAAGTGGATCCTTAACTGTTGGGTGCTGACTGGTAAGGCTTGAAGCTAGGTGAGGTTTTGAAAAAATTAAAAAGTAATCTGCTAATGCATACCTTTCTCACAGGTTTTTGAATTACTTCTTTTTATTCTTTTTCCTTTCTCCCTAATCATATGCTTTTTTTGGTCTAGTTTGAGGAGAGGTTTTCTTCCTAAAGTTTCTTGATTAACTGTCAACAGCCCCTCCTCAAATGAGCCCCACAGCATTGCAAGCTTAGATAAAACGGTAGCAAGAGGAAGTTGCCTAGAACCAAAGTTTTCAAAATGGTTTTCCACATTACCCCAGTACCATTATGGAGCTTTTTAAACCATGAAAGTCAGAAGGAAAGCTATCTGGATGTGAATGAAATATATATTTTATTATTCTTTATTGTCAATATATATTACAAATATTTTTAAATAAATAAACAATAGAATTACAGAAATTGTATTTTTTTTCATTTTTTTCTATTTTCATCTTGGCAAACTAACATGTGTGTACATTTACAGCATCTCTACTTTTCTCTTAGGAGTCTCAAAAGACTATTTTAGAGTCTGTGTCAAACCACACCTAAACAAGTGATAGATCAAAAGACAAATGCTATCCCTTATTTGGATAGCTTATTTACCCTCACCAAAATTAACCAATTAAATGGCTATATGTTTAAGAGAAAAAAGAGACAAAGTTTAAAAAAGTTAAGAGAGTAATAAAGAACTCATTTTTCATTTCCTAATATTTCTATGATATTCAATGATATTTAATACTTCTATGATCTTCTATGATATTTATTCAGCAAAACTTAAAATGCCAATAGGTGATCTTGACCATAAATGCCATCTACCTAGCTACACTTTGTGACTATGAAATTTAATACTTTAATATAGAGAAGCAATGTTGAATGTGTTGAAAGAATATTTCTATGTAACATCTTTAAAATGCTAATCTAGGGATTATCTGCATATTCTATTATTTGTTTGTTCAGGAGGCAATATTTTCTCCACATATGTGCTTTTGTCAATGTCATTAAAATTAGTCTCTTCCTATTCATCTAACAGGACTAATAATTCAGGTGGCTGAATAATAACTATTGTATCCTATATATAACTCTTACATAAAAGATACACAGATTTTAAAGTACATGAATAATAATAACTTTATAGTGGAGAAACCTGGCAGACCTCACCTAAACCAAGTAATAAGTCATTTTAATAGCAAATACATCCCACAGGGTGTGACAAGAGCACACATATCTGTAGTATTCTTCCCCAAACTCCACAACTTCAATCTCTTCATGAGAAAACATCAGGCAAACCAAAACTGAAGGACATTCTACAAAATACTTGTATTTTATATATTTTTTAAAAATTTTTTATTTTTTAAATTTCTTTTCAGTATACAAGAATTCATTGTTTATCCACCACACCCAGTGCTCCATGCAAAATGTACCCTCCATAATACCCACAATCAGGCTCACCCAACCTCCCACCCTCCACCCCTTCAAAACCCTCAGATTGTTTTTCAGAGTCCATAGTCTCTCATGGTTCATCTCCCCCTTCCACTTCCACCAACTCCCTTCTCCTCTCCATCTCCCCATGTCCTCTGTATTATTTCTTATGCTCCACAAATAAGTGAAACCATATGATAATTGCCTCTCTCTGCTTGACTGATTTCATTCATCATAATCTCTTCCAGTCCCATCCATGTTGCTACAAAAGTTGGGTATTCATCCTTTCTGATGGAGGCATAATACTCCATAATGTATATGGACCACATCTTCCTTATCCATTCGTCCACTGAAGGACATCTTGGTTCTTTCCACAGTTTCACGACTGTGGCCATTACTGCTATGAACATTGGGGTACAGATGGCACTTCTTTTCACTACATCTTTATCTTTGGAGTAAATACCCAGTAGTGCAATTGCAGGGTCATAGGGAAGCTCTATTTTTAACTTCTTAAAAAAATCTCCACACTGTTTTCCAAAGTGGCTGCACCAACTTGCATTCCCACCAATAGTGTGAGAGGGTTCCCTTTCTCCACATCCTCTCCAATACACGTTGTTTACTGTCTTGCTAATTTTGGCCATTCTAACTGGTGTAAGGTGGAATCTCCCTGATGGCTAGTAATAATGAACATTTTTTCATGTGTCTGATAGCCATTTGTATGTCTTCACTGGAGAAATGTCTGTTCATGTCTTCTGCCCATTTTTTGATATGATTACCTGTTTGTGTGTGTTGAGTTTGAGAATTTCTTTACAGATCCTGGATATGGTCCTTTTGTCTGTACTGTCACTTGCAGATACCTTCTCCCATTCTGTGGGTTGCCTCTTTAAGAGAAGAGAGAAGAACCACATGGTCCTCTCAATTGATGCAGAAAAAGCATTTGACAAAATCCAGCATCCATTCCTCATTAAAACACTTCAAAGTATAGGGATAGAGGGAACATTCCTCAACTTCATAAAGTCTGTTTTTGAAAAACCCACAGCAAATATCATCCTCAATGGGAAAAAGCTCACAGCCTTCCCACTGAGATCAGAAACACGACAAGGATGTCCACTCTCACCACTCTTGTTCAACACAATATTGGAAGTCCTAGCAACAGCAATCAGACAACAAAGAGAAATAAAAGGTATTTAAATTGGCAATGAAGAAGTCAAACTCTCTCTTTGCAGATGACATGATAGTTTATATGGAAAACCCAAAAGACTCCACCCCCAAACTATTAGAACTCATACAGCAATTCAGTAATGTGGCAGGTTACAAAGTCAATGTACAGAAATCAGTTGCTTTCTTATACACTAACAATGAAAATACAGAAAGGGAAATTGGAGAATTGATTCCACTTACTATAGCACCAAGAACCATAAGATACCTGGAAATAAACTAGCCAAAGAGGTAAAAGATCTGTACTCGAGGAACTACAGAACACTCATGAAAGAAATCGAAGAAGACATAAAAAGACAGAAGACCATCCCATGCTCATGGATCAGAAGAATAAACATTGTTAAAATGCCTATACTGCCCAGAGCAATCTATACTTTCAATGCCATTCCAATCAAAATTCCACTGGCATTTTTCAAAGAGCTGGAGCAAACAATCCTAAAATTTGTATGGAATCAGAAGAGACACTGAATTGCTAAGGAAATGTTGAAAAAGAAAAACAAAACTGGAGGTATCATGTTGCCTGATTTCAAGCTTCACTACAAAGCTGTGATCACCAAGACTGCATGGTATTGGCATAAAAACACACATAGACAGGTGGAACAGAGTAGAGAGCCCAGATATGGACCCTCAACTCAATGGTCAAATAATCTTCGACAAAGCAGGAAAAAATATATACTGGAAAAAAGACAGTCTCTTCAATAAATGGTGCTGGGAAAATTCGTCAGCTATATGTATAAGAATGAAACTCAACCATTCTCTTACACCACAAACAAAGATAAACTCAAAATGGATAAAAGACCTCAACGTGAGGCAGGAATCCATCAGGATCATAGAGGAGAACATAGACAGTAACCTCTTTGATATCAGCCACAGCAACTTCTTTCAAGATATGTCTCCAAAGGCAAAGGAAACAAAAGCAAAAATGAATTTTGGGGACATATCAAGATCAAAAGTTTCTGCACAGCAAAGGAAACAGTCAACAATATACTTGTATTTTGATCAGTACTCCTCAAAAGTACCGAGGTCACAAAAGACAAGAAAAGACCAAGAAATAGTCACAGATTAGAAAAGACTAAGGACACGTAATGCCTAACACAGTGTGGTATTCTAGGTGTCAAGAAAAATAACATTAGCAGAAGAACTATGGAAATTTGAATAAAGGCTATAGTTTATTTAATAATATCATACCAACATCCATTTCTTGGTTTTGATAAATGAATTGAATAAACACAAGAAGTTAACATTAGAGGAAACTGGGTGAAGGATATACAGAAACATTCTGTGCTATCTTTTCAACTCTTCTATAAAGCTAAAATTATTTTGAAAGAAAAAGTTTATCTAAAAATGAACTTGTAACTCTGAGAGCTTATTTATAAGTTTGTTAATTCAAGATACTTAAATAAAATAGAGTGGTGTAAGAAGTTCCTTTCTGGTATATAGTTATATCTATGCATCTTTATATCTATATCTGTATCTATCTCCATCTAAATATAGGCACACACAAACATTCAAACATACACATAAACACACATACACATAGGCTTTCTCAGTAGGCATAAGATGACAGGGATGGGAAGGGTGTTTTGCTTTAGTATAGATGATGAGATGCACACAAACTAGAAAGTCTCGATGAAATCTGAGATTTCTGTTTAATATTCATGATATTTCTTTCTTTCCTATGCCCATTAGGTTACTTCTCCATAATGCATCAGTTCAGAGTGACACCTATAAAAGTGTTTCCTGCCAGTTTGTTCCTTCTAAAATTCTTACTCCTTTTCCCATCTGGCTTTGTAAATTCATAAAATATCTGTGTTGCATCACATTATTTAAAACAGCCTCCAATGATATACACTGACTTCAAGCGTGGCTTAACCATTCCAACATCTGATGCAAATGGCTTCTTTAATACTTCTCAGATCAAGCCACCCAACTTTGGGTCTAACTGTTGTTTATCATCATCTGTGTAGCAGTCTGCTCTACTTTTCTTCCGTCTGTTCAGGCTTAGGCAAGCTTACTGTTGAGCAATTGCATTCCTTACTATTGCCAAAACAGGTTTTATTTTATGTAATTTTACAAAGCCAAACTGCTCCCCTGACAGTAGCAACCCTGCTAGATCCAAGCTCATCAAGCTCATTGGTAAAAGCAAAGGAGGAAATATAGCCAACAATCTTTTAAATGTAGACACCAGGAACCAAAGAAGCAAACTTTCGGGGTACATGTTTCTGCTTTTTTACCATCTAGGACTGGATAACAAATTCAGAAAAAGTAGAGGTATCATCTGATCTTCTAAGATATTTATTCAGCAAAATTTAAAATGCCATTAAACAGGTGATTTTGACCATAAATGCCATCTACCTAGCTACACTTTGTGACTATGAAATTGCAAATTTTTTAAGGAAAACATACAAATCTCTTGACGAATATCAAGTTAAGTTGGGCTTGTGGGGGGGGAAGTCTTCCCCTTTTTTGGTAGGGAGACAGAGGATGGAAGTGACTGTTCACTTTTTGCATTACACTTTGAAGCTTTAAAAATGATTTGGTAATATGTGTGCATGCATCCAAAGAATTTTGGAATAAAATATTTTTAGAATTTAGCAAACGACTAGCAGCTCTAAAAGAACATATTGATGTATAGATATTCTGTTACACTAATGATATTTAAGGGAAGAAGAATGGGGTAATCTCATTTTCTTCTCTGGGATTGGGAAAGAGACTCTGCATTATTCCTTTTTTCTTGTAACAAGATGGTGACAATAAGTATGAGACCAGCCAAAAATACAATGTTGTCATATATAAAATATTTCCTTCCTTTGTCTACATCACATCTGAAAATAATGATGCTGAAAATGTCATTTGTTTCGTATTTTACATATGTATTATAAATGTATTTATATACATATAAATATATGCAATATAAATGTATTTCTTACATTTATATTAAATTCTCATGTAAAATCATGAAATTTTATGCTTAAAATATCATTATATGTTGATATAATCAAATATAATTCAGAAAAATAAATCAATGATAATATAAATTTCATCAAAATGAATGCAAGATGCTTTATATGATTCAATAACTTTCTGAGAAAGCACAGAAGGACATAATATTTCAATGGGCACAGATTCACATTCTTAGGACATATGCTCATGTAACTGGAAGGCAGCACAAGAAACACAGCAGGGAGGTTCTTGTAGAAGAGAACATCCCGGCAGTGTGTGGTCTTACCCAGTTGGCCGATTTTACTCATAGGAAGTGAGCTAAAATGGGTATGGTATACTCAATACATTATGCATTAACAGGGAGCATGTCCTCTCTATTTGTCCCAAAAGCAGAACCAAATTATCGGCCTACCATTTCTTCCTTTGTCTTTACAAGGAAATAAAAGCAAAGTACTCATCAGACCTGTAAACAAATCATATAAGAGATTTTTTAAAAAGACATAAAGTTATTAGGGAACTGGTAATAAAATTAATTGTTGGCATTACATAAAAGAAGCTTAATATGGATAATTTTATTATACAGAGATCACATTGGAGTAAGAAAGTGAATACTTCTCTTATACTATTGGTCAATGTGGTACAGATGTTAGTGTCCAACAAAATTTTAAGTACATGTTAGAGTAAGAAAATATTACACTATTGATCAATGCAACAGAGATAGCTAGTGTCTGCCAAAATGATGCCCCCCCATTGGAAGATTCAGTACTATGAGCCATTGAACTACATTTCCCAAATACTTCTTGCAGCTCACAACCATGTGCTTAGTTCTCACCAGTAGGTGTGGACAGATATGTTTGTCCCTTTCATGCCAGAATCTTTTAAAAGCAAACATTAGTTTTCCACTGTCTCTTTGTCTCTTACCTAAGAGCTCCCATGGAATGTCAAAATCACAAGGTAGAAGGACTCTGGATTCCAGAATTACCACATTTCTTACTTAGTAAGAAGCTTTCTGCTCACCATGAACATTCATGTAGAACTATTAAGCTTGTGAGAAATATTTTCAGCACATTAAAAGTCCAAATTTAGGGTTTAGTTGGTCAGCAACTAGTATTATTCCATCTTACGCAGTCAGGTATTGGTCCATTAACGTGAAGATAGGTAGAAAGAACATCATCAATAATTATAACCTATAGAGGCATCAGAATAAGGGAGGTACAACAAATAAAAGACTATCTCTCTTAGTCTGAGTTTTTATGCCTGATATTCAAAGAAGAAGAAAATTACTGGACCTGAAAAACACTTGAAAGGATGTTCTTTCTGAGACAGAAAAGATAACGAAACAGGAAGCTTTCAAAGGGAATAAATTAGTTAGATTAGAAATAATGGCTTCCCACACATTAGGAAAGTTTCTAAAGACAAACAACAGAGAAGAAGTACAGAAGAAAAATCAAACCAACAGTGACTTGCCTATGTGTCCATCCCTGTAGATTTCACCCCCTACACACATATTTCCAGTGTTCAGAAAGGGGTATACATTGTAAAAGGGCAGGAGATCATTCACACGTCTCTTAAGGTCTCTAAATCTTAATCAAAGAGAGCTTACTTCTCTATCGAAACATTAGTTCATTAGTTAGGGGTTCCTTATTTCTCCATATATCCCCTCTCTTTGTATACTTTGGGCTCCTTTGGCATCCACAGAACTTTGTGTAAGCCTCTGTTCAGCATTAATGAATTAAGGGTGGGCTATTTCTCTAGGAGTACTCTCTCACCCAGCAGCGGTAGCCTGAGGACAGGGGCTTTGTTTTACTCTTCTCTGAATCCCCAAGAGCCATTTATTCATCAAATATTTATGGAATATTTACAGTGCAGCAGACCCTATGCTAGGTACTAAAGATAGAATGATGAACAAGACCAATAAGGTCTCTGGCCTTCTGGAGATTACATTCTATAAGAGAAAAACAAAAACAAACTGAGTGGAAGTAAGGAAGGAACGAAGGAAGGGAAGGGATGGAGAGATGGAGGAAGATAATGAGTTATTTCAAGTTACAATAATTTCTAAGGTAAAAAAGAGGCAGAAATATAGAATGATGGAGGAAGGCCTTCTTTAGGTAGAATAATCAAGGCAAATTTCTCTGAGAGAAGGCAATCAAATGATGAGGTTTAAAAAACAGAAATAATTACCTATGCAAAAAGTATGCATGCATTTGTGATGGGTGGGATCTCAGCAGAAGAAAGAGTATGTACAGGAGCTTTGAATCAGGAAAGACTTAGAGTATTTACATAATAGATGAATGAGTATAAATATAGCGAATAAAGGAAGCATGGTCTGGCATGAGCCGGGAAAGTAGTCTTGGAAACTTGGATTTCATTCTAAGTACAAGAGAAAGCCCTTTTGGTGTTATAAGCAAGAAAGTGACATTATCCACCTGAATTTTGAGAAGAGAATTTTTGTTCAGAGAATGGACTAGTATGAAGGATTTGGAGGTTATCTAATGATGACAATGAGAAGTGTTGAAGATGTGGACCCCGATGAAGGCAACAGAGATGGAGAGAAGGTGGCAGACCCAATATGTATTTTAGCCCTTAACTCCACAAAATATATTTACAGCCTAAAGGTAAGCACTGTCAGAGAAAGTAAGGAATTCAAGCTGACTCTTCAGGCTTGAGAAACTGTCTAGAATGTGAAGAGGGAGACTATTTTCAGGGGTGGTGGAGAAGCCAATGGATGTTTGGGAAGAATGGTGGAGTGGGAAGAAGTTAAGAGTTCCATCATAAGGATTTGACAATATATAAGATCTACAAAAGCTGATGCCAAGAAATGCACAGGCTAGTCTGGAGCAAAGAGGAAATCTGAGTTAAGTAGAACATTTAGGGTGACCAGCATAAGGTGTAATTGAATCTATGAGAATTACTCAGGAATAGAGCATATTGAAGAGAATTCAGTACCTTTCAGAGTACTTCCTGTAGATTTGTTAAATGAGAACAAGAATCCTGACCTAATTTCCAGTGCCCATGAATAGGTTACTGCCTCTTCACTCTGCCTGTTGTACTAACCCCCTCCACTCTACTTAGTTTTTTAATGCCAATTAACTCTTCCTACCTAACTGCCCAGATATACCATCCACTCAGCTCAACCCTCTCATACCACATCCTAAGGAAACCCTGTAAAACAAGCAGCTTTATTCCCTACAGCCAGAATTTCTATCCTTCATATTTTGATCTGTCATGCTAATAGTGGATTTTTTTTTTACTCTGATAAGAACATAAACAAAACAATATATATCCAGATGGTTCTCAAAACTAAGAGAGATGGTGAGATTCACCAGCGAGTATGTAGAAGGAAAGAAAAAGGGGGAAAAATAAAAGAGAACAGAGTCTAGAATAGCCTGAGCATTAATATGTTTGAATATTTAGAGAAAAAAAATCTTTACAGTTCAAAAACATGATCGAATAGAACTCAAAAAATTCTATACATTTCCCACTAGGAATAAATCACTTTGTATATTATTAAACAATTATGTGACTCTATATTAATTAAGGATATTCAGACCTCAAAGGTTAGGCTCTACTTCCCAAACATACTATGTGTTTAAGGAAACAAAATATGATGCATAAGTTATTTGATTTAAAAGAACACATTAGGGGCGACTGGGTGGCTCAGTGGGTTAAAGCCTCTGCCTTTGGCTCAGGTCATGATCTCAGGGTCCTGGGATCGCATCCCATGTCGAGCTCTCTGCTCAGCAGGGAGCCTGCTTCCTCCCCTCTCTGCCTTCCTCTCTGCCTACTTCTGATCTGTCTCTGTCAAAGAAATAAATAAAATCTTTAAAAAAAAAAATAAAGGAACACATTATTCTTTACTAATGCTATAGGAATTTTTCAACATTAGCTTTATCTCATTACCATAAAATCATGATCTTTTAAAAGCAACTGAAAGTACAATTAACCTTAAGAAAAAGGATGTCATCATTTTCTGATTGATTATCTCCACTTTCAAGAGCCAGTCATCCAGACCTGTGTTTCTAATAATATTTTTTTTCAATATGGGATCTGATCTATATTTTCTTGGCTTTCTGAATACAAAACAGACTTTGTGGGATGCATGTCTAATGAGTCATCCTTGTTTTTTATGAAAAACATGATTTTCCAGTACTGTAGCATTTTGCTCTTTACTGATGCATTTGCATAAAATGAATATATTACAACTTAGATGTTGTGATTTAGTTAATTATGACAGTCACACTGATGCCTTAGTGATTTAATGAATCTGGAATGAACCTGAGTTTTTTCAAGGGTCTTAACTCTGATATATTAAAAAATATCCTTATACAACAGAACTTTCTTAATTGTATTTGATTATGTAAATAGTCTTTGAGTCTTAGAATGGACACATACTTACTATGGATAAGAAAAAAAAGTACAAGGTCTCACTTCAGCAGCAAAGCTGCCATGGAAAAATATAGACCAGTACACAAAGGAATGATATGAACTAATTAAATGTACTGTTGTGTTACTCTTCCCATTGAATGTGGTTTAATACTTATTCACTTGTTTTCACTTTAAGCTAGCTTTAAATTAGTAGTCACCAATTCACAGTTTTAATGTTGTACAGGGTAAGAATGTATGTACATGTATATACATGTATGTACAGGGTAGGAAGTCCTGTCACTAATGTAGTTGCTAAAATCATCAATATGCTCAGAATATTTCCACAAAACCCCATTTGTCTCTGTGCTTACACTCAATCACTTATTCATTCCATTAACATTTCTTGAGTACCTACTATATTCTAGGCACTCTCATGGATTGAGGATATAATAAAGAATAAGGCAGTCAAAATACCTACTCTCATGCCTCTTCTAGTGGAACAGAAAAAAAAGGATTCAATAAATTAGTTAATAATTACTTTTATATAAATACTCTCAAGGAAGTAACTAGAATCTGTGAAAAAGCATAATGATGAACAATGTCACACTAGCAAACCCCTCGGTTTAACCAAACTCTAGACAGGCTCTTGCCTAACTATAGACCCCCCCAAATCCCTTTTCTTAGAGGATTAGAAAACTTGCCATTGCAAAATACTCTCCCACTCCTGTAGATGTGAATCTTCTCCCAGCCCCTTACTAGCTTGACAAGGCAACAGTGTCTTCATCAAGGACCTGGGCCATCCCTTTGAAATACAATCATCGAGAAAGAAAGATAGGACCCCTTCCTTCCAATCTCTGTGGGGAGGTAGGAGTCTAACCAGCAATTGCCGAACACAGCTGGCCTAACTTGCAACCTCATTGTTTACGTCTCCAGTAGCTTTCCACTATCTCACCCCAGCATTAAATACTCTCCTGCTTTGTGTTTTAGTGGGGTTGAGTTAAGTATCTCTCCCTTGCTGTAATAGACTCGAGTGAGTCTTTTTTTTGCCTGTTTAACTTGTTATTGCAATTCTCCTCTGATAACAAAGAGAAACTCTGTTATCTACTTCAGACAGAGTGAAGGCAAAGCACCCCGGAAGAGATGGCCTTTAAGTAATGAAGAACAGCAGCAATGTGTAGGACCAGGGAAGAATACTTTAGGCAGATGGAGCAGATGGCATCAAAACACTAAAACTGGGAAGAGTTTGTTGTGTTCATAGAAGACTAGGGTGACAATGACATGGGAGTGAAGAAATTGTGGTATGAGACTGATGGGCAGACAGGGGCCAGGTCATGCGGCACACTGTAAGCCAAGGTTAAGAGTTTATATTTTATTTCAGGAGTATTGAAAAGTTTTAAGCAATGGAAAAATATTAAAAAAAAAAAAGCCCAGTAGTTCTAAGGAAGATAAACTGGGTAGGGTTACGAATGGTCCACAGTTGTGGTGTTAACCTTTCAATATTCACTTTGAAAAATGTTTTTTCAAAGAATCCAGATCTAAAGAGTATAGATTAGGTGCCTGGGAGTTTAGAGAATTGGGAATAAATCTAAGATTGGAATTTCCCCCTGAAGAAAACTCACTTTGCATTTGGCCTTCTAAGATAAAACTACAGAGAATTTAATTAAAATTAAAGCTTCTCTGATTGTATTAAAGCAAATACAATGATGAATTCCCTTATATCTGGAGCACTAAACATGTATTAACTCAAATGACTCTCAGTGTTGATGGAGTTCTGCTGGAACATTTATGACGTGACTGACTCACAAAATAGTGCTTGACAGAGATTCAGACATCCCTCTTTGTTTCCAAGTTCCATTTAACCTTAGCACTAACCTATAGCCAACAAAAAATGAAAGGAAAGCATTGCTAGCATGGTAGATCTACATAACTTTTTCATGATTTTGAAAACTGTAGACAGCTAACCAGCTATAACTTAAAGTGAATCAAACCGATGGTCCGTCTTGCCTCGTGCTGCCTTTCACAGTCTTACTCAGAAGAATGTGCAGGGGCAAGTTTGCCTCTCTGACAATAACCTCTAAAATTGAAGCCTGAATTTGACCATCCTAATTTCTCTGGCTGAGCCCACAAGCCATAACTGCTTGTAAGAAGCATATAATGAATGTCAAATGACTAAATGAATCAGATATTGTGAATGAGAACACTCAGATCCTCTATAATTTGAAATTGTGAACCAACATCTAAACAAGGTTTTGTAAGTTTAGCCCACCCCAAGAGATGTTTTAATTTATTAAATGAGTTGTCCACTACATGGTCAGAAATTTTTTCTGTAATGGGCTAGATAGGAAATGTTAGTCTCTGAAGACCATGTGGTCTTTGTTACAGCATTTCAACTCTGCCATAAATGACTATATTCCAATAAAATGTTATTTATTCATACAAATCTAAACTTCATATACCTTTCACATGCCACAAAATATGCCACATGTCTTCTTTTGACTTTTTCCAACCATTTAGAAGTATGTAAACTATTCTTGGCTTGCAGGCTGTACAAAGCAGGCATCTGGGTAGATTCAATGTGGGCCATACTTTGCTGACCCTTGGTCTCCTGGCATTGGAGAGACCAAGTTGAAGAAGATAGTTTTATAAAGGTTTTCACAATGAGACTAGGTATTCACCAAATCCAGTGACCAAGGATTACATTTAAATAGACCAGTCAGTGTAACATCAAAATTTTTGCACGAGGTTCATTCTTGTCTAGCATGATGTCACAAAATTCTTGACTAACAACAAGAAGTTGGAGAATAATCATTTCAATGGATTCAACGGCCTGGTAAGGGGGAAACACCTTCATAGAAGGAATCAATTTTTATATAAGAATGATGTAGAGTAGGACACCTGGTTGGCTCAGTTGGTTAAGCATCTGCCTTCAGCTCAGGTCATCACCTCAGGGTCCTAGGATCAAGCCCAACATCAGGCTCCCTGCTCAAGAAGAGTCTGCTTCTCCCTCTTCATCTCCCTCTGACCCTCTCTCCCTGCTGGTATTGTCTCTCTCTCTCTCTCTCTCAAATAAATAAATAATTTTTAAATAAATAAAATTTTAAAAAATGATGTAGAGTGAACCAAAAGCAAGTATCCAGGAAGTTCCATTTATGATTGAAACATCCTACCATCTATTCAACTCCAAGGGAGTGGTAGATCTGGAAAATCTACCAGATTTCCAGTTCAGTTTTCCAGGTACTTTGCAAAGGTACTGCCCTAAGTAGCAGATATAATCATTTCTACCAATGGAAATAAAGTTCCTCCCTATGAATTTATAAACTGCTAAGCTTAGATAGTTCTAATCAATTCCCCAGAGTCCAAGATATAAAAATAACTATCTGAACATAGAATACAGAGAACTAGATCTTGGCCCCTTACTGAGTTCACCAAGGTAGTGGTTTCCCTTGAGGCCCTGCCTGCATAGCAGGCACACAGCTCTCAACTGCCAAGTTCTCAATCAAGCATTATGTTTCCCTCCTGAAAAACTTTCTCTTAAACACTCTATGTATCTATTTATATTTATTTTTCATTTAACTGTGACTATTTTAGTATGTGTCTCTAAAAGGACTCTTTTTAAACATAACCACAGTACTATTACTATTTGTAA
This sequence comes from Mustela putorius furo, assembly GCF_011764305.1. Taxonomy (NCBI): domain Eukaryota; kingdom Metazoa; phylum Chordata; class Mammalia; order Carnivora; family Mustelidae; genus Mustela; species Mustela putorius. The sequence goes on along the minus strand of NW_025421998.1, from coordinate 70,827,502 downwards.
AATAAATTAATTCCATTATACCAATGAATAGGCCGTTAGTGTTATCAGTTATCTCTCAGTTATTTAACTGTTATCAGTTAATTATCAGTCTCATAAGTATTTTAAATTTATACTTTTCTATTTTACATAGTGTATACATTTCTTTTCACAATTCTATATCTGCATATATTTACAGAGAAGCAAATGATTATGCCCTATTATAGAAAGTAGATTTTTTTTTCTAAATTCAACCTAAAGCTTATCATTCCAGTCTCAACAAAAGCCTTCTCTGTAGTAAACAGACCCCTGGGCTGAGAATCAAAAGATCAGGTTTGGAGTCTTTCACTGCCCCTTAATATATGAGATTAGGATGTCACAAAACTTCTCTGTGACACATTTCTTCACCTCATGAAATGTAGAGGTTGAGTAAGTAAATGGTCTCAAAAATCCCTTTCCACACCAAAATTAATTCTTTTTTTAAAGGGTTTTATTTATTTAACACAGAGAGAGACACACACAGTGAGAGAGAGAGAACAAGCAGGAGGAGTAGGAGAGGGAGAAACAGGCTTCCCACCAAGAAAGTAGCCTAATGCAGAGCTTGATCCTAGGACCCTGGGATCAGGACCTGAGCTGAGGGCAGATGCTTAACGGCTGAGCCACCCAGGCACCCCACAAAATTCATTCTATAAGAGCACCTTGTCTATACCAATTAAGAATATTCAGATAGGTGATATTCTCCTCAAGTCTTGGATTTAGTCTATTGAAGACTGACACATTGCATCATCAATCTTTAAATGGAAAGAAAATGTTTATTTGACAATTTAGGCAATTCACATAGAACACATATCTTTTCTAATTTAATAGATGATTCCTCCTACTCTTTGTTTAGACAGCATAGAAAGACTTAATCTAACCAAAACATCAATGTTAATGGTTATAATAATTGGATCTTTTCCTTAAAACTAAAAAGTCTTTCAGCATGAGAAAACAAAAAAACAAAATCAGTGTTGGACAATAAGAATTTTCAAGTCCTTCCCCTTCTTTGAACTTTAAAAAGCTACATAAATAGCAGCCTATTGTATAAAATGAGAACAAGATGTATGATGCAGCATCACCACTAACTTCGTAATTTCTACATGTGTATTTAATGGAGAAATTTCAAGTTCAAGTTTCTCTCTTATAGTTTAATACATTTTCTAACACCTTCTTCTTAGAAGGTAAAGAAAATTCTCTTTTAACTGCTAAGATCAATTATAGCCCAAAGGCTTCAAGAAATCAATGTTCCAGTGATAATTAAAGGTCAAAATTTAGAGGAAGACTCACAATATAATATGTTAAAACTCAATAATGAAGGCATAAAAAGTGATCTATATTATCAAAGCTAACATTTATAAATGTAACAATAAAAGAACTCTTTCTAAACAGCTTCTTAAAACATTAAAAATTTTATTACGATTTAACATTAGATATAAAGCCCTTAAGTCTGTTCTAATTACTAACTGAATTATACAATTATTTAAAAGTGATTTTAGCCAACTGTCCATGTCTATCTCATGTTTCATATACAATTAAGAAAATAGACATCTGACCCAACTCCCTATAAAAATCATATTTTTCTTCTTTTAACATAGTCTGTAAATTTAGAAAATAAGTGCCATAGAAACTTGACAAAAAAAGTAACTTGGCCAATTTGCTATAACACAAGTAAGACTAAGGAAACATCATATGTGTATGTATGTATATATATATATACATACATACATATATATATGTATATATATATACATACATACATACATATATATGTATATATATATACATATATATATATATATATATATAACTACTTGTGGAAAGGAATTCATTACCTCCTATATTAAAGGGGGCTAAATGGTGGTAGATAGGCCATACCCCATCAATCTATATAAAAATATGAACTTCAATGATCTGCTACAACTCCCTCTAGGAAAATCCCTGATACAAAACATAATGGTCAGAGATGATTTAAGATTAGATGGGCAGGGCCAAACAAATGAAGGGGTTCAACAAATGAATATCAAGTTTTAATGCCAATGACATTATGTTCTGCAAGGCAGAAATTCAGAGTAGTTATTTCATTTTAACAGTTCAGCTTGCAAGCAAATGAAATAACAGAACAATGCAGTACAAAATCCTCTGAAACTGTCACTAAGCTGTCTCACTAAGATGTCTCAACAGTGTCAACCTTATGCACACCTTCTGCATATTTCTGTATTCTCTATCATACAATTCTAACTTTCAACACACTTACAAGTCATAAGTGACCACATGGAGATGGAAACCTACCAAAGGAAGTGATCATATGGGTTATGGTGACTTACATCTTAAAATCTATACCCTAGTATGAAAAGCTGAGTAAAAAACAAGTTCTCTCAGTAGTCAAAAAACTGGGATACTGAGGCAGTTAGCAGTAAAGGCATAAGCCAAAAGATCGCATCCAGTGATGCCATGCAGTAGATGATGCCATGCAGTAGATTCTGCTCCAAATGAACTAGGACAATCCAGAGCCATAAGAAAGAGAGAGTTTTTTGAGGTCCATGTATAATACAATCCTTGGAGTTGTTTCTCCTCATGATGATTTTACTTAAACAGCTAGAGTCAGTGTCTGTTCCCAGCAACTATATAAAACTGACAGACACTCACCAAAACTGGTCCTCTCAAGGTCACCATTATTCCCAGGTTTGAAAAATCCAATCATTGCTCTATCTTTATTTTGCTTGACCCATCATTGTTCACTAGGTTTGATCACCCCTTCCTCCTGTAAATACTTCCTTCACTTGTCTTCCAAGATACTACATTCTCTTGCGTGTTCTCTTTTCTCATAGGTAGTTCCTTCTCAGTCTCCAGCACCAGTTTCTCTGGCTTCTCAACAAGAAATGCTCAAGGCTGGATCCTACACCCACTCACATGGTGATCTCTTCTAATGTCTTAGCTTTAAATACCATTTATTGGCTCACAACTCCCAAAATTATATCGTCTGCCCAATTCCCCTGAATCCCAGACCCTTATTTTCTAATTGCCTTCTTGATACTTACACATGTATACATCTAAAAAGCATCTCATACTATTCAACATCAAATTCTCAAGTGTTTGCCCAAAACATGCTGCACTGGCAATCTTCCCCATATAGTAAAAGGCAATTTCTTTCTTTCAGTTGTTCACACCCAAACTATGGCGTCATTCTTGACTCCTCATGTCCAGCCCACAAGAGAATTGTGACTTACCTCCAAAATATAACCAAAATCTGATCACACCTCACCACATCCAAATGATCACTTTGACCCAAGCCATCAGCAGCTCAGTGCATTAGCTTCTGAACTGGTCTCTATGTTTCTGCCATTGTCCCAGCTATACATACTCAACACAACAGCCAAGGTATTATTTTAAGCAAAGTTTGGTCATATCATTTCTCTACTCTAAACACTTTAATGACCTCCTGTCTTACTCAGAATGGAAACCAAAGTCCTTAAAAAGTCCCAAGTCTCTGTACCTTCTGGACTTCCATCATTTCTTATCTCCCTGACTCACTCTACTTCAGTTGTATTACCTCTTTGCTCTTCCTTGAATACACTATTTACACTCATGCCTCAAAATCTTTGCATCTGCTTTGGGGTTTCCCTCTTAAATTCTTCAAGTCTTTGCTTAATGTTATCCTATTAATGAGATCTTCCCAAATAAATTATTTAAAATATATTTCCTATTATTCTACAGTTTCCTATCTTTCTCCTTAATTTACTTAGTACTTATCACTTATTTGTTTGTATTTGTCTGTCTCCCCTCACTATAGTATCAGGTTCAGAGAGCAGGGGCTTTTTTCTCTTGCTCACATGATTCTATGCCAAGAACATGCTTAACACATAGTAGGAACTTCATAAAAGTAGTTTAATGGGCTTATTCAGAGCTTTGAAAGACACTATATCATGCATAAATCTTACTTTAATTTCCCAGAGTCCACATTTTCCTTTAAGATAGATTTATTGGGCAGGCTGTAGTAGCTTCCTTGGACAAGCTGTAGTGGCTAAAATATCAAAATACTCAAATGCTTTTCTGGCTACCAACCTTTCATTTCTAAGAGTATTTACCAAGTATATCCTGGGTAGGTCTTTGGTTCCAATCGCAACACTACGCAGAAAAGAGCTAACATAGTAGGCTTGAGACTGTTATACCTCTAGAGGACTGCTTGCAAGGTTGACTCAACTGACAGCTAAGAGCTTAGATTTTGGGAGAGATTTCACCACACTAACTAATAAGAGTGACTTACCATGCATGATTGTGCAAATCATATGGCTTATGCTAAATACCTGCCTGCCTTCTAGCAATCTGGAATGCCAGGCAAAGGCTGTTTAAGTGACCACTTCCCAATAAAAAGCCTGGAAATGAGTTTCTAATGAATTTCCCATTTCACATGTGTTGTCACAACTCATTTCTAGGGCAATTAAGCACATCCTGTGTAACTCTAGGAAATGACTCTGGAATCTTGTACTTGGTTTTTTTCACATTTTCCCCCATGCACCCTTACCCTTTGCTAAGTTTGCATTATATATCTACCATAAAAAAAATCACAATGACTAAAAATATATACCGAGTCTTATGATTCCTCTCAGCAAATCATTAAATCTTGGGGGAAGGTATCTTGGGAACCTCTGATCTGTGCACTCACAGACTCTTACTGAATGCCTTTTATGTGCCAAACATTGTGTTTTGACCCTAGTGAATGAAGATAGAGCAAAAATGAGCTTGTAGGCTTCAGTTACTTATATTACTCCTCTAAAAACCCGGATTTTTTCAAACTGAAGCAGCCTAGATCCTGCTCCAGGACTCCTCCAGAGGCATCCCCTTATCAGGAACCTTTCCTAGCCACAGTCATATGATAGAAATAAAGAAAGAAACCCTGGGGAAAAGAAGGATCCAGAAGAGCCAAGAACATACAGGATCATCACCAGCTCCATCATAATTTCTTTCCGGCTTCCCAAAGTGAACAAATGGGAGGGTTCTCGACACAGATTAGAACTTTTTTTTTTTTTTTTTTTTTTTTAAGACAAGGAGATGGAGTATGAAGTTATCATATCAAGGTTTCCATTCTGGATTTCAGAATTTGCCATTCATAGCTTGGGATTTGAAATATTCAGCTCTATAGTCTAATGAAGAAAGACTATTTATATAGACCACTGCCTACCAAAAACACAATAGTAAATGCAAAACATACATGTTTTGTAATAAATGTAATAGTAGATGTGCTTTTGGTAGGAAGTAGTCTGCCACTTATGCTACATATAACCTCCCAAGCCTCTATTTCTTTCATTACTTCAGAAAGACAACTTTGCCTTTGTACAAAATCCTGATTTGTCTACCACATGCATTTCTGTTCAAGTCTGATCACTGCTCTTCAGGAAAAATATTTTTAAAAGACCAGCTAAAATAATCAAGGAGATGGATGTACTTCTGCATGCAAACAGACTGAAGTGATTAGGATCCCTAGGCCTAGAAATACAAAGATTTAACAAATATATTAGTGCTATGAATAATTCATTTTCTAAATCCATAAGTCATCAGTAGTGATCACATGAATTGAAAATAAGAGCAAAGTTTTAAATAGAAAATAGGTAACATTATTTTGTATGGTGTGGCATACACTTTAAAAAATCATCACAATAAACATGGACTGAGATTTTTCTTTTTCTAGTTTTTATTTTCCTCTAATTTATGTTAGTTTCCTATTGCTGTGTAACATATAACCACAAACTTGGCAACTTAAAACAATACCCATTTATTGTTTCCAGTTGTATGAGTCAGAAGTCTAGGAGCAGTTTGGCTGCACTTGCCATTCAGGGGTCAGGCAGGCTGTGATTTTTATCAGACTCTAGAGAAGAATTTGCTTCCATGCTTATTCTAATTCTTCACAAATACAATTCCTCACAACTGTAAGGAGGTCTGACGTCCCTATTTTTTTGCTGGCTGTAGTCTAGCAGCCACTCTCAGTTCTTAGAGACTACCTATCATTCCCTGCCACATAGTCCCCTCTATCCTCAACACCAACAAAAGAGAATCTCCCTGAATCAAGTCCCTCTAACACTTAAAATTTCTTTACAAGAAGAGCCAGTTCTTTTTAAGGGTTCATGTGGTTACACCCACTAATTATAATCTCCCAATAAAAAGAATATTTTGAGATTTGGGACTTTAATTACTTCTGCAAAATCCCTTCCCAGCAGCATCTAGATTAGTGTTTAATTGAGTACTGGGAGAAGGTCTATATATACCAAGGCACTGATAATCTTAGGGGTCATCTTAGAAAGGTGCCTACCACAAAATCCCAATGCAAAGTCTCATAAAGTTGGGATTTTGTGTATGTTTCTAACCTTTGAGATTAATATAAAACAAAAATACTCTTTCTCATCATAACATAGCCCTTTGTGTCTATGTTAAAAACAGAAATGGGGCTGGATAAAACTGAATCCAAACCAGAGTGGGAATCATTTTGATTTTCTAAAATTTTTAACTTTAATAACTTTTTTCAGATTTTTCCCATTTGTTTAATCAGATCACCAATAATTGATTTCTTTTCTATTTTTTAACCCTTCTCTCCCCAGCCTTAATTAGTAATAAACTGACCAAAATCCATACAGATAGACTTTTATTACAAATAAGCACTGGGAAGACACACTGTCAACCAAAATAAATGTGTGGTGTCTTCAAGAAGTTCACTATTGAATAAAAGAAGCAGAACATAATGGAAAAGAGATACAGAAATCCCACTATCAAATGTCATGTGCTGAGCAGAGCAATTTCTTCATGGGCTACTAAAAAACACTTCCTTATATAATAAGAAGGCAGATACTTAAGGCAGCCTTATAATAAGAAGGCAGCCTTTGGGGGTGACAGACCTGCATCCTTTTCTGCTTATCTCATACTTAACCTCACTTGATAACTATGTGACATGGAGAAACTGTTCTGACTTCTTGGAGCCCTAGACTCCTCATCTATAAAAATGAGATGAAAAATATTTCTCATCCCCAGGTTATTGTGAGATATAAGTCAAATAATGCACTTACGGCACTTTGTAGTACACCTTTATACACAGGAGATGATAGTATGTGTTAATATTATTATCATTATCATTTGAATAGAGTAAATTATGAAAACTTTATGAAAAGCATCCTTTCTCTGTATATCCATGACTTCATACAGCTTGTGTCACAGCTCTTACCCCTACTACTTCTTATCATTTTCTTTACTCTTGTCTGTCCCTCTTAACAAATTAGACTTCTAAAAGACATAACCTGTGTACTTCTTGTCACCTATATGTACATGCTAAATAAATATACATATATATTTTGGATAAAGGGACTGAATAAATTCTTACCAGTATTTTGAAAAATTGAATCATTAACATTGGTAGAAGAAAGGAAAGAACAGCTATGGTAGGCAGTAAGCAAGATATAACCAGAGATTAGAGGGAACATGTAGCTTGCATGTAGGGAATATCAAGTCATCAATGAGAATAACTGATGTGTTATCCATTAGTTTTGAAGAGGAGTTTCAGCAACCAAGTTTTGACAAATTTATAGAGAAATATTAGAGAAATACCCAAATGTCAGCTTTCTCATTTAAAAAAATAAATCAGTTTAATTTTAACACTTTGGTTAGGTCTGATACATAAGTCTCCTATTATTGCCTGTGTCAAATGGATTTGTCCCCTTTGCTCTCAAGCAACATCAAAGATAAATCAAGAGTTGGTTCTTTGTCACCTACAAATATCCAGTAAAAACAAAAATATTCAGCACAGTTTGACCCAATGGGAAACCTATTCTTTTTACCTAACTTCAAATTGTCTAGTAAAAAATTATATTGAATAGTTTGTCAATGATTTAACATCTATCCTGTTATATCAGATGTATAAAACCTTGACCTATCTTGTTACATTTTGATTTCAGTTTTATAGAAGTCAAATTATTTTATGAGTTAATTTTTAAGTATCTGCCCTGTAGATAAATTCTTACATGTCATGGTAAAGCCTAAAGCAAAAATATGCTGCCAGATTTTGAACTTTCGAAGGCAGCCTTCTTTGATAGACTCTGGGTCACAGAATACCATTTTGTTCCACATCTTCCCTTTTAATTAAATGTCTACAGAATAAACTACAAAAAAGACACTTGTTCCTAGAATAGGTTATGTTCTACAAAGCAAAGCAAAGCAAAAATCAAGGGTGAGTGGTTTTTATGCAGAAGCACAGATAGGCAAAACCAGTACTATAGTTGACACAATTATCTTAAATATAAGAGAAGAGGCCTGATGCTACCAATCTTCCTAGATCTTCCACAAAAAACACGGAGCTTAAGTTTATATATTCCTGCAAACATCATGACAGGGGCCAGTTTGCTTAAATTTCATCTGTAAAATGGGGATAAAAATCTCTTATATATGGTTATTGTGGGATCAATTGAACTAGCAAAATTCTCGTTATAGTATGTAGCACAGTATAAATGCCAAATAAATGATAAATTATGTCACTATTAATATTATCAATGAGGAAAATGACCTCAGCAAATTGACACATCAATTGTGATGTTTTGGAGAATAGCTAAATTTAACTGTATTGCTGTGTTATGACCAGCAGCTTAGATTTTATAAGCAGATCAGCCACCATTTTTCCTGAGCTTGTGTTTTCATTCTTAAGTGTACACAGATCTGATCATCTGTAGGCTGATAATTTGCTAACGATGGTAAAGTCAAGTCAGTAAGTCAGTCAGGGAAAAGTAGGTCTATGAAGGTTGGTGGTGAAGAAGCTGCTTTAGTTACTGATTCACTGCAAATAGAATGACCATCTCTGCAAAAAAAATTTAGTACCCTGTCCTTCATTCTGTCTCAATGTATAATTTCAACATGTAGTTTCCTATATTGGTCTATCGTTGCTATAGCAGATTACTGAAACCAGGTAGCTTAAACAACACAAATCTATTATTAACAGTTCCGGAGGTCCAAAGTCAGACATGAATCTCACTGGGGCTAATGTCAAGTTGTTAGCAGGTCTGATTCTTTCTGCTTTGGTTATGCTAATTTGCGGATTATTTTCTTCCTATAAGCAAATATCAACCAACAGGGATAGAGAAGTAGAGATGTTGCTGAACTTTAGAAGGAGCCAGACTTGGGATAAACATTTACTAGGATAGTTGGGTTAATTCTCTCATAGGTATACGCTAACAACCATATCATTTCGGCAGAAGAAATTAATAAAAAAAAAAAATCTTTGTGCCTGAGAGTAACATACTTGAATTATAATCATTACCTTCAAACTATAGTCATTATTCAGCTATTTTTCTCTAAGTTTCTCTAAATTTACAAAAAGGATTGTCAAATCTGTAACTTTGATGATAGACTCTTCCTTCTCAACAATAGCAGCAATGATACATTTATTTGTGAATGCTATATACTAAAGATATAAACACAATCAAGCTTTTGTAGCAGAGTATTAGCAGGAACATGAAAGATTGGAAACAAAATCATATGTAGAAAAGCTGGAGGAATTTGGAATATTAAATCAAGAAAGAAAGGTCTTGATGGATCTAAAAAGCAAGTAAGGATGGAAACAAGTTTAAAAATGGCTTAATATAAACCATCGTGGTTACTATGAGCCTGGGAGAGCACTAAACGTGAGAGTACTATGATGATTAAGACCCATATTCTTCCCTTCTGAGGGAAAAAATACGCACATAAGTAGATATTTTAATATAATAAATTAACAGATGTTTTCAGGCCATATTCATGATAGCTATTTTGAAAGTTTGTATTCAGGTTGTCATGAGGATATGAGATCTATTAGCTTGGTACCATTATAATTTCATAACCTCAACAGGACCATGTCAGCTTGTTTTTCTGTTTTTCTCAGAGAATAGTTCAAGCCTACTCCCCATCCTCATCTCTAAAATGGGAACAATGGTAATTAAGCCATTGAATCTGATTGCTTTGAGGATTAACTGAATTAGTTCATATAAAATTTCACAGCAAAGAGCCTGAAACATACAGTTCAATAAATGTTTGATATTATTACTCTCAAACTTCTCATCCCTTGCTCCATCCTCCCTCACCTTTTCTTAACATGATTATGTTTCCAACTTACCACCTTGAAATTCCCCTCATATCTGGCTATAGAACCAAAAAGTAAGTTTTAATCCATTCCTCTGTTGATGGACATCTAGGTTCTTTCCATAGTTTGGCTATTGTACCCCTGGGGATAAAAATATATGTTTATAAAAAATAAAAAAATAAATAAAAAAAAAAGTAAGTTTTATCTATGTCTGTTTTTCTTCCTTCCCTCCTATCACCGTGAAAGAGAATTACCACCTCCTATTACCAAAGGCTAATCTTTCTACCAGTTCTCCAGAGACTCTTCTTTTTTCTCCAGAGACTCTCCTTAGGAACTTAATCATCTTACACTCTTCCTTCTTTCTTTCTCAACAATATGTGAATATGATAATGTTCTATCCTTCTTCAAAAAGAAAAATTCTTCCTGAACTCATATTCCTCTCACTGCCTTCCTCTCTCCCCTGTCCTTCACACTCCAAATGTTCCAAAGTATGTTCCACACTCCTTGTCTCCACTTCCTCACCTCCAACAACCCATCACATTCTGATTTCCACTCTTAGCCATTTCCACAAAAAATACTTTTATCAAGCTCATTAATAATTACCTCACTTATAAACATAATAGTTAGGTTTTAATTTTTACCATACTTGACTTCTTGGCAGCAACTGACACAGTTAATTACTCCTTCCTTTTAAAAATCCTCTCTCTTCTTTCTACAGAATCACCTTACACAGAATTTTCTCTACTTCAGCAGCAGGGCCTTTTCCTATTCTTCCTTTCCATGTTTTAAGTAGAGTGTTCTGCCACTCAACTTTGCTCTTTCTACTTATTCTCCCTGAAAATGTTCATTTTCCTATATTTTTAACTATTATCAATATGTGGATATTATCTGATCTACAGTTAATACCAAAAAATCTTCATGAGCTCCAGAATCATATATCCCATTACCTATTTGTAATGAACCTTTTAATATTCCATAGACACCTCAAAGTCAGCATGTCCAAAACTGAACTCATTATGCCCCCTCTAGCATATTTCTTCCTATTTTCCTTCAGTGAATAAGATTACCATCATCCCAGTTACTCAAACCAGAAACCTGGGTCCACTGTATAGTCTACCATTGTAGTCCTTGTGAAGGACACTCTCTCCAGCTAGCTACACAGTACACATTGTTGCCTTCCATCTCCTCACACTACTGATTATACTCCCCAGATGCCTTACATTTTCCTTTCATTCCACTACCACTCTTCTAAGATTAATTCCCACCATTTTTTGTCTGTATCACAATGAATCCTAATTAGCTACTTCACCTCCTCTCATATCCAACTAATTTTTTCACCCACTGAAGTTAGTTTGATCCTTCTAACATGTAACTAGGAGGGGTTCCTGGCTGGCTCAGTTGATAAGGCATCTGACTCTTGATCTCAGCTTAGGTCTTGATGTCAGGGTTGTGAGTTGGAGCCCAATGTTGGGCTCCACACTGGGCATGGTAGCCCACTTAAAAAAAAAAAGTATGATTATATTCTCTTCTTATTATTCTTCTTTAATGATTCACTATTTCCACGAAGATATAGTTTGAAATCTGACAACTTACCCTGTTTACTTCTCCAAACATGATTAACTATTATCACTGATCATACTTTCTTTTCTCTGAACCCTTGCATATTCCATTCCCTCTGCTTGTAAAACTTTCTCTTTTCTTTGCTTAGATATCTTTCCTATGAATTGATTTTTCTTGGTTAAAAATATTTTTCTCTGTATTAGTGTAAGATGAAATGTTTGCTAGATGAATGAATGCTTTAAAATTTTACTGTGTCTTTAATTATCAATTACATATATTTATGTAACTGTAAATTTCCAGAGGGTAAGAGGAAATCTTCAGCTGGCCTTGTGTGGTCATGAAAATTATAACTACAGTAGGCATATTAATTATATTAATTAATATGTTCATTGCATTTTAAAACTGGTCCCTACAAACACAAAAATTATAAATGAAGTTGTCTGAGTTCTAAGTCCTAAAGCAAGAGAATAAAACCTTTAAGAATTCCATGCAAGGGGGGCGCCTGGGTGGCTCAGTGGGTTAAGCCGCTGCCTTCAGCTCAGGTCATGATCTCAGGGTCCTGGGATCGAGTCCCGCATCGGGCTCTCTGCTCAGCAGGGAGCCTGCTTCCTTCTCTCTCTCTCTGCCTGCCTCTCAGTGTACTTGTAATTTCTCTCTGTCAAATAAATAAATAAATAAAATCTTAAAAAAAAAAAAAAGAATTCCATGCAAGGTCAGGATAAAAGCTGGAGTAGTCTTAGTTGCTTGTGATAATCAAAATGGCTCTATTTCTTCCTAAATTTATATTTAAAAAATATATATACTTGGAGGTAATTGAATACTATTAGTAAATTTCCTTAAATACTAAAAGTAAATGTCTAGTAAATGTGCTTTCTTTAAGAAATAGAATTGACCTCAAATTTTAAATTAAATTTATAAAAGTGGGAAAAAATATTCAGATTATTTTCATAAAGAGGACAATTAGATAAGTAGAAATCAGACTTGGAGGTAACAGGAAGGTCAGGCTCTAAAGTAATTTAAAATAACAGGTTTTATGCATGTTAGCAACAATTATATTAATTGATAGTATATGATTTTGAAAGTACTTTATCAAATTTTCCTCTATACAATACTTTGTTGAGCAATTATTTACTTCTGTTAATATGTTCAGAAGATAACACAAGTTAAAAAGTTACTTTCAAGTTACTTGAAAGGACCAAAAAAAGTGGACACCTAAGGAAGATAATATCATCTCATTTTCAAGAAAACAGAGTAGTTCCCCTTACCATCGTTAGGCAAAATCAACAACACATTGACTATTTTTCTCCAGCATAGATGTCCTATATCTAAAAAAGCAACTTGAACATTTTTATTCAAGAGTCAAAACAATATGCTTTTAGAAAATTCATAGATTTAAATATATGCAATCTTTACAAAGATGGAGAGAATTTTTCAATAGCCCCATTTTTTGTTCAATCAAAATAAACTAATTTTGCTTTCAGAGGGGCATCACCTTTGGGGGAAAGTCAGACAGAAGTGGGTTTAAATCACAGGCACTACCCTCTGATGGACTCTGCAGGCAAAATTTTAAGCCTTATCCTGTAGACTGTTGGCCTAGAGGTCCCTAGCAAAGGGATACTGGTGTTTACTTCCTCTGTATGTTGATAGTTAGAGAAGCAAGACAAACTAGGAATACAGACTCTTAAGGTCCTTTAGAGGGCAAAGTCAGCAATCTGAGAAAAGTAAATGAATCACAGAACCAGCCAAAATGTTGGAAGGAAAACTTCTAAATTTTAACTATACCAACACAGACACAGAGCTGACTATGGAAAGCTGATGTTCTTAAGGGTGAAGAGTGCAGACAATGAAGAGTTGATACTAAGAGTTTCACGACCAACTTGAAGCAAGTGTATAAAAATAACTAACTTAGCTGATGTTGCTGATTTAAACAACATTATGGGTTACAAAGTCAAAAAGGGACAAGGAAAAATGAAAGGGAAACAAACGGGACTAGGGAGAGAAGTAAGTTTAGTGTATATATCCTCTAAGATATGCAGGTAAATCCCTGGGGGACAATATTTCAGGGATGGTAGGAGGACAGTGCTGACAGAAGTAAAATAGGCAGAGAAATCATTTTAAAGTTTGTCACTAATATGTGGAATCTAAAAACTCTGGACTGGAGAGTAGAGTGGCAGTTATCAAAGGCTGAGGGTAGGGGAATTAAAGAGATGTTAAAGAGTACAAACTTGAGAGTAGAAGGTGAATAAGTTCTGGAGATCTAACGCAAAGTATAAGGATAATATACTTCAAAGTTACTAGGAGACTAGATCTAAAATGTTCTCACCACAATGAGCTAACACTGTGGGGATATCTAATCACAATGCAATATGCAAATGTATCAAATCATCATATTGTAAACTTTAAACTTACACAAAGTTGTATGTCAATTATATGTTGATTATAAAAATTGTCTAATGCAGCAGAGAGAACTGGCAGATTTCAGATTATAAAACACCATCTAATTTGACAGAGGCTGATCGCTGGTGACTTGTGAGAGCAAAGACAGGACAGTGTTGGGGGCAATCAATCATACTGTGGTAAGGAGCAGAGGAGATATAAGAAAATAGAGGCAAAGTGTATATAAGGCTCATTAAGATGGCTGGTAGGAAAGAAAAGGAAGGAGTTGCCTTGGTAGCTTAAGGTATAAGTCTCGAGCAGCTTTTAAAACTGAAAGATTTTAGAAAAGGAAATTTAAGTTTCAAGAGTTTGAGGAGAAAGTCTTACAGAATTGTAGACATTGGTATCAAGAATCCAATAGATGAAGTCAAAACAGAATAAAAAAAGAAGTTCCTGACCTCAGACAAGATATAAAAATGTAAATAAGTTTGTAGGATCAGCTTTTCAATCTGTGGAATGATTCATCAATAATAAGGAATGTTTACAATGTTGATTTTAATTAACACTTAAATTTATGCTTTTATTAATTAAATTCTACTTAGGACATACTCAGTTCAAAGAGTAAGAATATTAATAGATTTGAAATTTTATAATACTGTCATAAGGTTAGTCTTCTAAGATAAATTAACTTCCTGGAATCTTTGTAGTCCTTTTTATGTCAACAGTTCAACACTCATAAGATTTTACCAACTGTCTCTTAAATATAGCATTTCCCTCCCTATTAATGTAATAAGACTTTAAAAGTATAGGAAAAATAGCTTCATTTCCATGAAAATTGCAAAACCAATTTCCTCATTACTTATGACCATTAAAATTTTTCATTCTATTTCTTAAATTAATATCTCTCCCAACAAAAATACAGACTTTATTACACAGTGTAAATATCAGGAAAACAATCTAAAGCTAAACTCTACTCACTGCTATGTAAATTAATTCAGCTTTAGATAATTAACAGATGGCTTTTCTATATTCAGTGTTTATTAGCCTGTAATACTTGCTAAAATGAGTATTTTATATGCTACATAACCAATAGGTAAAATTTCACTCAATTTGTAGTCTAATTAAAAGTCCTTCTTGGGGCGCCTGGGTGGCTCAGTGGGTTAAGCCGCTGCCTTCAGCTCAGGTCAGGATCTCAGGGTCCTGGGATCGAGTCCCGCATCAGGCTCTCTGCTCAGCAGGGAGCCTGCTTCCTCCTCTCTCTCTGCCTGCCTCTCCATCTACTTGTGATTTCTCTCTGTCAAATAAATAAATAAATAAAATCTTTAAAAAAAAAAAAGTCCTTCTTGACGTTTTATCATTTTTAAAAGAAAATGAGCATTTTGAAATCTAAATGGTTTACTATTAGCATGTTTTTCCCTACATGTTTTTGTACATGTTTCTTTCATAGGTAATGTATGTTTATAACCATAAACAGATTATAGAAAATATTTGTAAAGTCCCTATTTACCAGATAATTTCACTTACTAACACATTTACTCCTTATCCTACAACCATCTGAGGGAGAATCTGTTATTATTTTCATTTTATAGATGAAAAAGTAAGAAAAGCGATTAAGTAATTTTCCCAGAGTCATACAGCTACTGGATGACAGAGGCAGGATTCAAACCCTGATTGTGTGGCTCCCAAATCTGGCACTGTGACACTGTACTATTCTGTCTTCACTGGTTTTGACTATGGGCTAAAAACCTGGCTTGGGTTAATCTCAGATGACACCAAAAACAGTTCATTGAAAAATAAATATTCCAATAACTAAACAATATTGCCTACATAATTTCAAACAGGCTGTTTGAATTGAGTGAATTATTGCAAATTCTCAAATTGTGTAGATGAGAACTTTTCTAGGAACAAACAGACAATCACTTGAGGAAAGTTTCTCATTTCAGGAAGTAACTATTCAGATTTGAATTCATATTCCTGCAAAGATCTCATTAACTCCTTCAAGACCTGAGAGTTATCATTTAATATGTGAATATACTAGAGAAGTAATTTATACCTCGCCTTATGAGCATTAGAGCAAAGAATCTAATACTTAATTTATTGGGTATCTATACTATATTCACCTTTCTGGGAAGAAGCTTATGAAATTCTCAAACACTATCAACTTTCAATAGCAGATTTTTTTATGTACCCAAAGAAAGATCTCATGTTGTTGCCACCCTAGTAACCAGGGAACCCAAAGCAAAGTACTCATGAAGAGAAAGGAGGGCCTTTGTGGTATTCCTTGACTAGCCAGGTTAGAGCTAAGCTCTCTTTAAAAGGCAGCCCTCCTATACATATCGTTGGAGGGACATGAACAACAAATTTTTCCGTGAATTTTCACCCAGACTTAACAAGAACCTCTATTAGTTTTGTATGTATGTTCTATTGTTCAATTTTTCAAGTGTTCTGAACAAAACCACTTCCTTGTAATCTTTACTCTATTTAAGAAGCATACAAAGAGCTGTCGTGTCACAAGCTCTAAACCATTTGATTGAATTTCTCAGGCTTTTTCCCCTTACTGGTTATAATCTAACATTGACAGCAGTACCATAACTTCACTAATACTATTTAATATAGAAAAAAATATTATTTTAATCCATAAATTACCTGTAGTAATTTTTTCCCTCTTTGAAGGAAAACAAAATTTGCACCAAAGGGAAAACCTCTATATGCTCCTTCATTTGGTAAAGATGAGTAAGAAAAAGAGAAAAGGTGAGAGATTCAGGGCTAAAGGAATATTGTTTAATAAAGCATTTCAGTAAGTTTTTAGATATAAAAGAGAAGTCTAAAACTTGGATTTGGCAAATCTTGGAGACTAGGCCAGAGGACTCAGAGTTACTCTAATAATAATTAATGAGGCTAGAAAGTTAGCAAAAATGACTAAAACACTCCTCTCAAGAAATGTCTTATATTCAATTACATATCCCCCACCTGTGGTTTAAAACATTTTCATTGCTCCAAAACATCTAGATTCACTCTGTATACCTGAAAACTTGATCTAGTGAGAATTTGTGAATGTATATGTGTGATTTAAGGAAAGGGATGGAGATCTTTCTGGGTATGTCATGAAACAGAAAAAGGAAAGCATATATAAGATCTCAAAGTGATCCAGAAAGAAACCAACTTTCCAGTAAGAAAAGATTGCAGCCCAAGATATCTAGGAAAAAGGTATAGAGTCCCTGTGGATTTTAGAGTCCAGATGCCTTGAGTCCAGGCACTCAACTGAATGAGCTATTAAAGCTTAGTGTCTCTAGCATTAGTTTCACCTACTACAAATCTGAACTATACAAACACCTGTGTATCCAATATCAGGACGACAAGAAGATATATTTTATTTATATTCATCAGTTCTGATTGACCATGTTCTTAAAAGAAAATCCATTAATATTACTTAAGAATTAAAAAATAGGGGCGCTTGGGTGGCTCAGTGGGTTAAAGCTTCTGCCTTTGGCTCGGGCCATGATCCCAGGGTCCTGGGATCGAGCCCTGCATTAGGCTCTCTGCTCAGCAGGGAGCCTGCTTCCTCCTCTCTCTCTCTGCCTGCCTCTCTGCCTGCTTGTGGTCTCTGTCTGTCAAATAAATAAAAAATCTTTAAAAATAAAATAAAATAAAATAAAATAAATAATGTCATGCTAAATTTATTTTTAGATTTGTCCTTCTAACTTCTAAGAGTACTTTTCTCTTTCATATAAAAATTTAGGAATCAGAAACAAATGATCAGTGCCAAATTATATAATTTTAGTGATTTAATTATTTTTAGACAAATTAAACACACTCATTCTCAAACTATGCTTTAATTAAATTTATGAACCATTAATTGGAAAATAAAGCTGAGAGTGATCTATACACCAATAATCCCATACCTTAATTTTATATACCTTCCTTCTTTTCTTTTCAGAAATATTTATTAACTACATATCATGTATCTGGAACATTATACATCAATAGAAAAAAGATTCAGAGTGGGATATATTTGTCTATAATCATGGGACAGTCTACCCCTTTGGAGCATCTTGACCTAACTGACTCAAGCAAAGCAGACATCACACCCTCTACACATCAATTTCATGTTGTTTTCATTGCACTTATATTGTCCTAGGTTTCTATAAAAAAAACTCTCACAAAGTAAATCAAATGCCTGAAATTCTTATCTCCCTCCTCTGTTCAAAAATTATGATGAAGACCTGACTGGTACATTTATATCTAGTCTTTTAGAATGAGTTCTCCTTTTATGGCATTGACTTCATAGGGATAGGATCAAATGTTCAAATTTGGTTCCTAAATCACTGGAATATTTTAGTTTATTACTTTCTAATATCACTTCTTCTTTTTTTTTTTTAAAGATTTTATTTATTTATTTAACAGAGAGAGATCATAAGCAGAGAGGCAGTTAGAGAGAGAGGGGGAAGCAGGTTCCTGATTCAGCAGAGAGAGCCCGATGCAGGGCTCAATCCCAACACCCTGAGATCGTGAGCTGAGCCAAAGGCAGAGGCTTTAACCCACTGAGCCACCCAGGCGTCCCTCTAATATAATTTCAAAACTGAACACTGGCAACAGAATAATCACTCTACATGTTCATATGAAAGAGCCATTTAAAACTTTAGACTATATTCCTTCTAAACAAAGAACAAAAGTAAAATTCATTAATCCTGTTCTATAGAATGCTGTCATTGGAAGTGCTACAATGAATTGACATAGTGGCAGAGAAATAATCATGGCTCTATGAAAATACTAATTTTCAAGATATAGTTGAATCGAGGAGGATTCAAGACGGCGGAGAAGTAGCAGGCTGAGACTACTTCAGATAGCAGGGTTCAGCTAGATAGCTTACCTAAAGATTGCAAACACCTACAAATCCAACGGTAGATGGAAGAGAAGAACAGCAATTCAAGAAACAGAAAATCAACCACTTTCTGAAAGGTAAGACTGGCGGATAAGTGAATCCAAGGCGACGGGAAGATAGACCCCGGGGGGGAGGGGACGGCTCCCGGCAAGCAGCGGAGCAACGGCGCACAAAATCAGGACTTTTAAAAGTCTGTTCTGCTGAGGGACATCACTCCAGAGGCTAAACCGGGGTGAAGCCCATGCAGGGTCAGCATGGCTTCAGGTCCCGCTGGGTCACAGAAGGATCGGGGGTGTCTGAGTGTCGCAGAGTTTACAGGTATTAGAACGGGGAAGCTGGCTACAGAGACAGAGCCGAGGAGTGAGCTACCAGCTCGGGGTTACCTTGAACTGGTCGCAGGTTTGGTGAGCTCAGAGCACAGTGGGAGCCCAAGGAGAAGGGAGGAATTGGGCGCTGTTCTCTGAGGGCGCATTGAGGAGTGGGGCCCCAGGCTCTCGGCTCCTCCAGGCCTGAGACTGGGAGGCCGCCATTTTCAATCCCGTCCTCCGGAACTCTACAGAAAGTGCTGAGGGAACAAAAGCTCCTGAAAGCAAACCCAAGTGGATTACTCAGCCCGGCCCCTGGTAAGGGTGGTGCAATTCCGCCTGGGGTAAAGACACTTGAGAATCACTACAACAGGCCCCTGCCCCAGAAGATCAACAAGAAATCCAGCCAGGACCAAGTTCACCTACCAAGGAGTGCATTTTCAATACCCAGGAGAGCAGCAGAATTCCAGAGGAGGAGAAAGCAAAGCATGGAACTCATGGCTTTCTCCCCATGATTCTTTAGTCTTGTAGTTAATTTAATTTTTTTTTCTTTTTCAATTTTTTTCTCTTCTTCTGCTAAATTTTTTTTAACTTTTACCCTTTTCTTTTTTAACATTTTTAACTAGTTTATCTAATATATATATTTTTTCTTATTTATACTTTTTCTTTATTCATTTTCTTTTTTTAATTGCTTCTTTTCTTTTTTCTTTTTTTTTTCCTTTATGAACCTCTTTTTATCCCCTTTCTCCCACCTCATGATTAGGGATCTCTTCTGATTTGGTTAAAGCATATTTTCCTGGGGTTGTTGCTACCCTTTTAGTATTTTACTTGCTCCTTCATATACTCTTATCTGGACAAAACGACAAGGTGGAAAAATTCACCACAAAAAAAAAGAACAAGAGGCAGAACCAAAGGCTAGGGACCTAATCAATACAGACATGGGTAATATGTCAGATCTAGAGTTCAGAATGACGATCCTCAAGGTTCTATCCGGGCTCAAAAAAAGGCATGGGAGATATTAGAGAAACCCTCTCGGGAGATATAAAAGCCCTTTCTGGAGAAATAAAAGAACTAAAACTAACCAAGTTGAAATAAAAAAGCTATTAATGAGGTACAATAAAAAATGGAGGCTCTCACCACTAGGATAAATGAGGCAGATGAAAGAATTTGTGATATAGAAGACCAAATGACAGAGAATAAAGAAGCTGAGCAAAAGAGGGACAAACAGCTACTGGACCATGAGGGCAGAATTCAAGAGATAAGTGACACCATAAGACGAAACAACATTAGAACAATTGGGATTCCAGAAGAAAAAGAAAGAGAGAGGGGAGCAGAAGGTATACTGGAGAGAATTATTGGAGAGAATTTCCCCAATATGGCAAAGGGAACAAGCATCAAAATCCAGGTGCAGAGAATGCCCCTCAAAATCAATAAGAATAGGTCCACACACCGTCACCTAATAGTAAAATTTACAAGTCTTAGTGACAAAGAGAAAATCCTGAAAGCAGCCCGGGAAAAGAAGTCTGTAACATACAATGGTAAAAATATTAGATTGGCAGCAGACTTATCCACAGAGACCTGGTAGGCAAGAAAGAGCTGGCATTATATATTCAGAGCACTAAACAAGAAAAACATGCAGCCAAGAATACTATATCCAGCTAGGCTATCATTGAAAATAGGAGAGATTAAAAGCTTCCAGGACAAACAAAAACTGAAAGAATTTGCAAACACCAAACCAGCTCTACAGGAAATATTGAAAGGGGTCCTCTAAGCAAAGAGAGAGCCTAAAAGTAGGTGATCAGAAAGGAACAGAGACAATATACAGTAACAGCCACCTTACAGGCAATACAATGGCACTAAATTCATAACTGTCAATAGTTACCCTGAATATTAATGGGCTAAATGCCCCAATCAAAAGACACAGGGTATCAGAATGGATTAAGAAAAAAAAACCCATCTATATGTTGTCTACAAGAAACTCATTTTAAACCCAAAGACACCTCCAGATTTAAAGTGAGCGGGTGGAAAAGAATTTCCCATGCTAATGGACATCAGAAGAAAGTAGGAGTGGCAATACTTATATCAGATCAATTAGATTTTAAGCCAAAGACTATAATAAGAGATGAGGAAGGACACTATATCATACTCAAAGGCTCTGTCCAACAAGAAGATTTAACAATTTTAAATATCTATCCCCCTAATGTGGGAGCAGCCAACTATATAAACCAATTAATAACAAAATCAAAGAAGCACATCAACAATAATACAATAATAGTAGGGGACTTTAACACTCCCCTCACTGAAATGGACAGATCATCCAAGCAAAAGATCAACAAGGAAATAAAGGCTTTAAATGACACACTGGACCAGATAGACATCACAGATATATTCAGAACATTTCATCCCAAAGCAATAGAATACACATTCTTCTCTAGTGCACATGGAAAATTCTCCAGAATAGATCATATCCTAGGTCATAAATTAGGTCTCAGCCGGTATCAAAAGATTGGGATCATTCCCTGCATATTCTCAGACCACAATGCTCTGAAGCTGGAACTCAATCACAAGAGGAAATTTGAAAAGAACCTAAATACATGGGTACTAAAGAGCATCCTTCTAAAGAATGAATGGGTCAACCAGGAAATTAAAGAAGAATTGAAAAAATTCATGGAAACAAATGATAATGAAAACACAACCATTCAAAATCTGTGGGACACAACAAAGGCAGTCCTGAGAGGAAAATATATAGCGGTTCAGGCCTTTCTCAAGAAACAAGAAAGGTCTCAGGTACACAACCTAACCCTACACCTAAAGGAGCTCGAGAAAGAACAAGAAAGAAACCCTAAACCCAGCAGGAGAAGAGAAATCATAAAGATCAGAGCAGAAATCAATGAAATAGAAACAAACAAACAACAAAACAAAACAAAACAAAACAAAAAAAACAGTAGAATAAATCAATGAAACTAGGAGCTGGTTCTTTGAAAGAATTAATAAGATTGATAAACCCCAGGCCAGACTTATCAAAAAGAAAATAGAAAGAACCCAAATAAATAAAATCATGAATGAAAGAGGAGAGATCACAACTAACACCAAAGAAATACAAACAATTATAACAACATATTATGAGCAACTCTACACCAACAAATTTGACAATCTGAAAGAAATGGATGCATTCCTAGAAACATATAAACTACCATAACTGAACCAGGAAGAAATAGAAAGCCTTAACAGACCCATAACCAGAAAGGAGATTGAAACAGTCATCAAAAATCTCCAAACAGGGCGCCTGGGTGGCTCAGTGGGTTAAGCCGCTGCCTTCGGCTCAGGTCATGATCTCAGGGTCCTGGGATCAAGGCCTGCATCGGGCTCTCTGCTCAGCAGGGAGCCTGCTTCCCTCTCTCTCTCTCTGCCTGCCTCTCCATCTACTTGTGATTTCTCTCTGTCAAATAAATAAATAAAATCTTCAAAAAAAAAAAAAAAAACTCCAAACAAACAAAAGCCCAGGGCCAGACGGCTTCCTGGGAAAATTCTACCAAACATTTAAAGAAGAACTAATTCCTATTCTCCTGAAACTGTTCCAAAAAATAGAAATGGAAGGAAAACTTCCAAATTCATTTTATGAGGCCAGCATCACCTTGATCCCAAAACCAGACAAGGATCCCATCAAAAAAGAGAACTACAGACCAATATCCTTGATGAACACAGATGCGAAAATTCTCACCAAAATATTAGCCAATAGGATTCAACAGTACATTAAATCCCAAGTGGGATTTATTTCAGGACTGCAAGTTTGGTTCAACATCCGCAAATCAATCAATGTGATACAACACATTAATAAAAGAAAGAACAAGAACCATATGATACTCTCAAGAGATGCTGAAAAAGCATTTGAAAAAGTACAGCATCCCTTCCTGATCAAAACTCTTCAAAGTGTAGGGATAGAGGGTACATACCTCAATATTATCAAAGCCATCTATGGAAAACCCACCACAAATATCATTCTCAATGGAGAAAAACTGAAAGCTTTTCCGCTAAGGTTAGGAACACGGCCGAGATGTCCATTATCACCACTGCTATTCAATATAGTACTAGAGGTCCTAGCCTCAGCAATCAGACAACAAAAGGATATTAAAGTCAATCAAATTGGCAAAGAAGAAGTCAAACTATCACTCTTCACACATGATATAATACTATATGTGGAAAACCCAAAAGACTCCATTACAAAACTGCTAGAACTTATACAGGAATTCAGTAAAGTGTCAGGATATAGAATCAATGTACAGAAATTAGTTGCATTTCTATACACCAACAACAAGTCAGAAGAAAGAGAAATTAAGGAGTCAATCCCATTTTCAATTGCACCCAAAACCATAAGATACCTAGGAATAAACCTAACCAAAGAGGCACAGAATCTATACTCAGAAAACTATAAAGTACTCATGAAAGAAATTGAGGAAGACACAAAGAAATGGAAAAATGTTCCATGCTCCTGGATTGGAAGAATAAATATTGTGAAAATGTTTATGCTACCTAAAGGAATCTACACATTTAATGCAATTCCTATCAAAGTACCACCCATCTTTTTCAAAGAAATGGAACAAATAATTCTAAAATTTATATGGAAAAAGAAAAGACCTCGAATAGCCAAAGGAATATTGAAAAAGAAAGCCAAAGTTGGTGACATCACAATACCTGACTTTAAGCTCTATTACAAAGCTGTCATCTCAAGACAACATGGTACTGGCACAAAAACAGATACATAGATCAATGGAACAGAATAGAGAGCCCAGAAATAGACCCTCAACTCTATGGTCAACTAATCTTCAACAAAGCAGGAAAGAAATTCCAATGGAAAAAAGACAGCCTCTTCGATAAATGGTGCTGGGAAAATTGGACAGCCACATGCAGAAAAATGAAATTGGACCATTTCCTTACACCACACACGAAAATAGACTCAAAATGGATGAAGGACCTCAATGTGAGAAAGGAATCCATCAAAATCCTTGAGGAGAACACAGGCAGCAACCTCTTCGACCTCAGTCGCAGCAACATCTTCCTAGAAACATCACCAAAGGCAAGGGAAGCAAGGGCAAAAATGAACTATTGGGATTTTATCAAGATCAAAAGCTTTTGCACAGCAAAGGAAACAGTTAACAAAACCAAAAGACAACTGACAGAATGGGAGAAGATATTTGCAAACAACATTCAGATAAAGGGCTAGTGTCCAAAATCTATAAAGAACTTAGCAAACTCAACACCCAAAGAACAAATAATCCAATCAAGAAATGGGCAGAAGACATGAACAGACATTTCTGCAAAGAAGAAATCCACATGGCCAACAGACACATGAAATAGTGCTCCATATCATTTGGCATCAGGGAAATACAAATCAAAACCACAATGAGATAACACCTCACACCAGTCAGAGTGGCTAAAATTAACAAGTCAGGAAATGACAGATGCTGGCGAGGATGCAGAGAAAGGGGAACCCTCCTACACTGCTGGTAGGAATGCAAGCTGGTGCAACCTCTCTGCAAAACAACATGGAGGTTCCTCAAAATGTTGAAAATAGAACTACCCTATGACCCAGCAATAGCACTACTGGGTATTTACCCTAAAGATACAAATGTAGTGATCCAAAGGGGCACGTGCACCCGAATGTTTTTAGCAGCAATGTCCACAATAGCCAAACTATGGAAAGAACCTAGATGTCCATCAACAGATGAATGGATAAAGAAGATGTGGTATATATACATAATGGAATACTATGCAGCCATCAAAAGAAATGAAATCTTGCCATTTGCGACGACGTGGATAGAACTAGAGGGTATCATGCTTAGCGAAATATGTCAAGCAGAGAAAGACAACTATCATATGATCTCCCTGATATGAGGAAGTGGAGATGAACATGGGGAGGGTTAAGGGGGTAGGAGAAGAATAAATGAAACAAGATGGGATTGGGAAGGAGACAAACCATAATTGACTCTTAATCTCACAAAACAAACTGAGGGTTGCTGGGGGGAGTGGGTTGGGAGAAGGGGTATGGGGTTATGGACATTGGGGAGGGTATATGCTATGGTGAGTGCTGTAAAGTGTGTAAACCTGGCATTTCACATACCTGTACCCCTGGGGATAAAAATATATGTTTATTTAAAAAAATATTTTCAGGGGGCACCTGGGTGGCTCAGTGGGTTGGGCCTCTGCCTTTCGCTCGGGTCATGATCCTGGGGTCCTGGGATCGAGCCCCATATCAGGCTCTCTGCTCGGCGGGGGGCCTGTTTCCCTCCACCCCCTATTTGCCTGCCTCTCTGCCTACTTGCGTTCTCTCTCTCTCTCTGTCAAATAAATGGATAAAATATTTATAAAAAAAATTTTCAGGAAAAATATAAAAATATATAGTTGATGATTCAACATTATTTAAACATTATTTGGGATATTTTCAGACAACTGAAAGTGTTTTCTTGTTCATATAATTACCTGAGGCAAGTGCTTCCTTAGTGGTCAGTCTGGTGAACACAATCCTGCCATATGAATGGGATGATTCATATTCGTAAGTCTCTGTTAAATCAGAAAAAAGCAAACTCTTACAAATACCCAATCACATAATGTTTTCCCTCCATCTGGAAATACATATCCTGTACAAATGCCCTTTGCTTCTAGTCAGCATTAAAGAAGTGACTCATTCTCCTTATGATTTGTATGGCCTGTAGGAACTTTGATTATGTTTCTGCCCTAGTTTAAGTTAAAAAGATTGATTTAAGTATAAGTGCCTTTGCCGAAACTGAGGACTACAATGATCTTACAGAAAGAAAAAAAAATACAGTAACAGTGATGAAAATTTAAAAGAGAAATTTCCCTCTTAAATTCAGTGTTATATTTTATAAACACACATTTTAAAATGACCATTGTGACAGACCAAATAATGGCCCACAGAGATGTCCATATTCTAATCCCTAAAACCTCTGAAATGTTACCTTACATGGCAAAAGCAACTTTGCAATGTACATAAATAAAGACCTTGATATAGGGGATTATCCTGGATTATTTTAATGTAATCACAAAGTTTCTTCTAAGAGGGAGGCAGAAGGATATGTCACAGAAGGTGACAAGAAAATAGCAGCAGAGCTTAGAGTGATGTGAGCCAATGCCAACGAATGCAGGCAGCCTCTAGACACCTCTGGACATTATAAAAGCAAGGACAAAGATTTTTCTCGTAGAGGCTCCAGAGGGAAAGTAGTCCTGCCAATCCATTTTAGACTTCTGACCTTCAAAAATATGAGTATGAATGGATGCTCCTATAAGCCACTAAATTTACAGTAATTTGTTATAGCAGCCATAGGAAACTTATACAACCATATTCAACATTAGTAAAAGAATGAATTCTACTGTCACACTTCTAGGAAAATATTATAGTTTAATATTTGTTACAAAATACCTAGAAGTATTATCTAGATAAATTGGTTTTACCTAACTTAAGAAATGCTCAGACTTTCTGTATCAGTCATATAAATAAGAGTTTAATCCACACCATTTCCCTCCATTTTAAAAAAGAAATAATAGAAGACTAAGACATTGTCCAACCTTTAAAAGGGAAACTCTATAATCCTCTTTCCATCACTAAAAGTAACAAAATAAAAGGTTTTCCTTTAAAATGAGGGTAAAAGTTCTTGCTCCAATGGGTAATATCTAAAAGTGTTTGTATATTAACACTTACTTCTTTAAAACTAGTGTAAAAGCATTTCTTGAGCAGAGTAAATGCATAAATATGTCTTGACAAAAAGAACTGAGATTGGTATTCCTTCAAAGAAACTTGCAGTCATTTCAGTGGCAGTAAAATATTGCATACCCTCTTAAAAGCTGAGATAAAAATGTTTGAAATATGTATGTGAAATCACTTTGAACATGCATCGCATGAAAGGGGTCACAACCACAAGAACAGACAGCATTCAATTCTGAAGTGCTCTGAGTATGTCAATGAAAAAAGGAGATTTAAAAATTTTGAATGTATGGGGACATTTATCAGGGCAGCAATGTAAAATATTAGAATGCTGATGCATGTGAACAAAGCTGAGATAATTCATTGTCATTGGTAAGTGAAAGAAAAGGTACTTTATGAAGAGAACCAAATCTGTTTCTCAAAGTGAGTAATGACTATAAAGCTGCATAGTCAAATTGGTAATCATGTCCAGAACCAAATCAGGGACTGGATAGAAAATTAGTAATATTTTAAAGTCCTACTGCCTTCTTCTGGTTGGGTTTGTTCCTCCTATTTTAAGTATATAAGTATATAAGTACACTAAACTTTTATTTCATTTATTTCTTTAAACTTTTATTTCTTTTTGTAGTAGACTTCCTGTTCTCCTACAGAGTAATGTCCTGTGTTTCTACAAGAGGATAACCCCTCTCTCTCTTAACTGAATGAACAGTTGATCTTTGAGATCCTTTCTGGGATTGCTATTCTAAAGCACCAGTTAAGCAAAGAACATCTCAACTGAACTACGTTATCCTGGTCAAAAAAAATATAGATTGGGAATGTGAGTTCAAAATAGGCTTAGAACGTGTACTGTTTTTCAAATATTTACCATGGAAAGAGGCCCCTCCTTTTGTCCCTAGTCCTTACTAGAAGTAAATGTCGAAATAATAAAGATATTTAGGATAAATGTGGAATTTACATGAAAACAATTTAAAAGAGGAGAAAAAAATCCAAAATCTTAAAACAGCCTATCACTGTTAGATCAACTGTTTGGAACCCTGACAGAATTATTAATCAATTACTTAGAATTTTCTCAGTTTATGTCTGATAAGCATATGCATGTAAAATACAGGAGAGTTAACCAAATTGCTAAAGATATAAATTCACAGAGCATTTTTACTACATTATCTCAACTGACCTCATAACTACCTTCTTAAATGTATATTACTAAACTGAATAAGAACCCAAAAAACCTAATTCAAAGTCATATATCCAGTAACTGTAATGAGCTAGTGAGAAGACTTCAGGATCAAATTTCAATTATTTATTCATTGTACGAGTATGTTGTTTTGTTTTAATATAACCAGTGCTGTCAAAGTAAAATGCCAAAAATAACCATACAATCCCAAAGTTGCTAACCCTTACAGAAATATTGTGAGAAAAATTAAATAAAAAGCATGAAAATGTATTGCAGTGCCTAACATAGTGGCTCAATTGTTAGATGGATTCAAGGTCAGAAGCAGAAAATTAGATTGAATAATAATGACAGGTTGTTTTTTCATAGGTGACCTGAGAATAATGCTATATTCTGATATCATAAATGGTTCTGCAGAATAATAGCCATAAGCCTTATCCATGACATTGATAATGACATTGGAAAGTGATAAACAAAAAAAGTTTATTTTATGGAAGGACATATTCTATTAAGTTGGCTTTATACTCTGTTATTAATATTTCATCGGAGGTAGGATGGATCAATCGTGGAAAATTCTGCTGTGGGCCAATGCCAGACCTGTTAGTTAATGTTTAGTGACCAGAGAGCTTCACCGAGGGAGTGGAAACTGTGACTGGATTGAGGGAGAACTAGATCCTTTAAAAATACAGTTTCTTAATCTATTTTGTCTCTATTCATTGTCAGGATCAATAAAAATGAATGTCACAATCAGTCTGACTCAACTAGTTTTAAAATAAACACTCAATTCTAAAACTACTTAGAGAAGTCTGCCAGTTATAGAAGAGAAAAAGAGAGAGAGAAATTAAAAGGATCATTTGATAGAAAAGCATTGCAATAATTATCACAATGCATATCATTATCTTTTTTCATTACTAATCACTATTCATTTTGGCTGGTTCACTTAATGGGCTATTTTCAATCACTACATTTTTTCAAATTTAATTTAACTAAATGTAGTGATGTCAATTATAAGCAGTGAATCAGGGAGAAACTAATGATTATAGATAATGCAATTGTCCTGGTTAGTTGCGCTAGGAGAATGTGCTAAAGCTTTATGAAGAGGAAAGTACAAAGCCAAAAGACAGTGAACATTAGTATAGTAATATCATTTCTTCATTCAAGTTTCATGTTTTAACATTAAGTACCCACAGTGTACTAGCATCTGGTCAGACCAGGTAAAATTTCACTCTTTTCTCAACCAGGTAAAATTTCACTCTTTTCTCTTTTCACCAGTAAGGGCATTAAATAAGGGCCATGAAGTTCTAAGTTACAGATAGTTATGGTCCTAAGTTTTTATTTCTAAAAGTAAAAGTAGTTAAAAATGTCTGTTGGGTATGGTATTATGCTAATCACCACCAACATAAGAGCATAGAAATCCTTAGAATAAGGGTACTACATTAGTTAAAATTCATGTAAGATATTACCAATTAAGAATGGGATTTGAGGGGTGCCTGGGTGGCTCAGTGGGTTAAAGCCTCTGCCTTCAGAGGGATCAAGCCCCGCATCAGGCTCTCTGCTCTGCAAGGAGCCTGCTTCCTCCTCTCTCTCTCTGCTGCCTCTCTGCCTACTTGTGATTTCTCTCTCTCTGTCAAATAAATAAAATCTTAAAAAAAAAAAAAAAAGAATGGGATTTGATATAGTAATTAGATGAATTTTTCTGGTTAAAAAAAGAATTCAGGCATTGACTTTAATCACCATAAAGATTCTTTATTCTTCTACTTCGATAACTTGCCTCAAATCTCAGTGTAATCACTGGATAAATAGGGGAACCCTTGCTCTCTGGTACTCCCCTAACATTTTGCCAAATGTGGAGGTGAGGTTGGCTAAGAGTTCTCTGTAAGTTAGGTTCATGCATATATGTTGGCCCCAGTAAAGTCCCCTTCGGTTAGATCATTAATAATGTCATGTTCTTTATATTCACACCTGCAGTTCTGATTATATATCAGCAGTGCATGCTCTCAGAATTGATTTTCTAGTAGAAGCAATAGATTTGTATTAACCCTGACTGTATTTTCTCTCTCAAGCAAGACAGCTAACCAGGGTTGGAAATGCAAATTGTGGCTCATATCAAGCCAGCAAATATGTTTTGACTCAAGTGCCAATTGAAATGTCTCAATATTCAAGCCCAGTTGGAAAATGCTCCATAACTGAGCATCATTGTCTGTCAGGAGCTCAGGAAAGGACAGTAATTGCAAATGAACAGCGCAATTTATTTATCATTCCTACTGAGAACCTAAATTGTTAAGCTATTCTTATTTTTATATTGTTTTAATCAGTTGAATCTATCAGTAACTTCATGAAATAACCAACTTCTGACAAAAGAGTTCTCTGCAAACATTGAAAAACTAACCAGGGAATTTTTGAGATGTTGATTTATTTAACATTCCCTTTCACCCTCCCCCCAAAAAATCTAGTTGTATAGAAACTTAATTTTTTCTTAGAAATACTAGGAGAGAAGAATAGTTAAATTTGATCAAATTGAAAGAACAATCAAATTTAGTCCTAAAGGTGACTACTTCATTAACAATACTAGCATTACTAAATAAATCTTTACATCTGTCTGTATGTGTGTTACTTCAAAGTTCAGATCATCACAAGGACCACACATCACAAAGTATTTATAATTCCACCCTTGATAATGATTTAGAATTCTTAGGGGTAAAAAGCTGTCAGTAATATTATTATTCCTTTGCCTTTGAAAATTATGTAACCATTATGGAGAAATAAATCTGTCATCTTAGGGTAGTTTTCCAAATATAAAATTATTTTTTTAAGATTTTATTTATTTATTTGACAGAGATCACAAGCAGGAAGAAAGGCAGGCAGAGAGAGGCGGGAAACAGGCTCTCTGCTAAGCAGAGAGTCCAATGTGGAGCTTGATCCCAGGACCCTGAGATCAAGACCCAAGCCAAAGGCAGAGGCTTTAAGCCACTGAGCTACCCCGGCACCCCCAAATACAAAATTATTTCTGTGCCAAAATATAGCTAACAAAAATCATTTTACATGCCTATTTTAATTTAAATTTGGGAAAGGGAATATTTTATTTTTTATTTATTTTTATTTTTAAAAACTTTATTTTTTTTAATTTATTTTTTATTTATTTTCAGCATAACAGTATTCATTATTTTTTCACCACACCCAGTGCTCCATGCAATCTGTGCCCTCTCTAATACCCACCACCTGGTACCCCAACCTCCCACCCCCCGCCACTTCAGACCCCTCAGATTGTTTTTCAGAGTCCATAGTCTTTCATGGTTCACCTCCCCTTCCAATTTCCCCCAATTCCCTTCTCCTCTCTAACTCTCCGGTCCTCCATGCTATTTGTTATGCTCCACAAATAAGTGAAACCATATGATAATTGACTCTCTCTGCTTGACTGATTTCACTCAGCATAATCTCTTCCAGTCCCGTCCATGTTGCTACAAAAGTTGGGTATTCATCCTTTCTGATGGAGGCATAATACTCCATAGTGTATATGGACCACATCTTCCTTATCCATTCATCGTTGAAGGGCATCTTGGTTCTTTCCACAGTTTGGCGACTGTGGCCATTGCTGCTATAAACATTGGGGTACAGATGGCCCTTCTTTTCACTACATATGTATCTTTGGGGTAAATATCCAGGAGTGCAATAGCAGGGTCATAGGGAAGCTCTATTTTTAATTTCTTGAGGAATCTCCACACTGTTCTCCAAAGAGGCTGCACCAACTTGCATTCCCACCAACAGTGTAAGAGGGTTCCCCTTTCTCCACATCCCCTCCAACACACGTCGTTCCCTGTCTTGTTAATTTTAGCCATTCTAACTGGTGTGAGGTGATATCTCAATGTAGTTTTAATTTGAATCTCCCTGATGGCTAGTGATGATGAACATTTTTTCATGTGTCTGATAGCCATTTGTATGTCTTCATTGGAGAAGTGTCTGTTCGTATCTTCTGCCCGTTTTTTGATATAATTATCTGTTTTGTGTGTGTTGAGTTTGAGAAGTTCTTTATAGATCCTGGATATCAACCTTTTGTTGTGTTGAGTTTGAGAAGTTCTTTATAGATCCTGGATATCAACCTTTTGTCTGTACTGTCGTTTGCAAATATCTTCTCCCATTCCATGGGTTGCCTCTTTGTTTTGTTGACTGTTTCCTTGGCTGTGCAGAAGCTTTTGATCTTGATGAAGTCCCAAAAGTTCATTTTCACTTTTGTTTCCTTTGCCTTTGGAGACATATCTTGAAAGAAGTTGCTGTGGCTGATATCGAAGAGATTATTGCCTATGTTCTCCTCTAGGATTCTGATGGATTCCTGTCTCACGTTGAGGTCTTTTATCCATTTTGAGTTTATCTTTGTGTACAGTGTAAGAGAATGGTTGAGTTTCATTCTTCTACATATAGCTGCCCAGTTTTCCCAACACCATTTATTGAAGAGACTGTATTTTTTCCACTGTATATTTTTTCCTGTTTCATCAAGGATTATTTGACCATAGAGTTGAGGGTCCATATCTGAGGCTCTACTCTGTTCCACTGGTCTATGTGTCTGTTTTTATGCCAGTACCATGCTGTCTTGGTGATCACAGCTTTGTAATAAAGCTTGAAATCAAGTAATGTGATGCCCCCAGTTTTATTTTTGTAACATTTCCTTAACGATTCGGGGTCTCTTCTGATTCCTTCTGATCCAAATTTTTGGATTATATTTTTATTTAAAAATAAATGAGAGTATTGGGGAGTTAAAGCTTTCTCTTCCTTCTGACTTTGCTGCAAACCATATGAAGAGTTGCTCTGTATTTTATTTTGTAGTCATCCATTTTTTTCAGCCTCCACAAGCCCTCCGTCGAGTTGCTCAAGGCAAACAAGATGTTTATATATCCAAACAGATCTCATTCTCAGATTTCACCCCTAAAGCTATTATACTTAAAATCTGCAGTAAGAAGACCTAAAGAATTTGCTAGTAACACTGTTCATTTACATGAATAATTACACCAAAAATAAAACCTAAAAATTTGCATCCTGTCTCTGATGACAAGAAAGTAGTAAAAAGCACATTTCGGAGAAAATATACAAATTATGCTAATTGCATTAAGGTCCTTTTTTCTTCATTTTTCTCTTTCTTAATATAGCTATATTACATTTACAATGAATATGTTATATCATTTATTCTAAAAATGAGTCTTAAAAATCTAAGTTACTTGATATGGCTTTACTCTTTTAAAATCATTCTCTCAAGAAGATAAACTAGTCCTAGTCTGCTACTACCAAACTGAGGTAACTGAAACACTTTAAAAGAATTTTAAGAAGGAGAGTATGTCAAAACCCAGGTGATGAACCAGAAATGTCCATTAGAAGTGGCAAAATTATTTTTTTCTTAAAGACCAGCATCTTACATTTTTTTACTAAATATATAATTTTTATATATTTATAATTTTTTACTAAATATATAATTATATTTAGTAAATTTTTACTATAATTTTTAAATTATTTTTAAAATAATTTTTACTTATAGTTTTTTTACTAAATATATAATTTCATAACAAGGATGTTATATCTTAACATTGAATCATGACTGTGTTTTTCTTTTTGTCATCCTATGATGAATTAACATGAAATGAATTTTCCAATAATTTGTTTAGGTATATATTCTTGTAGCTCTTTGATGGTTATACACCCATTGCAGGCAACATGGCAAACTTCCCAGTTTCAGTATTTTTGAAACTGGCCTCTGAAAACTGATGATTTCCTAAATGATGTCAGCTATGATGAGCTTTGAATACAGACAGGCCTGGAGTTCATCTCCCTAATCAAATCAGCTCAAGTAACTGAATAACTCCTGTGATTATATATTTCCTAGGTGCTGAGGATGTAAAGAAGTATAAAACACAGACCCTGTTCTACTTGCTGTCCATTTGAGAGTTGTGTCAATTAGTCTCTTTTCACTTGAAAGAATCAGAAAGCTCAAAATGGCTTAAAAAGTAACAATTTATGAGTATCAATGAAGAGTATACAGATAAACTAATTTCAATTTTGGTTTTTTTGTTTTGTCTTTTGTTTTTTCGTGTTTTTTAGATTTTATTTACTTGACAGAGAGAGAGAGCACAAGCAGAGGGAGAAGAAGAAGCAGGGTCCCCATGGAGCAGGGAGCCAGATGTGATAGGGGACTTGATCCCAGGATCCTGGAATCATGACCTGACCCAAAATTGATCCCAGGACCCTGGAATCATGACCTGACCCAAAACTGTTTACAAGATTTTTGTGACAAGATTTTTGTGACATTACTATTGACCTCTTATTACTATTTTTCATTATTTCCATATTGACTGCTCTAAGTAAACTTGAAGTAAACTTGAAGTTTCCACTCTGGTGGAAGAAACGGCTCCAGCAAAGACTGACTGAGCCACCCAGGTGCCCCCCAATTTTAATATTGATCAGGTATTTAGATTGACTTAATTCTCATGCTGCCTTTTCTCATTGTGACAAAATGGTTGCAGTGTTCCCAGGTTCATATCCACACACTAGAAAAGTGAGGTCTTCTACATATTCAACAATCAAACACAGTCTTATTTGGACCAAACCAAAATAATCTTAGTGGCTACGAGAATATCAAGCACTAATCTACTTGGGCTTCAGTTACAGTCCATTCTTGAACGAATTCATAAGATTATACTGACTGGCAAATATCAATCAGAGCCAGTTACTGAGGCTAGAAATGGAATTCATATCATCCCTAGCCAATGGATACCATACAAAGGCAGAAGGCTGAAATGTATGCTAGGGAGGAAACTTCAAGTTTATTTAGAGCAGTCAATATGGAAATAATGAAAAATAGTAACAAGAGGTCAATAGAATGTCACAAAAATCTTGTAAACAATTTTGAAGTATAAGATCTAACATATGTTTTGGGTTTTATGAATATTTGTTAAATTATCATTCACTGAACTTAATTCACAATTAATTGCTATGGTAATGGTTAACAAGTATTTTGTAGCTCAGAAAGATAAAAGAATATCTGTGGCTTCTGGTTGTTCTAGAAAGGCACCTGAAAAAAAGCTCTTTTTTCAATTACCCAAGCCAGGGAAGATATTCTGGTGTAATTAAAAAATAAGGCACTCTGGTGGAAGAAACGGCTCCAGCAAAGAGAAGTATTAAATACAGAACATATTTTCAAGAATGGTCTAACCTTAAATAATAAAATGCAGTGCATCGATCATGTCATTTTTTTTAAAGATTTTATTCATTTATTTGACAGACAGAGATCACAAGTAGGCAGAGAGGCAGGCAGCGGGGGCCGTGGGGGGCGGGGAAGCAGACTCCCTGCTGAACAGAGAGCCCGCTGTGGGGCTTGCTCCCAGGACCCTGGGATCATGACCCAAGCCGAAGGCAGAGACTTTAACCCAATGAGCCACCCAGGCACCCCCCTGATCATGTCATATTTTTAAAGTACCTATGTACATTGGCTGCTGTTCTTGGATGTTGTGGCATTACTGAGATTTGTAGCTTTTGTTGCAATTGTGCTTTCCTATCAAGAATGAATTAAATTTAAAAGTTATACACAAACTACACACACACACACACCCCATATTCTATTTTTACCATAGTTTAAGAGGAGATTTGGCAACCTAGTCACACTGGCCATCCCATGTAATAATTACAGCCAGACAGTATAGAAGAGATACTGAATGTCATTTTATTTAAAATCTTCCACTCAAGAAAACCTGGGACTCCCCAGACCAGTGACTTTCATGAAGATTACACCACCTTTTAATTTATTTTTGCTGTATTCCTAAAACACCTTGGCTATAAAAATTGCAAGACTATGTTACACAATGTATTTTAAATTATAAAGTACATTCTAGGTAACATTGTCT
Source organism: Mustela putorius furo (assembly GCF_011764305.1). Lineage (NCBI taxonomy): Eukaryota > Metazoa > Chordata > Mammalia > Carnivora > Mustelidae > Mustela > Mustela putorius. The sequence continues at coordinate 70,791,512 of NW_025421998.1, read as the reverse complement.
CAGAAATTGTTATCAAGTTGACTGTGTCTGTCTGAGTTTCTTTTTCCTATTTATTTTCACATCAGAAGAAAACAGCAAAATCTAAAGCTGCTACTCTCTGTCCTCACTATTTAATATTGTTCCTTCCTACACAAACCAATATGGAAAATACAACAGTTTAACTATAAAGAATCCTCAACCAGAATATCTCTGTTTGGTATAGCTTACTGAGGGAAAGTGAGAACTATAAGGAAACAAGTTCTTGTAACAGGTCAAGAAAACCACCTCATTTTCAAAGTAATGTCCAAGGTAAGTTATTCAGTCCTCTACTCATTTGTTCAACAAATTCTTTTTGAAAGCTTACTATGTGTCAGGCATCATGCAAGATATTTGGTGAACACAGAATTTAAAAATCTACCCTAGAAAAAAATTTTAAGTGCCTAAGCTGAGAATTACATGATGACTAAAGGCATCTAATTAAGGAAAAAGTTCAGAAAGGAACAGACTATGTGAAGGCCTAGAGGCTAGATAGCAAGGTATAAACTCCAAAACCTTAAAGGCCTCACAAAAGAGAGCTAGCAGGGTTTTCATGATATGTAGGGAATTATGTCATGATACATTAAAAGAAGGAAGAGGAGTATAAGGATGGGGAGGGGGAGAAGGAGAAGAAAGAAGAAGGTGGTAACCATATCAGGAATATAGAGAACACCCAGTTCTTGCATATCCCACTAAATAGCACAGACAGAGGTCTTTACTGTGAAGCAATTTTTCACTGGTCCAAAGAAATAAAAGAAAACAGATTAGAATTGTTTAGAAAAGGACCAAATTGTGAGAAAATACTAAAGAATGACAACAAAACCACATCTGTAATCACCCTTTAACCAAAGGAAACAAGTTCTACTGATGTTCTTTCATTCTAATGCAGAAATTTGAGAGGTACAGACTAACCATGAACATACTGTAAGATAGTAAACTGATTCATTCTTTTAAAATACTGGAACTCAAAGAATCACTGAGCCAGCCCACTAACAAATAGCTCAATCTAGGAAGTCTCATCCCAAGCTTCTTAGCTCTAAAAGAAGATAAAAACAAGTCTTTTTTTCTTCTCTAACATTTTGGATCACAGTAATATTTGGAACCCAGAAATGGACCTCAACTCTACGGTCAGCTAATCTTTGACACAGCAGGAAAGAACATCCAATGGAAAAAGACTGTCTGCTCAAAAAATGGTGTTGGGAAAAACTGGACAATAACATGTAAAAGAATGAAACTGGACTACTTTCTTATACCACACAGAAAAATAAAGTCAAAAAGGATTAAAGACCTAAATGTGAGACAGGAAACCATTAAAATTCTAGAGGAGAACACAAGTAGTAACCTCTTTGACATCGGCCATATAGCAAGTTCTTACTAGGTATGTCTTCTGAGGTAAGTGAAACAAAAGCAAAAATAAACTATTGAGACTTCAATTATTTAATTTTGAAACATCTTATAATACTTCAAATTTATTTTTGATATACAAAAATACAGTTATTAAAAATAACATTACCAAATAAAACATTTTCATAAATGTACATTAACTCATGGAAGTAGACAAAATTACACAGCAATGTGTCTAGCTTCTGAGAGCTGACTGCTAAAATTTCAAAACTTTTGCAAACTGCTTGACATCAGCAATGATGGAAGTATTTATACCATGGAGATGGCAAATCTACAAATCCGAGTTCCCCAGCCCAAGAGCCATATGTTAAACATTTATCAGTACATCACTAGTAACATTTATGGGGAATATAAAAGAAAGCCAATCATTTCAATATTATTGCATTGTTAATAAACCACATATGCTAAACACAGTAAAAAACAAAAACAAAAAAACCCACCAGTTATTCTCAATATCTTTAATATAAAGTCCACATTATAAGACTGAATCCAATTATTTTCTTATAATCTAAGGCTTCCACCCCACATGTTATGCAATATAGACAACAGATGACAATAGTTTAAGCTAAAAAGCTTGATTCTCAGATTTGTTTTTCCAGAAATTGGCTAATGTGATTATTCCAGAATTTTGTGATTTCAACCTATGTTTGCCCATAATTTTTAAGTTGAGTTGTAGTTTTGCAGCTATGAAAAATGAGTTTGGAAAAGGACACTGACCTTTTTGCCAGCATGCAAAAGGGAATAAATAAATATATATTTATAATAAATAAATAAATATAAATAAATATATGTAAATATATATTTATATATTATATTATATTAAATATTAGTACATGTTGTATAATATATATAAATATAAATATATATTTATGTATAAAAATAAATATATACATTTATCTTCTAAAGCTACAAAATTCAAACTTGGCAGGTCTACAGATCTCAGTGAGTAAGGAAAATCAAGTCAACTCAGTAAAACAGTTAAGTAATTTTTAAACAACAAGTTTTGAAGTAAACATTATATGTAGCAGCATTTTAGGTAGCAACCCAACACAAAAAGAGCCAACTATCTAGCTCACCTGGAGTCAGGTCAGATAGCAGTGCGACAAATGAGAGAAACAAAGATTCACTGCCTTACTTCCAGCCATTCTTCAGAAACACATACTATAGTGTTGAAAACAAGCTACCAAGGTCAAGTCCAACAAAAGTGCACCAGTTGTTAGAATTAGCAGCTTTAGAAATTCGCTGGAAGATGAAGTACCACTAGAGCACACTAAATAAAAGTTGAATGCCTTGCTGCCCATGATTTCCAAGATTTTTTTTCCTACATAAAGAACTTCACAGATGGGTTTTTAAAAGCATGATACATTTAAATAGCGACACCTATACTGCATTCTGGACATTGGATGAAAAGCACCTTAATATATATTGCTGTTCAAAAATAACTCCCTGTGAGACATATTTGGCATCCACTATCTCATTCCTCTGTACAACTTCTTATGTCCAAATCTTTATAACACATCTTTAAAAAGACCATCTAAATACAGGAGGAACTTAGTCTACTAGTAAGCCCATGATAGATTCTTCTTCACTTCTGTCACTGTATTTTTGATCTCTAACATTTCATTTTGGTTCTTTCTCAGGATTTCCATCTCTCTGCTTACATTACCCATCTGTTCTTGCTTGCTGTCTACTTTATTTCTTAGAGTCCTTAGTATATTAATCACAGTTATTTTAAACACAATCTGATCATTCCCATATCCCAGCCATGTCTGATTTCGGTGCTTGCTCCATCTCATCAAATTGTGTTGTCTTGCCTTTTAGTATGTCTTGTGCTTTTTTCTTAATAGCTGGACATGATATCCTGGGTAAAAGGAACTATTGTAAATAGTCCTTTAATAATGTGGTGGTAAGTTGTGGAGGAGGGGAAGCATTCCATATCCTATAATTAGGCTTCAATCTTCTAGTGAGCTTGTGCCTCTGGACTGTGAACTTCAGACATGCTTCTCAGTCCCCTTTCCCCACCATAGATAGGACAAGAGGACTAGAATAAGTTAAAGTTAGATATTCCTCTTCTCTCATATGGAATCTATAGCTCGTTGGAATTGATTATTTCTTTCCTGCCAAATGAGTTAGGCTATGATAAAACCTCAGCATAATAGATGCTACCTGATTAGCCACTCCTGAGGGCAGACCTTCTTAAGAACAGAGTGCTCTGGTGTATTTCAAAATGTATCCTTTTCTTCTTCCCCTGCTAGAAAAATGAGGGAATTTTTCTCTCATATTTACTGTTGAAAACCTTGTCAAATTTCTGGAAGTAATACTCACAATGGCATAGAGGTAGAGGTCCCCCTATGACAGGATCCAACTGGAGTTTTTAACTCTCAGAGTTGTCCACACTGAGCCTCCAGCAATTTGTCAATGACAGCTCAGGTTTCCTATCCTAACACTTTCCATTGGTAAGTCCCTGCTCTGGGAAGCCATGATTCCTGTATCTATCTGTCTATTCAATCTTGGGAGCACAGTCATGGGGAACAGTGATTTGGTCTGTGTTCTCCACTCTTACAAATCCAAGAAGAATTCCTGATGGCAGTCTGTTCGGCTTTTTACTTCTTGTTAGGATAGAGTGGCAACTTCTAATCTCCCTACATGCAGAATGGTAGTAACCCAATCTGAAGATATTTCAATCCTTGTATGTACCACAGCATTATTTATAAAATAGAAAAACTGAAATGAGTTTAGTTATCCACTAGAGGTGAGTGATTAGGGAAATTTTGGCCCATTCATAAAATAGAAGACTCTACATAAGTTAAAATGAATGAACAAGAGTTATATATATACATAATTGGGTATTAACCTCAAAAATACTTTGAACTTAGCATGCCTTCACATAACATTTAAAAACTTGTAAAAAAAAAACCATATACTATTTTAAGACAATAGGTTATGGGATAAATTTATTTTTAAAAAATAATCTTGCATGGGACTAATAGATACCAAATTCTTGGTAGTTTTTCCTTCTAGGAAGTAAGGAAATTAGGATCAGAAAGAATTCACAGAGGCAATAACTACAACTATAATATTTCTTTAGTTTAGTGATGTAAAACAAATGTCATTTCAATATTAAAATTTCTTGAGCCTGTGATTAAAATATTCTATATTTTTGTTTCTTCATGTGTAATAATTTACCTTAAAAATTATTAAAGCTGTGTGAGTTTTGGAGGCTAATTATTCATTACTTGTGGGTACTATCATTTAGCCTTTTGGCCAAGAGAGCCAGTATGGCTTTATGATTAAGAGTCTGTACTCTAAAAATTATCTTGATGAACACTGAGTAGTGTATGAAACTGTTGAATCACTATCTGTTATACTTGAAACTAACATAACACTATATGTTAGCTACACTGGAATTGAAATTTTTAAAAATGAGCAAAGGGAAAAAAAAACAAAAAACAAAAAAACAAACAAACAGAGAGAATCTGTACTCCAAACCAAAAATGCCAGATTTCAAACCTGAATTCTATACGAAACATTTTTGTCATTAAGCAAGTTAACCAATATATTTAAACTTCAGTCTATATGTGATTCTGGAAAACATAATATACCTTTAATTCTAGGGTTGTTAAAAGTGCTACAAGAGGCAGTGAATGAAACTAGCCCCTCCTACTTAAAAAAAATCATTTTAAAATGTTAACTGACAGTAGATATTAGGAGCAATTTAATATATATTTCATATAACCCTCTTTTACCTTTGGCCATATCAATCTAATGTATCTTTATAATATCTCTAGGAAGAAGATCTCTTTAATCACAGGTAAGCACGTTTTCTAACTTCTTTCAGCATGTTCTTCGTACCAACTGACCATTTATCTTGCTGTTCCCCAATCTGCTGTTCCCCAATCTGATCATTTACCTTACTGTTCCCCAATATGAGGCTGTGATCATCCAGCTTCCTCCACCTTTAAAACTGTTCTTTCTCCATAGGTTATTCAACTCTAATTTTCTTTGGAGCCTATATCAAGTTGCATTTCCATAATGAAACTTTCCTAAATCTTATCACTGTACTTTGCTCTAAATAGTCTGGTCTGAACAAAAATGTATTACTATCATTGTCCAGCAATAATTTCAGTGTTTCACATTTTATGGCACTCTACAGTTTAAAATCATTTACACATTATGTACTCAGATGGCATTCAGATGAAAATGAGCTACTGTGTGGAACTAATTTTATATCTGCTGACTCTAAGTTTAATAGTTTACATCACCTCATGTATTAAATACTAAGATCTTTTCAAAAAGTTCAAGTTTAAATGTATGCCTCTCTATAGTTTTTATACTTTCCCTATATAAGGCTTTTTAAAAAACTCAACCATAAGACATGTTAGTTGCAAGCATAAACTTATCAGTGATAATAAAAATGAATCATCAACTATCTTGTAATGTCTTACCTGAGCAATGTGTTCAGAGGCCTGCCTATCCAGATATTTGCCCAATAGTGGATAAATATGCAAGGGAAATATTACATAAAGAAAAACCATGGAGAAAGTAAGGGTAAACAATTTGAAAATATATCTATGCTACATAATCCCTGACATAAAGAAATGACCTCTCAAACAGAAAGCCCTATCCAAGTTGGTGGGAGGATTAAATATAGAAAGATCCTACACAAAAGACTAATTCTCCAAGGAAGATCTCTCACACTTAAATCAACTTGTAGTCCAACTGTAGTAAACATCTCATATCAGCCCAAGAAGAACTAAATCTCTCCTTACACAGTTTTCATATTTGTTGAAAGGAAGCCCTGAACTTGAGGATCCCTTTTGTCCTATGATCAAGGAGTAGGGGTGATGTAGATGATGATGAACAGAGGGGAAGATGATGAGAACAGAGTTTTACTCTTTCCTGTCAACTGATGAAATCCTACATAGAGGCTTTGGTTTTAAAGTCTGAATGTTGGGATGCCTGGGTGGCAAAGTCGGTTAAGCATTGATTCTTAGTTTTAGCTCAGGTCAAGACTCTAAGGTCAATGGAGGATAGCTGGAAGAAAGGCAGGCAGAGGCAAGAGGCCCCCATCCTAAGAAGAAACCACCTTTGAAAGGCAAAAGACCACTTCCTTATATTTCTGGTTAGTTTGCAAGTCATTCAACAGTTAGTCATGTGCTATATTTCTTTAATATCCTGGTATTGCTAATGCAAAGTAGTTTAAAATGTATAAATTTAAAATCTTTATTTTCTTTATACAACTCTGACTATAGGAAGCCCATGATAATTTTTGATGTCAAAACCTGTTCCTGAATGTTAATTTGTGATAACTGAGAGGTTGATTGGGAAAAGAGAAAATAAGTGGACATTGGGTTGAATCCATGTCTCAGTAAAGGGGATAAAGTAAACAGTATAGGAAAAAAAGAGAGAGATAAATCAGGAGACAGGAGAAAATGTAAAGAGTAACTTAGTTAAGCAGAACTGACTACAAAAACAGATGCAGCCAGGTTAGATATAAATTCAAACTGGAAAGCTAAAAAAAACTATCTAGGTAAATTCTTCATTTTGAAACAGGGAAAATGGATTCAGTTATGTCCAATATATACATATGTAGTCAGACTCTCCCAATAAATTAATAAGGCTTTTTAATCTATAGATCTCTGTCAAAAATATTAGCAACTATAATGAAGATAAAGAGAATATGTATGTAAAAGAGATGCATTATTGCTAGCACTAGTTGGAAAGCAAATATCTAAGAAAAAACATTTTCTTTGACATTGATGAATTAAACATATCAAAGATAAGAACATAAATTGGACTTTTGGGGATCCACAAAAATTCTGGAATGAAAGGGCTCATTTGTAACAACATGGATGGACCTAGCAGATATAATGCTAATTGAGATAAGTCACGCAGAGAAAGACAAATACATGAAATTAATTATGTGGAATTAATATGCAGAATTTAAGAAACAAAACAAACAAAAAAAAGAAAAAGAAAACTAGAGTCTTAAAAACAGAGAACAAACTGGTAGTTGCCAGAGGGGAGGTGGGTGGAGGAACATTAGATAGATATACAACTATAGATAGATAAAGGACATTAAGAATACACTTATCTTGAGGAGCACTAAGCAATGTATAGAATTACTGAATCATTATATTGTATACTTAAAACTAATATAACACTGTATGTTAATTATACTGTAATAAAACTTTTTTAGAAAGAGCAGGGTTATTAAGGATGACTCTTTTTATTTCACTAAGTATTTTATTGTATACTGCTGCCAGTGTATATAAAATAATTAGCTTTGTGAAATAGAAATTTATGAAGATTCAGAGAAGTAGATGTGAAGCACTGACAAAAGCAGGACTTAATATAGTATGGTATGTGTTATAGGGATAAGATTTGCATAGGTTTCAAATCCAGTTCTCTTTTGAATACTCACCGGTTCATAAATAGTGGTTTAGAAAACCATCCAAAGATTTTTTTTTTTTTGCTACAAAAAGGAACAGACTTTCTGGAGTCTTAAGGAATTCCTACTTGAAGATACTCTAGTCACCAGGGGTCATGTTGAGCATTCTACAGACAGAATTGTTTCAAATCTGCAGCTGCCTGAGAAACCTTCATGTGGCTGAGTCTGGTTTCCAGCTGGAACTATTGAACCACTTTCTTCATAGCAGTGACTCTGGAGGAAGCAGACATGGCACTTGTAAGAGCTGGACAGATTCTGCAGAGGGTAGATTGGCAAGGCTCACTCTGTATTAAAGGAAGCCGCTGACTTCAACACTACAAAAACTATTCATGGTGCTGAATTTCCAGTCTCTATACCTGATTCACCAAGGATGATGAACTGGGAAACTAGAAATGAAAAGACTGAATTTCAGAAGTTAACAAATAAATATGACTACTTAGAAGAATTTATGTAGGAATATGGTCAAAATTTGAATAGAAAATACAGATTAGTCAAATAGTAATATAAATTCCTTTAATATCAAGGTAATGATTTCACTGTAGCATCTTGGAAGTTAGCAAAATTTTTCTGAGCAGAAGTATAGCAAGATGGAAAAAGTAAGAATTTTATGTTGGTATATAGTACAAATTGTAAAAATCGTGTTTTATATTACTGAATCTATAACAAGATGACCTAGTTTGTCATCACTCTATCCATCATAAGTCATTAATAACTAAAAAGGATCATAAATGCTGGAATTTAGATATAAGACATTTCAGTAGACTTTGTGCAGCAGAATTAGAGTAAATTGAGCCTGCCTGAAATCCATCCACAAATGTTAAGTTTCCAAATGATTCATCTTAATGATATTCACATCTGTGAGTTCACAGATTACATATGACCAAATATATTTGTGCTTAAAGGTAAATTATTCACATTGGTTATATGCAATTATTACAAAGACTCAAGGGTGTAATGATATAAGATTAGTAAGGTTGAACACAGATAAATGATGAAATTAGATGATACACAGAATGTTCCTTATAAATGGAAACAAGTAAACTACTTATTTTTTATATTTGCTTATCTAAATTTAGATAAAAATGAAGAGTTTCTTTGATAAGATTAAAAAATAATGAACATGAATATCTCCTTCTCTGAAAAAAATTCTATTTGTCATCTAATGACATGTTTCTCTTAGCTATGGAATACTTCATAACTAGGTCTTTGGGGGGAAAACTCTCAATTTAAAGAAAATTTCCTTTTCTCATTTAAAAATTGAATAGCAACTGAACTAATCCAGATACCAGGGATGATGTGATGTCCTTAATTTTTTCATATAATGATATGTATGTGTGGTAAGAAATACATCTTTGCTAAATTTCAAGTTTTGTTTCAAAAGATAAAAGTCTGATTTGGGCAACATTCCCAGAAGTTCCTTTGGGGGAAAATGACACATTTCATAATTGCCGAGTTCCAGTTGCATTTGGTTAAAATAATCATTTTGAAATGGTGAGTGTGTGTGTGTGTCTATGTTTAAAGAACTGTCCTGTGTATCTGAGTTCAGATTTCAAAAATGGCAAATTATGTGGACGCCAGGTAGTATAGTCACAAGCTAATAACAAGCATAAGTGTTGAGTTGTAACATCAGCCCAATGTATTCACATGTCTTTATTTGAGCTTAGAACAGTTCTCTCCTCATCAAAAATAATGAAAACCAGATTCTTAGGTAGCACAGCTGAATTTAGGACAAATATGACACTAAAATATATATATCTTTACCCTGAAGCAGAAAATAATGTCTTCTTAAAAATAAAATCCTCTTATGGCAACAAGATATACAATTATATTATGATCTTAGTTGCTAATATCCACTTCTACGAGTTAATTAAGAAAGACAGAAACAATCACAGAAGAAATATAAGGACTGAGTCTTGTAGGGCTGAGAGACTGTCCTTCCACAGAACGCTAACATTTTTCACAGAACAGACAATATTGAAATACCTGTCAACAACAAAAAATGTAAGAATTCAGCATTTGACCCAATATTGTTTTTGCTTTAAAAAAAAAAAAAGAGATTATTTCTTTCTTTATTTATTTGACAGGGAGAGAGAGAGAGATCACCAGTAGGCAGAGAAGCAGGCGGAGTGGGGAGCAGGCTTCCTGCTGAGCAGAGAGCCCGATACAGGACTCCATCCCAGGACCCCAAGATCATGACCTGAACTGAAGGCAAAGGCGTAACACACTGAGCCACTCAGGCACCCCTGCTTTTTTGTTTTTTGTTTTTTATTTTTTAACTTGTATATAGAGTCAAACATTTCTTACAAAAAGTAGAAGTAGTATGTTAGGAACATACTTAAGGCTTTTACTCTTCAGATATAAAACCACTTAGAATGTATTATGAAATTTTGAATGCTTAACATTCCCCCCCCAAAAAAAAACCAAAAATATCAAGGCATTAGATTCATTTCTACACACACTCAATCAAAATTCAGTAAAAATTCTATTCTCCACTGCCAAGAGAAAAGTGTTGAGGAAAAGAGTGCATAGGTCATGATGTTTTAATGAACTATTGGCTCCTGAGAATTTTTTTTTTTTTTTAAGGTAGCTCTGATGAGAAAAAGGTTAGACCAAACTTCATGTTAATGACAGCAATTAGCCTTTCTGTTAGGGATTCTGGTCTGACATTAGTGATGTTTTCAACAGGAAAATTAAGTTATTACCAACACTGAAAGAGAAAAAAACAATAAAACTTTGAAAGAGTTCAAGTATCCTGTTTGAAATAATGGCCAAGATAATTATATTCTATACATTTTTCTCTGTTGTACACAAATAATACAGTCAAAATATTAACTTTAATTAAATGCTTATACCCCACTCAAATATTTTCCCCAAATTCAATCCCAGCACCAGTTCTTGCTTAAAATACAGATTGCCCATAAAGACCAAGTTTTTAAACCCATATCTGTTCAATTTTATTATTTTCAAAATAAAAAATATATACCTTGTTTCAGATGAAATTTGGCTTTCATTATTTTAGAGCTGTGAAAAATTAATTTAAATTGTGTCTTTCCTTTTCCATTTTGTACTACAGGTCTTTGAAATACATTTTTTCAACCTTTCCAATAGCTAGTATATCTATAAGAGGTCAATAAATATCAGTTTGAAAACCATGTCAGTATAGGCTAAAAATATCCTTTACTTTCATCTTTCAGTAAGCCCTAATAGTGACAGAAAAATCTATTTCCTAATGAAATTCTAAATGAAGATATTTTGATAACTGTTTACATTAGAATCCAATTAGAACATATTATATTTAGAGTAAAACTTGGTATAAGTGAAATTTATCATGAACTTTATAATAATTGAACAAATGTTTATATGCCTTAACCTGAAGGAAATACAAAATGAATTAAGATATAGTCAGTGCTTTCAAGGTGTTTAAAATATTCTAACAAAGGAGAAGTACAAATAATTTATAAATAAAGTTAATTTCATTATAGAGGACTTTCACCTATAATATCCAAACATTTTAGACATAGCAAGATTTCTGTGTTCCTAAATATTCAGATACATTTTGGGGCATCTGGGTGGCTCAGTCAGTTAGGTGCCCAACTCCTGATCTCCTGATATCAGTTCAGGTCATGCATGATTTCAGTGATAAATGTATGATTTTTTTTTACTTTATTTTTCTACTTTTTAAATTTTTTATTAACATATAATGTATTATTAGCCCCAGGGGTACAGGTCTGTGAATCACCAGGTTTACACTTCACAGCACTCACCATAGCACATACCTTCCCCAATGTCCATAACCCAACCACCCTCTTCCTACCCCCCTCACCCCTGCAACCCTCAGTTTGTTTTGTGACATTAAGAGTCTCTTATGGTTTGTCTCCATCCCAATCCCATCTTGCTTCATTTATTCCTTTCTTACCCCTCAAATCCCCCATGTTGCCTCTTGACTTCCTCCTATCAGAGAGATCATATGATAATTGTCTTTCTCTTATTGACTTATTTCACTAAGCATAATACCCTCTAGTTCGATCCAGGTCATTGCAAATGGCAAGATTTCATTTCTTTTGATGGCTGCATAGTATTCCATTATATAAATAAATATATATATATATATATATCACTTCTTCTTTATCCTTTCATCTGTTGATGAACATCTAGGTTCTTTCCATAGTTTGGTTATTGTGGACATTGCTGCTATAAACATTCGGGTGCACATGCCCCTTCGGATCACTACATTTGTATCTTTAGGGTAAATACCTAGTAGTGCGATTGCTGGGTTGTAGGGTAGCTCTGTTTTCAAGTTCTGAGGAACCTTCATGCTGTTTTGCAGAGTGGTTGCACCAACTTGCATTCCCACCAACAGTGTAGGAGGGTTTCCCTTTCTCTGCATCCTCACCAGCATCTGTCATTCCCTGACTTGCTAATTTTAGCCATTCTGACTGGTGTGAGGTGATATCTCATTGTGGTTTTGATTTGTATTTCCCTGATGCTGAGTGATGTGGAGCACTTTTTTATGTGTCTGTTGGCCATCTGGATGTCTTCTTTGCAGAAATGTCTGTTCATGTCCTCTACCCATTTCTTGACTGGATTAGACCTGCACGATTTTTGTGAGATCAAGCCATGCACTGGGCTTCCTGCTCAGCATGGGGTCTGTTTGAGATTTTCTTTCTCCCTCTTCCTCTCCCCACCCTGACTCTCTCTCTAAATAAATAAATAAATAAAATCTTTAAAAAATATTCACCTACATTTCAAATATATCTAGGAGTGAAATGAAATAATGGCCATCATTTTTGCATTTTGATGTCATTTTTAAATTATTTATAAAACAAGGAGAATTCTTATATAGTTTTATGCTTTTTTTAAAAAAAGATTTTACTTATTTATTTGACAGAGAGGCAGACAGAGAGTGGGGAGGGGAAGCAGGCTCCTTGCTGAGCAGAGAACCCAATGCAGGGCTTGATCCCAGGACCCTGAGATCATGACCTGAGCTGAAGGCAGAGGCATAATCCACTGAGCCATCCAGGTGCCCCTAGTTTTAGGCTTTTCTTCTTCACCAATCCTCTCCCCAAATAAGAAACTAATTTTAATGGGAACACTTTACTGAACAACTCATTTACATATTGTTGTTTATTCTCTTTTATTAGTTTTAATTTATAAATGTATACCTTGATTTTTGAAACATTTCTTAAAGTAAATCACTTAAGTAAAATCATGCTAAGAGATTTTGGTCTTCAACCAAGATATTCATGACCATCCAAATGATAATGCTAATAAAAACTATCAAAGTGTCAACTAGATAAACCAATTAAAAAGGAACATCATATGAATACTATGTTACCTATATATCCACACTGTGATTACCAAAAGTTTTACATGAAACTTCATGAACTACACAGAGGATAGAGTTTTTTCTCTCCTCCTTTTCATGAGATGACCTTGTTATTGAACACAGATTTGTTACTTTAATCAGAGAAAAATGAACCTATTTTTCCAACTTTACTTTTGATTTTAGATAGCAAATTATTTTTCTTTAGGGAAACAATGCACTTTTTTTTTTTTTGCTAAATAATCAGAAGTTAAAACATTGAGCAATTAATATGTGGAAGAGGTTGTGACTTATCTCATTGAATTCTTACAACCTGCCTATATATAGATAGCATATATGTAGGTAGCATTTCACTCCCTATTCTAAATGTGAAGAAACTGAAACAACAAGATTAGATAGTAATTTGCCTGAAGTTCAAGCTAACAAATGGTAGACACAGGATTAGAATCCAGGCCATCTGACAGCTAAGTCAACACTATTAGGCACTATAATATAACACTTTCTAAAAGACATAAACAACCTTTTAATTTAAAAAACGTTAACTACTTGCCAACACACTATATAGGAATAGGCCTTGCTCATATATCATTAGGTAACAGGTGTTACTTACTTTGTATATATAATTGCTACAGAATCTAACCAATCCAGATAAGTTGGTAAAAAATTATTTGGAATATCATTTAAAATTTTTAGTTAAGAAAACCTACATTATAAAATCTATAGTTTATAAATTTATACTAAAATCTTAACTATATATAGATTACACCTAAAAAATAAAAGTCACACATATAAAATAAAATACAGTTATTAGATAAGGAAACCATATGCACACATACAGTAAAATAAAAAACAATAGGTTGTGGTTCTGTTTTGAATCACATATGCCCCATCAATGACCAGAGAAGCTTATAAAATGTCTTTCCTGATCCATGATGGAGACTTCTTTGTGACAGCTGTTTCTACACTGTGCCCTGACCCACTTTAGTATATGAAACCAGTCCATGGTTCACTGTAATCACTACCAATTCATACATATCTGGTTATTCTGTTATATCAGGCCTCCTATGCTAACTTTAGTACAATATCTTTTCCATAGCTTTATAATTGCTCAAAGTTAAATATTTAGTTACAGACTTCAAGTATTTCTCTTTCTATTTGAAGATTAATACAAATGCAATAACCTCCAAAATTGTTGTTATTTTCAACTAGTCTTGAAAAATTCTTTTTATGAAAATACTTTTTCTGAATATATACCTGCAATAAAATGATTTTAATAAATCTTCTAGATTGGGGTGTAATAGAACAAATTCCAGGTTGAATATTACCTTAGAACTCCTCAACATTCTCAGCTCAAGTGCCATGACAATCTGGTTGCTGTAAATCACACATAATGTGTTGTTTATAGCAACAAAAGTTCTAAGAGTGTCCTTCCCTGACCACTGGCTAAAGTCCTTTCCCTCACTGAGTTTCTAATTTTTAAAGGGTATATCTATGCTTGAGTTTTGTGCAGCTCCTCCCCTAAACTGTAAATTCCACTGGCTATTATTATATCCCTAGGGCTCAACACACACCAAATCCCTAATAGTGTTTGGGGAATATAGAAAAAATAAATCTTGCCCCATGTGGTTTTATCTATCACAGTGAAATCACAATTCTATTTCTGAAATGCAATTCGAATCCTCTGATTGGTCTTAAACTTTCCAAATGCCTCCTCCTACTTCCTAAGGCAGAAGCCTAAAACTTGTAAAATCTTTGACTACTGTATCCGTCCCTATCTCCAGAATACTTTTCTTTGATCTCTGCATTCAAATTTCTGCCCAATGAGTCCAGACATACTGTATGTTTCCCTAATGTTTCAAACTTCCATATTTTCCCAGATTTTGGACATGTCATCTTATATACCTTAAAAGTTCTTCTCTCCATCCAATCCTTAGGCCTTGATATGTGACTAGCATGTCTACTCCCTCTTTCAGGAGCTATTCAATGGTACCATATAATTTGTCAACATGTCTTTCCTAATACTTCCGAATACAATTAGCCTTCTGTGCTTTCACTGCATTTTGTCCATGCTCTCTCTATAGCAATTATTCCATTGTATCCATTATTTATTTTAGCTTCCTACCAGCTTAAAATTATCACTATATAATCATATTATGATCGGGAGTTGCAGGTTTCATCTATGTGTTATCAGTATCTAACAGAATGCCTATATCAAAGGTAGTAAATGACTAAAGGAATGGAAGTCTCACTGTTACTTAATTAAAGTCCAAGCTAGGATGGCTGAAAATTCTTTCCATACTGTTTTCTTTCTATCTGCAGGATGGAAATAAAATCAGCCTAATTCAGAATATTATTCTAAGTGGCTATAAACACATCCTCTAAACTGAATGTTCTACAAATAATTCGTCAAGACATTTACATATAAAAGGCAATTTATAGGCATGAATTGTAAGTCAGAGAACTTACAAAGCGTATGATTTTAAATTGTTCATCATACTGTACAATAGAGAGAATTTTTTTCCAGGCATATGCTATATAAGACAATGAAGCTTTATCATATCTCACCATTTGTGGTTCTATGCTAGAGAATTGTCATAAACTTATATTTCAGTTAGAAAATCTTTTGGAATAGGGTTTAAGACAGATTCACCATATTCTAAGCCCCCTTTAATAACTGATACTAGAGAGTCAATGAGTTTTAGAGCTTGAGGCTTCTATGAGAGAATAACTATATATGTGCTTTTCTTAAGACAATTCAGAATTTTAAGAAAAAAACAAGGATAACCATACTACCTTTACTGTATCTAGAAGTGATGAATGTGAATATACTGAAAGTAAAATGTGAGAATTAACTAAGTATTTCAAGATCTTTATCACCATTACCAGTTCATCTACATAAAAATGACCTGTGGTTACACATTTCTCCATTATTTATATAACAAAATACATGCAAAGAGGGGAATGACACTGGTAGCATTTTTGAACTGTGTAGCACAAACATGAAAGTATAATGGATGTTCATACATTTAAAAGACATTTCTGTTAGTGCTAAAAGCAAAGGTCAGAAAAAAATATTTTTCCTGGGGAAAAAAAGGTACCTAAAATCCCACCATTCAGTAAACTAATTTGCCTTAATGTCAGATTTTTATTTTTAATAAATGTTGTTGAAGAGCTAATGATGAATAGTAACACTAATAATGAACAGCCTTATTAAAATGCTGCTCTTTCTCCAGTACAGACATTAAAAGAAATGAAAAATTCCCATTTTTGTCTTCAGAGAAGACAATCTTATACTGTTTCTAGAAAAATCCAATTTTAGAAAAAAAATTAAAAACATGTAGAATGTTTCCTATTCAAGGGGGTCTTCTGAAATAATGCATACAAGTCTTTCTTTTAAATTATATGAAAAGTAATGTTATTCCATGCCCTACCTTTAATCAAATTAGTAAAAATCCATGTGCTTTTAAATGGGTTGGAAATTATACACTTGATCTTAGCCAACAGGCTGAGAAGTGATGGGTTGGAAATTGTATATGGTAATTATAAAGCTTTAGTGATTATATTTAGCACTAATATTTAAGTATATAGTTTTATTATCAATTTTAAGACTTAATCAAAACTAGTCCAGTGGCATAGAAAACTAAATATCATGAAGACCTTTTCATTGATAACAACTAAAATTCTGAATAAAATAAGAAAATGCTTAATGTTTCATTAAGATAGCATGAAAATAAGAATCTATTATAATTGGTTTGGTTCACTTTAGGATGAAGATCCTAACTTAGGATGAAGATGTAGAAAGCTACAAGAAAATCTGCCTTCTCACTAGTAATGAGAGAAAGACAAATAATCTAAAAATTATAACTTTTCCAAAGCCCATCAGAGACCTGAGGTCTCCAGGCAATCAAGAAACTAAATTCTACAGAGTGACAAGCCTCTAAGAGCAGAAACGCCACACACAAACCATTTCATCCATGTCGAAGCATAAGAGAAAGAGATAGCCTTCAAATGAGCAGATAAAAATAAATAAGCTAAAACTTTAACAACATTTTAAGGAATAGTATGGGGGGTGCATGTCAGTTATATAACAGGTAACCCAGAAACAAGGGGAGTTTGCATTCATTTGCAAGCTCTTTTCCATGGCATTCCCCCATGTGCTCCTGAGGAAGACTGATTCAGTGTGGGGTGGGGGGTACTGATGAGAGAGTTCTCTTCACTTGACACAGGCATTCAGCATATAATAAGCTATTGTGGAAAGTCTTTTATGTCTCCCTATACCTTTCTTTCTATGAAGTAAAAGCTTTAACCTCTTGGAGAAGAGCAGCAAAATCTCTCATCCACTGGGATAGAGGTAAAAAATTCATTATTATGCTACAGGATAGAATCAAAACCCACAGCCACCAGGATTGGGATGAAAATACTCCTCAGTCACAGAACAAGGCAGAGTGCCTTTGCTTCTGGGAGAAGTATATAATCAAAAACTCTATAAGTATCAGGGAAGAATAGAAAAGCCTCTTGAAGTGCACCTAGGTGGCACAATTGGTTAAGCATCGGCCTTTGGCACAGGTCATGATCCCAAGGTCCTGCAATACAGCTCCACATTGGGCTACCTGCTCTGTGGGGAGTCTGCTTCTCCCTCTCCCTCTGGTCCTCCTCCCAGCTTGTGCTTTCCCTGTCTCAAATAAATAAATAAAATCTAAAAATAAATAAATAAATAAATAAATAAATAAATGTCTCTTAACCCCAGGACCCAGCACCAATAGCAAGCAAAGATTAGCCAGCACCAGATAAGGGGAAAGGAATTATATAACTTAGCCCTAGATCAGCCACAAACACAAAGCAGGATTTCACTACCAAAGGAAGGAAAGGAAGGAATGCAAGCATGGATCCACCTTTGAGACCCAGAAACACAAAGCATGCCGAACACTGAAGATGAATACACACAAAACAAGTGCAAGAAGAAACTCTTCTTGGCGCTTAACATGAAACAAATCCAAGTAACAAGCAACAGCCATCTCCCACTATTGAAGGGTCAAGAGCATAAGACGTGTGAAAAACTTCTAAAGCTGAGAGTAGAGCAAGAATGCTGACAAAAACACAAGGTAATTCTTCCCAACCGCTGGATAAATTTGTGGCTTATGTTGCACTGAAGGGAATCATAACAACAACAAGATCTAAACCCTGCACAATTCCTGATGAGATTGATTCATACTAAGGGTCAGAACAAAGAAGAGGCATTTCTGGCATAGATACTATCAACCTCAGTCTCTACTCTTCTATATATTATGATAGCATTCAATAAAAAATTATGAGACAAGCAAAATTATGAGACAAAAGAACAAAAATCCATGAACAATGACCCATTGTGAAGAGATAAAGCAATCAAAGACTCATACTTAGTGCTGACCCATTAGTTGAAACTATCAGACAAGAATACAAAAATAACCATAATGCATATATTAAATGATCAGAAGAAAAGGTAGAGGGTAAGTATGAGTAGATAAGGGATTTCACCAGACAGATGAAAACTAAAACTCTAATAGAAATGGTAAAAATAATAATAAAAATAAAAACAGAAACAGAAATGAAAATTTCTTTTTTCATAATACTCATTACTGGAATGGAAACAGCTAAGGAATCAGTAAACTTAAACATGGAGCAAAACAAATGATCCAAACTGACGTTTTTGTTTTTTTGTTTTTTTTAAAGACTGGAGAACACAGAATAAAGAATTCAGGAGATGTGGGAAAACACCCTAAAAACAAAATGAAAACTTCAAAACTGGACATACTGTAGTCAAACTGCTGGGAAAAAAAAAAAAGAGAGAGAGAAAATGTTAAAGCAGGCTGAGAAATATGAAACATTTCATAGAGGAGAACAAAGATAAAGATTACCACAAACTTCTTATCAGTAGTTAAGTCAGAATACAAAAGCATGGAATCTTTATAGCACTAAAAGAAAAATCTATTGATTCTGAATTCCATTCCTAGTATAAATATTTATCAAAAATAATAGCAAAATGGTCTTTTTTTCCCCAGATAAACTAAAGATGAATTCATTGTCAATACAATATACAACAAGAAATGTTAAAGGAAACTCTTCAAGCAGAAGAAATATGATATCAGATGCAAATGTAAACAAAGAAACATGAAGCACCAGAAATGATAAAATGAAGGTAATCATAAAAGACTTTTTTTTCCTTATTTTCAATCATTTTAAAGATAACTGACCCTCTAAAGCAAAAATAGTAACACAATTGTGGGTTTGTAAGATATAAGATATAAAATGAGTGACTATTGTAGCATAAAAATGAGAAGGAGCAAATGTAACTGTAGTGTTGTAAGCTGCTTTAATTATACATGAAGTGAAACAGTAGTATTTGGCAGTTGACTGTGATTAAGTTACAAATTTGCATTGCAAATCTTAGAGCATTTGCTAAAAAATTCCTTTAACTGTATTACTAATAATCCAATAGTGGACATTTATATAATCACAAAAATACTCAATAAAAAAATATAGAAAGAAAAGAATAGATGAGAGAGATAACTAGATGGCAGATTAATTTTTTTAAAAGAATGTAAGTAACATTAGCTACGTTACATTTAAGTGATCTGAAAATCCCAATTAAAAGGTAAAGTTTTTCAGATGGGAAGATAAAATAAGAACCAATTATAGAAATTGTAAAATATTTTAAATATAAAGGCATACATAGGATAAAAATAAGAAGATAGAAAAGAAAAGTCAGTTACTGGGCGCCTTGGTGGCTCAGTGGGTTAAGCCGCTGCCTTTGGCTCAGGTCATGATCTCAGGGTCCTGGGATCGAGTCCCGCATCGGGCTCTCTGCTCAGTGGGGAGCCTGCTTCCCTCTCTCTCTCTCTGCCTGCCTCTCTGTCTACTTGTGATTTCTCTCTGTCAAATAAATAAATAAAATCTTTAAAAAAAAAAAAAAGAAAAGTCAGTTACTTTAAGCACTAAGTAAAAAAGGTGAAGTGTCTATCTTAATGTCAAATAAAACCAGATTTCAGTGACAAGGAATATTAGTAGGACTTACATAATTATAAGGAAATCAGCTTCACCATCATTACATAGGCCATAACAATTTTAAATGTTTATGCACCCAAAAACAAAACTTCACAACACATGAAGGAATGCTGATAGAACTGAGGAAAAATAGAAACTTCAATAATCCACTTTCAGTTATGGGTAGAAAAAGCAAATAGAAATTCATAAAGATATGCAGACCTGAAGAATACTATCATATTAGTTGATATTTAGAGAACACTTTCCCAATCAGAGCACAATGCACATTATTTTCAAATACAGTGGAATGCTCACCAAGACAGACCACATTCTGGGCCATGAAACAAACCTCAACAAATTGAAAAGAACTGAAATTATACAAGATATATTTTCAGATCACAGTGGAATAAAACTGCAAGGAAAAAAATTAGAAAGAAATGTGGGGGAAAAACCCAAATCTTCAGAAATTAAACAATAATCTATAAACACATGTGTTGAGAAAATTTTTAATATAATGAAAATAGAAATCCAATATATCAAAATTTGTAGGCTGCTATTAAAACATTAAATTTATAGTATTAAATGTTTTTAATAGAAAAAGAACAAATATCCCCCAAAAGGGAAAAAAGAACAAATAACTCAAATAATCTAAGTTTCCATCTTTAGAAAGAAGAGCAAAATAAATTCAAGTTAAATACAAGAGATAATAAAATAAAAGCAGAAATCAATGTAATACCAAAATGAGAACCCACAGAAAGAGTCAATGAATCATACTCTGCCATAAAAATAATTAGTTTTCAATGACATAGTACTTGACTCAAGCTTGAACTTTATAATTAAAAGAAGATAAATATGATATAATGCTTAGTAATTAGTTATAATTTTCACATGTAATAGTATATACTATTTCTGTAAGACCTATGCTGTAATATTGTCTATTGACATTTTTCCAAATAATTATTTTAAAGAGAGTGCATCCAGGTAATTTATCTTTTATCAGCTTCTTTACACTTTTTCTAAAATTATGGGGGGAATTGTGCTGAGAAAAGCCATCTCATACATACAGCCTTTCAGCCCCCACTCAGCCCATAAGGCTGGGACTTGGAACACTTCCTTACCAAGAGTTAAAGAGCCCTTGTAATTTCCACTGGAATTATCAACTTGTTTGGGAATAACTTTCCTTTTTACAAGCCCAATATATGTTCATATGTTCTGCATAAGCATGTGGCACCTAGCCAGCCCTACTGCTATGTCTGACCTCTGTGGAGAGTGTACAGGATCCTTCTACTGCGTCATGAGAGCAGTGAACATAGGCCAATAGACCTGCGTCTGCTGCAGAGAGAGAGAGAGAGACCAAGTAGCCATGGAGGACTGATGTCGACTATTGAAACAACTTCTCCAAAGTAAGGTTATATAAGTTACTTCCTTTATTTAAAAATAATTAACACATTCAGTAGAAGTATTAAATCTAAATGAATTATATCTAAATCCATAAGTAAGGAAATCTAATATTTATTAATAATCTATTATGTGCTATATATTTTAACCCATCCACAAATCTCACTTCAGAATATATCCTCAAATTAAAAGTCATCTACAGCAACTGGCTGCTGACTTCCCTTTCTCGCTTTATCATCCAGCAACTTTCACTCTTGAAGCATGACTTAAAACTCAACTGGAGTATCAGAATTCAGTCTTTCAAAGTTTTAGTCATAATTAAATGTGTGTATACACATTCCTGTTTATTAAAATCCAGAATTAATTTCTATCTCATTTGAATTCCTAAACCATGCTGTTTATATCACTTTAATAATGCCTATCACATTCTTCTTTACATCATAGTCATTTTTTCAAAAACCTTTCAAAAAGGTTTATACTTCCTTTGTGGAAATACTCTCCCCACCTACATTCAGTAATATAATCTTTGAATGGGCTTTCCATCTAAATACTTTCTCATCCTCCTTCAAAGGTAGATGTGGTCATGTGACAAAAATCTCAAGGGGATGCAAGCTGAACTGATATACTTGCTTTCCATATGTGACCTTAAAGAGAGTGATAGGTTTTCTTTCCATCCTTTCTTCTGACATTCATCACCCAAATGTGACAGTGTTTGTGGAATAACTGTGTCCTAGGAATGGTGAAGCAGCTACATAGACAACTAGAAGACACCTGGGTCCTTGACATCATGGATGCACTATATTGACCCTGGATGATTTATACTAGATTGTACCTTAAAAAATAAAAACAACCTTATCTTATTTAAGCCACTGCTATTTTGGTTTTTCTTATAGCTTCTAAATCTCCATTAAATTAATATGTTCTACAAGTTTCTTGGGGGCAGGAATTTCTTCTTCTTGACCTTTCTATCTTTTGTATTCATCACCTTGCTTAGCAGAATACCTTATACATAAAAAGTACTCAATAAATACTATTGCACTGAACATACTTTCCAAAATCTTCATTGGATAACATCCTTATACAAGTAGACCACTCACCAAAAGGATAAAGTTGTATCATAAAGTAGAAGAATCACAATAAGACTTGTTCACTAAGCCTTGCAGAAATTGCAAGTTTGTGATTAAAAAACAAGAAAGAGAGGATGGAAGAAACATTCTTTTACATGACTGAGCTGTGGGTGATTTGTTAAGCAGCAAGATATAACCAGAACAACCATAATCATGATCCTCCTTCTTATATTCTTATTAAAGAAACTTATAAACACAAATACAAATGAGTAAGATTATTTAAAGCCCTGTACTCTGCAGTTCAAGATCATGAGTTTGTATTAAGTGGTAGATAGAGGGGTTGGGTTCAGTACATTAAG
This sequence comes from Mustela putorius furo, assembly GCF_011764305.1. Classification (NCBI taxonomy): domain Eukaryota; kingdom Metazoa; phylum Chordata; class Mammalia; order Carnivora; family Mustelidae; genus Mustela; species Mustela putorius. The sequence continues at coordinate 70,768,475 of NW_025421998.1, read as the reverse complement.
CTCAGGAGATTTTTAGCTATTTTGTATGATTCTACTGTGGCGGATATATGAAACTATGCATCTGTCAAAACCCATAAAACTTCACAAGATCTTAATGCATGCTAATTAAAAAAATTTAGGACATTGGAGGATTTCAGAATGGATTATAGAACGTGATAATGATCTAAGTGTTTTACAAATGTATGAAATACCCTCACTGAAGGGGATGCGGCAAAGGTGCTGACTTAAGTTAACATTAGAAATGAATAGAGTCAGCATCCTTCTAAAGAATGAATGGGTCAACCGGGAAATTAAAGAAGAATTGAAAAAAATCATGGAAACAAATGATAATGAAAATACAACGGTTCAAAATCTGTGGGACACAACGGTTCAAAATCTGTGGGACACAACAAAATTTCCTCCTGAGAGGAAAATATATAGCAGTACAAGCCTTTCTCAAGAAACAAGAAAGGTCTCAGGTACACAACCTAACCCTACACCTAAAGGGGCTGAAGAAAGAAACCCTAAGCCCAGCAGGAGAAGAGAAATCATAAAGATCAGAGCAGAAATCAATGAAATAGAAACTAAAAAACAATAGAACAAATCAACGAAACTAGGAGCTGATTCTTTGAAAGAATTAATAAAATTGATAAACCCCTGGCCTGACTTATCAAAAAGAAAAGAGAAAGGACCCAAATAAATAAAATCATGAATGAAAGAGGAGAGATCACAACTAACACCAAAGAAATACAAACTATTATAAGAACATACTATGAGCAACTCTACGCCAATAAATTTGACAATCTGGAAGAAATGGATGCATTCCTAGAAACATATAAACTACCACGACTGAACCAGGAAGAAATAGAAAGCCTGAACAGACCCATAACCAGTAAGGAGATTGAAACAGTCATTAAAAATCTCCAAACAAACAAAAGGCCAGGGCCAGACGGCTTCCCGGGGGAATTCTACCAAACATTTAAAGAAGAACTAATTCCTATTCTCCTGAAACTGTTCCAAAAAATAGAAATGGAAGGAAAACTTCCAAACTCATTTTATGAGGCCAGCATCACCTTGATCCCCAAACCAGACAAGGATCCCATCAAAAAAAGAGAGCTATAGACCAATATCCTTGATGAACACAGATGCGAAAATACTCAACAAAATACGAGCCAATAGGATTCAACAGTACATTAAAGGATTATTCACCACGACCAAGTGGGATTTATTCCAGGGCTGCAAGGTTGGTTCAACATCTGCAAATCAGTCAATGTGATACAACACATCAATAAAAGAAAGAACAAGAACCATATGATACTCTCAATGGATGCTGAAAAAGCATTTGACAAAGTACAGCATCCCTTCCTGATCAAAACTCTTCAAAGTGTAGGGATAGAGGGCACATACCTCAATATCATCAAAGCCATCTATGAAAAACCCACTGCAAATATCATTCTCAATGGAGAAAAACTGAAAGCTTTTCCGCTAACGTCAGGAACACGGCAGGGATGTCCATTATCACCACTGCTATTCAACATAGTACTAGAGGTCCTAGCCTCAGCAATCAGACAACAAAAGGAAATTAAAGGCATCCAAATCAGCAAAGAAGAAGTCAAATTATCACTCTTCGCAACGATATGCTACTATATGTGGAAAACCCAAAAGACTCCACTCCAAAACTGCTAGAACTTATACAGGAATTCAGTAAAGTGTCAGGATATAAAATCAATGCACAGAAATCAGTTGCATTTCTCTACACCAACAGCAAGACAGAAGAAAGAGAAATTAAGGAGTCAATCCCATTTACAATTGCACCCAAAACCATAAGATACCTAGGAATAAACCTAACCAAAGAGGCACAGAATCTATACTCAGAAAACTATAAAGTACTCATGAAAGAAATTGAGAAGACACAAAGAAATGGAAAAATGTTCCATGCTCCTGGATTGGAAGAATAAATATTGTGAAAATGTCTATGCTACCTAAAGAAATCTACACATTTAATGCAATTCCTATCAAAGTACCACCCATATTTTTCAAAGAAATGGAACAAATAATTCTAAAATTTATATGGAACCAGAAAAGACCTCAAATAGCCAAAGGGATATTGAAAAAGAAAGCCAACGTTGGTGGCATCACAATTCCGGACTTCAAGCTCTATTACAAAGCTGTCATCCTCAAGACATCATGGTACTGGCACAAAAACAGATACATAGATCAATGGAACAGAATAGAGAGCCCGGAAATAGACCCTCAACTCTACAGTCAACTAATCTTCGACAAAGCAGGAAAGAATGTCCAATGGAAAAAAGACAGCCTCTTCGATAAATGGTGCTGGGAAAATTGGACAGCCACATGCAGAAAAATGAAATTGGACCATTTCCTTACACCACACACGAAAATAGACTCAAAATGGATGATGGACCTCAATGTGTGAAAGGAGTCCATCAAAATCCTTGAGAAGAACACAGGCAGCAACCTCTTCGACCTCAGCCGCAGCAACATCTTCCTAGAAACAATGCCAAAGGCAAGGGAAGCAAGGGCAAAAATGAACTATTGGGATTTCATCAAGATCAAAAGCTTTTGCACAGCAAAGGAAACAGTTAACAAAATCAAAAGACAACTGACAGAATGGGAGAAGATATTTGCAGACGACATATCAGATAAAGGACTAGTGTCCAGAATCTATAAAGAAGTTAGCAAACTCAACACCCAAAGAACAAATAATCTAATCAAGAAATGGGCAGAGGACATGAACAGACATTTCTGCAAAGAAGACATCCAGATGGCCAACAGACACATGAAAAAGTGCTCCATATCACTCGGCATCAGGGAAATACAAATCAAAACCACAATGAGATATCACCTCACACCAGTCAGAATGGCTAAAATCAACAAGTCAGGAAATGACAGATGCTGGCGAGGATGCGGAGAAAGGGGAACCCTCCTACACTGTTGGAGGGAATGCAAGCTGGTGCAGCCACTCTGGAAAACAGCATGGAGGTTCCTCAAAATGTTGAAAATAGAACTGCCCTATGACCCAGCAATTGCACTATTGGGTATTTACCCTAAAGATACAAATGTAATGATCCAAAGGGGCACGTGCATCCGAATGTTTATAGCAGCAATGTCCATAATAGCCAAACTATGGAAAGAACCTAGATTTCCATCAACAGATGAGTGGATCAAGAAGATGTGGTATATATACACAATGGAATACTATGCAGCCATCAAAAGAAATGAAATCTTGCCATTTGCGACAACATGGATGGAACTAGAGCGTATCATGCTTAGCGAAATAAGTCAAGCAGAGAAAGACAACAATCATATGATCTCCCTGATATGAGGAAGTGGTGATGCAACATGGGGGCTTAAGTGGGTAGGAGAAGAATCAATGAAACAAGATGGGATTGGGAGGGAGACAAACCATAAGTGACTCTTAATCTCACAAAACAAACTGAGGGTTGCTGGGGGGAGGGGGGTTGGGAGAAGGGGATGGGATTATGGACATTGGGGAGGGTATGTGCTTTGGTGAGTGCTGTGAAGTGTGTAAACCTGGTGATTCACAGACCTGTACCCCTGGGGATAAAAATATATGTTTATAAGAAATAAAAAATTTAAAAAAAAAGAAATGAATAGAGTCTATAAGATTAAGGGCACAAGTATAATATATAAGCACTCTACTTTATTAATAATGTTATATGACACAGTTGTATAGGTTAATAATTCTGAAACTGCCACACATGTATACTGGAACTGAACAATTTTGTACATGGATGGCAGATGGCATACACCGGATTTCCCACTGTTGTAGCAGGAAATCACCAATAAGCAACAAGATATGGCTATAATGATCAACATGGTATCTGGTAATGAATTAGAAGTGGAGACCTTAATATGAACTCAAGCTTAGCTTAATAGAAACACAGTTGTCTACATAGAGAAATATTTATATATATGTATATATACATAGGTTAGCAGGCAGGCATATAATTCCTTGCTCTGTGATCTAAGAGGATCAGAAATATGACACCCCAGTAGTAATGAGCACACCCAACACCAAAATTTTGGTTTCAAATACTTTCTCCAACAAAGGGAACCAGAATTAACTGGAGATATTGCAAATTCTTGGACTGGAGCAAGAACCATAAAAGATAAGCCTAAATAATGTTACTGTGTCAAAAAGTAAGAAAATACTCTAACTCTCTGTTCTCCTGCTCTCTCACTCACTCACATGTTCACTCTATTTCCACCTCCACATATATGGTGGTATGTCAAAGGGTAGCCAACTGAAAGTGTTCCCAATGGTTAATTCTGGAACAACTGAGCAACAAATATAAGTAGTATTGGATTTTAACCCAAAGTATAAAATATCCATGCATCCATACCAATAACACAAACAAATAGGGATAAAAGACAAACATCCCCAAAAGAAGAATTCCAAATAGTCTGGGTAGATACTCAGCCCTTAAAGAGTGAGGCATTAACTCCTTACTCCTTAATTGTTGGCTGTACCTTGTGGCTTTCTTCCAAAAAGCACAGCATAGAAAGGAAGAAAGAAGAGTAACTTTATGGTAGATAAATTTCACAAAAACTATCCTATCCAAATGATTAAGTTTAACATCAACTGTGATAAGATATGTTGATTAAAGTCACCTTTGAGATGATGTGATGAAAATTGCACTGCACCTCTGGTATTCCTCCCCAAAATACGTAACTCCAGTCTAATCATGAGAAAAACATCAGACCAGTCTCAACTGAGTGACATTCTTCAAATTGACTAGTACTCTTTAAAACTGCCAAGGTCATCAAAAATAAGGAAAGTCTGAGAAACTGTAATACCTAAGAAGAATTCTAAGGAGACATGACAATCAAACATAATGTAGTATCCTGGATGGGATCCTGGAACAGAAAATGGAAATCAGGCAAAAACTAAAGAAATCTGAATAAAGTATGAACTTTAATTAATAATAATGTATCGGGGTCCCTAGGTGGCTCGGTGGGTTAAGCCGCTGCCTTCAGCTCAGGTCATGATCTCGGGGTCCTGGGATCGAGTCCCGAGTCCTGCTGAGCAGAGAGCCCGCTTCCCTCTCTCTCTCTGCCTGCCTCTCTGTCTACCTGTGATCTCTCTCTGTCAAATAAATAAATAAAATATTTAAATAATAATAATAATAATAATAATAATGTATCAATATTGGTTAATTAATTATAAAAAGTGTGCCATGCAACAGTAAGATGTTAGTAATATACAAAATTGGATGTAGGATATACAGAAACTGTATTATCTTTGTAATTTTTCAGTAATTCTAACACTATCCTAAAATAAAAGATTTTAAAAATATTACAATCATTCTGGTCTCCTTTCTCACTCTCACATCCAACATCTAATCCATCAGAAAAGTCCTGATCATTCTACCTCCAAAATATAATCACAATCCAACTAACTCTACTTTCACAGATCCTAACCTGACCAAATCACCTTTCTCTTACTCCTGATTATCATAGTATTTTCCTATTAATATCTCTGTTTCTGCCCTTTGTTCCTCTTTGGTGTACTTGAAGCATAGCAAGAATGGTGGTGTCTCTAAAACTACAGGCAGGTAATGTCAATGGACTACTCTAAATCCTCCAGTGGTTCTCTATCTGCCAGAACATGAACCATAGTCATAAAAGTCTACAAAGTCCCATGACATCTGGAGCAGTTTCTTCTAGATCCCATTTCCTATTGCTTTTCTTCTTTTATGACTCTAACATTTCTAGTAAGCTACTGTCTCAAGATCTTGGCACTTCATATTTCCTAGGCTAGAATGTTCTTCCTTAAGAATTAGCATATCTTATTCTCTCACCTTCTTTAAATTTTTACTCAATTACCCTGCTCGTGAGTCCTTTCCTGGTGACCCTACCTAAATTGCAATCCTCTATAACACATTTGCTCTTCCCCTTCCCTAACTATCTCCTTAGCCCTCTTGGCCATCTAACATAATATTTTCACTTATTTATTGAGTTGTTATCTGTTTTGTCTCATTAGACAGTTGGGAATGTAAATTCCATGATAGTAGAGAGTTTGTTTTGTCCACTCATTTATCTTCTGAACTCAGAATAATATCTGTCACCCAAGGAACATTAATAATATTTATTGAAAAAATGAAAGGATATAAATATATATTTGGAAGGAAAGGTATGCTTAAGTTCACATGACTGGCATATTTAACTCTCAAGTCTACCACATCCAAGACAGTTTATAATAAGCAGGATGCCAAAGGGGCACCTGGGTTGCTCAGTCAGTTGGGTGTCCAACCCTTTCCACTCAGGTCATGATGTCAAGGTCATGGGATCAAGCCCCACATGGGGCTCCATGCTCAGCAGGAAGTCTGCTTCTCTCCCTCTGTCTCTCCCTTTGCCTCTGCCCTCTCTCACACTCACTCACTCTTTCTCTAAAATAAATTTAAAAATCTTAAAAAAAAGTATTATGCCAAAAACATGTTTTCCTAGAGATTAATGTTTCATCAGTTTTTGTAGATGGAGATTATTTTCATTTAAAGGAATTCATCTTTAAGAATAGTCAAACTTCAATAATTTGGACAATACTAATTTATGATTTATGATAATTAAGCCTGGGGTATGTACTATGAAAAAGCAATTGTTAATCAAATTAACAATATAGGCCAAATTACAGGAGATGATATTGAACCTCTAAATAACCTAAGTATAATCATTTATTGATTTTTAGCAAATATTTACATAAATGGATGTTTTTTATTACAAGTCAGCCTCATTAATTCTTAAAATGAAGACCCATAGGAGCTCTGCTTAAAATGGTTTGAAAATAACTTGTTTAAATAACTGTGTGTACTTACAGAAAAACAAGACTGTATCTTTTCAAGAATAGCTTATCATTTAGGCTTTTTCATTTCAGGCTAGTCTTAAACTATCATTTTAGGCTAGTCTTAAAACATGTGTCTGGTTTCAGTTTCTCTGTTATATATATTTTCATTTGCTTAGGTTGTAAAATAAACCTACTTGTACTACTTTCATTACTTAAGACCTTGATACCTCTCAAGTTATTGAAAGGTTCTAGAACAGATTAAAAAAAAGCACTTTTTCTTCATGTGCTCTCATTGCCTTTTATGTCATATCTCCTTGGAACAAAGCTTGAAAACAACAATTTTCAGTTTCTAAAATTATGTTTCATTATTTTTAAATTATTTCAGTTGAGTCTCCACTTTTTATTCTGTTGTATGAATCCTATGGATGTGAAAATTTTTTAAAAAGCACAACTTGCTTGAATTTAATGGTATACTTTCTTAGTATCTATAGTATTTTTAACCCATATTATATAACTCAATTTTATTTTAGAAGATAAGCTACTCAATGTGGAACCATGACTTACTACCATAAAGAGTGATGGATTTATCCTGTATGTAGACATCATCCCTCAATTATTATAAGTGGATTTTAATGCTATACTCTTCATGGTTGATAACAACTAAATTTTCCCTTTAACTGACAAGATAGAATCTGGCTGCAGTACACCAGTAATGAAACAGCTGTTGATTATAGCCAATATCCATTCTGATTGTGCTATCTATCCTTACTGGTATATGTCAGTGAAATATTAGTTGTTAAATATTTTTAATATCATGCCTATATAGAACATATTTTTTCTAGGTCCTTGCCAAGGGATTCTTGCTAATTTTTAGTTTTCTTATCAGAAAATCCTTATCAAAAGACTACCTAAGAGAAAAAGTATCTATAAACAACTCCCCCAAATCAGGAGTTTTTGGTATCTAGGGACATAGAAACTTTGAAAATAAGGGGTTTGGACTGTCTCCCAAGAAAACTTCACATAGGCCCATAGACTCAAAACTTAAATTTCAAAAATTTGAAAGCCCTTTGAAGTCCAGATTAAATCCCCTGAATTTATAGGCTAAAATGGACCTTTCAATCAAGCCCCAGAGAGATGCACACTTAGATATCATTATGACTTGTAGAATTTTTTATATAATCAAATATGCCATTCTCTCCCTTCCCCTTCTATCCATCTTTACCATTGTAGTTCAGTTCACTATTGTATCTTGCCTAGACTTCTGAAACAACTTCCTAATTTTTCTTCCTTTTTTTCCCCTTTAACTCTATTACAAATAGCAATCAAAGTGATATTTTATAAGGCCACACCACCATATACGTAATATCCTTTCAATGTTTTCCCCTGCATTCAGAACAAAACTCATTCCTTACAAGGTCAGCCAGACCTTAAATGACCTGACTCTCAAGTTTTTCTAGTTTCACCATTGGGAAGTCTCCCCCTTCCTAGTACACTCCAATGATGCTGGTCTTATTTCAGTTCTTCAAAGGTATCAAGTTTTCTCCTACCTTTACATACAATGGTCTTTCTGTCTGAGGTCTTCTTCCTTACCTTTTAAGCTGGTGAGTTTCTTCTCATAAGCTTAAATATCACTTTCTGAGAGAGATTTTCCTAAAAATCTCTCCAATATAAAATCAGCCCCTCAAAGCACTCTGTAGTTGTCATTTATGTGTAATAGTATTTATTTCTCCATTTCTCCTCAACTAGACAATAATGGTCTAGGTGAGTGAACAATATTTATGTAAAACAGATACTAACACATTTTCTAACATTAAGTGACTTTTCATAAGTTTATAATTATAAAAAGTAGTTAATGAAATAATGATATAATTTAAGAACAAAAAATTTACAATTCATTATTATAAAAATTATAGAGTTAAGATGTTATCTACTGCAAAACTTAGTTTTCTATATATTTTGAGTCCTGGTTAGGAAATCTGATCAGTATGCTTGTCTCGCCATGATCTAAACATATGAAAATGTTAGGTAAAGTGTATTCAAATTATTTTTATTATATGGTCAAGTTGGAAGGAAGGAAGGTGGGTGGGAGGGAGTGATGGAAAGAAGGAATGGAATGGAAAACCCAATGTTCCAGAAACAAGAAATATTCAAAGGAATAATCTGAAGCAAAAGTCAAACAGTTCATTAGGATTAAAGTATGTAGATCTTAGTGGCAGAGGCTGAGAATGTAAAGCTTGCACATGAACACATCAGAGGTCTCAGGAAAATAACAAGTAGAAAGTTGAACTGTAAGCCCAAATATAAAGCCAAGATCCATGAAGGGTAACTCTGCCCATAAACAGGAGCTAGAGAAATTCTGTCTTCTGGTTCTTCAGGCATCACTAAAACTTACTATCTGTTCCCAACATGGTTGAAAACAATTTCTCCAAGCAGCTACAATGATAAGCTATACACAAAAAAGGTTAAAGTCTTTAAGCTCATCTCTGTGGAAAGCCAAAGAAGTAATTTTTTTTTTTTTTTTAATTTCCAGAAGCAGAGAGAATTGAACAAAACACCACCAGACTCATGCTTCTACAGTGCAGGATACAACAAATCCTCCAATAAAATTAACCACTGCTAAAGATAATTTCAAAGTCACAAATATAACTTATATGAATACTAGCAAGAGGAAGAGTTGGAAAGCAATACAAATAGAAAATTCCAATCTCAAGATCTAAATAAAATAAAATAATTTACCTGAAAGTTAATTTTAATTAGTACATATAAGTTTCAAAAAGATGAACAAAAGAAATAAAACTATGAAGCAATTAGTCATAAGAAAACAGCAGAATGACTTGAAAAAGAGCCAAATAAGAATTCCAAAAATTACATATTTAGTTATTTAAATTAAAATAAAAAACTATTGAAGGGCACCTGGGTGGCTGTTAGTTAAACATCTGACTCTTGATTTCAGCTCAGGTCATGATCTCAGGGTTGAGCTCCTACTAGGCTTGAAGCCTCCTTGTCTCTGTGACAAGTAAATTCTCTCTCTTCCTCTGCCCCTCCCCCGTCCCTTACCCTTCCATCCCCCTGCCCACTCTTTCTCTCTTTCCCACCTAAAAAAACAACAAACAAAACAAAAAAACCTAGTGGATGTATTCAATGATTGGGTTAGTGATTAGAACAGGGAGCAAAAAAGACAATAAGGCAAATGGAAGTTCTAATTGAAAAATTTATCAGAATGCCACATAATGAATTAAAGATACAGAAAATATGAAAAATAAGTTAAAAGTCATGGAGGATAAAAATTGAAGTCCAATAGGTATTCTGAAATAAGAAAACAGGGAATTAAGGAGAACCATTATTTAAAGGAATACTACATAAAGATTTTTGCAAAATGAAAAATTTTTAAAAAAGAATATACTCTCAGATTGAAGAAAACTACCACATACTTAGAAGGATTGATGAAAACAAAACAGAAAGAGAATTTGATGGAATTTGAAGACTATGAAGTATCTGAAGACTATCAAGTACAGGTGATATTGTTAAATATCTTAGGAAAAAGACTGCAGGAAAAAGACTGCTTTCAACAGAATTATATAATAGAACACTTTTTTTAGTATCAAAAGAAATCAAAGGCAATGAAATATCTGCAAAATACAGAAGAAAATTAACTGCCAATACTAGAATTATAAATCCAAGTAAAAAAGAAATGTACAGAACAGCCAAAATAAAAATTGTTTTTGACTAATACAGACTGAGAAAATTTACATACTATGAACATATTCTGAAATAAATACTAAAAGACATAGTCAATAGAAAAGAAATTAATTGTAGATGGAAAGAGCAGAATATAAAAATCAATGGTGTGTAAAAAATTAATAAGTAGATTAGTAGATCCGAATAATTATGTAATATGTATAAAAATGGTTATTTGAGAAGAGGCAAGAAACAAGGTGGTATGACAATAATAGCACAAAAAGTAAAAGTGATATTACATAAAGAGATATATAAAACATTATTGAGAGAAAATAAGGCTTAAATAAATTGAGGGATATGTCATGTTCATAAATTTTAAAATTCAATTTTGTAAAGATTTCATTTTCCCAAACTGATCTATAAATTTAATGATATTTGATTCCAATCAAAATCCTAGCATGACTTTTTTTCAACTAGAAAGACAATTCAAAATTTAGGAGAAAACACACAGGGGTAAAAATAAGAAGACAATGTTAAATAATACACAGAACAAACTTGTTTTTGCTTTAAAGCTATAGGAATTACGGCACTGTGGTATTCATGCAAGATAGGCAAAAAGACTAACAGAATAGAAAAGGGAGCCCAGAGGTAGGCCTACATTTATGGAGCACTTGATTTTGTGCCAAAAAGATGGCACTGCATTCAGCATAGTGAAGAAAATGATAACCTTTTCGAAAAAATGGAGCTAGATTAATTGGATACCCATACTCAAAAAATAAACTGACTTATGTTGGACACCATGCATAAAAAAATCACTTCCAGGTAGATTTCAGACCTTAATGTATAAGGTAAGACAATGCAGGCTCTAAAAGATAAAAATGTTAGAGTAGGAAAAGATTTTGTAAGCAGGATAAAATGATGAATTAAATGACATTAAATAAAGAACTTGTTATGAAAAGATACCATTAAGAGAATGAAAAGGCAAGGAACTAACTATGGGAATGTATTTGTAGTATATTAATCTGAAAATGGACTTGTATCTGGAGTATATATAGAATACTTCAACAAACCAATAATTTAAAAAAAAAACAGTGTTTAAAAGAGGCAAAGTACTTTAAAAGAGAGTTCAAAATAAAAACGACAAACAAATGGCTACTAAGTATTTGAAAAGTGTTCAATGTTATTATTCATCAGGGACATCCAAATTAAGAGCAAAATGAAATACAACTATATATCCACCATGGCTAAAACGAAAGAAACTGGCAATACCAAATATTGGCAAGAATATGGTGCAACTGATATTCTCAAACACTTTATGTAAGAGTGTAAATTGGAATAATCACTTTTGAAAAACTGCTTGGCAATGTCTAGTAAGTTGAGCATATGTTTCTCTATGTTATAGTAATTCTACTCCAACAGAAAAATGCACACAAAATGCAACCAAAGACATGTAAAAAAATTTCATAGCACTTCCATAGCACCATTTCTATCACATCATAATAGCTGATATTAGTATAAGCTAAAAACTGGAAACAACCCAAATACCCCTCTATAATAATACATATTTTTATAGTCTATAAAAATACATATTTATACACTGGAATAATTGACAGCAATAAACAATCTACTGTCGCAAACAAAAATATGGATAAACCTCACTAATAATATTGAGTAAAGATGCCAAACAGAAGAGTATTTACATGTTTGACTTATTCTATTTAAATAAAGTTCAAAACCAAAACTTAGTCAAATTAGTCAGTGGTCAAAAAATGTGCTTCCTTTGGTAATTACTGAAAGTACACAAGGGTCTCTGGGATGATATAACTATTCTATTTTTGTGTTTACCAGGTAAAATCTTTGTAAATTTTACTGAGCTAGAACCTTAAGTCTATTTTTCTCTATGTATATTATACATCAATTAAAAGTTTATTTTAAGAAAAAAGGTAGCACTTAAAGTACCAAATAGAAATATATGATAGGAAAAGAAGACTTATAGTTATGTTGATCTAATGTGCTTGTGTTATTCTAAATGAGGACAGAAAGACTAAGATATTTTAAGTATGCATATTAAAATTTAAGGGTAACAATGATAATAAAAGAAAAGGATTAGTGGTGCATGAGTGGCTCAGTCAGGTGACCATCTTCCTTCAGGTTGGGCCATGATCACAGGGTCCTCCCCGTATCAGGCTCCTTCCTTAGTGAGAAGCCTGTTTCTCCCTCTCCTCTGCCACTCTCCCTGCTTGTTCTCTTGCTCTCCCTTTGTCAAAATAAGTAAATAAAATCTTAACAGAAAAAAAGAAAAAAAGGAAAAAAAAAGAAATAGAATGTCAAACTTCTAAGATAGGACTGCAAAAATAGAGAAAAGAGAAATGCCTTACTTGTATACTAGAAGAAGGAACAAAGGTCACACTACAACCATCTGTAAATGAGCATAAGGTGATAATCTGGGAAAGGTAGAGGTACTCAAATCTATAATCTCAATGAAATGATGAAGTTAGAAAAATAATACCAAAGGCAAAAGTAAGTAGCAGGAAAAGTTTTCATTCTCCTCTTAGGCTTTGAATTCTGGGGCACTAAGGGAGCAAGAAGTTACTCTTGATAATTTTGGCAACAGATTCATCCTTAATGGTAATTAATTTAAAAAGCGTCAGGCTGGAGTGCTCCAGGGCACCTGGCTAAAGCAAATTCAAATCCTTTTCTATAGGAATGATCTCAAGCTTGGTCACTGAATCAGACCTAACTGAATATATACTTACATTACAAAATTACAAAATGCACAAAGAAACAGGCACCATAAGGGGAAAAAAAGCAGGAAAAAACACATTATAGAATCTCAACGAATTCAGATTTTTTTTTTGCAGATTTTTAAACAGATATTATATTATCAGAATTATTCTGATTGATATTTTAGAATTATTCTTATAATTATGGAATTATCAGAAACAAAATTTTAAGATATGTTTAAAAGTACTTAAAGTAAAAGATGAATTTGAAAACATGAGTCAGGAACATTTTTCTTAATGTCTGGCAGATTTGGAAAAAGAACAAGTGGAATTTATAGAAAAAATTATAACTTGATATTAAACATTCCACAGACAATTTAAGCAAGCATAAGAAAAACAAATGAAAAGAGAATTAGTAAATGAAATCATGGGAAACAGGGAACTAGAAATGGAAGGAATACAAGAGAAATTTTTAAAAAAAATGAATATAGTAAGAAGGCCAATACATATTTAATCAGAGTTTCAGAAGAGAAGATAGAATTGAAAACTGACACTCTGTCAGGATTTTATGCTGCTTAACTAAGCATGGTAGTGTTGAGAAGTGCTATAACCAAGAGAATGCCTGTCAGAATATCTCTGCAAGCCTTACATAGTTCCATGAAAGCTGACAGAAGACACAAGATTTCTGGATCACAGGAAAGGACTTGATTACAGCAAAAATAATAAAAGGATTATCAATCTAGTTGGTATTGTGCTTCACTGAGCCCCAAACCACAAAGCCACAAGGAGGGAGGTAGGCAATTTATATGTACGTGAGGATGTGCTATAGGAGATGAAACCTGAATCCAGTTTTTATAGCAAAAAGTAAGCAAGGCTTCTTTGTACAGAGGGATATATGGTATAAGACAAATGGCTTACTTTTCAAGATTGTCTTCAGGAGAAAAACTAAAGAAGTGGCTCAGTAGAGACCTTGCAATTTAAGCACTTTTGGCCTAACCAGGCTCAGCAAGACAGGAAGATACACAAGAGGCCCAGAGCAGAAAAACTCTCAACATCCCATTCCAACACAAAAATAATTTACCAGGAAAAAAAAAAAAAAAAAGACACCATTTCACTAATGCAACAATCCCAATGAATCCAGGAATTCCTGCTTTCATTTCATTTTGACTTCTGCAAATTTCTAAGTTTCTTTGTCAGGTCATCAATTCTTTTTTTATTTGTTTAAATTCAATTAGCTAACATACAGAACGTCATTAGTTTCAGACGTAGAGTTCAGTAATTCATCAGTTACCTATAATACCCAGTGCTCATCACATCATGTGCCCTCCTTAGTTCCCGTCACCCAGTAACCCCATCCCCCCACCCACCTGTCCACTCCAGCAACCCTCACTTTGTTTCCTATAGTTAAGAGTCTCTTATGGTTTTCTCCCGCTATGATTTCTTCCCATTCAGTTTTCACTTTAAAGTATTCTTTGCTTAATCACCTTAAAAAAATTTTTTTTCCTTTAAGACTAGTTTTAGATTTACAGAAAGATTGCTTATGATCTAGCTAGAGGAGAATGGTAATAAAGATAATTTTAAATTAGAACAAGTGATGGACAGAAAATAAACAGAAAGATATGAGAGTATGACTCTGGACTAGAAGGAGGCACTTACGCAGGGCAGTCTGGAAATAACTCCCTGAGAAGGAAATATTAAAGAAATATCCTTAAAGGATTTTAAAAAAATAGCCAATATAAAAAAAGAAAGACAAAAATTAAAAAAAAAAAAAGGGCAGAAGAAATTTTTAGGCAGGGCTACAACAATAAAACCCCAAAGTTGGAAAGACCTTGCACGTTTGAGAAACAGAAATGAAGCAAAAATGACCTTGGTGTATTTGAGGATTCAAAAGAAGGTTAGTCAACAATATTGAAGTAGAGTGAGCAAGGAAGAGCAATTCACATGATAGGGACAGGTAGACAGGCACAGGTAGAGATGGTATAGGGCCTCGGAAGCCATGGTAACATTTGATTCTATTCCAAGTACAATGAAAAGCATTTTGAGCAGAGACATTAAATGATGACCTATACCTTCTAAATGAACTTTGTATGGGGAACAGACTAAAAGCAAGAATAAAAGCAAAGAGACCAGCTACAAGGCTACTGAAGGAGTCCAGGCAAAAAGTGATGGTAGCTTTTATGAGAGTGGTAGTAATGAAATAAAGTGACATATTTATTATATTTTGAAGATAAGATTAAAGGAATTCACTGGAAGGAAAAGAGTTAAGTCAAGGACGACAGATTTTTGGCTAGATGGTGGTTGAAATGAGAAGACAAAGAAGCAGGTTTGCATATGATGGGAGATGAGCAGTTCTGTTTTTGACATGTTAGGTTTGAGATGTTTAAAAGAAATCCAAAATCCATGGACTTTTTTGGATTTTTTTGATATTTTGAAATATCAAAGAAGTTAATGAATAAATGATCTTGAAGCTCTAAAGAAAGACCTGGGTTGAAAAGATACTTTGGAAGCCTTTGGCTCATAGATGATATTTAAAGTAATGTTGATTAACATGATCACTTAGGGAGGAGACGTTGATCAAGAAGAGGAATTAATAGGCTTCCTTTCCAGCATCTGGAGGTCTCCTAAGAAGAAGTGCCAACCAAGAACATGGTGAAAGGGATGTACTCACAACTAAGAAAAGAATGAAAAGAGGTCTGCTATATCTAATGGTACAACAAAGTTTCTACTGTATTCAAACACCTGGAATTCACTGAGGCTCCAGACAAAGACAGTTTTGTGGAAGTAGTGGGGTCAGAAGCTGCAGTGCAATAAACTGAAAAGTAGCCACAAGCAGGCAATCATACCACCTGTTGTCTCTTTACATCTTTTTTTGACTTTATGTGAATACTTACATTTGATAGTCTGTTTGAAAAATTTCTAACTTGGTGCCAATACCACCAGAGTGAATATTAAACTAGAAATCTATGACAAATTTCTTAATTTCAAAATGATTCTCTAAGAATTCTATTATTTCCTTTGGTGAAGTTTATAATTACAAAATAAAAGGGAATTTCATGAAGTTCACTTAAATTTTATTCTATTTTGAAGAGATACTATATTCTAATTAGAAGGGTTGCTTCTTCCTGCAAAGGGAAAACAAAAACCAAACTACGCAGTAAATTATTCTGAAATCTAGCCAATTTGAAATTCATAGTCACTTCATTCATATGAGATTAAAGCAAATATTTTGATAAGTTAAAAAAAGGTCATTTCTACTTTTAGTAAAGAAGTCAATAAACTAATACTGATATTAATTAAGAGCAGAAAGGAAAATGAATTGTTTAATCAATGCCATGTTATTTAATGTGAACATATTCCAAAGTGTTTGAGATCATGCAAATCAAACACTGGAAAAAAATATTCTTATCTAGCAAAATAAGAATATTGTGCATTGCTTTACCAGGACTTACCAATGACTAAGAAGTTTGATGGTGTTTCTTAGTCTTGCCAATGGGACAATAATGGGATGAGTAGAGACAGTGGTTCTCTTCTCTGAATCTCTTGCAGAGAATGGAATGGAATCCTCCTCACTCTGCCACTTTATCTTATTTAAATGTAAGCCCCTTAATGTTTCTGAGCTTCAGTTTCTTCAGTTAAAAACAAGGATTGATTGATTTATATAATATCTACATCATAATACCTATATCAGGGGTGCCTGTGTGGCTCAGTAGGTTAAGCATCTACCTTCCGCCCAGGTCATGATCGCAGTGTCCTGTAGGGGAGCTACAGGTCATGCTCTCCGCTCAGCAGGGAGCCTGCTTCTCCCTCTCCCTCTGCCTGCCACTTCTCCGGCTTGTGCTCTCTCAATTCGTGTCAAATAAATAAATAAAATCTTTAAAAAATAATAATAATACCTATATCACTGGGTCACTATGAGAATACAAGTTCCTAACTCAAAGTTAATAGCCAGACATCATATTCCTTCTCATTTTATCCTACATCAGAGTCTTTGCAGATGCTGTTTCTTCTGCCTGAAATACTATTCCTTTCCTTACTCCCCAATTTTGCCTAGCTAACTCGTGTATCCTTCTTATGCCAACCTTGACTGTCCCTCTCACACTGCATGAGGTCCCTCAATTACACAATCTCCTAGCACCCTGTGTTTTTTCTTCATAGCATTTATCACAATTAAATCATTTGGGGTATTATTTGTTTATTATCTACCTCATCACTAATTTGCCCACAGTGCCTAAGACATTATTGGACACCTAGAAGACATTTAATAAATACTGTTGAGAAAATGAGTGAGTTGGAATTTCATTAGAGAAAGGGATGAAGGGGATAATTCAAAGATGACTCCAAGATTTCTGGACTGAATAAACTCGTCATTAAAAAAAAAATAAGGCAGTAGATAAGGGAGAAAAGATCATGAGTTTTTGTCTTAAACATGTTGGATGAAAGTGTCTAAGGGCACCCCAGTGAAGATATTCAGGAGACAGCTGGAACTATGATAAAAGATGAGAACTGAAGATATACATTTAAAAGTCCTTATTCATTCCTTACGTGGTAGATTAGTCTTAAAGATAGGGAGGCTAAAAACAATATTTTGGAGAAAACAATGAAGTACCCATGAAGGGCCATGTGATGGCTAACTTCGTGGGTAAATTTAGTTAGGCCATGGTACCAAATTGGTTGATCAAACATTACTCTAGATGTTCCTCTGAAGGTATATTTTAGATAAGATTAACATTTAAATCAGACTGCCCTCCATAATGTGGGTGGGCCTCATCCCATAAACTGAAGGCCTTCCTAGAAAAAATTGACCTAGCCAGGAGGAATTCTGCCAACAGTCTGCCTTCTGACTGAAATTACAACTCTCCCATTCTCCAGCCTCCTGTCCTGCCCCACAGAACTTGGATTTACCAGCCTTCACAGTTTCATGAGTTCCTAAAACAACAACAACAACAACAAACTATATATCTATGTCAATATACCGTATCTATAGTTCTATAGATCAATAGTTCTGTTTCTCTGGAGAACCCTAACTAATACAAGATGATCAAAAATAAAAGAGTAAAAGGGATAATTGATTCACCAGCATTCTAAATCAAAAAAGAGGCAGAAAGTAAAATTTAAAATATTGATAATCAATCCTCTGTGACCTTCTTGAAATAAATTATGATTTTCTATGCACATTTATCTATACTTAAAGTGCTTTTACTATTATTGCTTTCATGTCACTTAACATGCACTGGCTTCATCTGTCAAAACTGCAAGACATTATAAAAAGCATGAGCAATAGTATAACAGGAAATAGGACTGTGATTGTTCAGGACTCACAGTTCTTTAAAATGCAGAATTGCATTTGAAACTCTAATTTCTACCTTCAGGAGAGATATCTGTGGTTCAAAATTTTGAACTGTTGACAGTGTATTTCTGTGACATTAGTATGTAGTTGGTTTTGTGACAAGTCTTTCATGAGAACAGGAAAAAAAAATAAAGGGTTAGTTTAAGTGTTAGTTTAACAGATGAAATATTTACTCATAACTCTGCAAGCCTCAGGTGAAAACAAGCAAGAATCCTGATGACCAAAATAGAAAGTACTTTGTAACAGAATTTGTAATATGAAGACAAACTGGACAGGCAAGCCAGTGATGGAGATAATCTCAGTCCCATTCAGCCACATGCAAACAGGAAATGCTGAGTCCAAAGGTCCTTGTGCCTGCTGTCCTAGATTTCAACATGAAGAATGAGCAGTGTGAATGTGGTAGAACACTGTAAGAATGGATTGAACATAAATGATCATCTAACTCCAATTCCTCTATGTTCCTACAAAGAAACTAGCATCCCAGGGAGGTTAAGTGACTAACCAAAGATCAAAGAGGCCATAATCTTTGGGGGTGGGGGGAAGTGATATTAGCAGATCTTTAACAAAGCAGCTTTTTACTGCAAAAACTAAATTCAGGTAAATCCCACAAAGCTGGTAGAACTTATTAAACATAGAGTATTAGATCTACAGTCTCAATGCTTTAACTCCAGTATAATGAATGACTCTAGCCCAATCATAAATGAATGAATATCATTTTCCTCTTTACAAAGATTTGCAATACTTTATTTAGTATCACAACATCCTGATTAATGATTCTCTAAAGTAACACAGTTCCTAAGAGCTGTCAGGACCCAGGTTTTTCAACCCTTTCAGAATCCTTTTTGACATACTCATATTTAGAAGTAAGGTCATATAATTACCCATTTGAGAGGATACAACCTCAGGCTGAAGCAATGTGGACAACAGGTTCACTTTCCTTAGTGATTTGATCAGAAGAAAAGGTTAAAAAAAAAACACCTTCAGCCAGTTTTATTATTTGGGTTTGGAGTCTTCAAGACCATCACACTATTAAGTACCAAAACTCAACCCTTTGCATTTCTGACTTAGAACCAAAGACTGGCATTTTTAAAAAAGAGCAATAGGTAAAGGCAGAAGTATGTGTAATTGAAGCACATGTTTATTACAGCATTCAAAATCTCATTCCAGGTTATTAGGGAATATAAATTCATTATTTTAATTTCTTTTATTTTAGTTCTTCCCTTGGTTCCTAATAAAGCAATAAATCCTTTGGGACCAGGCATACCCACAGATTTTGACACATTGCCTTCAGATTCACATGGCATTCTGATATATCTGTCAGTATGTGCAGTGATGACAGATGTGAAAAAGAGATCATCGTGGCTCTCACTCCCTATATTTTATTGTTTGTCACAGCCACCTTCTATTTCTGGAAAATATTCCCAGCTGCCTGCAGCAGAGCAAGGAGCCAGAGTTGGAAAATATGTTGTTTTTCTCACAGTTTACAACCTAACTTGCCTACCACTAATTATGCAATACAGATAGGAAGAACTAATACTAGAAAACATGTCTTGAACACTGGTTTCATTATAATAACCTTATTTCTGATTTTTCTTATTTCAGAGTTCTGGAAGACTCATTAAAAATGTTTTCTCTGCAGTGTTTTATAACCTTTCGACATTTTCTTCTTATACCAGTCATGGCAATCTTTTAAAGTCTATAAATAGGAAGGTTGAGAGGGAAGAAATGGACATATTAACCCTCTGTACATTTGGAGCCTGACAATGAAATCTAAGATGGGAAGGTTATATCAATATGTTGGTTTTGTTTTCTTTTGATAGGATATTTATTGTAAGATATCTAAAACATTCTGTGTGCATCCTATTATCCATCTTAATCATCAGTGAAATATGTACACATTTCATATATAATCTATTTTCAATATATAATCACAATTCAGTATGGAATTGTGTTCTTTTGCATAAATTTCTATGGACAATTCTGGCTGTTTTCAAAGTAGCAAAGAATTTTCTTAGTGGCTGGTGTGATATGCAGTTATTTTATACTTTTCCAGGGATAGAGAAGAAGGAACTAAAAGTCACATAATCCTTTGATCATTTCTGTACAATTCTAGTTTAAACCTCTTTCATTAGTTATCATTGTTACTTTATATGTCCATGTTTCAGTTACTTTACCTTGTATAAAATGGCAAAGAGCATTATAATAATTTGCTTTATATATTATTTAAATTTATTTGTAAACTTTAAAAATTCCATAAAATAGAGACTACTTTATAAATAATCTATAAATTTAATATTAATCAATAGTTAAAATTCCCAAATACTCATTTTTTTTTCCATTGAGGCATTTTATTTGCACGTATGTATTACATCCCTAGAAAAAGAATCCCAGGATTTTCCCTCCTGTGTGTTTTCGTCTTGCTTCTTCATGGTCCATGATGCCAGCTGAAGTTGTCAGTACAATGAAACCAAACTGGCGGGACGGGAGCAAGTTATTCTGCCATTTTTCTAGATCTTTCAGTTGTACATCAAATCTGGGGCTGATCACTCCACACCTGTTCAACCTGCCTGTGAAGTTCACAACAATCTTCCCCGCTCTGTGATCATCAATAATTTCAAATTCGCCAATGTAACCGTGCTTCAT
This sequence comes from Mustela putorius furo, assembly GCF_011764305.1. NCBI lineage: Eukaryota > Metazoa > Chordata > Mammalia > Carnivora > Mustelidae > Mustela > Mustela putorius. The sequence goes on along the minus strand of NW_025421998.1, from coordinate 70,747,279 downwards.
CATCACAGTGAGAAACCGGACGATGACTTTGGAGCACGGCCTAATAAGAACCTGGCGTTTGCCTCTCTTTTCAGCATTGTTGATGCTCTTGAGAGCATCTGCCAGGACATTCATGCACACCATTATGGCGGCAAAAAAAAAAAAAAAAAAGAAAAAAAAAAAGCCCAAATACTCATCTTTTACCAAAACTATTCTCAACTTTGAAAATGTGCCAATTAAAATTTTCTTCCTTTTACTATGCCTTGTTCACCATTTCTTACAGGTTATATCTGATCAGACAAATGCATAGAGAAGAAATGACAAAGCAAAACATCTCATACACTAATCACTGTTAAATTAAAAAGTGACTATCATTCAGATATTAATTGAAAATTCACATTTATTATGAGAGTAAATTATGAGTATCAGATGGTATTCAAATATTTTTACTCATGTATGAACAGTACATTTTTGTATATCTTATAGTCTTTCTTTAAAAATGTATTATTATATGATAGAAGATATCCATAATCATGTTTTACACAGAGTTTAACATTTAAGATTAACTAAAAGTCACACATCAAAAAATGGTGGAAGACAACAACAAGACAGAAGAAAGAGAAATTAAGGAGTCAGTCCCATTTACAACTGTACCCAAAACCATAAGATACCTAGGAATAAACCTAACCAAAGAGGCAAAGAATCTATACTCAGAAAACTATAAAGTACTCATGAAAGAAATTGAGGAAGACACAAAGAAATAGAAAAATGTTCCATGCTCATGGATTGGAAGAATAAATATTGTAAAAATGTCTTCACTACCTAAAGCAATCCACACATTTAATGAAATCCCTATCAAAATCCCATTCATTTTTTTCAAAGAAATGGAACAAATAATCTTAAAATTTATATAGAACCAGAAAAGACCTCGAATAGCCAAAGGAATATTGAAAAAGAAAGCCAAAGTTGGTGGCATCACAATTCTGGACTTCAAGCTCTATTACAAAGCTGTCATCATCAAGACAGTATGGTACTGGCACAAAAACAGACACATAGATCAGTGGAACAGAATAGAGAGCCCAGAAATAGACCCCCAACTCAATGGTCAACTAATCATAGACAAAGCAGGAAATAATGTTCAATGAAAAAAAAAAAAAGCCTCTTCAACAAATGGTGTTGGGAAAATTGGACAGCCATATGCAGAAAAAATGAAATTGGACCATTTCCTTATATCACACATGAAAATAGACTCAAAATGGATGAAGGACCTCAATGTGAGAAAGGAATCCATCAAAATCCTTGAGGAGAACACAGGCAGCAACCTCTTCGACCTCAGCTGCAGCAACTTCTTCCTAGGAACATTGCCAAAGGCAAGGGAATCAAGGGAAAAAATGAAGTACTGGGACTTCATCAAGATCAAAAGCTTTTTCACTGCAAAGGAAAGAGTTAACAAAACCAAAAGACAACTGACAGAATGGGAGAAGATATTTGCAAATGACATATCAGATTAAGGACTAGTGTCCAAAATCTATAAAGAAACAGCAAACTCAACACCCAAAGAACAAATAATCCAATCAAGAAATGGGCAGAAGACATGAACAAACATTTCTGCAAAGACGACATCCAGATGGCCAACAGACACATGAAAAAGTGCTCCATATCACTCGGCATCAGGGAAATACAAATCAAAACCACAATGAGATATCACCTCACACCAGTCAGAATGGCTAAAATTAACAAGTCAGGAAATGACAGATGTTGGCGAGGATGCAGAGAAAGGAGAACCCTCCTACACTATTGGTGGGAATGCAAGTTGGAAAACAGCATGGAGCTTCCTCAAAAAGCTGAAAATAGAGCTACCTTATGACCCAGCAATTGCACTACTGGGTATTTAACCTAAAGATACAAACATAGTGATCCAAAGGGGCACGTGCACCTGAATGTTTATAGCAGCAATGTCCACAATAGCCAAACTATGGAAAGAATCTATATGTCCATCAACAGATGAATGGATAAAGAAGAAGTAGTTTATATACACAATGGAATACTATGCAACCATCAAAAGAAATGAAATCTTGCCATTTGTGAGGACGTGGATGGAACTAGAGGGTATTATTCTGAGCGAAGTAAGCCAGTTGGAGAAAGACAATTATCATATGATCTCCCTGATATGAGGAAGTGGAGATGCAATGTAGGGGGTTTTGGGGTTAGGAAAAAAATAAAAGAAACAAGATGGGATCAGGAAGGAGACAACCCATAAGAGATTCTAAATGTCACAAAACAAACTGAGGGTGGCCAGGGGGAGGGGGATAGGAAGAGGGCGGTGGGGTTATGGACATTGCGGAGGGTAAGTGCTATGGTGAGTGCTGTGAAGTGTGTAAACCTCGTGATTTACAGACCTGTACCCCTGGGGCTAATAATACATTATATGTCTATAAAATTTTTTTAATTTTAAAAATAAATAAATAAAAGCATGTTACCAGTTTAAAAAAAAAATGGTGGAAGAGATGGAATAGTGAGGTTTACTGAGTTTACTAATTAAACCTTCTGAACTGCTGCCTTGGCTGATGTAGCAGGCATAACCCATAATAGCAAAGCTATACCAAACATCACTGTTGTGGTGAAAATAAAAGATACTGCAATTAAACTGAAGGCTTATGGTCATTCAAATGCTTTAGTACCAAAAATAACTGATAATTAATTGTATGGAAGACTCCTATCTAAAATTAAGATGTGACAGGGGCTCCTGAGTGGCTCAGTTGGTTAAGCAGCTGCCTTCGGCTCAGGTCATGATGCCGGGTCCTGGGATCAAGCCCTGAATCAAGCTCCCTGCTCAGCAGAGAGCCTGCTTCTCCCTTTCCCTCTGCCTGCCTCTCTGCCTACTTGTGCTATCTCTCTGTCAAATAAATAAGTAAAATCTTTAAAAATAAATAAATAAATAATAAAATAAATTTAAGATGCAACAAAAATGTGGCTTCTTGTGCATTTAAAATAAATTCTTCAATGTCAAACTGAGGGCAACAAAGAAACTGTTTACCAATTTGGACTCTAAAAAAAGGTATCACTTAATATTCTATAACAGGTTTTAGTCCTCCAGACCAACTTTTTAATATGTGGTAATCATTTCCAGTGCAGCATCTAAACATTTTCTTGTTAAATAGACTTGTTACTCTTCTCAGATTTATAAAATGGGGATTAACACAAAGCATTATGAAAAGCATAATTTAACCTCGGAATATCTCTTAAAGAAATATGTTTCCACTTACATGACGGCTGAGACACCACATCGATTTCATTTATTCTTATATTTCTAAAAGATCCTTGAACCTGAGTGGGTATTCACTTTTCTTATAATTCTGTAACAATTCAAGTAACTACCTGACATGGCTTCTTTCAGTATTTTATGTAAGAAAGAGTATATTTGATTACTAAGACTGCCCAAACAAAATGCCACACAAACTGGGTGACTTAAATAACAGAGATTTATTTCTGACAGTTGTGGAAACTAGAAGCCCAAAATCAAGGTGCTGGCAGATTTGATTTCTTCTGAGGGGCCTCTCTCCTCGTCTGGCAGATGGCTGCCTTCTTGCTGCACTCACACATTATCTTTTTTCTATGCACAAATGTTCCTGGTATCTTTTTATATGTCCTAATCTTTAACAAGGACACCAGTCAGGTTGAATTAGAACCTACCCTTCCATCTCCTTTTAACTTAATTATCTCTTTAAAGGTGTTCTCTCCAAATAAAGTTGCATTCTGAGATACTGGGGGTTAGGACTTTAACTTATAAATTTTGAGCAAACACAGTTCAGCCCTAAGTACAGTCATAAAACTTGTATTGCTTTTCAAAATAACGCATGAACTATTTTTCACATAAATACTGTGTATGTAAAGGCATTCTGCAATTTTTAAAGTATAATCACTGCATTAGAGTCAACAGCAAAACACACAAGCACAATTTTCATCAAGTTTTTAAGTCTAGTGAAAGCTGTTTCTGTTTATGTTTTGCTTATTTGTTTTTGCTAAATCCAGTTAGAGAATTATTGACAAATTCTTAAATCTTCTCTAATGGCCAAGCATTATCGGTCCCTTCTTTTTCTTAAAGATGCAAAATTAATCAATGCTGAGCATCCCTTTGACATTTTTCAGAATGCCTTTATCCTTAACCTATAATAATGAAGCCTTTCTCATGATATGCAAACAATGCTCCTTGTCACTGTGTTTCTCATGTGTGTTAATTTTTCAATGACAATTTTTCAGAAGATTAGAATTATTTGGTCTCCTTATTCATCTGGTCTGTCCACTTTGAGCTGCTTTTTCAGTTGAGCCCCATTAAATTCATAGGTTATTACAGGAAAACACATTATCTGAATGAAGTCAAGATCACAGGTGCAAAATTAAATTACTATATTAAAAGAAGAATGTTATCACTGATAGGGAAATCAGATTAAACCATGCCTAGCTGAGGATGCTTATACATTGAAACCATATTGCACTTAAAACCATAATGTCCTTTATATGTTATTTACCATGAGTTATTCAAATAACTCATTGTAATATAATTATATTTATATTGTGATATAAAATACTTAACAGTACTTAACAGTACTCACACCTTTTTAAAAGGTAACTGTTTTTTTATTACTTCTTTCCTTGAAACTTCAGAAGTCACATTTATTGAACCTCAAACCATGTCATAGTAAAATACACAATTACTTTCCAACTAACACCGTAATAATCACTTTGAGAGCTAATGTCTAAAATCAGAGAAACAGAAAAAAAAAGTATTAAATTCCTGTCTGGTTTGCTTTCTACTATATCATCTTAACTTCAGGAGGGCTATGCAAGGGGGCTAACTAACACTGACCCTATATAACAGGGAGGGGCCACTGTTTTGTCACATGTGTTTTTCTTGCAACTTTGGCCACTTGAAAAAAAAGACATTGGGGAGGGTATGTGTTTTGGTGAGTGCTGTGAAGTGTGTAAACCTGGTGATTCACAGACCTGTACCCCTGGGGATAAAAATATATGTTTATAAAAAATAAAAAATTATATTAAAAAAAACAAACAAAAAAAAAAAAAAGAAAAAAAAAGATTGAAAAAAAGTATTTCTTTTAAATTTTTAAATTCAGTTTAGTTAACATATAATGTGTTGTTATTTTCAGGGGTTGAATTTAGCGATTCATCAGTTTCATATAACACCCAATGCTCATTTTATCAAGTGCCATTCTTAACGCCCATCACCCAATTACCCCATCTCCCCACCCACCTCTCCTCCTCAAAACAACCCTCGGATTGTTTCCTGTAATTAAGAGTCTCTTATGGTTTACCTCCCTGTTTATATTTTATTTTTCCTTCCCTTCCCTTATGTTCACTGTTTTGTTTCTTAATTTCCACATGAGTGAAATCATATGGTATTTGTGTTTCTCTGACTGAATTATTTCACTTAGCATAATACCCTCTAGTTCCATCCATATCAATGCAAATGACAAGATTTCATTCTTTTGATGACTAAGTAATATTCCATTGTCTATATATACCACAACTTCTTTATCTATTCATCTGTCAATGGATATCCAAGCTCTTTCTATAGTTTGGATATTGTGGATATTGTTGCTATAAACATTGGGGTGCAGGTGCCCCTTCGAATCACCATTTTTGTACCCTTTGTATAAATACCTAGTACTGCAACTGCTGGGTCATAGGGTAGTTCTATTTTTAGCTTTTTGAGGAACCTCCTTAGTGTTTTCCAGAGTGGCTGCCTTAGTTTGCATTTCCACCAACAGTGTAAAAGTGTTCTCCTTTCTCCATATCCTCACTAATGTCTGTTGTTTCCTGACTTGTTAATTTTAGCCATTCTAACCAGTATGAGAGGCTGTCTCATTACGCGCGTGCACGCGTGTGTGTGTGTGTATTTAATATTTTATTTATTTATTTGACAGAGAGATCTCTGACAAGCAAGCAGAGAGGCAGGCAGAGATAGAGAGGGAAGAAGGTTCCTCACTGAGCAAAAAGCCATAACCAGGACCCTGAGAACATGACCTGAGCCAAAGGCAGAGACTTAACCCACTGAGCCATCCAGGTGCCCCTAATTGTGGTTTTGATTTGTATTTCCCTGATGTCCAGTGATGCTGAACATTTTATCATGTGTCTGTTAGCTACTTATATGTCTTCTTTGGAGAAATGTATGTTCATGTCTTCTGCCCATTTCTTAACTGGATTTTTTGGTTTTTCAGTGTTGATTTTGAGAAGTTGTTTACAGATTTTGGATACTTGACCTTTATCTGATATGTCATTTGCAAATATATTCTTCCCTTCCATAGGTTCCTTTTAGTTTTATTGACTCTCTTTTCCTGTACAGAAGCTTTATATCTTGGGTACCTGGGCGGCTCAGTCGATTAAGCAGCTGCCTTCAGCTCAGGTCATGGCCCCAGGGTCCCCAGATCGAGCCCTCCATCAGGCTCCCTGCTCAGTGGAGAGCCTGCTTCTCCCTCTTCCTCTGCTTGCTGCTCTCTTACTTGTGCTTTCTCTGTCAAATAAATAAATAAAATTCTTTAAAAAAAAAAAAAAAGCTCTTATCTTTTTTTAAAGATTTTATTTATTTTTTATTTTTTAAGATTTTATTTATTTATTTAACAGAGATCTCAAGTAGGCAGAGAGGCAGGCAGAAAGAGAGAGGGGAGGAAGCAGGCTCCCTGCTAAGCAGAGAGCCCGATGCAGGGCTTGATCCCAGGATCATGACCTGAGCCGAAGGCAGAAAGCTTTAACCCACTGAGCCACCCAGGCGCCCCAAGATTTTATTTATTTATTTTACAGAGAGAGAGAGCACAAGCAGGGAGAGTGGCAGGCAGAAAGAGAGGGAGAAGCAAGCTGAGCAAGAAGCCCAATGACGGACTTGATTCCAGGATCCTGGGATCATGACCTGAGCCCAAGGCAGCTGCTTAACTGACCAAGCCACCTAGGCATCCCTAGAAGCTTTTTATCTTGAAGTCCCAATAGCTCATTTGCTTTTATTTCCTTGCCTCTGGAGATGCATCTAGTGAGAAGTTGCTGCAGCAGAGGTCCAAGAGGTTGTTTTTCTCTAGGATTTTGATGGAATTCTGTCTCACATTTAGGTCTTTTCATCTATTTTGAGTTTACTGTTGTGTATGATATAAGAAAGTGATCCAGGTTCATTCTTCTGTATGTGGCTGTCCAATTTTCCCAACATAATTTGTTGAAGAGATTGGTCTTTTTTTCCATTGGCTATTCTTTCCTGCTTTGTTGAAGATTAGTTGACCATAGATTTGAGGGTCCATTTCTGGGTTTTCCATTCTGTTCCTCTGTTTTTGTGCCAGTACCATACCGTCTTGATGATTATAGCTTTGTAGTATAGCTTGAAGTCTGGAATTGGGATGCCTTCAGCTTTGGTTTTCTTTTTCAACATTACTTCGGCTACTTGGGGTCTTTTCCCATAAAAATTTGAAGATTGTTTGTTCCAGCTCTGTGAAAAATGCTGATGGTATTTTGACAGGGATTGCAATGAATGTATAGATTGCTTTGGGTAGCATAGATATTTTAACAAGTTTTGTTCTTCCAATACATGAAGATGGAATGTTTTTCCATTTCTTTGTGTCTTCCTCAATTTCTTTCATAAGTGTTCTGTAGTTTTTAGAGTACAAATCCTTTACCTCTTTGGTTAGGTTCATCCCTAGGTATCTTATGGATTCTGGTGCAATTAAAATTGGGATCAGTTCCTTGATATAGCTTTATTCTGTTTCATTGTTATTGTATAGAAATGCAACTGACTTCTGTGCATTGATTTTACATCCTGTAACTTTGCTGAGTTCCTGTATCACTTCTACAATTTTTTGGTGGAGTCTTTCAGATTTTCTACATAGAATATCATGTCATCTGCAAACAGTGAAAATTTGAATTCTTTGCTGATTTGGATACCTTTTCTTTCTTTCGTTCGTTCGTTCTTTTTTTTTTTTTTTTTTTTTTTTTTTTTCTGATTGCTAGGACTAGGACTTCCAGTACTATGTTGAACAAGAGTGGACACACTAGACATCCCTATCATGTTCCTGACCTTAAGGGATAAAGATCTCAGATTTTCCCCATTTAGAATGATATTAGCTGTGGGTCTTTCATATATAGCTTTTTGATGTTGGGAAATGTTTCCTCTATCCCTTCATGGTGGAGGGTTTTTATCAAGGAAGAATGTTGTAACTTGTCAAATACTTTTTCTGAATCTTTGAGAGGATCATATGGTTCTTGTCCTTTCTTTTACAATGTGGTGCATCACATTGATTGATTTGAAGATGTTGAACCACCCTTGCAGCCCAGGTATAAATCCCACATGGTTGTGGTGAATACTCATTTTAATGCATTGTTGAGTCTTATTAGCTAAGACTCTTTTTGAGAATTTTTGCATCCATATTCATCAGGGATATTGGTCTATAATTCTTCTTTTTAGTAGTATCTTTCTCTGGCATTGTGATCAAGGTAATGCTAGCCTCATATAAAGAGTTTGGAAATTTTCCTTCGATTTCTAGTTTTTGAAACAATTTCAGAAGAATAGGTATTAATTCTTTAAATGTTTGACAGAATTCCCCTGGGAAGTCATCCAGCCCTGGGCTCTTGTTTGTTAGATTTTTGCTTACTGATTCAATTTCCTTGGTGGTTATGGGTCTGCTCAGCTTTTCTAAGAATTTATCTACTTCTTCCAGATTACACAATTTGTTTCCATATAATTACTCATAATATTCTCTATTAATTGTTTGTATTTCTTCAATGTTGTGATCTCTCCTCTTTCACTGGTGATTTATTTAGGTCCTCTCTCTTTTCTAGTGAGGGGTTTATCAGTTTTATTAATTCTTTCAAAGAACCAGCTCCTAGTTTCATTGATCTGTTCTAATGCTCTTCGTTGATTCCTGTATCATTGATTTCTCCTCTAATCTTTATTATTTCTCTTGTTCTGCTATATTTTGACTTTATTTGCTATTCTTTTTCCAGCTCCTTTAGGTGTAAGGGTAGGTTGTATATTTGAGACTTTTCTTGCTTCTTGAGTAAGGCCTGTATTATTATATACTTCCCTCTTAGGACTGCCTTCACTGCATTGTAAAGGTTTTGAACTGTTGTGTTTTTATTTTAATTTGCTTCCATGTATTTTTTTTTTAATTCCTCTTTAATTTACTGGTTGACCCATTTGTTCTTTAGTGGGATGTTCTTTAACCTCCAGATATTTGTGGTCCTTCTAGATTTCTTCTGTGGTTGACTTCAAGTTTCATAGCATTGTGGTCTGAAAACATTCACAGTATGATTTCAATCTTTTTGTACTATTTGATACCTGATTTGTGACCTGTATGTGATCCATTTGGGAAAATATTCCATGTGCACTCAAAAAGAATGTGTTTTCTAATGCTTTAGGATGAAATGCTCTGATTATATCTGGTAAGTCCATCTGGTCCATTATGTCATTCAAGACCCTTGTTTTCTTGTTGATCTTCAGCTTAGATGATCTGTCCACTGCAGTGAGGGGTGTTAAAGTCCCCTACTATTATTTTATTATTATCAATCAATTTCTTTAATTTTGTTATTAATTGGTTTACATATTTGGCTGCTCCCAGGTTTGGGGCATAAATATTTACAATTGTTAGATCTACTTGTTGGATAGACCTCTTTATTATGATGTAGTATCCTTCTTCATCTCTTATTACAGTCTTGAAAATCTAGTTTGTCTGATGATATAAGGATGGCTACTCCAGCTTTCTTTTGATGTATAATAGCATGATAAATGGTTCTCTACCTCATCATTTTCTATCTGGAGGCATCTTGTGTCTAAAATGAGTATCTTGTAAGCATCATATCGATGGGTCTTGTTTTCTTTTTATCCATTCTGAAACCCTATGCCTTTCAATTGGAGCATTTAGTCCTTTTACACTCAAAGTAATTATTGAAATTATGAATTTAGTGCCATTGTATTATCTGTTAAGGTGCTATTGCTGTAGATTGTCTCTGTTCCTTTCTGATCTTTTTACTTTTGGGCTCTCTCTCTGCTCAAAGAATACCCTTTAACATTTCTTACAGTGCTGGTTTACTGTTCACAAATTCCATTAATTTTTGTTTGTCCTGAAAACTCTTTATCTCTCCTTCTGTTCTCAATGACAGCCTTGCTGGATAAAGTATTCCTGGCTGCATATTTTTCCCATTTAGCACATTGAATATATCATGCCAGCCTTTTCAGGCCTGTCAGGTTTTGTGTGGACAGTTCTTCTGCCAGTCTAATGTTTCTAGACTTAGTTGATGGACCTCTTGTCCTGAGCTGCTTTCAGGTTTTTCTCTTTGTCTCTGAGATTTGCAAGTTACACTATTACCTGCTGAGGTGTTGACATATTTTTGTTGATTTTGAGGCGGTTCTCTGTGCCTCCTGGTCTTGAGTGCCTGTATCTTTCCCCAGATTAGGGAAATCTCAGCTATAATTTATTCAAATAAAACTTCTGCTCCCTGGGCGCCTGGGTGGCTCAGTGGGTTAAGCCGCTGCCTTCGGCTCAGGTCATGATCTCAGGGTCCTGGGATCGAGTCCCGCATCGGGCTCTCTGCTCAGCAGGGAGCCTGCTTCCTCCTCTCTCTCTCTGCCTGCCTCTCTGCCTACTTGTAATCTCTCTCTGTCAAATAAATAAATAAATCTTTAAAAAAAAAAAAACAACTTCTGCTCCTTTTTCCTGATTCTCATCTTCTGGGAGTCCTATGATACGAATATTATTTCACTTTATGGAAATGCTGATTTCCCTAAGTCTACCTTTGTGATCTAATATTTTTCTTTCCCTCTTCTTTTCAGCTCCATTATTTTCACAAAATTTCACAATTTTTTTCTTCTATATCACTGATTTGCTCTTCCATTTTATACATCCTCATTTTTATGGTCTCCACTTGGGACTGCATCTTGGTTACAACATTTTTAATTTCACCCTGACTATATTTAGTTCTTTTATCCTTACAGGAAGGAATTCTCTACTGTCATCTATGTTTTTTTCCAAGCCCAGCTAGTATCTTTATAATCGTGTTTTAGATTCTAGTTCAGACACCTTACTTACATCCTTATTGATTAAATCCCTGGCAGTGAGTACTACTTCCTGTTCTTTCTTGTGAGATGAATTTCTCTATCTCACCATTTTGTCCAGAACATAAAAGAAAAAAGAAACCTGAAAAGAAACAATAGGAACAACAACAACAAACTTTTAGGAAGTGTCTCTGGTGTATGCTGCATACACTCAGGTGTATGTTGTGTTTTGGTTGCTCTTTCCTATTGTTCTATCCTCTACAAAGTTCTTCCTTGCTTGTAGTGGAGAGTATTTAACTAGGTGTGCTTTGATTTGTTTGTTAAGATAAGCTTGGGGGGAAAACGGGGAAGGAAAAAAAATGCCTGATCCAAGACAAAAGGAAAAGGAAGAAAAATGTAAACAAATAAGCAAAAAGAACTATAAGCCTCTTATCTGCCATATTCTCTCCTTCCAACTGGGCAGATTGTTTTCTTAATCTTCAGATCATATTCTAGATTGTTCAAAACAGTTGGAAGTTGATCTAGCTGTGCTCAAGAGACAAAGCAAGCTCACGGTGACCCTACCACTCCGCCATCTTAATTCCTGCCCCCCCCCTTAGGTATGAAATGATAAATTTTCCTAACATAAGGCAAAGTACTTTTCATAAGTAAGATAATAATTCTTCAAAAATATTGGTTAGGGAATACAAAGCCAAAAAACTCTTTACACAATAAGAAAAACATTGTAAGAATGTTTGCAAATTCTAGTTCTCTTGCCCTATGAATGATTAAAAATCTGAGAAAGCAAGGACAATAAAGAAGAAGCGGTATGTGCCGTAAAGAAATACATTTTAGGGGGCCCCTGGGTGGCACAGTCAGCTCAGGTCATTATCTCAGGATCTTGAGATCAAGCCTTGCACTGGGCTCCAAGTTCAGTAAGGGATCTGCTAAAGTTTCTCTCTCCCTCTCTCTCCATCCCTCCCCTTGTGTGTGCAGACATGCACTCACTTTCTCTCTCAAATTAATTAATTAATTCAAAAATATAAAGAAAGAAAAGAAATACATTTTAGAAGTTAGAACCTGGTTCCATTTTTGCTTGACAGAATTCATTCTGGTTGAATATTCTGGAATTTGCAACTCAAAAAAGACAATTTTATTTTGACTTGTTCATTTTGGTTTTGGTTTTTGAGTATGTGTGATCAGAAGCATTGAATTTTCCTTGGAACCACAAATCACTGTAAAGTAATGCACGGCCAAGCACATTATAGTTCAAAAGTAGTGCTTCCCAGACCAGTGATTGATGAGGGGGGAAAAAAAAAAAGAATTCTCACTAGCATTTTAACACACATAATATGCCTAGCATGACTAAAATGGTTCTCTATTTCTATAATTAAAAAAAAATTCCCTTCCACTCTTGCTCAAATGTTACATAGTTTCTAAGAATTAACCATTCCAACTACTAATGAACAGTAATGAACAGTTTCTGAATAACTGCAAGTTGATTTGTTTTTTAAGAAAACTTTCAAATTAATTAAAAATTCATTAAGAGGGGCCCCTGAGTGGCTCAGTTGTTTAAGCATTGGCTTCCAGCTCAGTGGGGAGTCTGCTTCTCCCTCTGCATCCCCCACTTGTGCTCTCTTGCTCACGCTCTCTCTCAAATAAATAAATCTTTAAAAAGTAAAAATGAAAAAATAAAAATTCATTAAGAGTATCATTTCTATATTTTCCATAGGCAGGTTAAAAATCTTTTAATCCAAAGATTAAAAAAAAAAATCTGAACTGATCTTCCTTTGGAAACGATCAGATTTCCCATCAGAATCTCCTTCAAAAAGATGAAGGATGGCTCAGAAAGGGTAGAAAGACAAGCAGCTCTGGACATGAGCCTTTTCAGTTCTACCTTACTGTCTGTCCTAGCCTTTCTGGCTCCCCCTACTTACCTGCTCTGTTCTCACTTAACTATTCAAGTTCTTCACAAGACTTTGCCCCTGTGTTTCTTATTCCATGTTATATCACAGACCATAGGTGTGAGCCATGAGCATCTTTTCTTTACTTTCTTTTTTTTTTTTTTTTAGATTTATTTATTTGAGAGAGAGAGAGTGTGAGCAGAAGCAGGGAGAGGGGTAAAGGGAGAGGGAGAAGCCAGATCCCCAATGAGCAGTGAGCTGATGTGGAGCTCTATCTCTGCACCCTGAGATCAGGACCTGAGCTGAAAGTAGACAGGAACCCTGACCCATGAGCATCATTGAAGGATCATATAAATTTCGGCACATACATAGTTTTAGGGGTTCATTTGCCTACTAGGTCTAACCATGAGTCCCTCTTACTCTGTTTCATAAGTATATGACTTTAGGCTCAATTACATATTATATATATTTTTATATAAATATAAATTTTGATCAAGAGGCAGCTCTCTCCAGCTCTTCTTTTCAAATCACATCCTTAAAATTCAAGAGTTTGAGCAACCTCATAGATTATTCTACAGATCAGGAGTTCATCTCTAGCTCAATAAACTATACCACAGGTTAGGGTCACATGATGCTCTATCATCTCAGCAATATTGGGTAGAGATTTTTCAGAAAGGGGAGTAGTCTAGGCAATACTGGCATCTAACAGAGATATTATAAAAAGACTTAGAAGCTATATACACTTTTTTACATAGAAAATAACATGATGAATGATAAGGAGGTTTTAAAACATAGCAATAAAATGAACACCGTGAACTTACCATCTAACTTAAGAAATGGGATAATACAAATAAAATAGAAAATGCCTCTGGATTTTGTTTTCTAGCCTCCTTATGCCAAACTGTGCCTTAATCAATCCATCTTGCTTGGTAAGGCATCAAGTATCAAGACCTAATACTGAATCTAATAAATACTGCATTTTGAAATAGAAGAGAATACAAACATATTGAGATATTTACACCAACTATAATGTGACATGAAAACATCTCTGATTTATAATGACAAAGTCATAATTACTGCTAATAGCACTGTAACTGATTACCTTCATTCATAATTAAATACTAAATTTCAGTTAGAGTAAAAAATATCTTTTTCCAGATAAATTCTGTCTCTAGACCCCAGGTTAAGAACATGTGCTTTAGAAAGACGACTAGCAAAATGCCAGCTGAAAAAAAAAAAAAGAATTTAGTCCAAAGGTTTGTCTTCTTTGGACATCAGAATGGACCAGAGTGTTGAAAAGGAAATACATTTTTAATGCCTCTAGGTAGATCCTTTAGACTCCACTAACAAGGAAATCACTCCTTATGTAAAAAGATACCTTCTCTGCTAAGCTCCCCATACTTCATATAAAATGTTGTAAATCTTATGCCAGAAGAATGGTGCACAGTTTTAATATAGGAGGCAGCCTGACAAAAGCAAGTAAACACACGTAAAGTAATATTAAGGTCAAAAGCCCGAGAAGTAGTTCAAAAAGTTGCTGATTACAAAGAGACAACTGATCCTCCCTATGTCAATTCTTTCTCAGAAATAAATTACCAAACAAAATTTTAAGTGTTTTGACTTAAAATAGCACAGAAAACTTAAGTTTACATTGAAAAATGTAAGTCTATTATATTAACATAACAAATTCTTTCATATTTTACCCATATTTATTTAAATGATGGCTGTCATTATACACACAACTTCCATATTTTACTTTTATTACTTTACATTTTAAGTTTCTCACTTGTATTTATTACAAAGAATAATATTTTTAAACTAAATATAAAAGTAATTATAAAATATTAAAGTAAATTAAAAAACTAATATTTTTTAAAGAAAGAATTTTTTAAATAATGGAAAGAATAATAAATGGAAAATCAAAAAAGAAAGGGAACTGAAACTTCTATGAAGTTAGGAAAATAAATCCGTTGACTGAACTCAGTCACATTTACTGAAAGAAACCATGCAAAGAATTATAACCCATTCTTCCTTCATGTCAGAGGCTGTTATCCATCAACCATTAAAAATATTCTCTGCCAGGATGCCTGCGTCGATCAGTCAGTTAAGCATCCCAATCTTGATTTCGGCTGAGGTCATGATTTCAGAGTGGTGGGATCGAGCCCCATGCTGGACTCTGCAATGAGCATGGAGCCTGCTTGGGATTCTCTCTTTCTCTCTTCCTCTTCCCCTCCCCCATCTCTCCCTCTTTAAAAAAAATTAAAATTAAAATTAAAATATATATATTCTCTGCCATCTAGTTCATCAGTTTTCCTAGAAGGAGACATTTCTTTCAAACTAAGATTTGATTCTAAAATGGAAATAGAGGGACCTGTGGGTGGCTCAGTCAGTTGAACATCTGTCTGCCTTTGGCTCAGGTCATAATCCTGGGACTGAGTCCCACATTCAGCTCCAGGAAGCCTGGTTCTCCCTCTGCCTGCTGTTCCCCCTGCTTGTGCTCTCTCTCCCTCTCTCTCTGGTAAGTAAATAAATAAAAATATTTAATAAAATAAATTGGTAATAGAAACAAATATTTTTTAAATAATGGAAATAAAAACAATAGCATCTATTCTAGATCAAATTATTGCAAACTTCTCATCTTACTTCTTCTATGACTTAGGAAATGTAATTTTGATACTATCATATTGATATTAAGTAGCAGAGGGGGATTATAATTTATAAATTATTTTGGGGACCATTCATCTGACTCTAAAATCACTTAAGATCAGAATGTCTCACCTTAATAACTATGTAGGCCATGAGGAAAGAAAAACAAGATACAGTCTCTGTACTAAGTCCATTTTACAACAGATAGAGAATAGTCATATATACACAAGATCCTTTCAATGTATGCTCAAGTTGCTATGGGAACACAGAACTTCCATATGGTTCTCCAAAGTTCTCCTTCTCTACATTATGTTGCCATTCACCAGAGAATATGCCTGTTAATGTATGCATTACCATCTACAAAGAATAAAAATCATTATGCTTCAGTCATACGGTTCCTCCAGAAGGTGCTATCCTTCTTAAGATAATACCACTAGTGATACAAAATGGAAAATATACACATTTTCATTTATCCCATGGTCATGAATAAATTTAATCAAACTTCTAATACACTTGGAAATCACAGCAATGTTAGGACCATAACACATTTGCTGACCATTATCTTATATGGTAGAGATCACCCAATGGTCTCTCTTCAACCATGGCAGATGTCATTTTCAAAACTGCACATGATTAGACACAGATATAATCTTTTTTGACATATCTTCATACAGATTGCTTCCAAGACATATGTCACATACAGAAAGCTAAGTAACTTATATTCTAAGTATGATGTTTGATATTATTATAAATATATGTATTTCTGTCTTTAATTTAGAAATGTTTTACTCAAGCTTTCTCCCATTACAGTCTTCAGATGTTTGGTCCTCTTCTTGTTCCAGTATACCAAATGGTATTTTAATTGATTGCCTTTTACCTGAGCGTGATACCAGTTTCTTTGTTCTAGCATAGCACTGAATTAAGGTGAATGACTTAGAAACACTGCAAAAGGAAAGAATTTTTATATATTTTTATAAACAGGAGCAAGTTTTGGTATACCAATAGAAGGGATTGCCTAGCCAATGCATCTTTTTCAATTAACTAAGAACCATTTTGTAATTAATATTTCCCTACTTTTTACCAAACGTTCTTTTCATATTCCAGGATACCACATTATATTGTGCTGTCATCTCTCCTTAGGTTGTTCTTGGCTGTGACATTTTCTCAGGTATTTGTCATTTTTTATGAACTTGACAAGTTTGAGGAGAACTGGTCAGGAAATTTCTAGAATTTTCCTCAACTAAAATGGTTATCTTTTTCTTATGATTAGATTTGGATTATGGGTTTTACAGAAGACTACAGATTAAAATATCATTTGTACTACATTACAGCAAGGGTACATACTATCAACATGACTTATCACTGTTGATTTTTAACTTTAACCACTGGCTGAAATAGTGGTTTGTCAGGTTTCTCCTCTATAAAGTTACTCTTTTTCCTTCTTTTATCTTTGGAAGAGTCATTATCCTCAGCTCATATTTTAACCATAGGAGGTCATGCTATACCTACTTGAGCGTGGAGTACCTATATAATTATTGGGAATTGCACACAAGAGACTTCCGCATTCCTTCCCTTTTTAAAAATGTATTCAATTGTTAATTTGTATCAGGGTGGACTCATGAATGCAGATGCAATTTTTATAACATCATTTCCACAGAAAAGAGTGATTTGAAGTTTTAAAAGTATGTGATTTTTTAAAAAGACAAACAAAATGATATCAATGAGGAATTCAATTTTTAAAATATTGGAAGAACGTTTTGAGGGAAAAGTAAATCAACTAACTCAGAAGAAAATATTTTATCCAGAATTTAACATTAATAAAATATAAGAAAGTGAAAAGACACAAGATACATGGCCTAAAGTGTAGACTGAAAAATCATCCGGCAGGGCATCTGTGTAGCTCAGTTGATTGAGCATCTGATTGAGGATCTTTGGGAGACTTCTTCAGAAAACAAAAAACAAAAAACTGGCAGACACAATTTACCTCCTACACCCACTGGCCTAAACACATGGACACTTGTGAGAACCATCAAGGAATGAACACTTTCCACCTAGCTTGCTCACAGCACCCATCAACCCACAGTCTTCTGCAGACCCACCCCCTCCATACTAGTCTGACCACAGCAGGCCAGGGAAGTAGCAGGTTCCCTCAAGCAACAGAATAGTATGAACCTTGTAGTCACCATTTACCTGGTCCCTCTGTATTCCTGCAGAAATGCCCCCCTTCAATATTCTCTTGGCAAGAGATCACCCAAAGTGGTGCCACAAGCATGGCAGAGTGCAAGCAGCCTTGACAGAGACCAGAATGACTCCAAAGTGACTCTTGCCCCAGAAAGAAAAGATAACCACACAGACCAGTCAGATTGTGGCCCCATCACATCAATGAAAGCTTCTCAGAGGACAACACTAAGAGAGTACCCTGTAGTTCAGTGCTACTGAAGCTCTGGTAAATGCCTGATCTGTCCAAAGCAGCTGCAGACTGACACACTAAAAATATAAGGACCAAACCCTGCCCACAACAGGCAAAGAGAACCAGTGCAGATGACTAGGCTAAAGGAAACATGGCTCAGCTGCAATAGTAGGGAACAGGCCCATGGAAGACAACCCGGAGGCACAAGGGTCTGGTGACCAGGGGACATTGCACAACAAGGCATTACAGTACCTGTTCTTCATATGGCCATTATTTTCAAAAGCAGGAGAAATAGCTTACATTCTCACACACAGAAACAGGCACAGAGAATTGGACAAAAAGAGTTCACAGAAGAATATGTCCCAAATGAAAGGACAGGACAAAATTACAGCAAAAAAAACCTAAATGAAAGGAGATAAGCAATATGCCTATCTATTAATTTAAATTAATAGTCATAAAAATACTCACTGGACTTGAAAAGAGAGTGGAGTCTCTCCACAAGACCCTCAACAACATGACAAAAAAAGACAGAAAAGAACCAATCAGAGATAAAGGATTGAATGCAACTAAAAGCCCACTAGAGGGAACAAATCATAGACCAGGAAAAAACAGGATCAGAGGAAGAAAGAGTAATGGAAAGCAATCAAATGAACAAGAGAAAGAAAAAGAATAATAAAAAATGAGAATAGATTAAGGTAACTGAGAGACACCATCAGGTGTAATAATATTCACCTTATAGGGACCCTAGAAGAAAAAAAGAAAGAAAAAGAAGCAGAAAATTAATTTGAAGAAATAAGAGCTGAAAACTTCCAAAATTTGGGGAAGGAAACAGAAATCCAGATTCCAGGGGCACAGAGAAACCCCAACAAATCAACAAAAGGAGGTCCGCACCAAGACATGCAGTAATTATAATGGCAAAAAGTAGGGATAAAGAGAGAATTTTAAAAGCAGCAAGAGAAAGTAAAACAGTTACAAACAAGAAACCCCATAAGGCTATCAGCTGATTTTTCAGTAGAAATTTTGCAGACCAGAAAAAGTGGCATGGTATATTCAAAGTGCAGAAAGGAAAAAACCTGCAACCAAGAATACCCTATCCAGCAAAGCTATCATTCCAAATAGGAGAGATAAAGAGTTTCCCAGACAAAAGTTAAAAGAATCATCACCACTAAACCAGCCTTTAAGAAGAGTTAAAGGAGACTGAGAATAGAAAGATCATAAGAAAAAAAAGGGAAACACAAAAGCAACAATATTAAATGTTAAATATAACTATAAAAATCCATTAAGCAATTCACAAAATAAAAGGATGCAAAGTATGACACTATAAACCTAAATCACCAGGTGGGGTGCAGGAAGGTGAAGAATGGGTTTAAACTTAAGCAACTATCAAGTTAATATAGACTGCTATGCACAGAAGATGCTATATACAAACTTAATGGTAACCACAAATCAAAAACCAGTAATAGGAGTGCCTGATTGGCTCAGTCAGTGCATATAACTCTTGTTCTCGGGGTCATAGTTCAAGACCTACTCTGGGTAGAGAGCTTATTAAAAAAAAAAAAAGTGTGATAGATATGCAAAAAATAAAGAAAGGAATCCAAGTTTATCACTAAAGACATCCAGCAAATAAGAGGAGACAGCAACAGAAGAAAGGAATAGAGAACTACTAAAACAAGTTTAAAAATGGCAATAAGGGCATAATTATCAATAATTACTTTGAATGTAAAATGGACTAAACATTCCAATGAAAAGACACAGGATGAAGGAATAGATAAAAGACCGATGTACACACTATCCATAAGGGACTCATTTCAGACCTAAAGACACATACAGATTGAAAGTGAAAGGATGGAAAAGTATTTATCATGTAAATGGAAGTAAAAAGAAATTTGGGATAGTAATACTTTTATTGAACAAAATGGACTTTAAATCAAAGGTTGTACAAGAGATAAAGAAGGACACAATATAACAATTAAGGTAATAATCCAACAAGAAGATATAATAATTATAAATATTTATGCAACTAACATGGGAGCACTAAATAAATAATGCAGCTTATAACTAACAAAGGAAGCAATCTATAGTAATACAATAGTAGTAGACTTTAACACCTCCCTTATATCAATGGATAGATTACCCAACCAGAAAATCAATAAGAAAGGAGTGGCTGTGCATGACACGTTGGATAAGATGGATCTAACAGATCTATTCACAACACTATACCCTAAAACAATGGAATAAATAGTCTTTTACTGCACATGAAACATTCAGAATAATAATAATAACATGCAGAATAAACCTTTAGCCAGACCAGAAGAAGGAGGAGGAGGAGGGAAAGGAAGGGGAGGAGAAGATGAGAAGGGGAAGAAGGAGGAAGACAAGACTCACCAAATTCAGAAATACTGAATTTTGTATCTCTTCTGAGCACAATGCTATAAAACTAGAAATCAACCACAAGAAAAACTCTGGAAGGAGCACAAATATGTGGAGGTTGAGTAACATGCTATTAAACAATGAATGTGTCAACCACATCAAATCAAATCAAAGAAGAAATCAAACAAAACCAAATCAAAGAAGAAATCAAAAATACATGGAGACAGATGAAAATGAAAACACAATGGTCCAGAATCCTTGGGATGCAGCAAGAACTATTCTAAGAAGGTATTTTGTAGCAATACAGACTGACCTCAAAAAGCAAGAAAAATCTCAAATAAACAACCTAACATTACACATAAAGGAGCTAGAAAAAGATCAAACAACACCCCAAACCAGCAGAATGAAGGAAATAATAAAGATTATAGTAGAAATAAAATAGAAACTAACAACAACAAAAAGAAAACAATAGAACAGATCACTGAAATTAGGAGAAGATTTTTTGAAAAGATCAACAAAATTTATGAACCTTTAAACACTCTTCAAAAAAAAAAAAATCACAAGGGAAAGAGGATAAAGAGCAACCAACACCATAGAAATACAAACAGATTATAAGAGAAGACTATGAAAAATTATATGCAACAAATTGAACAACCTAGAGGAAATGGATAAATTTCTAGAAACCTATAACCTCCCAATGGGAAGGTGGATCAGGAAGAAACAGAAAATTTGAACAGAAAAATTGCTGATTACCAGCAATGAAACTGAATCAGTAATCAAAAAACTCCCAACAAACTGAAATTCAGGACCAGATGGTTTCACAGGTGAATTTTACCAAACATTTAAAGAAGAGTTAATACTTACTCTTCTCAAACTAATCCAAAAAATAGAAAAGTAAGGAAAAATTCCAAATTCATTCTATGAGGCCAGCATTACCCTGATACAAAAACCAGATAAAGACGTTACAAAAAAAAAAAAAAAATTACAGGACAAATCTCTGATGAATATAGATGCAAAAATCCTCAACAAATACTAGCAAACTGAATTCCTTAGTAAATTAAAAAAAAAAAAATCCTTTACCATGATCAAGTGGGAGTTATTTTGGGATGCAAGTGAGGTTCAACATTCACAAATCAATCAACATCAACCATGACATCAACAAGAGAAAGGATTAAAACCACATGATTATCTCAACAGACACAGAAAAACCATTTGACAAAGTACAGCACCCATTCATGATGAAAAACATCAACAAAACAGATTAAGAGAGAACATACCTCAACATAATAAAAGCCATTTATGAAAATCCAACAGATAATATCATACCAATCATGAAAAACTAAGAGCTTTTCCTCTAAGATCAGGAATAAGACAAGGATGTCCACTCTCACCACTTTTATTTGACATAATACTAGAAGTCCTACCTACAGCAATCAAACAAGAAAAAGAAAGAAAAGGTATCCAAATTGGTAAGGAAGAAGTGAAACTTCCACCATTTACACATGACATGATACTATATATAGAAAACCAGGAAGACTCCACCAAGGAACTACTAGAACTGATAAATTAATTCAGTAATGTTGCAGGATATAAAATAAATGTATAGAAATCTGTTGCATTTCTATACACCAACAAGGAAGCAGCAGAAAGAGAAATTAAGAAAACAGTTCCATTTAAAATTGCACCAAAAATAATAAAATACCTATGAATAAACTTAACCAAGGAAGTAGAAGAACTGTAGTTTTCAGACTACAGTGATAAAAGTGATTAAACATGACACAAACAAATGGAAAGATACTCCAAGCTCATGGACTGGAAGAGCCAATATTGTTAAGATGTTCATTGTACACAAAGCAATTTACAGATTTAGTGCAATCCCTATCAAAATACCAAAGCATTTTTCACAGAAGTGAGCAAATAATCCCAATATTTGTATAGAATGATGAAAGACCCCGAATAGCTCGAGCAATTTTGAAAAGAAGAACTAAGCTAGAGGTATCACAATCCCAGATTTCAAGATACGTGACAAAATTGCAGTTATCAAACCAGTTAAGATATTGGCATTAAAAAAAAAAAGACACATAGATCAACAGAACAGCCTAGAAAACCCAGAAGTAAACCCACAATTATATAGTCAATTAATCTTTGAAAAATGAGGAATGAATATACAATGGGGACAGTCTATTCAACAATTGGTGTAGGGAAAACTGGGCAGGACCATGCAAAAGAATGAAACTGGGTTATTTTCTTACACCATACACAAAAATAAATTCAAAATGGTTTAAAGATCTAAATGTGAGACCTGAAACCATAAAAGCCCTAGAAGACAGCACAAGCAGTACCTTCTCTGATATTGGTCATAGCCAACATTTCTCTAGATATGTCTCCTGAGACAAAAGAAACAAAATAAAAATAAGCTATTGGGATTACATCAAAATAAAAAGCTTCTGAACAGCAAAGGAAACAATCAACAAAACTAAAAGACAACCTCTGCATGGGAGAAGATATTTGTAAATAATATATCCAGTAAGAGGTTAATATCCAAAATATATAGAGAATGCATACAACTCAATACCAAAAACAAACAAACAAACAAACAAAACCCAAATCCAATTAAAAATGGGCAGAAGACATGAACAGACATTTCTCCAAAGAAGACATATAGATGGCCAATAGAGACATGAAAAGATGCTCAACACTACTCATCATCAGGAAAATGCAAATCAAAACCCCAATGAGATATCACCTCACACCTTTCAGAATGCCTAAAATCAGTAACACAAGAAAAAAACAAGCACTGGTGAGCATATGCACTGTTGATGGGAATGCATACTGGTGCAGTCACTATGGAAAACAGTATGGAGATTCCTCGAAAAATTAAAAATAGAATTTCTCTACAATCCAGTGATTGTATACTACTGGCTAATTACCCAAAGAATACAAAAACACGAATTTAAAAGGATATATGCACACCTTTGTTTTTTTTTAAAGATTTTATTTATTTATATGTTAGAGTGAAAGAGAGAGAGCGAGCACTGGCAGGCAGAGTGGCAGGCAGAGGCAGAAGGAGAAGCAGGCTCCCTGTGGAGTAAGGAGCTGGATGCAGGACTTAATCCCAGAACACTGGGATCATGATCCGAGCCGAAGGCAGCCGCTTAACCGACTGAGCCACCCAGGAGTCCCCACGCCTTTGTTTATTGCAGCATTATTTACAATAGCCAAATTATGGAAGCAACCCAAGTGTCCATGGATAAAGAAGATGTGGTGTATATACATACAACAGAATATCATTCAGCAATAAAAAGAAATGAAATCTTGCCATTTGCAGCAACATGGACAGCATTTCACAATGCTCAGTGAAATATGTCAAGTCAGAAAAAGACAAATGCTATATGATTTCACTCAGATGTCAAATTTAGGGAACAAAACAAAGAAAGAAGAGAAACAAAGAAACAGATTGAAATAAAACAGAGGAAAAAAAACTGATGGTTAATAGAGGGAAGGTGGGTGGGCAGATGGGAGAAATAGAAGGGCTTTAAGAGTACTCTTAAGATGATGAGCACCAAGTAATGTGTAGAATTGTTGAATCACTATATTAAATACTATATGATAGTAATATAACACTATGTTAAAAAAAGAGTACACTTATCACTATGAGCACTAACATATAGAATTGTTGAATCATCATATTGTGCTCCTGAAGCGAATACAACATTGTATGTTAATTAAACTGGTTTTTTAAAAAGGGAAAAAATAAAAAGAAATGGAATAAACACATTTAAATTTTTTAAAAATCTGGCAAATCCAATCAACAAGAAAAACACATAATTCAAGGGTCAGAATGTGTTTGAACCCACTTTTGCCTGTTTACTGATAAAGTTAATTTACTAATTACTAATTATAACAATTATTGGGACAGAGTGCAATAGTCCAAATCCCATTTCATCACTCAAATATAATAAAATTTTACTGAATCAAAAAAGAATACATGAAACAATACATACATGAAAAAAATCTTAGAAAACCAAAAATATTGTGGTATTATTGATTTCAAATATAGCCTATATAGATAAAGTATAAAAGCATATCACGGTATAAAATGACATAAATTAATGCAAAATTTCAAATACCACTTGCTTCAAAGTACATAATCATGTATCCTAAAGAAATGTCTTAAAAAACAGAATATTAATTGCTTCACTCGGAATTTGAAATTACATTGAAGGAATAATTATACTGTTGACCTTTTTTTAAGCTACTAATATTAGCCTTGTTCTCTCTTGTAAAAATGCCAAAAATTTGAGAAGACACAATCTCTGTTTTCCTACTAAATAAAATTGCATGTTCAATCTACATTAGAGATGGGCTATCTTTAAGTTAAGAGACCTCTGAATGGCTAAAATGTGCCCAGAAACTTAATATTCATACTTCATTGTACCATACATGAGAGTAATAGAGTAATAGGCCTATTTTAACTAATTTAAATCAAGTTTTAACTAAAACATTGTTTACTACCACAAGTACTTGAGGAGAAATATGATAGTGTAACTGTCAAAAGCAATTTGGGACTCAGCGAACACCAGATACTATACATTCCTATAGCACTTTTTGCCCTCAAAGCATTTGTTCACCAGCACCATAGTGTGAGAGGACACCTTCTCCAGGCCCTCGAATTCTCCATTATCCTTAGCCCATGATAATGCTAATTAGGATTTTATACCAAAATGTCTGCAAGTTATCCTACCTGAAAAACTTATTTTTTTTTCTTACTCAAGACCTTGAGGACACTACCCTTTGGCTCTCTTCTTACAAAGCTTAAACCAAAAACTGGCCTAAATATCCTTTTTTATGTCCATTCTGTTAGAGACATCATTTTAGCTTTGTCTCTCCAAAACTCTGACTCTCCAAAAGTTATCACTCAAATGGCAAGGGCAAAAAAAAAAAAAAAAAAAAAAAAAAAAAAAAAAGAAATATGGAAGAGACTTCCCTCCTTCCTGAAGTGTCACACTTGATGTTTCTTCCCTCCTGGTCTTTATTTCTGTCCCTCTTGAAACCCAAGAAGAGAATTTTCTGAAATGGGAAGAACCTTTAGGTTCTCAACCACACTAACAGAATTATAGTCGGGTAAAAAGAATAAATAGCTAAATCTGCTACTGTCACATGCATTATTTAATTCATCATTCCTTAATTCTTTTTAATTAAAAAAAACCTCAATCCCCAAGTAAAATTACTTATTTCTGAGTTACTGAGTTACTTAACTATCTTTGAATAATATTAAAACAATATCAGAGAAAGAGAATTGGAAGCATTGATCTCTCTACAGAGTATATGAACTAGAATAGCACAATACTTCTGACCCTGGTATCCATTGCTTATACAGATTTTGTAGATTAGGAAATTTGGTTAAAGAAGACCAACTCATGACTGAATCTTGGAGAAAACCAAGATATTTAATATAATTGTTATTTAATATTTAAATGTTAATACTTAAGTATTAAATATTATTTAACATTTAATATTATTACTGCTGTAATGGTAATGGTAGTAAAAAATGTCTAAGAAGGTATATGCAATACTCACCTTAGCCATGAAAAAAAAACACTAAAAAAAAAAACCCACAAAATGTCTAACCTTCATCAATGTAACTTCTGAGTGTGTCTTCCCAGATAAAATGAATGCAAATTAAATTAAATATCTTATAGAACAGGGCCATTAAAGTTGTGTGATATCCACCAAAAGTGATTTTTTGGTTCAAAGTTTATCTATGGTACTCCCAGAAACAGTTAGAATTAAAACTGTTTTTATTTTATGATTATAAAATGAAATGATTTATACATAGAAGAATGCTAGTTTTTTTTTATTCCTTAACTCAACAAATATTTTATATTTAACAAAAAATAACCACCAATTTAAAAGCAAGATTATTTCTTTTCTTTTCTTTTTAAGATTTTATTTATTTATTTCACAGAGAGAGATCACAAGTAGGCAGAAAGGCAAGCAGAGAGAGGGGAGGAAGCAGGCTCCCTGCTGAGCAGAAAGCCTGATGTGGCTGGATCCCAGGACCCTGAGATCATGACCTGAGCTGAAGGCAGAGGCTTAACCCACTGAGCCACCCAGGCGCCCCAAAAAGCAAGATTATTTCAATGTAGTTTTGAATTCTAAGTAATTTTTGGATGAGACCCTGTCCTATGGGAATGTGCATGCAATATAGGTCTAGTGAGAATTAAGACATTTATAGTAATTTTTACAATTATGATGAATATATTATAATTCCTGTACTGTGAAGAGACAATATGGAATGCTATGATATGGTGATAACAGAGAAGGACGGAATTATGTTTACAAGTTATTCAAACACAGCTTCATAATTATAAACTAAAAAGAAAGTCTAGGGGCATCTGCGTGGCTCAGTAGATTGTCTGATCCTTGATTTCTGTTCAGGTCATGATCTCAGGTTCATTGGATCCAGCCCCACTCAGGCTCTATGAACAGCATGGAGTGTGCTTATCCCTCTCCCTCTGCTCCTCTCCCTCCCCGCCCCCCACCCCACTCATGCTCTATCTCTAAAATAAATAAATAAAATCTTTAAAAATAAATAAAAATAAAAAGAAAGGCTTGACCATGTCCCTATTTCAACCCATTAGGGATTATCTGATTTGTCAAAATACCCATTATTGACCTTTATTCTAGCATAAAAATAGCACGGGCTCATCTAAGTATTATTAATGCTTAATAAAAAGGAGGTCTGCACTGTGTTCACCACTGCGTCCAATAAACATACTCAAGGCAAAGAAAAGACTTTTATTTTAATGGTAATCAGTAATTATTTTTTATCTGTTTGTTTGTTTATTTGCTAAGTTAGATCTTAAGACATGGCACATCTTCACCCATTCAAACATATTTTCCAGTAAGTGTACATTTAATGCAAAAATTATTTCAATTATTTTTAGTTTCCTTAAATTCTGCCTTTTTCTTTGAAGAACATGCAAGTCCCTTTTAGCATTAATATGTTTAAAGGATTATCCTACCACATATTTACTAATAAAATCATCTGTAAGCTTCCTCCAGCTTCTTTCTTAACTAAAGCTGCATCTATACTAACAAAATTGCTTAACTGACTTAGCCAGTTGAAATAATTCTGTGTGTCTTTTGTAACCCAACCAGTTTAGCATTTATAGGTAGATGTTTAAGTAGAAAGATGAAGACTGTACAACATATATAAAAAGGAAAAGAGAATGGAGGCAACGTGATTTTTATCCCAATAATGAAGGGAAATCCTGAGTTATTCAAGTAGAAATCTTTTTATTTTACTTGTAAGAGACACCTAAAATTATGTTAGCATATCTTTAAGAAATTTCCATGAGTATGGGAAGATATGGAATTAATGATTCCTATAGGAAGCTGTTTTCCTCAACCATGCCTTTAAATCTAAAACATGATGAGTTAACAGATTTTAAGACTATATATACAACCATCAAAGAGACAATATAACATGATGCTTTCTAACACCTATAATCTAAAACACAAAACATTAAAAACTATATTTCAGCCATTTTTAAATTACTTCTTATTGAAAAGCAAATCAACTTTCTCCAGTTAAAACCTGGAACTTGAGATCAAACCAAATGGTTTGGGAAATAAAATATATCTTAATATTCTATTGGTTTAAGCCAAAGCAAAAGGCATGTATCAGGAATAAGGAAAAAAAAAACTGCACATTTAGGATTAAATGAATATTTTCAAATTTTACACTGAATTAAGAGATACGATATCTTCAAAGGAGTTAGATTTAAATTCATTATACCAGTTTGAGCCCAGCTTTACTTCTTTGCATATCTTTTCTTTCTTTGCTGTGAATGAGTTGGTTAGAAGAATGTTGCATCCATTCTGATTAGCCAGCAGACAAGTAATATGAAAACAGATTTAAAGTCTCTACCACTAGAGATGTCAAAACAGATGTTACTTTCCTACAGGATGACAGCACTGGGTCTGAGATGTCAAACATAATTAAAAATTTTATTTTCAAATGTATTCCACAGTTTATACATACTGAAAGTATGTCTTACCTTTTGAACTTACAGAGTGCTGTGCTCTGCAAAATGGGAGAGGCTTTATTTTAGTTTAGACTCCTTTTGGGAGTGAAATCATTTCATCAATCAGTACCCAGAGGTTTCCTTCAGGATTTGGCATGAAAAGACTGGCATTTCATTAAAATGTGCTGACAAGTGAAAGAGCAATTCTAGCAGGACTGATTTCTCTCACCTTCATATCTATGGCTATCAAGGTTTTCTCCCAGTAGATTATCCAAATTAGAGAATAAATTAAGGCATCTTTCTTTTTATGATGATATCACTCATTTTATTCTCTAAAAAGAGGGTCAGAAGTTGCATGCTACTTAGTCATATTTATTTATTATTTACTGTTTCTCCCAAAGTCCTTCCCTTGGCAACAGAAGTAATAATATTCTGGTGGCGGAGGTGGGGGGGGTGCTGTACACAGACGGGAAACAGTCCCTTTGTCTTTTTATGACACGCACTCAAAAACAGATTGAAAGTTCAGAACTCACCATGTACTTCAGAGAGTATCACCATAGATTTGTGCCCTTATAGGGAAAATACAGAATTCTAAAAGCATGGCTACTCCAAAGAAGTAGCGTACTCCTCTGCCTCCACATTCCAAACATGTTATCTGAGGAGCCCTGACCCTCCACAACCACCGCCAAACATTGTACATTCACCCTTGAAGTGTAATTAGTTATGCAAGTGTAGGATACAGAGTAAGTTTCCTGAAGGCAAGGCAAGTGTCATATTCATGTGTTTATCAACTACAGAGGATTCAAGATGCCTTGCACATAAGGAACTATCAGCATGTTTTGAATCAATTTAGTTGGGTCAGATACCCATACATAGAATATCTGCCTTCTAAAGAACAGGCAGTGCAGGGTAGTAGTTCAGAGCAACAGATTGGGCACTCAGCTGCTTGATTTTGAATCTCAGCTCCAGGACTTAGTAGCTATGTTAGTTTGAGTAAGTTCTATCTCATCACTAAGACTCTGTTTATTGTGAGGATTAGATGAGATGGTAAGTATAATATCATAACGGTGCCTGGCACATGAATAAACACTCAATAAATACAAACTACCACTATCACCTTCCCTTAACATGTCAGTGATGTGATAACCTATTGAAAGTCTCATCACAGCAATGTAAGTGATTAGGAATTAGTTACTCCCGTGCCACCCAGGTATATGCATAAATGTTTGTTAACTTCAAAAGATCTCCAGGTAGTGGAATTTCAGGCAGTGATTACTGTGAGCTTAGGAATTTGAAGTTACCTGTTTGAAATCTGAGTGATGCAGCAAACTTCATCATTCTGGATTACAGAGATTTGCTAGTGTTTGAAAGGGTTTCAGGGAAATGTTCTTCTCAAGGTTTCTTGAGAATTTGCTTCTCAAAAACTGACCCCGGAAATGTTCATTTCATGCTAGCTCCTACAGAACCTCTGCTCCTCCTCTAGACATGCAAACTGGTGCTTCCTCTAAAACTAATTATTCCCAGAGGATTTAGGGTGTTTCTTAGTAGTAAACTAGATTCCAACTAGTCTTTTTCCTGAGTTCAAAGAAAGTACCCTCTTGGAGTCCACTGTTAAATATGTCACTGCTGGTTTTTGATGCTCCTTAGGTCATTAAGGGAGTTTCCTTTTCTTCTAGGTTACTAAGAGCATTTATTAGAAGAAGACACTGTATCTTATCAAGTGACAGCTATCAAATTAATCATGCTTTCACCTCTTATTAGAGTGAATTGCGGTAGTAGACTGCCTAATATTGAGCCACGTGTGCATTCATGGCACAAAAGGATCTTGGTAATGGTTATATTCCAATACACTACTGCACTGTATTTCACAAGACTTTCTTACACTGATATTCCCAAGTGAAATTGGAATTAGGCATATTTTCTTTTTTTTTTTTTTGGATTATCAAAGTCAAATATAAGTACCAATATTATTATTATTTTTTAACATGTCAGAAGGTTTCCTCATTGGGGCACCTGGGTGGCTCAGCGGGTTAAAGCCTCTGTTTTCGGCCCAGGTCCTGATCTCAGGGTCCTGGAATGGAGCCCCACATGGGGCTCTCTGCTCAGCGGGAAGCCTGCTTCCCCCTCTCTCTTTCTCTGCCTGCCTCTCTGCCTACTTGGGATCTCTGTCTGTCAAATAAATAAATAAAAAGTCTTTAAAAAAAATGGTTTCCTCATTTTCCTATTATCAGAGTTATCTTTTCTCTGAAGATTTAAAATAAATCAAGTAAGGGGCTGCCTGGGTGGCTCAGTGGGTTAAGCCTCTGCCTTCAGCTCAAGTCATGATCTCAGGGTCCTGGGATCGAGTCCCGCATCGGGCTCTCTGCTGGGCAGGGAGCCTGCTTCTTCCTCCCTCTCACTCCCTCTCTGCCTACTTGTGATCTCTCTCTGTCAAATAAATAAAATCTTTAAAAATAAAAAATAAATAAAAATAAATAAATCAAGTAAATTCACCTACAAAATCATCTCAGTCCTTTATTTCTGAGATACAGTTTTAGACAATGTTCCCAATTGTCTACACTTATTGATGAATTTGCCAGTTCTTTCTTTTCTTGAACAATCTTGGTATTTTTATTTTTCCATTTCCTTGTATATTTTTCATTAACATTTTCAGTTTACAACTGAAATATTTATTTATAAATCTTATAATTTCTTCTTTATATTTATTTTTCTTACTCATTTTCTACATATGTATATTTGCAATTTTTTAAACTCTAATGTTGATTAATCTAGTGAAGTAATCATTTTTATATTCCATACTTTAGATCCCTGCCTAGTTTATTAATGTTTATCGATCTTATCTTTTTCTACTTAATAAAAAGATCTGCATCTCTTTTTACTTAATATTTTCTCCTTTCTTTTTACTTAATATTTTCTCTTACTTGCCTTAGCTTTAATTCATTGATTTCTGTATTCATCTTTGACTCTTTTCCTACTGTTTCCTTAGATTTATTTTGTTCTTTTCTAACTTCTGAAATTGGATGCTTAATTCATTGTTTTTACTTCTTCTTTATATATTGAAGATGTCAAAAGCTATAAATACTCCGTCTGAATGCAGCTTTGGAGATATCTCATATGTTATGATAAACAGTGGTCTCATTCTCATCAATGTCTAGATATTCATAATTTATATTTAGTTCTTCTATTTTACTTAAGAGTTATTTGGGAGAAGTTTTAAAAATTTTATATCTATTTCATTTCTAAATGTTTGAAATGTTTATTTTTCTTAATATTATTTACTCTTTAAAATATTTAAAACTAATTTTCATTGTTTATTCCTCTTTTTGTCATGGACTTCTAATTTTTATTCCCTTGTGATCAGTAAGACACTGTTGTACTCTTTCCAATCTAAAATATTTATTAAGCTTTTCTTTTTTTTTAAGATTTTATTTATTTATTTAAGAGAAAGAGAGCGCACACACTCATGAGCAAGCAAAGGAGGGGGAACAGAGTGGGAGGATAGGGAGAGAATTTCCAGCAGACTCTGCATTGGCCACAGAGCCTGACAGGGAACTTAATCCTACAACTCTGAGGTCATAACCTAAGTTGAAACCAAGAGTCTAAAACTTAACTGACTGAGCCACCCCGGTACCCCTTTGAGAAGCAAACTCTCAAGAAAACTTGAGGTTTTCTTTGTGGTCTGATATATGATCATCTTTGTAAATGTTTCATTGCCCATAAAACTAGTCGGTTTCTGTTTAAAGGGAACTAAGTATGGTACACTTTATTAATATATGTTTATAATAATTGTTCAAATCATTTCGTCTACTTTTTAAAATCTTCTTATTCTGTGAAGCCCAAGTTCCTGATGTGATATAGTTCTCTAAGAACAAGAATGCAATTGTTGTCATTATTTAACATAAGCTTTTTAAGATAAAAACAAAAACATTAATTATATGCTAACAAAATGGTGACAAAAAAATAAAACAAAAATAGACATTTGCTAATTCCTCATCTTTTATAAGAGAGCAGTCAATATATGCCATTTATTTTCTCAAACTGTAAAATGAGAATATTTAAATTAATGGAGATAATTATTAGAAGACCTAAAAATATACTTCAGTATGTATTTTTAAATATTTCAAAATATTTCTAGATTTTCAGTGTGAGATGTGTTGGAAGAGTTCAGAGGAGGCACAAAGGAAATGGATATTATATATCAGCAGAAAGGAAACAGAATACATCAAGAAAACCAAAAATAGGATCATACATAAATAAACACTGATACAAGAGAATTAAGTTAAAACATCTATCATAGAAATGAAGGTAAGAGACATTAAAAAAAAAAAAAAAACTTTTTAAAAGAAATCGACTCCTGAATTGAAAGAGGTAAAGGAAACTAGTTCCCACCATATACTGTATACAAGATGATATAAAACAATGTAATTCATAGCTTGAATATACAAGGGTAGGCATAAGACAATCAGAAGTACACAAACAAAAAAAGAACAAATACAGTAACACCAATGCTGGGCAAAATAAACAACATACAGAACATTAAACAAAACAAGAGTTATTCTTTTTTTTCTTTTTTTTTTTTTTTGATGAAGGTTTCCTTGTTCAGGTAAGTTTCTTAGAGAACAAATGGGTAATATATTTTAGGATTCTTTGCTTATTTAAGTTTATTTTTAGATTACCTTCACACATGAAGGAAAACATGGCTGCTATGAAATATTGGGGTCACATTAGCTTACCCATAAGACTCTATGTGTCGCTTGGTTGACTACTGATATTTGATGTCCTCAGGAGAATATTGAAGCCAGCTTGATTTATTTTGTTTTCCTAACACTTTTAACTAACATGTATCTTCTACTTGAATATTCAATATTATACCATAATTTTGCTGTTGATTTATATTATATGCCTGGCATACATTACTGACATTAATTCTAAGAACTCTATGATATTGAGGTTTACTTCGACCCAGTCAAAGTGATCAGCTCTAAGTGATAGGAAGGCAGACTCTATGGTATTTTGATAAATACCCCTAAACTGTTCTACCTATACAGCACTTTCTTAGACAAATTCCAAGAAATTTGCTAAAACTCTGCTGCTGATATAAAAACCTTCTTGATACTTCATTTTATCAGAGTTCATAATATCAAGCTTATCTCAATATAACAAGATAAGACTCAGGACATACCATCCCAGAAGCAAGTTCTTATCTACCAATTAATTCTTCCACAAGAATTTCCTTACTCTTTTTAAATACTATGATGTATCCAAACATACAAAAAATTACAGTATAACATAACAAATACCCATGTAACCCCAATCCAGGGCTAACAATATGCTAATACATCTTGCTATCTTTGCTTTAGATCTTTTCAAAATTATTATTAAGAAACCAATCATTTCAGTCTTTAAATCCTCTTGTACACCTCCCTGGTCTCATTTGCTCCCTCTTTATTCAGAGACAACCACCATGCAGTTCATCTGGGTTTCTATACTTTACTACATATGTTTATATGCATACTAAGTTTCCATTGTCATATTTTTATTAATATATATATAATCTCATGCTGTACTTCCTATATATAACATTTTGTTTTGGAAATCTTTCACTTTCAAAACATTTTAACACAATAGAGAAACCAATTTCTGAGTACTTGGAAAGTTCTCTATTTTTATGGTCAGGATCTATATGCATCAGGTCTCACACATATCTCATATCTCTTAGGTCAAACCTGTTAATTGAATTGTTCAAACCTGCATCTGTGAAAACATTTTGTCTGTGTGATTTATTGGTTACTAAAAAAGACATATGCAAATCTCCTGCCATAACTATGGATTAATCAAATTCTCTTTACAGCTCCATCCATTTTTTGCTTTAAGTATTATTTCTATAAAATGTTTCTTCTGATTAGAACTTTTAAGACATACCCTTAATACATAACAACTTCCAAATATAGAATACAGTATTATTAATTATAGTTGCCATACTGTATATTACATCCCCAGGATTTATTTATCTGATGACTAGAAGTTTGTACCTTTGTCTACCTTCAACCTTTAAATACTTAATATTTAAACATGCTTTAAGTATTGCAAGGTCATGATATATACAATTTAATTTTGTTGCTTCTTCGTGGAATATTCCTTTTATCTCTATGTTGTATCCTTTTTCATCCCTATTAATGTTTTGTATGTTAAATATTTTTTGTTTATTAATCAACAAGCATTTATTTGACTGGTATTTTCTAGTACATTTTTTTCCAAAAATGTATTTTATCTTTCTGGGTCGTAATATAATGTTTTATGTCTAGTTATAAATGAACTATATCTACATAGTGTTTTTTGACTAATTCAAGTCTCTTTTATATAGGTGAATTTAATATATTTATTTTTATAATGACCCAGATCAAGAGGATACTTCCCAGTCTGCAAGCAGTCTTTCTAGCTTTTATTTCAACAGACAACCCAAAAGTACAATGGGTAACAGACTTTAAACAAATACCTTATTTTTAAAAGATATCCCAAGGGCCAATAAACATATTAAAAAGATCAAATTCTTCAGTCATTAGAGAAATTCAAATTAAGTCTACCATGAGATACTACTACCCACAGACCAGAATGACTAAAGTGAAAATAAGAGATAATGAATTTATAATGATATGGAGCAACTAGAGCTCTCCTTCATTGCTGAAGGAAGTATAAATTGGTACAGCCACTCTGGAAAACTCTTTGGCAATATCTACCAAAACACATGTAGCAGGTATACCTCTAGATATATATTCAACAGAAACATATATGTGTTTCCTAAAACACATCATAGTGGAAATACTTGTAATAGCCAAAACCTAGAAACAATCCAAATGTCCACTAAAGTAGAATGGATAAATAAATGGTAATGTTTTCATATGTGCTATTTCAGTTATCCTTTGCTACATAGCAAACTACACTAAAACTCGATGGCTTCAAACCTGTTTATTATTTTTGGAAACTGTATAGGTTGGCTAGGGGTTTCTTCTATCAGTGTGTCTGGATTCACTCAGATAGTTACAGTCATCTGATGTTTCACCTAGATACGCAAGTGTAAGATGGTGTGTGGAACATGGTGCTGACTTTCCCTGGGGTAATCTATTATTCTTCTCATCCTGTAGAGCCTTTCCTCTTTAGTAGGCTACTTTAGGATTCTTCACAGTATGATAATAAAGGGATCTAAGAAGTTAAGAGAGGAAACTGTAAGCACCCTTAGGGATAAGCTCTAGAACTTGCACAATATCATTTCTACCACAATTTATGTCAAAGCATTCATAAAGCCAGCCCAGATTCAAGGCAGTGAAAAAAGAGCTTCCATCTTTTAACAGGAGAAGCAGCCAATAGCATATTGCAGAAGGGCATGTATACAGAAAAGCATGATTTACTGGAAGCTATCATTACAGCAATCTACCACAATCAGCATATAGCAATGATAATAAATGAATTACTGCTACAAGCACCAACAGGGATTAACTTCACAAATATAATAAGGTTGAGTAAAAGAAGCAAGTCACAAAAGGATATGTACATCATGTTCCATTTATATAAAACACAAAATCTGCAAAACCAATATGTGGTGTTAGAAGTCAAAAGAGAGCCCAAGAAACATATCTGTGGCGCTACCAATATTTTATTCTTTGATTCATGCAATGATTATATGTAAATTTCACTTTGTGTTCATTTACTAATTATTCATAAATGGAATCTACAAAAAGCAGAATCAGAAGTATTAATACAAAGAGCAAACTGATGGTTGTCAGAAGGGGAGGAAGTGAAGACTTGAGCAAAATTGGTGAGAGGAATGGGAGATACAGGCCTCCAGTTATGAAATGGCTAAGTCATGGAAATAAAAAGCAGAGTAAAAGGAATACAGTCAATGATACTATAATAGAGATATAATGAGACAGATGGTAGATATAGTAAGCAGAGCATAATGTATAAACTTGTCAAATCACTAAGCTGTATACCTGAAGCTAATGTAATATTGTGTATCAACTATACTCAAACAAACTAGCATTATAGTGCACTATGGGAATGGGAAGAAAAAAAATTGGAGGCTATGTATATGATAAAAACGTATTTGCATTTTTTAATATTCACTCCATTTCTGATCTACTCATCTATATTTAGGATCTAAAGCCTTAAGCTTCTCTAGAGATAGCCCTTTGCCCCCAGTCCTTCCAGGTACAGTTCTGCTAGTTACTGCATAGGTTAAATGCAAGGGTGGAGAGAGGCATGACATCATCTAATAGGAATCAGCTCTGAAATCATCCTTTTAAATCTATTCTTCTCACTCTTCAGGTAACTGCACATTCTTCAATTGCTAATTTAATATTGCCTGAAATGGGGGTGTAGGAATAAGAGGTATCCAGGAAAGACATCATTATAAATACAAGTTAAAAAATTAAACTGGATCCATATTTCTTGGACTCCTCTAAAGGTCTTCCTTTCCCTCCCCTCCACTACCATTCCAACTCCCTAAACCACTCTAGATATGGTTCAAAAAGCTGACACTTCTGATGACAGAAATTAGGTTTTGAGGGTTTTTTAAAAATACTTTTGTTGGGTTTATTAAACTATGATTCAAAAATGTAACCTCATGTACAAGACATTTTGTGACATATTAAGAATAAGGAGGTGCATCACATGGCCAGGTGAGACTTACAGAAACTACATTCCATAATTCTGATTAAACATAATCATGGATTTTGATTCATCAGGAAAGGCAAAAAGGTTAATTACATAGACTATGTAATCAGCATATAGCTGCATGTTTATCAATTCAGATTTTATCTGTTGTATATAATTTATAAGAAGGAAAAAGATTGATTTATAAAAGAGTGGGCTGAATTTATCACTTTGGTTCCCCATACTATCTTGTTAAATACAGGTCCTCTGCTCAAAAATAATCTCAATATGTCCTGGCTTGATAGATGATGATGAATTATACTCTTTCTTGTGCTATTTGAGAATTCTCCCTTTTAGGGAGAAACAAACGCATTGAGGCAGTGACTGCAAACTAGAACAACTTGAGAAGCTTTTAAAAAATCCCACTGTTCAGGTCACACTCTAAATTGTCAAATCAAAATTCCTAAAACTGGAATCACAGCAAAAATCATTCCTTAAAGTTCCCTCAAGGTGATTCAAAAGGACGAGGAAGGTTGAGAACCACTGAGGTTGAGCCTCTCTCTCCACTACCATCCTTCACAAAGTTCACACAGGTTATTGATATCGATCAGATACTAGTCATTCACTCAGTTGACTAAAAGGTCATGCACACATAATTTTTTAGTTATTAAAAATACTTTGTTAAGTGTGCAATAAATGTTTGCTCAAATCTGCTCTAAGTAATTTGAAGAAGCAACTAAATATGTCTGTTTATATATATGTATATATATACACACACATATACATAATACATATAGATTATATATAACTTCAATTCAAATATATAGGTATTATTTAACAGTTCAATTAAATATTATAAATATGATAAGAAACCATAATTTGTTAATACACCTAAATTTCTCCTTTACCATGTGGACTCACTTTTATGCATTTTTAATATTTTTAATAAGGATATACACCTTGGATAAAGGATTTTGATATCAAAAGAAACACATATACTAGCACTGAAATACACACAATAGAATCTCTTTTATAAAACCCACCTTAGAGAACAGGATCAGTATGCAATGGGCAGGTGTTCTTTTAAATATAGCTTTGTGGTTCAGGACATCCTAAAATCCTTAGATCTACTTGCAAAAGATGCGAAGTGTGTATTTGCATGGAGTTGCCCACTAATGTGTATTTTTGGGGGGAGAAGAACTGTGGCTTTGATGAGGTACCTCTAAGCAGTAAGGGGAATCTATTCTCAGTTAAGGATGGAATATCATTCTGCAGTTGCAGTTGTTACACATTACAGGATAGCATTTGACATACAGCCTATCTCCATCTCTGCAGAGGATAGTGAACTAGGTCTGGACTCTGACAACTTGGATCTGAGTTTCACCTCTGCAACTTACTTGCTCAGTAAATACAACTTTCCAAGTTTCAGATTTCTGGTCTATAAAATGGTATCAGTAATAATCTGTCCTACCTACCTAAATAGGATTGTTAAAAGTTTAATATCAAACAATTATTTATAAATTTTAAACTTTAATTCAAAGACTAGAAAAGACTTAGCATAAAAAGAAAGTCTTGTTTTTAGTAGACTCCTAGCTTCCAGGCCAACCTTTCTGAACTCCCATCTAAGCACAAAGAAAAGATGCTCAAGAAAGATGCCGAAATAATTGTTCATGCATTATCTAAGTGAGTTTCGGAGAATAAAACTGACATATGTTTGGGACCTCTCTGATAGAGTATGACATAGAGATGTGTGTGTGTTTGGGTGTATCCTTTCTCTTTAAAAGAAGAGTGAGATCTTCATACAGTGGCGATTAACAAGGAATAACAGGAAACAAACCAAGAAACAGAGAGAGCAACACAACTTCCTGAATCTTTTTGGTGATATCTCCAAAAGAAACATGCACCAAAATAAAAAGAAACATGTAGTAACTGAGAGCATCTATTCAGGAACACTCACAAGATTCTCTCTGGGATGTGCAAAAACAGCTGAAGACATTTTAAGTGTATATATGGAGCAGTGGTGAAGTTTATACTCCATTACCAAGAAGTACAGAGGAAGCAAGAAACCCTTGCTACATCGGATAATGTCATTATAGAAACAACAATTTTACAATGTACTCTGCTCTATTTTTCTTCCACTTCCAATCATGGGTGCTGATTTGTATTGAAAAAATTCTAAATAAATTCAATCACTTATATACTTCTGCAATTTACAGTTTACCCAATTAAATAGTTATTGCATTTTCATGTACAATGAAGCTTATATCCCGGTTGCAGATTATGTATATCTGCCTGATATGCCCTTCTTAAAATAATATTTCTAAACTCTCTCTTTCCCATTTCTCCCTCCTTGCCTTTCCCTCTCCCACTCCCCTACACATACACACACACACACACACACACACACACACTTGAAAAAAGCATTTAAAGGTTTAAAGATTGATTTTATGTTTCCTGGATTAGAGCAGGATTTGTTCATTGCCATACTTTAAACAGTATCTCTTTCTATATTGCCTAAAAGCCACAAGGTTGAATGAGATTTACTCCTACTTCTTATTTTTTTTAATTGATTTGTGCTTTTCTTTCAGGAAGAGATTTTATTTAACATGATTATTATCGATGTTATAAGTAAATTTTTCCTTAATTTTTGATGACAAGAGATTTTCTGTTTGGAGATGCTTTATAAAACTTTGATCAAAACATTATAGTACATATGCACACAGCAATCAAAAATGTTGTCAAGGACAAATGAATATGACCTGAAATCTTAGCATTATCTTTAATCCCACTTTATCCTTCCTCTACTTTTAATCATTCACCAAGCATTTATTTCCTTCTTGAAATCACACAAACCACAATGCTCCACACTTGTGTGCCTTGCACTTACACAATATCCTCTGTGATGGACATCTCCCCTTTACCCAGTGAACACTGTCACAATTCAAAGCAAGTTCAAGCATTATATCTTTTATGAAGGTTTTCTGAACTACCATCTTCACTATCAGGTAAAATTAATGACTCTTTGATCTATGATTCTTTGTAACTACCTGATCACTCCTCTTCTCATGCATGGACAAAAACCACATGAATTCCATAGAACATCCTTGAAACCAGACTAGACATGTTCATCTTCAGTGCCAACCAATAATTTGATACTCATTCAAACTCCTATTGTTTAATATTTATTTTAAAATAACAGGAAGAAATTAATTTTCCATTAATAAAAATTGTACATACCTTTCTTTATATTCAAAATAATGATTTATGTCATATGCATATATAATTTTAATTCAAATGGAATTGGAATTGTGTTTAATTAAGCCTTCTCATCACTTACAATTGAATAGCACTAGCATCATGTTCACTAAGGAGAGAGGCTACATATAGACTTTCATTCTGTTTCATCAAAATACTTTCTTTTAAAAAAAAAAATATTATCTATTTGACAGAGAGAAACACAGTGAGAAAGGGAACACAAGCAGGGGAGTGGGAGAAGGAGAAGCAGGTTTCCCTTGGAGCAAGGAGCCTGATGTGGGGCTTGATCCCAGGACCCTGGGCCAAAGGCAGACACTTAACAAATGAGCCACCCAGGCACCCCATCAAAATACTTTCTGATAAGTCTATGCTATTAATAGTTTCATGTCCAGATAATAACACCAAAGAATGTGAATAATTAATTCATTATCAATAGGATAAATAGTCTTATTTTTAAATATGTAAAAAACTATATATGTCATGATTTTAAAGATTCTTTATCACCAAATATTTAGATATTCACAATAAAACATATTTCATACTTTATATGTTGTTAACAGTTTTAAGTTTTTATTAAAGAAGTTTTCAGTATAAAATTTAAATGGTATAAATATGGAAATGAAGTTATTCTAAGATAGCTAGATCTTAAATATTGCCTTTGAGAAATCAGAGTTTTTCTAACTGAATTTAACCTGAAGTGCTGATAATCAACCTAATAAAAATCTAATTGTAATCAGAAAGTTCCTTCTGTTCTGATAGATTTCTTACTTCACACTCCCTTAATGACCCTGGCCTACTCCATCTCTACCATAAATCTTGTACTTAAATAACCTTGTGATAAGGAGATGAAGTTAAATGGCATACTGGAACAGGGAAGGGAGAGGGTTCAGCAAACTTCTGTATCTTCCTAGCTCTTGCTTCTTTTTGTTCAATTATTTAATCATCAGATGTTGAGCCAGGCAGCGCTATTTCTTAGACTGGTATTTTCAAACTTGCCACCATTGCTTTATTTTTCCCAATTTAAACAAAAATGAATGTAATTTTTATTAATGTTACATATGTAGTATCCCTAGTCCTTCAAAATATAGATATCCCTTTCTATGATAAGTCCATCATTTTGATAGTTGGCAGTTAGAAGTCCCCAGTGCCAAGGCTGATCGCACATTTGGCACAGATCCTGAAAACGCCAGAAGAACTTATGCAATGGAAAACTACCTAAGTTCAAAACTACAAGTCATAGACATCTCCAGTATGTCTTAAAGTTTATCTAATACAATTCTTTAGGATATTTTGAAGGCATATGGTGGGCAGTATCTGTTATTAGACTCTAACAAGGAAAAGAAGGGAGTGATTGGAACATACAGTTTTGGAAAAGGAGATTCTAAAACTACAAAGTACCTTATTTTTAACCACATAGGATTTTTTTAAAATACCAAAATAAAACTGGAGTAAGACACAAAATGTTTATTGATCGAGTTTTTAAATTGATTTTAAAGTTCAGTTATTTCAGTGATCTGGTTTAGACTCAAATAATTTTCATAGATCAAGAGACTCAGGTTCAGCTAAGATCCTATCCCTCCTAAGTGATATAAGAGCCACATAAAGAAGTAACAGCTGAGCACCCGACACCAAGAATTACAGAGAGATTTCTGAGGAATGAATATGCCTCTTCACCTCTCAAAAATCCTGTTGGATAGC
This sequence comes from Mustela putorius furo, assembly GCF_011764305.1. NCBI lineage: Eukaryota > Metazoa > Chordata > Mammalia > Carnivora > Mustelidae > Mustela > Mustela putorius. The sequence continues at coordinate 70,705,315 of NW_025421998.1, read as the reverse complement.
TAGAACAAATGTGATTTTATAGATTGTACACTGTGGCTCCAGAGCACATAGATTGCTGGTGTGCTCCAAAAATTGGAAGCAGAGCCAAAATTAGAACCCAGATTTCATAAACCTTTGACCAATACTTTTTGCTGTAACAAAATTTTCCAAAATAAGAGGAAAAACATGTACTGCTCCAGCCTTTATACTAGAAGGTAACAATAATTCTTTGAGGTAAAAATAACTGATTTCCCATTTTACAGATAACAAAATGCTATCTCATGAATGGATAAACAAAATGTGGTATTTACGTACAATGGTATGTACAATGTGGTATTTATGTACAATTTACGTACAATGGAACATTTCTCATTATTTTAGCCTTTAAAAAGGAAAGAATCCTGTCACATGCTACAACATGGTAAACCTTGAGGACATTATGCTAAGTGAAATAATCCAATCAAAAAAGCCAAATACTAGATAATTCCACTTACATAAGGTATCAAAAATAGTCAAATTTATACAAACAAGAAGTAGAATTGTGATTATTAGGGGCTGGAGAAACACAGAAATGAGGACCCATTGTATAATCAGTATAGATTTTCAGATTTACAAGATGAGAAAGTTCTGGATATTTGTTCCACAACAATGTGCATGTACATAACACTAAACTGTACATTTAAAAAATGGTTAAGGTGGTAAATTCTATGTGGTTTTTATCACAGTAAAAAAAAAAATGCAACCTCAATGATATATAAAACTCATTAATAACTGGCAGTCAAGACTTGAATTGTGATTCAAAATCTCATATTCTTTACCCTGGATTCCCCTGTGCCAACTATTTTCCCAATAACCTCTGTGAGGCTGACTCTATAGCCTACATGACTGCAAACCTGTGGCAACCATGCATGAGCATTCCTGTGTAGGACAATCAGGAATGACCACAGGCAGGCCTTTATAGGACAAAACCTGAGGAAGAAAAACCCCCATCTTGTCACACTTGGAATCCAGTGTTCCAAGGAAAAACCTTAAAACTACCTTTTGTTTACACTGAAAACAACTAATCAGTATGGTGTGATCACAAGAACAGGCCATTGGTCCATTGACCTGACCATTTTATTCCCTTTTATAATGGTTACTTGCTATCATGGAGAAATAGCCATTGGTAGGACCACAGCCATCTCCAGGAAATGAGGTCTGAGGACATGCTACTTGTGTGGTGAGAAAAAGTTAATTCTAACAGCCCTACACTCAAACCAACATTTTATCTTCTGGCATATTTACAAGGAAAGTTGGAAATCAAATAAAGGATAATTGCCCATTCTCAACAGGATGTGGCAACTTTCATCTACGATCCTTTATTTTCAGGCTTAGGCGAAGCTTTCCAAACAAGCTAAATGAGGAGTAATTCTGATGGAGGAATGATGTTAAGGCCTTAGTCTGTGTTCTTCCCAGATGCTAGATTAATTGCTGTAATATAAACCCGCAGCACAATGTGTTCTCCACTGATTTCATCCACTTATCTATGGATCTGTCTGTGATGATTTCCACTAATAGCCAAACAGTGCCCTGAATAACTCACTGAGTTGTACAAGACTGGCCCAAATTTGAATAAAGTTTGTATCTGGTAAAGTTACAACTTAAACTATTAGAATCATTCCAATAAATGCTGATGATTTTCTCCATTAGAAAGTCAGAAAACACCACTGCCTAATCTTTCTTGAGTGCTTAATAACCTCACTTCTTTTCCAGGATATATCTTTGGGATCCACAGATTTTCAAATAAGGGAGTAGCTCATGGCATACCCTTGTGAAGTATTGCTACACTCTGTTTTGCATTTTCTTTTAAAGAATTTCTGTTTTTGACATCCAACTTCCCTTGGAAATTTTGCTTCAGTCCAGGAGGCTGAACTAAAGGGAAACTTCTGTGGCATGCCTCAGCTACATTCAAAATCAGCCTTCTTTTTCAACACTGACCCTTTGACCCCTTATCTTTGGATCAAGCCAGTAAGCTGTAATTCTTTTTAAAAATGATCTCTCCCTTTTAAGAAACTCAATTCTTCAAATAAATATTATAATGCTAGATCCACCCTGAGAAGGCCCTGAGTAGAAACAAAAGACTTCTTTCTGAAAGCCTTCCATAGGTATGCGTGGGAGCACTGGGAGGCTAATGAGTTAAGACAAAGGAATCTAACAGCAGAAATTAGAATGTATGAGAAAGGAAAAAGACTGGAGCCAAGAAGATAAGTAGGTCATAGTAATAGCTCAAGAAAATAAAGACTTTATCTAAAACAGTGATGGTGGGAATGGAGAAAAATAGATGGATGAATGGGCAATCACAGAGAAAAAATTGGCAGGCCTTCCCAAACTAGTAAATGCAAAATAAAAGAGAAGGAGGAATTTTATCAGTCATCTTCCTAAAGTGTTAAGTATGATCATATTCCTCACCAACTACATCCTTGTAACAACGGCTTCCCAAAATACTTAAGAGCCTCAACTTTGTTTATTGACTTAAAAGGCTTAATATAATCTGGCCCCTGCCCACTTCAATTTTACTGCTCCCCCAACTTCACTGTTCTCCATTTTTTAAAAGATTTTATTTATTTATTTGACAGAGAGAGATCACAAGTAGGCAGAGAGGCAGGCAGAGAGGGTGAAGCAGGCTCCCCACTGAGCAGAGAGCCCAATGTGATGTAGGACTTGATCCCAGGACTCTGGGACCATGACCTGAGCTGAAGGCAGAGGCTTTAACACAGTGAACCACCCAAGTGGCCCCTCCATTTTTTATTTTTTTTTTTTTTTTAATGTAAAGCTTCTTAGTCCTTCTGCTCGGAACTCTTCCCACAGACTTGCATGGCCATCATTCTCTCTCCAATGAGATCCCAACTCAGATCTCCCTCTACCTCCTCCAGTGAAGTAATCCCTGCTCCCCAGCAGCAATAATACATCCATGCCCAAATACTCACTCTTTACAGCACCATATTTGCCCTCTCTAGAGCACCTATCAGTACCTGAAACTACCTTGTATTTGACATGATTATTGTCTATCTCACCCTACTGGAATGTCAGCTCCCTAGAAACAGGACTCTTCTTGATCACCAATGCCTACCATGTGATAGGCTCTCAAAGAACACTTATTGATCAAATGATATAGAGATACACATATACATACACATATACATATACATTTACATATGTGTGCATGTGCACACATGCCATACTTATAGATATACTCTAGTAAAAAAAATTATGGCTTGAGATTAAAACTATCAGACTCAGAGAGTCTGTTTCTTCCAATTGTGATTCCTATGTTGACATAAGAAGTATTAATTTAATAAGTCTAATAATACAATTATTACATATTGAACTCAATAAGAGCTAAAAATACTTTTGATAAAGGAGAATATGACTGAGATAAATATTCATCTAGAAATAAATTTCTAAACCACAGCATCTAAAGAGAAGGAAGCTGAATTTCAATTTTATCCCAAGAACTTGTAAATTAAAAGTTATATATTGGAGTCATAGAAAGAAGGAAGTTGGCATGCTTAAACCACCTATATTATTTTGCTGTATTATTAGAAAATAAGATTATTTTCTTTCATAAGAGTGTTACATATATTTCAGATAAAACCACTTTCTGCAGAGGACCTTACTACCTCAACCAGCCCTGATGGAGTCTATTTTAGGAGGCAGAGGAAAGGACCTTCAGGTTCTTTATGCCAAGCCATGCTTCCTTATATATATATATATATACATCACAGGGCTAGCAAAAGCATTAAATGAGTTAATGTTATTTTATATCAACTCTACCTACTCTCCATTTTCATAACATTTCTGACTTGAAGTTTCACTGAGGTTCCAAATGGATCATTCTGAGTTCTGCATATCATCAGCAGAGTTTCAGTAACCTCAATTATTACTTTTTATTAAAAGCAGCACTGGATGTGCTGGAGACATTGGATAATTGATCATGACTGAACCAAATGAGTGTTACACACTACCCACATTTTCTTCCTAATTTAAAACTTAATCATTTGAAAACAATTACATCACTTGGGAAAAAAAGAGTTCCTCTTCAAGGAAAATGTATTCCATCAAAAATGGACTCCAGGCAGGGACACCTGGGTGGCTCAGTCAGTCAAAGGTCTGCCTTCAGCTCAGTTCATGATCCCAGGGTCCTGGGATCAAGCCCTGCATCAGTCTCCTTACTCAGCCTGGAGCCTGCTTCTTTCTCTGCCTGCTAGTCCCACTGCTTGTGCTCTCCCTCTCTCTGACAAATAAATAAAATCTTAAAAAAAAAAAAAATGTACTCTAGGCAAGAGCACAATTCCTCATCAGATGTATGGATATCACAACTAAGGCCACACTTCCCCAGTGCTGCTGAAATGGGATAGCCACATCACAACAGTGACCAGCCCTGTTACCTATCCTTACCATGGTGCACCCCTGTCTACAGTGCTTCTTCAATGTTCTTTGACTTACTGAGGCTGGGGCAGCAATGACATGAACAACATTAAATAGAGGAATGGGGGCACCTGGGTGGCTCAGTGGGTTAAGCCGCTGCCTTCGGCTCAGGTCATGATCTCAGGGTCCTGGGATCGAGTCCCGCATCGGGCTCTCTGCTCAGCAGGGAGCCTGCTTCCCTCTCTCTCTCTCTGCCTGCCTCTCTGCCTACTTGTGATCTCTCTCTGTCAAATAAATAAATAGAGAAATGGTCTCTGTCCTCAGGGAGACTTCAGTGAAAATAAGCCTCCTGAATTCTTTTTGACCACACTTTATATTTCAGCTCTAGTAAACATATACTAAGGCTACTAATCCTGGGAAATATAACATATATTGAAATAATTTGAAGATGAGCTAGATTATTCCAGTGATGTAGCAATAACTTCAAATAAGGAAAAGATACAAGGTTATTAAAGAAGTTTTTTTCAAAGAGCCACATAAGGAACTACTTTGATTATTTGATAATTATTTGAACCAAAATTCAATTCCATCATGGACAAGAAACACAGCTTCATTAAAATAATATTACATGTGATGCTTTTGTATAAGTTGTTAGTTTGTGAAACTATCAAAAGTAAATATAGGATATGCTTTTGTATAAACTCTTGGTTTATCACATAAAGAAAGTGAATCAGGAATGTTAAAATTGTTTACAAGACAAAAATAAAATATTTCCTTTGTAAATTCTTTGCAGAGATAGGCATTTTATTCAAAAATACATTATTTAAAGTAAATCAGTAAAAGAACAATTTATTCTTTAAGATAAAAAACTGTGGGAATGTTAAAATAATTTAATACTTCTAAATTATTAGTGTCATTACCCTAATAATCCTAATATATTATCTTCTATGTGAATGTATACTTAAACAATTTACATAATAATTCATTTTTTCAGTATTATTATATTTCACCTAACATTACTCATTTTCAATAGTTTTATATAATCGTCACAATTTTCAGAGCTCCATGCTATGTCTTCTTTCCTCAAGTTTTTCTTTCCAAATATGTTGCCCTTCTCTAATATGGTGTGAAAAACAGATCATATTCTCTTTTTGTTTTAGAATGAAGCTAAATATTTTAAAATCATTCAGGTTAATATAAAATATCTCACAAATATTACTTATTGTATAATTACTAATTCAAAACCATATAATCAGGAATAGATTTATTTTTATTCCCTTTATTTATATTAAAAATTCAATTGGGGACTTTCTGACTTTCTGAAACTCATTTTCCCATTCCAAGATTACTACTTTGTAGTAAGTAGAGAGGTTAACTACTACCTCTTTACTACCTCTTTACTACTACCTCTAGTTGCATAATAATTTTCCCCCTTATGTTCTGCTTTTGTTTAACAGATTAGTGAATGAGAAATAATTCATTTCATCTACTGTTGTCATATCAGTAAACATTAAGCCATACACACATACACCCTTTAAACATACACCCTCAAAAATGATGGTTCTTTGCTTTTGTAATCATAAGACCACATTCCAGCAACTGCCCTATTCAGGTTTTCTTGTCCCTTCTCCACATACCCAACTGCCTCACCTCAATTTCATTTTTCTTCTGGAATTCTAACATTTCCTTTAGTAATAGCTACAAAATAAAGATATTTATGTAGTAAGTATTCTGAAAGTTTTTAAGTCAGAGTGTCTATCTTAGTAGTGAATGATAACACAGATGAAGAGCTTTATTAGAATATACTCTTGGGGCACCTGGATAGCTCAGTTGGCTAAGTATCCTATACTTGGTTTCAGCTCGGGTCATGATCTCAGGGCCATGAGATAGAGCCTCACATCTGGTTCCTGGGCTCCTGACTCAGTAAGGAGTCTGCTTAAGGTTCTCTCTTCCTCCCTCTCCCTCACGCTCTGGCCCTACCACTTGCATACTTTTCTCTCCCCACTCTCCTCTAAAATAAATAATATATTTTTTAAAAATACTTTTTTTTCTTTAAAGGTCTTAAGGTTATTATTCAGTTTTCACTTTTATTGATTTGTACAAAGAAGAAATCCCAACATTTTCTTGACTTTGGTTCCTATGATGATCATTTGTTTTTTTCTATGTAAAAGCTTAACTGATGATTTAATGTAAATTTAAGTTTAGTGACACTTAAAGAATATACATTGCTGGAGAGATAGTTATGTACTTGTTTTCTTAAAAACCCATATTTAGACAATCTCATAAACTTAGCCCAACTGCTTGAAGAAATTAACTGATGAGCACAGATACCTACAAAAAGTGGCAGGGCTTTTACTGGGAACTAAGCTCTGATTCTCTGTATCATTGAATGTATTTTCTCAAATACTTTGTATGGTTTGATTGTTTCTTTTATTCCCAACTTTTGCTCTGTATCTTCCCAGCTTTTGTGAGATTAAGGAAATAACCTTAGAAGTGGAGGTCTACAGCTTTATTTCTCATAATGAGTAATAAAGACAGACATAGAGAAAACAAGGGCAAGGATGAGCCACTGGGTCACACCAGGAAAAAAAGACCCAGCTGTTAAGAGGACCATTGACTAAACCATCCACAAATGCACACACCAGTTTCTGCCAGACACACTGTCATAGGCAGAAATGCTTTCTTCACTGCCAACTTGGCTTCTGTTGATTTTCTTCTCTACTGGAGAAGAAAGTAGAATAGAGGAGATGCTTAAAAGGTTGGTATGGTATAGTCATAAAAATGCCTTAAAAATCCTTTCATATATTATCTCTTTACTTCACAGAGAAAATCTGAGTCAAGCACAGAGAAATTTCTGAAAAAGAGAAGACTACTACTTTTCAGTAGTGTAAGAGACCAAAGCACTGCCTATTTCTGTCACCAAACAGATTAGAGGAAAAATTGAGCACAGAGGTCTCATGAGGTAATTGAGACATTTCTCTACAACTCAGATGACAAATTTTCAGTGTGACCTACAATGCCTTTCTGAAAGTCTTCTGAATTTCCTGAATACAAACAATGTTACAATGTAAATACAATGCACTTTGCCAAAGTTCCCAGAACTATAGGGCTTCAAGTAGAAACTGCAGGATTTTAGGTGGATGTCATTTTTATTTCATCTAACTTTCTCTAACTAGCATAAATCCTACAAGAATAATGTGGATATGTCAAGACAAAACATTTATTAGACCAAGTCACTTAGATACATATATTTCCCATATACTCAGTGGCAACTGAAGCTGTCACTGAAGCAGGAAAAAAGATTACCACACCATTCTAATTTTGGTTGAACCCAGTTTGGGGGAGAAAACTGTGACTGGAAAATAGAAATAAAAGGAGGCGGCGGGGGGGGGGGGGTACCTGGATCTGAAGAAACTGGGGAGAGAAAGGAGATCCAATAAAGGAAAGGGACCTTTGACCACAAGACCCAATGCATAAGTGAAAGAATCTCAGTACTTGGAGGTGCTTGAGGGTGAACCACTTGCTAATTATTTCCTGAGAACCACTTATTGCCCAAAAGTCCAGAATACCTGTGAATGCCTCCACAGTGAAGACACGAATGTCTTGTATTAAGGTGGGCACTTATCTTTCCCCTGTTCTCAGTGGGTAGAAATTAATATTTTTTAAGAATCTTCCTAAGAAACCCTCCTACACTGTTGGTGAGAATGCAAGCTGGTGCAACTACTCTGGAAAACAGCATGGAGGTTCCCCAAAAAATTGAAAATAGAGCTACCCTATGACCCAGCAATTGCACTACTGGGTATTTACCCTAAAGATACAAAGGTAATGATCTAAAGGGGCATGTGCACCCAAATGTTTATAGCAGCAATGTCCACAAGAGCCAAACTATGGAAAGAACCTAAATGTCCTACAAGGGATGAATGGATAAAAAAGAAGTGGTATAAAGTTTACCTAACAATTATAAATATCTATGCCCCCAATATGGGAGCAGCCAATTACATAAGAAAACTATTAATCAAGAAAAAAAGTCATATTTATATGAATACATTAATAGTAGGAGATCTTAACATGTCTCTCTCAGTAATGGACAGATCATCAAAGCAGAAAATCAATAAAGAAACAAAAGCATTGAATGACACATTGGACCAAATGGACCTCATAGATATATACAGAACATTCCACCCTAAAACAAAAGAATACTCGTTCTTCTCAAGTGCACATGGAACCTTCTCCAGAATAGACCACAACTGGGTCACAAATCAGGACTCAACTGATACCAAAAGACTGAGATTATTCCCTGCATATTCCCAGTTCACAATGCTTTGAAACTGGAGCTCAATCACAAGGAAAAGTTTGGAAAGAACTCAAACACCTGGAGCTAAAGACCACCTTGTTTAAGAATACTTGGATCAACCAGCAGATCCAAGAAGAACTTAAACAATTTAGGGAAACCAATGAGAATGAAGACACTTTGGTCCAAAACCTATGGGATACAGCAAAGGCAGTCCTAAGGGGGAAATACATAGCCATCCAAGCCTCCCTCAAAAAAATTGAAGAATCCAGAATACACCAGTTGTCTCTACACCTTAAAGAACTGGAGAATCAACAACAAATCAAACCAACTACACACATAAGAAGGGAAATAATCAAGATTAGAGCAGAGATCAATAAGGTAGACACTAGAGATATAGTAGAACATATCAATGAAACTAGAAGCTGGTTTTCTGAAAGAATCAATAAGATGGATAAACCATTGGCCACACTAATCCAAAAGAAAAGAGGGAAAGCTCAAATTAATAAAATTATGAATGAAAAGGGAAAGATCACAACTAACACCAAGGAAGTAGAAACTATCATCAGAAGTTATTATGAACACTTATATGCCAATAAGTTAAGCAACCTAGATGAAATGGATGTATTCCTGGAAAACTATAAATTCCCAAAATTGAACCAGGAAGAAATTGACAACATGAATAGACCGATATCTAGTAATGAGATTGAAGCAGTGATCAAAAACCTCACAAAAAACAAGAGCTCAGGGGGCACCTGGGTGGCTAAGTGGGTTAAGCCTCTGCCTTCAGCTCAAGTCATGTTCTCAGGGTCCTGGGATCGGGTCCCACATCGGGATCTCTGCTCAGTTGGGAGCCTGCTTCCTCTCTCTCTGCCTGCCTCTCTGCCTATTTGTGATCTCTGTCTGTCAAATAAATAAGTAAAATCTTTAAAAAAAAAAAAAAAAAAGAGAGAGAGAGAGAGAGAAAGAGTTTAGGTTAAAAAAAAAAAAAAAAAAAACAAGAGCTCAGGACCTGACAGATTCCCTGTGGAATTCTACCAAACATTCAAAGAAGAAATAACACCTATTCTCCTGAAGTTGTTTCAAAAAAATTGAAATTGAAGCAGAAGGAAAACTTCCAGACTCTTTCTATGAAGCCAGCATTACTCTGATCCTCAAACCAGGCAAAGACCCTACCAAAAAGGAGAATTTCAGACCAATATCTCTGATGAATATGGATGTGAAGATTCTCAACAAGATCCTAGCAAACAGGATCCAACAGCACATTACAAAGATTATCCACCATGACCAGGTGGGATTCATCCCTGGGTTACAAGGATGGTTCAACATTCGCAAATCAATCGATGTGATAGAACAAATTAATAAGAGAAGAGAGAAGAACCACATGGTCCTCTCAATTGATGCAGAAAAAGCATTTGACAAAATCCAGCATCCATTCCTGATTAAAACGTTTCAAAGTATAGGGATACAGGGAACATTCCTGAACTTCATAAAATCTATCTGTGAAAGACCCACAGCAAATATCATCCTCAATGGGAAAAAGCTCGCAGCCTTCCCGTTGAGGTCAGGAACACAACACTCCCACCACTCTAACCACTCTTGTTCAACATAGTATTAGAAGTCCTAGCAACAGCAATCAGAAAACAAAAGGAAATAAAAGGTATGCAAATTGTCAATGAAGAAGTCAAACTCTCTCTCTTCACAGAAGACATGATTCTTTATATGGAAAACCCAAAAGACTCCACCCCCAAACTACTAGAACTCATACAGCAATTCAGTAACGTGGCAGGATACAAAGTCAATGTACAGAAATCAGTGGCTTTCTTATACACTAAGATACCTTAGTGTATCCATAAGAACCATAAGATACCTGGGAATAAACCTAACCATAAGATACCTGGGAATAAACCTAACCAAAGAGGCAAAGGATCTGTACTCGAGGAACTACAGAACACTCATGAAAGAAATTGAAGAAGACACAAAAAGATGGAAGACCATTCCATGCTCTTGGATCAGAAGAATAAACATTGTTAAAATGTCTATACTGCCTAGAGCAATCTATACTTTTACATTCCGATCAAAATTCCACCGGTATTCTTCAAAGAACTGGAGCAAATAATCCAGAAATTTGTATGGAATCAGAAGAGACCCCGAATTGCTAAGGAAATGTTGAAAAACAAAAATAAAACTGGCGGCATCACGTTACCTAATTTCAATCTTTACTACAAAGCTGTGATCACCAAGACTGCATGGTACTGGCACAAAAACAGACACATAGACCAGTGGAACAGAGTAGAGAGATATGGACCCTCAACTCTATGGGCAAATCATCTTTGACAAAGCCAGAAAAAAATATACAGTGGAAAAAAGACAGTCTCTTCAATAAATGGTGTTGGGAAAATTGGACAGCTATATGCAGAAGAATGAAACTTGACCATTCCTTTACACTGTACACAAAGATAAACTCAAAATGGATAAAAGACCTCAATGTGAGACAGGAATCCATCAGAATCCTAGAGGAGAACATAGGCAGTAATCTCTTCGATATCAGTCACAGCAACTTCTTTCAAGATATGTCTCCAAAGGCAAAGGAAACAAAAGTGAAAATGAACTTTTGGGACTTCATCAAGATCAAAAGCTTCTGCACAGCCAAGGAAACAGTCAACAAAACAAAGAGGCAACCCACGGAATGGGAGAAAATATTTGCAAAAGACAGTACAGGCAAAAGGTTGATATCCAGGATCTATAAAGAACTTCTCAAACTCAACACACACAAAACAGATAATCATATCAAAAAATGGGCAGAAGATATGAACAGACACTTCTCCAATGAAGACATACAAATGGCTATCAGACACATGAAAAAATGTTCATCATCACTAGCCATCAGGGAGATTCAAATTCAAACCACATTGAGATACCACCTTATACCAGTTAGAGTGGCCAAAATTAGCAAGACAGGAAACAACATGTGTTGGAGAGGATGTGGAGAAAGGGGAACCCTCTTCCACTGTTGGTGGGAATGCAAGTTGGTGCAGCCACTTTGGAGAACAGTGTGGAGATTCCTCAAGAAATTAAAAATAGAGCTTCCCTATGACCCTGCTATTGCACTCCTGGGTATTTACCCCAAAGATACAGATGTAGTGAAAAGAAGGGCCATCTGTACCCCAATGTTTATAGCAGCAATGGCCATGGTCGCCAAACTGGGGAAAGAACCAAGATGCCCTTCAATGGATGAATGGATAAGGAAGATGTGGTGCATATACACTATGGAGATGTGGTGCATATACACAAAGATTTTATAAGAAATACCATTTTAACTTTTAAAAATATTAAAAGCTGTTATTTTTAAAAGTTAAAATGGTATTTCTTATAATTCTAATTTATAATTATTTATTCATGAGATGGAATATTTTTCATACATTCATTACATGTATGTATATCTTCTCTGACATGTTTCTATACTGAGAATCTCATCAATTTATGTGAGTAAATCATATATTAAAGGAAAGAAAATCTTTGCCTATTTTTTGTTACAAATATTGTACCATTTATTGTTCAAACTGTAATTTTATGATGGTTTGACATTAAAGAATTTTTATCCCTTGACATTTTCTTCTTTTGATTCCCTCCATTATATACAGAGACCAAATAAACACCTAAATAATCCTTACCCATACAGAGATCAAATAAATAAATACCTAAATTAAACAATACTGTTGCTATTTTTTAAAAAATACTATTGCTATTTTTTTCATTTTGTAACTTAATTTACCTGGATTTTTAAAAAATATATATTAACAGTTAATCCTGCTGTATAACAAACCACCTTAGGCCAACTCATCTCTGCCCCAAGTGTGGGGACGGTGAGGCAGCTAAGGAGATCCATTACCAGGATCCAGTTTTCAGAGAAGGATTCTCTACCCAATTATGGTTAATGCAGTCTGTAGATACCTCAAGCTGTCAGCTCCTTCAGAGTCCACCTCAGGTATAGAAAGCTACTTCATCTGAGGTCATATCTTTCCAGAACAGCTCACATGTGGTGACTGAGGAAGACAGGAACATAAAGGTCCGGCCATTTTAGTTCTACCCTGAACAAATTTGATGGGCAAAACTCTTTTTATAACGTACAAAACTGAAATATTTTTCATCACTGTATCAGTTATATTGTCCAAAATCTCGGTACATTTTTTGGCTGCCTTGTATAAAACAGGGAATTTTTACTTTTTAGCTTTAGAATTTATTTGACACATACAACCCCCACTAGTGAAACACATTTGATGACAAAGTTCCTTTTCATAGCATTATAAAACTACAGTAAAACTGGTTATGGTATTTTTCTCCAGTTACATAATTTATTTAAAATCCTCACTTAGAGGTACCTGCGTGGCTCAGTTGGTTAAAGACTCTGCCTTCAGCTTAGATCACGGTCCCAGGGTTCTGGGATCAAGCCCCGCATCAGGCTCTCTGTTCAGTGGGGAGCCTGTTTCCTCCTCTCTCTCTCTGCCTGCCTCTCTGCCTACTTGTGCTCTCTTGTCTGTCATTAAAATCTTAATAAAATAAAATAAAATAAAATAAAATCCTCACCTATGTTAAACAATAGCTAATGAGTTAATGGCAGAGAATGAATATTTTTGTTGCATGTTCAATACTCAATATAAATTTCCCAAAATAGGTATGTGGGTTCTTATAATCATTACAAATTTTTGAAATCCCATAGCATGTGTAACTGAAATCAAATGAATATTCAGAAACAGAGCGACATACAGGTTGGCAATATGGGAATACTACTCTTAACACACTAGAGGTATTACAAGGACAAGAAGGAAGTCTCTCTTCTTCACATGGGAATGTCTCCCCAGTATGGTGACGGTCATGTTATTATGGCTAAAAACATAAAGGGTATTTTATCTGTATTATAACCATTATTATACTTCAGAATTTGAGATCTCAGCTTGCAGAAGCCGCCATTACTTACTAATTACTAATGGACATAATATTTTCAGGAATCTATCAGGGAAGATTCACAAAATTGAAATATCAATGGCATTTTATATTTCTTTAGCTCATAACATATTTTCCAAGTTATCTCATAAAATTACATCATGTAACATGAAATAGACTTCAAGCATAGATATTGCCTACTATACTCCTTTTTAACATATCCTGGGGAAAATACCCTGTTTCTAAAAGGTGTTATGTTGCTAACTCATGGTGCTTTATGTAATCCATTATGACTTTTAGATATTTTTCAGAGGTACTTAGATCTGGCTCCTCATTACTCATTTTACATTTTATGACGTGGCTTTTGTTGAGTGTACTAGTGAAAATCCTTATATTTGCTTCTTGCTCATCCATATCATTTAATTCTATTCCCAGGACTAACACTTCTGCCCACCACCACCCCTGCACTCCACTCTACCTTATCATTAAGATGTTCTTTCAGATAAAACCTAATGAAGGTGCTGACTTACATGCAAGTCAGCCTAACATTGTCTTTGAAATACCTGCTGGGTATACAGCACAGTACTCAAGTTAAAGGAGAATACAAAGAATATAAAAGATACAGTCTTAAAAAGACTATAATTTGAGATGAAGAGAATGGCAGAAATTAAAGCATATTTTCCCAAAGCAATTTCTTCCATTTTGTCCAAGTGCAGAGTCCCAGTGAAAACTGAGTATACATTAAATGTGAAGAAACTAGTGGTACCATATGTGATCTGTCAGTGGAGACTGAAATGACTATCACTGATGAGGGTGCTGAAACCAGAGCAGAAATAAACACTTTCTTAAAATCTTCTTATTTAAAAACAAAAACAAAAACAAAAAAAGCTTCTTATTGGGATGCCTGAGACTCAATCAGTTAAGCATCTGCTTTTGGCTCAAGTCATTACCCCAGAGGCCTGAGAGGAAGCCCCAACTTGCAGGGTTTCCTGCTCAGCAGGGAGTCTGCTTCTCCCTCTCCCTCTGCAACCCCCCCAACTCATGTGCATGCACATGAAATAAATAAATAAAATTTTTTACAGAAAAGCTTCTTATTAAGCCCCCTTTCACTTTGACTCTGAGCAATAAGTTCAGTCCTTTTTGTCTAAAGCCTATACAACTATACAACAGCCTATACAACTGTGCATCTATAAATTGTTCTTTAAGATTCTCATATGCTATAGAAAACATGCATATATACATTATATTATATATATTAATATGCATATATACCAAAATGGATAAGTTAAGAGAAATCAAGTAAGAATTAATTATGAAAATTTCCATATACTATCCCAAACACTAGGATAAATTATATACTATGGACACATTCTATAACAATTATCTGTAATTAGTCATTTGGAAAATATTTTAAAAAAAATCTTCTGACAGTGCTTGTCCTGATGAGGTTCCTGAGATGCCTCTTCCAACTGAAAAATCATGACAGCATTTTTATGTGCTAAATTCTCTTAAAGAGTTAATCCCTAGGCAAGGTAACTCCCAGGCTACATAGTTTGAAATTTGTAACTGTTCTCACCTCTAAGACATAAACCAGCTAGTTCTCACTGGATTATACATTGCATATATCAGTCTGTGAATAAAAGGTTCTGTGGCCAGGTCAGTCTGAAAACACTAGATGTGATACTTTTCCCTTAGAGAACTTCAGGATTTAAGGCTCTGATAAGCATCTCAGTTTAAAAAAAAAAAATGTATTTGACTCTGGTCAACCTAGTATTTTCTGGCCAAAGAACTCCATTTAATATGACATCTGACATATGACATCTAATATGACATTCTGCTGACATCCTGCAGAAATAGAGTTGCAAAGAATATTCATGGGGAAATACTGATTTGTCAAACCCCCACTTAATAAATACTAAGTAAGCCTTTTCTTCATGAAGTTAGTGTTTTTTATCAATGCCTGGAGGCAATTAAGATGAGTTATGCCTCACCTGTGTCTTCAAGAAACTTTCAAAGAAGTAGAGGAAATGGGAGTTCAAAAGCTAACTACATTCTCAAGCAGAAAAACTCAGTGCCATAGTAGAGGCCCAAAAGAACATGGAATTGGATTCCAAAGAAAGAAATAAGTCCTTTTTAAGAGAGGCAAGGAAAGCATGAGAATGTGATAAGAGAAAACTTCAAAAACAATGTGGAATTAGAGGTCTGTGTCACAGGAAGATAAGATTTTGCTATGTACAGGAAGGTGGTCCTACATGGAGATGATACCAAGAAGAAAAGCCAAGCAAGAGGTTTTGGAAGGCTTGAAGAACAGATGTACTGGAATGTGCATAGAAGGGCATGAAGTAAAAACTAAACTGAATTAAGATCAGATTGTTCTGGTACCCAATCTTCATATTTAATGAGCACCTGACAGAGCAGTGACTTGGGAATAGCAATATAACTGAAATCAAGACTGACTGTGTAAGCATAGTAAGTCAATAATTAAATTAAGATTTCCAACACATTTTTATAAAATTTTATGACAGGCAAAAACCAAAAATCCTTAAGAGCATTGAATCTTTGTACCAAACATGGTGTCAAGATATGCACCCTAGAGGATTCATAGTTGAAAAATAGAATATTGAACTTTATTCTGTCAACCATGGGGAGGCATCTAAATTGTTTATTTTTCAAGGGGCAATTGAATCAGATTTCTCTTTTCAGAAGAACTCAGGGGCAATGTGAAAAACAGACTGGCAAAACAGACAGTAGGCAAAAGACCCAATTAGGAGTAAGCTATTGTATTACCTAGTAATGTTTACAAGCACCAAAGTTAGGGCAAGGTCAGCAATTGAGGAGAGAAGCAGATATATATAAAAGAGCCTCAACATTTTCTAATAACTAATGAGATGCAGAGTTACAGAAAAGGGAAAAAGAAAGATATTTTCTAATTTCCCATCTGAGATAATCAATTGAAGAGTTAATTTATTTCTATAAATACATCAGAAAAAAGTATCAGTAGACATGGAATATAACTGTTCAAAAGATGCATTAATCACCTTGTTTCATTCAGAGATATATTCTCTCTCTCTCTCTCTCTCTCTCTCTCTCACACACACACACACACACACACCCTTCTGTATAAACAGTTACTATAATCCAGAGTAGGCAGTCTAGTCATGATGAAGCAGAAGAAAACACTATAGTGATTTCAATGAAATGCCCCCAACAAGTTTTATTATCTCTGACCTTTTATCAAAACTCCATAAAGCTCTCTAGGTATCTTTACCTTTATTTTCCTTACAAATACCATCCACTCATCATTGCCCAGCAATTCTTAGGTATGTTTGATTTTGTGATATCTTAGCTTTGTAGACTATTTTATAATATGTTTCATCCTCAACTTTTCTGTCTTCATTCGATTTTTTCTGTTAAATACATACATATTTAGATTCTTATTATCTCTTACATGTGAATCATTTCTTCTTTCTACTCTACCAACCATAAATATTATTAACTCATTTAATGAATACTTGTTATAATTCAATAGAAGTATAAAACCTATTTTACAACTTTTTTTTGGAATCAGATACTTTAGTATGCTTAATCATAATAGTGGTTTTAGGACACCAAGGGTCAGAAATCTGTTTAAATTAGAATTACACAAGCTAATGCTTGTAAAGGCACAGCCTCTGACAAATAAACAGTCCTTAGGTGTTAAGTTAGTCTTACTCAAGACTATACTAAGCAATTAAGCACTGATTTAAGCCCTCTGCCAACGTTAAGGTTTCTTTCAAATATCCAGGAAACCAGAGCTGGGATAGCTCATCTGAACAAAGGGGAATTTTACAGAAGAGTTTGTCTAAAGCTGGTCATTAAGCTCCATAAACACAACTAAGCAACCACATTAGAGGGAGAGGGTCAAATGACCCTTTTTAACTACCTTATCAAGAAGGAAATAGTAGACCTGAAGTAATAGCTAATCAAAAGTCTCTTACCTCATTCAGAACATTAAGAGGTAATTCTCTCTCTATTGCCTGACAAAAATGTTAGCCATCAAGTAAGCATAATTCCTGAGTAAAAAAAAAAAAAGGATTTCTTCTAGGAATTTGGCAGGCATTACAGTTTCCCATCTCTTACCACAATATGTGTACTTCAGTTTCCTGGGAAGCGGTGCACACAGTTTTGCAATACTTTGCTTATGAATAATGGCCCCCATTTCTATCGTGACTTATGAGAACCAAGAGTTGCTATATGCCAATGTTAAAGAGCTCTTCACCCTTTAGATTTCCTGAAAAATTTTCTATCATATTCTACTCCCTTGATTCTTCCTACCACCTGGATCAAATGAATGCAGTAGTCTCTGAAAAGTCATAAACCTTCATTCAAAGTTAAACATAAGTAAGGTATATGGGCTAGGCACTGCCAATCCTGCCAAGAGCTAACAATTCACATACTAATCATGAAAAATTATGAAAACCCAATCTGTGAACACATTAAGATTTTCCTCAGTGATACAGAAACCAACAATAACACATTTCCCATTGGTCAAGAATATGTGAAATATGCTTGCCTTGTCTGTTTTAATTTAAGGATCTCTACCTGGTCTTCAAATAATTTTCTGCTTAATATTAAATAAGATGGAACCATTTTAGTTTGATCAAACTGATTAAGTTCACAAATTAAGGAAGATTCCAACATACCTTATTGTCCTTCAAGGATGATAATTTGATTCTTTTTTTTTTTAAGATTCCATTTATTTCTTTGACAGAAAGAGATCACAAATAGGCAGAGAGGCAGACAGAGAGAGAGGAGGAAGCAGGCTCCCTGCTGAGCAGAGAGCCTGATGCGGGCTCGATCCCAAGACCCCAGGATCAATACCCGAGCCAAAGGCAGAGGATTTAACCCACTGAGCCACCCAAGTGCCCCAATAATTTGATTCTTGATAAGCTTTTCCCAAAAAATGTATATTCCTTTGTGAGAGTCTTTAAAAAGTGAACAAAGTTAGGATCTTGGTATCCTTGTGTGCTGGAGCCCTTGTGAGTTAAACTTTTTTGACTTGTTTCAATCATCATTCCTGGTGAGCTAATTCAGTGATAGAATTCACTCTTGTTTTCCCCTCTTAGAGTTCTAAGAGAGTTATTCAAATTATTTCTACGGTCCTGCATCCCAATTTATAACTGCTGTCCTTTAAGAAAGGATGGCTTGCTTGACATTTTGGCCAATATAGTCACATGGTTCAATGAAGGTGCCTCAGGGGCTGCTATAGAGGGAAGAAGGTGAAAAGGGGCAGAGGGAATGAGGGAAGACAGGAAGTGGGAGATGGACAGGTTCTTATCTTTTTTAGCACAGTTGATTTTCAGGTAAAATGTTGGAAAAAATATTCTTGAATGAAATGGTATGTAGGTCCCTTTATAGGAAGACTATATCTCCATGGCCCCTTCTAGTTCTAATGCCTGATTATTCTGTGGTTTGTGATACTCTCTCTAGTCTGTGATTCTCAGAGTAGCATGGGAAAACACATGTTTCCAAGGCTATCTGCATAATTCCATAATCTGCTTCTTTCATCTGGGTATTTACCAACTGGTCTTTTCAGTTAGGTTGTGTGTGTGTGTTAACACATATAAAATATTCATATATATATGTATATATATATGAAAATATTAAGTTACCTGTTTTATAGTGAAAGAGATATGCATTCTATTCTGATTCTTTCACATATTAGGCATTTGTCATTAGGGATTGTGTTCCTGGAGTGATTTTAAGTACTTTCTTAAGTAACCTTAGATATAAAGGATCCAGATATGAAGATCTGATGGAACTAATGTAATTAGGATACATTTACACTGTATTCCCTGTTGATGCCCTGAGGCCCAGAGCCATGTATGGTCTAGTTTGTGGACTATAGATTTCAGTTCTTCCTGCTAAAAATATTAAAGTCTTTCTAAGCATAAAAATCTTTAGTGCAGGGAGGAGTCAAGATGGCAGAGAAGTAGCAGGCTGAGACTACTTCAGCTACATTAGCTTATGTAAAGATTGCAAACACCTGAAAATCCATCGGCAGATCGAAGAGAAGAACAGCATTCTGGAAACAGAAAACAACCACTTTCTGAAAGGTAGGACCAGCGGAGAAGTGAATCCAAAGCGACGGGAAGATAGACCCCGGGGGGAGGGGCCGGCTCCCGGCAAGCGGCGAAGCAACGGCGCACAAAATGGGGACTTTTAAAAGTCTGTTCCGCTGAGGGACATCGCTCCAGAGGCTAAACCGGGGCAAACCCCACGCGGGGTCAGTGTGGCCTCAGGTCCTGCAGGGTCACAGAAGGATGGGGGGTGTCTGAGTGTCGCAGAGCTTGCGGGTATTGGAACGGGAAAGCCGGCTACAGAGACAGAGCCGACAGTAAGCTCACAGCTCGGTGTTACCTTGAACCGATCGCAGGCTCGGTGAGCTCGGAGGGCGGCCAGAGGTCAGGCAGACGGGAGTAACTGGGCGCTGTTCTCTGAGGGCGCACTGAGGAGTGGGGCCCCGGGATCTCGGCTCCTCCGGGCCGGAGACCAGGAGGCCGCCATTTGTATTCCCGTCCTCCGGAACTCTACGGAAAGCGCTCAGGGAACAAAAGCTCCTGAAAGCAAACCCGAGCGGATTACTCAGTCCGGCCCCTGGTAAGGGCGGTGCAATTCCGCCTGGGGCAAAGACACTTGAGAATCACTACAACAGGCCCCTCCCCCAGAAGATCAACAAGAAATCCAGCCAAGACGAAGTTCACCTACTAAGGAGTGCGGTTTCAATACCAAGGAGAGCGGCAGAATTCCAGAGGAGGAGAAAGCAAAGCACAGAACTCATGGATTTTTCCCTGTGATTTTTTTTTAGTCTTGCAGTTAATTTAATTTATTTCTTTTTCATTTTTTGATTTTTTTCTCGCCTTCTGGTAAAAATTTTTTTTTAACTTTTACCTTTTTCTTTTTTAACATTTTTTAACTAGTTTATCTAATATATATATATTTTCTTTTTTATATTTTTCTTATTTGTTTTCTTTTTTTAATTCTTTTCTTTACTTTTTTTTCTTTTTTCTTTTTTTTTCTTTCTTCCGTTTTGAACCTCTTTTTATCCCCTTTCTCCCCCCTCACGATTTGGGATCTCTTCTAATTTGGTTAAAGCATATTTTCCTGGGGTTGTTGCCACCCTTTTAGTATTTTACTTGCTCCTTCATATACTCTTATCTGGACAAAATGACAAGACGGAAAAATTCAACACAAAAAAAAGAACAAGAGGCAGTACCGAAGGCTAGGGACCTAATAAATACAGACATTGGTAATATGTCAGATCTTGAGTTCAAAATGACAATTCTCAAGGTTCTAGCTGGGCTCGAAAAAGGCATGGAAGATATTAGAGAAACCCTCTCGAGAGATATAAAAGCCCTTTCTGGAGAAATAAAAGAACTAAAATCTAACCAAGTTGAAATCAAAAAAGCTATTAATGACGTGCAATCAAAAATGGAGGCTCTCACTGCTAGGATAAATGAGGCAGAAGAAAGAATTAATGATATAGAAGACCAAATGACAGAGAATAGAGAAGCTGAGCAAAAGAGGGACAAAAAATTACTGGACCACGAGGGGAGAATTCGAGAGATAAGTGACACCATAAGACGAAACAACATTAGAATAATTGGGATTCCAGAAGAAGAAGAAAGAGAGAGGGGAGCAGAAGATATACTGGAGAGAATTACTGGGGAGAATTTCCCCAATATGGCAAAGGGAACGAGCATCAAAATTCAGGAGGTTCAGAGAACGCCCCTCAAAATCAATAAGAATAGGCCCACACCCCGTCACCTAATAGTAAAATTTACAAGTCTCAGTGACAAAGAGAAAATCCTGAAAGCAGCCCGGGAAAAGAAGTCTGTAACATACAATGGTAAAAATATTATATTGGCAGCTGACTTATCCACAGAGACCTGGCAGGCCAGAAAGAGCTGGCATGATATTTTCATAGCACTAAACGAGAAAAACATGCAGCCCAGAATACTATATCCAGCTAGGCTATCATTGAAAATAGAAGGAGAGATTAAAAGCTTCCAGGACAAACAAAAACTGAAAGAATTTGCAAACACCAAACCAGCTCTACAGGAAATATTGAAAGGGATCCTCTAAGCAAAGAGAGCCTACAAGTGGTAGATCAGAAAGGAACAGACCAAGTGGGATTTATTCCAGGGCTGCAAGGTTGGTTCAACATCCGCAAATCAGTCACTGATACAACACATCAATAAAAGAAAGAACAAGAACCATATGATACTCTCAATAGATGCTGAAAAAGCATTTGACAAAGTACAGCATCCCTTCCTGATCAAAACTCTTCAAAGTGTAGGGATAGAGGGCACATACCTCAATATCATCAAAGCCATCTATGAAAAACCCACTGCAAATATCATTCTCAATGGAGAAAAACTGAAAGCTTTTCCGCTAACGTCAGGAACACGGCAGGGATGTCCATTATCACCACTGCTATTCAACATAGTACTAGAGGTCCTAGCCTCAGCAATCAGACAACAAAAGGAAATTAAAGGCATCCATATCGGCAAAGAAGACGTCAAATTATCACTCTTCGCAGATGATATGCTACTATATGTGGAAAACCCAAAAGACTCCACTCCAAAACTGCTAGAACTTATACAGGAATTCAGTAAAGTGTCAGGATATAAAATCAATGCACAGAAATCAGTTGCATTTCTCTACACCAACAGCAAGACAGAAGAAAGAGAAATTAAGGAGTCAATCCCATTTACAATTGCACCCAAAACCATAAGATACCTAGGAATAAACCTAACCAAAGAGGCACAGAATCTATACTCAGAAAACTATAAAGTACTCATGAAAGAAATTGAGGAAGACACAAAGAAATGGAAAAATGTTCCATGCTCCTGGATTGGAAGAATAAATATTGTGAAAATGTCTATGCTACCTAAAGCAATCTACACATTTAATGCAATTCCTATCAAAGTACCATCCATCTTTTTCAAAGAAATGGAACAAATAATTCTAAAATTTATATGGAACCAGAAAAGACCTCGAATAGCCAAAGGGATATTGAAAAAGAAAGCCAACGTTGGTGGCATCACAATTCCGGACTTCAAGCTCTATTACAAAGCTGTCATCATCAAGACAGCATGGTACTGGCACAAAAACAGACACATAGATCAATGGAACAGAATAGAGAGCCCAGAAATAGACCCTCAACTCTATGGTCAACTAATCTTCAACAAAGCAGGAAAGAATGTCCAATGGAAAAAAGAAAGCCTCTTCAATAAATGGTGCTGGCAAAATTGGACAGCCACATGCAGAAAAATGAAATTGGACCATTTCCTTACACCACACACAAAAATAGACTCAAAATGGATGATGGACCTCAATGTGCGAAAGGAATCCATCAAAATCCTTGAGGAAAACACAGGCAGCAACCTCTTCGACCTCAGCCGCAGCAACTTCTTCCTAGAAACAACGCCAAAGGCAAGGGAAGCAAGGGCAAAAATGAACTATTGGGATTTTATCAAGATCAAAAGCTTTTGCACAGCAAAGGAAACAGTTAACAAAATCAAAAGACAACTGATAGAATGGGAGAAGATATTTACAAACGACATATCAGATAAAGGACTAGTGTCCAGAATCTATAAAGAAGTTAGCAAACTCAACACCCAAAGAACAAATAATCCAATCAAGAAATGGGCAGAGGACATGAACAGACATTTCTGCAAAGAAGACATCCAGATGGCCAACAGACACATGAAAAAGTGCTCCATATCACTCGGCATCAGGGAAATACAAATCAAAACCACAATGAGATATCACCTCACACCAGTCAGAATGGCTAAAATCAACAAGTCAGGAAATGACAGATGCTGGCGAGGATGCGGAGAAAGGGGAACCCTCCTACACTGTTGGTGGGAATGCAAGCTGGTGCAGCCACTCTGGAAAACAGCATGGAGGTTCCTCAAAATGTTGAAAATAGAACTGCCCTATGACCCAGCAATTGCACTATTGGGTATTTACCCTAAAGATACAAACGTAGTGATCCAAAGGGGCACGTGCATCCAAATGTTTATAGCAGCAATGTCCACAATAGCCAAACTATGGAAAGAACCTAGATGTCCATCAACAGATGAGTGGATCAAGAAGATGTGGTATATATACACAATGGAATACTATGCAGCCATCAAAAGAAATGAAATCTTGCCATTTGCAACAACATGGATGGAACTAGAGCGTATCATGCTTAGAGAAATAAGTCAAGCAGAGAAAGACAACTATCATATGATCTCCCTGATATGAGGAAGTGGTGATGCAACATGGGGGCTTAAGTGGGTAGGAGAAGAATAAATGAAACAAGATGGGATTGGGAGTGAGACAAACCATAAGTGACTCTTAATCTTACAAAACAAACTGAGGGTTGCTGGGGGGAGGGGGGTTGGGAGAAGTGGGTGGGATTATGGACATTGGGGAGGGTATGTGCTGTGAAGTGTGTAAACCTGGTGATTCACAGACCTGTACCCCTGGGGATAAAAATATATGTTTATAAAAAATAAAAAATTAAAAAAAATTCTTTAGTGCATTGTTACTGGCTCTTTTTCACTTATTAAGAAGAAAATATATTCCCTTATTATTTTTCTTTACGCAGTGGCCTACTTATAAGTAATAAGCTCCCCAGAGCTGCAGAAGTTCAATTCGTGTGTGGATGATCAGTTTCAGCAATGTTATAGAAGGATTCCCCGTATTATATAATGAATTTTACTTAATAAGCACTAAGATCCCATTTATTTTATAATTCTATCATCTATTTTTTATTTCAGGAAGTTCAAAAACTCCTTCTTTCCCTTGACTGGTTGCAACTCTTTTCTCACTTGGTATTAAAATTTCACAATTTTATACTTTATATTCTTCACTGAACATCAAGCCTAGCTCCTATTACAACTACTTTTTTCTGAATTCTTTGTTAAGTCACCTTTCTATACCATGAGGTATAATATTAGATTTTTCTAACATCCTTAATATTGTTTTCTTTAGTTTCTTGTAACTTTTTAACCCTAATGTAATTCTTTCTCATGAGAACACATGATAATGTGGACAAACCCATGAGATATGCTGGGAACTCTGCCAAGCAGACTGAAAGGACTAATTTGTTCTGAGAATAACTGAATAGTATAAAGCTGGGCCCTTGTCCCAGGTATAAAAAAAGTCACAACATATTCCAACTATTTCTAATAGCATCTGCAGCATATTATCTGGGTAAGAGACTGAAGATAAAAAGCAATAACAATACTCAAAATTGGGTAAATATTGTCATCCCAATTGTGAAAAATATATTATTTCTTAACAAGTCCTCAGCCAACTACAGAAAGTACTAGAAATGGATTCATTTCAATGGCAACCATCAAGAACTGTGTTAAGACCATAGCTAAAAACAAAGGGTTCCCAACCCAGCTGGAAACCGTGGGAGATCCTCTCGTGAAGGCAGAAGCAGTCCAGGAAAACTGTGACTTTGGGCACAGGAACTACCAGGTCATCCCAGGTATCATGAATAAGGTCTATCTTAATTCCAGTCAAGAATCTCTTGCTCATGATGTACTTCCTGCCCTGGTAGAACGGACTCTGGGCATTGCCCATGTCTGAGCCTGGGATGAAAAACATCTATGACTAAAACTTTGCAAAATGTTTAAAAAACGGATTGAAAGTCTGCCCTATAATTCACATGTTTGCCAAAATCAACTTTCTAAACACTCATTTTATTTTTCATTATTTTTTTAGGCCTTTTCTCAGAATCTCTAATTCTGCCAATTCATGATTGTTTATCTGAAGATTATGTTCCAATTTTAAATCCTCAAGCATTTCCCTGTTTGAGAAAATGAATTTAGGAATGACATCTGGACTAGTTGGCACTTCTATATGGTCTTTGTTGTACTACAGGAATTTACTGACAGGATTTGTGACCCGGGGCATTGATTTTCAACAAATGTTCATATAGTAAAAAGGCTCCATCAGCACCAAGTTCTGTGCTGAAAAAGTTTCAACAAGCTTCTATGAAAAGACTGGCTTGTTTTTTTCTACTTTCATAGTTTTCAGAATGATTATAAACTTGAACTACAGAGTTTCCTATTCTCTCTTCTGTTTCCTATTTAAAGTGGGACTCTCTGAAGTTACTTCTCTAGTCTTGATATTAAAAAAAAACTATTAATAAAGGTATATATTCTTTTTTTAATCAGGCATTTCAGTAAATCTTCCACGTTTTTACAATGGTGAAACTTTAGATTGTATATTGCTTATTAAGTTCTTTATGTAAAAATGTATAATCATTTTCCTAAAATTATTGATAGCATGATATTTAACCTCTACAGGTCTCAGTTTCATTATCTGTAAAGTCAGAATTTTGTAGTAGTGGAATGTTTGTAGTAGGACCTATCTCAGAGAGTTGTTCTGAGCACTAAATGAAGTAATGTATGTAAAATAGCTAAGCTGTCTATATTCTGTAGTATTACCATTACTACTGGTTAGTTTGTCTCTAATATAAACTAATTGGTTTATCCCACTATGGTCCCTCTTCCCAGATGAAGCATGACAGTGGGTTTAGCAAAACAGGATGATCTGGTTTCCTATAAAAAAGGAAAGTGCACTATATAGCTAATGTTTGGGAGACTCACATGTAAGACTAAAAATCTGAGACTCCTCTTAAAGGATTACAAACCCAGCCCTAAGCAGCACAAATTGGGAAAAAAGCAAGTAAAAATGAAAAGGAAAGAAGATACAGAATCATGGGGAGTTGATGGGTCTACACCTTGGAAAGAAAGGTTTTGCTAAGCCAAGGAGGAAGTAGATTACCTTCTTAGACATTCTCAGCCCAGAAGTGAACATCCACCCTATACCATCTCTGACAGTACTGAAAGATTAGAAAATACCTAAGACTTCTTTATCATACAGAGAATAATAATACAAATTTGTGTAACCTAGAATAGACTCAGCCAAGGTTACATTCTTAGCCAATTTAACCTTGACTCTTAGAGACATAGACTCTTTCATCTTTAACCTTCTATTTTGATTAAGCAAAACTACTGGAGATTTCAAAAGCACTCAGCAGGCTTGAGAATTGTTGATAGATTTCAAGATTTTGTTGAGTACTTTAAAATGCAATTAATTATAACTCACTGTTCACAACATGTTATACAACACCATTTTTGTAATTTATTTGTATAAACATATATCCAATTTGCATTATGTTTGTTTTTTATGGTTGGTAGATACTTAAATTCCTACTACATTTTTCAAAAGTTTTACCTAAGACATTAATATCAACTCATCCATACTAATGTGTATAACTTAAAATTTGTTGTATATATACCCTCTAATGGTATTTGACTGTGGTTGTCTCCACCTCACCTGAATGAAACTTTTAAGGGACACAAGGTTATTATACTCACTGGTAAGAGAATCTATATTAGAACAAGACAAAAATAGATATTTTTTTCTAAGTTACATTTATTTTCTTTTCACCTTCAAATATTAGTTATAATACAAAGAAATTTTAGGAATAATGATCTCAAGCACTTACCATACCATATTGAAAATGTTCCTCTTTTGTCCATTGTCCCACTACCCTATGGAATCTTTTTTTTTTTTTTAAGATTTTATTTATTTATTTGACAGAGAAAGAGAGATCACAAGTTGGCAGAGAGGCAGCTGGGAGGAGGGGGGCGGCGAAGCAGGCTCCCGTGGAGCAAAGAGCCCAATGTGGGGCTCAATCCCAGGACCCTGAGATCATGACCTGAGCCAAAGGCAGAGGCTTAACCCACTGAGCCACCTCGGCACCTACCTTATGGTATCTTTGAAGATAGAGTCTTACACCTGGACCTAGCATCATACCTGACACTTAGTCATTATTCAACTAATTAGTAGATTAAAAATACAATAAGGACAAAATTGTTTCTAAATGATAAAACATCATTTAAACATTTTGAAATTTAAAACCAATTTATAATATGAACTCTGGAATTGGTATAATATCAAATTACTTATCTTAAGCTTGCATGGCTTACATTATTATACATAAAAACAGGAAAAATTATTTATTGAAAAGTACATTTAAAGAGAAAAGAGCTATAAATCCTTTAAATATCTCAAGAAATTTTCATTTTTCACACCTTTCTTCCCATTTTTTCCATAAAAATAGTATCGCAAACAAGGTTAGATAGAAAGGTGCAGATAATCCAAAGACAGCCTCACTAATCGGTGCAGATAATCCAAAGACAGCCTCACTAATCACTCATTGTATACAGACAATGATGCCAAGGAAGAGAAGAAAAAGAGAAAAGAAACTGAATCTGTTGGTATGCAAACCCAGTTCCAAAAATTTTTAAAGAAGGATCACTAGATAGAGAAATCAATATTTTTCAATTCAAAATTTGTTTTATCAGAATTGAATTAGATCAGAAAAGAACTTGAAATGCCATAACTGATTTCAAGTATTTAGTACTACATTGGCATAAAATTTGTCTTTTTATGGAGAAAACAAATAAGGGCCTTATAAAAATTGCCCAAAAAAAATGTCAGAAGAGTAGGTTACTGTATTTCAACAGGTTCCCTGAATTGAGCTGATTATCTACCAGACCATTCTAAAAACCCATAAAATCAACCTGTGATGTAAGAAGATATATCTGGATCTACACCAACAGAATATCTCTGGCATTAATGGCAACATAGATTCCCCTAAGGGCAGAAATGAGAGTTGATCTGGAAAAACTTAAAAATGCTATCAGTGAGATACTCCAGATATTCTAACAGCTGGAATAAATGAGGAGAAGAATGAATTAGTGATCTAGAAGACAAACTGCTGGAAAAGAAGGAAGAGGAGGAGGCCTGGAACAAACAACTTAAAATCTATGAATACAGAATGAGAGAAATAAATGACACTATGAAATGTTCCAATGTCAGAATTATTGGGATCCCTGAGGGGGTGGAGAGAGACGACTAGAAAATATAGTTGAGTAAATCATAGCCAAGAATTCCCTGATCTGGGGAATGAAACAATAATTCTGTCCTAGAGGTAAAGAGGAGCCCTACCATGACCACCACCAAGATCAAGAAGAAAAGACCAACATCCTGGTATGTAATAGTAAAATTTGCAAATCTTAGAACCAAGGAAACCATCTTAAAGGCAGTTAGGGAGAATAGATTCCTTATGTACAGAGGGAGGAACATCAGAATAATGTCATCCCTGTCCACAGAGACCTAGCAAGCCAGAAAGGGCTGGCAAGACATATTTGGGGTACAAAATGAGAATAACACGCAGCCAAGAATTCTTTATCTGGCAAGGCTGTCATTCAGAATGGATGGAAAGATAAAGAGCTTCCAGGACTGAAAGAAACTAAAAGAATATGTAACCACTAAGCCAGCCCAGCAAGAAATATTAAGGGGGGTTCTATAAAAGGAGAAAGACCCCAGAAGTGACAGAGAACAGAAATTTACAGAGACAATCTATAGAAACAATGACTTCACAGGCAAGGTGACGATAAAATCCTATCTTTCAATAATCACTCTCAACGTGAATGGCCTAAATGCTCCCATAAAACAGCACAGGGTTGCAGATTGGATAAAAAGACAAGCCCCATCCATATGCTATCATCCATATGACTTATTTTGAATCTAAAGATACATCCAGACTGAAAGTGAAGGGATGGAGAACCATCTTTCATTCCAATGGAAATCAAAAGAAAGCTGGGGTAGCAATTCTCATATCAGACAAATTAGATTTTACATTAAAGACTATAGTTACAGGTACGGAAGAACACTATATCATTCTTAGAGGGTCTATCCAACAAGAAGATCTAACAACTGTAAATATCTATGCCCCCAACATGGGAGTAGCCAACTACATAAGTCAACTAAAATAAAGTTAACTAAAACTTAATTAAATTTAGTTAACTACATAAGTTAACTAAAATAAAGAGACATATTGATAATAATACATTAATAGTAGTAGACATCAACACTCCAGTCTCAACAAATCAACAAAGAAACAAGTGCTCTGAATGACACACTGGACCAGAAGGACCTCATAGATATATATAGAACAGTCTACCCTAAAACAACAGAATACTCATTCTTCTCAAGTGTGCATTCAAAATTCTCCAGTATAGACCATATACTGCGTCATAAATCAGGTCTCAACTGGTACCAAAAGATTGAGATTATTCCCTGCATATTCTCAGACCACAATGCTTTGAAACTGGAACTTAATCACAATAAAAAGTTTGGAAACACCTGGAAGCTAAAGACCATACTCCTCAGGAATGTTTGGGTCAACCAGGAAATCAAAGAAGAACGTAAACAATTCATAGAAACCAATGAGAATGAAAACACATAGGTCCAAAACCTATGAGATACAGCAAAGGCTGTCCTAAGAGGGAAATACACAACCATCTGAGCCTCACTCAAAAAAATAAAAAAAAATCCTGAACATACAAACTATCTTTACACCTTAAAGAACTAGAGAATAAACAATAAATTAAGCCTAACCCAAGCATGAGAAGGGAAATAATTAAGATTAAAGCAGAGATCAATGAATTAGAATCCACATATCAATGAAACTAGAAGCTGGTTCATTGAAAGAAGTAGTAAGACTGATAAACCACTGGCCAGACTTAAGCAAAAGAAAAGAGGAAGGACCCAGATTAATAAAATTATGAATTAAAGGAAAGAGATCACAATTAACACCAAGGAATTAGAAACAAGTATCAGAAATTATTAACAACAACTATATGTCAATAAATTAAGCAACCAGGAAGAAATGGATGCATTCCTATAAACCTATATAAACTACCAAGACTAAAAAAGGAAAAAATTGACAACCTGAATAGACTAATAACCAGTAAAGAGATTGAAACAGTGATCAAAAGCCTCCCAAACAAAACAAGAGTCCAGGACCTAATGGATTCCCTGAACAATTATTCCAAATATTCAAAGACGAAATAATACCCAATCTCCTGAAGCTGTTTCAAAAAAATAGAAACAGAAGGGAAAATACCAGACTCATTCTATGAGGCCAACATTACCTTGATCCCAAAGCCAGGCAAAGACCCATCTAAAAGGAGAATTTCAGACCAATATCCCTGATTAACATGGATGCCAAATTCTAAACACAATCCCAGCTAATAGAATCCAATAGTACATTAAAAGGATTATCCACCATGATCAGGTAGGATTTATGCCTGGGATACAAGGGTGGTTCAATAGTCAAAAATCAATCAATGTGATAGAACACATAAATAGGAGAAGAAACATGAACCACATGGTCCTCTCAATTGATACAGAAAAAGCATTTGACAAAATACAGTAACCTTTCCTAATCAAAACTCTTTGGAGTATAGGGATAGAGGGAACATTCCTCAATTTCATAAAACCCATTTATGAACAACCAACAGTGAGTATAATTTTCAATGGGGAAAGCTGAGAAACTTTCACTTAAGATCAGGAGCACAATGAGGATGCCCATTCTTGCCACTACTGTTCGACATACTACTAGAAGTCTTAGCAACAACAACAGAAAAAAATATATTTTTTTCCTGTTTTGTCTAAGATGATTTGCCCATAGAGTTGAGGGTCTATATCTGGGCTCTCTACTCTGCTCCACTGGTGTATGTGTCTGTTTTTATGCCAGTGCCATGCTGTCTTGGTGATCACAGCTTTGTAGTAAAACTTGAAATCAGGTAACGTGATTTTATTTTTGTTTTATTTTTGTTTTTCAACATTTCCTTAGCAATTCGGGGTCTCTTCTGATTCCATACAAATTTCTGGATTATTTGCTCCAGCTCTTTGAAAAATACCGGTGGAATTTTTATTGGAATGGCATTAAAAGTATAGATTGCTCTAGGCAGTATAGACATTTTAACAATGTTTATTCTTCTGATCCAAGAACATGGAATGGTCTTCCATCTTTTTGTGTCTTCTTCAATTTCTTTCATGAGTGTTCTGTAGTTCCTCGAGTATAGATCCTTTGACTCTTTGGTTAGGTTTATTCCCAGGTATCTTATGGTTCCTGGTGCTAGTAAATGGAATTGATTCTCTAATGTCCCTTTCTGTATTTTCATTGTTAGTGTGTAAGAAAGCCACGGACTTCTGTACATTGACTTTGTATCCTGCCACGTTACTGAATTGCTGTATGAGTTCTAGTAGTTTGGGGGTGGGGTCTTTTGGGTTTTCCATATCAAGAATCATGTCATCTGTGAAGAGAGAGAGTTTGACTTCTTCATTGCCAATTTGGATACCTTTTATTTCTTTTTGTTGTCTGATTGCTGTTGCTAGGACTTCTAATACTATGTTGAACAAGAGTGGTGAGAGTGGTGAGAGTGTTGTGTTCCTAACCTCAACGGGAAGGGAAGGCTGTGAGCTTTTTCCCATTGAGGATGATATTTGCTGTGGGTCTTTCACAGATAGATTTTATGAAGTTCAGGAATGTTCCCTGTATCCCTATATTTTGAAGCATTTTAATCAGGAATGGATGCTGGATTTTGTCAAATGCTTTTTCTGCATCAATTGAGGACCGTGTGGTTCTTCTCTCTTCTCTTATTAATTTGTTCTATCACATTGATTGATTTGCAAATGTTGAACCATCCTTGTAACCCAGGGATGAATCCCACCTAGTTATGGTGGATAATCTTTGTAATGTGCTGTTGGATCCTGTTTGCTAGGATCTTGTTGAGAATCTTCACATCCATATTCATCAGAGATATTGGTCTGAAATTCTCCTTTTTGGTAGGGTCTTTGCCTGGTTTGGGGATCAGGGTAATGCTGGCTTCATAGAAAGAGTCAGGACGTTTTCCTTCTGCTTCAATTTTTTGAAACAGCTTCAGGAGAATAGTGGGCAAATAATCTTTGGAAAAACAGGAAAAAATATACAGTCAAAAAAAGACAGTCTCTTCAATAAATGGTGCTGGGAAAATTGGACAGCTATATGCAGAAGAATGAAACTCAACCATTCTTTATACTGAACACAAAGATAAACTCAAAATGGATAAAAGACCTCAATGTGAGACAGGAATCCATCAGAATCCTAGAGGAGAACATAGGCAGTAATCTCTTCGATATCAGCCACAGCAACTTCTTTCAAGATATGTCTCCAAAGGCAAAGGAAACAAAAGCGAAAATGAACTTTTGGGACTTCATCAAGATCAAAAGTTTCTGCACAGCCAAGGAAACAGTCAACAAAACAAAGAGGCAACCCATGGAATGGGAGAAGATATTTGCAAATGACAGTACAGACAAAAGGTTGATATCCAGGATCTATAAAGAACTTCTCAAAATCAACACACAAAAAACAGATAATCATATCAAAAAATGGGAATGTCTGAAAAAATGTTCATCATCACTAGCCATCAGGGAGATCCAAATTCAAACCACATTGAGATACCACCTTATACCAGTTAGAATGGCCAAAATTAGCAAGACAGGAAGCAACATGTTATGGAGAGGATGTGGAATAAGGTGAATCCTCTTACACTGTTGGTGGGAATGCAAGTTGGTGCAGCCACTTTGGAAAACAGTGTGGAGATTCCTCAAGAAATTAAAAATAGAGCTTCCCTATGACCCTGCTATTGCACTACTGGGTATTTACCCCAAAGATACAGATGTGGTGAAAAGAAGGGCCATCTGTACCCCAATGTTTATAGCAGCAATGGCCATGGTTGCCAAACTGTGGAAAGAACCAAGATGCCCTTCAATGGTCGAATGGATAAGGAAGATGTAATGCATATACACTATGGAGTATTATGCCTCCATCAGAAAGGATGAATACCCAACTTTTGTGCAACATGGACGGGACTGGAAGAGATGATGCTGAGTGAAATAAGCCAAGCAGAGAGAGTCAATTATCATATGGTTTCACTTATTGTGGAGCATGACAAATAGCATCGAGGAAAAGAGGAGATGGAGAGGAGAAGGGAGTTGAAGGAAATTGGAAGGAGAGGTGAACCATGAGAGACTATGGACTCTGAAAAACAATCTGAGGGTTTTGAAGGGGTGGAGGGTGGGAGGTTGGTGGAACCAGGTGGTGGGTATTACAGAGGGCACAGATTGCATGGAGGACTGGGTGTGGTGCAAAAACATTGAATACTGTTACGCTGAAAAGAAATAAAAAATTTAAAAATAAATAAATAAATAAATAAATGGTATTCAAATTGGCAAAGAAGAAGTCAAACTCTCTTCACAGAGGACATGACACTTTATGGAGAAAACCCAAAAGACCCTACCTCCAAATTACTAGAACTCATACAGCAATTCAGTAATGTGGCAGGATACAAAATCAATCCACAGAAATCAGTTACTTTCTTATTCACTAACAAGGGAAATTAGAGAATCAATTGCATTTACAATAGCACCAAAAGCCATCAGATACCTTGAGATAAACCTAACCAAAGATGTAAAAGAGCTATATTCTGGTAATTACAGAACACTCATGAAAGAAATTGAAGACAAAAAAATTGGAAAAACATTCCATGCTTATGGATCAGAAGAATAAATATTGTTAAAATGTCTATGCTACACATAGTAATCCATACTTCCAACACTATTCCGATCAAAATACCATTGGTGTTTTTCAAAACGCTGGAACAAACAATCCTAAAATTTGTGTGGAACCAGAAAAGACTCCAAACCACCAAAGAAATGTTGGAAAAAACAACAACAACAACAAAAAATCTGGGACATCACGTTGCCTGATTTCAAGCTTTATTACAAAGCTGTGATCACCAAGACAGCATGGTACTGGCATAAAAACAGACACATAGACCAATGGGACACAATAGAGAGCCCAGATATGGACCCTCAACTCTATGGTCAAATAATCTTTGACAAAACAGGAAAAAATATCCAACAAAGCAGGAAAAAATACCCAGTGGAAAAGAGAGTCTTTTCAATAAATGGTGCTGGGAAAATTGAACAGCTTTATACAGAAGAATGAAACTTGACCATTCTCTTACACCATACACAAAAATAAACTCAGAGTGGATGAAAGACCTCAATGTGAGATGGGAATCTATCAAAATCTTAGAGGAGGAGATAGGCATTAACCTCTTCGACATCAGATATAGCCACTTCTTTTAAGACATGTCTCTAAAGGCAAGGGAAACAAAAGTGAAAATGAACTTTTGGGACTTACCAAGATAAAAAAACTTCTGCAAAGCAAAGGAAACAGTGAACAAAACAAAAAGGCAACCCACAGAATGGGAGAAGATATTTGCAAAGGACACTACAGACAAAGGGCTAATATCCAAGACCTATAAAGAACTTCTTAAACTCAACACCCAAAAAACAAATAATCAAGTTAAAAATGGGCAGAAGACATGAACAGACACTTCTCAAAGAAGACATGCAAATGGCTAAAAAACACATGAAAAAATGTTCATAATCATTAGCCATCAGGGAAACTCTAATCAAAACCACATTGTGATACCACCTTACACTAATTAGAATGGCAAAAACTGACAAGGCAAGAAACAACAAATGTTGGAGAGGTTGTAGAGAAAGGGGAACCCTCCTACACTGTTGGTGGGAATGCAAGCTGGTGCAGCCACTCTGGAAAACAGCATGGAGGCTCCTCAAAACTTGAAAATAGAGCTACCCTATGACCCAGCAATCACACTACTGGGTATTTACCCTAAAGATACAAACGTAGTGATCCAAAGGGGCACGTGCACCTGAATGTTTATAGCAGCAATGTCTAAACAACCAAACTATGGGAAGAACCTAGATGTCCATCAATAGATGAATGGATAAAGAAGAAGTGGTACACACACACACACACACACACACACACACACACACAATGGAATACTATGCAACCATCAAAAGAAATGAAATCTTGCCATTTGCAACGATGTGGATGGAACTAGAGGGTATTATGCTGAGCAAAATCAGTCAATCATAGAAAGACAATTATCATATGATCTCCCTGATATGAGAAAGTTGAGAGGCAAAGTGGGGGGTTTGGATGGTAGGGAAGGAAAAAATGAAACAAGATGGGATCAGGAGGGAGACAAACCATAAGAGATTCTTAATCTTACAAAACAAACTGGGGATTGCCAGGGGGAGGGGGGCAGGAAGAGGATGGTTGGGTTATGGACATTGGGGAAGGTATATGATATGGTGAGTGCTGTAAAGTGTGTAAACCTGGTGATTCATAGACCTCTGGGCTAGTAATACATTATATGTTAATAAAAAATAAAAGATTTTAAAAAACAAAAAGAAAAAGAAACACTACATCAAAAACTAATAACGTACTGTATGGTGAGTAACAACCAATAAATAAATAAATAAATAAATAAATAAATATTGTTCAAATAGCTGGTGAGAAAACTATCCCTTTGGGTAACTTCTGTGACTGAAAGTGGCAATGCTAACTGTAATGCATTCACATACTAGTCACAGCTGCCTACATGGGGCTAGAGAGACACTTTTCCCCCTGGGGAGCTCAGAAGGGCATCCTAAGTCACAGCTCCCTGCAAGATGTGCTAAGACCTTTATTGCAGCTGCATCACAGTTCTAGTCATTCCCTCTGCCCATCCTGTTTCTCTCCCTCTGTTACAGGTGTTCTTCCGTGGGCCCTTCCCAGTAAACCTCCTGTAGGCAGGTCTCCATCTCCCAGTTTGATGCAGGAACCCAGCCTAAGACACCTGGCAACCCATGTGATACAGTTCTCTCAGCACTCTAGAAAGAATGTTTGCCTTGTATGAGCCTGGTAAGACTCTGAAAAATTGCAGTTTCTGGCATTAAAAGGCAGACATGAAGAGTTACTAAGCATTTTGGCAAGAATCAACAAAAACATTTCATTAGTATTGACACTGCTGTCAGCATGTCAGAAATTTGCCTTTTAACATTTTGAAATTGAGCACTCTGGAAAAACTTTTGAGTGTCTTTGAGGGAACTAATAAATACAGAAGAGTATCACACCCAGGAGATCACATATACACTCACTGATAATAGTGTTCATCAACTTAGGAATTATAGGAAGACAACTGCTCAAATACTTTAGAGATTCTTCTTATAATACAAATGCCCTTATTTTCTGCATATTTATAAATCTCCTCTTATAATATGGCATACCATCTATAACATTAGTTAAAATGCTAGACATTTGGGACTTAGTTCTTATTATGGATGCATTACATTTACACACAAATGGAAATAATTTGGCTATGTCTTCCAGCTATTGCAGGATCCTATCAGCACAGCACCAAATGATTATAGCATCACAGCTC
Source organism: Mustela putorius furo (assembly GCF_011764305.1). Lineage (NCBI taxonomy): Eukaryota > Metazoa > Chordata > Mammalia > Carnivora > Mustelidae > Mustela > Mustela putorius. Next base: position 70,668,433 of record NW_025421998.1, on the reverse strand, counting down.
TTTTTCTGGATAGAGCTCTCAGGGCAAGATCCCCTGGGAATGTTCTGGATGGCAAAGGAAGTAAGGGCTGTTTGCAGCCCCTGTGTCTTTTTCCAGGAAAACAAACATATGTTCTGGATTCATCCACTACCTTATGAGACACCCCACTTCAGCAGCCTCCCTCTTCCCCAATACTCTGACTTTACCACAGAAACACTTTTATGTATATTTATAACTTCCTTGTAGCCTGTTCTAATTTTTCCCATTTTTCTCTTAGCTTTTCATATTATAGACCTTTGCTTTTCTTAGTGATATAGTACTTTCAGATTTCATATTAATTGAGGCTTTTTAATATTAAAATATCACCATATATGTAAATGTTACCCATGTTTTATTAAAATATTTTAAAGTACATTTTCCTACTTTTCTAATTTTATCTTTTTATTAGATTTCTACTAATTTTACCATGTATGTATCTTTTTTTTTTACCTCATCTAGTTTACTTTCTTTCCTCTATACTTTTACTGTATCTTTTAACTCTCCTTCATTTAAACATCAGTTAATTCTCAATTTTCTTCTTAGTGTTAATTTTTACTATGAGGCCAACTTAACTTTTAACCTTGTTATAAGTTTACTAATTTTTATTTGTTTTTGAAATAACCCACAAGGACCCAGGCTGTAGGAGCATGAATCCTGGAGAATTATATGAGGAAGAGCTAGAAGCACCTTTGCCCTAGCTGTACTAGTGACACAAGACCACCCAAGCTGCCTCTGTCCCAGAACCTCTGGTTCCTCTAATCAGTGGCCCTCTCAAGTCAAAGGAGGTGTTTCCAGAGACTCAACCTCTGTGTACTCACAGTGCAAGCATCTATTCTGCTACCTCCTGGCTGAAAATGGCCATAAGAAATAGAAGAAACCACCCTACCAAAAATTTTTTAAGAAAAGAGAAATAATAACTCTATAAATACATTTCCTCTACTTTTCCTTCGTAGTTCTTAATTCAATCATTATCATATAGTTATGTGTGTCATTATTTACTTAAATTCTAGCTCTTGTGTTTCTCTTGATCACTGCTGAATGCCTAACCCAAGGTTTTGAACAAAGTACAATATCAAAAAATACCATTAAATGTGTAAATGAATAAATGAATAAGCCAAATGTCAAATATGCTGACTGGGCAGTAAATTAACTGATGGCTTTCTTGCCTTTGAATTTTTTTTATTATAATTGCTGTCTTTTACTTGGCACAAGGACCTTAAACCAAAATGTTGTTGAAGTTAGTGACTGTGTAGATACAGTTATAGTGTAACGGCTTAAAGAATAAAAAAGAAAGAAAGGAAGAAAGCAAGCAAGCAAGAAAGAAAGAAAGAAAGAAAGAAAGAAAATCTTGTTCTATAGTTTTTCTTCAAAAAATAATTTGTCCAAAATAATAAGTAAAATAAACTGAATATTTGTATCCCCTCAAAATTTGTATGCTGAAATCTAATCTCCACTGTAATGGTATCAAGAAGTAGGACCCTTCTGAAGTAATTAAGTCATGAGGGTCAAGTTCTCATGAATGGGATTAGTGACCTTATAAAAGCAGCTACAAGGAGCTCTCTAGTCCCTTTGCCATGTACAGTGTGAATACAGATTTTTCACAATATTATCCTGGTTTGGTAAGTGTTTGCTTTCTAAGCAAAATTTGGGGTCTCTTTTCATTTCTCTTGTTATATTTTTTATCTCTGTGTTTTTATATTAAATGCTTAGATAATCAGACATTTATTATTTTTAAATTGTTCTATTCATTTTTACACTTATACCCTGCAACCATAATCTTAGATAATTTGAGAGTGCTATGTCATTTATTTTGACATCACTTCAGATCAAACTTCTAATTAATGAATACTGCAATAGAGGTCAAGACTATCGCAGTAGGGGAGAGAGATTAAAACCTACTCCCCTAAAATAAAAGGTGGGACAGTCTTGAAGTCTGGGTGGGCAAGTAAAAAAAAAAAAAAAAAAGCACCAAAGGATGTTTTGTAGGAAGGCTGTCAATGTGATTGGGCCATTTATGTACGCTAATGGATTAGAGAAGTTAGACTCCTACCCTCCCACAGAGACTTGGAGATAGGGGCTCTGTCTTTCTTATGATTACTTTTCAAAGGATGGCTCCCTGACAAAGACATTTCTGGGCTCTAAAACTGGCAAGAGACTGGAAGATTTGTATCTCAAAGAAACAATAAATTCACAATTCCAAGTTTAAAGTAAATTTTCTAAGAAAGGGAGGTCAGGAGCTGATAGGAGGAAAACCTGGCTCAAGTTCAGTCAAGCTGAAGGTAACATTAAGTCCATGACATAAAGAAGACTATGGCAAAACAAGGTGCAAAGTGCAATGCTACAGGAAGCAGATGCTGGTGTAAAGCAAAGAAAATTTGTGGATACTTTATATTAAAATTACGGGGTCTTTTTGCAATTCTCTTAGGAACAATTCAGTAATTCCTTGTAGTGATTTCTAAAAGGTGGTTCTGGCAAAACTACTGAAAGAAAGGCAGCTGGAGATCAAACTTGACCATTTATAAGTTCTATCAGTCAAGGTTCAGAGAAACAAAAAGTAGAAGGTAAATATTAAGGTATTTATTGCAAGAAACTGATTTACAGGATTTGGTGGGACTGACTAGGTAATGGAAATTTATAGTACAGACTATTAGGGAGGGCAGGCTGGAAACTCTAAGGCATGAGCTGAAGCTCCTATACACAAGCACAATTTCTTCTTTGTCCTAAAAACCTCAAGTCTGCTCATAAGGGCTTTCATTTGATTGAAACAGACCACCATGATTATCTAGGATAATCTCCCCTACAATTGATTATGTTAATCACATCTAAAAATGAATGTTGTACCTTAACACCTAAATAATTATTTGAGTAACTAGGGACTATAGCCTAGCCAAATTGACATAATAAACAGACTATGAGGTCATAAGGTTGGATTCAGGCAATATCAGAGAGATACAACAAAAAAACAAATACCACCAGTCCAAATGAAGTAGATGGTCATAAGGGTCCAACTAGGTATATGTAAAATTTTAATCAATTAATTTTAGAATTTGAGAGCATATATGCCACATGGTTCTCATTGATTCCAGGGTTTTATTCCCTAGAAGAATATATATATAATATTATACATATGTATAATTTGTATAATATATATTATATATATAATATTATACATATGTATAATACACTATTAATATTTTCTTAATAATACATATTATAATTTTTGAAAATGTTTATTGTGCAATCTATAGAGTAATGTAAATGCTCAGCATTTTATGTTCTAATCTACATGTTAACTACAAAAAACTATAGTATGATATTTAAATCAAAAGTTTGTTATGGGGCACCTGGGTAGCTCAGCTGGTTAAGCATCTGACTCTTGATTTCAGCTCAGGTCATCATCTCAGGATTGTGAGCTCAAGCCCCACATGAGGTTCTGTGCTGGGTTGGTATGGAGCCTGCTTAAGATTCTCTTTCTCCCTCTCCCTCTGCCCCACTACCTCCTTCTCTTAAAAAAAAAAAAAAAAAAAAAAAAAAAAAAAAAAAAAAAAGTTTGTTACAAAAATGAAGAACTATTAGCCACTAAGTCATTATGAAAAAAATGATATCCACTTTTCACTTTAGAGCAGAATCAAAATTATTGAACATTTTCTAAGCGAATTAAATATATATTTAAATATTCATTATCTCATAACAATAAATTCCTTTAACACCATTTCTTAATCATATTACAATTTTTTCATCAGCTTGACTAAAATATGACCATTTTCATGATTCTGTATTTTGTTTTGCGGGTGATTTTGCAGTATAACTTTTAAGATTTTGAGATGTAAAACTAACAGTTAAATTGAGATTCTCTCTTATGTTTTTTGACCCACTGATCCACCCAGGTGCCCCTACATATGTTTGTTAAATGTAAAGAAGAGTTCTTTCTTTTTAAATGTAAAGAAGAGTTCTTTTCTTTCAGTCTCTATTACTCCAGTATAATTCCCAAGACTCATAAACACATGAGCAGCGCTGACACCAGTGTTAACTGGTGGTAACTGTTAGCTGTTAACAAGAAAACCACTAGTTACTTAATCAACTGCTCTTAACATGTGAGAAGTGTTATCCTATATCTCCTGGCCTTCACCTCCTGCTTTAGAGTTCTTATCTAACATATTACAAAAATGAATATTTTGTAAGTTATATTTCAGTGAATCCTGTTCTTTCCTATTCTTGCCTAGATGTGAAAATTGTCATTTGCCACGAGCTAATGATAAAATAGTTACATTTCTGATAAACAGAACTGGCACTTCTGTTACGTGTTGCTTCTGGAAAGCTTCTTTTGCTTCATATTTCACTTCTATTTTATGTCCTTTAGTCCAGAGCATTGTAAACCCCCCAGATGTGCATGAGGGAGGAGGAGAGGGGTGTGGAAAGAAACACACACACACATACACACACAGCCCCACACATACTTAAGTGAATAGGTTCCTGTGACTCTAGAGATAGAGTAAGGAAAGAATAGGTTCCTGTAAGACAGAAGCAAACAGTCACATGAAGGGGATGACAGCAATAGCTGTAAAGCTGAGGTAGAATTCATTCTGACACTAACTCATTGGAAAGTTGCCAGTGAAAACTAAGAAATTCATCTGAATCACTTTAAACCTCTCAGAGGAAATGTGCTATAAAAATTCAAGACAGTGTTGCCATTATTAAAGCTATTATTGCTAACATTTCTCATTATGAATATAAAGTCAGGAGTGGGGTAAAAGGCTGGTAAAGAAACCAGACAGATAATAGGAAAGCTGACAATTATTCACGTGGGTAATAAATTTGGTAAAGTCTAAACTATATAGTACAATGGATCTTTTAAAATCTATACTAGATTGTGAAAAGAAACCATTTTAAATATAAATGTAGGCATTAAAAGAAATGGCTATCTCCAAGGCCTAGATACTAAGCCTAACTCTCAAAACCTGTATGCTATACAACTGTATAAATCAGCATGTGCTGCCATAACAGGATACCACAGCCTAGGTAATTTAAACAACAGAAATTTATGCTTACAGTTCTGGAAACTGGTAAGTCCAAGATCAAGATGCCAGAAGGGCCTGTGTAGTTCTGAAACATCTTCTCTTGGCTTATGGGTCTCACCATCTCCCTGTGTGTTCCTATGATCTCTCCTATGTGAACACTCAAGGAAAAAGAAAGCAAGCTCTCTAGTGTCTCTTCTTTTTTAAAAATTAATTAATTTGGGGGAGAGACAAGATGGTGGAGGAGTAACAGACTGAAATGACATCATATCAGGAGTTCAGTTAGATAAGTGTCAAACCATTCTGAACCCCTACAAACTCAACAGGAGATAGAAGAGAAGAAGAGCAGCAATTATAGAAAGAGAAAATTGACCACTTTCTGAAAGGTAGGATGTGTGGAGAAGTGAATCTGAAGCAACAGGTAGACCGCGGGCAGAAGTGCCAGCTCCCAGCAAGTGGCAGAGCAGTGAAGCACAAAATCAGAACTTTTAGAAGTCTGCTCCACTGAGGGATATCGCTCCAGAGACTAAGCAGGAGTGGAGCCCTCACAGGGACAGTATAGGTTCAGGTCCCATGGGATCACAGAAAGATCAGGGGTGTCTGAGTGTAGCAGAGCTGCCACATATTGGAGTGGGGAAGCCGACTACAGAGACAGAGCCAAAGAGTGAGCTTACAGATCAAGGATATCTTAAACCATGATCCAGGGCACAGTCAGACCACTGCTCTTCGAGCAGGGATTCAAGTGGCAAATCCAGAGAGACTCACCTTCCATCTTCAGGAAGAGGAGCAGTATGGAAGGAATCTGCTGGGTTTGGAGACTCCAAATGGGGCCGTGCACCAGAGATAGAAACGCTCAGTCACAGGCCAAGTGAACTCAGAGTGCAGCTGGAGACCAGGAAAACAGGAATGATTGACTGCTTATCTCTGAGGGTGCACTGAGGAGTGGGGCCCTGAGGTCTCGGCTCTCCAGGCCACAGATTGGGAGGCTGCCATTTTCATTCCCATCCTCCAAAGCAGTATGGGAAGTGTTCAGGGAGCAAAAGCTCTGAGAACAAACCCGAGCGGATTACTTAGCATGACCCCTGGCAATTCTGGTGCATTTCTGCCTCTGGCAAAGATATCTGAGAACCACTGCAACAGGACCTACCCCCAGAAGATCAGCAACAACATCCGGCCAAGACCAAGCTAATGGATAAAGTAGAACAGTGAAACTTCAGACCAAAGGGAAAGCAATGCATAGAATTCATGGCTTTTTCCCCATAATCCTTCAGTCTTGCAAAGTTAAATTTATTTTTTTTTCTTATTCTATATTTTAACTTTTCCTCTTTCATCTTTTAACATTTTTCACTTTTAAAAAAGGAAATTTATACTCTGCTTTTAAGACAAATGGTGGCAGTGAGGAGGGCAGACAGGGATCTTAAAAAATTGTTTAAGCTTCTGCTGCTGTTTCTCAACTATGTTACACTCAAAATAATCCTTATGTCAAAGTGACATATTTTGGGGTGGCATATTCTAATCCCCTATAAAAACTTAATTATGGCTTCTTCCCAGAGGAGGAAAGAAGGGACTTCCTGGATGCACTTACGTCAAAAACTAGAAACAAAGAGGCCTGGACCCTTGCCTTTAGGTCACAGTGGCCCTTTACATTAATGAGTTTATCTTAACAATACCTTCCTTTTAAAAAAATCTTTTTAAACCTTCATTGTTATAGTCATATTCTATCCCTTCATTGTATTTAACCTTGTTTTTTGTATACGTACAGGTTTGTTTGTTTTTTTTCCTAAAAAAATTTTGGGATACAATTTCATCTAATACATCAAAATATACCCTAATCCAGCACATGGCTTTGTTCTCATCTCCAGCCTCAGCACATTCCCACCTGTATGTTTTATTTTTTTCTTTTTCCAACAAACTTGTCTTATCAATTCCTTTTTTAGACGTTTTTTTAATTATAATCATACTCCATCCCTTCATCATGCTTACCTTTATTTTTGTATATATATATATATATATATATATATATATATATATATATATATATGAGTTTCTTTCTTTAAAGAAATTTCTTTAAAATTGTGGAGGTAGTTCGTCTACAAAACCAAAATACACCCAGAATCAAGTGAGGGGCTCTGTTCTATTCACCAGTCTAATATATATATATATATCTGTGTGGTATGTGTGTGTGTGTGCGTGTGTGTGTATATATAGATATATATATCTATATATAATTTTTTCCCCCTCATTCTTCTCTCCCCAGTTTTGGATCTCTTCTGACTTGGTTTGTGTACATTTTTCTGGGGTCTTTGCCACCCTTTCAGTATTTTATTCTCTCTTTTATATATTCTTATCTGGATAAAATGACAAGGCGGGAAAAACTCACCACAAAAAAAAAAAAAAAAAAAAAAGAGGCAGTACTGATAGCTAGGGACCTAATCAATATGAACACTGAGAATGTGTCAGAACTAGAGTACAGAATGATGATTCCCAAGGTGCTAATGGGGCTTGAAAAAGGCATGGAAGATATTAAAGAAACACTGGAGAAATAAAAGCCCTTTCTGGAAAAATAAAAGAACTAAAATATAACCAAGTTGAATCAAAAAAGCTATTAATGAGGTGCAATAAAAAATGGAGGCTCTTACTGTTTGGATAAATGAGGCAGAAAGAGAATTAGTGATATAGAAGACCAACTGATGGAGAATAAAGAACCTGAGCAAAAGAGAGACAAAAACTACTGGACCATGAGGGGAGAATTTAAGACATAAGTGATACCATAAGATTAAACAATATTAGAATAATTAGGATTCCAGAAGAAGAAAGAGACTGAGGGGCAGAAGGTATACTGGAGTGAATTATAGTGGGGAATTTCCCTAATATGCCAAATGGAACAAGCATCAAAATCCAGGAGGCACAGAGAACCCCCCTCAAAATCAATAAAAATAGGTTCACACCCCATCATCTAATAGTAAAACTTAAAAGTCTTAGTGACAAAGAGAAAATCCTAAAAGCAGCTCAGGAAAAGAAGTCTGTAACATACAATGGTAGAAATATAAGACTTACAGCAGACTTACCCACAGAGACCTGGCAGGCCAAAAAGAACTGGCATGATATATTCAGAGCACTAAATGAGAAAAATATGCAGCCAAGAATACTATATCCAGCTAGGCTATCACTGAAATAGAATGAGAGATAAAAAGCTTCCAGGACAAATAGAAATTAAAAGAATTTGCAAACACCAAACCAGCTCTACAGGAAATACTGAAAGGGGTCCTCTAAGCAAAGAGAGAGCCTAAAAGTTGTAGATCAGAAAGGAAAGAGACAATATACAGTAATAGTCACCTAACAAGCAATACAATGGGACTAAATTCATATCTATCAATAGTTACCCTCAATGTAAATGGGCTAAATGCCCCAATCAAAATACACAGGGTATCAGAACGGGTAAAAAACCAAAACCCATCAATATGCTGCCTACAAGAAACTCATTTTAGACCCAAAGACACCTCCAGATGCAGCGTCAGGAAGTGAAAAACAATTTTCCATGATAAAAGACACCAAAAGAAAGCTGGGGTGGCAATCCTTATATGAGATAAATTAGATTTCTAAGTCAAAGACTATAATAAGAGATGAGGAGGGACACAATATCATACTTAAAGAGCTGATTCAACAAGAAGATCTAACAATTTTAAATATCTATGCCCCTAAAATGGGAGCAGCCAACTATATAAACCAATTAATAACAAAATCAAAGAAACACATCAACAATAATACAATAATGGTAGGGGACTTTAACACCCCCCCTCACTGAAATGGACAGAAACATCCAAGCAAAAGATCAACAATAAAGGGCTTAAATGACACACTGGACCAGATGGACATCACAGATATATTCAAAACATTCCATCCAAAAACAACTGAATACACATTCTTCTCTAGTGCACAAGGAACATTCTCTAAGATAGAATCAGGTCACAAATCAGGTTTCAACTTGTACCAAAAGACTGGGATCATTCCCTGCATATTTTCAGACCACAATGCTCTGAAGCTAGAACTCAGCCACAAGAAGAAAGTTGTAAAGAACTCAAATACATGGAGGATAAAGAGCATCCTACTAACGAATGAACTGGTCAACCAGGAAATTAAAGAAGAATTGAAAAAATTCATGGAAACAAGTGAAAATGAAAACACAGCTGTTCAAAATCTGTGGGACACAGCAGAAGTGGTCCTGGGAGGAAATTGGATAGCAACACAAGCCTTTCTTAAGAAACAAGAAAGGTCTCAGGGACACAACTTAACCCTACACCTAAAAAGGAGCTGGAGAAAGAACAGCAAAGACAGCTTAAACCCAGCAGAGGAAGAGAAATTATAAAGATTGGAGCAGAAATCAAGGACATAGAAATCAAAAGAACAGTAGAACAGATCAACAAAACTAGGAGCTGATTCTTTGAAAGAATTAATAAGATTGATAAGCCCCTGGCCAGACTTATGGAAAATAAAAGAGAAAGGATCCAAATTAATAAAATCATGAATAAAAGAGGAGAGATCACCAACACCAAAGAAATACAAACAATTATAAGAACATATGATGAGCAACTATATGCCAGCAAATTTGACAATCTGGAAGAAATGGATGCATTCCTAGAGGCATATAAACTATCAAAACTGAACCAGAAGAAATAGAAAACCTGAATAGACCTAGAACCAGTAAGGACATTGAAGTAGTCATCAAAAATCTCCCAACAAACAAGAGCCCAGGGCCAGATGCTTCCCAGGGAAATTCTCCCAAACATTTAAAGAAGAATTAATTCCTATTTTCCTAAAACTGTTCCAAAACATATAAATGGAAGGAAAACTTCCAAACTCATTTTATGAGTCCAGCATTACCTTGATCCCAAAACCAGTCAAAGATCCCATCAAAAAAGAGAATTACAGAGCAATATCCTTGATGAACACTGATGCGAAAATTCTCACCAAAGTACTAGCCAATAGGATCCAACAGCACATTAAAAGGATGATCCACCATGACCAAGTGGGGTTTATTCCTGGGCTACAAGTTTGGTTCAACATCCACAAATCAGTGTGATACAATACATTAATAAAAGAAAGAACAAGAACCATATAATGCTCTAAACAGATGCTGAAAAAGCATTGACAAAGTACAGCAATCCTTTCTTGATCAAAAGTCTTTACAGTTTTGGGATAGAGGTACAAACATCAATATCACCAAAGCCATATATCCAAAACCCACAGTTAATATTATCTTCAATGGAAAAAAGCTAAGAACCCTTCCTCTAAGGTCAGGAACATGGTAGGGATGTCCACTATCACCAATGCTATTCAACATAGTACTAGAAGTCCTAGCCTCAGCAATTAGACAAAAAGAAATAAAAAGCATCCATATCAGCAAAGAAGAAGGCAAACTCTCACTCTTTGCAGATGATATGATACTTCACATGGAAAACCCAAAGACTCCACTCCAAAATTGCTAAAACTCATACAGGAATTCAGTAAAGTGGCAGAATATAAAAATTAATTCATAGAAGTCAGTTGCCTTTCTATACATCAACAACAAGACAGAATCAATCCCATTTACAATGGCACCCAAAACCATAAGATACCTAGGAATAAACCTAACCAAAGAGGCAAAGAATCTATACTCAGAAAACTATAAAGTACTCATGAAAGAAATTGAGGAAAACACAAAGAAATGGAGAAAGGTTTCCCCTCATGGATTGGAAGAACAAATATTGTGCAAATGTCTATGCTACCTAAAGCAATCTACACATTTAATGCAATGCCTATCAAAACACCATCAATTTTTTTTCCAAAGAAATGGAACAAATAACCCTAAAATTTATAAGGAACCAGAAAAGACCCTAAGTAGCCAGAAGAATGATGAAACAGAAAGCCAAAGTTGGTGGCATCACAATTCCAGACTTCAAAATCTGTTACAAAGCTGTCATCATCAAGACAGTATGGTACTGGCACAAAAACAGACACAGATCAATGGAACAGAATAGAGAGCCCAGAAATAGACCCTCAACCCTAGGATCAACTAATATTCAACAAAGCAGGAAAGAATGTCCAATGAAAAAAGACAGTCTCTTCCACAAATGGTGTTGGGAAAACTGGACAGCCACATGCAGAAGAATGAAACTTGACCATTTCATTATACCACACACAAAAATAAACTCAAAATGGATGAAAGACCTCAATGTGGAAATAGATCCATCAAAATCCTGAGGAGAACACAGGCAGCAACCTCTTTAACCTCAGCCACAGCAGCTTCTTCCTAGAAACATTGCCCAAGGCAAGGGAAGCAAAGGCAAGAATAAACTATTGGGACTTCAACAAGATCGAAAGCTTTTGCACATCAAAGGAAGCATGTAACAAAACCAAAATACAACTGACAGAATGGGAGAAGATATTCACAAATGACATATCAGATAAAGTGTTAGTATCCAAAATCTATAACGAACTTACCAAACTCAACACCCAAAGAACAAATAATTCAATCAAGAAATGGGCAGAGGACATGAACAGACATTTCTGCAAAGAAGACATCCAGATGGCCAACAGACACAAGAAAAAGTGCTCCACATCACTTGGCATCAGGGACATACAAATAAAAACCACAGTGAGATACCACCTCACACCAGTCAGAATATCTAAAATTAACAAATCAGGGAATGACAGATGCTGGTGAAGATGTGGAGAAAGGGGAACCCTCCTACACTATTGGAGGGAATGCAAGCTGATACAGACACACTGGAAAATAGCATGGAGGTTCCTCAAAAAGTTGAAAATAGAGCTACCCTACAACCCAGCAATTGCACTACTGGGTATTTACCCTAAAGATACAAATGTACTGATCCAAAGGGGCACGTGCACTCAAATATTTATAGCAGCAATGTCCACAATAGCCAAACTATGGAAAGAACATAGATGACCATCAACAGATGAATAGATAAAGAAGAAGTGGTATATATATTCAATGGAATACTATGCAGCCATCAAAAGAAATGAAATCTTGCCATTTGCAATGACGTGAATGGAACCAGAGCGCATTATGCTGAGCAAAATAAGTCAATCAGAGAAATACAATTATCATATGATCTCCCTGATATGAGGAATTTGAGAGGTATAGTAGAGGGCTTGGGGATAGGGAATGAAAAAAATGAAACAAGATGGGATCAGGAGGAAGACAAGCCATAAGAGACTCTTAATCTAACAAAACAAAGTGAGGGTTCCTGTGGGAGGGGGTTGTGGAAAGGGTGGTTTGATCATGCACTTTGGGGAGGGTATGTGATAATGTGAGTGCTGTGAAGTGTGTATGCCTGATGATTCACAGAGCTGTACCCCTGGGGCAAATATTACATTACATGTTAATAAAAATAATTAATTAAAAATTAATTTTTAAATGAAGTATATGTGACACAATGTTACATTACTTTCAGGTGTACAACACAGTGATTCAACAGCTCTATTACACTATGCTCACAACTATAGCTATTCTGTCACTGTATAACTATTATAATCCATTGACTGTCCTGCCTATGTTGTACTTTTCATCCTGTGATTTATTCATTCCATAACTGGAAGTCTGTACCTCTACTCCCTGCCTTCACCTCTTTTTGCCCATCCCCCACACTCTCCTCTCTGGCAACTACCAGTTTTTTCACTGTATCTGTGGGTCTGTTTCTGCTTTTTTTTTCTTTGTTCATTGTTTTATTTTTTTAGATTCTACCTGTAAGTGAAATCATATGATATTGGTCTTTCTCTGTATGTCTTATTTCACTTAGCATAGTACTAAGTCCATTCACATTGTTCCAAATGGCAATGTCTCATTCTTTTTTTTAAAATCATTTTTTAAATTTATTTTCAGCATAACAGTATTCATTGTTTTTGTATCACACCCAGTGCTCCATGCAATCTGTGCCCTCTCAAATACCCACCACCTGGCTCCTCCAATGTCTCATTCTTATTTATGGTTGAGTAATAGTCCTGTGTGTGTGCATGTGTATGTGTGTGTGTGTGTTTACATACACACATATATACACTACTTCTGTATCCATTCAACTATCAATGGACACTTAGGTTGCTTGCATATTATAATACAATGCTGCAATAAACATAGTGGTGCATGTGTCTTTTCAAATTAGTGTTTTCATTTTCTTTGGGTAAATACTCAGTAGTGGAATAACTGAAACATGTGGTATTTCTATTTTTAATTTTTTGAGGAACTTCCATACTGTTTCCACAGTGGTTGCACCAATTTACATTCCCACCAACAATGTATAAGGGTTCCCTTTCCTCTATATCCTCACCAACATTTGTCATTTCTTATCTTTTGGATATTAGCCATTCTGACTAGTGTGAGTTAATAGCCTACTGTGGCCTTGATTTATTTTTCTCTTATCTTTAGTGAAGTTGAACATCTTTTCATGTGTCTGTTGGTCATCTGTGTGTCTTCTCTGGAAAAATGACAATTCAGATATTCTATGCATTTTTTTAAAGACTTTATTTATTCATTTGATAGAGAGAGATCACAAGTAGGCAGAGAGGCAGGCAGAGAGAGAGGAAGGGAAGCAGTCCCCCTGCTGAGCAGAGAGCCCGATGCGGGACTCAATCCCAGGATCCCGAGATCACGACCTGAGCCAAAGGCAGCGGCTTAATCAACTGAGCCACCCAGGTGCCCCTATTCTATGCATTTTTAAATCAGATTATTTGGGGACTTTTTGGTGTTGAGTTGTATAAGTTCTTTATATATTTTGGTTATCAACCCTTTAATAGATATATCATTTGAAATATAGATATATCATTTGAAATATTTCCGCTTTTTGTTTTGTTAATAGTTTCCTTCACTGTGCAAAACTTTTTTTTTAATTTTTTTTTTAATTTTGCTGTTGTCCCAATACTTTATTATCACTTCCGTTTCCCTTGCCTGAGGAGACATATCTAGAAAAATGTTGCAAAGGCCAATGACAAAGATATTATTGCGAAAAAAAAAAAAAAGTTATGGGGCTCCTGGGTGGATCAGTGTGTTAGACCACTGCCTTCAGCTCAGGTCATGATCTCGGGGTCCTGGGATCGAGTCCCGCATCGGACTCTCTGCTCAGCAGGGAGCCTGCTTCCTCCTCTCTCTCTCTCTGCCTGCCTCTCTGCCTACTTGTGATCTGTCTGTCAAGTAAATAAATAAAATCTTTAAAAAAAAATTTAAAAAAAAGATATTACTACCTATGTTTTCTCCTAAAAGTTTTATGGCTTCAGGTCTCACATTTATTGCTTTGATCCATTTGGGGTTTATTTTTGGGCATGGTATAAGAAAGTGATTCTGTTTCATTCTTTTACAGGTAGCTGTCCAGACTATCTTTTCCCCATTGTATACTCCTGTCTACCTTGTCATGAATTAACTGACCATATAATTATGGGTATAATTATGGGTTTACTCTGGGCTCTCTATTCTGTTCCACTGATCTGTCTATTTTTGTGCCAGTACCAGACTGTTTTGATTACTGTAGCTTTGTAATATATCTTGAAATCTAGGATTGCAATACCTCCAGCTTTGTTTCTCATTCTCAAGATTACTTTAGCTATTGAGGGTCTTTTGGTGTGTCAAAAAATTTTAGGATTATTTGTTATAGTACTGTGAAAAATATTATTGGTATTCTGACAGGGATTGCACTGAATATAGATTGCTTTGGGTAATATAGATATTTTAATAATATTAATTCTTCCAATTTATGAGAATGGAATATCTTTCCAATTTTTGTGTCACCATCAATTTCTTTTATCACTGTTTGAGTTTTCAGGGCAAAGGTTTTTTAACTCTTTGGTTAAGTTTATTCCATGATATTTACTCTTTCAGTACAATTATAAATAGAATTTTTTTTCTTAATTTCTTCTACTATTTCATTATTAACATATGGAAACAGCTCTGTATATTAATTTTGTATCCTGCAATTTTACTGTATTCATTTATTATTTCTGATAGTTTCTGGTATCTCTTCTTATGAGGGCACTTACCCCATCATAAAGGCCCTACATTCATAACTCTGATCTATTTATCTCCCAAAGTCCCCATCTCTACTATCACAGTGGGGCTTAGGGCTTCAATATATGAATTTGAGAGGGATACAAACAGTCCATATACAGCTTCCAGATCAAAAACATCACTAATAGTCAGGAAAATATAAAACAAAAACCATGATGAGTTATCACTTCAAACCTGTCAGAAGGGCTAATAAAATGAAAAACACAAGAAGCAACAAGTGTTTGCAAGGATGTGGAGAAAAAGGAACCCTCATGCACTGTTGGTGGGAATGTAAATTGGAGCAGTCACCATGGATATGGTATGTAGGCTCCTCAAAAAACTAAAAATTACTATATGATCCAGTAATTCCACTAATGGGTATTTACTCAAAATAAACAATGACACTAATTTGAAAACACATATTCACTTTTTAAAAAATTTTTAATTTTTTCAGCGTAACAGTATTCATTATTTTTGCACCACACCCAGTGCTCCATGTAATATATGCCCTCCTTAATACCCTCCACCTGGCTCCCCCAACCTCCCACCAACCCCTTCAAAACCCTCAGATTGTTTTTCAGAGTCCATAGTCGCTCATGGTTCACCTCCCCTTCCAATTTCTCTCAACTCCCTTCTCTTCTCCATCTCTCCATGTCCTCCATGCTATTTGTTATGCTCCCCAAATAAGTGAAACCATATGATACTTGACTCTGCTTGACTTATTTCACTCGGCATAATCTCTTCCAGTCCCGTCCATGTTGCCACAAAAGTTGGGTATTCATCCTTTCTGATGGAGGCATAATACTCCATAGTGTATATGGACCACATCTTCCTTATCCATTCGTCCGTTGAAGGGCATCTTGGTTCTTTCCACAGTTTGGCGACCATGGCCATTGCTGCTATAAACATTGGGGTACAGATGGCCCTTCTTTTCACTACATCTGTATCTTTGGGGTAAATACCCAGGAGTGCAATTGCAGGGTCATAATGAAGCTCTATTTTTAATTTCTTGAGGAATCTCCACATTGTTCTCCAAAGTGGCTGCACCAACTTGCATTCCCACCAACAGTGTAAGAGGGTTCCCCTTTCTCCACATCCTCTCCAACTCATGTTGCTTCCTGTCTTGCTAATTTTGGCCATTCTAACTGGTGTAAGGTGGTATCTCAATGTGGTTTGAATTTGAATCTCCCTGATGGCTAGTGATGATGAACATTTTTTCATGTGTCTGATAGCCATTTGTATGTCTTCATTGGAGAAGTGTCTGTTCATATCTTCTGCCCATTTTTTGATATGATTATCTGTTTTGTGTGTGTTGAGTCTGAGAAAATATAAAGTGGAAAAAGACAGTCTCTTCAATAAATGGTGCTTGGAAAATTGGACAGCTATATGTTGAAGAATGAAACTCGACCATTCTCTTACACTGTACACAAAGATAAACTCAAAATGGATAAAAGATCTCAACGTGAGACAGGAATCCATCAGAATCCTAGAGGAGAACACAGGAAGTAACCTCTTCGATATCAGCCACAGCAACTTTTTTCAAGATATGTCTCCAAAGGCAAAGGAAACAAAAGTGAAAATGAACTTTTGGGACTTCATCAAGATCAAAAGCTTCTGCACAGCCAAGGAAACAGTCAACAAGACAAAAAGGCAACCCGTGGAATGGGAGAAGATATTTGCAAATGACAGTACAGACAAAAGATTGATATCCAGGATCTATAAAGACATATTCACTTTTATGTTTATTGCAGAATTATCTATAATAGCAAAGATATGGAAGTTATCCAAGTGTCCAACAATAGATGAATGGATAAAGATGTGGTAAATACAATACAATAGAATTTTACTCAACCATAAAAAGAATGAAAACTTGCCATTTGCAACAATGTACATGGATATACAGGATATAATGATAAATGAAGTAAGCAAAACAGAGAACCACAAATACCATATGATTTTACTCATGTCGAATTTTAGAAAACAAAACAAGTGAACAACGGAAAAAAGAGACAAGAAAGACTTTTAAATATAGAGAACAAACTGGTGGTTTCCAGGGGGAAGGTAGGTGAGGAGGTAGAAATATGTGAAGCCGATTAAGGAGGGCATGTGCTGTGATGAGCACTGGATGTTATGTGCAGCTAATGAATCATTGAACATTATACCCAAAACTAATGATGTACTACAGTTTGGCTAAGTGAACATAATAAAAAAAAAAATACACCTATTGTGATGAGTACCAAGTAATGTACAGAACTGTTGAATCATTATACTGTATACCTGAAATTAATATAACCCTATATGTTAATTATACTTCAATAAAATTAAAATAAGGGGCGCCTGGGTGGCTCAGTGGGTTAAGCCTCTGCCTTCAGCTCAGGTCATGATCTCAGGCTCCTGGGATCGAGCCCTGCATCAGGTTCTCTGCTCAGCAAGGAGTCTGCTCCCTCCTCTCTCTCTGCCTACTTGTGATCTCTCTGTCAAATAAATAAATAAAATCTTAAAAAAAAATTAAAATTAAAATAAAATAAAAAATGAAGAAAAGGTAACACTTTGAAAAAGATACTTTACTCTGAGTACAAATGCAAATACAGTATTTAAAAATAAAGAGAGAATCCTATGTATCTATCTACTATACCTCACTATAAATCACAGGATTTAATAGATATTCTTTTTACTATCAAAAAAACCTGTTCATATATAAAAGTAAAGAACTCAAATGTTTTATTAAAATATTTCATTTTGAACATGCATGTGAGGATACTTAAACAGCAAATAAAGTATTTAGAGAAAAATAAGATATTTAAAGGAATATTAACTATCTCATAAGTACAAACACATACATGATGTCAATATGAAGACAGGAAAGACTAATAGGAAAAATCATCACACTGAAGCAATTAAGTTACCATGTTTATCCAGGTAAAAATCTTAGTTCAGTAGCTTCTCATAGTTTACTTATCTGTTCATCAGGCCCAACTTTTTCCAAATAATTAGACAGCAAACAAAAGACATCTAAAGAGAGGAAAAAAATATCATTGGTAGCTGAGGACTCTGGGTTTTTTTTTCTTTTTTCTTTTCATTTAAAAAAGGGGGCACCTGGGTAGCTCAGTTGGTTAGGCAATTGCCTTCTGCTCAGGTCGTGATCCTGGAGTCCTGGGATCTAGTCCCACAATTGGGCTTCCAGCTCCATGGAGAGTCTGCTTCTCCCTCTGACCTCCCCTCTCATGCTGTCTCACTCTGTCTCTCTCTCTCAAATAAATAAATAAAATCTTTAAAAATAAATAAATAAATAAAAATAAAAAAGAAATATAATTTTGATGATTCATTACTTTGCATCACTAATTGTGAGCATGTGCTTATTGCATCACATGCCCTCTTCAATGCCCATCACCCAGTGACTCCATCCCCTCACCCACCTCCTTTTCCACAGCCCTCGGTTTCAAGAGTCTCTCAGAGTTTGTCTCCAGAGGGGACTATGTTTTGGGTTTACAATTTGGAGAGTTTAAATCACCTACTTGCCCATTCAAAACATTTCTTTCTTTCCCTAGGAAAACATTTTCTCGTTACAAAACAAAAGCTACATTATCACTCACCCACAATAAATTTCTCTTTCTAGATCATTTTACATTCAAGAATGTACTTGCTCATCAAGGCACACCTTGAAGAGGCTTGTCATAAATAGCAAGAAAGGCAATGAATCAAGTGAAAAGAGAACAGGTATTTCAATCATATGGGGCTAGATACAAATTCTACTTCAACCATTTACTACATTGGAGACCTTGGGTAAATAAATAATCTTTCTTCTTATGATAGAATACTTGCACTGATTATTACTTCATTGTATTTTCTAACACCGCAGAAATACAAAGGATCATAAGAGATGGCTATAAACAATTATATGTGAACAAATTGGCTAATCTAGAAAAAATTAATAAATTCCTAGAAACATACAACCGATCAAGACTGAGCCAACAAGAAGTAGAAAATCTGAACAGGTCAAAAATAAATACGGATTTTTAATCAGTAATCAAAAACATCTCAAGAAGCTAAAGTCCAGGAGCAGACAGCGTCACTGGTGATTCTACCAAACATTTAACAAAGAATAATATCAATCTTTCCCAAACTCCTCTAAAAAACTGAAAAGGAGAGAACACTTACAAACTCCTTTAACAGACTAACAGTATCCTGATACCGAAGCCAAGAGGAACACTACAAACAAAGAAAATTACAAGCCAATATTCCTCATGAACTCAGATGTAAAAATTCTCAACAAAATACCAGCAAACCAAATTCAACAATGCATTAAAAGGATCATATCACCATGATCAAGTGGGATTTATCCCTGGGATGCAAGGACAGTTCAAGATATGCAAATCAACCAAACACATTAACAAAATAAAAGATAATAATCTTATGATCATCTCAAGAAACACAGAAAAGGCATTTGACAAAATTGAACATCCTTTCATGATAAAGAATTCTCAACAATAATTATGCAAGGACTGTATCTCAACCAAATAAAGGCCATATACATATGACAAGCCTACAGCTGGCATAATATCAATCCTAAAAAGCTGAAATCTTTTACCAAGAACAGGAACAAAACAAGGGTATCCAACTCTTGCTACTTCTATTCAGCCTAGTACCAGAAGTCCTATCCAGGGCAATTAGAGAAGAAATAGAAATAAAGGGCATTCAAATCAGAAAGGAGGAAGTAAAATTGTCTGTGTTTGAAGATGACATGAATACACACACACACACACACACACACATAAATTTATTAAATACACACACCCCTCCAAAAAGACTCTACTAAGAACGGTTAAAACTAGTAAATGAATTCAGTAAACGTGCACAACCAACATAATCAGCTGAATTTTTATATACTAACAACAAACTATCCGAAAAACAAATTAAGAAAACAATCCCATTTATAATAGCACCAAAAATAATAAAATATTTAGGAATCAATTTAACCAAGGAGGTAAAGTATCTTTATACTGGAGACTATAAAACACTTATTTAAAAAGTTCTAAACCCAAATCTCACGAACAAAGACGCTTGATAGCAAAAATGTGAATGGCTTGCTAAAAGACAACTTGGTCTGGGCACCTCCTAGGCCCTCTTTTAGCATATGAAAACTCCATTGAACCCTTCCTTCCCCTCAACTTCCCCCAGCCGCAGGGTACATAACCTGCCATCCCTCACAGCCCTGGGCAGCAGCTCTTCCTGCCCACGGTTCCTGTCCCCATGCTTTAATAAACCACCATTTTGTACCAAAAAAAAAAAAAAAAAAAGTTGAAGAGGACACAAATTAATTGAAAGATATCCTGTATTCAAACAATGGAAGAAAACGATTAAAATGTCCATACTACCTAAAGTGATCTACAAATTTTAAAAAATCCCTATCAAGATGTCACTGGCATTTTTCACAAAAATAGAAAAATAATCCTAAAATACACTTAGAACCACAAAACACTTCAAATAGCCAAAGCAATCTTGAGAAAAAAAGAATAAAAGCTGGGGGCATCACACTTCCTGATTTCAAACTATACTACAAAACTGTGGTAATCAAAATAGTATGATATCAGCATACTTTAACCGGTATAAAGACCAACAGAATAGAACTGAGAGCTCAGAAATAAACCTACACATTACACAGCCAATCTTTGACAGAGGTGCCAAAAATACATAATGGGAACAGGAAAATCTCTTCAATAAATGATGTTAGGAAAACTGGATATCCACATATCCAGCAAAAAGAATGTTAATTAAATCCTTATCTTACACCATAATAAAAATTAACTCAAAATGTATTAAACTTAATGTAAGACCTGAAACTGTTAAACATAAGGAAAAAGCTTTTTGACATTGGTCTCTGCAATGATTTATTGGCTATGACACCAAAAATTACAGGCAAAAAGAACATAAGTAAACACATGGGACTACACCAAATTTAAAGCTTCTGCACAGCAAAGGAAACAATTAACAAAATAAAAAGGGAACCTACAGGGTGGAAAAAAATAGTGGTCAATCATATGTCTAATAAGGGGTTACTAACCAAAATATATAAAGAACATGTAGAACTCCCTAGCAAACAAATAACCTGATTTTTTTTTTAAAGATTTTATTTATTTATTTGACAGAGAGAAATTACAAGTACACTGAGAGGCAGGCAAAGAGAGAGAAGGAAGCAGGCTCCCTGCTGAGCAGAGAGCCCGATGCGGGACTCGATCCCAGGACCCTGAGATCATGACCTGAGCCGAAGGCAGCGGCTTAACCCACTGAGCCACCCAGGTGCCCAAATAACCTGATTTTTTAATGTACAAAAAACCTAATAGACATTTTCCCAAAGAAGACATACAAATGGTCAACAGGTGTTTGAAAAGGTGTTCACCATCACTAATCATCAAAAAAATTCAAATCAAAACCATAATGAGAAATCACCTCACACTTGTTAGGTTGGCTACTTATCAAAAAGACAGGTGTTGGTGAGACTGTGGAGAAAAAGGAACTCTTATGTACTGCTGGTGAGAATATAAATTGGTACAGCCATTATGGAAAACAATAAGGTGGGTCCTCAAAAAATTAAAAACAGAGCTATCAGAAGTTCTAGCAATCCCATTTCCAGATATATACTCAAAGGATATAAAATCATTATCACAAAAAAAATTTCTACACTCCCATATTCACTGCAGCATTATTCATAGTAACCAAGATGTGCAGACAACCTAAATGTCCATTGATAAGAGGATAAATAAAATGCCAGTACCATATATATAACAGGTAATATAGCAGTATAAAATATATGTACCTACATATATTTACAATGGAATATTATTCAGCCATAAAAAAGAAGAAAATCTTGACATTTGTGACAAATTGAATGGATCTTCAGGACATTATGTAAGTGAAATAAAATAAGTCAGATAAAGACAAATATTGTAATATCTTACTTATATGTGGAATCTTTTTTAAAACAATCATAGAGGGAATAGACTGGTGGTTGCCAGAGCTGGGAGTAGGTGGGTAATGGGTGAAATGACTAAAGAAGGTCAACTGATACAAACTTCTAGTTATAAAATAAATAATTCACCAGATGGTATGTAGAGCATGGTTAATAACACTGTACTGTATATTTGAGTATATACAGTACTCAATATATACAGTATATTGAGTAAATCTTGAAAATTCTCATCACAAGAAAAAAGTTACAACTATGTGTGATGAAGGACTTATTATAGTAACTATTTTACAATACATACAAATATTTAATCATTATGTTATATACCTGAAAACTGATAGAATGTTACAGGTCAATTATATCTCAAAAAAAAAAAAAAAGCAAACCTTATCATTTGTGACTGCATGGATGAAACTAGAGAATGTTATACTAAGTGAAATAAGACAGAGAAAAACAAATACTACATGACCTCATCTCATTTACATGTGAAATCTTAAAAAAAAAAATCAACTCATAGTAATAGAGAGTAGAATAAAAGTTATCAGAGGCTTGGGGGGGAGGTAGGGGAAAGAGGAGATAATGGACCCAGAATACAAATTTCCAGTTACAAGATGAGTAATATCTGGAAATCTAACATATAGTGAACATAGTTAATAATAATGTATTGTATACTTGATATTTGCTAAGTCAGTCTCAATTGTTCTCGCTAAACACATACACAAAAGGTAACTGTATGAGGTGATAGATATGTCTATCAGTGATTGTGGGATCATTTCACAATGTATATTAAACATCGTGCTATACAACATACATACTGTAATTTATACTCATCAGTAATACCGCAAGCTGGAAAAATACATAACATTAAAACATATTCCATTATATTACTGTTTTTTTTTAAGTATATAAGATCTAAATACTAAACATGTCAAACCATGCACTTCTTCTCCTCTGAATGGTTGCACATACTGTGCCCCTGCTAACAGTCTCCTCTCCTTTCCCATCTCCCCAACCCATCTCCATTGTTACCGTCTCATTTTAGACATTGTGTCCTCTGGGGCACCTGGGTGGCCTCCATGTCTGGGCTCAGTCATCCTTCTATCTATTTTTACTTCCTTGTACTTCTCCTTCTTAACCAACTGCAACTACTATTTATGTAATTACTTTATTTTTGCATATCTCCACTAGATTGTAAACTCTATGCTTTGTCATCCTACTGGGTACTTAATAAATATTTGTTAACAAATAAAAAAATTATTTCACACTTCAGGATGTCTCTTTGAAACCATCAAAATACAGATTTTTCTACTGATGCACTTAGTTTGCAACCTTCTCTCTCCTTTATTCTCCTTTGTGTAAATAGTCTATCTAATTTCTTGCTTATTATTTCATTGAATTGCCTAACTTTTTTCAATATGTTGTTTCACAACATCTTACCCTTTTTAAATCTTGACATTGACTATTAGAGGGCCAGGAAAAATTATGATGGTCAATAATGAGGATTATCAGAGGGATGGATCACCTGGATTGTGAGTGGAAATTCAACTCCTATTATTCATGCTCAAAATAACCTATCTGACCCAGGCTTCATAAGATAGAAAAATCAGTCCCATGGAATTATTTGGGTGGTTAGTTCTATTAGATCAGTTGTTTGGACAAAGAATTATTTGGCATTAAACAGTCTGACAGACTTAAAATCTTAATAAAGTAACTGGATGTTCTAAAAATAAGGGACATGAAAGTTAGTCCTCATTTAACAGACTCAAAAAAAATTAAGTCAGACTAAATAAGACTAAGGAGACTAATGGCAAAGGTAGACTTCAGGACTTAATGACATTTAATTCATTTTTCTTTCTATATCAATATTATATTAAAAGTTACATTAGTTGTAATGATTCAGTCCTCCCTATCAAGTCCCTCATCCAACTGCTTCTTTCATATTTCTATTATAATGGGTTTATAAAAATATAAATTCCTCTGTGGCAAAAGACATACTCAATTTCGTTCCTCAGTTGCTAGCCATATAGGCACACAATAACCTCTTAGATCATGAAAGAAAAAGAGAATTCCATCAATAAATCTCTCTTTTACCTATCCATTCCCCCACCCAACCAGGTATAGGCAAGTCTTCTTATCACGGGAGACATAAAAAGAATTTACTCAGGAATCTATTCTTCTTAAAAGAAAACTGATCCTACAGATAATCCTGTTCATTTCATTTTTCAGCACCCATCCCTAGTGTGAACAACTACCTTCAACACCACAACCACTTGCCAAATCAAGGAGCCATCCTCATTTTCATCAGAACCAAACAACCTGAGCACTTTTCAGGGTCACTATAATCTCAATGAAAATTTAGTTTATAATACACCAAAATTCATGTTAGATAGATAGACATATATTGCATTTAAGATTTAAGTCAGGATGTTGAACACCTGAAACTAATGTAATATTTTGTGTCAACTCAAATTAAAAAAAATAAAATTAAGATTTAAGTTAGAGCCACGTGGGCATTTGTACAATTTGTTTTGTGTACCTAATTAAAACTGCCCATACTAGCCTAGCAAATAGCCTAGCCTATTGCAAATGAGAATGCAATATTCAGTCCTATTAATTTTTGGATTTTGACATATTCACTATTATTCCCAGGTCTGCAAATTTAATGGGGATGTCATAAATGTCTTATTAAAGTAATTAAAGATAATGTTGAACAAAAAGAAACCTTATTTTATGTTCCATAAACTTTCAAGGATAGGTGCTAGTCACCAAGGATAGGAGGCAGAATTTTCTATATCACTGATCAAAGATAGTGATTTTTAAAAATATGCCTTGTCTACAAAGAATATGCTTCTTTACTGCAGGTTGATTAAAACTTTCTTATCACTCTATATGTTATAACATAATTCTACATTATTCAAAGTTCAACATTGTTTTCAATCACAACTGCAATAAAATATATACCTCACACTTCCTTCAAAAACAGCACATGGAAATTCTGAAGAGCTGCCTGCATACCTGAAGTTGAAGATTTCCACACCTTCTGAATCTGAGTCCTCAAAATATCAAACTTCTCAAGGCAATCTCCCTGCTAAATCAGAGATTACCAAAACAGGGCCGAATATATACTAATTTCAGAACATCAGCAGTGTTTTTTGTTTGTGTTTTCTCCTCTGAAAAATCTTTATTACATCTTTAATGTGTACTAAGCACTGTTGGCACTCAAAATATATGAAAATTTTAAAAACATATCTCCTGTCTTCAAGGTTATCTTGAAATAAGGAGACATGTGAATAAACAAATGTACAAGGTAAAAAATTGTCAATTGCCCCGGAAATACCAAAAAAGGATTTACAGAGACAACACCACTTTGGTCAAGTTCCTGAATAATAATAGCACCAAGACAGGTAAGACATACTGTGCTTATCTCAATTAATTCCTTTAATACTATGTGTGGTGCTATTATTATCCTAATAATAATAACTTTGAAAATTAAAAATTTAGTAACAGCATGGTCAATTAACATTAACCTATTGCTAGTAAACAATAGAGCTGAGACTTGAACCCAGCATTTTCTGACTCGAGTTAATATTCTTAACTATTGTACCATCTATTATATTTCAAATGAGATACAGGATCTAGGATAAGGAAACTTAGGGAAAGAAATCTAAAAAAAGAGAGAAACATTTGGGAAACTGCAAGAGGTTAGAATAGCTATAATAATTTCTAGAGCAAAACTAGCGGAGCAATGAGAAATGAGACCACAGAAGTAGTCAGAAAGTCCAATATGACTGGCCTTTATAAATGCAATAACATCCAGGGTCAGTCCCCATGAGGCAGAAAATACATGGGTTAGAGACAGGCTGTGTTCAGGCATGGGGATAACTCTCTAGGTTCTAGACGTGACTCACCTACTTACAGACTGAATACATGCAAATGGTTTAAAACCAAGCTTCCCAGAATAATGTCCACCATGAGAAGACAGGCAAGAACAGGGATCTGAAATATACCAATACGTAGAAGAGAAAGTAAAATAGTAGTTTAAAATCCCCTTTTACGAGCTTCACAGTCTTTGTGTACCTTCTCCTTATACTACCATTGGCACAAATCTACAATTGTTGACAGCTTATTTGAATAATGGCTTGTCCTCACTGGGGGCAGAGCTTTTGCTGTTTTAGTTCAATTACTAATCATGATGTCAGCACACATAGGTTCTCAATACTGAATGAAAACCAGGTGAAGAAAGATAAAACTCCTTGGAAATGTGGAAAAAGAGACAGGAGAGAGTGCTGTCAAAAGATTCCTAGGTTTCATGAATAGAGCATACAATAAGAAAAGAAATTAATCTTTGAAAACTATTTGGCATCCTCACAATAACATAAGAAGGAGCACTGTCACAAGGGAGCAGAAAGTTCTAAAGGGCATTAAACTAGATAAAACTGAAAAAGGACTGAATAGGGGCACCTGGGTTTCTCAGTGGGTTAAGCCTCTGCCTTCGGCCCAGGTCATGAGCTCAGGGTCCTGGGATCGAACCCTACATTGGGAATCTCTGCTCAGCAAGGAGCCTGCTTACCCCCTCCCCTCTCTGCCTGCCTCTCTGCCTATTTGTGATTTCTGTCTGTCATATAAATAAATAAAATCTTTAAAAAAAAAAGAACTGACTAAAATAAGGGAGAATTAAAATAAAACTAAAAATACAACACAATATCAATATTTCTTTTGGAAGCAATAAATGGAAGAATAGGCACTGCAAAAAACTGAAATTGAAGTATACAGGTAAACATAAGAAACTTCATTAAAAATATAAAGGAAATCTCCCTGATGGCTAGTGATTATGAACATTTTTTCATGTGTCTGATAGCCATTTGTATGTCTTCATTGGAGAAGTGTCTGTTCATATCTTCTGCCCATTTTGTGATATGATTATCTGTTTTGTGTGTGTTGAGTTTTAGGAGTTCTTTATAGATCCTGGATATCAACCTTTTGTCTTTACTGTCATTTGCAAATATCTTCTCCCATTCCGTGGGTTGCCTCTTTGTTTTGTTGACTATTTCCTTGGCTGTGCAGAAGCTTCTGATCTTGATGAAGTCCCAAAAGTTCATTTTCACTTTTGTTTCCTTTGCCTTTGGAGACATATCTTGAAAGAAGTTGCTGTGGCTGATATTGAAGAGGTTATTGCCTATGTTCTCCTCTAGGACTCTGATGGATTCCTGTCTCACATCGAGATCTTTTATCCATTTCGAGTTTATCTTTGTGTATGGTGTAAGAGAATGGTCAAGTTTCATTCTTCTGCATATAGCTGTCCAGTTTTCCCAGCACCATTTATTGAAAAGACTGTCTTTTTTCCATTGTATATTTTTTCCTGTTTTGTCGAAGATTAATTGACCATAGAGTTGAGGGTCCATATCTGGGTTAGCCATCAGGGAGATTCAAATTAAAACCACATTGAGATACCTACCACCTTATACCAGTTAGAATGGCCAAAATTAGCAAGACAGGAAGCAACATGTGTTGGAGAGGAAGTGGAGAAAGGGGAACCCTCTTACACTGTTGGTGAGAATGCAAGTTGGTGCAGCCACTTTGGAGAACAGTGTGGAGATTCCTCAAGAAATTAAAAATAGAGCTTCCCCATTACCCTGCCATTGCGCTACTGGGTATTTTCCCCAAAGATACAGATGTAGTGAAAAGAAGGGCCATCTGTACCCCAATGTTTATAGCAGCAATGGCCACAGTCACTAAACTGTGGAAAGAACCAAGATGCCCTTCAACGGACGAATGGATAAGGAAGATGTGGTGCAGTATGAAGTGTTATGCCTCCATCAGAAAGGATGAATACCCAACTTTTATGGCAACATGGATGGGACTGGAAGAGATTATGCTGAGTGAAGTAAGTCAAGCAGAGAAAGTCAATTATCATAAGGTTTCACTTATTTGTGGAGCATAACAAATAGCATGGAGGACAAGAGGAGATGGAGAGGAGAAGGGAATTGAGGGGAATTGAAAGGGGAGGTGAACCATGAGTGACTATGGACTCTGAAAAACAATCTGAGGGTTTTGAAGGGGCGGGGGTGGGAGGTTGGGGCATCCAGGTGGTGGGTATTGGAGAGGGCATGGATTGCCTGGAGCACTGGGTGTGGCGCAAAAATAATGAATACTGTTACACTGAAAAAATTAAAAATTTTTTAAAAAAAGAAAAAAGTAAAAAAACAATAAAGGAAAACGAAAGGCATCAATGTTATGCAATAAAAAAGAAAAAAATGCTATGCAAATACTAGGATTAAAAAAGTACATTCAACAAATCTCACAAAACAAACTGAGGGTTGCTGTGGGGAGGGGGTTTGGGAGAAGGGGGTGGGATTATGGACATTGAAGAGGGTATGTGCTTTGGTGAGTGCTGTGAAGTGTGTAAACCTGGTGATTCACAGACCTGTACCCCTGGGAATAAAAATATATGTTTATAAAAAATAAAAAATAAAAATAAATAAATAAATAAATAAATAAATAAATAAAAACCTGATACTTAGCCTGAATAAAGCTCAAACCAGTTATACATTTAAAAAAAAATAAAAAGTACATTCAACATAATAATTATAGCTATTTCTTAAAACAACCAAAACAAAATATGAAAAATACAATTGATGAAACTTTCCTGAATTGAAAAACATGAATATGAAAATACATGTGACTCCCTATATCTAAATAAAATCAAAAGTACTCTACACAGAGATATTCCTGGCAAATTCCTGAATTACAAATATAAACAAAAATCCTCTCATAATCCAGATATTTCCTTCAAGTGTAACTGTAAAAAAAAATTCTTAAAATGAACATAATGAAAAATACATAAATTAATAATGATAAACTGTACCTAATCACTATAGTACCGACTAGACATGCAGTGAGAGCAGCGGAAGAAAAGAGGATTTCAGATGGAACTTCAAAAAGTTTAATAAAATTCTTCATCTCACTCCCAGGAGACTTCACAGATTGCCATTTCATTCTTGACTCTGATAACCTTAAAGAAACCTCCTCCTGGGGTGCCTGGGTGGCTCAGTAGGTTAAAGCCTCTGACTTCAGCTCAGGTCATGATCTCAGGGTCCTGGGATCAAGCACCACATCAGGCTCTCTGGTCAGTGGGGAGCCTGCCCCCTCCCCCACACCTGCCTCTCTGCCTACTTGTGAGCTCTCTCGGTCAAATAAATAAATGAAATCTTTAAAAAAAAAGAAACCTCCTCCTAATCTATTCCCCGAAGCAGAAACTACACAGTTTGACTATAATCCACTAAAGCTTAAAACCTGTTTAGTAATGTTCAATGGAGAAAAATTAAAACTTTGTAACTGAAAATACTCTAATACCCTCCTGAATAACCATTAGTTCAAAGAAAAACTATGATCAGAGAGAATTCGAAAAATACTAAGAATGAGGCCATCATATGAAAACCTATGACTGATTTCCATACCCAATTTCAAACATAAATTTAAAGGTTTAAATGCCTTTTCAATGTTTCTTATAATATTAAAAATTGGAAGGGCACCTGGGTGGCTCAGTGGGTTAAAGCCTCTGCCTTTGGCTCAGGTCATGATCCCAGGGTCCTGGATCGAGCCCTGCCTGGGGCTCTCCACTCAGCAGGGAGCCTGCTTCCTCCTCTCTCTCTCTGACTGCCTCTCTGCCTACTTGTAATCTCTGCCTGTCAAATAAATAAATAAAATCTTTTAAAAAATAAATAAATAAAAAATAAAAATTGGAAACAATATAACAATAAGGTAATAGTTATTATTCAAATATTAAAAGTCATCTATTTTAATCTTTTTTAAAATGGGACAGAAAAACATAACATAACATTAAGCAAAACATCCAGCATAACATTGGGCAAAAAATGTATCCCAAGCTAGGTAATATTACCACCTATGGTTAAATGAAAGGTGATAAGCAATAATTACTTCCCTGAAAATTTGGGAAGACATAGAAATTAAAGGAATAGAATAATAATGGCATAAACACAAGTGATAAAAGCAAAATTTGAAGAACAAATATATTTTCTATACATCAAACTATCTTTTAAAAATAGTTCAGATCTTGGGGCGCCTGGGTGGCTCAGTGGATTAAAGCCTCTGCCTTCAGCTCAGGTTGTGATCCCAGAGTCCTGGGATTGAGCCCCACATCAGGCTCTCTGCTCAGCAGGGAGCCTGCTTCCCCCTCTTCTCTGCCTGCCTCTCTGCCTACTTGTGATCTCTGTCTGTCAAATAAATAAATAAAATCTTTAAAAAAAATAGTTCAGATCAGACCGATGCATAGTTTAAATGTCTTACCTCAATACAATTTTCAAAGTAAGCATATCAAATTTTTGGTACTCAATGTGTTGACATTATTTTCTTTCCAATATGCTAAAATTAATCTACTATGGTTGTGACTAATCTTAGGAAAAATCATACATCTAATTTCTATTTAGTTGTAACATGGACAATGGACAAATGATTTGATTTCCATGTACATTTTATATTTTAAAGATAAATATTAAGAACAAAACTGACAATGGGTAGGCCATATAAGGTGATATCTCATTGTAACTACCTCTTCAAAAACTTGTGTATGAGACAAAAGTGAAAGTTAATAGTGATATACGAGTAAAAAGAGAAATTGGATTTTCTAATGAAAGAGAATTGTGCAGTTCATATCACTTGTGGTAATTATTTCACTTTAACCTAGTAGAAAGTCTTTGGTAGCTGGTAAATTAGATATGAAAATTAGTGCTATTCAATAAAGAATCCAGTATTCATAATAACACTGGCTTTTAAAGTATATACCAAGCACTGAATACTAAGGCCAATGTCAGCTTTTATCCATTCAAAGCTGAAAGCTAAATCAGTTTTATTAGAGATCTATACCAGTAGCATACATTGTGCCCGATCAGGATTTTCAGTATTTATTTTCTCTTCAGTGGGTAACAGCATCATTACTGAAAAGTATATTAAGGTATAATAAGGCATACATAAAATAAAAGATGATTACAGAGTACTGTGAAAGTTCATAATTTACAACCCTTTTCAGGAGTATATGTAGATTTCAGTGACCACAGCAGATAAATGTTACTTCTCAACTATTTGCATGAAACTTTACAAAGACTCAGCCTATGAAGAAAGGCTTCAGAAATGAATTTTTTTTAAAGATTTTATTTATTTATCAGAGAGAGAGAGGGCGAGAGCAAGCACAGGCAGACAGAATGGCAGGCAGAGGCAAAGGGAGAAGCAGGCTCCCCGCCGAGCAAGGAGCCCGATGTGGGACTCGATCCCAGGACGCCGGGATCATGACCTGAGCCGAAGGCAGCTGCCCAACCAACTGAGCCACCCAGGCGTCCCAGAAATGAATTTTTTTAATTCACTGGCATTATCTCTCCTTTTCCAGCTTTTCTTTTCCAGCTATTAAATTTCCTTAAAAGAACTCACAAGAAAAGGACCACAACATATCTATAGTAGTATAAAATAATAAAGTATAAAATTCACTACTAATACTGATTTCTTCTCCCTTCTAGTATGATAGGCAGAATAACAGTCACACAAAGAGCATATCTAACTGTGAATATGTGAAGTTATACAGTAAAGGGGAATTGAAGTTGCAGATGGAATTAAGGTTGCTAATCAACTAACCTCACGATGGAGATACTATCCTGGATTGGGCCCAATGTAGTCACAAGGGTCCTTATAAGTGAAACAGAGAGGCAGGAAGGTCAGAGTTAGGCATTTGAAGATGATGTGTTGTTGACTTTAAAGACGGATTGGGAGCATGAGCCAAAGACTATAAGAAGCCTCCAGAAAGTGAAAAGGCCATGAAAAAATTTACTGCTAGAGCCCACAGAGGGAACTCTGTCCCACCATCATCTTGATTTTAGCCCAGTGAAACATATGTCAAACTTCAGACCTCCAGACCTGTGAGATAATACATTTGTGTTGTTTAAACCACAAAGTTTGTAGTAACTTGTTACAGCAGCAAGAGGAAGCAAAGAAAGGATCATACTGAAGGAGGGAACTAATAAAAATCCTAAAGACAGTAACTCCAGAAGGAAAGTTTCCTTTCCAAATGGAAACCATGAGAAAAGAATGAATGTTTCTTAGAGTTATGACTATTTTGGAAAATTAGCAAGTTTATAATTTTATGTGAGAAATCAAGTAGTATAAAAACATTTTAAAAGAAAAAGTATCTGTGCATTGTCAAAGGGCTTATCTAAGATTAAACTTCACATTCTGGGTCCCAGTTACAGATAAATGGATTTCAAGTAAAATTTTAAGGTACTTTAATTGTTACTCTGAATGTTTTAAAATTTTACTATTTTGTAAGTTTCTATATGAAAATGTTCTATTTCTACTTTACCATTACATTTTTGTCTTCTCCAATAGTGTCTCTTATGCCCTTACTCCCATACTTTTACTCCAAAACTCCACACCCACATCTTCTGAGACTTTACACCAATAAATTTTTCTCTCACACACTTTTGGACTTCCCTTTCATACTTCCTGCTCATGTTTCCCCAATCCTGTATGAAACTAAGAATCACGTTTGATGCCAGAGTGGAGGCAATCAACCAAAAAACAAACAAACAAACAAACAAAAACAAATTTTAGCAGATTTAAGGAGAAACAACTTCTTAAAACTGCATGATTAGAGATAATGCCAAGTGTTGGTGAAGTTGTTGAACAACTGCAGCTCTCCTCGCAGTGGAAATATTAATTGGTGGAAATAGTAATTGCTAAAATCACCTCAGCAAATTGTTTAGAAATATGTTTGTGAGCTATGAAGGTGAAAAAACACCTAGAATCATGAAAACACCTCTGTCATTTGCCCTTGGTATAGATGAGAGAACATGCTAACCACCACTAACCACAGAGTTCCCTCTGTAGGCTCAGCCTTCTAGAAACTATTCGTAAAACAAGGGGCATTGCTGCTTCCATGGCCCAGATGTAGCTACTGCTTCTAACACTATCTCACCAGTCCTAAACAATGCCCCATAAAAGACTAGATTACCTAAGCACAGGAAGGAGTTTTTAGAAATCAAGTAACCAAAAGGCAACTAAATGTCCCATATATCTCCTATGACATCTTAAATATAATTCATCATAACCAACTTTCTACCTCAGAAATTTCTTCCTCATAATCTTATGTATCATAATCATAGTATCAATACTTACAAGCCACATACCTATGGCTCCCATTGTGCTTCTGACTTGGCTATTGGGTGTAGAAACTTGGCACTTCAAGCAAGTTTCAATGTGTGTTCTTTTTCAGATCAAATATTGCTGTCTATAAAAGAAAAAAACAACAACAAAAAGTTCCCTGCCCCCTGCCCAACCAACCAGATGAGCATTCCCACAGATTTATGCAGGCCCTCTATAGAAGCAAAACACCAAAGGCTTTTCCTCCATAAAATGTCTTGGCCACTCATACAAATATCTAGGGGGCGTGAATTTCCTTTTAGTTACAAACAGAGATCACCTGCACTTCAGTTCTTGCTGGAGACATCAGTCATGGCTAACCTGCTATCTGACTATTTTCCAAAGCTAGGCTGAAATAGCTAATATTTAAGAAAGACATTCTGAAGGGTAGATAAATATTTATTCTTTGGATTCTTCAGACTTTATCCTTATATTAAACTACCTATCCAGAACTCTGACCTCCTAAAGAACTGCTTTTAATTAGACAAAACTGATTTTAAAATAATAATAATAATATGGGAAAGTTTTTTGTTATAATTATTAAATTATTCCATGCTTCTTTGTAAAATTTCTCATGATAAAATTTTCACAGAATGTCCAGGAATAAAGGTTGTTTCCTGTGATAAAATTTATGCTTGTTACCATAACACAATGAAAACTATGCAACCCATTTATTCTACTTACCTAGTTTTGCACTCAGCTTCATTGTTACTCATGGTTGTGCTGGTGTTTTTATCTCCTGCGTTACCTCTAGTTCTTAGTTATGAGTTTTAGCTTTTTTTTTTTTATCATTTAATCAAAAGTATTTACTGCAATAAAGCCAGCACTCTTCTAGGTATTATGAATACAACAGAGAAGAAATAATAGACTAACATCCCTGCCATGGCAGAATTTACATTCTTGTAGGGGGAAAGATTGGAAATAAATATGTAACATATATATGAAATGGAAAGATAAAGACAGAAAAGATGAATGAACATACAAGAACTGAACAAATTTTTTTTTAAGATTTATTTATTTATTTATTTGACAGATCACAAGTAGACAGAGAGGCAGGCAGAGAGAGAGAGAGAGAGAGAGAGAGAGAGAAGCAGGCTCCCTGCTGAGCAGAGAGCCCGATGCGGGACTCAATCCCAGGACCCCGAGATCATGACCTGAGCTGAAGGCAGCGGCTTAACCCACTGAGCCACCCAGGCACCCCAAGAACTGAACAAATTTTAAACATGGTGGTCAACTGAAAAGTAACAATGGAAAAAGGACAGTGTGTCAGGAAAGGAAAGATCAAGTGATGAAGAGGGGGAAAAAAAGTAAGGAGGGCCAGATCACATGAATTCCTTTCCTCTGAGATGGGAAACCAAGGAGGGTTTTATAAAATAATAATAATAATAATAATTTTTTAAAAAACAATATGGTAAGACTTGAGTTGTAAACAAACAGATCTGGCTACCCTGTTGAAAACAATCAGCAGCATATGAAGAGATCAGTTAGATGGCTACAGCAAATCAACTGTGGCTTAGAAAAAATTGAAGGATCTGACAGTTGGATAAAATAAAAAATAATTGATGGAAAATTTCAGGACATGTAAGACTTGGAGAGAAGAGAAAATATCAAAGAACCAGAATGGTATAAGATCTCTCTACAACACTGATGTCAGAAGAAAATGAAGATTTACTTCAAAATTCTCGGGGAATTTGTTTCAAATTAAACCCAACCCAAAAGCAGAATAAAATATATTTTTAATATGGTAGAACTACCTTGCAACTACCTCTTGGAGAATGTGCTTTAGCAAAAAGGGAAAGAAAACCTAGAAAGTAGAGGACATAGGATTCAGGAAATGTTGGGAGAGTGGGAAAGAAAACCTACAGCTTGACAGCAGTGCAGCATAACAGGCCCAGAAAGTGACAAGTCCAAATTCAAGCAGGAAGAAGAAAATCTCTGTCAGGTTCACAGGAAAATACAGATTTGACAAAGAGATGATATCATACATGATATAATGAAGTATATGGAAAATAAGAATACATGTGTAAATAATTAGGCAAATAAAAATAAGGCAATTACATAGTGCAACTTTACTATACTTTTTAACCCAACAAACAGTATTTTCATTGTCATAATGATGTCATTGATTTAACTCAAAGGAATGAAAGAACTACATTAAGAGGATACAGTAAGGGAGGTGTAAGTCCAAGGAGGTTAAATATGCAAGTCATAAAAAGTTGTCACTATATAGAAACTTAAAAGGGCACCAAATAACACAACAGTAAAAATAATATATAGAAAAACATGACAAACAGGAAGAAAGAGCTAAAAGCTGTTAAACCTGATAACTGAAACAGGATAGAATTAAAGGAATATACTATTTTTCATTGCAATCACTTTTGGTATTATTTTTTAGAAGATTTTATTTATTTATTTGACAGAGAGAGTAAGAGATCACAAGTAGGCAGAGAGGCAGGCAGAGAATGGGAAGGAGGCTTCCTGCGGAGCTGAGAGCCCAATGCAGGGCTAAATCCCAGGACCCTGAGATCATGACCTGAGCCAAAGGCAGAGGCTTAAGCCACTGAGCCACCAAGGCACCCCTGGTATTATTTTTTAAAGAAACATGTGAATCCATAATTTAATAAAATTTAATTTTTAAAATTAAAACAGAAATATCATATGATCCAGTTATTCTACTACTGATTATTTCTCCAAAGAAAATTAAAACACTAATTTGAAAAGATACATGCACCCCTAGGTTTATTGAAGCATTATTTACAGTAGCCAAGATATGAAAGCAACCCAAGTGTCCAATCATAGAAGTACAAATAAAGAAGATGTGGTATACACACACGCATGTGCACGCACACACACACACACACACACACACACACAGAAATATTAGTCATAATAAAGGATATGATCTTGCCATTTGTGATAAGAGACCTAGAGGGTATTATGATAAGTGAAATAAGTCAGAGAAAGACAAATGCCAAATGATTTCACTTACATGTGAAATCTAAAAAACAAAACAGATGAATAAACAAAAAGCAGAAACAGACTTGTGAATACCAGAGGGGAGGAGAGTGGGATGTGGGCAAATGGGTGAAGGGGAGTAGGAGATATAAGCCTCTAGTATTGGAATGAATAAATGACCCGGGATAAAAGTATAGCATAAGGAATACAGTCAATGGTATTTTAATTGTCGTATGGTGACAGATGATAGATCCACTTGTGGTGAGCATAGCATAACATATAGACTTGTCAAATAACTATGTTGTGCACTTGAAACTAATGTAACATTGTGAGTCAACTATACTTCAATAAAAAAATTAAGTGTGTGTACATACACATACAAACACACACAAAAGTGTACACTCCTAGGTATGCAACTTAACAGGGCTATTAACATAATTGTTGAATCTTGAGGGAGGGGAATACCATCATTCTCCCCATATATATAGTATAAACTGAACAAATGGGCTTAATTCAGATTGTCCCCTGGTAGCCACCTCTTCACATGAAAATAATAGCTTTCCTACACTAAAACCTGTATGTTATTTCTCATCTCCATATGAGTTTCTATTACCCACTATGAAATATTGAAAATGGGCGATTATTATAGAAATGCTACCTAACTTTCTCCTATCCAGCAGTGTTAAGAGATTTCAGAATGATTTTTGAAAAAGGACATTACACTTAGGTCAGCAAACTCAGTTACTTATTGAATGGAAATGCAAATAAAAAGCCTTGCATTAAATAAATAAATAAATAAATAAATAAATAAAATAAAGCCCTGCATTCTCCCTTTATTCTATGAAGGCATTCAACAAACCTCTGTAACACATCTTAATACCAAAAGCACACTTGGAAAATTTCTCCTTTCCTATAAAAAATTAATTCTTTCTAAACAGATCCTGTGGGTTTTCACATGGTGGTTTTATAAAGGTTAGAACAGCACAGGTAAGAGTAACAGGAAATCGAAAAAAAAAAAACAGCAACAATAAACTAATTCAAACAAAAGAAAATGTATTAGTTCACATAAATAAAAGTCTAAAGTCTGACAAGGGTCAGGGTAAACTAAATACAAATTACTCTACTCTGCTGTCTTGCAATGCTCTTATGTCCATCTACCTCCCTGTCCCAGCTTCATCCTCAGGGTGGTAGAAAGAATGTGGCATCGGTTCTAATTCTCCTATCTCCAAAGGGAGAAAAGGGGAACACTTCCACAGCTATACCAGGAACACCAAGAAAAAGCATCAGATACATCATTTTATTAATCATATATTTTTGATGCTTTGCCATCTGGCACAACTGCTGACCCTGGAGAGTGCTAGCCATTTCCTGAAGATAGCAAAAGACTGGCCTCCAAGTGTGCACTTTTATATACAAACCAACCAGTTCTGACCCTCACCTTCAATTACTTCTTTTATTGAGCTCTTACACTCAGGGCTTCTATTCTCCTGCCATAATCACCCCAAGGCCAGTATAGGACAACTAAGTAAGATAGCCCTCATGCCCCAGAGCCCACCAAAATTACTCAAACTAGTCAATCCTAAACCTGCTTACACTGCATTGCCTGTTCCTTCATATGGAAACCATAATAAAGGCTCTTGTTCACATTTTCTCCTCATTCCTTCCTCATCCCCCACATTTTCTCTTTCCCTCCTCAATCCCTCTCCATAACCAAACACATGTGGTCCCCCATGGCACTGTGTGCCCCTTCCTTTCAGTATCTGCAGGATAAACTATCTTTGCAACAATCTGTTGGCTTCACCATATGTGAATAACAATAAAATCTACGTTTTTAAAAAGTCATTATTTCTGCCTTAGCTGCTGAAATTAAGCCATATCCCTAGTCCTGAGCCAGTCACTGGTAAAGAGTATAGAATTACACATAGGCATGTGTTTTCCAAAACTGTATGAAGGAGCACTCTTGAGTATATTTTTGATGGCAATACAGGGATATTCAACATCTGCAGGATACCACAGAAACTATTAGCTCAAGGTAATTCATGATTTCAATACAACATCACAATACATTTCTTTCAATGATATTTGAGAAGCTGGGTTCTTAGCATTTGCTATTGTGAAAAAAAAAAAAAAGCAAACCAAAAAAAACCCCAAAAACCAAAACAAACAAACAAATAAGAACTGCACAAAAATCAGTAAGGCTGAAATAAAGAAGGTGGTGATATGTAAACTGATTCCAGGTTGGAGAAGTTACATTTGGAGCTGTTAGATATTTCTTTCTGCGGAAAGACATTATGATTAAATTAGTTAGATACCAAGAACCCTGGGAATCTCTGGCTGAGGCAAATAAGACCCAAGTCTATTTGGGAGTGAAGTCAACTTCCCCTCAGAAGCATAGGCTTCATGGAGCACATCCAAAGAGAATTTAGTCTTTTCAAGAAAGAGGAAGAAATAAATGTTTCCAACAATGTTCTCCCTATGGAATTACTATTCTTTCTCTTTAAATTATCAGGTCCTTTTTATTTAAAAACAAAAACAAAAACCTTATCCTTATCTTTTAGGTTGTCTTAAAAATCCTTATTTTTTAAGTTGTCTTAAAAAAAATTTGAAAACTTTTCTACAGGTCAAAAATATATTGGTTACATTTTTGTTGTATGTCAATTATATGCAGATACTTTACATTACCTCTAATGTCAACAATAATCCTAAGAAGTATATATTACCACCATTTTACAGATAAGTAGAAAGAGCCCAGTAAGATTAAAGTCATTTAGCCAGTAAATGTTGGGCAAGTCTGTTCCAAATATGATTTGATGTCTTCACATCTTAATTATTACATTTCTGAGGTACTAGTTTAGTATCTTGCTTCAGATTTTACCTATTCCTCTGTGAAATGCTCTCCTCCTTTATTCCTATGTGACTCCCAAACTCTTCTGAATGATTCTCCCTGTAAAGCCTGTTTTATATTTTCACCTTTAATACTCTAAATACCTCCTTCACCTATTTTTATGGTCCTCTTTCTACTCCAACCCCAAATTAAGATTTTCCATAAAATTAAAAAGTCTTTTTTTCTTGGCAATTTCTATGTCATTTCTGTTTATTTAATTCTCAAATCTCTAACTTCTGTCTCTATCTTCCATACCTCTAACTGAATATTTGCATTTGGATGTCTCCATTTTACTTAGAGCCAACATGTCTAAACCGATCCCATCACCCTCCTTCCAAAGCCAGCACTTGTCCCCAGTCTTCCTTTTGATTGATGGCCATGGGCACCCCAGACAGCTAGTTTTGAAACCTCAAAACTATAGTTGATACCCACTTGTTTTTGCCCTCCACAAGTTCATCCTCACTATGAATCCATCAAGTCTCTCCTTAGAATCAACTTCTTTTCCTTTATTCTTCTTTTTAGTTTTTAATTTATCTTAACAATTTTATTGTTTATTTGTTTGTTTATTTTAAGATTTTATTCATTTATTTGACAGAGAGAAACAAAGTGAGAGACAGAACATAAGCAGGGCAAATGGGAAAGGGAGAAGCAGGCCTCCAGATGAGCAGGGAGCCCGATGTGGGGCTCTATCCCAGGACTCCAGGATCATGACCTGAGCTGAAGGGAGACATTTAATGACTGAACCACCCAGGTGCCCCAACAATTTTATTATTAATATCATTATGAATTATAATTGATTAAATGTCTCCTCTTTTTTCTCACTTATAAAAAGAAAAAACTTTACTGCTTGCTACCTATTTCCATGGTTCATGACAATATAGTATAATGGAGCCATGACTTTCAAAATAGGTAATAACCTTACACTGTCATGAACTATATGAAGCACAGTTTAATTTCCTTAGAAAGTAAACCTTATAGAGATATAGGGGCATATAGATTTCACATAGATATAGAGATCCAGAGGTATATAGACCTAGAGAGAGAGATGGTACTCAATTATATCCATAGAAAGAATGACAGAATTAATTTAAAATAGTTCTCTTTTTTCTTTCAAAGACCTTCAATTCTTTGAATTATTACATTCTATTACTGTTCTCTGCTTCCCTCCCAATATTATTCTAATAAATATCATTACAATATTTGAAGCGTGATTTTAAATCATATATGGAAAAAGTTCAGCAAGTCTACCTATGTCTAATTGATAATGTTATCTTTTGTAAAACTAGTTTTCTCCATATTTCCATTTTTGAACAGTTAGCATTTTAACACTGTCCCAGTGATTAAATATCTATTGGATTACTGCCTTACAAAAAAATAAACCTACTTTTCTTACCTCACACTTATTACTCATTAGGAGAATGCATGCTACATATGATACTAGAAATTACAGTAGATCAGTGGCTTTTTTAAAACCTCCCACAACGCAGGGTGGGATTTTTAAACCACCTGGGTGGCTCAGTCAGTTAAGTGTCTACTTTCACCTCTGGTCATGATCCCAGGGTCCTAGCATGGAGCCTCACATCCAGCCTCGCATCCAGCCTCGCGTCCAGCCTCACATCCAAGCTCACATCCAGGCTCACATGATGTTCCCAGGTCAGCAGGGAGTCTGCTTCTCCATCTCCCTCTTCCTCTGCCTCTCCCCTCTGTGTGTGTTTCTCTCTTTTTCTCTCCCTCAAATAAATAAATAAAATCTTCTGAATAATAAATAAATAAACAAATAAACAAACAAACTTAATTGATTAAATAGACACTTAGCTCCTCTGGGTACTCAGTAGGCATGTCATAAGTATACCATGCTTGAACAGACTACTGGCACAATATGTGAAATGAGGTTATGACATGGAGCTTTTATAAAGGCCACAAAACAGCATAAAGCCAAAATTATACAATCCGCCTTTGTCTGTTTTTATTTATTCACTAATTAGTCAATAATTTGCTGAGTGCCTTGTGTATGCAAGGTCTTAGGTGTTAGGTGGTAAAAAATCCAAAGACTACTACCATTAAAGAAGAAAAAATGTAGCTGTAGGAACAAATGCATGAAAATAAAATTATAAGACAATGTAGTTTCTTACTAAAGTCTAGAAACTTCATTTTATGTGGTCATCTTTCTATTCAAAATTCACCTCATTTATGTATATATTATGCAGACTGTTGGCTTTCAAACAGGGTCCTAAAAGTCAGTAATACTCTAGGGAACTACAGAAAGGATGAGTACATGGGAATGTTTCCACACTTATCACTTCATCCCAATGCAGGCAAAGAAGTCCTAATTTTATCATTTTTCCATAATAGGATTCAATAGCTTATTGACAGAAAAGGTTATCTAGAGAAAACAAAGCTTGAAAATCACTAATAATAATCATCTCATTAAAGCAGGGTTCTCAAGTTAAATATCATATAATCATACACATTTAATCTTCAAATTTTAGCAAGAATATAGTGAGATGGTCTCTGCAGAGAAACAAGTAACATTTGCTCTAAGCCCTGCGAAAGAACTCAGAGAGTACCATTCCAGATGGAAGGAATAATCAATGCAGAAACTCTGAGTCAATAAAAGGTAGGAAACAGGGGCGCCTGGGTGGCTCAGTGGATTAAGCCGCTGCCTTCGGCTCAGGTCATGATCTCAGGGTTCTGGGATCGAGTCCCGCATCGGGCTCTCTGCTCAGCAGAGAGCCTGCTTTCCCCTTTCTCTCTGCCTGCCTCTCTGCCTACTTGTGATCTCTCTCTGTCAAATAAATAAATAAAATCTTTAAAAAAAAAAAGAAAAAAGGTAGGAAACAGTTTCAAGGAAGAAAAAAATCACCATATTGTGGGACAATATGATGATAGAGAATGAGGTAGGTTTGACATCAGGCAGGATCTTGTAAGCTACTGTAAAGAGTTTGGCTTTTTTTCTACAACCGATGAGAAGTCACTGAAGACATGAACAGGGAAGGCTTTTCAAAAATTAATGTGGCTTCTAAATGATAATGGATTAGAAAGGAACAGAAGGAGAAAAAAGAAACAAGCTTGAAGTACTGATACAGTTAATGGGGGAGACCAGGGCATCTTGGATTAGGGTGACGGTAATGCAGAGATACGGATATATTTTGAAGGTAGAATCTTCACAAATTTCCTGGTAGACTGGATATGGTAGGTGTAAGGAAGAAATCAAAGACGTTTCATCTAATTTTGTGAGTAATGGGTAGTGTGTCATTTACTGAGATGGTGAAGACTAGAAGAGAGACAAGTATGGGGGATAAGGAACCAAGAGTTCTGTTTTGGACATACCAAGTATGAGATGCCTATTTGACAACCAGTAGATCAAATAGGTAACTGAAAATACAATAATAACA
Organism: Mustela putorius furo; assembly: GCF_011764305.1. Taxonomy (NCBI): domain Eukaryota; kingdom Metazoa; phylum Chordata; class Mammalia; order Carnivora; family Mustelidae; genus Mustela; species Mustela putorius. The sequence continues at coordinate 70,625,970 of NW_025421998.1, read as the reverse complement.
GCTAAGAATTATTGAGCACATTTTCTACATATGAGATACTATTCTAAGTGCTTTGCCTGTATCATTTACAAACTCAAAACTTATGAAGTACTATTATATTTATAATAATGTAAGGATCTATTTCATAAGTAAGAAAATTCTGATGCAGAGAAAGTTAAGTAACTGCATTAAACAACTGGTAAATTTTGGAGCCGAAAATCAAAAGTCCAAATGGTTAGGCTCCAGGGCCCATCATCTTAACTTATACCCTCTATGGCATACAAGATCAAAAGGCCCAGGAGAGTAGGCCTAATTGTAAATAGATATTTATGAATTCCTTATGAATATATAAACTTTCTTATTCATTCAACATGTATTTATTGAACACCTGCTATGTACCAAGCTCTATTCTAATGAATAAAGCAGATGTTCAGATCAGATATTCAGATCAGGAGGCTCCTAATACATCAAATGGTGATATGTGTTAAAAAGAAAACTAAAACTGTGTAAAGAACATAGGTGTGCCTCGAGTTGGAGTGGATGTTATTTTATATAGCATAACCAGGGCTGTGCTCTCTGAAAAGGTGACACTGGGACAGAGACACAAAGTAAGTATAGGTGTGAGCTATGCACATATCTGATAGGTTGAAGTGTCACAGACAGAGAGAAAAGTAAGAACAAAGGCTCTAGGGTAGAATTTAATGAAGAACACAGAGATTTAGACTGAATCCTGTGAGTGAGCTTGTTCTCGTAATCCAAAATGACCTAAAGTACATTGAACCAAAACTTGAGAAAAAGCTGCTTCCTCAACATTGCTTGGCCCTGTGTCCCTCCAAACAGAGAAAAATGACAATCCAGAGTCCACACATCCCAGATATAGATGTAAAGAAGCAAGGGAGAGATAGGAAGCATTCTCCACTGTGCTTCTCCACGGCTAATGGGGGCAGCTGTCAGAAAGAGGAACAGGGAGTGCAGTTTCAAAAAAAAAGAGTTACTTCCAGGCCTGTGGGAGAAGAAAAGCATCTGAAAAATAAATGGCCACAGATAATTTGAACAAACTCATGCTTAATTATTTCTGGAAGGAAAAAAACAAGAGAATCCATGCCCATCTGTGTTCTGTTTTTAATCCTTTTGAAAGTTCTACTTTCTAGTACTATGATCTGATGAGGGCCCTTAAACTTCTCCTTAGGGGAGAAGTTTAAGGAGCATTCCTCCTTAGGGGGGAAATGTGTACACAGTCTAGGAGCTGGGAGTTTGGGGACATGTGGAAGGTACAAGAATAGAAAACAGCCATAGGCTCGCCCTAGAGGTGTGTTTGCCCCAGTTTGCCTAACCAGTTTTCTGCTTTGTTCTATCTACCTTAAAAATATTCCTTGGACTAGAAATATGCCACACTATTTCCACCCTTTTCCCTTTCCACCTGATGAGGATTAAACTTTCCCCTACAATCCAGCTTTAAAACCATGCCTTCCTCACTTCAAGATTTGCTGGCAAACTTCTTGGATGCCAAATGCCTACCTGCCTGGACATGTGAGATTATTGATCTTGCATTCCCTCCCTGCTTGTTCTCACTGATCACTGTTAGACTCTCCAGAAACAGCCATTTGTCTGCCTATTGCCAGAGATTTCAGATATCATTTTTGCCTCATAGGCTGGACTTCCTCCCAGCACCTGCAACTCTTTGTACCCTAAACACGTGCTCTGCTCTAATTATTGGATCTAATTTCAGATTTCGGTCCTTCCTATACAGCACCATCCTATTGTAGTGGATGAGCATGTAGCCGTATCCTAATCTGCATCTATGTCTATTCTGGGAACTGATTTGAATATGTTATTTACCATTAATGAAAACAGTAAATCAACTATTGCTTTAAACCGTGAAACCCTGGAAAGCAATGTTTTGTCTTAATTGCCTTTACTCTCTAGGACCTAGCCCACCATCTGGCATATAGTAGATGCTCAGTAAACATATCTGAATGAACAGAATGACATGTTCAGGCATTTATAAACTAAGCTAAGTGCCATGGGAATAATAGCACAGTCCTGACTACCTGACTTTGGTTTGAAGTGGTTAATGTTAGACCAGCAATTTTTCCAAATTGTCATCAATCAAGCTAACTTAACAAAGGCTTTGCTACTGCCCTTTCTAAAGGAAAAGCCAAGAGAGGTCAGCCTATAATTTAGAGGTTCAAAAACTGTCACTAATATCCTTTGAGGATATGTCATGAATCATGAGGGAGAAGAAACTAAAAGTAGATCCGGGAATAACAAAATCACTTTTCTTTCTAAGGAAAATGGAAGTTTTCTCTAGTGTGGTAGTATCTTCAAGATGTTTCACAGGCACCTGAGTGACCCTTTCTCTATGCCAGTGGTTTTCTCAGAAGAATAAAATAGGTCACTAAAAGAATTCTGTCCACTTAGTAATAAGTTACTTTGAATTCCATATGGATGTTTGCATTTAAAAGGTAATGGGTTTTCTTAAGGTTTTATTTATTTATTTATTAGAGGGAGAGAACACAGGAGCAGGGGGAGGGGAAGAAAAAGGAGGAGTAGCAGACTCCCCACTGAGCAGGGAGCCCCATGCTCAGGATGCTTATAGCTCTATCTCCATTCCAGGATCCCTGGATCCTGAACTAAAGGCGCATGCTTAACCAACTGAGTCACCCACGTGCCCCTAAAATGTAACGGTTTTAAATGGTATTACAAGGATTAACTTGAGTACCTGGTAGTAAAGTAGTCAGATATGTTTAAAATGACTTACAAATTTATATTACAAGTCATGGGGGTGGGGGTGGATCTTACTTAAAACTAGCAAAAAAAATTGTAAAAATGCATCTACCTAAGAATTATCATAGGCTTATTATACTCATACAGAAAATATGATGTCAACTACCAATGTTTAAAAGTCATTAAAAGAATGAGTTGCTATGGTTTCTGATAGAAGATCACGGGTTTATCTGGTTCTCTTTTACTCCACTTATTTGTCAATCATTACTGAAGGCCAGCTGGGTAACAGGCATTCTGTTAAGCACTAGTAATATAGAGAGGAGAAGGACAATCCCCCTAACCCCAAGAGTTTTCATTCTAGTTAAGTAAAAAACTTCATGAGACAGTTGTGGTCATTATCTCATTTAACTAAATTAACCAAGCTGACCAGCTAGTTTGGTGTTAGATAGATACAATCAATTCACTTATTTAAAACTCTTGTACAATATACAGAGATAATCTTTATACCTTATTTCTCTCCCTTTTTAGTCCTGCTGCTTAATAGTTTGTCATTTTACTACTGAGTAACATGCTTACGGGAGAATGGGTGGGAAAAAATAAAAGATGTTAAATAAATAATTCTTCAATTGACAGATTAGGAAAAAGAGACATAATTAACTCTTAAATATATATGTATAAAATGCTTTTTTATATCCAGAAGAAAAATAGGCCAAAATACATATGAATAAAAGTCATAAACCAAAAATCAACAGATTTTCAGCCTCATTAATAGCAAAGGGATGTTAGTTTAAATATTAAGGTGCCATGCTCCACCTGTTACACTGACATTTTTCAAGATTGATAATCAGATGGTGAGAATATGGCAAAAACAGGTGACTCTCATTTATATTGTTCTGGACCAAACAATTAAGATAATATTTCAGGAAGGGATTTTGGCAATACTTAAATTTTAAATGCAAGTATCTTTCACTCTAATTGAACTTCTAGAAATCTACACTATAGAAATATTTACACCAGCTCTCAGAGTAGGAGGATGCCCCTTTAAGCTTTGTTTCTAATAGCAAAACTGAAAACAACCTGAATTATGATAAAAAGGGGATGACAAAATAAATCTTTGCACATATTATATAGTACTATGTAGTCACTTAAAAGAATGAGGCTCACATAGCTTTGAGTAAATGGAAAACTAGTTGCAAATGATGTATAGTATGATTCCATTTTTGTAATAAAAAGAAACTTGTCGGGAGCCAGTACAGGAGGCCTACTATAAGAGCTGTAAGGGACTGAATATGATTGGCTGTTCATTTAGGCCCACTCACGCGGGAGGTGCATGAGCACTGCGGTGATTGGCTAGGCAGGCTAAGCTACCGGTGTATATATGCTTGAATATACTTGTAGAGGGGCGGGCCCGCCGGGAGCCAGGCCGGGCCGAGCCGTGCTGGCCGGAGGGGGCCGCAGCCCGGACCAAGGCGGCGGGCGCCGAGGGGCGGCGCGCGGCCCTGGAGGCGGCGGCGATGCCCGAGCGGGGCGGCGGGAGCTGCGTGCTGTGCTGCGCCAGAGGGGGAAGAAGATAAAAAGAAGCCATTAAAGAAGTTTGCCTCCACGCGTTTCTCCATGTCGTTCTTGCTGGCGAGAGCGACAAGTGGTGCCGAAACCCGGGAACTCGTGCAGAAGAGACGCGTGGAGTTAGGCAACAATCAGGTAAAGAGTGCACCTATTTCTGTCTAGTGACAGGGAAAGTTCCTCAAGTCGAGGACAAGCGTAGAAAGCTTTCCGGGATGGGAAACGAGATGGCTGCAAGTTCCTAGGATAAGGACGAGAGTAAAGCTTTCCGGTATGGGAAACGAGATGGCCACATATAAAATGCTGGGGCCGCTTTCTGATATCCTTAAAGCAATTGGTACTCCTTTAAAAAATAAAACAGCTCGTTTGTTTTTGAGAGAAGTGGGACAAACGGCTCCCTGGTTTTTGGAAAGGAGCAGAGGAGGGAAATCGCCCAAAAGCCAAAAGGTGAGCAAGATGCAAAAGGAGCTTGCAAAAAAGGAGGAAAAGCTAAAGAAGGCTATGGCGCAGCTCAAAATGCAGGGGGAAGTTATGGCGCAGCTGAAATTAAAAGTGAAAGAAGGAGCTATGGCGCAGTTACAAACAGAGACGGAAGTGGTAGATAAATTAAATCCTGTGCCCACACGCCCAGCCCCAACAGCGCCACCTTACGAGGGGCCTCCTCCGTATAAACCTTGCTGCACCAAGGCCTGCTATTGTGCGAGCTGCACCACACAAGTGGCTGCCATAGTAGCCTCTCAAGAGTTTGGGTGGGAACAGGATTCTCATTCAGTCCTAAAATCCCCACTTACTCTAACTCCACCTTTTTTGGCTATAATTATACCTACCAAGACCCGGCGCAAGGCGCGTCAGCTCACTTTCTAGATAGGTGGCTGCTCTGCAACGCTGCACAGGCATGTACAGGCTTGGAAAGCCTTCACTTTATTAATGGGTCTACATGGCATAACTGTACGTACAACTATCACGTAGGCTCTCGATTTGAAACAAATGTTACTTGCAATTGCACCTCAGCTAAGCACATAAGTTACTCACCAACGCCCATCTGTGTTAGAGCTCCCTTTCTCTTCATAGTTTTTAATGCTTCTACTATTAACAAGTCATCTAGTCTCTCTTGTGAGTCCCAGAATTGTCTGCTATCAGAATGTTGGAACGCCACGGTGGGAGACTCGGCAGTAATAGCCAAGATACCGACGTATATCCCGATGCCAGTACAGGTGAACCCCGACAACCTGCCGGTGCTGCTTTGACATACAGAAGACTTTGGAATAACAGCAGCCATTATTGCAGCTATTGCAGCATCTGCCGCCGCTGCTACTGCTGCTGCAGTAGTGTTGGCAACCTCGGTACAGACAGCAGCTGTGCTCAACAATGTCACAGGAATGGTCGCTGAAGCATTGGCTACGCAAGAACAAATTAACGGACATTTGCATGCTGGGATCCTTATTGTAAATCAAAGGGTTGATCTTGTACAGGAACAACTTGATATCCTAGAGTCAATTGTGTCGATAGGATGCATACATAATATGGCCGGACTTTGTATCACCCCTATAGCTCATAACAACTTATCCTTAGCAGCTAACCTCTTTAGACAGTTAGGAAATATGCTTAATGGTACCTGGAACTGTCAATTTCAAAATTTAACTAGGCAATTATGAGCTCAAATTATATCCATATATTCTACCAAAGTAACTATTGCACCTGTTAGTGAGTGGAAAAAAATGTTACAGCAATCTGTTTCGTTCCTCAAATAGTGGGCCGGACTTGGTGCCATGACTGTTCTCTTAATCACAGCTAACATACTAATGTTACGTTGGGTGTGTGGCCGTGTCCGTCGCAATCAACAACAATAACACCTCATGGTTCAAGCCATGATGGCTCTTGAAGCTGGTACACCATAGCAACCTAAGACAGGGGCTCTTCGACCAGGGAGAGTACCCGATGACGGGTATAAATAAATAAAAAAGGGGGAGATGTCGGGAGCCAGTACAGGAGGCCTACTATAAGAGCTGTAAGGGACTGAATATGATTGGCTGTTCATTTAAGTCCACTCACGCGGGAGGTGCATGAGCACTGCGGTGATTGGCTAGGCGGGCTAAGCTGCCGGTGTATATATGCTTGAATGTACTTGTAGAGGGGCGGGCCCGCCGGGAGCCAGGCCAGGCCGAGCTGTGCTGGCCGGAGGGGGCCGCAGCCTGGACCATGGCGGTGGGCGCCAAGGGGCGGCGCGCGGCCCTGGAGGCGGCGGCGGCGCCCGAGCGGGGCGGCGGGAGCTGCGTGCTGTGCTGCGCCAGAGGGGGAAGAAGATAAAAAGAAGCCATTAAAGAAGTTTGCCTCCACGCGTGTCTCCATGTCGTTCTTGCTGGCGAGAGCGACAGAAACTAACAAGCTTGTGGTGGTTTATGCTTAGAAGTCTAGAAAGGTATTTATGAACCGTTAAGGTAGTCTCCATTTGAAGAATGAAACTGTGGCATGAGAGGGGAGGAACAGGGTGTATCTGCATTATTTCATTTTCACAAGTGACTATTAATTTAAATTTTTCTAAATGCTCTAACCATTCTTTTCTTCTCCTCTACTAGCAGAGGAGGAAAAAAAAAATTTTAAGTTGATTAGAAGCTGAAACCACACTAAAATGTACTGGCCACAATCCTCAGATTCTATTTCTCTGTGCTAATGCATACATGTAAAGTCTCTGGCCTAAAATGCTAGGCTTTGAGAATCAAAGTAGAGAGAGATTTTACCTGTGAATGGTTTGCTGTTGTTGCTTTTGCACTTTGGGGACGTTGTATGGCCTTTCTCAACCTGATCAATACAAGTTGACTAATAACACTGTCACAAAACACCTTGGAGGGAAGAGGGATAGGGCTACAACATGGCAAACAGGCAGGTAGGAAAATGGAGAGAAAAGAACATTCAAAAACATCCTGAAATAGTGGTATCCTGTATAAGTAAAGCATTAATTTATTTGCAAATGTTAGGTTGTATTTAACTATGAAAATTAAGAAATGAACAACCCATGGATTAAAAATTATGTGAGTAGAATACATTTCCATATAGGAACAAATGCACAAATAATAATAGAATTATCTTTAAATCCCCACTATTTTTCCTTCCTTCCTTATCTTAAGCTTTCCTACAGAAATTCCTACAGAATTGAGCTATACACTTCCACATAGACAAATCTCTATTGTATAGAAATATTCAGGAAACACAACTATCCTTTGAACCTTAACTTTTACTTTAACCCTAATAAGAATTCCTTTTCTTTCTTACATTGTAGTTATCTTTTTTCAGTCCTAACCAATTTGTGGTATGGTGTTCATTTCATGACCTACATCTATCTTGGCATTTTTACTGAGAAACAAGTGATTACGTGAGAAAACTCTAGAAATCAAAAATATTGGAGTTCAAATCTTCACAGGGTATCTTCTAGCTGTGTATTTAAAACAATGAGTGCATCGAAGCCTCAGTTTTCTTGATTATTACATAGTTAATAGTAGTGCCTACTTTAACTAGTTGCTGTGTAGATTCCCTGAGAAAAGAGCCTTGCCTTGTAAACTGTAAATGTTTACTAAGGTGTTAGTATAACTACTCCCCTCAACTACATGATGTAATTAATTGTTCATTAGCTAACATGGGTATGTTATATTGGTTAGTCTTCATCTTAAATAAAAAATGAAAAACATCACAATAAATAAGAGCTGTTTAAGAAAAATAGAGAAAAAAACTTTAGCTAATTGTTTGAATGTTTTAAAATACAAATATATAGGGGCACCTGGGTGTCTCAGTGGGTTAAAATACAAATATATACACACACACACACACACACACACACGCCTGGAAATACTTGATTCTAAAAGTTTAAATGTTGGCAAGAGATACATAGACAAATTCTTATCTCTGAAGAGGCAGTAATATACCTCCTCTTTCATTCTGACTGATTTACTATGATCCAGGCTTGTGAGACAGCCACTCCTCCCCAGCAGGCCCCCAAATCTGTTCTCAGTGGATCTAGACTAGAAAGAAAGAAGACAGGCAAACGTGAACAAAATTAGATGTCAGGGTTAATTTCCATTTCCTAAGCCTGGAAATAGTCAGCTAACTTATTCACATTCTCCACAGGCAGCTATGTCCTCAAGAGCAGGAGAGAAATTGGAGTTTCCCTCTAGCAGTTAGCTCCACTGTACTCCTCCAAGATCTTGCTGTTCCACTGTTCTTGAGGTATGGAGTAAAATGTTGTACCCTATGAGAGGAGCCATTGCCAAAAGCTTAATCACCCAATTTTTTGTTGTTGTTTTTTAAGATTTTATTTCCTTGACAGAGACACAGCGAGAGAAGGAACACAAGCAGGCAGAGTGGGAGAGGGAGAAGCAGGCTCCCCGCTGAGCAGGGAGCCTGACACAGGACTGGATCCCAGAACCCCGGGATCATGAACCAAGCAGAAGGCAGATGTTGGATGACTGAGCCACCCAGGCACCCCTCATCACCCAACTTGATATTACCAAAGACTCAATAAGTGGGACACAAAAGATCCCAGCAACTTGAGGAATTTTATACAAAAGTATTACTGATTTATGGAATCCTCCTTTTAAAATTATAATAAAATTGCTTTTGGAAGTATTTTATTTAGGCTGCTAGATACTTTTGTCTAAAAGCAGCCAATTGTAAGATCTTAAAAATAGGCAAATTTATAAAACTTCTTTTGGCATCTTAAAAAAGTCACGTTTCTTTTTTCAACTTCCATAAATTCACACCCACATTGTTAAGTTAAATACCATCAGCCTTAATGATGTTTTTGTCAACCATAAAATTATTGTTCTATATTCTACCTTCTTCCTAAAAGCAACATGAGTGATCAGTATATCTTGTGTTTAGAAAAGTTTAACAACTTCCAGGATTTTCTTGGCTATTCTATAATTATTGTAAGAATGGTAACAGCGGTAACATTTATTTTGAAATTACTGAATGTCAAACACTATTATAAGTGCTTCATATAAATTAGCTTATTTGATTTTCATAACAACCCTACCAAGTAGGTACTATTATCATTCCCATTTTACAAAGAAGGGAATTAAGACACAGAGATTGAGTAACTTCTCACAGTTAACCAGCTGGTAACTGGGGAAGCCTGAATTCAAAGTCCATAAGCCTGACTCCAGAATCTACACTCCTAAATTCTAGGTCATGCTGCCTTGCTATCCACAAAGCTAGTTGCTTGTGTAATAAGGCCAGGGCCTGATGAAGATGAGCACTACAGTGTTGGTATTTGTTATATCACAAACTATGCTAACCTCCACTTCCATACAACTCACTCCCAAAAATGAGAAGAGAAGAAAAAAAAAAGACCATTTCAAATATGTCTATTTAAAAACTCTAACATTTTTGGAATAGTATATGGTTTTGCCATTTTGATTCACATATCTACCTCCTAAAAATACAGCAGTCAGACATGCATTCATTTAAAATTACTCTGACTTTTATAAAAGTATAGGATATGACACTTTATCCAGTATATTTTGAAACCATAAAAATAGCATTAATATTTAAGATTAAGTATCGTGATTCACACTAACACTTACAAGACCTCAGGTTCAGCATACATACTTCTCCACATTTTAGGGACTCTCCATATCTTTGGAAAATTCTAAATCAGTGTTTGCTGGCGTATACACCAATATGCTCCAAGCAGGTAAATTTAATATAATGAGGAGTGGGAGATCAACTGGAGAGGGCCCCCCCATCTCAGAACATTCAAAGTCAATCTTTAAAAATATTGTGTCAGTTACATAAAATATGACCTGAGATTACATTCTGCTCTAAATGGACTAGAATAGCAATGTGCCTCTTGACCTACACAATCTTGCCAATACATCTGAAATAATGTATTTTTTTTTTCATTACAATCACTTGCTTATTAGCTATCAGTTTCCCAAGTATAAGTTTCCTGAAGGTAGGGACACAGTCTGTCTTTTTCACCCTATATTCATTCAGTCATTCAAAAAACAGTTTTTGAGCTCTTACTAAATACTATTGTTCTAGAAGCCTGGGAACTAGCAGTGAACAAAGCAGCCATATTTTCTGCACTCATGTTCTACTGATCTTATTTTATTGGGGAGACGGAGAATAAATAAATAAGTAAAATTAGACTATATTCAATCCTGATAATAAATATAGAATATAAAGTAGATGGTCAGAGGACTGTGTGGGGGGAGTGAGGGTTGATATTTTATAAATAACAGAAAAGATCTCTCTAAGAAGGTGACATTTGATTAAAGGCATAAAAGAAATGATGAGTATACATACATAAATCCAGAGAAGAGCTTTCTAGACAAAAGGAACAATGAGCATGTATGTCCTCAAGCAGGAAAGTGCTTTGCCTAATTGAGAAACAACAAAGAGGCCAGGCTGGCTGCAGTAGATGAAGCAAGGGAAAGAGTGGGAATACATCAGAAAGGTAAGAGGAAGGGGTCCCATTCCTATAGGGCCTGGTAGTATGATGGCTGGTTTCTTCTCTGAATGGGAAGCCATTGGAAGAGGTACATGATCTGGCTTATGTTTTAATATATGTTATAATATGTTTATATATGTTATAATATATTTAGTAATATGTTAATATATGTAATAATATGTTTAATAATATCACTCTGGCTACTATGCTGACAAGGAAGTTAAAGACACACAAAGGGAAATCAACTATTTAGGAGGGCATTGTCATAATGAAATGCAAAAAAAAAAAATTATGATAAAATGGCCCAAGGTGGTAGCAGACAAGATAGCAAAAAGCTATGAAATTCTGGATATATTTTAAAGGTAGAACCAATTGATTTGCTGATGGATTGGGGATTGGATATGGGGTGTGAAAAATAGAGAGGAATCAAGATTTTTGACCTGAGAAACTGAAAGAAGGAAACTGTTAATTTACTGAGATGGAGAAGACTATGGGAGGAATAGGCTTGGGGTGGGAGGAAAAGAAGTATCAAAAGTTTAATACTATACAAAGTTCAGATGCCCATTAGGTACCCAAGTGGGGATGTCTGGAGGCAACTCAATATTAATGATCCTGAACTTCAGGGAAGAGGTCTGAATTGGAGACATAAATTTAAGATTGGTCAGAGCATAGGTGGTATTCAAAAACACAAGATAGGATCGAATTGCCAGGGGCATTAATTGTAGAAGAGGTCCAAAGACTAAGAACTTGAAAAGGTTTAGATGTCTAGGAAATAAGGAAAAACCATCAGGTGAAACTGAGACAGTGATAGTAAGTGCAGTACCATGGAGATGCACTACCCAAATTCCACTTCCAGGAAGGACTTGTTTCCCAGAAAAGGAAGTATGGGGAGCAGACCACCACAGATATCAGCTACTTTAGGTTTAGCCTTGGCAGTAGAGATGACCCTGGCAAAAAGCATGACTTTCTCTAACAATCCCACTTAAGAAAACAGTGTTTTCTATATTGGAAGCCTATTCTGGCAACTTTTAGGTAAATAGTCCTATAGTTAGTAATACTGGAGGAACCATCACATGAAGAGAATTAAATGAAACCCCATAATCAAATTCAGCTTTCTTCCTTTTTTGAATTGCAGTATCTTAAACAGCTCTTTAATTCAGTAATTTTTCATTTTATACTTAATTAGTAACTATAAGTATTTCTCTAAATATTCTGGAGGCTCTATCACTTCCTTGGTCATTCGATTATAGCAACAAAAGCAAAAATGCAGAAAGGAACAACTTTGAATGGCTTTTTTTACCCAATTGCAATTATCTGTTAATTTTCTATATTTCCAATAGATGGTCAAAAACTATACATCTTTGTATCTATGGTATCTAAACATGCACTAGTTCTTGACTTGTACTCAAGAAATAAATCCTACATAAACAAATTAATTAATGTATCATCATAGACAGAGCTATTGAAAAGAAAAATGAACACCATCTAATTTTATTTTCTTTTCCTTTTTTTTTTCTCCTTTTTTTTCTCCTTTTTTTTTTAATAATAGAACGCCAAAAAAGAATGAAGTGGCAGAAAAATAAGAGAAGAGGGGCAGGAAACACTTAGATAATACATAACTAATTGATGGCTGATTGTAAGATTATCTCTTTTATCATTTATATAAAAGCTCAAAGTGTAGCATGGTCAAATAATTTGTGTAACACAGTACAGATTTATCACCAGTATATGCACCATCTACCGGTTCAATCACAATTGTTGGAACATTTTGTTCACTTTTGAAAAATTGTATTTTACATCTATAGCTTCAAACATTTATATATTAATTGAAGTTATGTATGTCTAATTGACCTTTTCTACTTTTTACATTTTTCATAATTTAAAATGTATTAGTTACCATGGAAACAATGTCATCAAGTAAGAGCAAACCTTGGTGACATCCACAAATGAAATATAAAATCAATTAATAAAATGGCTGTGTAATTTATAATAGTTAGAATGAGTTACCTGATCTAATGTGAAACACAGAATGGGGGGAGAGGTGTGGCCACCCATCAGAGATTTTTTCTCCTAAAATCTCAGGTAAGTTCAGTCATCATACCCTTATAATATATGAGCTTATTTTAGATACATTTTGCCACATAAATCATCTCAGAAATGGTTCACAGTTTTAATTAACCTCAGAAAAAAAAGGGAAAATAAAATTAAGCAATCCACAGACTCTGCACTGATCTTCCATTCCAGGATCTTTGCCTCCTTCTAACTGTGCCTTACACTGAATTGCTGATTTCTCCATCTGGTGATTTGTTTGCAGATGAGTCTGACTTAGCTCAGGAGAATCCACAAAGTAGACAACTTAAGGTGATGAGAGTTCAGGGTACCAGGAAGATCTCTGTATAAGAATACTGTCTCTCACCCCATGATCTCTTGTGCATGAAATTCTACCATCTGTTTCCATTAGTTGAGCATCACCTTCCCTAGTAGGGAGAAGGGATTCCAACTGTTCTCCAGTTGGAATCACAGGTAGTTTAAGAGGACCTCTCTTAAACTACAGATCTGAATTGCCAAAATTTGAGACCAGAACATATTCCAGAGAGCCTCATATTTTATAGATGAGGAAACTTGAACCCCAGTACCAAATATCAAGTAAAGAGCAGAGCTAAATAAGAATACCTGTCTCCTAGCAAATTAATAACCCAGAAGCCCTGGGAGCCTGTAAGAGAGGTATGAAAAGAGGGAAAGTGGGTGATGGTAGTTTATTTTGGATGTGATTCCAATTAATAGGAGTGAAGAACCAGGGAGAGTAAAACAGGAAAGAAAAGAATGCCAATATAACAATCCTTAGTGAATGGTTTGATGTGGAACACTACACAACAGTGAAAAGAACCAGCCACTAACCTACAATATAGGTGAACCTCACTGGCATACTATTGCATGTGAGAAGTCAGACTGAGGTCAAGATATACAGTATGAATATATTTTAAAATTCAGAAACAGAGGGTATATAAGCTAACCTTCTGAGGTGCTCAAAATATTCTATATCTTAAACTTGGTGATGGTTCCATGGATATGTATATATGCACTCATAAAGCTATATGTGTAAGATTATGAAGTTATATGTGAGTTATGCCTCAATTTTTTGTCTTTTTTGAAAGAATGCTTTATTGAGTTGACCAATACTGTAGCCAACAGCTGTTCAATTCTGCAGGGACCTTCACGGTGTTATTTAGAATGAAGTTTACAAGTGCTTACCTAAGGAATGAGAGGCAGAAACATTTAGCTATCATATCCCAGTGCCTATTGATTGTTTCCCTGATGGGGTATTAATTTCCCCACATCTACATGTGTGCCAAGTGGACCTGAAAAAGCCCCAAGGCAGAAAGCAAGAGACAGACAGCTCATCTTTGAGATGAGGCACGGACAACATAACAGAGATGGGAGTCTTCTAGCAACTGTTCTCCAGTTGGAATCACAGGTAAAGCTGAGAAAAATGTGAAACAACAATCAAGCTATGTCTGATCCACACAGACTTCCCACACATGCCAAGGACGTGATACTATAGGTGAAGCAAATGTGTCAAATCCTGTTGCCTATAAAAAGGGTAACCTAGGGAAAGGCAGGGAAAAGTGAACAGGAAGTCATCAGAGAGGGAGAAAATCCATGAGAGACTCTTAACTATAGGAAACAAACTGAGGGTTGCTGGAGGGGAGGTGGGCGGGGGGATGGGATAATTGGGTGATGGGCATTAAGAAGGGCACGTGATGTGATGACCACTGGGTGTTATACACAACTGATGAATTACTGAACACTACATCTGAAAATAATGATGCACTATATGTTGGCTCATTGAATTTAAATAAATTTTTTTTAATTTTTTTTTATTTATTGGACAGAGAGATCACAAGTAGGCAGAGAGGCTGGCAGAGAGAGAAGGAAGCAGGCCCCCCACTGAGTAGAGAGCCACATGCGGGGCTAGATCCCAGCACCCTGGGATCATGACCTGATCAGAGGCCCAACCCACTGAGCCACCCAGGCGCCCCTAAATAAAATTTTTTTAAAAGAAAAAGGTAACCTTAGTGAAAAAAAATGGATAAATGATAAGAAAACATAATCATATCTCAAATAAAATATATTCCACTTGGTCTTGTGGTGCTTTAAAAATCAATGAGCCCCGTGTGGAAAAACCTTGTATATGTAAGGGAAATAAAGAGGAGTGGAAAGGGTTGTACCGCTTCTCCTTTCCACAATGAGGACCTGGTAGGTCCAAAAATACATAGAGTGAGATCAATATCAGTGGAGATAAATTGACCAATGAGGATATGCCTTTAATGACAGAGTAAGAGAGCTGAGAAAGAGTTTTAGGTTAATGTCAAGATTTCCCAATAATCAAATACCCTGCAGTTCAGACACTTAAACTTCATTAACTTATGAAAGTTCCCTTTGCAGCAAATAACTTTGAGCACTTTGCAACCTTCCTTAGAAGAGAGGGAAGGACTGAGAAATGTGTTCCTTAGCAATAAAATTAAGTATATTTATATAAATTAGTCTCTCAAAGGGTTCCCAATCAAATCACTGCCTTGACTCTCTAGCTGAACTCAGCTGCTAGAATAACACTTAAATGGGCTACAACAAAACTTAGCACAAGCAGAGAAAGTAACAAAGGCTGTGTCCATCACACAAATAGATGTTGTGGAGACTGCTGTTGCCTGACTGTAACCAACATCCATTCACTCCTCCCTTCTTTCTGTCAGGTAGCCCTTCCACAAGCAGCACATAAAAATCAGCCCTGATGTGACTTACATAGCTTAAACCAAAGAGAACATTCCATTTTCCTAGGCTCTATTATTAATTCAGACTATCAGATGACCATGGTATACAAGCATTTATTCTTCTCCCTTGGAATGTTTCTCTGGGTGATTATAAAGCCAGGAACTGTGGTCTTCATATTGCTTAAAGCCTGAGAACATTCCATGAACATAGAGGAAAGGGGAGTGAAGAAAGGAGAATGAAAAGAACATGCATCGAGGCAACTGTGAAGCCCAAAACACCCTGGACTTGTAAATATAGGGCCAATAATTTTGATGTATTTCAGATGGTTTGATATGTGTTTCATGTTGCTGCTGATTCATTTATTTTGCTTTGTTTTATTTCTATTTTTAACAACTATTACCCTTCACCAAATAAAGACTGGATGAGCCAAATACCAACTGCCACACTGAAATATAAGCAGGATACGCTGGCATTCCCACTCTTGATTGAAGTTCATCATCATTTTGCATAAAATTTGGAGCTGTATGGGGTATTTCCAAACAATTAGAATAAAATATATTTCTTCCAGGCAAACTGACTTGCTTATCTATTCCTATTTTGTGCAAATATTATTATAAATTCCAGCTTTAGTAAGAGGTCTCCGAACCTACCCAAATTCATTCAAAACATCTCTGAGATTCTAAGCTGTAGCAATCTCTTGGCCTAGAATTTCATCTGAGCTAAGAAACTGGAGAGTAAAAGAAAATGCACAATTCTTTTTTTCATTCATTTCTAAACAATCTGAGCAACTAAACATATAAAGCATGATTCTGGGTATTGTCTGAGTTTAATGTAAAGGAAATTTTTATTTCTCTTCCTTCTTGCAAGATTTTCATTTAGGAATTTTTAAAAAATCTTGTTAAACTGAAGTGGAATAAATACAAAAAAGCCTCTTAACAAATCCTTATTATATGTGTGTGTATTAATATATAAATTTTCATATATATGTATATGCAATTCTATGTATTCAAATTGTTTTTAACTGGACACTAGCTACCTATTTAAAAGATTTTATAAAACCACTAGCTTAAAAAACAAAAACACAACACTAGCTCTCACATATTTTTATCATGAATCAAGCTCTGGTCTTCCATTGTCTTTCTCCGTATCCTTAAATCCCTAACTGTGCCTTGATGTTATTGGTAGAAAAGCAAGTCTTCTTGATGTCTTCAGGAAACTCACAAGTCCTTCCCTCGCTTTGTATGTCATACCATGCAATACTTTTACCTTTTTATTCTATGGTAATTTAGGAAGAGGATATTCCAAGGTAGGTTTTTAGCAATCAAACTTTGCTTTACTGCTTGTCCTTTACTCTAACCCTACTCAATACTGGGGCCCCTGGGTGGCTCAGTCAGTTAATCATGCAACTCTTTTTTTTTTTTAAGATTTTATTTATTTATTTGACAGACAGAGTCACAAGTAGGCAGAGAGGCAGGCAGAGAGAGAGGAGGAAGCAGGCTCCCTGCTGAGCAGGGAGCCCAATGTGGGGCTCGATCCCAGGACCCTGAGATCATGACCCGAGCTGAAGGCAGAGGCTTAACCCACTGAGCCACCCAGGCGCCCCTAAGCATCCAACTCTTGATTTTGGCTTGGGTCATGATCTCAGGGTCCTGAGATGGAGCTCTGTGTTGGCTCTGTGCTGGATGTAAAGACTGCTTAGGAGTCTCTCTCTCCTTCTCCCACAGCCCCTTTCCCTCCTAGTTCACACATGTATGCTCTCTCAAAAACAAGCAAACAAACAAACACCAAACCTACTCAGTACAACTTATCTCTTCTACATATTTCAAAAAGGCTATTTTGTGTTGATATGAGTCACTACTGCTTCTATATGAAGAAAAATTAAGATGCTAAAATAAATGAACATGTCAGTCATTTCTTCTGCTTCCAACCAAATGTGTAAAATAATGTGGTTGATAAGCTAGAAAGACTTTAAAATAAATAACAATTTCACTTTACAGCTCAGCTTAGAAGGACATCTCTTCTGGCTTCTCAGAGAGAATACATGCCACAATTACGCTGCATTAAAAAGCAATCCTAAAATCGAAGTAGCTCAAAAAACAAACAAAAAAATAAGGTTTATTTTTTGGTCAAGCTGTATGTCTACTGTAGATCACCTATATCTATTCTGCACTGTCGTCACTCAGGATCCTGGCTAATGGAGCAGCCACTGTTTGGAATGCTATTAATCACTTTGGCAGAGGGAAAAGAATGTGGCAAATCACCCACTGGATCTCCAAGTAGAGAAGGTTTTGCTCACACTCTAATGACCTAGAAGGTTTTGCTCACATTTTTTTTTTAAGATTTTATTTATTTATTTGACAGAGAGAGCGAGAGAAAGAGCATAAGTGGGGCAGCAGAGGGAGAGGGAGAAGCAGCAGTCCCCTTCGCTGAGCAGGGAGACCCAATGTGGGGCCTAATCCCAGGACCTGGGGACCCACACTGAAGACAGATGCTCATCCTTCCCTACTGTAACAGTAGAAGAGAAGTCTTTCTTCTTGACAATATTTACCTTTCCTTATCTGCCCCTAACAGGTTAGGACCCAGTTCTACAGATTATACTCTCTCTCCCTCATCTTCTCCTCCTTGTGTTTTACCCCCTCTCATTAGAATTTATATTTGCTTTTTCTAATTTAAAATGTAAAAATTCACCCTTCCCATTTCTATTTCTTCTCAACCATCACTTTGCCTCACTCCTCTCACAGCCCCATTTTTAAGATACATATACATTCCCAAAGCCATTTATGCAACTCCTATTCGTATCTCAACATGTTGGATGCATCTTCACCACTCTATTGAAACCACTTTTATTAAAGTCACTAATGACTTCTTGTTGCTAAACCTCAAGTGCACATTCTAGTTTTCATATTAATTAACTCTTGGCAAGGAAGTCTACTCCCTTCTACTCCCAAAAATACTTTCTTCATCCTTTCTGATGGAGGCATAATACTCATGGACGGGACTGGAAGAGATTATGTTGAGTGAAATAAGTCAGGCAGAGAGGGTCAATTATCATATGGTTTCACTTATTTGTGGAACATAAGAAATAACATGGAGGACATGGGAACATGGAGAGAAGGGAGTTGAGGGAAATTGGAGGGGGAGATGAACCATGAGAGACTATGGACTTTGAAAAACAATCTGAAGAGGCGGGGGGGTGGGAGGTGGGGGAGCCTGGTGGTGGGTATTATGGAGGGCACTTATTGCATGGAGCACTGGGTGTGGTGCATAAACAATGAATCTTGGAACACTGAAACAAAATTAAATTTAAAAAATGGATTAAAAAAATACTTCCTTCATTTAACTCTGTAGTATTACTTTCTTCCTACATCTCTAAGGGGTTCTGTCTCAGTCATTTTGAATAAACCTCATTTTCCTCCTGTTCTTTAAATAGTGATGTTCTTGGGCTCTTGTTCTTGTCTCTTTTTTCTTCTCACGCAACATGAGTCTCATCATCATGGGTGGCATCATTCATTACCATGACTTCAGTTAATACCTACATGCCAAGGATTCCTAAATCTCAACACAAAGAGCTGATACAATCTCACAGTTATCTTGCCTACAACACTGCACTTTCAGTGCTTGCCTCCATTCACATAGTAAATATCATCTAATTTCTATATGCACCAGATCTGATTCACATGAAATCAGTCAGTTCTGAAGTGAAAAATGAAAAGATAAAAACTAACATATAATCTTTCATTAGCACTTATCTAGATTTTAATAAAATAATAACCTATGTGTGTGTTTGTTTAATATCTCTTTTTCCCTGGGATATGAGACAGTGAATGTGCCCCGCCCCCTCGCTAGGGCTTGACACAGTGGTGCTAAATAAACAGTTGTTAACAACTGTTGCAATTCCAATTGATACTTCTCATCTAACTATCAACCTTCTCAAACATCCTTTCTGGATGGTCAGGTATACCTAATTATATGCAAGGGTATTGCAGTGCAGGGCCTATGAAAAGTTGTTCTATCTTAGTACACAGGACAATAATCTACTACTCAATTTCAAAAAATGATAAACCATGATTGTTAATCTGAATAGACTAAGTTACTTTATTAACAATCCTAAAATATCAGTGGCTCAGACAAATCGGGCTTAAATTTATTCATGCTATATTTCTACTGATGTTTTCCACCAACAGAAGCTCCATGAGAAGTGTTATAGACTGAAATGAAATGTGCCCAATTCATATATTGAAGCCCTCAATGTGACTACATTTGGAAAGAGCACCTTTACACACGTAAGTGAAGTTCAATGAGGTCAGAAGGATTTGTGTCCTTGTAAGAAGAAGAAGAAACACCAAGGGTATATGTGTACAGAGAAAAGGCACTGTAGCAGCAAGAGAAGACCATACATAAGTGAAGGAGAGGGGCCTCAGGAGAAATCAAACCTAGTAGCCCATTGAATTTGGCCTCCCAGCCTCCAGAACTGTGACAAAGTAAATTTCTGTTATTTAAGTTACCCAGGGTGTGGCATTTTTAAGTGGCAGCCCTACCAAACTGATATGAGCAGTAAAAATGTAAAAGTCCCTGGTGCAAGTATTCTGTTCATGCTTGGATGCTGTCCTGTTTCCATGAAGTTCCAAGGATCAACATGAGAAGAAATTTTCATCAACTGTCAGTGGCAAGAATGTGATGAAGGACATGGTAGGTCATCTGACTTACCCAACGAAACCCAAGTCCCTCCAAATAGTCATTCTACCCATTAAGACCAGTCTTATCCCAGGGATGGGGTTTAAAAAGCCCAAACGAGAAATTTAGTAAAAGGCAAACAAAACCTATCAGAAGGACATAAGCAGATCTTATGCGAGAGGGAAAGAATTGCCCTGGAGGATCTAGATATTTCTCCCCTTAAGAAAAATTTTTTAAGTACTGCATTTCCTCACTAATCAGAGTAACAGAAGTATTTAACCCTTGATAGCAGCCTACTCCATTCCTCTTCCAGTTTCCCTTCTTCTTACTGGGCTTCCTCATCTTCTCCTAACTGCCCCGGTTCTACACCAAGACACATTCCAAACATGTTACCTGGGGAAATCTCCTTATCTGTCTCACTGATCTCCCGTTCAGCTCTATACTAACAAGTTAGTTTTTCTACACTAGACTTAGCAAATCACAACTCCAATTCAGTGCCAAAAATTGAATTGTGTCCTTCAAAAGCAGTACATTATCATATATTATATTATCAGTACATTATCATATAGTATATATCCTGTCACTGCATTTGTACCAAAAATATGACTTTTCATTTTCCATATTCTTATATGAGGCATAGATATTACTTTAATTATGCTACAAAATAGTACAATACTATTGATACATTGTCCTTAATAAGGTTGTCTACACTGAAGGTCAAGAAGCAAATGCTCTGACAGATCATTTTTTAAAGCCTGTGATAAAATAGCAATGATAAGAGCAAAAACTTAAATATGAGTTATGATTTCCATTCCTCAAGAAGACGGAAAAGAGTCCCAATCTAAATTCTATCTATATAAGCCCAGATGTAAGGAATGTGACCAACAGAAGTTATCATGAAGACTCTTTAGAGTCAGCTCCCATCTGGTTCTGGTATAGTTTCTGGTTTACTCAGAAGGTATTACTGACCCCCAAGACAGACTCTTGGGAGACAGACTCTTGGGAGGCAGACTCAGGAAACTCCTAGACCAAAGAAGAGAGTGTTTGATAGAACAGCAGCTCTGGGGGCAGGATACTGGGGGAAGCACTAAGCTGCCCTTGATTTACCATCAAACTAAAATACTTGATTTATCATCAAGCTATAATTGGCACATCCCAACCCTTTGGAAGTTATCCTAGAATTGCCTCTAATCCCAGCGCCTGCTGCTCCCCTCCTATTTTGCTTCCCATTTTGTCTCATGATAACATTACCAGTTGTCCCATTCTGTAGCTCATTTCTTTTTTTTTTTTTTTTTGAACTTTCTATTCCCAAGAGATTGTCCAGTGTGTCCTCTTGGTTTCCCAATTGGTTCAGGTAGAGTCCAATGACTCACAATGAATCTACTTGTCTCTGAAATCATTGCCAATGCCATCTTTCCATAGATTCCTCACTATAGTGTATTAGGCAAAGCTGTTCGTCCCCATAACTGTGTGGAGCAGGAGAGAAAAAGGATGTTTTGCTATGACTGAGTTTACGACAGTTCTTTTGTTTCTATCCCTGGCACTCCACTCAATGAGGAAGTGGTTTCTATCGTGTTTCCCCTCTTCCTAGCCAGGACAACAGTTTCTGGATTACATCCTATCCTAGCTACCTCAACATGAACACACACTACCTACCAGCAATGCCCTAGTCTTGCCAAAAAGCTCAGCCTCTCAGCCACCTCTGCCATGAATTATATCACTAAAATTAACATGAGTCCTGTTTCCCTTTCAACTTTGCCTATATCAGTGACTTGCCATTTCCTTAAACTCTCCGTCACTTAAACTCATGTTGTAATGTTGTAAGCCATTAAACCAAAAGAAAACAAACAAAATAGCTTCAGGGTACTGCTTTTTAAAAGCCTCAAGAATGAGGTCAAAACCAGAGTTTTGAGAGTGGCTCCTTGGAGAGGACCCATAGTGGCTGACAACTTGAAGCATATTCACACTGTCACCCCACGTCAAGAAGAAGCATCCCATAGCAGCTCCTCTCTGCAGCCATATTTCCTACCAGTTTCCTCCCCTGCAAGCTGCCTGCTGCCTTGTTTCTGTATGACCTTGGAGGAGGTCTCTGCCCCTTCCCTCAGAGGCACCCATTTCAGGTTGCCATCTCACAGTGACTGAGGTGTTCAGCTGTCACTCATTTACCCCGTGCATCCAGGAGTATGATTACAATGCAGTTCTCTCTTTGAATAAATAATGTAGATCTGCCAGTTTCTGAATTTGCCCTGTAGAGGTCAGTTCCAGAAAAACTTTTTATTCTTTCTGCAATGCTTCTTTATACGGACTTGTGCAAATAGGTACTGCTTATTATCTCTTTTAGTGGAGGAATGAAGGGAAGAAAATTTTAAAAATGGTCTTCTTCTTGATCTGAAGACAATAACTGAAGCCAAGCAGTATGCTAGATGTTGGCACATGCATTTTTATTTTTGCAGAAAATGGGTCTGATTTGAGTACTGTCTGAATCCAAAGTCCATATTCTTCCCAATACACCATGCTGCCAGGCACCATAAAAAGCTGGTATCCTTTTAAGAAATGGAGGAAGAAAAAGTATGGGATGAGTGGCCATTTTGCTAGAAAGAACTGCCTTTGACACTTCTCTGGTTGTCTAGACTCTCACTGACCTGCTTCACCAAGTCTCTTGTTCATTTATCCTTTGCCTATATGGTGTGATCTGAGGGACCAAAAAATGTCTCTTCCACCTTTTGATGACGATGCCTGAAATTTTAGCCTTGTTCCCCTCAACTCTGTAGTCTTTAAGAATTCCCATGTAAAATAAAATGCTACATAGATCCTGGAATATATTTGTTGGTGGCCAGTGGGCAAACCTAACAGATGACTTAACTGAATATGTATTTGTTTTACTATTTGATAGAGTGAACTTCAGTAATAGAGACTCACTAGACAGCTTAGTTTTGGTAAGGGGGAAGAAAAAGAAAAGGTGAAGGAACTGAAAAGTCTAAAAGTCTAAAGGTATGAGCAACTTGGAGAAAACAGTCAAGGGCAGACATTAGCCAATTAGTAAATTGGGGTAGTGATTAAAAACCCTCAATGCGGGAGAAGGAGGTAGAAAGAGAAAAATAGAAGGGTACCAAACGCCACTGTGGCTTAAAGGACAATACCATCCAAATTGATTGGGGGAGAGAAGCTTGAACAAATGATAAACTAATAAAATGAAAGAGAATTTGAGCACAATAGACTTTAAGTATTGTAGAACACATACCTTTCTTGTTGAAATTGTCCATTTGCTGGAACCTCCATTGGATCATGGGTTTTAGAAGAGAGGAGCCTCTGTGTCTATTTTATTTGTGTGAGATTAGAGCACTGCCTGGAATGCACAGTTTAATTCATGTTCAATGGGTGAATAAGTGAAAACAGTTTCCTTTCTTTTCTATTTCTCATACATAAAATCTTTGCTATGAAGAACCAGATATACTCATATATGATGGAGCTTCAATTGTGTGTTTAGGATTTTTAGAGATTCTAGGACACTTTGGTAAATATAAACTGTGTCATTTACAGAAAAGCAAATATCTTCCCTTAGAAATGTGGTAATGTCCAACATCTAACAAATACTATTTTTGTGATAATTATTATTATTTGTCATCAGCATTTTACTAATTTTCAAGGGTCTTTATTTATGGTTAAACATGCTTCTTTACATATTCTATTTATATATATATGTCATTTAAATCAAGCTCTACTCTGACAGCTATTACATTATACTTCGATATATATAGCACAGATATACATAAAATATAGCTAATGATTCCAGAATAGTTCCTCTAGACATGCTATATATTTTAAATTTAATTTAATTTCCTTCTTACATATCAGGGGGAAATGTGTGAGTTTTTTTTTTTTCCCCATGTATCCCTCTTTTCTCATTATCAAAGTGTTTATACTGAATTATTTTTAAAAGGCAGCATTTAGTATTCAATCAAATAATAAGGAGAATGTGTTCCTTCCCAGTAGTTTAATAATAATTCTTGCATCACCAACCCTGAATATTCATGTTATGGGAATGTGTCCTACTTCTATAGATTTCATCATTGTCAGCTGGTGCCACAGCAGAACACAGGGACAGTTAGTCAGTCTAAATACATTCAGCATTTTAGCAATTACCAGAATGTCTTCCCTGACTTACTATCAATAATTCAACTTTTGAGGAATATAATACTGAGACACAGGAGACTGACCAATAAATATTCTGCTGTTCTTTGGAAAACCTTAACTGCATAAAATTGTGATATCACTAGACTCAAGTCTTACTTCAGCTATATCTGCATAGCATAAAGATGATTGAGCGATTCAGTGGGGGAAATAAAT
Organism: Mustela putorius furo; assembly: GCF_011764305.1. Taxonomy (NCBI): domain Eukaryota; kingdom Metazoa; phylum Chordata; class Mammalia; order Carnivora; family Mustelidae; genus Mustela; species Mustela putorius. The sequence continues at coordinate 70,601,465 of NW_025421998.1, read as the reverse complement.
CAATCAAGACAGGTTTTTTGTCTTTAGGTAAAGTGACTTATTGCCTATTTATTTTTCCCCCACTTTGCTGTTAGAACACAGCTTGTCAATGGTCTGATATTCATCATCTTCATTCCTCAAAACATTTATTAGTCATGCTTTAAACTCAATTGTCTTGGCAGTATGACCTTGGCCTAGTCACTTAATCTCCCTAGAATTCAGTTTCTTCATCTGTAAAATGGGTAAGGTAGTCTGGGTTGGGGTTAAGAAACTTGTTCCATAAAGAAACAAATATTTTAGGCTTTGTGGGACATGCAATCTCTGTTACAACTATTCAGCTCTGCTATTTTAATGCAAAAGCAGCCATACATGATATGTAAATGCATAAGCATTTCTGTGTTCCAATAAAATGTTATTTATAAAAACAGGCAGACAGGCAGTGAGACAGGTTTGGCTTTGTATAGCAGTTAGCCAATCCCTCTCAGGTTTTTTTCAAATCTGTGATCCTATATGTTAGATACCTATAAGTCACCTGAACACATAGGGGAATGAACTCATCTAGTCATTCATTGACCTAGAATTAAAGGGGCCTAGAAATTCTCCATTACAGAAAAATTCCTCTGAAAAAATCAAGTACCCCTAAGTAAACTCAACTGATTAACAGATTGACAAAGATTCCTTAATTCTGGCTAGGCAGCACATATTTTATTGGTAGCCCAGGGTGTATAGATTCTATGAAATCCAGGCCAAGTCTCCAGGTTGTTTCTAGAAAAGGAAAGAATATGCTTGCAAGAATGACAGGATTTCACTCCAAGTTTTGTTGCTTTTGACTGCACTGAAGGAACTAATCAGCTTTAAAACAAATATTAGGTCACATTGTAGCTTCAAACTTAAAGGAAAAAAAAAGAGAGAACCATTTTTGCATCTCTGTGTAGAGTACCTATTTCATTAAGTAGCTCAGATGGATAAAAGTCTCAAAAGTCAAGGTCATAAATTAATCCCTTGTGAGTGTCTGTCTGTAAAGATCTGCAGTTTCATCCTACTATACACAGAAACACACACATGAAGGGTATAAGACTTGACAATGCCTGTCTATGGAGATCTAGTAGATAACTGTATGCTGAAAGAGGATTCTGTCACATTCAAATTAACTTTAAAATGTTTATAGGGATATGATAACTGTCCAAGAAACATGTCCACAGTGACAAGGAATCCAAGGATAATAAAACAAAGGACAGATGGGGATCCTGTGTGACTCGGTTAAGTGTCTGCCTTCAACTCAGGTCACGATCCCAGTGTCCTGGGATCAAGCTCCGCATTGGGTTCCCTGCTCAGTGGGGAGTCTGCTTCTCCCTCCTGCTGTTCTTGTGTTCTTGCTCACTCTCTCTCCCTCTCAAATAAATAAATAAAAACTTAAACAAAAAAAAAAAAAAAAAGGAAGGACAGAGTCCATTGGGTTTGTAGCAGGGTTTCTCAACCTTGGCACTACTAATATTTGAACTAGATAATTCTTTGTTGCATTTTGCAGGGTGGAGGGGTTGCTGTTCATTGTAGGATGTACAGGATGTAGATGGACTATGTGCAGCTCACTATCCCTTTCCTCAGTCATAACAAACAAAAATGTTTCCACACATTGACAGATGTTCTGGGTGGGGGAGGAGAAGGCAAAGCCACACCTAGTTGAGAACACGTGGATTACAGAAACTTAAGATACTGAATTTGCCATAAATCATCATTCATGCCACAGAAGTTAAGTAGTACCCCAGACCAACACTGATATTCAGAAATATTTTATTACAATGACTTCCCATGTCCTTTCTGACTAATTCTTTCCCCCTCTCAGTATATCACAGAATACCCAGACAATAATGAAGTGGAGGGGACATTATCCAGAGAAAGAACACCACTATCTTTGTCCTTTGTCCTTATCAGTATCTAACCCCTGCCCAATGGCAATGTTCCCATTTCTAAATTTTATACACATGGAACTCAGACCCAACTCACTATCTATTCCACTCAACTTCTAGACTATTTTTCATGACTGCTTGTTCCAGTTACTGGTAAAAAGACCTACAGAGCCTTAGGCCATAACTCAATTGCCTAGCATAGAGAGCCTGTAAAAGTCTGGGTTCTCAAACACCAGATCTCAAACCTTATCCCAGGGCCTACGTCTCCTTTTATTCCTACACTACCTAAATCCCTGCCTGGTTTTCACAGTTTTCTTAGGCAATACTGCCTGTACTCCAGACCTCACTTTTCTGGGTCTCTACTACTTCCCAGCTACCATAAACTATTTGTTGAGAATTCACTGGGTCATTTCCTGCTACTATATTCCCCTGTCTACCCCTGTGGGTAGAACCCTGTGGTTCTACTCTATCTCTGTATTCCAATTATCTCAGTTCTGTAGGATCTCACTTTTGGGTTGTGGCTATAAAATCAATCTTCTACTTACTCCTGTCAGTGGAATAATAATGAAAGAGGAAAGAGGGGAGAAGAAGTTGTGTGGTCACTTCAAAGGCATCCCACCTTGAAAAGCTTCCTAGTATAACCTGACAAACAGAATTCTGATTATTAAAAGAAAAATCATCACAGGATATACTGTTATGGATATAAGGCTTTCCAACATTCTATGTCATGTGGAAGTTTCTATCGGGCTCTGATATTACAGGTGGAGAGAGTAAAATCAGCAAGTCAGTAAGGTAAAAGGACCTATGCATGAACTGTACTTCTCTGCATGGAAAATAAAAACAATAGAGATAATAACAAGTGGAAACAAAACACAAGATATTAATTTTAAATCTTATGAAAAATCATATTTGACTTCAATTTGAGGAGCAATAGTATCAGGTCATGTTCAATTACAAATGTAATATGTATATTAATGCACCATTGCTTCAATAATCATATATCCAGGAAAAGTTCATTCAAGCATAAAAGTTACTAGGAAAAGTTTAAACACAAAGGGGATTTTTATTTCACCTCTGAGGTGAGATTAAGGAGAAAGTCTACTTTCTTGGTTTATGCAATGAAAAATATCTGAATCATAAACATCCTAAACTGTACAGCCTTAACCACAGACATGTAGAAACTCCAAAGGCTTGCAGGGAGAATAGCATGGGCCTGGATCCCAGAGAGTACAGGGCTAGGGTGGGGAGAGAGATAGAGGGGGCTCACCCAGCTGGACGTAGAATATGAGAGGTTGGCCATTAATCGGGTTTTGGAGGGGAGGAGGGCGGGAGGCTGGAGAGCCTGGTGGTGGTATTAAGGAGGGCACGTATTGCATGGAGCACTGGGTGTGGTGCATAAACAATGAATCTTGGAACACTGAAAAAAATAAAATAAAATTTTTTTAAAAATCCTAATGACAAAGGGGACTTCCCCAATGCTCAGGGGAGGTTACTTCTGCAGAAATGTCCAGGGTAAGCAGTAAACAGAGACCGTGGTTATGCTATAGTTCAAGGAAGAGTCACCTGGTTGGAACCATATCCCTAACCAATAGCTCAAAACATGTAGACAATAAATGGAACAATAAATGTGAAGTTGACAAGTTCTAGAATGGCTGCCATGTCTCAGTCAAACGTAATGGGTTCCAGATCAAGCCTTGATGGGGAGAGTCAGTATGGTCAGATATTAAGGAAATCAGTTCCTAGAATCCATCCATTGGAAAAGATGAAGTTCTAGCTGAGCCCTCCTCATTCATTCACTCATTTATCCAATCCTTTATTCAATAAATGGATACTAATAATACTTACCAAACAATACTAGACACTACTCCTAACACTATGAATTCAATGCAGAAAAAATAAGCATGGTCCCTGCCCATATGAACAGCTTTGCTGAAAATGCTTTGAAAAACAGTAAATATACAGGTTAAAAAATTTCATCGAGATAGGGCTTATAGACACAAAATGCTAGCAAGTGCTAGCAAGCTGCCAGCAGCCCCCTGGCTGCTCCAACCCATAGGCAGCCAGACTGGGAGCAAGAAAAGAAAGGTGTCCTATTACCTTGTAAATAATAAATGGAGGCCTTGATGATGATGATGATGTTGATGAGTAGTTATATAATTGTTTCAGGTTCTAATCAAAAGACTGAAATGACATTAGTTATTTAAACAGAAAGAAATGAATAAAAAAGAGTTGTTAATTCAGTAGTAAAAATTATTAATTAGGTACTAAAAAGACAAAAAGAAAACTCTAGGGTATCACAGATAGAGTAACTATAAGACATAGCTGCCATCCCTAACATTGGAAGAACAAAGAAAAGTAGTTGGAATTATTAACAGAAGCCTGGAGGATAGACCTCATAGTGCTAAAACTCAGATTCTCAAGGAGCTGGGGATATTCTGAGGTGTGGAGAACCTGAGCTCAGAAGGAGGAAGGGTCACATGGGGCTGGATCCCAGACCACTTGACAAGGGGGAGTGGGCCAGCTGAATCTGGGGTCTGTATGGGCTCGCTCTATGGTTGTTGGGGAAAAACCACAAACTAGGCTCAACTACTGCTAGTGGAACACAGTGCTGCTGCGGGGGCAAAAAAAAAAAAAAAGCATTGCAGGGAAAAGTATTGCTGGAGTGTTGCTTATGGGAAAAGAAACTGACAGAAAGCAAATAAGAAGAAAAACCAAGTAAAGAGGAAGAAACATGTTTCATCTACCTCCTTCAGCTTGCAATCTCCCTCTAGAATCCCCTCACTGACAGAGTTTAAACAACTGGCAAATCAGAAACCTGACTTGTGGATTCCCAGCCCAGTATCAAAAAAGGAAATATGGAACAGTGAAGCCGGGAGATGATAGTTTAATAACCAGCCCAACCAATCTAGGGCAAATTCTTTACCTTTTTGAGGCACAGTATGTCAAATTAGAATACTAATGTCTATCACAAGAAGATGTATTGAGAATTAAACAAAATGTATAAAAAGTACTTCAGATAGTGCTTGACAAATAAAATACATTATTTCACAACTAATGGTTTCTGCTCCTGATTCCTCCTACCAAGTATATCTGCCATCTCTAGTGTCTTCCTTAAACAACAACTCTGTAGAACTCCATGTGTGGTCTGATCTATTGCCAGAATATATCTCAGCGGGAAAAAATCTATTTATAAGGCCTCAAACAACAGGGCGCTCTTTTAATATGGGGACCATATTTGGCTCTTATATTTTCACTTCCACTCCTTCCTGTCAACCTGAAAATCTGGCAAAAATAAACAAATAAATAAATATCGCCTACATACTTCCTTGTTCTTGCCACCATCAATCCAACAGGCCAGCTTTCCATTAAGACACATTCAATTTCTTTCATTCTATTTCAAGAACAGTTCTAGAAAGATTTCAAACTTGATCCAACATCCTTCACTCTAAAGAACAGTCTTCATTCACTTCCTTGTGTCCTAAAAGGATCACATACCCAAAAAGCAAACAGAGGAAGCCACTACCATTTTTCTGATGTTCTCAATCCAGCAGAGTAGCAGCATTCCAGACTAGGAAGGAGAGTTACTGAAGGTAGAGCAGTATGTGATGCATTATGGCACATTTTAGAGAGAAAATTCACCATGCCCATGAGTGGCCCATAAAACCAACTCCCACATAAAAGCAAAATATAGCTCTTCTGCTATCTTGCCTGCAATTATGGGTTCTTAATAGTTCATTCCCTTCTTGATCCAAGGCTCATGTGGTTCTAACTTTATTAATTATAAGACCTTGGGAAATTTTCAACCTTTAAGCCTCATTTAATTAAAATAGTATTCCTATCATTATCCTAACATTATTGTTGTAGGAATTAGATAAAACAATACATGTTCAAGGCAAGACAGGAAACAGAGAGTATTTGTTTAGTTGGTACATAGTTTCAGTTTTGTAAGCTGAAAAAGTTTTGGAAATCTCTTGCACAGAAATGTAAATATATGAACTACACATTTAAAGTGATTACAGTGGCAAATTTTATGTTCTGTGTTTTTTACAATTTTAAAAAATGTTTATTGAATTAATGTATGAATAAAAAGTTCCTATCACATGCACAGGTGTACATACACACAGAATACACATTTATCACTCACTACAATGCCTGGAACATCATAAGCACTCAAACATCTACAAGGTTCTGTCTCTTTCCCCTTTGAGCCTCCCAACAATCTCCTGATTTCAATTTCACCTGCATGATTTGCTAATTTCTCTCCCTCTGAACATTGTGTAGGCTTCATCACATTCTGTCCAGTGCTGTTTCTTAACAGTTCAGTGTGGGCATGCTTTATCTTGCCAAGTACACTGTCAGCTCCCACAGAAAAGGGACCACCTCTTATATTTCTTCTATATTCCTCTTCATGTCCAGTGCAATTTTTGCACTAACTTCTTGCTGACATTCTACTTCAAATGAGATAGACATTCCCAGAGCCAGAACATTCCAGTTATCCCAGCCTGCTCTTGGGCTTCCACTCATCATCATCAATCAACATTTATTTATTGATCTATTAGTTTATATTCAGACAAGGGGACAAGATCAATGGACAGAGAAATAGGAAGAAAATAAAAGACATATAAGACATGATTATTGTCCTCAAAGGCTTACAATCTATCTGCACATACAAAGCAAACATAACAATGTTGGTAAAACTGCAAGGAAAAATGCTAAATGTCCACTGAGTATTAACAGACAATACAGGAATTCAGCAAGCCATGGGTACTTCAAGGGAAGTTCAATAGGAGATCAGTTTTAGAAAAACTTAAGTACAAGAGTATATACAAAGTATATATTCTTTAGAATTAAGAAGATTCTTCAAGGGGTAATCAAGAAGATTCTTCAAAGGGTAAAAAGAGTATCTGCCTACTAACTCTAACTTTGAGATAAAATTATCATATATTTTCAGGATAATAACAGTAACAACAGTCTCCATATACTCCAGCAGACTATATACTATCACAAATACTAAAGTAAGGGGTGCATCACCCCTATTTATAAGAAACACTTACTTGCCTATAGATGTAGAGATAGTTAGTACTGAATTTGAACACATCTGTCTGACTCCAAAGCATGAATTCTTCCCACTATACAACTCATTCATTCATCAAACATTTATTGAGAATCTACTCTGGACAAAGATTATGCTAAAGACATTAAACTGAATAAAGTATGAGCCCCTTCCCCTCGAAGGGCCTCATAGTCTGATGAGAAGGCAGTTACATAAAGATACCACCCACACAAAATGTGCTGAGTCTAAGAACAGATATATGCGAGAAGTTATGGAGCACGAAGGAAGGAAACCTAATCCATCCCGGGAAATCCTGAAAGGTTTCTGGAGGAGGAGAAATCTTTGTTAAGTCTTAAGGGATAAAATAAACAATAATAGCTTACATTTGTGTACATACTAGGCAGAGACTATTATTAGCCCTAATTTACAGATGAGAAATTGAAGCACAGAGAAGTGAGCAACTTGCCCGAGCTTTGGTAGTTTATAAATAGATGTTAGAAACAGGTTATGTATCTGTTCTCTCTTAATCTCTACAATATACTGCACATGAATAGGAGTTTTCCAGAAAAGTTTAGAAGAGCAAGGCAAAGGCAAGAAACTGCACTGAATGGCACAATATAAAAAGTATAGTATGTCTGGAGCAGGAAATAACAAGAGAGGAAATTAGAGAAATATAGGTCAGATCACAAAAGATCTTGTGTAACATGCAAAGGATCTTAGAATTTATCCTATGAACTATGGAAGGATACTGAAGATCTGTACATTAACAAATTATTATGTCATCTATCTGAAGGATGAATGTGAGTTAAGATTAATGGGAATGAGATCCATTAGCAGAGGGTTGTTATTGTTGTAAAAAATAAAACATAACATACATTTACTCTCCTGACAATTTTTAAGTATTTAGTCCACCAAGGGGACAGATTTAATATGTAGCAAAGAGAAGAAGAGAACCTAAACTTGAATAGAGAGAGCAAGATAGAAAAATAAGGTGTGTCCAGGTGGCAAAAGAGGCAGAACTTGGTGATGAACTAGATGTGCCTTTCTCCCTACCCATCAGACTTTCCTGTTTTAAATAATTTGTCCAGGAAAATAGAAAACATAAATGTTTATGTTTGTCACTTTGGAATTGGCTAGACATAATACTAAGCACAGGGGCAATAAGAATGAATAAGACATGCTTCTTATCCCAGAAAGGCCTACAGTCTGGAGTAGAAGTAGAGAAGGACAGTGCAATAAAGGATTATGTGGTTATAAAAGAAATAGGTACAACATTTATTGGGGATCCAAAGCTGATGTTGTTAGCCCTAACCAGGGGAGATAAAAGAAGGGTTGAAGAGGATATGCCTCAAAGTGAATCTGAACAGACACTTCCCAGTGGATCATGCATGCTCTCAGGTGAATATTTTTCCAATGGAGAGTAGCAGGAATATAGCAGAACAAAGTTTCAATGTGAAGAAGTTGGAGATAGGGAGCACGATAAATATGTGGACTCCTGAAGGCATCAAAAGTTATTAGCTGCTGGTTCCTCCATTAAAACACCTAAGCACAAGTAGGAAATTGGGGTCACAGAACAATGAAGGTGGAAGACAAGATAGCGATCTGCCATAAAACTACAAGAAGTGCTCTGGTTTTATAGCGCTCTCTGAGGCCACATCACCACACTCTACCTAGCCCCACCTGAGCTAGAGTCGGTGCTCATTATGCTTAGAGAAGTGTATTAGTGTTTTAGAAGTCTATTAATTCTACCCTAACCTCTAGCATTTCATATAATTGTAGGATGTCATCTTGAGATTCAAAGTTAGGGGTCTCTGTATCAGGCACTTCCCATTGTTCTTTTAAAGGATTTTAAATTACCTCATAATATCTTATATTTGGAAGCTTCATTGCCTCAGTCACAAGTATTGATCTTTGTGAGCAAAAGTAACTTTTTTTGACCAATGTGTTTATACAGACATTATTTTTTTTCCAAATTGTAATGCCTAATGCCTAAAGGACAATATTATTTATAAATACAAACTCTCAGACTTGAAAAAGAACACCTTCGTTTATCCTGTTTAATATACATCTATGCAAACACTTCTAAATTTAAGAATCTTCCTGGAAATGGTTATTTATGCCCATTCAAGTCAAATTTCTACTGTTGTCCCTAACAATCAATTTAAAAAGAAGGGAAATTTTGTTAATAAAACTGGTTACAGACTTTCAAGATCATTAAATGTACTGTTTTCAATACAGCAGCATAGGTTATAAATCAAGTTCTTTGAATAATCTCCGTATTCAATAAAATACTTAATGAAAAGTATTTTTCATTAAGAAAAATAAAATTATTTAGTGGGAAATATTTAATTAAGTTATTTTAATTAGATGTACATATTAATCATGAAATTATGCAGAATAATTGCAATGACATTTCTCTATTATAATGAAACCTGTAGTGATAATAGAACATAAACAGATAAGAGAAAACATGCAAGTCAGTAATTATTTGGGGTAATTTTAAAATTGTTTAGTAAAGATTGTATCTCCCACAATAAAATAATAGGTTCTCATTATATGAAGATGACTTACTTGGAATGGGGAACCAAAATTCTTATCTCTCACCATCAGCCATGCCCCATCCAATTACCACATCCAGAAGTATCAACAGCTCTGATTACATACCAGACTGAAGATAGATAGCTATAGAACTTTCACATATTTAATACCTGTAATAAAATAAACTGAGGTTATGACAGCAGAAGACAGTAGGCTAAGAGCTAAAGTAAGTCCTGCCTTTTCACACATGATAGCATATTAATTAATCACACTGTACCTCCCCAGTGCCCAAACAGAAAATAAAGTGCCTGAAGTTTCAACTGGGAAAGATGACTCACCCTAAAACTTTTTGAGAAGCTTATTAGGGTTTAACAATGCTTGCGGATTGCTACTTGTGTCTTGGGTGTGGGGGCAGTGGTCATGATGGAATGAGGCAAAAGAGTTTGATAGTGGGAAATAAGTGTTTCTATAGCAGTCATATATTAAAATGACAAGGTATGTATCATAAACTTTTACACAAACATTTTAGCATATGGTGCATATATTCCAAGTAACATAAATGCGAAAGAAAAGGACTCTAGTACCATTTGACCAGCTTCAACACTGAAAAAATACAAATTAATGTAAGAGAAATTAATTATCTCATAAACGTTTCAAGAGTGAAAATACTGTTTTCTCCTCAACATAGAAAGAAATAATTTTTGGTAATAAATTATACCAGATATTTTAGTGGTGGTGCTATTTCTATTGCTTTAAAAAATGTATTTTTAATTGTCCTACAGATTTCCTTAAGCATACAAAAAGAAATCAGAGACTCCATTTGTCATAGAAAGCCCTCAAAAACAGGCAGTATTCTTCCCATTGCTAAAAGGATTTGAAATACATACCAGCATACCTTACAAGTCAAGTGCTGAGGTGTTTTCACAAAGCAACAAGACTCAAAAGAAATAGAAGTAGGACTGTTTTTACAGTAAAGCATTATCTATGAGAAACCCCCTCTCGGTGTCATGCAGGCTAAACGCTACTGATACCAATGATAGCATTAATATAAAGGCTCCACTCATTTAATGTTACTTAAGTACCTCCAACTGACATGTTGGAATAAGGCTTTTTTTTTAATGTAAATTCTAAATAGGTCCCCTTCCTTTTTATTTTCTCCCTCACACTCTTCCTTTCTCCATCTCTCCATCTTGTCTTTTCTTTTGCCCAATAGTAAAAAATGGGTGCTAGTAGTTCTACATGTACTTCAGTCTCTACCCCAGGCCACAGTAGAATACCAACAGATCATTACATAGCATAAACCTATCACCTCTCCACCCCATTTGTCCCCAGCAAGAAAAAAATTCTATTTCTTGTCTATCTCAGTGCCTACATCAAAAATTTAGGCAGGTCACCTTTGCTTGTCATCCTCCCACATCCAGTAACTTGGCAAAACTCAACATTCTTGCTAAAAGCCTCTCAAATCCATTCACTCCCCACCATTTTCCTGTGCCTACAAAATCTAGCCCCCACAATCTCTTCCTTGTCTCCTTAGTGGTCTTCATGCCTCCATTATAGGCCCCTCCAACTGCTCTCCACACCGCAGCTAGATTAATCAATCTAAAATGCAAATCTTGTCAAAGTACTCATCTGCTTAAGTCATTTCAATGACTCCCCATGTTCTTAGCATAAAGTCTTATATGCTCACAATACACGTTTTTATAATAACACTCTGCTTATCTTGTAACCTCCTTTCTCATTACCGACTCTTACATAAACTATCTCTGTTTTAGCTATCATGAACTACAGACAAGTTCTGAGGCCTTTGCACCCATTGCCCCTTTTACTAGAAAACGCTCCCTGCCTTTAACATGATGGGCTCTTAAATGATTTAAAGGATTCATCTCAAATGTTAGTTCTTCCAGGATACCTTCAATCCTACCTGCTTGATGTTTCTACAGTAGGTGTTCACTCTTAGCTTCCCCCAAAGTCAGTGGTTGTTGAAAAAAATTTCAAGTTCTGTTGCACACCTGGTTTGACTGTAGCATGTGTGTATAAAGATCTAAGATAACTAACAATGAATGAAGTTCCTCAGCTTTGCATCCCACATTCAAATGTTTAGATATACACATACACCCAGACCATTTTAACTCTAAACTACTCAAGGTTGACAGAGACCCTGATAACATCAAATCTAAGTTCTATAAATATAAAAATACATGGGTTTATACATCTAGAAAACCAAGGTTTGAATTTGCTAGGAGATATCTCTAGCTTTATTAATATAAAAGTCAACCTTTATTGTTCTAGGATCATCCCAATGACACATAATTGCCTGAAAGCTGGTCACCTGCTTCCTTCCATTGTAGTTAGGAGCTGCCAGATTAACAGAGGATAGAGAATCACCCAGCTCTAACACACTTACTGTTATCCAAATCAAAGCAAGTGTGATAACTAGAAGCAAATTCAATCAAAAGAAACATTATCACTGTCCTAATGATTAACACGAAACCAGTTATCTAACAAAAAAATTTTTAGACCTTATTTTAGAATAACAAAAAATTGTAGACCTAATTTGAGGTGACTTAAAACTTAGAAGTTTATAACATTAAAGCTTAATTCTGTGATGAGCCAGCTGGCATTAAGATAAACTATGTGCCCAATTTACAAGACTCTCTTGGATAAGAAGCCAAAGATTCAACTCTCAAACACAATATCTAAGCTTTAGTTTTAAGTGTGATGTGTGGGGAAGGGGGTTATGTGTGAATATGCTCAGCTTGCTCTGATGGTTCATAGGCAACACGTCTGGTAAGCACAGTTTCAATAAATCTTGTTAGTAACAGAAGACATAATCCACGAAGACTTACCTTCCCTGCCAAGTTATTATTCTATATTCTGTATGGTTGAGTGCATAATACTGTGCTACCTTATCAAGTTTGGTTGGTACTGGAAGCTCCACCCAGGCTCCCCGCTCAGGGTTAAAGCAGCCTTCCCCAATATCAGAAATACCATCTTCTGAGAGCTCACGGTTGTGTCCCTCACAAAGAAAGATCCTTGGCCACAAGGAACTATCTCACTTAGGTTAAGGCCCCTCCCAGGGGAGAGCCAACAGTCAATGGCCAATTCATAGTAGGAACAAAGACTCCCCTGCTTCAGTTTGTTACAACTCTGAAGGAACAACGCAGCAACAAAGCTCTCTATAAGCTCCACTGATGCCTCAGCTGCACTGCAGTTCATCTTCTCCCTCTTCCCAATCTTACTTTTCTCATATCCTTACAGGTCCATTGATAGGTCACTTTTCAAAAAACCTTATACATGCAACTCTTCATCTCAGAATCAATTTCCAAGACAACCTAATCTAAGACTCAAGTCAATAATTATATAATGCAAATATAGCAGTATACAGTATATTTGCTGACTTTATCATAACCTTGTCCTGGTCTTCTATTAAAGATGTGAACCTATTAATTGAGGCCAAGGCAAGATCTAGAACTTATCTATCCCAGCTAACTCCAGTTACCTTTTTTTTTAATTTAAATTTTGGTTATCATATAATACAATATTGGTTTCTGGAGTACAATTCAGTGATCATCACCTACATATGACACCCAGTGCTCGCCACAACAAGCACCTTCTTTAATACCCATCACCCATCTAGCCCATCCCCCACCCATCAACTCTCAGCTTATTCTCTATCATTAAGAGTCTCTTATGGTTTCCTTCTCTCCTTTTTTTCTTTTCCCTCTTCCCATATATTCACCTGTTTTCTTTCCTAAATCCCACATATGAGTGAGATCATATGATATGTTTTTCTCTGACTGCCTTATTTAACTTAGCATAATATACCCTGGCTCTATTCACGTCATTGCGAATGGCGAGATTTCATTCTTTTTGATGGCTGAAGAATATTCCATTGTGTGTGTGTGTGTATGTACGTGTGTGTGTGTGTGTGTGTGTGTACACACACATACAATCTCTTCGTTATTCACTCATCAGTTGATGGACATTTGGGCTCTCTAAATATTTTGGCTATTGTTAATAATGCTGCTATAAACATTGGGGTGCATGCACCTTTTTGAATCTGTATTTTGGTATCCTTTGGATAAATACCTAGAAATGCAGTTCCTGGATCATACAGTGGTTCTATTTTTAACTTTTTGAGGAACCTCCATATTATCCTCCAGAGTGACTGCACCAGTTTGCATTCCCACCTACAGTGCAAGAGGGTTACCCTTTCTCTGCATCCTCATCAACATCTGTTATTTATTGTGTTGGTAATTTTAACCACTCTGCTGGGTATGAAGTGGTATCTCATCATGGTTTTGAATTGTAGTTCCCTGATAATGACTGATGTTGAACATCTTTTCCTGTGTCTGTTAGCCATCTGGATGTCTTCTTTGGAAAATGCCTATTCATGTCTTCTGCCCATTTCTTATCTAGTTCCCTTTTAACTGCAATAAAATTTAGAAACTAATTGATATTAAAGACACTTGATTTCTACCCTTAATTCCTGAACAATTTTCAATGTTTGGCAAAAGTTGTTGGATAATTTTATCATCACCAGTATCATCATCATTATAAGAGGGGTAACAGTCTAGATAAAATTCTAATTGAAAGAGCACAAATAGAAAAGAATAAAAATGATTTGTCCACAGAATATCATTATGTTCTTAAAGATATGGGAAATGTATTTTGTTGGACTTAAAAAGACTCAGGTCTTTTCTGATAAAAATAAAAAGACTTAGAATAGCATTTGCTTCTCATGTTCTCAATCTTTTAAGATATCCTTTTGAAATGAATGAAAGGTTGCCATTGAATCACTGATAATTTTACCCCATCCACTTCTGCTAGCTAATAGGATCCAACAGTACATTAAAAGGATTTTTCACCAGGACAAAGTGGGATTTATTCCTGGGCTGCAGGGGCAGTTCAATACCCACAGATCGATCAATGTGATATACCACATTAATAAAAGAAAGAATAAGAACCATATGATCCTCTCAATAGATGTAGAAAAAGCATTTGACAAAATACAGCATCCTTTCTTGATAAAAACTCTCCACCATGCAGGAATAGAGGGAACATATCTCAATATCACTCCTCAATCCAAATGATATGAAAGGATTCTAGGCTTGGAGGTCTTTGTATTTTTGAGTTTTGTTGTTGTTGTTTTGGCACTACCATGTTGAAGAGTAGAAATCAAATCAGTTGGTCCACCTAATGGCAGTCTCATTTGTCTCAGACTAAAGCTTCTCTTCCAGAGCATATGGATTAGGAAACTGCTAAATAGATCAGGGTACAATAGCAAACAAATGCATATGTGCCATCCCTTTAAGAAAATATAACTTGTATATTTAGGTGGAGGCTGCCACATAGTAAAGGCAACTTGCCCACAGAATTGAACCTTCTGTTTATTTTTTTTTAAGATTCTATTTATTTATTTGTCAGAGAAAGAGAGAGTGCACAGGCAGGCAGAGTGGCAGTCAGAGGAAGAGGGAGAAGCAAGCTCTCTGCTGAGCAAGGAGCCAGGACGCTGGGATCATGACCTGAGCGGAAAGCAGCCACTTAACCGACTGAGCCACCCAGGCGTCCCAAGCCTTCTGTTTAAATAGAAATTTCTGTCAAGTACAGAAAAATCACTAACTTGACAGTGGCTTCCTATAACTGAATGACAGAGCCCTGCTCTTGTTAAGGAAAGGAACAGATGCAAATAGGGGCATCCATCTGTAAAGACCCATTCTTTACATGTTTTCTGGAAAAAATAAAATGACATGTCCTTCCCTTTTGCTTCCAGTGAATCAAAGCTAGACCAGTGTCTCCAAACTTTTACACTATACACCTTTATGTGTTCAAATATTTTCAACATTCACATATATACATAAAATATATAAATTATATCCATGTTCTGCCATGCTAGCAGATACATTTTAAAACGTACAATAGAAATATTTTAAATTTCTATTTAATAGAAATTTAAATTTCAGGACACCTGGGTGGCTCAGTCATTAAGTGTCTGCCTTCGGCTCAGGTCATGGTCTCAGGGTTCTGGGATCGAGTACAGCATCGGGCTCCCTGCTCATTGGGGAATCTATTTCTCCTTCTCCCACTCCCCCTGCTTGTGTTTCCTCTCTTGCTGTCTCTCTCTCTGTCAAATAAATAAATAAAATCTTAGGGAAAAAAAAAAGAAAGAAAGAAATATTTTAAAATTTTAAAGAAAAATTTGAACTTTATATAACTTTGGCTTGCTAATTAATGGCCCACAATTTTTTCTTCACATTCTTATTAATAATCTTAAAAGTAAATGTTGATGCATTCAAGTGTACATCATTTCTTTTGATCTTTGCTTCACATTTATTGATGCTGTGATTCAAAGTCTAGTTCTGGGGCACCTGGGTGGCTCAGGGGGCCATTGAGATTTAATGAATATGGGCACTATCGTTGACTCCCATTATTCCCTAAAATAGCCAGGGGACTCTTCGGAGCACATGACTATTTGACATGTGGGAAGTATAGGACACCAGAGTAAAACCATATGGTAAATTTTAATAAATACGTATCACTTATTATCTAGGAGAAAATAATTATAAAAAGATTTTGAATATTTCTTTTCAAACTCCCTGGCAGTGTAGGTAGAAAATCTCTAACCTAAAGAACAGATTCCAGGCAATTGCTTAGAAAAGAAGATACCACAAATTTAACCTATATCTTTTTTGAGATTTTGCTTCCCTGAGTAGCTAAGCACCTAGGCAGTATGATAAACAGTATCGACATGTTTCCAGTTATATACACTGCACATATTTTGGTACCCACATGCTCAAAAGTCAAAAGACTTTTATGTTCAATGTTTAAGGGATTAACTCATTCAGAAATTAAATAAAAATAGTTAATTTCCCAGAAAAGCACAGTATGAAATTTAGGATAGTAAGAAATATGAAAACTTACTTTGGTCTAAGATTTAGTCTACGGCCATACCACCCTGAACGCGCCCAATCTCGTCTGCTCTAAGATTTAAACATCCAAAGATTTACAGTACAATGACTGGACATTCACAAGTCTGTTAAGATCATTCTGACTGACGTCAGGAAGCATTTTGTAGGTATTCCATAATGAGTCTGTTTTCAGGACACATCATAATACCTTGCCTAATTTTATATCTTGATCTTCAGACTATAAACCTTTGCTAGTTTAAATAAAATATATAGAATCCATTTTTTTATCTGTTCACTTTAGCCTACATGATCATTTATGAAATAGTATCAGTTATACTGGCTAATGAAAATATGAATAATAGTAACAATACATCATGTATATTTATGTACTATAAATGTTAACAAATTATTAACAAAGGTTTCCTTTACAGAAATAGAAAAATAGTCCATTTTTTCCTTCCATTTTGAAAGAAAGAAAGAAATACTAAGAATAATGCTTTCAGAAAGATAAATAGCAGTGTCTCAGAGACTTGAAACAAACCCGTGTAATAAGTACCAGACAACTAGCTTAAGACTTGGGGGTCATGGGAGGAGGATATAAGAGAATCAGAGAATATCAAGTTCAGAGAAAACCTTCAAGGACATCCACTAAGCCAATCATCCTTTTGAAGTCTGAATCCTCTCTACAACATCATGCCAAGTATTCATTAAGCCAACCTATTCTGATCAAGAAGAGTTCACTGGGGGCGCCTGGGTGGCTCAGTGGGTTAAGCCGCTGCCTTCAGCTCAGGTCATGATCTCAGGGTCCTGGGATCCAGCCCCACATTGGGCTCTCTGCTCTTCAGGGAGCCTGCTTCCCTCTCTCTCTCTGCCTGCCTCCCATCTACTTGTGATCTCTGTCAAATAAATACATAAAATCTTTAAAAAAAAAAAAAAAGAAGAAGAAGAGTTCACTGCTCACTGAGGCAGCCAATTCCCTCTTAGAATATTAGAAAGCTTTTCCTTATATTGAGCTAAAACTTTTCTCTGTATCACTTTCACCTAATGACCATCCTGCAGAAGTCCAGTTCTTTTCTTTTAGTATCCCTCCTATGGAATGAATCATCAAAAAACAGTAGTTAACCTTCACTGTGTCTTCTCATTTATATCCCAGTTTTTCAACTATGTTCTTCAACTTACAATTCTAGTCTTATCACAGTCCTGGTTAAAATCCAGTTTGTTAACGTTTCTCTGAAAATGGAGAATCTGGGATTGCTTGGGTGGTTCAGTTGGTTAAGTGTCTGCCTTCAGCTTAGGTCATGATCCCAGGGTCCTGGGATCAAGACCCACATTGGGCTCCTTGCACAGCAGGGACCTGCTTCTCCCTCTGCCTGCTGCCCCCGCCCCTGCATGTGCTGCTTCTGTCTGTCTGTCTGTCTGTCTCTCTCTCTCTCTCTCTGACAAATAACATAAATAAAATCTTAAAAAAAAAAAGAAAGAAAGAAAGAAGGAAAGTACAGATTCCATAAAAGAACATCATATTGCCAGGTATGGCCTAAACTGGAAAGAGCAAAGCAGAACATATATTCCCCATTCTAGGTACTACACATCTATTTCTGCAATCCAAGATTATCCTCAGTTTTCATAGCTATGTCACACATGCTGATTCAAACTGGGCTTTATGTTGACTAAACTATAATGTTTTAGTTGTTAATTTACTCCATATATATTTATGGAGTGCTACTACAAGAATATTATAATATTAGGGACAGTAAGAAAAATCAGTGAGATATAACTGAAACACATAAGACCCTGGGCCCAAGCCCCAGTTTATCCAGATGTAGCTGTGTGGCAATAATACTACTTAGAGCAACTCAATTTTCCTAACAGAGTAACCATCTTGTTTGCTGGTCTCAATCCCAAAGCATATGGATGGGCCTTCAGCCAGCAATTTAGAAATACCAGCACTCCAGGTTATCTAGCTCCTTTCCAATTACCTACTGAGAGAAGAAATGTTTAGGGAAAATAGGTCCAAGGCCTTATAAACTCAATCCTTGGTTAATGTTGAATCGCCAGAAAGCTACATATTAGCAACCCACCACACAACACCCCTCTGATCACCTTCAGTGAGTTGCATTTAATGCTTTGTCCTAATCTTTGACAGAAGATTGTTGTAAGATGTAACCATGTGAAACTCACAACTACAATGGTTGTGTTTTAAAATTGAGGATATTGTCCATTTTATGTCTCAGAATCCCTTTTACTCTTTGTTTTTTTTCTGAGGAATGGGATATTTCTACATTTCTAAAGGTAGAAATAATCAGAATGGTTTTATACATTTTTTAAAGTAAGTTTTTGAGAAAGATCATTCTAAAAGAAATGAAGAAAAATGTTATTTGATATATGCACAAGAGGCTAGAAATATTTGTATTTTCTGTTTCATCAATAACTGAAAAGGTCCATGAGAGTAAGACAGATAATTCTCATTCTCATTCTCTATAAGTGACTCTTAGTCTCACAAAACAAACTGAGGGGTGCTGGGGGGAGGGGGGTTGGGAGAAGGGGGGTGGGGTTATGGACATTGGGGAGGGTATGTGCTATGGTGAGTGCTGTGAAGTGTGTAAACCTGGCAATTCACAGACCTGTACCCCTGGGAATAAAAATATATGTTTATAAGAAATAAAAATTTTAGAAAATATTTATTGTTAATTAAGCTAAAGATTTTTCAATGGTCTTTATGTTTCCTCTTCCCAAATAATCAGCCTCAGTAATTTATTTTCCCCAGTGAAAAAGATTCTAAGATCAGATGATCCTAAAAACTATCTTGAGAACTTGTTTTAAAAATTTATATTTTTACATAAACTCATTGGGTAACTGGGAAGTGGACCACAGAACACATTTTGAGAACATTCTTCCAGGACCGATTTTTGGATCACTTTAATTAACTCTACCACTCATCCCTGGGCTCTCTGCTGTCTCTCTAGATCCCTTTTAAAGCCTGGTGGCCAAAGGTAAGTAAAATATTCTTACCAAGGGTCCTACTAAAGCACAGCAGATAAAAGGATTATGTCCCTGCTCTTATATAGCATACCACATTCAGTTTTATACATTCTAGTGTTGATAGGCATGCTCACAAAAGCAGGGCTTCGCTATGACTGTCAGATTGAGGTCAGCCACTTATTTTGACTCCCCTGAGAAATGAGAGCTTAAAATGCATGAGAACAGGTCCAAATCACAATCAAATGAAACTGTGAATAGCATTGCATGGGGCTTTTTCCTCAACTGAACCAGTTGCAATCATTTTTTTAAAATAACTTATTCTACTTTTAAAATAAAGAATTTTCCCTTGAAGAGAAAATCTGCCAACCTCCTTGAATAAAATAACATCCAGAAAGTAAGATTATTTTGTGATAATTTTTATGAAGAATTTTAATTCTAATAATACTATTTATGGACTTCTTCAGACAAGTAGCCATTGGCATAATGGACTCACAGAATAGATTTATAAACAATCATAATATTATAGGCAAGAGTAAAGAAACTTTATTTGTTGCTCTCCAGCTCACCATTTCATAGAGAGATAAATCATTCCATGACACAATGACTGATGTTATACCATAAAGCTCTCCACCTGGACCATCTATATGATTTAGAAAAAAAAAAAACAGATTTAAAACTAAAAATATCTGAGTAGTTTGAAGCAGCGGGGGAGGGTGGGAAGTTGGGGGAACCAGGTGGTGGGTATTAGAGAGGGCACGGATTGCATGGAGCACTGGGTGTGGTGCAAAAACAAGGAATACTGTTATGCTGAAAATAAAAAAATAAAATAAACAATGACTCTTGGAACAATAAAAAAAATAAAATTTAATTAAAAAAAAAAAAGAAGAGCATCCAACTCTTGATCTCAGGGTCATGAGTTTAAGCCCCATGATAAGTATAGAGATTATTTAAATAAATAAACTTAAAAAAAAAAACTAAAAGTGACCAATCACAATATGTCAACTGAAAGTTCATAACAAATATCTTCATAAAATGTTCAGATACTCATTCAAGTTTCCAAGCTCAGTTTAAAGTCACCACCTCCTAACTATTCCTTACTATAAAAAT
Source organism: Mustela putorius furo (assembly GCF_011764305.1). Taxonomy (NCBI): domain Eukaryota; kingdom Metazoa; phylum Chordata; class Mammalia; order Carnivora; family Mustelidae; genus Mustela; species Mustela putorius. The sequence continues at coordinate 70,580,994 of NW_025421998.1, read as the reverse complement.
TCCAGCCCTTTATTCTATCATGTATAAATTGACTCTAGAAAAAAGGCATTATCAAATGAACAAATTGAGATATCTAAAGAAGAAATTCAGGGTCTGAAAAATGAGTGATTTACTCAGAAAATTTCCAGATGTAAATTTTATAAATTTCCAGATTCAAGGAAAATCAAGCTAAGACCAATTGGGGCATAATTCATTCTCTTATGTTATTTGCATTTTCTATCTGTAATTTTTAATTTTATGCTGTTTCTATATGCTGTTTCCAGTTACTAGCTCTTAATCATAATGAACACCTGGTCTATACAGAGGAATTAATATTTCCTTATGAACTGCATATACTAAATTGTTAATAACTTCTCTATACTTTGACAGTGACTAGTTTAAGTTTCTGACCTGTAAGCAAAGATTTTCAAAAGCTTCTTTTCATTCTCTTCTCTTTCTTTTTGAGTTCTATACATTATATGGACTTCAGTAGTTTTATGATAGTTGAGATTTGCTAACACATCACAATCTATATTCTCTGACATGTCATATCTGTACCTATCAGTAAGTGTGCTTCTCAGCCTGAGTTAGACATACTTCAATAAAAAAAAAACTTCTGCATACATATTTATTTAAACTAAGTCAAAATCAATTGACAAATTAGGTAAATAATGGTCCTCACTCATTCACCAAACTAGGGCCTAGAGAAGAATATACAAACACCAACAACTCCTCAATGACTCACCATGGTTAGGTTTCCTAAGCAACACTAGAGCACCTTATTTCAAAGAAAATTAAAATGGTGTTTGATCCTGTGGACATTTTCCATATAAAAGCATATAGGTTTTTACATCAACCATACTTTAATTACAAATTTTTTAGGGCCACCTAGGTGGCTCACTTGGTTAAGTGTCTGACCCTTGATTTCAGCTCAGGTCATGATCTCAGGGCTGCAAGATGGATCCACGCCCAGCATGGATCATACCCAAGATTCTCTCTGCCCCTTTCCCTTTGGTCCTCTTCCCCTTTCTCTCTCTCTCTTTCACTTTCTATTTTCTATCCCACTCTCTCTCTTCCCCCACCCCATAAAAAAATTTTTTTAAGCACATGAGCAATGATTAATAGTACAGACTCTGTGAGATTTCCTAGGTCCATATTCTGACTCTACCACTCACTACTTACATAACCTTGGATAAATTACTTAGCAATGTCTCAATTTCCATATCTGTAACAGGATATAAAATACTATCTGCTTCAGAGAATTATTTTAAGGAGCAAAATATTTTAAGAAGTTAGGTAGGCCATTTGTACAAACTCACAGAATTAGTAAGTGGAGAGATAAATCTGGGGCCCGTCAATGGCATCTCCAAAGACAATGTTCTTAATCAGTCCAATACCATAGTGAATAAAGTGCTAAATAAAGAGATAACCTTACAACTTTTCAAAACTATAAATTTGTCTCATCCAAGAATTCTTAACCTACTCCTGGACGCCTAGCTGTGTAGGTAAAATTTGAATCTGCCAGGATCTGTGGAGGGGTTATTTTCCTGGACACCACAGACGTGTGTATAATTGAATCCACAGATTACAGAGGCTCATGGGTAGAAGTGAGGGCCACATCTGTAATGGGCTCTAGATGGTGCCTGAAACCATGTCAACAGTGACAACTGCAGCTTGCCCAAATACCTCTGAAAGATGCTGGTATCAGTTTAGCCTCAGCAGGTATTTTTTCCTGCAGTGGCTGCACAGCTCTTGAAAGTACAGCCTCTCCCATCCTGTTAGCCTAATGATTAGTTAGCTCTAATGTAATGATCCCAGTGATAAATGTCCTATTATAGATGGGAAATACTGACCTGCTCTGGGTTGGTCTTTTTAAATTGTGAAGCTCCAATAAAATGTCTCTATTCACCTGGCTTGGCTCAATTACTAATGAGAAACGCTGGATTTTTATGAATTCCCTGACACACACACTGCAAAACCCCAATGTCAGCCCATTGTGCTTCTTCTGATGAATACCAGAAGTGTCTTAATTCAGGGCCTACCAATGACTCACTTCTAATCTTTATCAGCAGAACCATTTTTCCATTCTTCTCTGAAACCATTTCTTGGTAACAACTGGCTTGGTAAATTTTGCCCTCTACCACTCAGATAAGTGACTAAAATAATGTTCTTTGTCTCTGAATATTATTGGCTATCTGTGGTATCTATTTTAGTGAAGGGTGGTATAGGCTTAGCTTCTCTTGAACTGAAAAACTAAATTCTGGATTTTATAACCCTAGATACTTAATGCTAAAGGGGAACTATATAGAAGCCTGCAGGAGCATTCAGACAGCTTGAGGGAGAAAATGGAATATGGTAATGCTTCAGAAGAATTGTGGTTCATGTGGCTTCCAAATATATTCACAAGGAGAACTTCTTGCTGGCAGATGCTGGGCACAGAAGAAGCTGTTCATCTCTCTAGCACTGCTAAGGAAATGATGGTCTCTTCTATAAAAGGGACTGCATACATACAATATGGCAGTTATTGTCCTGGTCTATGACCTAGACAAAATATCTACATCTGAATTATAGCTAGATAATAATAGTTCATTAGGATGGTTTTTTGGCATATAAAAAAATCAAAAAGTTTGGGTCAAAGGAGTAGAAGAGATTATTATATGTATTGAATTCCAGAAATTAGTCCCTGCCTCTACATCATTTAATACTAGTAACCCCTGGGTCTACATTTCCAATTACAGTGTATCTCATAAACTAATGAAAACCATTTATAATGACCTTTGACTTATAAGTCAAACTTTAAAAAGAAACAATCATGTTTGTTTGTTTGTTTGTTTGTTTTTGTAAGCTATTTGACAAAATAAATAGCCCTTTCATCTGTGGAGTGCAAGCAAACAAGTTCTAAGTAAGGGTTACAAGAAGAATAATATTTGTCTTCTTCAGACAGGGAACCTTACTGAAGCCAAGTGAGTAAGGTAAAAATCTTAGTACCATGTTCAACCACTGTGTGAAGTGCCATCTCTCAAGCATAATATAAAAGAATTTCTATCTGTCCTACAAAACCTGCAATTAATCATCCCATAACAACCTATCAAAAGTAATACATTCCTCTTGAGTCCAGAGTCTCAATTATTATAATTCCCTTTCAGCAAAGCTTCTAATACTGCCTTTTACTTTGCTGCAGTTTATGGGGAAAGCAGTGCAGAGTTACAGATCAGCTACTGTAATTAGAAACAGAATTCAAAAGGCATTAAGAGCGCTTGTTTGTTGTTGGGTTTTGTTGAGGTTATCCAAGAGATCATTCAAGCCAAATGATTCACCTATATTAAGGCCCTCTTAACCATTTTTCTCTAAATTTCTTGGACTCAATATAATGAATTAATGATGTACCACCAGCTAGGTGGAGAATATGTTTTAAACATAAATATAACCCCCAATAAATATGAAATAGTTAAATAGAAAATGCCATCAAGGCAACAACTGGATGCTTTTTTATCACAACTACCACAGATTTAGAGTTTGGAGACTGTTTCTTGTTAGCCCTCAACCCAAAGCCTAGGGTGCCTAAAATGTGCCTGCATCCAACGTTTCCACAAGCATTTGCTATTTACTATGCAGAAGAACACATTCACAATGGAGAGAAACCACACCCTAAAGACTTCATATTTCAGGGATTTGATTAAAAGCAACCAGTAGCAAATTAGGGGCACCTGGGTGGCTCAGTAGGTTAAGTCTCTGCCTTCAGCTCAGGTCATGACCTCAGGGTCCTGGGATGGAGTCCTGCTTTCCCCCCGTCTCTGCCTGCCTCTCTACCTACTTGTGGTCTCTCTCTCTCTCTCTGTCAAATAAATAAATAAAATCATTTTTTTAAAAAAGTAGCAAATTAAATGGTTAATATTCAATGAAGGCTTACTATATGCCAGCTACTAATTCCAGGAACTAGATCATTTAATCCTCCTACTATATATAACAAGTAGATACTACTATACCCAATTTTATAGATAGGTAAGCTGAGTCTTATAAGGTTTAGAATTGTCATACAGCTAGTAAGCAGCAGAGGTAGAATTCTGATCAAGCAGTCTAACCCAGAAGCCCTAACTTTTAACCAGTAGCCAGAGATTTAGAAATACAATTAAAGGGGGAGTTGAGGAGTATTGATCTCTGGTCACTTTTTCAGTCATTTTAAAAATATTTCTTTAATCTTCTCACAACATATTTTGTAAAAGGAAACTGAGCCTCAGAGAGAGTAAATAAATACCCAAATCCACAAAGCTACCAAGGGAAAAAACTAATATTCCTTACACTATATCATACTAGCTCTCTGTAGCTTAAAGACTAAGATGAGTGGCAGATATAAAAGCAGAAATCTCATTTCAATCCACATATCAGTGTTGCTATAAGAAAATGACCAGTGGAACCTATCTGGTAGAGCTGCTAACAGGAAAAAGAAAAGAATATGTAAATAATACAAAACATAAAGCCAGTATATTTAAAGGAGGAGGATCTAAATTATGAAGACCCTGCAGTGTTAGAGTGTTTGTATATATGTTTGTGTGTGTATATACACATACACCCATGTGTGCAAACTCTTTGCTGTTCGGTTTTATTCCATTCTCAACTATACCCTTCATTTTGTTCATGAAATCTGGAGTGTTTCTCAGCTAGGGACAGTATCTACAACCAAAGAGTATTTAGCAATGTGTGAGGGCAGCTGTGAGGCCAGTCCTTGTGCCTGGGAGATCCTACTGGCATCTAGTGGGCATGGGCTAGGGATGCTAAACATCCTGAAGTATTGTGTCTGCACAATAAAGCACTTTCTCACCAAAAATGTCAATTTTGCTCATCCAATATTAAGAAGTATTTAAAGTGAACCTTTCCAATATTGTTAAGGAAAAAAACACGTGATCCAGGTAGACTTAATCTACTTTTGTTGTCAAAATCCTGATGCTTCAAGTGGATAGAGGAGCTAAGTAGGGACATTATAAACAGCTTCCTAAACAAAGTATGTTCTTGTTTTAGATGCTACTATATCTTATAGGTACATAAATGTAAATTCTTGTTAATAATACTATGGTTAAATATGTAAGACCAAATTTTGAATGAAGACTCAAAGTAAGCTCAGTCTAGATCATCAGGTATCTTCATACTTGGCCCAAAAGCCAATCCTACAAATAAGGTAGTTTCTACCATGAACACTATAAAGGTCAGTAAATATTAATCAAATTGTAGTCTTATATTAATGTTCACTGATTCACAAAATACCTTCTAAGTACCTATCATGCTAGACATTGTTCTAGTAGCTAGGAACTCAGTATGAATGAAACAGGAATATTTCTTGTCCTTTATGGAATTTTCAGTTTACTGTATTTGTTTACCCACTACACATATAAACAAATACATAAATAATATAATCTCAGTGATAGACTCTATGAAGAAAAAGTAAGGCAAGAAAGTGGATAGACTGTAACAGGAGAGATATCTTTTGTGAGGTTCTCAGGGAAGAACATGACATCTAAGCAGAACCTTGAGAAAACAGCCATTAAAATGTCCGTAGGAAAAGTATTACTGGCAGACACACCAAGAAGGGCAAATTCAATAGGAAACAACAAAATTCGCATGTTTAAGAAATAGCAAACAGGTGAATGTGATTAGAATCGAATAGGCATAGAAGAGTGATGGACTGGTATCAGAGAAGCAGAGAGGCCAGAATGTATAGAGTTTTGTGAGTTTAGATAAAGAGTCTGGACTTCAGCTTAATGTGTTGAAACTGGATAGTTTTAAGCAAAGGAATACGTGATTAATTTTTTTAATCACGAGGGTAATTAAGAAAAAGCTGAGAACTAGCATACCATACAGCTTGGATACTAGGCCTGGGATAAGGCGCACGAAAGCATATACAGCAATACATTTATTAAATTGTCTGAATGGGGTGAGTGCTAGTTAGAGAAAGCTAATCAACTTTATTTTAAAACTACTTGGGCCCAAAACACTTCTGCACAAACTTCTGACACTCTGTTTCAGATGATTCGGATCATTAATTGACATCTTACTATTTTAAAGAAAAAGCATTCTACCCTCCACAGACTCTTCAAACTTCAAACCACTATCTTCAATGTTGACACACTTAGAAACAAGCCTATAATAACACTAACTTTAAAGCAGTCTCTGCTGACTTTAGCTAACTGAAATAAACATAAAGGGGAAAATAAAATCCAAAAAATGTTCACACTAAAATACAAGATAATATTTTGTAATATATTTCAAATCTACTTGATTGGAAAGGCAGAAAACTAAAAGCTCAAAGCAAATGAGGCAAAGACAGACGTTTGTTAAAACAATCAAATTTAGAGAAGCAACGCTAACAATATAATGGTGTAGTTAGCCTCAGACTTCCAACACGCAAGAGACTTTGGTTTGGTTTATTTGGTACTTCTTTGTCTCATGTTGTTGGCACGTGTATTTATTCAAATAATTACGATTAGCCAACTTTACTGCTGGGTGCCTGTTAGGATACAAGAATGTAAACCTTTGCTGTCAGTCTAGAGAGATTAGTAACATTTATGAAAAAAGATAAGGTACGAGATATGGGCACTGAGCCGAGTGCATCTGCTCTGAGAGACTGACTGATTCTGACAGGGCGGTGACTTTATCCTTAACCTACATCACTAATAACTTACTATCTGAGGCTGCTAAATAAATTGTCGAATCAGTACAAGGGAGTACAGAAAGCTAGGTGTGACTAGAAGTTTCATTTAAGGACTGCACAGATATTGGAGTTCAGGGGTGCCTTTTAGAAAGGGTTGACTCACATAGGCAAATAATTCACTTATGACTTAAAAATAGTAATTTCTGGGACGCCTGGGTGGCTCAGTGGGTTAAGCAGCTGCCTTCGGCTCAGGTCATGATCCCAGCGTCCTGGGATCGAGTCCCACATCGGGCTCCTTGCTCGGCAGGGAGCCTGCTTCTCCCTCTGCCTCTGCCTGCCTCTCTGTCTGCTTGTGCTCACTCTCTCTCTCCCTCTGTCTCTGACAAATAAATAAATAAAATCTTTTTTTAAAAAAAAAAAAGTAGTAATTTCACATCTTTTCATAAATAGTTGGGGGCAACTAGTGTGGTATCATAAAGACATGATTGAGAAGAAATCACTAAGTGTACCATACAGACACTGCACTCTTGAGGTAATGGGGATTCCCCTAACTCCAGAACCCGAATAAAAAAGATCTTCCTATAAACCATTTTTCCTGAACTTTGTGTTTCCCTACAAATGGTCTTAATATTTTTTTTCAAAACCTTTAATTAAACGTGTTTTCCCCATTGCTTAAAGGGAATGAACAAAACGTCACAAGGCTCATTTGGAAGATGGTGACAGGGGATTCCCTGCTCCAGAACGTTGGAAGCCGCTAGTTTAAATCGGTCTGAAACGGATGGCTGTCCTCGGGTGGTATCTTCCGCGGCTGTGTCATTTCAGTCGAAAAAAAGACAGAACTATTTGTGTCGCTTAAAACCTTAAATAGGGTAAAAGCCACTTGCTGTCATTTCTTTATCTCATTTTTGAGAGAGCGTTTGTACAAATACACTAAACCACTTTACCGGTAAAATGTTGGCGCGAGGAAGCCTCTCAGGCTGGCTCCTCCTCGTCCCCCGCGCAGCCCGTCACTCTCTCAGCCAGTTACAGGGGAGCGCGCCGGCGCATCCCGTGAGTCGACCGCAGCGGGGATTGTGGGAAGTGTAGTTTGGAGACCCCGCCTTCTTCGCCATTCCTCTAATGGCTGCTTCCGGGAAGGTAATGTAGGAACTCGTCTCCAAAGGATACTTAAGATTGCTTCAGTGTATTTGTAGAACAGGGTTAATATTTGCACCTCGCCGCGACAAAGCAGGGATTCTTTTTAAAATCTTAATCTCAAGTCCTGGCACGAACTTGTCTCGGGGTTTGATTTATTTTTAGATTTTCCTGGGCGGGCGAACTGACCAACTTTAAATCTAGTTCCCCTGCTTGAACAAACTGTTTTCTGTAGTTATTAAGACATTCCTCTCTCTCCCCTACGACCTTTTCCCTCTGCACTGACTATGGCCGTCTCTTTAATAATAATAATAATGCTGATGATGGTGATGGTGAATAATTCTTAAATCCTACCCTCTTCTGATTAATAGGCTCTGTCACGTGAAGCCTCTTAGCCTCAGCGATCCGGAACTCCAGGAAGGAACGATTTCGAATCAGAGAGGATTATACGTAAATTTTTTTTTCTTTTTTTGGTAAGTTTTACTAATTCCCCACAACTTCACAGACTTACATGTTGGCGTGACTTTTGCTAGATTTGTCTGCATTTCCTGGATGGGAGAAATCCTAAGGAAATGTAATTTTTACTCACTGGGATATTTTAAATTTCCGAGTGTCTTGCAGGTTTTCTCTTTGTTCTTAATATGTTCTGTTCAGTTTGCTTAGTTGAGTCACACGGTGTCGGCATGAAAGAGTGTGGAAAAATTGCTGGAGTCAAGGAATTAACATGGAAAGAAGATGAGCCTCAAATGACCATCCTTAAATACCTTTTATAAACTTAACCTATTTTTTCTACCATAAAATGAGAATATGGGTCAGAAACTTAAATTTAAAAGGTGTGCGGATTGTTATTTATGTATTTATACTGTCATTTGAAAAGGTGGGAATTTTTAATGATTCCTTTTTGTTTCTTCGTTTGATTTCCAGAAACCTTCAGTCCTCGAGATCCAGATACCTGAAGATCCCAACATCATGACCTCAGTTTCAACACAGTTGCTCTTGGTCCTCATTTCACTGCTTTTGGTGCTGCCAGTTGTTGAAGCAGTAGAAGCTGGAGATGCAATCGCTCTCTTGCTAGGGGTGGCTCTCAGCATTACAGGCATTTGTGCTTGTTTGGGGGTATATGCACGAAAGAGGAATGGACAGATGTGACTTGTGATGGGCCTTCTGCATCGAACCTTGCCCGGAAAACCTTTGTGTTACTGAGGTTAAAAACTGAGCTTTAAAGTCTAAAAGTTCCCAAGAAACATGGTATTTTCACATTCTTGTCTCCCTGTAAATGGGAACAAATTAATATATGTTAAATGGGGGGGGGGACCTACAAAAAATAGTGCACTGAAAAAAAGCAGTCTATAATTCATATATGTTAGTTAAAGGGTCAAAGAAGTCAGATGATTGAAATTTACACATTATTTCATAGTTTCTCAGGATTCTTAAAGTGCATGAAGTAGGAACAAGGAAACCCTTGCCCAGAATCCTAGGAAATTGCCAGTTCCTCCATCATTGAGGAGTCTTTTTCATATTTTTATTAGATTTTTGTTTTGTTAATTCCCAACTTAATATTGTATTTAGAAATCAAATATAGTCAGAAATTAAAATTTTTATTTCTTTGGCGGAGAAGGTAATAAAAATGTATTCAGTGTATTTGATGTTAAAATTTAGAGAATATTTAATGTAAAAAAATACTTTATATTGACATTGAAATGGGGAAGAGATTTAATGTTACAAAAAAAACCTTTATATTAACTGAATAATATCTCCATGATGAGAAGTACTATATTAAATATAAACTGTTATGTTTTAAGTTAATGTGTGATGTTCATTTCTGTTTATTTCAGGTTGTTTTTATCTTTGTATGGACTTTTATGCCAGCTAAGTGGCAGTGCCTTACCTAAAGTGATCACACTAGCTTATAGTAACACTGTCAGTGATAAATGAGAAATGGGCAGTTTCGAGGTAGAAGTCCCTGATAGAGAATTCACAGATACAGAAGGAAAAGGTAATAGCCTACACTGATTGACACCCTAACCAGACGAAACATACCATCTCTGATCTCAAAATGTCCCAAACTAGCAATATCATCTGCGGACTTGTCCAAAATGTAGAATCTCTGACCCCTTCCAGACCATTTGGATCATAATCTGCATTTGTTTCAAGAGCCCAGGGTAATTTGTGTGCATTTTCAAGTTTAAGAAGACTTTTTTACACTGTTTGAACTCAGTCACCTGAAGGACTTGAAAAAATTTCAGATTTCCAAACCTTTCTCCTAGTTGCATTGTGGTAATTTTAAGTTGGGGCCTGGAATTCTATGTTTAACAGAAGGCCCTCATGATTCTTTTGATTCTGTAGATATAAACCAGCAGAGAATAGTCTGAGTAAATCAGACTATATGAGGGTCCTAATGAAAGCAGGCAATCAAGTTTTTTACTCAAATAATGCATTATCCAATCTCTAGCTCTCCAGGTGACATTGGGAGTCTTAATTTTGATTGAAGAACAGGCAGCAGCAACCTAAAATTCTGTTTATAGTGCAGTCCTGCAGGTGAGCCCACCTGGCTTGCATGAAGGGGTTGGGTAGAGGGTACAATAAGTGAGGGACAGCTATACAAACAGAAACTGAATAGATCTGTTTTTGTTGTAGCTGTTTTATTTTTTCACAAGAGAATGCACTAACATTTTTTTGTTCAGATAAGTTGGCAGTTACACATTGTGTAATTAGTAGAACTTAATTTTATATGTCCCCCCCCCCTTTTTTTGAAAGATGGAAAAAGGAAATTAGATTGTAGAATAGTTTGTCTTAGCTCATAAACCAGCCCATTCATACTGGCATAGAGAGGCTGCTCCTTCTTCCTTATACATCTGAACTTTTTCATTGGCATTGGGAGAAATAAAACTTAAAGCACACTCTAAATCACAGTGCATTAGTCAGGTACTATTTTTAAAATGATCGAAATAAGGCTACAGGCAAACATTCTTTAATGAATGATGTATTTCCTGAAGTGCCTAGAAGGAACTAGAAAACTGCCATTTTCTTATTTTTCCCTTAAAAGTAGAGAATTATGAGGTAGTATTCAGGAATTTTGACAGATAGGTTGAGGAATACCTTCTCTATTTTTATGTTCTTTTTTACCTAGGTTGCATTATATGGTTTATCCTTTCTGTTCTGAAAAGAAGAGAAACTTAACAGTGGCTCTTAACCTTTTTAGGGTCACCAGCTCCTTTGAGAATCTGATGAAAACTGATCCTTTCCATGGAAAAATGCACATACATGCTGGGATTTTTAGATTAATTTCAAGTAGCTCACAGAGCTGAAGCCCAGGAAGAAATCCCGAATTTAAAATTTCTGTGCTTGTCTTTTTTTTTTTTTTTTTTTTTTTTGGTTCTTCCAAATTCTGGAATTTCTTGATTTGCTCTGATGGATAACATCTGCTGTGGAGCAGTTATAGGAGGAATGAGATTGACACATGTCCCTCAAGTGCCAGCATAATTCACAGATGTCTGGTAAATGCTCTGTACATGTTAGCTCAGTTAAGTTCACTTACAAAGACAAAAGACTAATAATTGAAATCAACAAGAAGTGCTGGTAACCCACCCATTCCTCTAACACCCAAAATCGGTGTGTTTCCTGCATCACTTCTTTCTGGCTGCTTTCAAGATTTTTTCTCTGTTCTTTGTTTTCAGAAGGTTGACTATAATGTGGCTTGGCATGAATATGTTTGGGCCCTGTTTGGGGTTTGCTTAGCTGCTTAAACCTGTAGGTTTATGTCTTTTACCAAATTTAGGTAATTTTTTGTCATTATTTTTTCAAAGACTCTTTTAGCCCCATCCACTTTTTCCTTTCCTATTGGGACTCCAGTGACCCAGTTGTTGAATCTTTTGTTCTAGTCTCACTTATCCCTAGGTTTTTTATCTTTTCAGTATTTTTTCTCTGCTGTTCAGACGGGGTAATTTCTCATGTTCTATCCTCAAGTTCACTGATTGCGCCCGTGTAGTTTTTAGTTTTAAATTTTCCATTTGATTTTCTTTGTAGCTTCTATCTCTTTGCTGAGATTTGTTATTTTTTCATTTATCAAGCATGTTTATAATTGTTGATTAAACTTTTATGATGGCTGCTTCAAAATGCTTCTCATAATTCTAACATCTTATTGGCATCTGTTGATTGTCTTGTCTCATTCAAGTTGAGATCTTCCTTGGAATGATTTTCCATTAATACCTGGACATTTGGGGTGCCTAGGTGGCTCAGTGGGTTAAAGCCTCTGCCTTCGGCTCAGGTCATGATCCCAGAGTCCTGGGATCCAGTCCCGCATCGGGCTCTCTGCTTGGCGAGGAGCCCTCTTCCCTTCCTCTCTCTCTCTGCCTGCCAAATAAATAAATAGTATCTTTAAAAAAAAAAATACCTGGACATTTGGGGTATCATATTAAAAAGCTGGCTCATCTTAGAAGGTTGTATTTTAGCAGGCCTTCTCTGCCAGTGTTGCCTTGGGGCAAGAGAGGTTGTTGCTTCCTTACTGCCAGATAGAGGTCCCAGCAACACCTCATTAGTGTGTCCCACATGCCCTCTAGTGACCCCGAAAGTAAGGTCCAGACATTCTACATGGTCTCCACTGGCCCATGGCCTTTGGCGTTTCTGGGTTGCCAGGTTCAGAGTACCTAGTACCTAGTCAGAGACCTATGAGGAAAAAGAAAATCCAGAAAATGCACTACTATGACTGTCTTCTGGTCCTGAGGTCCTAGCTGATCTGCCTTCTTTCCACCTTTCAGAAACTTATTTATTTATTTATTTATAGATCATGACCTGAGCTGAAACCAAGAGTCAGTCACCCAACTGACTGAGACACCCAGGTACCCTTCCTTTCAGAATCTTCTTTTGTTCCAGGGTTTTTAGCTGTATTTAGTGAAAGGCATAGGAAAAAGTATGTCTACTCCCATCTTCCTGGAAGCAGAAGTCTCCTCAGTGCATATTTAAAGAGTGAATTTTTTAGAAAAAAAGAAAATGCCAGGTAAAGCATTGATTCAAGATATTTCCCTTAATAGACCTTTGTCCTGTGATCCACATCTGCCCTCCCATCTTCACCCACCCATCATATTATTTATTTCTGTTCTTACTCAGTAACCTCAGTTAGGGAGTATGACTAACAATGAAGAATGCAGGAGTGCAGGTGAAGTTTGAAAAAAGTGAGCTGTATCCATATTTTGTCTCAGCAACAAGAATGTGAGGACAGCTTCTTGAAAAACTGGTATGAAAAAAGATGTAATACCAAATGTACCAACTGTGAAGGAACTAGGCCCAGGAAATCTCAAAAGCTAAACATCACGTGCACCTTCACCCTCTTAAAGGCTTTCTAAGCTCTGCAGAAGCTTGACAAAATGCCATTTCCAACTTTGGGTATAGGAAAGATAATGTAGCTGTACAGCCTGAGACACATAATGAAGGGAGAAGAATTCTCTGTGTACAAACCATCTCTCTCCCAAGGACTCAAAAACTCTCTTTGTGGTATCATAACAGGGGTGAAGAGCCTAACCTCTGAAATCCAACAGATGTAGATAACCAGGCTCCACCACTTAAAAAATGATCTTTGGCAAGTCACAGCTTTTAAATTTCTGTCTCCTTATCTGTTAAATGGGGATGATAACAGTACCTTCCTCATAGATAGATGAGGAATACATGAAATAATAAGCGTGAAAGGTTTGGCATGCCTAAGGTCATTATTACTGGAATTTGGAGATATTTTCTAGACATGGGGGAAAATAACTACTTGATAAGCATCAATTTTATATTTATATAGGATATAAATCCCATATTAGCAGTCATTATATTTTAATTTTGACGTTTTCTCTGAGTATTTGTTTTTTTATCATAATTTTTCTTCTACCATTGTAGGCTTACAAACTGATGAAAACTCAAAGACATCTGTGAATAAAAGAAAATTTGGCTTCCCTAAAGCTTCCCCAAATTTTGAAGGGAAAGAAAGAAAAGAATTGATTCTGTTTTCGTAATTCCCAATGGGTTGACCATAGGTCCTTACTAATTGACTTAGCAGTAACTGCTTCTTCATTTAAAGAGATACAGGAATTTGGTTCTGCTTGTTCAGGAAAATAGCAAATTGGGTCTATATTCCACTAGGAAGAGTGCTCTGACAGTTCTCATCTCCTTGGAAGTCATCAACATATAAGCAACATAAAATTTGTTCAATGTTTGTTTCCTGTGATAGGGAGTAGAGAGGGAGCCCTTATTTAGACTTCCTGAACCCAGACAGAATTTTTATTCTTAGGTAAGGACAGGGTCAAATAAGTAAATGTGTGTATGGAATAACATGTTTAAATTTTTTTTTATTTTTAATAGCTTCATTTTTCTAAATCACTTATGTGATTAAATAGTAGACATCTAACAACTAAATGCAAAAGGAGAAGACCAGAAAAATGTGATTGCTGCAAAATACTAAAATGTGGTTTAGTTTTCCACTGATTTGTAGGATCAGAGCTATGATACCCTCTCACATATTTCCACTGAGTCCATTATATATGGGTGATTAAAATTTTGAAAATATTAGTTGGCACTTGATAATCTGAAATGAAATTATGAAATTTTATATACAAGAGGGTTAATTATCTTTAAAGGGCTAATCATGTAGCACTTTGTTAAACATTGGGATTATAAATATCATATTTCTCAATATTAATCAAGATAATTATGCTTTGGATAAATGTGCATGAATCACTTAACAAAGAATTTAAAAGCAGGCATGATCACCAAGAACAGAAAGTATACCATATTCTATTTCAGATGATTTGTCAGAACAACCCTTTCATTTTACCACAAAAATTACCAGAGCATTTCGATAGCAACATAAAACAATTTTATGGATCCTATGATGACATATGACCACTTTCCCTTGTTTAATCAACATTTTTCAAGAATCATCACTGCAATTTAGAGAGAAAAAAATAAACTACCAGGCAATTGTCCTTGAGCCAATAATTTAACCTACACGATTTCTTCAGTAATCTCTGAAAGTTTTCCTAGTGATTAGATTTTGTGGTTCCATAAAAGGAGGTTTACTAATTTCAAAACTAATAAAGTCTAATGTGTTAAAAATATTGTAATTACCCATTTTCACTCGTCAGCTCAAGGAGCTGATTTCCTCTTTGAACTTCTCACTGAAAACCATAAGCCTAGTCATTTGGTACATTTTTGGATTTCAATTGAGTGAAGCGGGTGAAGCTCATTTTCTGTACTGAACGAGTATGATTAGGGATTGTCTCAAGAAGGAAGAATAAAAACAAACCGTAGCCCTGACACTCCCACTCAAAGCAAACATCCCACACACTAATTGATGTCGGCCTGGTAGTATCCAGAAAGAAGCAACCTTGCAGTTTTGTGAGCTCAGTCTTTTCTGGCACTACCAATGGAACTCAGCTAACAGGAACCATCTTCCTGCTGGCGGCGACAGACAGTTGAGAGCATGCATAGCACCTTCCTCCCTCATACTCCACCTCCAAGCCACACCTAGGTCTTACAGAATCCATCTCCAAGTTGTGCCTAGGATTCACCCACTTCTCTCCATCTTCATGGCTCCTACCCAAGTTCAGATCACCATCATGATGTGGATGAGATCCACAGCAGCACTCTAGCTGGTCTTCTGACCTCCCATCTTAACCCTCTGTGATCTTTTCTCAACACAATAACCAGGACCTCTATTTCTCTAGTCTAATCTGTGTCCATGACCTTCAACCTACCTTATACTCTCGCTTTCAGGCATATGGTTTTTCACTTCCTAGAAAGTACCATGTGTATTCCCTTTTCCCTCTCTCTCTCTCTCTCATTTTCCCTACTTCCCCTGCTTTCTAGGTCTACATGTTCCTTCTTCTGCCTCTAGTTTCCTCAAGTTCACATTCCTAGGCTTGAACTACACATCTTTAGAATGTCACCCCTGGCCCTTCCTATTTGAAATACATATTCTGCTCGCTAGCATTCTTTACATCTCCTATCAGGTACATACCACTCTGGATTTGAATCTCTGTTGGCTTATTTTTGTCTCAACCAAACCCAATGCCATCTCAGGCTTCTAAGCTCTGTGAGGACAGGAACTGAATTGCTAATCCACTATTATACTCCTGGCTTCTAGCACAATGCCTGGCATATAGAAATTATTGTTCACGCAATCTTTTATAGAATGAATATGTGATACAAAATTAACATAGCAAAGGCATGCCCCAGCCTAGGATACACAGTGGATCCTTCCTCTCATTGAGCCTGTATGGGCCTTCCTGTCCTCAGTACAGCTCTACCAACCTTTCAGATTTTCCATGGGTTGGTCTGAGATTCAATGCAAGATTTTACCATTTTCTTGGACATCTAAATAATTATGGAACATGAGTTTAATAAGCATTAACGTATAATCTAGTTAGCTGATTACATACACTATTACATACACTATAAAAACTTGCATTACATATATATATTTAGTGCTTTGTTTAGAAATGATCCACCATTTTGAAACACAGTATGATCTTGTTAGTCTCCTCCTCATTCTTTACTCATTCTCTACTCCAGCCATACTTCTATGCTCATATTTCATTTGCTTTGTAAATGTCATCTCCTCCAAGAAGCCTTTCCCAAAAGAAGTTAATAATATCCATCCTCCAGAATCTGCAGTGCATTGTTTATACCTGTATTAATGTATTTCATGAGACCTTATTTTATGGTTATTTAAATACTCACTGTCCCTTCTCACCCCCACCCCCCTTCCCTTCCATCCACCTCTACCCCATCACCTATATCTTGACCTTAAAATCAAGACTGTGTCTTTTTATTAGTACTCACACACCCTGCCCTTGCTGTTAAATGTTTTCAGTGGATACTTGTTTCTTTCTTTGTGTATTGAATTTAGTGCCTGAAAACTCCTGAAGAACAGATTAAAATAGTAACACTGAATAAACAGATCTATATGGTGACAGAGGTATAATATTGAAGCTAATATTATTGCTTTTTAATAACACTACAGGTTGAGAGCTTTCCTTTTACACACAAATGTGTGAACTCTACATTTTGGAAAGCAGTTGACAATTCATTTTTACTCTAAATGTCATCCATTGAAAAATCCACTGTGAAGTAATCACAAGACAGTTGTCAACATATATGTAGTTCTTAGATAATGCTACAGGTGATGTGAGGTGACATGTGATGTTAGATGATAGATGATGTCATTTCAGGCCTACCGGCCCACATTTCATTCAGGTGAGAAGGTTTTATCAGAAAAAAAAAAAAAAAAAAAATTAAGGGAGAAAAGATACCTGGAGCTGCCAGTCCTTCTACATTTCTGAAGATAATTCTCAAATAAAGAGCCCCAAATAGAATTCCCCTTCTCATCTTTAGTCATAGTGAATGGTCTATCATGGAGCCCCTCTGTAATTCCACCCTGCTCTCTGTCCTGCTGGGACTTTCACTCAAGTGCTATGACTTTCCACCTCTGAAGAGTAAATCAGTTTAATACCCATGTATTACTGAAATGCAAAGAAACAATAAATGTCATTTTTTTCATATCCTCTTGTTCATCCAAATATTTGGGCCTCTATAAAATAATTCTCTCAGGAAATTGTAGACTTAAATTTATTGATGTTGTCATTATTCAAAGCATATTTGGGACTCGTAGTTGGCCTGTGACATGCTCTTCAAATATTCCCAATGAAGGGAAGACTTTGTCATCAGACTTTTGGTTTGGGAAATGAACCAGACCTGAGGCCTATGTATGAATAAGGTGTGTGACTAGAAATAGAAAGAACAACCACTTGGTAAACTAATTCTCAAATTGTATGGGAGCTTTGCAGTCTCTCATTTTACAGATGAAGACACTAAGGCTTGGAGAGGTCAAGTTACTTAGAGAAGTGGTTACACAGTTTGATAAATGAATTGATAAGTGTCTTCAAGGTAACAACAACAAAAAAATTTTCCACAAGTTCTAAGTCAAAATAACTGGTTATTCCACTATGTAATGTACTATTTTTTGACTAAAGATATTATGAAATAAAACTGAATAATGAAATAGCATAATAACAAAATGACCCATCCCTTATCTGCCCTCAGTAAAACTTTACTTTCACTTTTGTATGTCACCTTCCACATGCATAAATTTAACAAAACTAGAATAGGGCATACATACCATTTTGTTTTCTAGTTTCTTGTTAATCATTTAAGTATTTCATGGATATTTTAACAAGCAAATAATATTCCATTCCATAGACTTGCCATCACTTAGTCAAAATCTGTTCATTTAATAATGCTGGACCTATCAATGCTTTCCATCACCTTGCCATTACTGACAACACTATACTGTAATAAGCAAAATAAGTCATTCTTGCTAAGTGCCAAATAGACATTCCTATGCTTTGAACCTATGGTTCCAACCTAGAAATTAATTTTTAAATATTAACTTCTAGATCATAATTCAGCAGACACAAATATGTACACAAATACATTTATAAAGTGTCTGTCATTCTGATCCTCTAAAGAAGCCATGTTTTCCAAACTAGAGGCATTTACTATATAGTACTGTGCTAGAAATGCTAGGGGTCTAGGATTATAAAAGACTTTGAACTCTAGGTGTTTAAAGGAAAGTTTCTTTATTTTAAGATTTTGTTTATTTATTTGACAGAGAAAGAGAGGGCAAGCTGGGGGAGCTGTAGGCATAGGGAGAAGAAGAAGAAGGCTCCCCCCTGAGCAGGGAGCCTGACAATGTGGGGGTGCATAGGGCTCAGTCCAAGGGTCCCAGGATCCTGACATGAGCCGAAGGCAGACGCTGAACCCACTGAGCCACCCAGGAAGATTTCTATGCAGGGAAATAAGATGACAAACCTCTTACTAGAGAAAAGGCTCAGAGTCACTCTGCACTTGTATGACAAGCAGTCTATAAATGTGATAAGAAAAATCATATGTTCTTTTGAATATTCATTTTCAAAATTATTCTTACAGTTTTCACAAGTGAAAGTAAGGGTTACTTGTCCATTGATCCCTGTATTTATTATTCTTAGTGGTTAGTAATAATGATAACTATTGAGAAATATTAACTTAATCATTGTTGAAATAATAAGTGCCAAACCACATGATGAGGTGTTTCCTCAGTGCTATTGCTCCATGACAGAAGTTTATGAAAACACAGCTCAGAAAGGCTGTGTGATATAGTGAAAAGAACACTGAACAAGAAGTCAAAGAGATAAGAGTCCAAGTTCTGGCTACACAGCAAACAGATCATGGGGCGCAGGGCAAATCACAAGTTAACCTGGGCCTCATTTTCTCAGTCTGTAAAGGAAAATACAAATGAGTAGAAATAGTCAACCTAACTAACACACCTATTCCACTGATAGGCACTTCAGTCAAAAATTCCTCTTTAATGAAGAATGTACAAGCCAAAGTAAGGCCTTGGCAAACAGGTGGGGCCAACCCTGAAAAAAGACAGAAGTAGGTCCTTGATAGATGACATGATTTAAGGAAAGCCAGCAGGAGACTTCCAAAACCCAAAATGCCTATGTGCTATACACTCTTCAGTATTGTTGTGCTATCTGCAATTCCACTGTTAATGGTGCCTCTTGTACATCTTGAAGTCTTCCTCTAGTGAATGTTAATATGACTTCAAGTCTGCACCTTTAACTAAAAATGAGAACCCTCAGGGGCACCTAGATAGCTGAGTTGTTAAGCATCTGCCATGATCCCAGTGTTCTGGGATCGAACCCCGTATCAGGCTCCCTACTCAGCAGGAAGCCTACTTCTTCCTCTCCCTCTCCCCCTGCTTGTGTTTCCTCTCTTGCTGTGTTTCTCTCTGTAAAATAAATAAATAAAATCTTTAAAAAAAAATAAAAAATGAGAACTTCCAAATGGAACTCCAAATTGGGATTAGACTCTTGAGATGGGGCGTAGGTAGAGAATGATGGATATAATTTCCTGGAGAAGGGCACCTGGGTAGTTCAGTTGGTTAAGCGACGGCCTTCGGCTTGGGTCATGATTCTGGAGTCCTGGGATTGAATCCCACATCAGGCTTCCTGCTCACAGGGATTCTGCTTCTCCCTCTGACCTCTCCTCTCTCATTCTCTCTCTTTCTCTCAAATAACTAAATAAAATATTTTTAAAAAATTTCCTGGAGAGAGGATAAGGGTGAAAAATACCTCCAAATACATACATAGTTGAACTGTGTGACCAGTGTTTGGTCCTGCTTACAACAATGTTTAATTTGGGGGGCACCTTGGGAGCACCGTTGGTTGGGTGTCCAACTCTGTTCTGGCTCAGGCTATGATTTCAGTGTCACGGGATCCAGCCCCGGGTCAGACTCCGTGCTCAGTGTGGAGTCTGCTTGCGATTCTCTTTCCCTCTCCTTCTGCCCCTCCCACTCATGCTCTCTCTTTCTCCAAAATAAATAAATAAATCTTTAAAATAACAACAACAGCAGCAGTGTTTAGTTTTACCTTGCAATCTATTAAATTAATCATGTCAACCTAACAACAGCAGTCTTAAAAGCAGAAAACCTGTCTTTTTATTTTGCATTATTCTTAAACACCCAAGATGAGGCTTATCACACCATAGGCACTCAATACATATTTGTAGGTTGATTGAAGGACTCTATCCACAAAACATCCCAAATGGTTTAAATGACAAAATAAAGGATTTTATAGGAAAAAATATAATCTACTTTGGTAGCCTGAAAAAAACCAAATAGAATCAAAATAAAATTCAAATTAGTACCAATACCATAAAAATATAAAATCAAAACTAGGAAATAACACTGCATGATCCTATGATGGCTGTTGCAAATTTGTTTCTATATTTTATTTTTCTATATAGGCATAAAATGTTTGTTATATATATATTTTTTTGGAGTGGCCACAGGCCTACTCCAAAAAAGAGGTTTATTTTTCTATATAGGCATAAAATGTTTGTTATATTGGTTTTTTTTGCGTGGCAGCACTCCTACTCCAAAAAAGAGGTTCCCCTACCACCTTGGGCTTGATAAGAGAGCTTATACACCAATGTACTCAAATGACAGGACTCAAAAAATAGAAGGGGACACCTGGGTGGTGCAGTTGGTTGGGGGTCTGACCCTTGGTTTCTGCTCAGGTCATGATCTTAGGATCGTGATATTAAACCCCACATGGGGCTCTGGGCTCTACCAGATTCTGCTTAAAATTTTCTCTTTCCGTCTACCCGCCTCCCACTCACACTCTCCCCCACCCCTGCTCACTCGCTCTCTCTCTCTCAAATAAATAATTAAAATCTTTTAAAAAACAAAAATAAAAGAAGGCAGGAAGGAAGAAAGGGAGGAAGAAAATTACTCTATTTAAGGGAATCCGTAGTTATTTTAAAGACCTTCCACTACAATGAAGAATTGTATGGATAAAATGAATTTTCATTTATGTTTTATTTTTAATAAAAGCAAGGAAAGAAAGATGCATTCTTGGTCCAATTAGGAGCCTACTGCACTAATCTTAGGAAGAGAGGCTAATGTTTTGTTGAGGGAGCAGCCGCAGGGGAGGGGCTGAGAATAGTTGGGTTGTTTTCCTCCTACTTCTCTGCTATTCTTCCACTATCTTCTTAACTGGTTTCTCTTGCTCTTCTGATGCCTTAATGTTCATTGATTCTTCAAGTCTCAGGCGTTGGCCTTCTCCTAATTCTCCTTCTTAGAGAATCCTTCTGTTTCCATTCCAGTTCCATCAGTGTGGCCCCCGGGGTTCCATTATAAGCAGACAAGTCCTCTATGTCTGGCCCCAACTTTTCACATTCCAATTCAAGACTGACTAGCACTTACAAATGATGCCATGTGAATGGCTGTCACCTCATATTCATTTGCTAAAATTAAACTTATCTTCCTGTCAAAACTGAATGCCTCATCTGATTTCTCTTTGTCTGTGTGTGTATGTATGCATGCATGTGTCTGTTAGTGTGTGTGTGTGCCAGCCAAACTTGAATTTGTTCTATTCCCATAACCAGGCATAATGTTGACCTCCCTTGGTTCTTTCTCATCACAGTTCTTTCTGTTGACTGTTCTATCACTCTAGTACTCATGCCCGGGCTTATTTTTCATAAATTCAAATATTTTAGAATTGCAAATCTCTGGCTTTCATCTGCTGTCAAGAAGAAAAAAAATGGGAGTGGGGGTATGAACTTACTCAGGGTTTTTTACCTGTGTTAATTAGACCCCTAGGCTCCACAAAACTGCCTTTGCAGCTGCCAAATCAAACAATAGAAGCCCAACAGAATATGGCTCCAGCCCCCAGGCCCACTTTTCCCAGAGCAGCTCCACTATTATCTGTTTGTAGGTTACTTTCAAGTATGATCTCATCTGGGAAAAAAAAAAAAAAAACTTGTAACATTACCTTAAGAAAAATAAGTTTGAAAAACCACTGTTAGGTGATGTTTTAAGATCTTCAACTCTAAAATTCAAATCCTATGGAATCTGGTAATGTAATTATTAAGATAGTATAAAAGAAATTCCTCATTTAGGAATTAGGAATGAAAGAAATTCCTCGTTTGGGTTTCTACTTCTATGCACCTTTAGACAATTTCTGGCTCTGGCAACCTGGAGAATTTGAACGAATTGAGGGTAAAAATACAGGAATTATTGTGAGTTTCCCAACAGTCCGCAGGATAACATGGTAAGCCTCTGAGAGTCCACAGCATCTGTGATAAAGTAGGGGTATATCCCCAAGACCACACGTCCTTAGGATCCCAGACTTCTTCCCATACTGAAGCACCTCATGATGATATGCTTTTCCAGCGCACCCTGTATTTCATCTGCACACGAAAAGAGGGAGTTTCTAGGCTCCCGGTCCATGGAGATTTGACCTTTTTGGCTCTATCTTTTTGTTTCCAGCCTTTTTGCAACAGTAAATAAATAAACAAATAGTATTTGACAAGTACTGCCCTGAAGCGTGAAACACGCTGGTTTGGCCGTCAAGGTGCAGGAGGTGAAATGCACTAAGTGGGTTCTGTGTCTGAGGTCTAGAAAGCAGCTACTGAGCAAACCGTGCTGGGATGGGGGGTCGGGGTGGCCTGCCACAGAGCCATGCTTCACACACAAGATAGTGGAGACTTCATCCAGGCTTCAACTTTTGACAGCTGGTTTTTCTCAAGTCTGCTCACCAACTTGACATTGTGTACCTGATTAATTCTGAGTATGAGAATTCACCTTCCTAGACTTATTATTCTTATCTCCACTGAAGCCTTTAGGCTTAATGGCTCGGATCTGGTTTAAGCATGAATGTGTGGCTAGTCTAAATAGAGATGACTGTAAGTATTATAAAATATACACTGGATTTTGAAGACCCAGTGAGAAAAAAATATATAAAATGTTTTCTTAATACTATTGTATTATATTGAAAAAAATACTATTGAATTGATTGTATGTTGACTTACATTTTGGATATTTTTTGGATATATTGGTTTAAATAAAATATACTATTAAAATTAGTTTTACTTGTTTCTTTCTGCTTTCATATTTTGGCTACTGGAAAATTTTAAACTACATGCATAGCTCACATTAACTATCTATGGAAGGACTGGATTAGACTTGAAAGGCACTGTGATATACTGAGAGTGGATAAGACCAAGTGGCCAAAAAAATCTAAATCAAGTTTCTGATTTTACTGCTTCTTGAGGTAAGTCACTTAAGCATAAATCCCAGCTTTTCCATTGACCTTGGGCAAGTTAATTAGATCTTTCTGTGTCCCCAAGTTTTTTCATCCATAAAATGAATCATGCAACCTACCTTATAAGGTTTTGAGGAAATCAAATAAGTTAATAAATGCAAAGAACAACAACTGTCACATTATAAGCACCAAATAACTATTAATTATTTATATCTCTCAACTTGGTTTTTTATTACACTAAGAGAAGAACGATAGATACCTCATAGGATGAAGTTAGAATGCACTCTAATAATGTATTTAAAATTAATTTATAAATCATAAAAACTAGATAAATGTTTGTAACTGTTCAGTTCTAAAAGTCATTGAATCTATGCAACCCTGATGGTCATTACAAAGTTTCAGTCCTCCAGGTTAAATATGAATTTAGCAATCATACTCCTTCATCCTTAAGTTTCAGTAGCTTGGTCTACTGTGCAGATTTTTGTATCCTATTACAGACTATGCTGAGAATGACTTTTTAGTTAAACATCAGAAGGACATAGAATTGATGCCAACCTTATTCTCAAAGTCATGTTTATACACATATACTGGAGCATTTAACTTGCTCTCTCAATAATTTTGATACTGCAGAGTTTTTAAGTTGACTTGGGGCTTTCCAAAACATATTATACATTAGAAGTATCTGAACATATTATAAGAAAAGATTGCAGCCACATATATGGTACAACTCCTGAGAGTAAAAAAAGAGATTGTTCTTTAATTTCTTTTCATGCATACTTGGAGATTTATTAGAATAACAGATGTAAAAGAAAAAAT
The DNA here is from genome assembly GCF_011764305.1 of Mustela putorius furo. Classification (NCBI taxonomy): domain Eukaryota; kingdom Metazoa; phylum Chordata; class Mammalia; order Carnivora; family Mustelidae; genus Mustela; species Mustela putorius. The sequence continues at coordinate 70,556,796 of NW_025421998.1, read as the reverse complement.
AATTCTTCGGATAATTTTTTTTAATAAAAACTGTTATTCATTTATTTCACTAATAGTACCAAATGGCTACTACCTGCCAGACACTATTCTAGGTACCAGGGAAATAAAGATAATAAACATAGACAGAAATCTTGCCTTCATGAGGCTGTGCAGTTTCAAAATTCTTAAGAGAGCAAGTTAAATATCAAACATATGTGTATATACCCAAGTTAGATGGTTATGTTGGTAGGCATCAATCCAGAGCTTTTTTGACTTTTTACTAAAACACCATTTTGAACTTAGTCTGTGAGTAGGACCAAAAATTCAGTCCATCTCTTTACTAAATGTCAGTGTATGTATGATCTTCTGTAGTAAAGACTCATTACAAAACCCCAGCAAGAATCTCACCTATTCAATGCCAGATGGCACAAAAACAAACCATTTATAGAGTGGATTACAAGTAGGCTGTATACAAAAGTGCTGTCTCCACATGATTCCTAATCTTTCAACCAAGTGCCAAGGGTTTATGTGCTTAATTCCCATTAGAATTTAGGTGAATTAACAGTGCATGAATGAAAAAATATATATATCCTTAACTGAAAAGTAAAAATCTTGAAGACATCCCTTCAAGGTAAAAGGTCAAATTTTACATGCATTTTTTAAAAGAGCTTTTAAAATTAAATTTCAGAACTGTTGAGGTTCTAAGTGGGGAGCAGATTAAGCATGTGCTGACTTGGCTTAATAGAAGCTGAATTTTGGAAAGGCTGCATGGTGCAGTGGAACCACTCCCTGAGCTAGGAGTCCACAGACCAATTGAGGTTTAGTCTCTAGCTCAAGATCTTAAAACTTTCTCAGTGAAGGACCAACGTGTGTGAAAGTTTTTATATAGAGTGCTAAGCAGTCAATACTCCTGGACCTGCATACAAGACACATTGGAATGAGTAAATACCTAACTGATAGAGAATTTAAAATTTTATATGATGGAGTTATTGTTTTTAATCAACCAATCAGATTTACTAGGAAAGAAATGGAAGAAACCCATGGTCCCCTCAGAAGAAACCTGCTAGTAAAAAACCTGGAGCTTAAAGAGCTGTGGTTGTCAAGGGATTTAATAAAAGCAGGACAAAATGACAGCAGTCCTAGACCTGCACACAACAATCCCATAATGACTAGAGGAAACACTAAACTAATATGTAATATTGCCAAAAATGTCTGCATTAAGTATTATCACAGGAAGACAAATTATTTACTTGGAGGCTTATCGCTGGTATTTATCCCTCCATCTTACCCAGACAACCTCTTGCCCAAACAACTAGCAACTAATTCGGAAAATGTTAGAAGCATACCTCTATTCTACAATTTTAATTGGGATTAAGTGATATGAAACCCATAGCTAGAAAATATTTCAAATACTGGAACTCTTGGCATTGGGCCACTTCCACATCTACCTCTTAAGCCTGTTCACCTGCCCATCTACATGCAGCACAGTGACATTCCAAGAGATGATGGGTAACAGCAAGAAGTATAGATTATTGAGTTTGTAAGATATTCTGTATTTGAATCTTTATAAATAAGACTCACATTTGTCATAATGCATGCATACAACAGCACACCTTATGCCCCATGGGAAAGATTAATGATCCCTTAACAATAGCCATGTCAGAAAACAACCACTATCAATCACATACCAACGGCCAATACAGAACGTCATAATTCTGCATCTGATAAAGGAGAAAGGCAGTCCTGACCAAGTTCTTCTATGCAGTGAAAGTGTACACACCCAACCCTAGTCACTGCTGCCTGCTGAAAATGAACTACCACCCTGTCTCAAGTTGTTGGAAGCATTGTTCTATGTCCCCCTTGTTCCAGAGATTACAAACTCTATCATAAGTTTTGGCCTTTGTTCAAGCTAAGAGGACTTAAAGAGTGATTTGGCTCGTGTCTTTTTAATTATATTCAATTAGTAAGATGAATCAGCACTATTTTATATAAGAACCTTTTATATTTGGCTCTTACTTAAGCCTGGTAACACAGGGAAAGAAGTATTTTCTAAAAAGAAAACAAAGAAAAAGCAAGAAAGATAATCCTGATTTTTGCCTAACAGTAGTATCATCCTTGTGAAGTCTTTTTCCAGATAAATGACCAGTTTCATTTTCAACCCCTCTCCTGTCATATATTTGAACACCAGGTTAGGGGCTCAAAGGATAATATATCTTCTCTTGGCTTCCAACCTGCATGAGAGACCTTATGTTACTAGAAAATGGTTTGAAATTACTGAATAGTAAGGCAAATAAGGAATCATGTAAATGTTAATGTAATAAACCTAAGAAGAAAACAAAATTCCCCCAAATCCAGAGTAATTCCTTGGCCAAGAAAACTTTCTGCCTATAATACAAATAATTATACCAACCTTATTAGATTAAGAAAAACAGAGTACAGTTGGAGCCTGTGCCATTGTTTTTTACTTCTTTTCCTGGTGTATATCCTTCCTTGTATATCTGTTTATATCTATATCTATATCTATATCTATATCTATCTATATATTTCCTTGTATATATTCTTCTCACAGTGCCCAGCATAGCACTCTTCATGTAGTAGGTTCATAAACTCACATTCAACAAAAATGGGTATATTGTCCTCTATGTGCCAGGTTCTGTCTGGACACCAGAGAAGAACAGGGCAAAATAAGACAACATTTGTATTCCCATAAGGTTCATATTCCAGTTAAGACTAGAGTTTGCTGAACGAATGAAATAATGTTGCCCCTGGACTAACTCTTAAATCCTTTTTAATGTAAAATCGGGCAGAAAGCATCACAAGTTTATTTTTGACAAGTGTCAACCAAGTTAAAGTAGTAAGCACATGTACGAGATATGGGAAGAGAAAACTACAAAGTTTAAAAAAATTAAGAGAAATGAAAGTAGATGGGCTAACAAGAAAATCAGAATGCAGGACTAGACATAATAGGGGAAGCTCTTAAATTAGAGTCTAGGTTAACATTCTTTACTTTCGGCCATATTTTAATTATGCCCATTTGTCAAAAAGCTAAACACTACACAAGTTTAAATAACCATAATCTGCTCATATTATCACAGACCTGGTGTTTATAATAATGGCCTTAATGCACTTACAGATTGAGGCAACCTCTGAATAATCAAAGAAAAAAATGACTTCTATGTCCTGAGTTTTAAAAATCATATTGTATTTTTATTCTGTGAAAATTTACAATCCACGTAATATATATGACTCTCCATTAACCTGAATATTAAATTAAACTTCCCATTCCTTAATTATTTTACCAACAGTTACTTTGCCTTCCAACCTCTTCTCAATGCATACACACACACACACACACACACACACACACACACACACACCCCACACACACACACATGCACACCCACATGGGTCATGCTTTTTTTCATGGTTAAGATTGACTCTATTTAAAAAAAAAAAAAACGTAAAGGGGAATGAAATAATTTCAAACATTTTAATAGACCAAGACTTTTGATAAAAACTCTAAAATTTTGCCAGACATTAATAGGGAAACTTGTATTTGCTGTCTTCATTCACAGGATCACATTTAAACAATGTGTAAAAGAAGAAGAGGTGTAAAGACTTCTAGAAGAAGAAGGCATGCTATACTCATTTAAATAACTACCACTTTGTTCTTAGAACATCAAGGGAATCCATTAAAACCTTTATCATCAAGACAGTGCTGTCATTAATAGCAAAATTGTTTCTTAGCCTGACTTTATAAAACTTTACACCTGTGCCCCTCACTTATTAATCCCTGTCTGACTCGCTCTTCTGAAACTATTCTCTCAAAAGTTGCTAATTTCACCAAATCCAATGATATATTCTCATCCCTCTTCCTTTTAAACTTCCTAGATACAACTTACACTTGATGACCACAGCCTCCTTGAAATTCTCTCCTTCCTCAGAGTCTGTGACTCTGGTTGTCCTCCTTCATTTCAGTTTGTTCTATTTCTGGTTCTTCCATTTTCCTTTTCTATTTCTTAAATGGAGGCATTCCTTTCATTTTTCAGTTTGCCCAGAGGGAGCGGAACGGGTTTTTGGTTTTGGTTTTGTTTTTTAAACTCAGCCTCCGCTTCTCTCAACAATCTCTCCCTTGGCAGTGTCATCCAACCCTTATCGTAGGTCTACTGTCATCCATGGGTACTTCCTGAATTGGGGCTCTTTACTTCCAACAGCATATACATCAATACTGGGATGTTCCACCAGCATTTTACATTCAATATGTCTAAAATTAACTCGGAATCTTGTTTACTGAACCAACCCTCTCTTTTTTTTACTTTTGCTGCCTCAGTTAATGATGTCTCCTACCTCCCAGTTACTCAAGCTCCAAACCTTAGAGTCAACTCTTACTCTTCCATCTCCCTTGCTTCCCTTATTTAATCACTTGATTTAAAAAAGAAAAAATGTGGCTTCTACTTCCTCTTAACAATCAAATCCATCCCTTTGTTTCTTGTCATCCCAGCCCCTCGGCTTCTATCCAATTACGCTCTCCCTACATTGCTGTCGCGGCCAGCACACGGGTCCTTTCTCTTCATTTTTCATTTCTCGCGAGATCTAGCTCAATGACTCCTTCGGAGGAGAACCTCAACACATATTTGTTAAATGAAGTCAATAAAGGAACAAGTTTTCAGAGAGAAGGAAATTGTCAACATAAAGGTTAGGGATGGTAAATAACTATATTTTTAAAAGCCTGGATCTTAAATCGAGAGAGAAGTTCTTAGAGATGCTAGCCTTAAAATTAAAAAATGAATTATATCAACGCTTTGAAACCGGCTTTGTGACAGAGGAGAGAGAAAAATCTAACAAATCAATCTTTTAGCATTTTGGAAAGGAACATGCCAGATTCTTTATCTTTTTAGAACTCATTAAAATTCTGAAGAACTCTCACTGTTTGAGGTGTTCACAATTATGGTGATTCCTGGCTCCTAAAGCACAATTTTTTAAACCCAGTGGCAGTTTTTGGGTCTAGAGCATTCTTTCACTTTGTTGTTCCTCAAGCAGGTAGAGCCCTAGAAACTCACAGTTACTTAGATGTCACAGTGAAAAAGGTTACTTTTTGCAACAGACTAAGGAGTGAAAACCATTATCAAAAATAAATGCATTGGGGAGCTTAGGTGACTCAGTCAGTTAAGCGTCTGCCTTGGGCTCAGGCCATGATTTCAGGGTCCTGGGATGGGGCTCCCTGCTCAGCAGAGTCTGCTGCTTCTCCCACTCCTTCTGTCCTTCCCTGCCCCCCCAACACCACCCCTCTGTACAGGCACACTCTTTCTCTCAAATAAATAAAATCCTTTAAAAAAATAAAAATAAATGCAAAATCTCCCTTTCTGTTGGCCACTTGTTCCAGGTTAAAGAATTTTTTAAATAAGTTCTTGGAAAATGTTTCCATGTTAGTCCCTGATGAGAGCTTTCTTATCAAAATAACTTCCAGAACATTTATAAAAAGTCTCTTTTTCAGGGCGCCTGGGTGGCTCAGTGGGTTAAAGCCTCTGCCTTTGGCTCAGGTCATGATCCCAGGGTCCTGAGATTGAGCCCCGCATGGGGCTCTCTGCTCAGGGGGGAGCCTGCTTTCTCCTCTCTCTCTCTGCCTGCCTCTCTGCCTACTTGTGATTTCTGTCTGTCAAATAAATAAATAAAAATCTTAAAAAAAAAAACGTCTCTTTTTCATATAGTTTTAGATTTTGTTAAGAATTGAGAATATCAAAGATGTGTTTTTAAAGTTTTAGAGAAAAGCTTAAAGCAGAAGAGACAGCACTTTAAATGAATGACTAAAAGATCTTTTCTTAGAACATTTTCGGCCTAACCTATCTTTCTCTGCATTTGCCAAGGATTATTTATTTCCTGACACATATTTTTACATAAACAATGCATAGAACGAAAATACTGCATTTACCTATCATGAGCTGTGCATCACTTGGCAAAAATCTGATGTGTCTGATTGATTAATTTTGAAAAGAAGATAATTGCTGCTTTAAATAAAGTTGTATTTATTTATTATAAGAACCATATTAAGCAAATTACACTGGTCTTCCTAATCTACTGATCAATAAATTTAATGTAATATGCAAAAAACTTGAAAAACTTTAGACTCCTTCAAACCCAGGATGTCCAGTATTTTGCTGTTGTTTGCTTTGTCCCTTTAGTCCTAACCCTACAATCAGTTTTGCTAGGTTTGGTGATATAAGGAATCAAAAAGAAATTAGTTAAGATCAAATAAGGTTATAATCTGATCCATTTGAAGCAATACCTTTACATTAACTTAAGGATGGTATGAAATTTTTGTCAGCTATTAAATATATTTTTTTAAAAAATTCCTGTTCATTTAAGTTGCAGACTTCAATGTTTTCTCCAGAAGAGTTAATGAACTGAAGGGAAAATATCTCATTAATTTCTTGAGCCCCCTTGTGAGGCAAGAAAATGACATTCTCATCTAACAGCTGGAAAACTGAAGAACTAGTGAATGTAACTGCACTCAATTGCAAAGGAAAATAATACTCTAATACCCAAGGAAGTAGATATGAAATAATATTGTAGAAACACACATTCCCCTCTTATTTTTTAAGGAATCAATACCTGCATCTTAAAGTATGAGGAGAGTTAAACCCTTGGATCTTGGCCCTATACCTTTTGGCAGAGTAAATTATTGCCTCACAGCCTGACAGTGCAGTCACCCTTTTAATTTACTTTTAAGTAGTTTTTCTCTAATCCATACAACCTAAGATCTGGCCAATCATGAATCCTAAGCAAACTTATTTAAATCAGTTATTCTGTAGATTTTTAAACTGTAAAATTTCAGGAAATAATAACTTTGCAAAGTACATTGAGACCCTAATTGGGAAGTAAAACAGAACTAATTGAATTGATTTGTAGTTTCACAAAAATGAACTTGGAATTTGCGAAACATCATACAGTTTTGAGATCTTCTGAATTAGTTTTGCAAAAAAGTGGAATGTCTCACTTGAATGGAAATGCCCTCAAGTTACTTCCAGAAATGCTGGAGGATTGATTTTTCTAGGTTAAGGGAATGCAAAAGTTAGGTGCTTTGTATGTATTTTTTCATTTTTTTTCTGTTTTTTTAAACAAATAATTATCTATCTTTTACATGGGTTTAGGATATCCCAAAACAAATCAGGAATACGGAACATCATTTCACTATTACCAACATAGGGCTTTGTGTAATGACTGTGACACCATGACAGTGAAGTATTCATTTTTAAGCTTTAAACAGACAAAGCTTTACCTCAGTGTGTCCAATAGAAATACAATATGTAAATTAACCCATATTATCTGTATGCTGATTGGCTTGAGTTCGCCCGAATGTCACAATCTCACCACCCAGCAATGAGGTATTTTACTGCTGTCTGGAGATCAAATTATTACTGTAGAGAAGATCTTTATTTTTTCTGTTTCATTAACAGATTATTATAAAGCAATAAGCATGCAGGAGGAGAAGCAGACGTTTTACATTGGGAGTTAATGAAAGCATGTCTGCTTGTTTTTTGGAGATGGGGAGTTGTTTAAAATCTTATACCACCCCCATAAACAAAACTCTTCGGAAATGGTAAAATAAGGAAATGCATGATTCCAGAGGCATCCCTAAGCACCCAGTTGTCAGGCTATGTGGTGTCTTGTGATATCATCGGACCTTTTGGATGGGTGTAAGTTTTATGAATTCGTTATATTCCTAGTATTTTTCTTCCGTGAAAACAGAGGGGGAGGGAAAGGAAACTCACACACACAACCGCTTTGACATTACCAATGTATCGGGTCAGCTGTACTTGCAAGAAGGAAAGAGAAAGGCTGTTGCTCGGTGGGGTGGAATGCGAGGAATAGTCATTTAAAATTTTTCTAAGCCTGAGGATTCTATAGTCATAGTCCTTTAGGCAAAATGGATGTAAATCATTTTGCAGTTGTCCTCCGAACTTAGCTTCCCCCTAGTTAACATATATTTGCGTGCATTTGAGAATAGAAGATGACTAACAAAGACAGGGCTGCCCTAACCTGCTTTCCCTTTTTCCCCATTGACAAGGTTTTCTTGACGGCACTTTTATATATATATTTTATTTAATTTCTTTTTCTTTCTTTCTTTTTCCTCCCCCTTCCCCCACGCCCAGGCTAACCTGCAAATGCAAAGGTCAGCTGGGGAAATCATTAAAAAGGAAATCTAAAAGAAGCTTCCAATGCATTGGACCACCCAAAAGAGAAAGGAAGGAAATGTTCGGGGAAGACTAGGGTTCCGGGAAGCTGAAGAGGGGGCGAGCGCCCCCAACACTACGGCGGCTTCTCCTGGCGTTGCCCTAAGGGAAGAGGGTGGGCCTGAGGTCCTGAAAAAGCCTTTCCAAGCCCCCACTTCAGTTGTGGGGAGGGAAAAGTTCAGTGGCAGCCAGAAGGGGACAAAAGCCTAATTTTGCCAGTTCAACAGGATAGCAGAGTCAATAAACGCTGCCAGCTCTGGAAACGGGTCGAGGCTCCTGTTGGCTCCACAGAGGCTGAAGCAGCCCTCGCCGCCGCCCTCGTCGCTGCTGCCGCCGCCGCCGCCGCCGCCGCCGCCGCCGCCGCCGCCGCCGCCGCCGCCGCCGCCGCCGCCGCCGCCGCGGCCCCTGCGTTACTGGGGGAGACGGTGCCGCTGCGACAGGGGAGGACGCGGCTGGAGCTCAAGGAGGCTCCAGCGCGCAGGCGCCGCCGAGCCTTGCCTGGATGCTCAGTCAAGGCACTAAGGCAAAAAAAAAATCAGCAATTTATAGAAAGAAGAAGCTATAGTCTGTCGGGATATCCAACACCAACAGGTAGGAGGATATACTCTCGGTTAAGTTTGGGGGGAGGGGGGCGCACAGTGTTGATGAAACTGCAGGTTCACCGGCACCGAGCCCTCCCTGAGGTTTTTTGTTTTTTGTTTTTTTGACAATAAACTGCATAATGGAAGTACATTCAGACAATGCATCTTCAGTAGGGCTTATTGAGAGCTCCATTTCTGGAAAGCGTTGCAAGACTGAGGAATATCAGACTGCGAATCACCGGGAACAGTTCCCTTGCAGCACAGAAGCAATCTCTCTCCCCATCTTCGCGTATGTAATGCATGTCTCTCTCTCCCCTCCCCCTCCTCCACCCCACATTATAAATCCAGGGGTGGCGGATTTCAGGTTTCGTAATGTTGCATGATGTGATCGGTATTTACCCGGGGATGTACTGGTGGGGAAATTAAAATCGTCGAACGCGGTTTTGCCTGGGCTTCCATCAGTATATTCCGGGCTAGTGAGAAGTGGCAAAGGAAACATGCTTCGTGGGAATAACAGAGGAAGCCGATTTTCCTGGTGTGGCTCTCAGGCACCCAGGAGACAGTGTGCATTTTGTTTTAAAATGAAGCCACTGGCGATTTGCAACAAAGATTATCAGTGTAAATAGGAAAGGCTTAATTGCCGGAGAAATACAGGTTCATGTTAAATTCATTTGAATCCAGGCAGCCAAGGTCTACAAATGGAAGTGCATTATTCCTCTGGGTGTGTTTCCCTGCCCAATATTTACATTAACCGTTTTTAATAATCATGTGGGTTTAAAAGAGAAAAGATTTACCAAAAATGGGGGGTGGGGTGGGGAGGGAAAGACAAAAGATTAAATCACATCAAATACGGGATAACTTCCTATTAATTTCGGAGTCTAATGTTGAAATTGTGCTTTAAGATGAATCAACAAATACTCTTCTTGCAATATGCAGCATGAATAGTGCCACTTAAGTTAAAAGACATATTTTGCAAGGGCTCTTTAATCCATATCAGCAGGAAAGCTGCCTGTAAAACACTGACAGATACTAACAGAACTCAGATAATGTAGGCAATCTCGTCTCTGTCACCTACCAGCAATCTTGTGGATTCCATTGTAACATTAGTGATTATTCCTGGACTGGCATATTTTATGACTGTGGAACATTTTATTCCTTCTGTCCTAAAAGTACCCATTCAAATTTACGAACCCTAATATAAGGGCATTTTACAATTCATCTAGTTCAGAAAACTAAACAAGCCAATTTTCTGAAACCTCAAACAAAAATACTTACTAAAGCAAATATTATTATTCAAAATTAAAACTTTATTTGCTTCCCCGTAAATGAACAGCTTTATGTTAGCACTGCCTGACATCATTACTTGTTAACTTAAGAACTGATAGCTCATTTTTTTTCCAGATATTCTGATGGCAAATCAAATGGAAGAAAAGAGGAAGCATGACTGCAGATCACATCAGTTCTCTTTGTGGATTACATTTTCAGTAAAATGTATGGATCTATCTTATCCTTGTTCTTATATCTAGATCATGAGACTTGACTGAGGCTGTATCTTTATCCTCCATCCATCTATGGCGAACTATAGCCATGCAGCTGACAACATTTTGCAAAATCTCTCTCCTCTAACAGCCTTTCTGAAACTGACTTCCTTGGGTTTCATAATAGGAGTCAGCGTGGTGGGCAACCTTCTGATCTCCATTTTGCTAGTGAAAGATAAGACCTTGCATAGAGCACCTTACTACTTCCTGTTGGATCTTTGCTGTTCAGATATCCTCAGATCTGCAATTTGTTTCCCATTCGTATTCAACTCGGTCAAAAATGGCTCTACCTGGACTTATGGGACTCTGACTTGCAAAGTGATTGCCTTTCTGGGGGTTTTGTCCTGTTTCCACACTGCTTTCATGCTCTTCTGCATCAGCGTCACCAGATACTTAGCTATCGCCCATCACCGCTTCTATACAAAGAGGCTGACCTTTTGGACGTGTCTGGCTGTGATCTGCATGGTGTGGACTCTGTCTGTGGCCATGGCATTCCCCCCAGTTTTAGATGTGGGTACTTACTCATTCATTAGGGAGGAAGATCAATGTACCTTCCAACACCGCTCCTTCAGGGCTAATGATTCCTTAGGATTTATGCTGCTCCTTGCTCTCATCCTCCTAGCCACACAGCTTGTCTACCTCAAGCTGATATTTTTTGTCCACGACCGAAGGAAAATGAAGCCAGTCCAGTTTGTAGCAGCAGTAAGCCAGAACTGGACTTTTCATGGCCCTGGAGCCAGTGGCCAGGCAGCCGCCAATTGGCTAGCAGGATTTGGAAGGGGTCCCACACCACCCACCTTGCTGGGCATCCGGCAAAATGCAAACACCACGGGCAGAAGAAGGCTCTTGGTCCTAGATGAGTTCAAAATGGAGAAAAGAATCAGCAGAATGTTCTATATAATGACTTTTCTCTTCCTTACCTTGTGGGGCCCATACCTGGTGGCCTGTTATTGGAGAGTTTTTGCAAGAGGGCCTGTAGTACCAGGGGGATTTCTAACAGCCGCTGTCTGGATGAGTTTTGCCCAAGCAGGAATCAATCCTTTTGTCTGCATTTTCTCCAACAGGGAGCTGAGGCGCTGTTTCAGCACAACCCTCCTTTACTGCAGAAAATCCAGGTTACCAAGGGAACCTTACTGTGTTATATGAAGGAGCATCTGGAAATCTTTAGCCTTGTGAAACACTAACCTTCTCTGCTAAGCAATCGTGGCTTGTAGCCATATCTTGAGAAGAAAATCAAGAATGGGATCAGCGGTTATAAGGATTTGGGCAACATTCTGCAGTATTTGCAATAGTTCACCTATAATCCTATTTTAAATCTCAGAGTGATCCTGCTGACTGCCGGCGAAGGTTTGTAATTAAGAAAGGACTGAACCACTGCCCTAAGTTTCTTTCTGTGGTTGAAAACTAGATAATGAAAGTAGCAGGTGCTAAGTATCAGTGCTAAATGCTGTGTATATCACTACTTATGAAAAAAGAAAAAACATCAAAAAAACAATTAGCATTGGACATCTTAATAAATTAAGTTGACATGAGGTAAATGTGTTGATAAAAACTAATTTTAGAAGTTTGAAGACTTTAAAACATTTCATACTATTATTGTTTTGCAAAAACTAAAATATTTGGGGACTTAAAGTACTGTAAGCCACTAAAGACGTGCCATGAATTATTGGATTATCACACTTAAAAATTCGCCTTGTAAGTTTGGGGGAGCATTCCAAAGCAGTATATTGGTTTCAATTAGAGTTTACTCTTTTCTTTTTTTTTTGTATTAATACGTTACTATTTCTAAATACCACTTTCCTTACCTACTAGTGAAATTGCTAGCATTGAAGTGTATTATGTGGTTTTTGTTGATTTGGTATAAAGTTTTTCCAATTCATTTATATTTTACAAATGCTAGATATTGGTCTAGGAGGCAACATTAATGGTACCAAATGGTCACAACTGAGCAGTTCTAATAATGCAGAATAAACACATGTTGCCTTAAAGGGTTATCTAGTATCTTTCATCTTATTTAGCATTGGAGCAAATAGTCAAGGAAAATCGAATCAGTAACTGGTCATGGTCATGCATCTGGAAGTGCATGGGACGATCATTTAATACTCTTTTTCCTTTTTCCTCACATGATTTGAAATTTAAGGTACACATCACTGGGATAATGAGATTTTCTTCTGAGGTGTGCTACCCATTCTAGTGTGTTCTAAGAAGCAGGCAGTTGATGTATGTTTATATTTTAAATCAGCTGTCAAGGGGAGACCACAGCCTTAGTAAGACATCCTGCACAATTTGAGAAGCATTTATTCTACCGACGGCACAGTCTTGTTTATACTTTCTGCACATTCAGTGTATTGGTCGTTTAAATTATTTCAGTTTTACCTTGTGAAAGCTTATCATATGATTTCTGGTATTTTAGAAATACATTAGAGTCTGTGAGTCTCATTCTTTAAGATACAGATGTGTGAATTTCAATATAAAGTTGCATTTGCCAAAATTTACCCGTGTAGCCTGTTACTTTTCTTGGAATAAATTTTACTTTTTTGGCAATTAACAATTTCTTTTGACCTGGGAGGCAAGCACAAACTAGGAAGTCTAGCTTTATTATGGTTTTGCTTATTGACTTTTTTGTAGCTACTGTATTTTGATACTGGAAATGCACAAATGATAGGGAACTTAAAGATGATAAACTGACAAATAATATTACCTACAAAAGCATTATTTGGTAGCTTATCATAGTTATCCCTCTATTTATTTTTACAAACCAGTAATGTTTAGAGATACATACCTGCTTAGTTAATTGGTTCAGAATTTTAATATAAATATCACATTTTAATTTGGAGCACTGAAGAAATTTTGGATTCTAAATATATGGCATCTAGGAAGAATGGTTTACAAATAACATTATGACAAAACCAGAAAAGTTATTGTTTTTGTTTTCTATTGTTTTCATTTGTTTTTCGTTTGTTTGTTTTGTTTTGTTTTGTTTTGTTTGGTACTTGAAAAATAAGATTAGGAATCTAATGGAACAGAATTCTTTATTGCTACAGTACTTCTGTAAAGAGACTATCAATATAAATATAAATAAGGAAAAATAAATCACTGGAATGTCTCAATGATATATGCAACTATTCAGTTTTGCTCATATAAGGACAGCTCAAGCCATGATTTAGTGAGCACTGTGTTTAACCTCATTTTACTTTATACCAAAGTTGACTGGATCTGAGACAAAGTTTAATGTACAATAGGAGTTGAATCTAGCAATAAAGGCCCCTTGTTGGTACTAAAATCATTCTCCAAAATGCAATAAAAAATGTTATCAAAAGCTATTCTGATAACATGGTTTCCAACTCAAAAAAATGTTATAGTAGAGGCATAATTACAATGATTACAGAGAACTTGCTTAGAGCTTCAGATATCACCAGCAATCAGTGGAACATTCAGCAATTGTCTTGCTGCCAGATCAGCTATTATCAACACTAGTCTCCATAACACAGACAAGAAAACAGAGGCATAGATTAAAGGTAGGGGAATAAGGAGTAAAGAGCAAGAACAAAATGAATTGCCTGACTCTCCCTAGCTATTTGGAATAACAGATTCCAACAGCTTGGTAAGTGACCAGTGAATAAGGCAGAACTGTTGTAAATTTTGTTGAATCTTACTTTTGACTAACTTGGCATTTCAGGTCAAGGGGCAAGCACTGGGTGAGATACATCCCTAGTTAATCGATATCACTTATAAATCAATGAGTAATGGTAGCAATCATGTAAAAGTCTGCTTCCATGTCTTAATGACCAAATGGCATTATCTATTTTGGCACCCTTTCCAATATTCAATATTTAAAAACAGTTGGTAACTAATTCAACTTGAAAATGTTATTAATTTTCAACCCCTGAAAATATTCCCACTGGCGAGTCCAACTTCCCAGTGAGAAAGATCCATTATCAGTAATAATGTGTCCCTCCTGGACTAATTACATCTGAGCTGAGCAGTCCTTAAATTGTTTCCCTTAATAATGATGATATGTTCGCATGGATGTGTCTATCCTGCCTCATCTGGTTCCTTTGGTGCAGAGTGGATTTATTTATGAGATGTCTGGCTGGAGCTAGGCATTCAGTCTGTGACTGTGGAGTCCTATGCAGATAATAACTGAGGTAAAAGACGGTGAGTAATTTGCCTAGTTTCCCAAAGAGGCCCCCTTTAAATAACAAAATTAACCATAGTCATTAGAAAAAGATTATTTGTAGGACAGCCTATTGACTGAATCACCTTCTTCACGTGTTAGCTGGTTGGATTTCAATAGCAACATTAAAAAATATATATATACCAGCATTTTTCAGAGGTTAGCTGACTTGTCATTGCTAACAGGTGGATATGTTTCATTTACTTCTACCTCTGTGACTGCTACCTGAATTGCTTATTAATTTATTTATCCATTCAAAAAATATGTATTGGGTCCTGGGCCTGGTGCTGAGAACACAGTGAAAAACAAGACAGAACATTCTCTCATGAAGGTTTTTTAGTCTAGTGGGAATGACAATTCAATCAATTAAATACGTAGTAACAAGTTACAAATGTTATGACAGTAAACATTTCTAAGATGGACTTGGTATTAATGGCCATAAATGGACTGTTTTCCATTTTTCCTTCAGTGCCTTACCTTATATCTTTCCCCAGTACTCCTCGGGATCTTTTATATGTCATACTGCCTCAATTCAGAGGGAGCCTCCCATTCTGCTCACACTTCATTTAGATGAATCACCACATTACATTTGGGAACAGAAGTTCCCATGTTGTTAATGCTATACAAAAAAATAACAGCAAAATCTGACTGTTAAAGTTATCCCCTCCATGTCCCGATTTTCTACTTCCATGTGAGCAGTATTTCAGTTCCTTCAAGAAACTTGGAGATGTCTTTACTTACACACTCATACGTTTCTACAAGGTAGCAGGAGAATGGGTAAAATGTCATCAAAGAAGGAACTGAGAAGCCAACTCCTGGGATCTTCCCATGGTGCTCAAGCAAAGATGGGAATAACCTGTGAAACAGTGTTCCTCTATCTTTTACTGTTAAAGCATGTCACTGCAAAGTTTTTAATGCCTTGTGGTAGACACCATAAAACTCCATAAGCCCATAATCTGAAAAGTTTGTTTGGCCTCCAAAATTTATTTATATTGCAAATACAGTTAAAGATCCTCCATGTAATAGTGAGTTGTGTTGCAATGGGGATTCCTATAGGACAGTTTGTAAACATAACCCAAACTTCACTTCTCTGTATTCACCATTAGATAAGTTTATTTTGTTCCATTCTTTATTTTACTCCACATTGTTATCTAAACAACAAAAACCAGTTTATACTGACTCCATATTTAAAAAGAAAGAAAGAAAATAAGACAATAAATATTAATGTTTCAAATACTGGTCAAACCCATTAATTGAGGTAGATGGTTGCCAGAATTATGGGTTCTTTACAATTCCAAAACCTTGTCAGTTTGTTCTTCAATGTAAAAAACACATCATTTTCATGTTTGTGAATATTCCCTTCTAAATGTTTTGAAAGGAGATTGCAGGGTCTACTAGGATAATTGTTTATTGCTGACTTTTTTTTTACTGCTGTTCTCAAATCTGGGCATGCTAGTGTTCTGTGATTTCCCCAATTCCCTTGGAAACTCTTTTTTACACCATATTAAAATGATAGAATTGTTTCATTTTTGAGGCACAAGCTCATAATTAGTCTGAATAGTAGTGAAAATGAAGGTATTATTTGTAGATGACTGGATTTTCTTTCTTTCTTTTTTTTTTTTTTTTCCCTTTTGGCCATTAGTCAAATAAGTTAAAGTTATAGAGAACTCAAGCAACAGAGGGACGATTTCTTTTTTTTTTTTTTTTTTTTTTTTTTGGCTAACTGCCTTATACTGCAATGTAATAGGTCCCAAAAAATATATTAAGACCAAGAGGCTTTAACTTTATAAAAGGATTATATAAATAAAACCTGGTTTTTAAAATGGAAAAGGAGCTTTTATATCATCTCCTTTTGCCAAAGGGATGATGTCCATTAGTTGCTCAAACCCTTTGGATTAAAAGGCTTTTTAAAGCCAGTTTTCCTCCACCAGATCAGGCTGTTAATACAAGGGCTGGAATCCTATAAAAGCTCCGGAAGAGAGCAAAGAGAATGTGTTTATCTCTGAGTGATAGTAGAAAAAGGCCTCAAAAAAGCCACACGTGGTGTGGGGCTCAGAATTACTCACACTTGACATTCACAACCAGCCCCTAGTTCCTTTTGGTGCCACTGGGCAACATCATCCTCAGAGACAGGTTTTCAAGCTTGGCTTGGAGGCAGAAAGCAGTTCTTTTTTTTTTTTTTTCCTCCCTCTGTGTGTTTAGAAAAATAATAGATTCTTGACACAAATATTAAAATTGATATTGTAATATACATCTTGGTTTATTTGGTTTTAAAATAATGTTTAACGTGGGTATTCAAGATCATGGGATGAGGAAGAAAATTGCTATAATACTTGGAAAAAGTTATTATAATAGTAAAAAACTTTAAAGCTGAATTAACAGTCAAGCTTCAACGAATTTAATCAGTTGTTTCTTTTCAAAGCTTTAAGAAAGCAACAATCTGAGTAGATGAAGGAAGTGTTTGTTTCTCCTCCATTGGGGGCGGGGGGATGTTGAATTGAGACAATTCATTTTCTCCAGGGAAAAAAAGGAATTTGGGTCATTTTTCGTAATCATTTTCTTTAGACATAATGCAATTCAGCAGTCGCTTATTGTGTGCTTACTGCATGTATGATCTTGGGCAAGTTACTTAACTTTTCTATGCTTCACCAAAAAAAGGAGATGACGGCACAAACATCCTGGGTTTATTGAGAGGATTCAGCGAAGCGTCCTTGTGAAGGCCTTAGGATAGAGTCTGGCATCTTAAATAAATTTTACATTTTACTGGCTCTCTCATAGTTCACCATCTAGCAGCAGAGATACAAACAAATTATGAGACAATGTGATAAGTGCTGTGAGAGATTAGCATTAAAAAGCACACAGAAATGCAATTAACTCTGTGAAGATGGCAGAAGGAAGGTGAGACAGAAAAGGTGGCAACTAAACTCAGTCTTGAAGGACCATTTTAATTTCCTCTGCCTGACAAAGTTGGCAAAGCCATTTCAGACAGAGGAAATAGTAAAACGAGCAAAAGACAAAGAGATTCTAAAGCTCATGTGTTCAACCTAGGAATTCACAATCAGAGAAGTTTAATGTTGTGTGGCTGGAGCTTTTGTTCCTGTAAGGGGAGGGCCCATGTGGTAGAGAGGTTAAAAAGCACAAGACTTGAAAGTTTAAGTCTTTCTGCTGTCTTTTACTAGCTTTATGCTTTTGAACAAGTTAATTAAACTCTTTGAGTCTCAATTTGCTTATCTGTCATGGCAGGGGTGGGGGTGGTAAGTAGTGGCAATCATTACTTCTAAAGAGTTGCTTGAAGATTAAATGAGATAATATAATAAAAATAGGTAAAATAGGGTAGGGGTGCCTGGCTGGCTCAGTCGATGGAGCAAGCAACTCTTGATCTCGGGATTGTGAGTTCAAACCCCACATTGGGTAAAGAGATTATTTAAAGATAAAATCTTTTTAAAAATAGATTAAATAATGATATTATTAAGTGCTTATTATGGGCCAAAGGTTGTTCTAAACACTTTTCATATATTAATTCATTTGGTTATCACAATGAGTACATGCCATTATAATTTATACTTTACAAAAGAAGAAACTAAAGCCCAGAGAAGTTAAGTAACTGACACAGGTTAGTAATAAGCAAACATGGGTGATGTAAAGCATCAGGATAGTACCCAGGCCCGAGCGAGCGTTCAATTAATGTTGGCTATTGCTGCTGCTGCTGCTACTGTTGATTCTCACACAATCATTGATTGGGAAGGTTAGACACACTGACTAATAAGAGCCGAAGGGACAGCAGAAACAGCTGCAGCTTCAGCCCATAGGTTCACCTTCCTCTTCCCCCTACTTTCCCACGGAGAATCAAAAGAAAGCAAAGAACAATAGCTGATTGCTTTCACAGAGGATCATGTTACTGCGGAAATAGGAGAACCCATCTCATCTTTCAAACGACTTTTTAGAAGGACTTGGCTCAAATTACATCACTCACATTTTCAAAGTGGGTGACACAACTCATGCTGAGTGGAGAATTTCTCCTAGATCTGGCTCATATTCTTCAGTCCTAAATTGGTTTTGTCCCAGTCTACATTACGTGGAGATTTTAAGTGGATGGTTACTGGAGGCTGGGTAAAAGCCTTTCCTGGAATCTCCCTTGGTGTGTCCAGTGGTCAAGTCTCCCTTTAAAGATCCGCCTTTCAGGATTGCCGTTCCCAGCCATTTTCCCACCACCGACATTTACTTACCTACTCTGGAAATCCCTCTGGCGGCTTCCGTAGCCTCTGTATTCATAACTCTACGATGGCAGGACTACCTCATAAATCCTGAGGTATTCAGGCATACCCGGTCCTCACACTTCTCTAACTATTGACTCAGTGTCAGTTGTCTACACATCTGGCCATCCTTCACTGTTGTTTTTTTTTTTTTTTTTAACTGTTGCTTGGCCCCTTGAACCCCTGCAATGTTCGTCCCCACTGAACTTCACTCTTTTTATTTGACCTCTTACTTTACCAGTAATTGTACCAAAGTGATTTCATCTACTAAAGTGACAGCTGCTGTCATCCCCCAAATTCCAGTTTGGTGCTGTTTGTGATCTCAGTAAACACAGTTTTTATTTAATTATCTTGTGTAGCATGAAAAAGGGTGCCAGCCTGAGTGTCGGGAGCTAAGCTGCTGACCAGCTACAGGCTGCTGTCAATGCACTTGACCTCTTAGTTCCCTCAACTGTATAATGAAGGGGTTGATCTCTAAAATTCCTCCAGCTTGGAAAAATCTATGGTTTGTCCATCTGGGTCACTGATGCCCTAAGGACATTAATGACATGGTTATTTCTTTCTTTCCTTCTTTCTTTTTTTTTTTTTTTTTTTTTTTTGACATGGTTATTTCTAACAAACACAGCTTCCCCACAGATGACCGTGACCCATGGATGACTGTGACCCATGGATGACTGTGGCCCACAGAGATTCACTTCCTATATACAATATTTCAATGAGCTAGGATCTTACCTAAGCAGTTGTAGACTCAACCTGAACTGAGCTTGTTGACATCTGCAGGAGAGAATATCTGTAGCATATCAAAGTACTCTTTCACAGGGCTCTTGCTTTATTCATGTGCTAAGTTCGTAATAGCACTTTTAATTTTAATCAGACAGACTTGATGCTCTGCTTCCATTTCAAATGATCAAATTATAGATATTTGTGCCCTGTTATTCCTTTTTATGTTCTAGTCTTAATTATAAATAATTCATGGATTTCTTTTAGAGGGCACCAAATGTATTTCAAGTTCCTGTAGCAAATATATGAGAGATAAAATTTAGGAAGATATTTTAGTACCACACAGTTGTAATTATAGAATGATCCATCTTTGAATAGATATTTAAGAAACACCTACTGTGTGCAAGGAGTTGTACTGGGTGCTTAATAAATCTTATTAAAACTGGTTTGGCTGAGGTTTTAGTCTTAAAGACTTGTAAAATGAACACAAATCTGGTTTTCTTTCTGCAGTTGTTTTTGTTATGCTTCACACGAGTGAAGACATTGGTTTTTAAAATTCCACCCAGTACAAAAGTGTTTCCTATTATTTTTAATCACACCCTATGCTTAGACTTAAATGGCTATAATTAATGGTGCATTTTTTATTTACAATTTCTGATTTGCAGCAACAAAAAGATTTAGTTACCATAAAACACCCTTTTTAAATATATTTTGAATCTGGTGGCTTGTTGACTTTTAAAAGCATGAACTAGAAAAGATAATATTTTTTTATCATGGTAGTAACTTTTTAGCTACCAATAAAGAATTTGGTAGATAATGTGGGGAAATACTCATGCATCCTAGAATACATAATTCAAGGAAACAAATGTTCCCATGTTTACGTGGCCCTCATATACCCACAGTGCATTGGGAATTCTGGACAATTATTGCATCAGTGCTTTTAGATATGATGCCACTCAGTTCCCTGATGCAGAAAGAACCTGTGTTCTTCTCAGTGGTGCTATTATTTGTTATGCCTGGAAGGTCTCGAGCATTTTCTGCAGTGTCAGAGCTCTAATACTTTGTATTTCCATTACAGGCATGAGAAAATGTCATTTTCAAGAAGAAAAAAAAATGAAAGAGAAAGATGTTTTCTAGTGTATTGAGTTTTGCTGGAGAATATTTGCTCTTTGTTGTAATTTTAAGACAGACTTAAATCATATGTACAGGATAAAACATCCTCATAAATATTCAACTAAGAACTATTCTGTTTTCAACCAGCTAAAACTATACTTATATTGATATTAATGAGTATTCATTATACTGTACAGAGGGGAAATATGAAGGAAATTACAGACTGAAGTTCCTCCTTAGATGTTTCTATATGGCAGAAGACAGTTACATCATTTCTTCATTAGTAGCAGAAACCAAGATACAACAGGACACATGTATGTAATGACCAAAGGGAAGCCACATAAGGAATTGAGAGGAAATGGTAAGGTGTTCCAGTGCTGGGAATAAGTGACACCAGAAAAAAGATTTCATTAATAGGAAAGTTTGAAAGTAATAGGAAGAAAGAATGGGGCTAATATTTTATGTGGTTTAGAAATTGACCCCACTTGTTTAAGAACTTGCAACATCTCTCTATTGTGTGCATAAGATCGAATTGAAAACTCTTTATTAAGACATTTTATGATACAGCAGTGTTCTCATCTATCCACATTCTTCTCTCATTCTTTTCCATTTTCCATTCCTTATAAATGCCACATAAATACAGACACCTCTCCCAATATATAGGCATATACTTCCAACCACAGGCTATCCAACTCAATCCATAGATCCACTCAAACTTCACCTTTGATCACTTTGACCCACATTAATTCCTCAATCCTCTGCATGCCTCAATTATATTTAATCTCTGTGTGGTTTTACTTGATCTAATGGTGTTTTCTGACTGTTTCAGATTTTTCTAGTAAGATTGGAATCTCCTGGGCTTTTTCATCTATCTAATTTATATCCCCACAAAGAACTCTATCTTACTACTAGGCAGTAAATAAACTGCTTAAAAAGTAGAAATATTATTTACATAAAAGAACAGAGGAGCAAAAATATTAATTTTAGAATTTTTTTGTTAGAAATCTCTCTGTCCTTGTCCAAGTTGAGATGTAAATTCAAATGTAATTTCCAAAACAGGAAGAGAGAGAGAGAGAAAGAATCTATAATCAAATCTAGATAATCTTGTCCTTTCCTTTGCACTTGAATATACTACTAATCTTCTAAAAGCCAATGAACGTTAAAGTTTTCTTTAGTGGTGATGAATTTTGAACCATTCACACTTTCTCTCTTGTCTTCCTTGTGATAAGTTTCACACAAATGGCCCATTTAATCGGAAAGGCTGGGTGATGTTTTATTTATATAGCTCTACAATTTTAATATAAACTCTACATATCTTAAAATTGTAGAGCTAATATAATACCTCTACAATTTTAAGATAAACATGCTAAACAATATTGAACCTGTATCTGTACAGGTTTCTTTCTTTTTTTTTAGGATTTTATTTATTTATTTGAAAGAGAGAGACAGCAGGAGAAGGGGGAGGATCTGAAGGAGTAGCAGACTCCCCGCTGAGCAGGAAGCCCAATGCCAATGCTGGACTTGATTCCGGGACTCCAGGATCAAGACCTGAGCTGAAGGCAGTCACTTAACCAACTGAGCCACATAGGTGTCCCTATCTGCAAAATTTTAAAAAAATTTTCTTCATTTATTTGAGAGAGAGAGAGCATGTGCGTGTGTACATACGAGTTAGGGGAAGGTACAGAGGGAGAGGAAGATGGAGAAGCAGACTCCTGTTGAGCAGGGGGCCTGATATGGGAATGTGGGGGTTCCATTCCTGGACCCTGGGATCAGATTCCAAAAGCCAAACGCAAATGCTTAGTCAACTGAGCCACCCAGGCATCCCTATATCTGCAAATTTTTAAAGATGTTTTTATTTTGAAATATTCTTCACATTGGACAATATTCACAGCTGAATATATTGTATTAATCAATGATATCTCTTAATCTATGCTTCAATAAGGTTTCAAATTAGAATCAGATAACTCATCACAACTTTAAAAACATCATCATTTTGAAATTACCTAAAGTGTAATGAAATTTATTTTTGAACACTAATCTAATGCATTTTACATCACTACGAACAAGATCAGGAACAAGAGTTAGGCTTATCAAGTGCAAATAAATATTGTTTTAACATTGGTATACTTCCCCAATAATTAAAATAAATTTGTAAAATGTATTCTAGAATAACCTATTTTTTTTCAGATGATTCAAATGCAGTGATTATAAATCTTTCTGAAATACCATTAAGAATATAACCCTATAATTTTATTTCTATTTTTTATGTGCTAAGAATATTAACCTTCTAATAACAACTGAATTTTTAATGTATATTCAAATATACTTTAGAATAATTTTGTTTCATTTCAAATGTATAATAGCTGTTAACAATAGCATAAATGTTGTTGAATTTGGTATGGAAGGGCACCCAGTTTGTCAAATTATTGTTATCATGATCATAGTTGTTTTAATAGTTTTAAATCAAAATAACAGTTTTGAATAGTTTGAATAGTTTTAAATCAAATAGTTTGAATAGTTTTAAATCAAAATAATAGTTTTAAATCAAAATAAATGAGGACACTTTGTGCGTCATTTGGGCATAGGAGTAAGAGAGCCTTTAAATCTCATTAGTTTCTCAGAGAAGATAAATGAAACTGAATGACTATATTTCTCGATTTACAGTTATTTAAGAAAAAGGAAAAAATGAGCATATGTCTACAGAAGCTCATTTCTACAGCTCATAGTAAAAACAAACAAACAAACAAAAGAAAAACCTAAAACCTTTAGTTTAAAGGTTCTTTTGAGAGTTAAATAATTCTAAGAGTCAGAGACAAATAATTACAACCCTTGACTTTATTAACCTGGAATAACCAAAAGTTAATGTCTTTCTCTTTTCAGCTAACCGAACTTGACTTGTGGTTTACTTCTTAAAGAGGGGTCATAAAAAAGAATGTTTTAACTATTGTCATTCCATTTTCAAGAGAATTCATTCATTGATTCATTCATTCAACAAGTACTTATGCACCACTTTGTTCCATTCTACATGTTCAGTGCAATGACATAATAATGAATAAACCCCAAATGCAGTATGTTTCATACAGAACACTTTTTATAAATATGTAGTAGTTTTTGTACATGTTTTTCTCACCTGAAAAATTGACTATCTCAACTTCAAAAATAATTTTACCACTTAAAAATTATTGTCATGACTAATGTTTTCACCCTCACTTTTAAAAAAGATTTTATTTATTTATTTGAGAGAGAGAGAGAGAGCAGAAGCGGGGAGCTGCAGAGGGAGAGGGAAAGCAGACTTCCTGGTGAGCAGGGAACCTGATGCTGGGCTTGATCCCAGGACCCCAAGATCATGACCCCAGCTGAAGGCAAACACTTAACCAACTGAGCCACCCAAGCAACCCTCGCCCTCACTTTAAAATGTTAATAATTAAAGAAAACAAAATCATCCCACAGATTTATACCTGAAGTAGCTTATTTCCCAAATCAAGAAATCAAATGACCCATCCTACCAGAAAGCATTGAATTCTGTGTATCTTAACTTTAGCAAAAGATCAGTCCTATCATAAAACTGCATTTCACAGATAACAGACACTGCTGGGGGGAAGAGACCATTAGCTTCTAAGCTTAGAGTGGTTCCCAACAGGTGGGAATATGATTTCTGTGCAGTGATTCAGTGAAGTCATTTTGCTGACCAGCTCCCCAGGCTTCCTGGTAAGTTTCAGCAAAATAGCAAGAGTATTCATCAGTCAGGGTTGTGTGATTTGGTATATTCTATACTTAGTAGGAGAGAAAAGAATTATTATTGATTTGATTAGTATTAGTTTTTAAATTGCAAGGACAGCTGCCAAAAAGGACTGCATGGGTTTCTTTCTTTTTTTTTTTGGTTTAGAAATATTTACCCCCAAATCCACATTTTCCATAATTATAAGCAGTGCTGGACAAGCATCGGAGAGGAACAGACCTATGGGTGGAAAGAATTCACTGAGAATGGTATTATGGTACAATGGGTCAGGGAGACTGAGAATGCCCCACTGGTGGCTTCTCTCCTCCTTGCTAGGTGAGCTTTCATTTTTGAAACACTGAAATGGCAATAAGATGAGGGAGAAAGTAGCCTCTTTGGAAAGCAGAATAAATTTATAAACACCTGTTATTTCTCTAGGGCTAGCTCTACCTCTTCATTCTACAATTCACCTGCCATCCTTTCATAAAAAGGCTAAAGGCTGATACTAACCTGACTCCATCAGGTCAATGCCAAACACGTCAGCAATGATAGGCAATGTTTTTTGGGTCAAGAGATTCAAATGAATGTTTTGAATGACCATAACCAATATAGATATTTCTCTATTGATTTTGCTTTTTAAAAATTGCATGCATCTAAATTTGTATTGCTTTCACTTTAAATTTCTTTATTATTTGAATAAACTACTAATGAGCATTATTTTTGAGAAATTCTGATACAATTATGCTGCATTCACTTTAAAAGAAGACAAATGAAAGTACAATTTTCTATTTCTGTTTCCTCATCGTCACTGTACAGATTTGGAATTGTTACATGCATCTTCTCTATAAGGGATATGCCATAAAATTGAGATTTTCCAGGTTATTGTGGTATAAGGAATTTGAATAAATCCATTCGTGACTGGATGCCCATAGAAGGGCAAATCAGAGACCAAAAAACCAAGGCTGCTCACCCCACAGTGCCCTCAAAAGCCCAAAGACTCAGTCTCATGCACCCACCAAAATAATAGAAGAAAAAATACAAAACAAAGGTCGTGATTCCTGCTGATGAAATAAATGGCACCGTGGGATGAATAATACAAATAACTATTTTAAGTCTATGAAATAAAATGGCATTTCTAAAGAGTAAATACCACATCAGAGATAAGTTAATAGGAAAAGGGAGTCTGAAAGGCTCTGAAGACAGACCTAATCGTTCTAAGCTCATGAATCTGATGAATATTCCCAGGCAAGAATACCACAACAGATTGAATTCTTATTATAGCACATCACATTGTTTCAGTGAAATAAAATGCATTACAAAGGCATTTGGATAGAGTGACATTTCAGGGGAGCAGGAAGTGTTTTGTTGGTCATCCCAGAAGCCTTCCCTGAAAGTATTTATGTCATCGAGTGTCTGTATGGTACCAAAGGACAGTAAGTCACTGGTTTGCATGTTAACACAGAACAAAAAATTTCTACGGGGAAAAAAATGTTAGTTAACCTATGTTAACTATGTGGCCAGAAATGTATGTTTATTATTTATACTTTTTACTTTTAAATTGGCTATACAGGCATATTTTAGAAATAATCAGAATAGGGGTTTCAAAATATAATATGATAAAAAATACAGTTCTGTAAGTCAAAAGACATGAATTCTAATTCAGATGCTGCCACTAACCTATTGAAACTGGAGTTCTGTTTTATCATTCTTAAAATAGCCTCTGAGACAAACTCTTTCTGGTGTGACACTTAACCAGTTTCTGTCACAGTTTCAACTATGCTTTTTTATTTTACTAAGACTGTCATGATGAAATTTAATTCACATACACTGCATTATTTCCTTCAACTAGATTAAAGAAAAAAATGGAACCATATAATAAAAATAAACTCTATTTCCATAACTAGTATCTGAATGGTCTAAAAGAAATTATGGGGATTTTAAATGTGATAAAGGATGCACATTACACATATAAAGCCTTCCATGTATGGAAAAGAAAAGAAATTTATTTTTATTTTATTTTTATTTTATTTTTTGAGAGAGAGAGCAAGCACATGCATGAGTGGTGGGGAGGGACAAAAGAAGAGGGAGAGAGAGAATCCCTGCTCCATCACCAGGGCAGAGCCTGACCCAGGGCTCTATCTCACCACGCTGAGATCATGACCTGAGCTGAAATTGAGAGTCAGATGCTTAACCAACTAAGCTGCCCAGGGGCCCCTAGAAAAGAACTTAAAAACAATTTTATATACATATATTCTGGAAGTTATTCAAGTTATAAAATGACTGAAGAGGAAATATTCTTTATATTAGGAAGCAGAGAGTGAATCATGTCACTTTGACATTTTTAAGGATAGACAAAAGAAAATATCAGATGGATGGGACAAGTGACACATCCAGATTCAGATCCCATAGTGACTTGGGTGGTGGAAGCCAGTTATTATCTTATTTGTGGTTATAGTAACCAAAGAGTGGCAGAAACTGTACAATGAAGGCATAGGACTCATCCAACCACAGAGAGCAGAACTATTTATTACAGGCAAGGGGTCAGCTTATAATCTGGACAGCTGCTGAGTACGACTAACCTTACACAAGGTAGATGACCATCTACAGTGTATAATTTGAGGGGCCACAAGATTCTTTCCCTCAAAATAATATTTTCACTTACTTGTCCTTACAAGAGGAGTAGCCTCCAGAAGGACACTCTTTTTTTTTTTTTTTTTTTTGCAAACATCGAAAGGGCTGTGTTTGGAAAGGATGCAATGGTACAGCAGCTATTAGTTATATATATATATATATATATACATACATATATATATGTGTATATATATATATTACATATGTATACATATATATACACATATATATGTATTATGTATCTTACACATATATCCTTATACATATAAAGAAAAGGAAGAATATTACAGCATGACATGACGTTGGCAAGTTTGAGATTCTTCCTCCTGAATCCCCTGACTTATAAGCCTGTACTTAGGATATCTGAGAACACTTTTAAGAGGGGGAAAAAGAAAGAAAAAAAAGGCACTTAACAAAGACAAAGGCCTGAATTGAGCATGTTTTAGAGGAGTAATATAAGCATTTTACCAGAGCTGAAGAAATGATTTACAGAGAGTTAAACTTTTCCCCTTCAATTTTATGAAATAAATACAGAAGGACACTCTTAAAGCATACATGAGGACCATTAGAGATTTGAGGAGGGTATTACTCACCACCAGTAATATCTTGACTGCTAATCCAGTGGCACTTCTTGATCCTTAGGTTCCCTTATTTCTCAGCACCATTGGCACAGTTTGCCTCTCTGTCCTTCATGTTACATTCTCTTTCTTTCACAATAACATGAGCAACTTGTGTTCCTCCTTCTTCTCTGGCTGGACTCTTTCGGTCTCCTTTGTTGGCTCCACTTCTTGCTTAAATATTGTTATTTAGCCTTAAGGTGCTATCCTAGACCATTCATGCCTGCCTGTCTCTGGACACTCTCTCCTTTGGCAATCTCATAACATAAATACTGCTAATGATCAACTGTGTAAAGGGCATAGTTAACTATTTCAGCACCCTTGTACAGACTAGAAAAATATACTCGCATGCTTACCTCTGCAGAAAGCTGTTATAACATATATACAAATCTACAGCACCTATGGTACTAATGGTGTCAACTTGGATGTGGTACCTTTGTGTCATGCACAACTCATACAAATATATGGGTATGATTCCTGTATATGCAACTCTAGCTTCAGACATAACAACAGCTAACACTTATTTAGGAATTACTGTGAGAAATGTACTGTTCTATACATTTAACATATAGTAGCTCATTTAATCCTCTTGAAAATTATATGAGATTGGGACTGTTGTTCTCCCCATTGTGCAGATGAGAAAACTGAGGTACAAGAAGGTTGAGTAATTTGTCTAAAGTAATAATGGAGCCTGAAAGTAGTGGAGTCAATATTTGAACCCAGGCAATCTGCCTACAGAGCCCAAATGTATAACCATCTTACAATACTATTTGCTAAGGAATTCTTTTTTTACGTGACAAATTCTTATTTGACATCTCTTTCATACCTTAGACTCCTCATGTACAAAACTCTTCATGTACAAAGACTCTTCATGTACAAAGCTTCTCATTTCTTACCCAGACCTGTTCTTTCTCCTGAATTATCTAGACAATCATCTTGTTTTATCTTTTTCACCTTTGATTATCAATCTATCTCATAAAATTTCTCTATCTCCATCCCCTGTTCTAGCATCCTACTGGTACTCATGAATCAGAAGACTAGAAAGGAAGCTTCAGACTAAATTGTAAGCCCAGTGACCTAGAGAATTTGTCTTCTTTATGGCTATATCCTCCATGCCAAGAAAAGTTTTTAGCACACAATAAAATATTTAATAAATATTTTTGGAATAACTGGATGCAGATCCGAGTTCGCCTTTTGCTTATTTTACTTGCCTTTCAGATGACTTCTCCAGGTCTCAGCCAGATATGTGTCTTGTGCTGCCTCAGTGCTCAGCTCTAGCTCCTATTATAACCAGTCAGAATCCCTGACAAGAGCCCAGGGCCCTCTAGTCTCTTCCATTCACCATTTAGCGCCCCAGACCCAGCATAGTGCCTGGCACATGGTCAATATGTATTTGTTGAATTAATAAATAAATGGACACATGAATGCCTGCCTATTTCCTCCACCTCTCTGGCTCAAACAACCTCATTGCTCACGTGAATCACAGCAGAAACTTTCTAATTGGCTAGACCCTTTCTAGAATTGCCCTCCTTCCAGATGGTTTTCCAAACTTCAGCCAAATGAGCTTTCTAAAATCAAACTTGATGGTGTGTCTGCCCTATTTAAAACCCTTAAGTGGCTCCCTAACGCTTCGGATAAAGCCTAAATTCCTTGATAAATTTTATAAAGCTACTTTCACCTGGGTGCTGCATACTTCTTTCAAGCCCTATTTACACTTCATTCTCCAGCCATGCCAAATGTTTCCTACTACCACGAGCAAGTCATGCCTTCTCTTTACTCAGAGCTTTTCTAATGTCTTTGGCCCAGAACACAGACTTCCAACCACCCCTTTTTCTTGGTTAGGACATTTCTTCTTCCAAGAAGCCATCCCTGAATCCTCAAGTCTGGATTAAGTATGCATTCTATGTGCTTCCTTGGCTATAGAAATCTTTAGCACACAGTATTTTAATTGTCTATGTATTTGCCCATCTTCTCCGCTTGACTGTAAGATCTATGGAGACAGCTATTGCATGCATCTAATTCACCACTGACTTCCACAGAAGCTTCTATGGCACCTGGCACATGGTAGATCCTCAGAATATTGGTTGGATAAATAACTTCTCCCCATCAGTTCAGAATAGTTATCAAATTAATTCATTGTCCTGTTGAATTGCATAAGAATTTGGACCTAAAAGAAGGAAATAAGGCAGAAACAAGTTTCAGGAGGAGGAAAAGGTTGAGCATTTGTTTAAAAGCAGAAAGTTCTGGATTAAAGGTCGTATCAATCAGGCACAAGCAGAGAGGACAAGCTAAGCGGGTACCCGTAGCCATGGGATAGGGCTCCAGGAATCATAACAGGACAGTGCAGACTGAAAGTTGTTGGTGATTTCAAATTAAGCCTGACCAGTAAGAAATGGGAGACTTTGGGGTTGTCAGTTCTGGGAGGAAGTCTAACGCAGAGGTAAAAGAAAGGACAGCAAGAGTTAATAATAGATAATTGTTGGAGAATAAATAAGTGGATGGATGAATGAGTGCAGATTTCCTCCAGTGCTCTGGCTAATGCACTCACCTTCTGGGAGGCCCACAAGACAGTAACACAATCTTCTGACGGAAAAGCTGACTGGATAGTAAAAAAAGTCATGGGAAGTAATAGAGTACAGTGTGAACTTGCTTTCTTGCATCTTCTCTCCAGATATAACATATAATATCAAATGATTTAGAGCTATTATCTCACTAAAACTTCCATGGAGTAGGCACTATTATTCATTCCTTTTTGCAGGTAAGTGAGACTTTGAGAAGAAAATAGCTTACTACTGATGGGTGGTTTTTTAGGATTCAAAGCTCAAACTCTTACTCTCCAGCTCTCTTGCCTTGCATCAGAATAAACACTGTACATTGGTGCTTAGTCTCTACCATGTTAATTGCATTAATTATCTCATGTAGACCTCCCTATAGCTCTAACAGGTTAAAGTTGAAATATAGAAAAGTATTTGCTTAATGTTAAGTAGGTAATAAGAATTGGAGCCGGATTTTAAATCTAAGTCTTGTTTCCAAAGCTCAAATGCTTATGCTCTCCTCCTCCAAAAAATTAATCTTTACCAGCAGAGAGGTCCTGGGTTAGGGCTGCATGATTAACAAGGGTGAATTGAAATAGAGTTTCTCAGTTCTGAGCTAGAGGAAAGAGACTTGAATCCTTCCTGAAGCCCTGGACAAGACCAATACTAGTAGGGGCCAGTCAAGTTGGGTTGAGGGGTAGATGGACTGGGGGCAATGTCAATGAAGGGAAGGGGAATGCCAGGCTGAACAGAGCCTTCCCAGAGGATCAAATGGCTCCAGGACTGCAGAGCTGATGGCTAGATATCAAGCCAAGGTTGAGTGGCTGCTAATAGAAATAATAAAGGGAAAAGAAAGGATATGGAGAAAGCCATATAAAATCATCTTAATGGGCGCCTGGGTGGCTCAGTGGGTTAAGCCGCTGCCTTCGGCTCAGGTCATGATCTCAGGGTCCTGGGATCGAGGCCCGCATCGGGCTCTCTGCTCAGCAGGGAGCCTGCTTCCTCCTCTCTCTCTGCCTGCCTCTCTGCCTGCTTGTGATCTATCTGTGTCAAATAAATAAATAAAATCTTTAAAAAAAAAAATAAAATAAAATCGTCTTAACTGGGGCGCCTGGGTGGCTCAGTGGGTTAAAGCCTCTGCCTTCGGCTCGGGTCATGATCCCAGGGTCCTGGAATCAAGCCCCGCATCAGGCTCTCTGCTCTGCGGGGAGCCTGCTTCCCTCTCTCTCTCTCTGCCAGCTTCTCTGCCCGCTTGTGATCTCTGTCTGTCAAATAAATGAATGGAATCTTAAAAAAAAAAAAAAAATTGTCTTAACTAGCTAAAGTTTGATTACCCAAAGTTCTGGCTTGGGTAAGACCCAAAGACCCAAGAGCTTTACCCAAACATAAACATTAATATATGTTTGGTAAACATTAATATATGTTTCTCTTTCTGTAAACTTTATGTCCTGTAACTTCACTCATCTTTCTGCAATGTTGTGACAAAACAGAATTTTTGCCACTATAATCATTTAATATAGAGCATTTCCTTTAGGTTATGTAAACACAGTCATATACCCAACAATCCAGATAAAGAGACTGGGGAAAGATCTTTTTTTTTTTCACCCCAAGAAAATATCCACAATGATTTACAAGAGATCAGCAATGTGGGGGTTGTGATAGGTTTTCTTTCTCCCTGAGCTTGCCTTAATTGTTTTCTCTAATGTTTGTAGTGCAATCGGATTATATTAAAAATAATAATGACTGTTAATTAGAAGATTTAAATTAGGCAGCAAATATTTTTCCTTTCTAATATGCTAATTGCCAAAGAAGAGTCTATGTGAAAACTCATGGGGAGAATCTGCCAAATAGGGAAGAGGTGTCTTGTTGCAAACAGACCGCTATTTCCCTTGTTCGTTAGTTTGTCTGGTTCACAAATTCACTCTAGAGGGAAAAAGTCAGCAATAAGCATGATGGCAAGAGTGATAGATTCAGAGTCAGGAATCTGGAGCTGGGGTGTGGGTATACTGTTAAATTAGCCATGTAACTGAGCAAATCTTCTCCCTTCTGTAGGCCTTTTTTTTTTTTTTTTTAAATCTCATCTGTAAAAATACAGTTTGGGGATAGGGCATTGCGAAGACCCCTTTCAGTTCTGAGATACAGTGATGCTAAGTTAATGAGTCTAACAGCTCTAATATGTTAAATGTTGGAGTACTGAAATCCTAATTGCAAGTCTAGCTACACCACAGTAGTAGTTACGGTCATAATTCATATCACAGGAATTCCCAACTGGTGACCATTCACCCCCCTCCTTTGATCCCTAGTTTTTAGCTGTTTCAAAACAAGAAATAATGCTAGAATGGAAATAGAAGCCAAATTCCCCACGGCACCCTGAGAGTAGTTCTGGAGCACCTGCTTCTCTATTCTGTTCATTAAAATAAAAAAAATAAAATCTCTCATGTCCATCTGGCACCATTCAAAGGTTGCCAACCTGGCATCATTCATGGGGACTAAATTCACTGACTCTTATCTAAAACAAATTTTATACTTTTTGTTCATAAGCTCAGCATGAATGGAATCAGCAGATTTTGCTGTAATTTGTTTGATTCCAATAAGCAAACCACAAATTCCATACAACCAATTTTGCCCCATGCTCTTCAAAAGAAATTACAGAAATTGCAATTTAATTTTGGAGGAAAATCTTATCAGTGTTTAGAGGTATTTTTTTTTTAATGACTAGTAATTTGAGATCTAATGTCATAATAGATGACTCTATTAGAAAATAAGAAATAAATTTTCAAAAACAAAACTGGAAATTTTTATTCAAATAGATGCACATAAATGCACATTATAAACTACTGAAACTATAAAATAATAGCCAATTAACTTTTTAAAATAAAAAGTGACTGTGGCTATATACACAATCTCAGGAAACTTCATAATTATAAAGGCAATAAAGAAAAAGGAGAACTCTGCATATTCATTCCAAAAAAACCTGTATCTTGAGTGTATATAAACCAACCTAATGAGCTCGTGAAATGTTTCTGTAACTATTACCCCCATGAAAATTAAAATTTACTGCTCATTTTTAAAACATTGTCAAATATTCATTGGACTTTTTTTATAATATTTTTTTGTGAAGTAAAAATTTTTTAAAAACACTAAAGTTTTTGATGCTTTTAATTTGTGTAAAATTCTGTAGTGTCTCTTATGTAAGTTGAAATTGAGATGACCTGTATAAACTTTATTTCCATAAAATGGAAAAAGGTCATCTCTTCTTGAAAATGTCATAGTGACCTGGAAAGATAGGTTAGGATACCTAAGAATGTTTTTCTCAAGAGAATCGCAAGTAACTCTTTTTCCAAGAAGGTAAGTCCATGGTGATGTCTAGTTTTGAGTAGAATCAAGACTTTGGTGTGAAAGGAGGTATGGTATCTTTTGCTCAGAGCTTCATAGCAGACTTCGTTCCTTGGTTGGCACTTAAGAAAAAAAAATTTTTTTTTTCCCCAAAAGCAATACCTTGGGGAGATAGAAGACAGAAAATATAGTGAAATATGGGCAAATTACATAGGAATGATGTGGAAGAGACAGCCTTTAGTCCCCTCCCCACTCTACACACACTAGTTTATCAAACTCTAGAGTTCAACTTCATCTTCTCAGGGCAACTACCTTCCAAAAGTCAGTTGGAGAGCAAAGCGGTGGAGGAGTCATGGGGTAAACTTGATTTATGAATAGTTAGCATTACAAAAAGAGAACCTAGAGCCAATGAAATTTGTTTAATTGAACATTATCACATGTCTCCTGAAATAGAAAGAGAATAATACCTACCATTTATTATGCACTATGTATCAGGCACTGTGCTATGTACATTACATATACTATTTCACTTAAAACTCCCAACCACTTTCTTTCTTTCTTTCTTTCTTTCTTTTAAGATTTTATTTATTTATTTGACAGAAATCACAAGTAGGCAGAGAGGCAGGCAGAGAGAGAGAGGCAAAAGCAAGCTCCCTGCCGAGCAGAGAGCCCGACGCGGGGCTCGATCCCAGGACCCTCGGATCATGACCCAAGCTGAAGGCAGAGGCTTTACCCCACTGAGCCACCCAGGCGCCCCCCCAACCACTTTCAAAGTAAATGGCATGATCTCTTTTTTAAAGATAAGGAAATTGAATCTGACAGAGATTAGACAATTTGCTCAAGGTCACCGGGAATAAATGGTAGAACTAGAATTCAAATTTAAGTTTTTCCAATTCAAAACCACATGCTCTATTCACCAATAATAAAATGTGTTATCAAGTCCACAATGTATGGCTCAAGATTATAAAAAAAAAATTAAATGCTAAGTGTTACAATCCAAACAAACTCATTCACAGGTCCTCTAGTTCCATCTGTCAACTCAACTAGACAGCAAGAAGAGGAGAGAAGTTATAAACAGAAGGATTAGAAGACAGGAGGGGAACTAAGATTAAATGGGGAAAAACTTACACTAGCAATTCCTAGGTATAACCTCGGGGAAAAAGTGTGTCTAATTAATGCACTAAAGCACTAGATACAGTGACTATTGCTATATTAAAAAAAAAAAAAGGTAGAACAGAATGTTTGGCATGAATCTCTTTTTGTGTTCTCGAATGACAGCATTTTATGCATTGCTGCCTTTTTGAGGTTACAGAACAGAGAAATCCAGGATTTAACCTCCTGGTTTTATATTTGCATTTCTCAGAATTATGTTAGTGTGGCTTGCTGTACACAGGATAAAGGCAAAAAAATGCCTACACTGAAAATCCTCTGGGAAACAATAAATAGTATTCAGAGTAAATCTACAAAATTTATCACACACACACATGCTTAAAAGGATTTTTTGGAGGCTTTGCACACCTTTATTCACCTACATACAAACAAAAAAACAGACCTGTTTTCTCATTTACCTTCACAATGTTCCTTTGAATTAGGAAATACCTCACAGTAGGAAAGACTAAAGCACACTGCTTATGGAAAAAAAAAAAAATTTGAACTTCATGTATTAGATCCCCTAGTGTTTCTGTTTTCCTTTTGTTTCCCTTTTGGTTTGGAAAATTATTTTATCATCTCAAAAAGATGAGGTTTCTATACTGACATTTCTATGTTTAAATATCTCCAGATATTTGGGTATATAATTAAACACACAGCTACTTATCTGGTTATAATTATTCAACAGTCACTTAAAAAATTATTTAGTTACTCGACACTATTTATTTTATATCTATTAAATGCAGGCAACATGGGAGATTGAAAGATTAAGATTGCATACCTGCCCTAAAGAAGCTTAGAACCTATTCACATAGGAAAGGTGCATACATACATTATAATAATGAAGTAGTTACCATAATACTTGTGGAATGTCATAAGAGGGGTAAAGATCACTACCAGCTAGGTGATAAGGAATGGCTTGATGGAGAGGCAGCCTTTCAGTTGGGTCTTGAAAGGTGAAATTTATTTGGTAGAGACAAGATGGAGGATGAAACAGCAGCACTCAGAAGCATGAAATATTAGCAGAGGCATGAAGATGGGATATTTTAAAGCCTACTTAGGAAATGCCATATATTCTACTTGAACTATAACCCAATATATAAGCAGAAAATATTCCCAGGAAAGTAAATCTGGGTTGACATTTGGAGACTTGCATTGACTGACTGCATAGACAACTGTGGGGATACAAAGAGGGAAATTATTTGTGAAAGGAATGTAATGAGTTCCATTTTTATTTATTTTTTAATGAGTTTCATTTTTAGATACTGGGGCACTAAATCATATAGGCTGAACCCAAAAAGAAATGGAAAGCAAGATGATTTACTTGAGGTGAATTTGATTACAGAGGAGAACAGAAGAATTTCTATGAAAATGCCCTAAGGTTATGCAATAGTGAGGGTCCAGCTGAAATTAGATAGTATGATGTTAGACCCAACAGCATGATTTTGTCACTTTATCCAACAAAACTGGAACAAAGAAATGGGCAATTTGAGTAACTTATGGTCAATAATGAATCTGTCAGAAAATTAAGACTGCAAAGAATCTTAAGATGTAGGATGCCATAGGAAATACTGAAGATGCACACCAAAAGGTGCAGCCTGTTTAAGAAGGCAAGTGAATACACAGGCTCAGTGGCCTGGCAGAAGTGTGAGAAGTCCAGGACTTGGGGATCACAAAAGTGATCCTCAAGACATGAGGGAAGAGAAAAAAAAATGGTTGTTGACATTCAGGGGAAGAGTCAGAGAAAGATATTGGTCATAGAACATTATTTCATGGTGATAGATATCAAAGTATGTTTACACCAATAGTTAGGATAAAATGCCATTTTTTAACTTAAAGGTTTGAAAAGCAGAAGAAATAATCAAAGAAGATGGAAGGAATTTTTTTTCAAGCATAGTGAAAAAAACTAGTAGAGGATGAGGAGAAGAGTTGATAGAGTAGAAGGGCATGGAAGTATATGTTCCAAAAGAGGCAGGGTGGGAAGGAGGCACTGAGTGTCACAGAGATGAAGGGAGCCAGAAGACCCAAGCAGAGAGCTGCAATATAGGTAAAATTTTCTTAATTAATGTGTTAGGAGACTCAACCAGTCCCAGTGGACCAACCAAAATGTGAGTGTATTAGTTTACTGTGGCTGATGTAACAAAGTACCACACACTGGGTAGATTAACCGACAAATTTATTGCCTCATCATTTTGGAATCCAGAAGGTTGAAATCAAAGTTCATGCAGAGCTGGTCTCTTCTAAGCTCCCTCCCCCTGTGAGGGGGAATCCCTTCCATGCTTCTCACCTAGCTTCTGGTAGTTTGCTAGCAATCTTCAACATACCTTGGCCTGAAATGTCACCTTCATCTCTGCTTTCATCTTAATATTGGTGTTCTGTGTGTGTGTGTGTGCACGTATGCGTGTGTGTGTGTGTGTGTGTGTGTGTCCAAGTTTTCTCCTTTTATAAAGACAGCATCTTATTGAATTAAGGGCTTATTCTACTACTCCAACTTGACCTTGTCCTTACTGGTTACGTATATAATGACTA
Source organism: Mustela putorius furo (assembly GCF_011764305.1). Lineage (NCBI taxonomy): Eukaryota > Metazoa > Chordata > Mammalia > Carnivora > Mustelidae > Mustela > Mustela putorius. The sequence goes on along the minus strand of NW_025421998.1, from coordinate 70,519,690 downwards.
CTTCCAAATAATTTCATATTCTGAGATACTGGGTGTTAAGGAGTTCAACATATGAATTTTGAAGGAATATAGTTCAACCCATAACAGTGGACTTAGCAAAATGTTGGTGGAAACAGAGCTGTGAAATCCAGTCTCCCTAGGGGCTACGCTTGGATTGATGTCTTCTCACTGTGTCAAACAGTGGGGAGAAAGGAGGGAAAGGCAAGCCTCTGCATGTTTGGCCTCATGCTGACAAAGCCTTTGGATAACTGACTACAGCATCTGCTTTTTGTCTGGATGCTTAGACATTCATATATTCATGAACACAACCTGTGTGCATATAACCGTCTGCTGAAATGATGGTATACAAGTAATTCAAGTACAAGTATAGAAGTGGGAATAATGCAAAAGATGGCAAATTTGAGATATAATAATCCACAAGATAAGGATTACCATTCTATCCTGAATTCCCATCATGTTCTCTCTGCAAAACTGGAAGGAATTCAGCCTCAGGCCAGAAGACAATCATTACAGGGTTGATGAACCACAATTAAAGCATGTCAGGATCTAAAAGTTATTGAAGACAAATGGTCCTTCATTGAAGATGTTTCTCAGAAATAGAATAAATGATTGTCCTGGGAGACCAGAAATCAGTTCTAGAAAGGTCGTAGCCTAAAAATCCTTTTGGAAAAGCTGACAACATTCAAACTGCCAAGGTTTTTAGCAATTCAGAAGAATACTTACATTTTATGCCTTTGGTTTTCCAAGGAATACCTCAAAAGAATATAAGAATTTAATGATAAGAAAGCTTGCCCTGTAGTGTTCCAAATAATAACAATAAAAAGACTAAAGTAAAAATTTTATATAAAATGTCATGATATATGAAACTTGAAAGTACACATGGAGAATGACATGAAAGATTATACTTTGTTTTTTTATTTTCATTTTTAAAATAATTCCTCATTCTGTGATCTGTGTGATAATTAGAAATGTGCCCATTAACCCCATTTGTAATTAAGTGTTCAGAGAAAGAGATTAAGTCAAAGTAAAACGAACTCAAAATATTCTACTCTCACTTCTCACCTGGCTGACACCTATTCATCTTTAGGACTGAGCTGATTCCTCCCCACCACAAGCCTGGCCCTCAGTTTAAGAAAGGTTTCTTGAATTTTTCTTCAAAATAATGGAGTTCCAATGTACATTTGTATTTATTAAAATTGTTTAATTCCTGCCTCTTCACGCTAAATTATAAACTTCACCAGAGCAAGGATGATATCTTGCTCACCACTGTGCCCCCAGTCCAAATAGATATTCCACAAATATTTGTTGAATAAATGAATAAATAAAGACTTTAAGGTAGAAGAACCAAACAGTAAACAATATTTACTCCAAGCTGATTAACTAGTTCTAGTAACAAAGGTTACCAGAATTGTTAGTTCTGGTAACAAATAATAGCATACTTATTTTATAGAAAATAATAGCATATCTGTTTTATAATATTCTTTATAAATCTATTTTTCCTACATTTCTCATCATTTCCAGGCCCTCTGTTCCCACAGGGAGTGAAGGAGTCCATGCTAGGGCTACAAGGGAGAAAGACTTTCTGACACAATCACCACTCCCTCACTAGGAACCAAGGATCGCACTTAAACAGCCAATTGTAGATTTTCACACAACCTCAAAATATGACAAATCCTCATTAGAAGACCAAAACAGGAGAGTAAATCTCTTTTACCAAATCTTATTAGTTAAGTGTTTAAAGACAGATAGGCTGCCCACTAAGTCTAAAAAAAAACACACAGAGATGATGTTCACCAACATCTAAAAGAAGAGAAAATAAGACTTTGATCCACTGCTTAGGAATATAAACTAGAAAAATAATCTCTTAAGAGATTCATGTAATTCTTGTCTGGATAGATTTTTGACTAATAAAATGTCTTCCTCTGTAATTGAAATGAATCATGTATTTCCTATGGAAACATCCCACACTTCAAATTGGACACACAGTGAATTTCAAAAATTAATTTCCCCTAAAGAGAGAGATTTAATATTTATACACACACACAGACACACACGTGCTCTTTTGCATGTGTGCAATGCAATTTTGAAACTTAGGAAAACATTTTTACATATCAGGGTTCTGTTATAATTTCACTCTACATACCAGGAACCATCTTCCCAGCCGTGAGGAGAAAAGCAAGTGTTTAAGGGAAATATCTAGTCTAGAGTGAGCAATCTATGTGCTCTGGAGGCATATAGGACCTTTGTAACACAAGTACACTAATCTGTGGTGATAGCAGGGTGGAGAGGCAGCAGGAGTACAGATCTAATATGTAAAATAGAACAGCATTAACCCAAGGCCGTTAGCAATATTTTCACTCAAATAATGAACAAGTTAGTTATAATTATAAATGAGTCATATTTGGTAAAGTGCTTGCAAGAGTCTCTGACATTTTAAAATATCATTTATAACATATACATCATATAGTTTTCTAAAACTTTAGGATAAATTATAATAGAAGTAGACCATAGGTCTCTAGGTCTTTAAATATGGAAATAAGAGAGACTGCATCATGGAAAAGAAAGATATTTGCAGAACGGTGGTTGAAAAATAAGATAATTACCATTAAACATTGAGCACTGAATTTGACTCTGAGCATCCCTATGGCAATGCAAAAATGGAAACTCCATTTGTTGTCTAGCTCTCCTTGATTAAAAATTTCATGTCAGTTGCACTAGAGGAGAAGACTTTTCTATCTTAAGTTCTAGGAGAAATTTTCTATGTGCCTTCTTATATAAAAAGGATATTGAATAATAACGTAATGGACTCTTCCAAAGTGCTTTTGAAAAATGTAAAAAAGTTTTTTATTGACTATTTTTTTATTTTGCCCCTTTTATAAACTGGATATTAGACCATAATTCACTGAATACATTAAAAGAGTAGCTAAGCTAATGCAATCCAAATACTTTTGAGTGATCTAAGGGATAGAACTGAAAAACCATAGAAAACTGTCATTCAAACTATTTCAGACCAATGAAAACTCTGTTCCAACTATACCTAACTCAGAAACCAGACACAGAACCGAGATCAAAGTTTAGCTGAACAGGGGAGACCTTGGACCTTTCCTTTAAGTTACCCCTTGTACTTCACTCCGCTACCCTGTCTGGCTGGCTACAAGGATTGGGTAAATCTCCCCAGAGCACTTTTCAAAAACCATTGCTCTAGAAGAAATGTTTAGTTAACTGATCTTTTGACTACCTCTCAAATAAAGCTCATACCAACTAGCCTTTGACATGTTCTAAATAGCAGTCAGTTTAAGCTTAAACTCTGTAGCAAGATTCCAGAATGTGGTTGCACTGTGTTATCGCAAAAGACAACCATGCAAGATACACAGAATGGGGAGCAGGGTGTCCCATTGGAAATAGTTATGAACTGTCTGCCAAACAGAAGTGTGTTCCCAGAGACTCCTGCAATACCAGAACAAAATAAAGCAAAATCAAAGAGTTTCTGTGACTGGTCTCAAGAATTTGTGAAAGGGTTAAAAAAAATGCACTTAAAACAGTATGCAGGGGCACCTGGGTGGCTCAGTGGGTTAAAACCCCTGCCTTTGGCTCAGGTCATGATCTCAGGGTCCTGGGATCGAGCCCCACATCAGGCTCTCTGCCCCAGCCTGTTTCCCCCCAGCCCCTGCCAGCCTTTCTGCCTACTTGTGATCTCAGTCTGTCAAATAAATAAATAAATAAATATCTTAAAAAAAGAAGTATGCAATTTTTCTCTAAATTTTGTAAGAATCTTCTAATTATTGCTGAAAATTTAGAAAACTAAGAGAACACAAAGAAAAAATTAAAATGCTATGTAATCTTATTTCTTAGAGAAAACAATAACATTTCATTATAATTTTTTTTTATCTTTTTTGTACATGTCGATAAATAATTTGGGGGAGAAAAAGAGATGATACTGAATATATATCTTAAATATACATCTTACACATCTTGTTATTTTTACATAATGTATCACCAGTATTTTCCCACAGTGTAATTTTTCATAGTCTCATGATAACTGTGCGGTCAAAACAATTTTGCCAGTATTATCAATTGCACTGCAATGCAATTCTTATAAATACATCTTTTCTTACATACATGACTATTTTTTTAGAAATGCAATTTTTGAATCAAAAGACAAGCCACATTTAACTCTTTTTTTTTTTTTTAACCCATAATTAGTTTGCCCTCAGAACAAAACAAAAACAAAAGAGTTGCCCACTGAAGCTAGAATGGCTCTTCAGACTTATCCTGAGTTAGGCTGAGATGACTAGGGATTTATACCTCCACCCTGATCTATCACTGGATGGGGGCCACCCAAGGAAAGGATGTGTCTTTCTTCCTGGATCCCTGTAGGTAAGATGGCCCCAGCAGCTGGATCAATAATTGCTTCATTGAAGGAGAACCTGAACGCGGCATTGTGTCTACCATACTAATACTACCAGCACTGTACAAAGGTGTCCGGTTCCCCTCACTTTAATGGCACTTGCTACCATTAGTTATTTCATATTTGTGGCTTGAAGGGTGAAGAACGGTGACTTGTTTCTTGACAATTTGTATTTCTTTTTTCATAAGTTGCCTTTTCATGATATTTGTCCAATTTCTTTTTTATTTTTTTAATTTTAGAGGGGGAAGGTCAGAGGGAGGAGAAGCAGATCCCCTGCTGAGCAGGGAGACTGACTTGGGACTCCATCCTGGAACTCCAGAATCATGACCGGAGCTGAAGGCAGGTGCTCAACCAGCTGAACCACCCAGCTGCCCTGACCAATTTCATGAGGGTTGTTTTCTTTTATTTTTCTCTTCTTTCCTTTCCTTTCCTTTCTAAGATTTTATTTATTTATTTATTTATTTGAGAGTGAGAGAGCACAAGCAGGGGGAGTGGCAGAGGGAAAGGGAGAAACAGACTCCCTGCTGAGCAGGGAGCCTGATAGGAGCCTCAGTCCCAGGGCCCTGGGATCAGAATCTGAGCCTAAGGAAGAAGCTTAAGGGACTGAGCCACCCAGGTACACCATGAGGGTTGTTTTCTAAGGGGAAGCTTGATTTGTTGTTGTTGTTGTTGTTGTTTTTAAAGTCCTTTATATATTACCAATACTAAATCTCCCATAAATATAGCAACTATTCTCTCATAGTGTAATATTTGTATTCAATTTTTTTGTGGTATTTGGTAGCAGAAGCTTTTAGTTTATGAGGTCAAATATTTAAATCTTTCTCTTTATGATTTCCCATGTGGTAATCATGCTTAGAAAGGTCTTCTGAGACAAACCATAAAAGACTCTTAATCTCAGGAAACAAACTGAGGGTTGCTGAGGGCGTGGGAGTGGAGGGGTAGGGTGGCTGGGTGATGGACATTGGGGAGGGTATGTGCTATGGGAGTGCTCTAAATTGTGTATGACTGATGAATCACAGACCTGTACTCCTGAAGCAAATAATACATTATATGTTAACAACAACAATAAAAAAGTCTTCTCCACCCCAAGATTATGTAAGTATTGCTCTGTATATTTGTTAGTAATTATGTATGTACATATATATATTTATATATGTGTGTCTAAATATATAATGATTAATTTATCTGTAAATTCTTGATATTATTTTTCCCAAATAGTCAACTGTTGCAACATCATTTTGTAAATTATCTTTTTTGATGTTTTGAAATGCCATCTTCATCATGTTCTAAATTCTTACCATACTAATATGCAATGAATCTTTAATCCATTCCCAGGGCCCTCATTGGAAAATGATCTATAAAAGTGTTCTCCAATGTGTTATGCTGCATAGAATAGTGTCTGTATAAACATCTTAGTCAAAGCTTCCTACCCTTTCTAAAGAGAGAATAATTTGATATAAAAAAATTAAATTAAATGTTAATAGGAGTATAATTTCCAATTTTGAATGATGATTTTTAATCATACCCAATAAATGCTTTACCTGTAGAATGTTAATATTGTTTGGAATCCTTATATACCGCTTAGGCACATTTTGTTTAAATAGCTGAGATGGTTCTTTCTCTATTACTCTAACCCCATGAGATTAAATCCTATTAAAAGTAATTCGAATTAGCATCATTAAGAAGATAATCCGATTTGGCCTATATACAGTTTCTTTCTTTGTCTCTTTCTTTCTTCTTTCTTCCTTTCTGAACAGTACAACTTAGCTAGGTGTTTCTTTTCATTAAAAGAGAAAAAACGGAAAGATAAAGGGGCTAATCTAGAAAGCAGTCTCTATTGCTCTTTTTGACTTTACATCCAAGCATTCAGAAGCATGGTTCCCATCGCAGCTCATCTCTACACAATAAACTGATACTAAAATAGAAGCTAGACGTCATTTAATACAACAATTTACCTACTGAACTCTTATCCTGTAAAGAGCCTCACTCTCTGTCTTTTACCTAAATAATGATGCTCTGTCTTCTTATACATGGGAATACTTTGGTTGGCAGGAAGCAAAAGAATCTGGTTTGACTTCAGGCCTTGGGTTGTCTGGAAAAGTCTGAGATATGTGCCCTATCTCTCAAATGACTCATGGTTCCTCAGTGAAACAAGAAATGATTCCGACCCACTCCGCCAAAAAATACACTCTGTGGTTGGTTCAATATAGTGCTCTTTCCCCAAACACATTTAACTCTCACTATGAAAATTTTTCAAAATTAAATTTTAAAAGTTGTTCCCAATGTGCTTGCTTACTACCTTACCTTTTGTGAAAATGTGCAGGATAATCAGGTCCATATTTCCATGTGTATCACATCAATTTCCTGACCATATTATCAACATGCCAAAAGCATATAATTAAAACCATATGGCAAAATCTCCACAAAATATACTGTAGTTATATAGTTTGGGGCTGGGAATGAAGAAAAGAAAACTTGATCAGTTAGCTTCGAATAGACAGAAATGTCTTTATTTGCATCGTAGATACAAGGGTAGAGCTGGCAAAGTTACAAGGTGAGATTATCAGCTCTGAGTCAAGGCTTCTTGCCTCCCCCTTCTCCACCCTCCAAACTTCCTGAAAATCTACCTCCACCACACACATCCTATTTCTCTCTTTGTATCGACAGGAATAAGGCTTCTCCTACAAAAACTTACTCTTCCCTATGCTCTCCATGAGGTCTTTCCATGGGACCTTGCTCCAACAAGTCATTTCTCCTCTTCCCCTGCTTCCATCTCCATGAGATCCTCGTTTTTAGCCGATAACACTCACGCCCTCTCTTCTTCCAGTTTATCACATATTATTTCTGTCCTTCAAGCTTCTAGACAAAATTGTCTATAGCCTGATTTTATTTTCTCACCGAGTTTTTCTTCAATTCATTAAAATCTTGTCTTTAGCACACCATTGAAACTGTTCTTAATAAACATCTAATTACTAAATCCAGTATATTATTTGCAGCCCTTTTTAATCTTTTCCATTCCCTTGCAATATTTAACATGGATAACTCCATGCTTCCTAACATTTTCCCCAACCTGCCTATGCGGCCCTCATCCCTGATTCTTCGGTCTCAGTCACTACTCAGCTGATTTGAATGGCCCCTTTACCTGCACCCGCCCAATGTACAGTAATATCACTGAGGTTTTGTACCAGGCACTACTTTGTGCTACACACATTCCCAGGAGGTCCCATCTATTCCATGATTTCAAGCAGCTATGCACTTAAAGATCACAAATCTTAATAGTCAATCCAAATCTATCTATTCCTAAGTCTTAGCTCCACCAAATGTCTCATTATTTCCAAACATAACCACAAGAGAAGAGATTACCTGCCCATTTGAGGTTACATGAAGATATAGAAAACTTTGCAGTATTAACTTTGTGAGGTACATGATTTGAAATATATGCATATAATTCATGTCATTTAATTCACAAGCTAATGCATATATTACTATAAATGGAAAAAATGCTGAAGAAGAGATTTTTTTTTTTAACTCTGCCCAATATGATGCAATTACTTTGACTTGAGGGAAATAGAACATAAGAAATAAATTGTCAAGTGAAATAATAAATAAAATTTAATAATTCAAAACAATTTTCTTTCAGATACATGAAGTAGACTCTCATTTGTATATTTTTCCAATTGCTATTTTTCTTTCTTAAATTGGTAGGGTCACTTACCCTATCCTTAATAATAACACTCTATGTTTTTAATGTGAGTATAAATGCTTGAATTAGGTAAATGTCAAAAAAGATCAGTTTCTGTCTTGTGGATAATAGGGCTTGAGATGACTTCATTATCTAAAAATAACAAAACACAGTAGACTTTGTTGCAACAAAAATTGATATACAATATTCCATAAATATATCATATGGGAGTCTAAGATGTTGAGCATGCCTTTTTGGTATAAATGAAGGCTCTGTGAGTAATTTCTAGGCAGCAATATTTAGGTCAAACAGAAAATGATACTAGCAGGAAGCTGCTGCAAGCATTCAAGCTAAATGCAGATTTTGAATGTGGGCTTTATTCTCAGTGAATCCATTCAAAACAGGCTTACTTTGACTATATAATTATTATGATTTTTCTACTGGAACCTCACTATACTATCTGCTGTCATATGCCAGCAAATTTTGATGGCTTTGCCTCCAAAATATATACAGAGTATAGCTACTCCTCATCCCTCCTCCACTACTACCTTAGAACAAGTCACAGGAATCTTCCTCTGATCTAGACTGTTGCAATAACTTATTAATTATTTCCCTATTGGCACCCTTGCCACCCTTTCAAGATATTCTCAGGTAGAGACTACCAGAAAATTCTTAGCTAGAGATACTCTAGCTGCTATTTAGAGACTATCTTCAGAAAATGTAAATAAAATCATATTCTTGAATCCTCACTTAGAATAAAGTCCAAAGACTTTATAAAACAGACTGTAAGGTTGTACACAGTCTGTTCTCCTCATACCCCAGCCCTTGCACCTCCAGGGCCTCACCCCACCACTCTTTCCCTAGATTACCCCATGGTTCCTGCCTCATTGACTTCTTTGCTGTTCCTGTAACATAGGGCAGATATGCTCTCCTAGGGGCCTTGGCTGTACCTAGCATGTTCCTTCCGCAGATATAGCTAAATCTCTACAGATTCTACATCTTCCCGCAGACCAAGGTTCAAATCCCATCACAACCCACCACCACTTCGGTGACTCTGCCGTGCTGACCGTGCTTTCTTCCATCCCAGTCTCCTTTTCTGTAAGAGCCGGAAAAATACTACATAGTCAGGCCCGCCATTGATCTTGCAGTTCTTTTCACCCAATAATCACTATGCTCAAATTTCTGCTTGGATCTTTTTCATTTCCTTCAGGCCTCTGCTTATATTGTTACCTTATCAGAAATCTTCTCTGAGCATCCCTAATAAAATAGCCCACCCCCCACACACCACTCCCCAGCCACCATGTCCTTCGCCTGGCTCTATTTTTCTTCAGAGCCCTTTTCACAGCTCCACCATACTATATATTTATATATTCATTTGCTTATGGTCCATTTTCCCTCACTAAAACATAAAGTTTCTTTTTTTAATTTTTAGGGTTTTTTTTTTTATTAACACAATATATTATTAACCCCAGAGGTACAGGTCTGTGAATCGCCAGGTTTACACACTTCATAGCACATACCTTCCCCAATGTCCATAACCCCACCACTCTCTCCTTACTCCCCCACCACTGGAAAAAGTTTCTTTTTGATAAGGAGTTTCATTTCTTTTGTTCATCCCTGTACCCCAGCATCTAGAATTCTGCCAGGCAAATACTCAGAGCTTAGCAAATACAGACTGGCTGAATAAATTAAGGAATGAATGAACGTGCATTTCACTTCTGGTGAATCCATTCTGAAAATTAATCAGAGAGATTATTTATGGAATATTACATAGATTTCAATCTGACCCCAGTTTTGCCTGTATGACACAATGTATGTCTGGAGAATAGTAGCCTTTACTTCAGCGTGATTCACACTATGTATGCTCACAAGACGAACTGGAGATGTAGCAAAATAAACACCAATCTAGATAATTCTGGCCCTCAGAGAAATTACAGAGTGGTTCAGAAATATACATTTTAATCATCTACAGTAAGGAAATTATCTAACAACCTTCTGAAACCTCTATTCCATCTCTGTGTGTGAACAGTTCAAAGCATTAAATCCAAACTGAAGGATATCTGATCTGATTATAAAAGCCAGGCAAGTGTGCAGAATCTGCATTTATTGGCTCAAGGACTGAAATGATTATAGTTCCCATGCTAAGACTAGTTAGATTTCTTGTCAGCAAGTCAACTCATTGTTTTCCATGAGGAAGCCCTTAGAGGTCACATATCTTTAAGTAAGAGACTGATTTTAATGAACTCTTTTCCATATTTAAAATGGCCCTACCACACATGTTTGCAACAAAGAGCCAAATGAAATTTAATCATCTCCAATATTATTTGCAAAGTTTTGAGATGGGGATATATTGGGGATAAATTTTTATATTAGAAATATATCCTTCTTTGAATTAGAAGATAAAACTTTTCCTCTGGAGAGCATTTTCTTGGCTAAAGCAATATGAATTCCCCAGCTGCTTTCTCTAGCAGCAAATCTATAAAGCTCAAATTAAATAGTGTAAAAAGGGCCAACTTTATTAGATTGTTAAAATAGATAACTTCAAAAATAGATTTTCTGGGGGAAATGTTAAAAATTCTTTAATATTGAGAACAGACACCTTGGAGATTAGCCACATTTGTTAACTAATGCACATTAAATTTTTGCCACATTATATTTTCTACTCAATGTAACTATTCAAAATATTTATAATATATTGCAAGATTCTGAATGAGTAGCTTGGGGATTGGCAGTTTTACAATAGGCTTAGTCTGTAAAGAGAATATAGGAAAGAAAAATGATTCTCATATTCATGTAAAACAGAGCGGATGACTAATAGTTGCAACTCTATGTATGTTAATATATACAATATGTTTCTAAGTGCTATGGCTGTGTATAAAGTTGTATTTTACAATGTGAATCCATTGTCAGACAAATCACTTTCATGCTGGAGATGGTGTAGAGAAAATAAATCAAGTCTAAATCAAATAAAACTTTATTCCATTCTTTCCCTCCAGGAATATCAGAATTCATTTAACTATCCATTTGTCCTAATGAAATCTTCAGTTGTACTCATAATGCAGGTGAATGGAGCCACATTCCCAATTTGATCCTCGCTCACAAACCAGAAGAAACTAGACTGGTAGGGGCAGAGAGCACTGCAGCTGGAGTTACAACGCAGGCCCTTGGGCCAACTCTCGCTTAAATCTGTTTCCCTGCATGCACCCCAGAGCAAGCAAGCCAGACATCTTCTAGGGTCTCTTCCATCTTTAAGTTGGTATGTTTTCCCCCTTACAGTAAATATCTATAAAAGAGTCAGGGAAAGAGAGTTTGTTTTTTCAACAATGAAGGCAGAGATCACATTTTTCTAAAACGACAGAAGAGAATTTTAGATTCTGTTGCAAAGTCCCTGCTTCCAGAACTTCTGCCAAATTTTTCTTAAAATCTGTTCATGCAGGGGCACCTGAGTGGCTCAGTTGGTTAAGCTTCTGCCTTCATCTCGGGTCGTGATCCCAGAATCCTGGGATCCAGCCCTGCTGGAGCCCTGCCAGGAGTCTGCTTCTCCCTCTCACTCTCCCCCTACCCCAGCTCCTGCACCTGCGCATACTCTCTCTCTCTCCTTCTCTCTCTCTGTGTCTCAAATAAATAAATAAAAAAAAATTTTTTTTTTTTTTAAGGAAAACTGATCATGCCATGTCTCTGGTTAAAAGCTTTTGCTTCTCCACTTGCTCAATGACTGATTTGGACATCTTTAGATAAAGATCCAAATAATTTAGTTCATTGAACTACTGTTATCCTATTTCCAGCTACCCTCTACATCCCAATAGACAATATCCTGAAAAGCTCTATATGTCTGCACATCCTGTTCCTCTACCTCCAGTGTCCTTATTCCTCTTTTCTGTTGTCAGATTCCTATGGGGTGCCCTCCACTGAGAACACACAGCTAGCTATTTATTTCTATATCTATCACAGCCCTTACTACATTGTATTGTAACTTCCCTGGTAAAGTCCGTCTTATTCACTAGACGATTTCTTCTTTGGAGAAAAAGATCATGTCTTACTTATCTTTGTGTTACCGGTTTCTAGCACCATGCTTGGCACATACTAAGTGTTCCATATATATTTGCTTTGTGTGAAACTGCAGATAGGTTTAGGCAAAAAAAAAAAAAAAAAAAAAAAAAAAAGCAAACAAACAAGTTATCTGTTATGAGCCAGCTCTAGCCCCATTTGCTGCCTGATGTTACTATAGTGACTTTAAAAGTTACAAAAAGTGCCCACCATACATAATATTCTTCCTCATAGTAAGTACAAGGGTCAAAAGATATTCCTTGGGTAGGTTTATCAGTCAGAGAAAAATTAGTGCATTCATTCATAAACACGTGTTTGTTCTCAGTGAATGAAACAACTCTACAGAGCACTTTTAGTAATGAGAAATATGAGAAGTTTGAGAGCTCAGTTTCCCCCCAAAAAATCTGCTTCAGGACATCTTTGGCATTTGCAGGTTTCTTTGAGCCTCACCATTTGCCAGCTGCTGATGAGGAGAGTACAGGAGAGTCTCTCCTTCGAGCAGATGAACTCAACTCAAGTAAGAATTTATCTGTGACTAGAAAAAAAGTGGCTATAAATCTGGGTGTTGAAATTTATTGACACAAACTGTTACTTGTATTAGTAAGAACAGAATTAATCTATTTTTTTAAAGATTTTATTCATTTACTAGACAGTCAGAGATCACAAGTAGGCAGAGAGGCAGGCAGAGAGAAAGAGGGGAAGCAGGCTCCCCACTGAGCAGAGAGCCAACGTGGGGCTTGATCCCAAGACCCTGGGATCATGACCTGAGCTGAAGGCAGAGGCTTTAACCCACTGAGCCACCCAGGTGCCCAGAATTAATCTATTTTAAGAAAAACTCTCCCATAAGCAAAAATGTGCTCTGAAATAGTTCTGCAAAATCAAAATGGATTCATAGAGAGCCCAGGTATAAATCCATACATCTACAGTCAACTAATGTTCAACAAGGATGCTAAGAACAGAAAATGGGGAAAGGATAGTCCCTTTAATAAAAGATGCTGGAAAAACTGGTTAGCCACATACAGAAGAGTAAAATTGAACCCTATCTCACACCATATCCAAAAATTATTGCAAAACTTAACTAACATAAAACCTAAATCTGTAAATCTGCTAGAAGTAAACATAGGCAGAAAGCTTTTTTGACATAGTCAAGGCAATGATTTTTTGGATAGGACACTAAAAGCATAAGCAACGAAAGCAGAAGTAGAAACTGCAAACTAAATATCTTCTGTGGCTCTCAAACTTAGCTCTATCTTCTTAGAAACCTCTATGCCAGGAGAGTCAAACAGAGGAAGAAGAAAATAGGCCAGTCGAAGTGCAAAAGAAAGCTGAGGCAGAGGTCCAAGTAAACCACTAGCTTGTGCACCCAGGAGCAGGAATATATAAAGCTGACAGTCCAGAACATAGGTAGAAATTGTTGGACTTCATGCTGTGCTACTCTCTAGAACTTGACTCCGTGCATCTTGAACATCTATCACCAAATGATCACTGTAACCACCTCTGAGAGATTCACCTTGCACATGCCAAAACAGTTCTTTATGGTCTTTACTCTTGATCTGAATGTTCTGGGCTAGTTCTGTTGTCAGTTGTGGCTAAATGTAACATGTGTACAATAAATCATCTTTTCTGCTATCCTAGCTGAAGAAAAAAGCCATCAACCAACCAACCAACCATCAAGAAAAAGTTTCTTCACATCAAAGCAAACAATCAATAGGGTGAAAAGACAACTTATGGACACAAACAACTCATTAACAAAATCCCAAATAATCCAATTAAAAAGTGGGCAAAAGGTCTGAATAGACATTTTAAAAAAAAAGACGTACAAATGGCCCACAGGTGTAGGACAAGGTACTCAATATTACCAATGTCAAGGAAATACAAATCAAAATTACAATGAGATATCACTTGATAAGTGTTAGAATGGTTATTGTCAGAAAGACAAAAGATAAGCCTTGGGCGCCTGGGTGGCTCAATGGGTTAAGCCGCTGCCTTCGGCTCAGGTCATGATCTCAGGGTCCTGGGCTCCAGTCCCGCATCAGGCTCTGTGCTCAGCAGGGAGCCTGCTTCCTCCTGTCTCTCTCTGCCTGCCTCTCTGCCTACTTGTAATCTCTCTCTGTCAAATAAATAAATAAATAAATAATCTTTAAAAAAAAAAAAAAGATATAACAAGCCTTGGCAAGGATGAGGAGAAAAGGTAACACTTGTATGCTCTTGGTGGGAATGTAAATGGAAAGGCCATTATGGAAAACAGTATGGAAGTTCTCCTAAAGTTAAAAATAGGAGTATCTACTTATGATCTAGCAATCCTGCCCAGGTGAATATCTGCATTCCTATGCTCATTTCAACATTATTAACAATAGCCAAAATATGGAAACAACAAATGTCTATTAATGCATGAATGGATAAAGAGATTATAGTATATACAAACAATAGAACATTATCCCACCTTAAAAAGACGGAAATCCTGCCATTTGCAACAAGATGCATGAACCTAGAGGATAAAATGCTAAGTGAAATAAGCCAGATGCATATACAGCATCATCTCACTTATATATGGAATCTCAGTCAATATTATGGAAGTAGAGAGTAGAATGGTGGTTACCAGGGGCCAGGGGAAGGGGAAAATGGAAAATGTTGGTCCAGGGATACAAAGTTTTAGTTATGTAAGATGAATAAATTCTGGAGATCAAATGCACAACAATGTAACTATAGTTAACAATGCTTTATTGTACACTTGGAATTGACTAGAAAGGTAGATTTTAAGTGTTCTTGCTGTTAAAAAAGAAAGAAAGAAAATGGTAACTATCTGAATTATGGATGTATTAATTATCTTCTTTAATAGGAGTGGGGACAAGTAGAGGGAAAGGAAGAGTGAGACTCTTAAGCAGGCTCCCCACTGAGTAGGGAGCCCAATGTGGGGCTGATCTAACAACCTTGAGATCAGGACCTGAGCTGAAATCAAGAGTCAGAGGCTTAATTGACTGAGCCACCCAGGTGTCCCTGGATGTTAATTATCTTTATTGTGGTGATAATTTTACAATGGATATGGATATCAAATAATCAAATTATACACATCAAATGTATGCAATTTTAATTGTCAAATACATCTCAAGAAAAAAATCAAAATAGATTCTTGATCAAGGCTTCTTGGTCATTTCCTATGCAAAGACAAAAGATTTTTGTACATTATTATAGGCAGCCTTTTAACAGTCTTTTTTTTTTTTTAAAGATTTATTTATTTGACAGAGAGAAATCACAAGTAGACAGAGAGAGAGAGAGAGAGGGAAGCAGGCTCCCTGCTGAGCAGAGAGCCCGATGCGGGACTCGATCCCAGAACCCTGAGATCATGACCTGAGCCGAAGGCATCGGCTTAATCCACTGAGCCACCCAGGCGCCCCTTAACAGTCTTTTCAATATCTGATTCAATTCAACCTATCAAAAGTAAAAACAAACAAATTTTTTTAATAAAAAGTTCCTATATAGACTGCACTTGTTGTAATATAATGTCCATGTAATAACTTACATTGATCAAGCACATACCATGTACCAGGACTAAATTGTTTATCATGTAATAATTCAATTAATTATCATAAGAATCTTCTGGGTATGGATTATTATTTCCATTTTTCTCTCAAAAACTGAGGGACAGAGAGACTATGTAATGTTTCACATTACTTGACCAGTTAGGGTCAGAACTACATTAAAAATCCAGACAAACTGACCCCTGAATCAACATTTACAATTACGCTGCCCCATTCTTTACACTGGACTATGCTGTATTCTACACAAGAAAAAATTTTAAAAACAAATAATTTCAATTGGTGACTTTTCTGATAATTAAGTTGAATCTTGTTTTTTGTAGGATATTTTTGCCATCAAAAAATCCTATCTTAAATGAAAGTATAAAAATCCCAAGGAGGTTGAAACAGTATGAATTGTAACATGGCAATAGAATTAACTGTGGAACTCAGGACTCACAGAAAAAAAGTAGACCTCATTTTCAATTTAGGAGCTGTGCTCCATTCTCTAGATGTGACTCTTCTTGATCAGAAAGCAGCCATTACCTCAGGTCCTTCTGATATTTTATGCACAAAACCAGCTCCAACACCAAAAAATAGGGCAGCAGTGGCCAGAAACACCTTTTTATGGTTACTCTTCCTCTGTTATGATTCACAAGATAATAAGTGCTTGACATAATGGAAGACATTTTTGTGCCAGCAAGTCATGTAATGACATTTTCTGGAAGGTGTCTCAATTGCTTCATTTTAAGAAAAACATGGAAGAAATTAGAGTAGCCTCAGGAATGCTTAAAGCTTCTGCTATAATTTTGGAGAAGATGCATCTTTGATTTTATATAATGTATCTTGGATAGTATTTATATAAAAATTACTGCCATGACTAAGAAAAAATATTAGAATTGTTCTAACTGCATTTTTCTCTTTTCATTCTGATACATTGAATATCAAAATTACAAAGGAATTCCTGAACTTTTCCTATGAGTTCTTTTTAAAAA
The DNA here is from genome assembly GCF_011764305.1 of Mustela putorius furo. Lineage (NCBI taxonomy): Eukaryota > Metazoa > Chordata > Mammalia > Carnivora > Mustelidae > Mustela > Mustela putorius. Next base: position 70,503,043 of record NW_025421998.1, on the reverse strand, counting down.
ATATTTTGTTTATTTGACAGAGAGAGAGGGAGCACAAGCAAGGGGAGTGGCAGGCAGAGGGAGAGGGAGAAGCAGGCTCCCCTCTGCGCAGGGAGCCCAATGTGGAGCTAGATTCCAGGACCCTCCAGATCATGACGAGAGCTGAAGTAAGAGGCTTAAACGACTGAGCTACCCAGGCACCTATGAGTTCTTAATATATTGGTCTTACATGAAATATGAATCCACCCTAGAATGCTAGAAGGCTTTCATAAAGCAGTACAAAATTAAAAGAGCAAAGCTATAAAATTCTAAAATATTTCACATACACCACATAATTCACATTATAATATCAACAGTGTCTTCATAGCAATCTCAACAACTTAGGTAAGTATCTTGTGAAAAAAAATTACAGAAGATGTATGTATGTATTACGTGTGTTTCAAAATACTAAAATATAAAAATATATGCTTGTATATTTATCTATCTAACAATATAATGTGGAAGGCAATAACAGCTAGTCTATCAATCTAGCAAGTTGTAGTGGCAAAATAAATATTATACACTGAAAGCAGATTTTTCAAAGTGACACTTTCATTATTCTTTATTATAAAGGTTAAAATGAGACAACAGAAATTGGCATGTGTGATATTTTCAATAATCTGAAATAGATTAGAATTGATTGAGTACATCGAAATAACATAAGGTAAAGCATCCCTGTTTATAAACTAAATTAGATAAAATCTACATCTTAATCTATTTAATGCATCCTATACTGGGAATGAAATAGTGGACATGTAGTGATATAAGTCACGTAAGTTTTCTGGGCCTTATTTTTAAAAAAAAACAGCGTTCAAATCAACCTTTTGATCAGAATTGAAGTAGACTAAAAATCAAGTGTTATGGATTTCAGCCATTAGTCATGATTAGAGCTATTAGAATACTTAACAGGGGAAAATTTTCACATATAAAGAAAATAATCCCATAAGGTTTTTTGGGGTATCTTTTGAGTTATCTAAAATCAACATAGCAAGTTTCACTTGTTATGTTGTTTTATCAAAATAATTAATTACAGAATGGATCCTATCTTCAGAGAGGCTGCCACTTAACCTTCTTTATCAATCTTACTACATGCATGATGGAGAATTTAATTCTAGATATTCCAAAAATAGTTGTATAGAAATACGTATTTTTATAAATTTCTACCTCCTTCTTTGTATGTTTTATAAACTGATCTCAAAATATCACAGACTGTATATTATTTCTGAGCCTTTCCTGCTTATTTCTTCTGAAGTTCGTGTAAAAGAAATTCTTAATCTTTTAAGAATCATGAATCCATTTAGAATCCGATGATAGCTATGATATTTTCCTTTCTAAAAAATGTGCATATTCAGTTTGTATCTGATTTCAGGACATCACTGCATCCCAGGTTAAAAACTTCTTTTCTATAACAAATACTTGATTTTTTCAAGTTGGGCTGTATGAAATGCATTGGACTTCTCAAAAGAAAAGTGGATCAGTGTATTTACTGCATAGGGTCTCAGAAGATTTTGAAGGGTGATTATGTATGGCATTAGAAGTGTTTATCTGTTTATTGAGCAACAAATCTCATTTCCCTAGGTGAACATGTTCATTAGGGCCTCTACTGGATTACTTACCTTTTTAAAAAAAATTTTAAAGACTTTTTTTTAAGGTTTTATTTATTTATTTGACAGAGAAAGAGTCACCAAGAGCAGAAACACAAGCAGAGGGAGTGGGAGAGGGAGAAACAGGCTTCCTGCTGAGCACGGAGTCCATGTGGGGCTGATCCCAGAACCCCTGGATCATGACCTGAGCTGAAGGCAGTTGCTTAACAAATGAGCCTCCCAGGCACCCAACTGGTTTATTTATCTTTGGCGAGATTATCTCCTCCAGGCCTCATTGCCAATTCAAAAGGCTCAGTGTGACCAGTACAAGTAAAATAGTTCTCCCCCATATTCATTCACATGTTAAGCTGATATTTATTGAGTACCTGTTATGTGTTAAGATCTCACCCAGAACACTGGCTTTAAGAATACAAACACGGAGGCATCTGGGTGGTTCAGTCGTTAACCATCTGCCTTCAGCTCAAGTCACCGTCTCTGGGTCCTGGGATGGAGCCCCCATCAGGCTCCCTGCTCCGCGGAGAATCTGCTTCTCCCTCTCCCTTTGTTCCTCCCTCTAGCTAATACTCCCTCTCTCTCTCTCTCTCAAATAAATAAATAAAATCTTTTTTAAAAAAAGTATACAGACACAAACAAGAAAAACGAGGTTCCCATGTTCATGAAGCTTCCCTTCTAGTGGAAAGGAAAAGAGAATAAGTAAGTAAACAAATAAGTAAGGTAATTTCGAATAGTGGTATGTGCCATGAAGATGTAAAAGAAGGACATGTGGTGAGTCACTGATGTCAGGGAAGAGACATGTTAGAATGTGGTATTAATTGAAATCTCAAAACATGAGGAAGAGCCAGCTGTGGAAAGATTTAGCAGAGGGTACCTAGTAGAGGGAACATCAATCAAAGTCCCTGAGGGGAGATATATGCTTGGCTTCTTCATGGAACCCACAGTATGACAAGCTCACTTAGAGTACACTATGGGCAGGATGAAGTCATATATTTGGGTAGGGTGCAATAGTGTAGGACATTGCATATCATTAAAAGGAGTTTGGATTTTATTTTAAGTGTAATTAGAGCCATTAGAGAGTTTTAAGCAGCACAGTGGGTAGTACAACCAGATTTATATTTTTAAAAGTTCATTTTGTCTACTGTGATCTTGGACCCAATAGTAGACACAATAGAAGATGTAGCAACTTACATTCAAGGCAGATATAAATTTCTACCACAGACACCCAACAAAGCAATTTATAGTCTGCAAGTAAGAAGTATCTTATGACTAATAACATTTTTTAAAAGATTGTTTTGAAGATTTTTTAAAAAGATTATACACGTAGGAGCTCCTGGGTGATTCAGTCAGTTAAGCGTCTGTCTTCAGCTCAGGTCCATGATCCCAGAGTCCCTGGATGGGGCCCCAAGTCAAGCCCCCATTGGGTTCCCTGCTTGGTGGGGAGTCTTCTCCCTCTATCCCTGCTTATGCTCTCTCTCTAATAAATAATACTTTTGAAATAATTATATAATTAATGTGTAATAGTATTGTTATGCTCGAGCTTTTGCGTCCAAGAGACCACCAAGGGGCCAAGCACCGATGCAATCACAGAGGGTTTATTTGACAAGCTTAAGCTTGGGCCCAAGTATACCCGACACAGTGGAGCAGGGACTTGGACCCCAAGGTGACATGCTTAAGCTTGGGCCCAAGTATCCCCGACACAGCCGAGTAGGGACTTGGATCCCGAGGCTAGTTAAGGCAGGGGTTTTTATGGGTCATTACAAGAGGCTTGGGGTGGGTGGAGGAGAAGTTTCAGACTTTTCTGCAGTAAGCTGATTAGCTGTTGCCGGGGTGTTGCAGGGTGAAGTACTTTCTTGGAACTTAAGCAGGGTGGGGGTCCCTGGAAGTAAAGTAAAGTAGGGGAAAGTTCAGCCCATGGGCCTCCGATGGCTGCCAAAGCCAAGATGACTGTACTTGCGCTAATGCTAAACCTGAGGTGGGATGGCCTTAATTTTCTCAGCCTCCACAGTGTGAGGCTGAGAAAAAATCTCTGGTTCTGTCTATACCTTACGGGAGCTCTAACTTTTCATTTGTTCAATAAATAATTATTGAACAACTTCTATATGCCACATATTGTTATAGCCTTGTGCTTTTTAAAACTGTCTGGTGAAGGACCAGTTTTTTGCTTTTCTTTCTCAATTCATTGTTGACTTATATTTTTACACAATACAACAAAAATAAGTTACTCGACAAATGAATTTAAAAGATATAAAATCTAAGTTTAATTTATTGTTATAGATTCAACAAACATAAAATCTACATTTTAGTAGATAGAATCAGAAGAAACTTAACCAAAAGGGAAAAAAGAATTACAAAGAATTGCAACATGAAACATGTTTAGAAGTGTATACACAGGCAATTAATATAGAAAGTTATTAATAAACTTGTTATTTTCCTTTCACAACAATAACTAAAGAGTATGCAAGGAAATAACAATGTTCCATATGAAATGCCTCTTCACAGGGCACCTGAGTGGCTCAGTGGTTTAAAGCCTCTACCTTCGGCTCAGGTCATGATCCCAGGGTCCTGGGATTGAGCCCTGCATCCGGCTCTCTGCTCAGCAGGGAGCCTGCTTCTCCCTCTCTCTCTCTCTCTCTCTCTTGGCCTGCCTTTCTGCCTACTTGTGATCTCTGTCTGTCAAAAAAAATAAATAAAATCTTAAAAAAAAAAAAAGAAGTGCCTCTTCGGACACTTTGAACAAACTCCAACATAGCAATATTTAAAAATTTTAGCTCAGTAAATGAGCTTACTTCTTGCTTGCTAAATTATTTAATCAAAGTTGGATTGACAACAAATTATTTCTATTTTTTCCTTTTTTAATTTTTATTATTTTAATTTATTGATCTTACTGTGTTATGTTAGTCACCATAAAATACACCATTAGTTTTTGATGCAGTGTTCCAAGATTCATTGCTCAAAAGCAGAGAAACCAGTCTCAGAAAAATATTGATAGGAACAAGAGATTTTTAAGGCGGTTTTGGCAAGCTCAGGGTATTTATTTTATTTTAAACATTTATACAAAATGAGACAATTGATATATTTTCAAAATTCTTCTTCAATCCTTCATCATAGCCAGATCTAACAAATTAACCTCTCAAAGAACCATTAAAGCCCAAAATAGCCTATGTTCTGTTCAGCAAGTATAGCCTTGTCCTGTAAGTCTATCAGTAGTGAACTTGTATGTTGCAGCAATGCCAAATTGCTGTAAAATCTTCTCACTTAAATTTCTGTGCTCTTCTCATCACAAAACAGTTACACACAATACTGAGACCCGCACCAATTTGTGACTATAATTTGGGGAGCACTGCGATAAAGTACCCTTTCTATGGACAAAATAAAGCTGTATGTTTTCAAAATCATGAAATTCATAGTTGTTTTCTGCTCATCATCATTATAGATAGCACATATTAGAAATAGCAACAATAAAACTCAGTGTTAACCTGGAGGGATTGCTCTCCAGATGAAAATAAGATTTGGAGTAATTTATGTCTCTTACTACCTGGCACTATTTCTTATGTCTGGGATTTGTTACAACAAGAGTTTCCTGCAACGATCATCTATTTGAAGTACTCAGTTCATTTTCTGACCTTACTTCTCTTAAAAAAAAAAAAAAAACACACACACACACACACATAGATTTAGCATGTAACAAAATCTATTGGGGCTTTTCAAAAACTTCATTTAAAACAATCTTATAATTTCAGCTTTTATTAGGTCAAATGACTACTTTTATAAATGGTATTGTAAATGAAATTATAATCAGGGATAGGCTGGAACTGGCTCATACTCGTTCAAAAAAATGAATTATACGCCTCTCTTTCCACTCAGCATTAGGTGATGTCAGGCTGGTAGTTGATAACAACCTAGATCAAAGACTTACACCATGGAAATCAGCAAACACTACTACTCAAGGTTCTTTTTTCCCCAAAATGCTGGTTATTGAACATTTACTAGCACATCTCCAGTTGTAATTAATGTTAATTTCAAATTCCTTGAGAGTAAGAAGAATTGACAAAATGACCTTATAAAATCTGAAATATTTCAGGTACTGCTTTCAAAAGGGTCTCATTTATGTTCTTTAGCACCACTAAGAACAAAAACAAAAAAGTTTTCTCGGACTATATGAGATAATCTATTTTCCAACATAAATTTATATCATTGGTTCTCTTTGTCCATACAAGCATACATGCACCAAATCACAAGGAGGAATAGCCATGGGTATACAAGAATAATAATGGTATATGTGTGCTTATGTGTGTAAAATTGTTTTCAAATGTGATTTAATAATTATCTCAATATTGGCCTGAATATACAAGCAAAACTCCAGTAATTTCTCCCAGACAACAGCAAAAACTAGAATTGATGAAAAACTTTTTGAAACAATAATGGAAGTAAAAGCCACTGTACCAGTTCGAAGTTGTATCATTGAAAATAATAACATTATTATTATTTCCAATATTGTATTAGAAATAGAACTCATTGCTTGCATCTATAAATATCAGACTGCACTGAAACAAGCTAAATCTATCATTGAAAAATTATACTCTTTTGAAAAATTATATTATTTTTTAAGACAAAATCCTTTTTTAAAGGAAATGGGAAGAGGATAGATATGAGGGTAAATGTTTGATGAATCAGTAAATAATGATTACCAAATGCATATTTTTAAAAAATGAGCAAGTTGCCTCGCTGGTTAGAGTGTGGTTCTAAAGAAGTTAAGGGCATGTTAGGTCACTCTAACCTGTGATACTAGATTGAACACTTAGTCTGTTAGCCTTGAAAACAAAAGCTTTTAAGCCACAGGACAAAGCCACTGAATTCAATGACTCACCATTGAAGACAACCTAATTCAGTGCATGTGAACCTTGGGGGCAGTAGGACAGCAAACCCAGCTTTTGATACTGGTGGTATCATAAATCATTAACATCTATCTCATTTATATTCCTTTTTTTCTCCTAACCAAGCAAAGTACAGTGAAAACCAAATTGGAAATAAGAGTCATATTAAACTTCAGGATAAACTGTTTCTCAAACACTTCAAAAGATGTTCATAGCAAAAACGTTTAACACATCAGTCTCATCCCCACCTTGCAACATCATCTGTCCAAAATAAATTTTCTTAAGAATTTGCTTGTTTTTCCCCTTGGATTGTTATCTTTTTTATGGTATTTGAATCTGAGCTAATTTTCATAGCATAAGCAAAAATAGGATCTTATGGAGAGATAAATACTACTTAAAATAATGAAATAGAGAATTAAGGAGATATTCCTATCATCATACATCTACCCTTGCCATTTTGTAAGGATTTTCTGATATTGAAAGATATCTTTTTAGTAATGCGGAATTAAAAGTTCTCTGTTTTTTAAACTATATGAAGGGATAATCCTCTATTCTGTTCCTTGCTTTCTTTTCTTAAGAGAGGAAAAAAGCCACATCATAGTGCTGCTCACAGCTGCTTAATATTCTTTTCTTAATCCAGCTGTGTCAGGTAACTGCCTACCTCTGTGACCCTTGAATCACTTTCCACGATGGCTTAGTGCCCCATGGTTTTACCAATTATCTACATCTTCCTTCAACATTTCTTACTTTTGAAGACAAAATAAAGTTTATGTCAATATTAATTTCAATAATATTCATTGGAAGCTACAAAAAAAATCTTTCTTAAAACTAAAATGTAAAGAATATGCTGAATTTCAATCAATATAGATACTATATAAGAAAAAAACAAGATGCTCTCTCCATTTCTTGATCTTTCCCTTATTGATTCACAAATTTTTTAATTGAAAATTAGAATGACAAATATAATTATATTCTTGGGATTTTTCAAACATTTGCATAATTGTAGTCATCGGGACAGGAACCTCCACATTTGGGGTGGTTTTCTTGCCACAGAATTAGAACACGCTTGCCAATAAGCAATAACATTACATAAAATAAAAGAGTTTAAAAAATCATTTGTCTTCAAGTTTCAAGAGGGATACTGTCAGGCATTATTTTATAGTCATAAGTCACAAACTTAACTTCATCTAGCTCTTACAGTTTTGGGAGATAACAGAAGAAATCTCATCACATTTAATGAAAAAATAGCTGTATTTTTGTCCTGCATCATCATATCTCATCTCTACATGAAGGATGAACTCTTATTATGTTAGGGCCAATTTAATGTCAAAACCTGTTTAACTATTAGGGCCTGCTTAGCCAGAGCAACTCCATATTGCCTAGGTAGCCATATTGTTTACATCCATGGACTTCATTCCGGGAATAAACGCCCCCGTAGTTCCTGGTATGGTTCCGGGATCAATTCCGGGAATAAACGTCTTAACAATAGAAGCCACATACCTTGGGTCTGCAGTTATGCCCTATAAAACCAGCTGTGAGATCAGGAGGGGGTTGCTTTCTGTGGAGGCTGCCCTGGGGGGTCAGTCTGACTTCTTTTCTTTTTTTTTTCTTTTAAGATTTTATTTATTTGACAGAGATCACAAGTAGGCAGAGAGGCAGGCAGAGGAGAGGGGGAAACAGGTTCCCTGCTGAGCAGAGAGCCTGATGCGGGGCTCAATCCCAGGACCCTGGAATCATGACCTGAGCTGAAGACATAGGCTTTAACCCACTGAGCCACCCAGGTGCCCCCAGTCAGTCTGACTTCTAACGCTTGGTATAAATAAAGCTCTATATAACTTTCACTTTGTCTCAGCCTCGTTCCCCTGGCCGGTCAGTCTAACTTCTAATGCTTGGCATAGGATAAGACTTTGCATAACTTTTACTTTGTCTCAGTCTCATTCCTTTGATAATGGACCCCAACAATTATTCCCATTTTATGGAGCAAGTAATGGGAACAGAAGACAAAAAAAAAAAAAAAAAAAAAAAGATGTTTGACCAATGCCACACAGGTTAGACATAGTAGGGATTCCAAATCAAACCTGACCAAATATCATCCTGATAGATATCACCCTATCCTCCTGAAGATGATATACTGCCTTCTTTAGATAACTGTCAAGGAGTTTTGAAACTAATTCTTTTTCCCAAGTGTTTTAAAAATCAATAAAATGCAGGGTTTTAAACACATTGAAAACAATCATAGTTCACATGAATTATGACAATTTATATGTACAAAGTTTATGAAACTTTCTTGCACATTCTTTCTTTTAAACATCACTGTATAAAATTCTGAGTTTCTAATCTGAGTGCCATTTTGAAACTTAGGATGATATACCCAAAAAAAATATTTAGGTTAAATTCGCAATGGAACTCCATGATTTCTCTCTGGGAAGCTCCACTGCCCTAACAATATGCACTTCACTTAATTCCAACGAATGACCATCCACAATCAAGAGAATTATCTCAAAAGACTAATCAGCAGTTTCCAATTCTGAGCCCTAAGAGGAGATATGGAAAGCTTAGTGTGATCTCATTCTTCAATTTCCCAGATTTCAGAAGTTTTGCTATAGACAGGTAATTGCCAGGTCAATACTTTGTTTTCCGTTATGTGAATCTGGCCATTTCAAGACAGGAAGAAAGTTGAAAAATTCTCATTACTTTCTACAAAAGGGTCAAGAAAGTTCAGGCATTTATCTACCCATCCAGTCTTCAGCAAATGTGTATTCAACCTTACTTTTCCTTGTAACAAGGAGAAAGAATTCATCTTGACATTATTCTTTGTAAATAAGGAAAACAATAACTAGAGGGAGATACTGGTTTGATATGCCAATCTAACTGGATGAGCATCAAATTAATCTTCGCAATTGTATTTTTTTGGTGTGCTTACTACTTCAAGCCCTATATGTATTGTAACAAAATGATCCAGGTCAATCTTTAAGACCAATTCTAAGTGATCACTGGAACCAATTATGTTTATGTAGGTCAATCACAAAGAATTGATTAGACACACTTATAATCTAATTGATTGCATTGTGCTTGACTGTATCTGAAATAGCCACTATGATACAAAAATAATCACACCAGCAATTCAGTAATTATTAGGTAAACTAAAGTAAAAACCAGGTTTATTATGTTTTGCTTAAGTTACTTTCCTCCAACTAGACTCTGAAAGTTAATTTGAAAACATTTTTTCTAATAAAAATATTTTTTCTTTGCATAGTAATTCATGCAACTTATAAAAAAGTCAGACAGTAAAAAAGTACAAGAAATGTAAGGTTAAAATCATCTTGTAATATTAACCTTCCTTCTAGTTTTTCTGGGCAAACCTTACTTTATCCTTGTAAAGTTTGTTTTTAGAACATCTTCTTTCTGGGGCACCTGGGTGGCTCAGGCATTGAGTGTCTGCCTTAGGCTCAGGTCACGATCCCAGGGTCCTGGGATCAAGCCCCAGATTGGGCTCCCTGCTCAGCAGAGAGTCTCTGTCTCCCTCTCCCACTCTCCCTGTTTGTGTTCCTTCTCTCCCTGTGTCTCTCTCTGTCAAATAAATAAATAAAATCTAAAAAAAAAAAAAAAAAAAGAACATCTTCTTTCCAAGTTCTTAAACTATCACTTAATCTAAAAAATATAAATGGAAAAATCAATAAATTATGATCTGGAGAGACAAAAAACAAATTCCCCTGCCATGTGACAGAAAGTACATATTGTTTACACTTGCTTCTTTGACACATGTGTTTATTTAACTAATTGCTTTAATCTGTGACTATTTGGTGTTACAAAAGTTTGTGGTTGTCCCACAATCATTCAGTTTTTATTTTAAAATTTAGTTTATGGATAAGGAAATAACTATGAAATAGAACACAAAAAGCACATGCTCCAGTTTGCATAAGTTGCCAGACTTAGTTTCAAGAAACTATATAATTGATCTCTATTGGTGGTTCTTGACTTAAAGTGTGCATCAGAATCACCCCTAAGGGCTTGTCCAAACAGAGTGCTGAGCCCCCATCTCTAGACTTTCTGATCAACAGATCTGAACTGAGACAGGAGAATTTTTATTTTGAACAAGTTTCTAAACAATTGTGGTAAGGCTCCTTCAGAGACCACATTTTAAGAACTATTGATCTACATATAGGCAGTAAACATCACTTCAGAATTCATCTTTCTGATATTAATCATCACAGAATCTTGATTTTAATGGACAATTTAATGCCATGTACACAGTAGGTTTCAGTGAATGCTATTGACTGATCTAAATTTAGACATAAAATAAGTTGGATTACAGACCTACCAGTTACTAAATAATCCATCTCTTTCCCAGCTGAGAAAATCTTGGCCTAGGTTTCAGAGAGCTGAGGTACATAAAATGGCCTTTGGATACTGAGCTTTTCTACCCATGAAGTTTCTTTTCAATGCACTTGTATTTTATTTACTGACAATAGGAAGCACAGTCATCCTGGTACAGGCAATATAATGATAAATGAAATGGGCTTAATGAAACATCAATGAAATTGTTGATTCCAGGAATTTTTTTTAGATCAGTGTTTTGGTAATAGGAGAAAGTGGTTTTTGGAACAGGAGAGATAACAGCTTGATTTTTTTAACATTAAGCCCATGCTGCTAAAATCTGGAATCTGTCTATTAGTTTGTTTTGAGGTTTATCTTTCACCCTGCATGACATATTTAAGGAAGATGTTTCTGCTGTTTTCAATCCTACCATGAGATGTGTAAGCTCTTTCCTATAATTACACCAGTTCTAACAAATTCTGATGCTAGTTGAAATATCAATGGAACTGGAAGAAAATATTCAAATATTTTTTCCTTTGCCTTTGTCATATGTTATGGTATTCACATGACTCCCTCTGGTGGTAAATGTAGCATGGAATGTTCATCTTTTTAAAGAAATATACATGTTTACATTTCATTTCATATAGAGTCAATGATTGTTTCCTTCTTGTCTGAAGTTTTGTTTCCTAGCTTTCCTAGTGCTCTCCACAATCTGATGTAACATCGCTTTAATGATGCGGTTCAATCAAAATGATTGCTTCAAAGAATACATAGATTGAATCTCTGTCAAAACACACCCTGGAAAATGGTGTCAAATAGTTGATGCAGCCTTTTAACAATCAAGCCAGCATATAAAAATTTTAAAATAATTGATTAAAGAAAATGAACCTGAAAACTCAATCTCAAATCCTCTGAATGTAGTTCATTCACAGTAACATATAAATTTAGTCCAAGTAAACTTGAATATCTGCATTCAGCAAATACTCTCAGAACTCCACACAAAATGAAACGTAGAGTCATCCAGAGATGAATTTGAATTCTACCACTTGGCACCTGTGTAACCTAAGCCAGGTTACATAACCTCTGTGAGAAACGATTTTCATATTGACAAAATGGAATAATGCCTATGTCATTGACTTGTTATAGATTAAACAAGACAATGTATTTAAAGATCTAGTACCAAGCCTGACATTTAATAAGACACCATCTAGTATTACAGTTATTGTTTTTAATTAACAAATCAAAAGAAAGGAAATTAGAAAATTGAGCCTTCTACCTGATTTTTGTTTGAGCCTTAGAACAACAGTCTTGGAAGTGGTAGAAAGGTGAGAGGTTCCCATCAGACCAAGCTCACACAAGTAAGAGACGGCCTCTAGGAGGCAACATCCCAAGTGACAGTTGAGCAGAAGCACACACCGAAGAAGTGGAGCTCATTTGTTGCACGTGCATGCAGTATCTTGATGGCTCTCATACCTTCTTAAATTGCAACAGTGGAAAGCCAGAGAATCCTCCTTTTCATTCAAACTTGCCTATATTTCTTTTGCTCAAGTCAATATGACAATGTTTCCTTTTGAATTAAGAGGTGATGTGGATTGAGGGACAATGAAATTTTTCTTCTCAAGAGAGAAAATACCTTAATAACCTTTTACATTTACTGTGAGGCAAGAAAGGTAATAAAGGCATTTTTACATCTCCTAGTAAATGCTTCTTGCACTTGTTAACAAAATAATTGGCCTATATAATATGAAAAGTTAATCATGACTTAAATGATGTTTGTGTGCACACCTGTTTTAACAGTTTCGATTGGTGAGTTAAAATAAGTTATTTGAACTCATTTCTTTTATTTTTTTTTTTTTGTGGTTGAGTTGTTAGTTTTGTGACTGAATTAATTACACACATACATAGGCACAGGTATACATGTTTAAGGATTTTGTTGTAAATCTTCTTTATACAGACATTTTGCATTGTTATTATTTAACTTTCCTTCCAAAAAGTGATATTAAGATAGATTATTCAGGGATAAAAGCACTATTGTGTGCTATCATGCCAGGAACAGAATCTACCTTTCATCTGGGATTCCGTTTTTTGAGAATCTCGTATTGTCTTTTCAGGTGCATGGCAATGCAGCTAAAGTAAGAGAGACCAAGCCTGGTCTGTCCCCCATCAGCTCCTTGAGCGCTTGTCATTATTCCTTCCCCTAGCACTGACTTATTTTTTTCTCCATCAGAGAAGTCTAATCCAAGATTCAAGTATGAATTTAGAAGAGCAAAAGCAGAGAAGGCTGCTTGGCCTGCTTCACCTTCAGCCCAATTAAAGCCAAACTGTCAGCCAGTAATAAGAGTTTTCCTGACCAGCTCTCTCTGCAGATATTCCCCTTGGTGAACTCGTAAGAAAGATTGAAAACATTCCTGGGATTCTATGTATTATTGGAGAAAAGGAGGAAAGAATAGGCAAAGATAGAAATCTGTGATTTTCAAACCAATATATGCAAATTAGCTTAAACTATAAAAGGACTTCACTGTAATACAACTTTCTGCAACTACCCAAAACTGGTAACCAGTCCGCTGGCCAGAAAATACAAGAAAGATCACTACCAAGGGTGACTTACATCTTCACATATATTTAGTGACAGAAGCATTTGTGATTCCTTCTCTTCACAGCAGCACACATTTATTCACTCAGTCTTCTTGCCTTGTCTTTCTTGGAGACATCTCTCAAATGCATTATCTCTAGGAATTTTCATCAACAACTGCTGCCTGTCCTATACTCTGTCTCATCTAGGATCCTTTCAATATACCATTTTACAGTTTCCTACATTGATTTCCTCTCACTATCCTCTTGCTCATCAGTCAGAGCACCTGCAAAAAACAGGTGGTGCATTCAAGTCATGTAATCTGAGGAGAGTTTAATAATGAGAATATTTATAAGGGCACGAGCAGGGCTGAAGGAAGCCATAAGAGTAATGGTATGCCTTAGGAGCCTACACACCTCGCCAGAAGCGGCAAGAGGAGTGGGTGGTTGCCAGACCCAGAGAGAAAAGCTATATAGATAGGGTCGCCAGACACCAACTGTGGCTGCTGCTAGAGGGATATAGCCAACCTGCAGTGGCCAAACTGGGAAGAATGTGAGGGCTGGGGGGAGTCAGTATCTCTACTTCAACCTTCTCTCTCTTCTGATCACCTACAGGTATCTCCCACTGGCTATATCTAACTGGAAGCTAGAAGACAAAGTTAATGTGGCCTGTGTGGGGCAGCATCCCCACAGGCCCATGTAGCAGCAAGAATATAGAGAGGGGATCTGGAGATGCAACCAAAGAATGCAAGTACATCCTGCCCTACTATGATTTTACTGCAAGAGGGCATTGTCTCCTGCCGAGACTACCAGTTTCTTACTAACTGATCTCTTTGCCTTTAGTTTTGCTTGCTTCCAGTCCATTCTCTATACTAGACAGTGATGGTTCCAAAAGTGCAAATCTCCTCATATCACTTGCATACCTAAAGCCAGTTAGTGGCCTCCACTGCTCCTGGGACAAATTTTAAACTCTTTAACGTGTGTTTTATGACGACTTTGGCAATTTAGCTCCTAAGATCTTTCCAGGCTCATTACTCACTCTTTCCCTGCTCACATACCACACACATTGAAAGGTAATAGAGGTCTACTAATATGCCATGCTTTCCTCCTCATCTTTCTGCATTGTGGTCCTTTTGCTCAAGTGCCTTTTGCTACTCTTTGCTGATTGAGTTCCTTAGTACCGACTCTCAAATGTCCCCTTATTTCTCTGCCCTCCCAGAATTGGGTTATACGTCTTCCTGGCACAGTTCCATCTGCTCCAGACATGGCACTATATGTTATTCTAATAGCCTCTTAACTTCTTTATTTCCCTCTAGAGAATAAAAACTGCTCCAGTGCAAAGGATTACATTGTTCATCATTGTCACCTCAGCACCATCTGGGGCCTGGCACCATGTAGGACCTAGGAAATTTTACTGAATGAATAAAGAAAATAAAAGTAAAAAGTCCAATCTCTTCATCACAACTTCCTGACTCTCTGTTATCCACCTTCATGGACTCATCTGTCCAATCATTTTTCCTGCTAGGAAGGAAGTTAAAGATCCTCTTTTCTCCCTTATCCCCTCTCCTAGATGTGTAAAAATATAGGTATTGTATTCCATCTCAATTAGACTCTACAGCACAAGAGGGTAGAGTATTAAAAAGGATTGAAAGATTGCACAGATATAAAGATAGTTCTTTCAGGCTGTTTTCCTTCCCAGGCACTGGAAAAGTAAGGCAGGGCCCCAATCTCCCATCTCTTTCCCTGCAGCTAAGAAAACAGGCTTGGGAGTCTTTTCCTGTACCCAAATCACATGTGTGCATTGGGGCAAATTACTGGTCTCTTGTTTATTCTTCTGTCTTTTTCTATAATGTTAACTCACAAACCACACTGAAGTTGTAGGTAATCTCAGAATCCATCGTCCCAGGGTCTAGCTCACTAGATATGGACCTATAATGTTAAAGCCTCAGCTTACAATCAAAGATTAACTTAGGGGCGCCTGGGTGGCTCAGTGGGTTAAGCCTCCTGCCTTCAGCTCAGCTCGTGGTCCCAGGGTTGTGGGATCGAGCCCCGCATCGGGCTCTCTGCTCAGCGGGGAGCCTGCTTCCTCCCTCTCTCTCTCTCTCTCTGCCTCTCTGCCTACTTGTGATTTCTGTCTGTCAAATAAATAAATAAAATCTTAAAAAAAAAAAGCTGCTCAAAGATTAACTTACCTTGCTTCCTTTGTGTGAACTGCTGTCTTGGGCATCTTGAAGGTCAGGTGCTTCATTTAGGCTAAGATTCAGATATTTCTCTGCTGGAAAAATACTATCTTTTTGGTTTTTTAAGTTGTTGCTATGTCCACTTTCTTTTATTTTAATTTTAAAATACTATATGCATATGGTAAAAAAAGAATTCAAAATTCTACAATGAGACAAGTAAGTGTCCCTCTTTCCCAGTTTCTCTTTCCTGGAAACTAGCAGAAGTATCTGCTAATTTTGTTTTACTGTTATAATAATATCACCTCTCAATCTCAGAATTGGATTTATATCACAGGTGTTCTTGTGCCAGATAACATGTGGGAAGACAGGCAGGTTGCCTAAAACAGATTGACAGAGGAAACGAGTCTCCAACTTTGATTTGGGGAGGGCTATAATTTCTTTAACCCTGGACAGGAGGCTGACAGAGCAGATAACCAGGATGAAAGGAAAGATTGGTCAGTCCCAAAGCAAAGGCAGATCCGTTTATCGGAATAAGGATATGAGTCCAAAGCTTGACCAACCTCACTGAAGGACTGACCCTGAATCCTGCCTCCAGCCAACTACTTTTTAAAGTTCCTTAGATCAGGAATATGATGGTTTCCAAACCACAAATGACAGCTTAGATAAGACTAGAAAATTATGGTAGAAGAAGAGCATTACAGAAACAGTCATTTTCTGTCCTGATAAATGGTTACTATAATATTTCACTTTTCATCTGTATATCTTATCTAGTTATTAAACTATAAACAACTTGAGGTTAAGTACCAAGGTTTTCCCTATATTTGTACTCAGTAATAAATTATAAATTTACCTAAGTTCTCTGTACTAATGACACTATTTTTTTTTTTTAGATTTTATTTATTTATTTGACAGAGAGAAATCACAAGTAGATGGAGAGGCAGGCAGAGAGAGAGAGAGAGGGAAGCAGGCTCCCTGCTGAGCAGAGAGCCTGATGCAGGGCTCGATCCCAGGACCCCAAGATCATGACCCTAGCCGAAGGCAGCGGCCTAACCCACTGAGCCACCCACGCGCCCCCTAACGACACTATTGAGCTATGAGAGAATTTTATCCATCAAAAAGTTGACATTTCATTAGCAGTTTACTTTAAGAAGTGAAATACTTCCCCCAGAAAGTTAGAAGGGTTTCTGAAAACTAAAACAAAATATTTCTCTGGTATACTAACACTCTGCCTACCAGCGGCCAAAAGCAATCAGATTACTTGGGACTCAAGTATCAGAATCAAGCTGAGGCCCTCATTTTAATCCAAATTCACACAGTAATTAACCAATTGTTAAGAGTGAAAAATCATCAATTCTAGGAGGTCCAGTATGATTAAAATCTGATTGTTCTTCACAATTTTGCATTTTTTTCTGGAATTTTGATGTTTATTGTGATTGGATACACCAGAACAGTCTGATATCATCCAACTTTAGTGGAACCAACTAACTTTCCATGAAGCGTGGACTACTTGCCAGGTGGACTGCCTTCTTCAGAGGAATGTGTGCCTTAATGTCTAAGTTATTAGGAATTATACTTAATGAAAGAACTTTGATACTGTAGCCCATCACCTCCCTGACTCCATCTCCTATTACTTTCCCCTATAGCTCATTCCACACCAGCCTCAAACAAGCCAGACATGTCTCAAAAAGGCCTATAAGGGCTTTGCATTCCTGTTCCCTTTCTCAGGCACTCTGCTTTCAAATATCCACATGATTAATTCCTTTCAGCTCACTTTCTTCATTCTACCTTGATGAAGCAGCCTTGCCTGGCCACAAAACACCTACCGTATCATGGCATCTACTCCAATTTGTATTTATTCACTATTTCCTTTTTTTTTTTTTTTTGTCTAACTGAAAGTTTTGTGAAGGCAGGGACTACATTTATCCCCCATTGTCTGTTTAACAAATAGCCATTCAGAACCAACTGTGCAGCAACTAATTTAAAGGACACAGTTGTGAAAAGAGTTTACATTATAGAGGAGTATAAGGAAGACAGACAATAAATAAGTAAACAAATAAAACAATAATATTGCAAATGGTGACCAATGCTTTGAAGAAAACAGGAGACTATGATAAAGACTGACTGAGTGGGGCGCCTGGGTGGTTCAGTGGGTTAAGCCTCTGCCTTTGGCTCAGGGTCCTGGGATCAAGCCCTGCATCAGGCTCTCTGCTCAGTGGGAGGCTTCTTACCACCCCCCCACTGCCTCCACCTGCTGCTCTGCCTACTTGATCTCTCTCTGTCAAATTAATAAATAAAATTAAAAAAAAAAAGTGTGACTGAGCATGAGCAAGTTCATTGAAATTGGGTGACCAGGGAAGGCCTCTCTTAGGAAGTAACACTGAGTTGAGGTGGGAATGAAATGCTGGAGGCAGCCATGAGAAGACATGGTACCTGAGAACTCTGGCAAGAGGAAACAGAAAGTGCAAAGGACCTAACGCTAGAAAAATTTTGACCTAAAGGGACATAATGAAGTCTGCTGTATCTGGGGGTTTCTGAACGGCAGGGATGAGGTTAAGAGGGAATAGCAGACGGGGCAGATCTTACAGAGCAGGACAGATCATACTAAAGTATTAGATTGCTCTGCCTCCCATGTGTAGAATAGGTTATAGGAGAGCAAGAGCAGAAGCAGCAGGGAGGTTTACCCTGGCAGATATAAGAGATGACAGTGTCTTGAATCAGATGTAGATAAAGACAAGTGGAAGAAAAAGAGATACAGTGTAGAGGTGGAATTGACACGCATCACTGATGAACTAGATATGTGCAGGGAGGGGAAGAGAGGAATCAGGGGGGACCTGTAGGCTTTAGGCTAGACCTATGTGACGCATGAATGCATCTCCATTTACTGAGGCATATATTTAATGTTTGGCCCCTAATACGTGCTCAACAGTTATGAATACATCAATCACTGCTGGGGTAGGTTCTGGGTGAAATTTTGTGTGAATAAAACAGTTCCTCTGATGAAAACCACTGCAGTTAAAGAGATCAGAGTTGCATGTGCCTTTTTCAATCTCATCTGGGTGAGTTTGAGGTAACGGGTGTACTATTACAATTCCCCTTGACAGTGCCTCACGGATGAAATAACAATGGGTGTGTGCAGGCACAGAACCGGCTTCTGCTAGGGCCACCAGGCTATGGCTAGGATTGAGACTGGTAGATCTTGAGAGATTTGAAGACTATTCCCAATGAAGCTGGGGCAGTTTATTTGTGAATGAGTACTCAGTTTTGAGACTTGAATAAATTTAGTAGTGAGTCAGAGCTTGGACAGTGCCTCTAGAGGGGATGCTGGTTAGGTGGTGGACAAAAGACTGAGAATTCAGAGGACCTTTGGTAGTGGTCTCACTTGGCTAAGGCTAGAGCACAGCCTAGAATAAGGTCAGGCATCTCCTCTAGAACACTGAACCTGGAGAAGAGAGAGGAAGAGAGAAGAGAGTTTGGCGTTGTTTAATAAAGAATTGTAAAAACAAGAAAAACAAAGCATGCACAGAAGTTTGAATGTCATCCAAGGAAAATTAGTATGACCCCCCCCCAAATCATTTAAATAACTTAAATCCTTTCTTTATAAGGTAATCTGAGGTTTTTTAGGCATGTCAAAATTATAGATCAATCCCTAGCAATTGGGTAGTGAGTGAAAGAGTGGGGTGAGGTATAACAATATCCTTTATTGGTGGTCCTATAAATCACTTCACAGAAACAGCTACCTTCTTTAATAACATACAAGGCCATCTTGAGGTCTGATTGGCTGAATAAAGTCATCATGGTTTGGAGAGATTATCTGCTTTGCAGAACTGCTGGGGAGAAAGAGTAGAGCTGAATCAAGAACAAAGGCTTTATCTTCTGACCCAAAACTGAAATTTAGGCTGCTCAAACATTCGTAATCCAGAAACTGCTGCCACTCACATTACCCAAGCAGCTACTGGGAACCAGCAGCAGCTTCACAGCTGCTCAGGATAAAACCCTACTGGGACGTCTGCAGTTGAAGCTTATAGATGTCAGCCCATGTGGCCTCTGGGAAAGCTGGAGTCAAAATCAGCAGGATTATGAGGTTTAATTGATTAGTGCTGCTAAAGTGTATACCATCCAGTTGTAGAGTTTGTAGTCTTAGCGTCACAGAATCAAGTTAATTTCCTCCCAAGGGAGGCATTTTGCAATTTTCTTAAGCGATAGCTTTAACCTAATACCCTCAGTGGTTAAAATCTCGATAGTTAAAAGTTAATGATTTTCTAACAAGCTTTTCCTGACATATGTATAATTTGTTTTCCATGCATAGTCCAGGTTGAGGGTTGAACTGTACGAAACAGAAGAAATGTAAATCTCTTCATTTGGTTTCTAAGATAATATCAAGCATAAAATAGTACTCTTAAAAACAACAGAATTTTCATTTTCATTGAAAAATGTTCTCATTTTCTGACTGTAAGAGTGCACAGTAGTGAATTAATCAGTATGTGACCTTGGGCAAGTGACCTTGGGCAAGTGACATAATTTACTGCAAGCCTCAGTTTCTTCACCTATAAAATACGGATAATAATATTGTACTATCAAATGAGATGATGCAGGAATAAGACTTACCACTCCCTTGGAAGCTAAATATTTTCCACCAATTTTTTATTATTATTAAATGTTTTAAGAGTTGATTTTGTCCTGCAGTTAAATAATCCTGCATTTGGGTATTTAATTTGTGGAGCCAAACTTGAACTTCAAAGCTTGTGCAAAGACAAGCATTTAAAATGATTTTTCAACTTATTTTCTTTTTTTAAAATATTTTATTTATTTATTTGACAGAGAGAGATCACAAGTAGGCAGAGAGGCAGGCAGAGAGAGAGAGGAGGAAGCAGGCTCCCTGCTGAGCAGAGAGCCCGATGCGGGACTCGATCCCAGGACTCTGAGATCATGACCTGAGCCAAAGGCAGCGGCTTAACCCACTGAGCCACACAGGCACCCTTCAACTTATTTTCTATTATCCTTCTGTGTCAAATTAGACAGAAGACCTTCTGAAATGAAGTGATTATTATCCTGACAATTAAACTATCCAGTCTTTTAAAGATCCCAATATGTATATACTTTCCCCTGCAATCTTTGGATTTTTCAAGGTTATTAACTAAATAAAGAATGACTTTGGGTAAGATAGTTCTTTGTCTGTATTTATAAAAGAAAAAAGCACATGCTACTCTGCTCTTTGATTGATTGAAATAACCTGGGTAAAATTCTAATATTACCGTTAGGGTAGTCTTTTTTTTTTTTTTTTTTTTTTATTTGACAGACAGAGATCACAAGTAGGCAGAGAGGCTGGCAGAGAGAGAGAGAGAGGAGGAGGATGCAGGCTCCCTGCTGAGCAGAGAGCCTGATGTGGGGCTCGATCCCAGGACTCTGGGATCATGACCTGAACCGAAGGCAGAGGCTTTAACCCACTGAGCCACCCAGGCGCCCCACCACTAGGGTAGTCTTAAAGAACAATGATACACTTATAAACAACTCTTGTGTTTAACCAGTATTCACTGCTAACCTGCTCTGTGCAAAGCCCTAAAAATACAATAATAATTAAGTCACTAAGAAGCAAGAGAAGCAGCTGCATTTTCTATACTCTTCGTCTAACTGAAAGCTGGTAGATCTTGAGAGAAAGTTGTTTCAACAAATAATGAGAGTGAAAGAACAAATGTGGGTAGAGAAAAAAAATCATGAAAAACTATATCAACACTTAAAACTAACAATAAAATATTTTAAAGGCATAACATGTGAGTCTTATTTTTGTGTTTAACCCTTGAAGTTATGTTAGCCTACACCTCTGACCACACCTCGTCAAGACTAAGACACCCTCTGCCTTAAATGTAAAGAAACACTAGGAACAATAGGCTCCCCAGTAACAGGGTAAATTCAGAATACTTGAAGGTAGAAAAGGAAACACGGGTTGTGTTTGTCCTTTGCGTCATTCAGCAAATTCATTTTTTAAATTTTTTTTCCCTCCAGATACTTAGATGAAGGGGAGTAGGGAGAAAAATACACAGCCCTTAAAACTATAGAACTGGATACATAAAAGTGAGTATTACAATGAAAATATAATTTTTAATAGCATAAAAATTAACACCCATTGTTAATTCCCAAATCTCTTTAACAATCAATCATTTCTTTTCAAAAACATCTTGTTCTTTCTGTTAAATTAAATTTACTATATTAATGACAGTTTTATCTGTAAAGAAATAGGTGATATACTTAATAATTTTTTGGATTTTGGTGTATACATGCATCTGAATCATAATCAAAATGTGCTGATTTATTAAAAAGCGGTAAGCTCATAAGTTAGCCTACCACATGCTAATACACTAGCTACTTGTAAGTTAGTAAGTTAGTCTGCCAAAATTTCATGGTCACTGGTAGAGACATGAGTCTCCCAGATCAGAGATAAAGGACAATTTACTACTCAGAGAATAGCAATAGCCAGAATATCAGCATCTGCACTGGTACCCAGAGCCTCAATTCCTATACTGTTGCATGATAAGAGAGGATCCTAAATCTAGGGAACTCATATCTTTTGTAAAGGGCAGTAAATATATCTGCTCCAGACACAGGTACTATTTCTATGATCCCAGGTTATAAGCAACTCTACCCTTTCCTGTGGTAGGAGACAGTATCTCCATCTTTCAAGTATTTTCTCATTACAAGCATCCTTGAAAAGATGTTTGAGAACAAAGGAGAGCTAGTGCTTTGCCTTTGCAACCCACGTAGAAATGAAAGAGACTCATGGTGGATCGCCTCTCAACAATCCTAAGCAATGATTTCTGGGGAAAGAGTCCAGAGGGACAGAGAGAAAATCCTTTCCCACTGGCTCTTCTGGTGTCAAGGGAGATAAGGCCCTTTCATAATGGGTAGTTTGGTGAGAGTTGAGTTTGGGTGAGCTTCCCCTGACAACTGTGGCCTGAGAAGAAGAAAATTCCATGTCCTATCCTTCCTTTCTTTGCTGTCCCAATCTTTCAGTCCCCCAGGACACTATAGTTGCTATCTTGGTATCTTGACCGCTGACTTGGAAATCAATTGCCTTAGAAATAATTTATAATGGCAGTCAGATTCCCTGACTATTCCTCTCACTGCCTCCAATCTCAGTCTCCCCAAAGGCCCTATTAAAGCCATAATGTATCTGATTTATAGAACATTCAGTTTCAACTTCATTGTGGATTAAATAAACTTGGCAGACTAGCTGGAGACCATAACCACCACTTATGGAGTCTCTAGTGTGAGAAAATGTGTTTTATTAACGAATGCACTTAACAAATGACTAAATGGGCCAGACCACTTTGTGGCCATGCCACAAAGATTGCATCTTTGTGGTTAATAATCAAGTTTTTAGAATTTTATTGGAGGAAGTTTATTCTTGCAACTATCTATGAAAAATGACAGTATTTTCATGGCAGCAAAAATGTTATCCCAAGCCAAAAGGCTGCATTTAAAAAAACCAAAACAAAACAAAATAAAACCAAAAAAACCAGACTTAATCTTTAACAGGAGATTAAAATTCAGGGGGTATGAGCTAACATGTTCTGTCAGATTATCATATTCTTTCCCTAGAGAAATGTGATGGCCAAAAAGCAGGCAGTAAAAGAAAAAAACATTTGATGACATTTCCTAAAACCCTTGAAAAATGAGACATTTGTAATATGTCAGGAAGAAAAAAAAACCCAAGAAATGATCTCACTGTCTCTGGAAAAGGATTGTAACTTTGAGAACCTCTCCAAATATTCCCAGTTTACCTTCAAATTCTCGTGTGTTGTGGGGCTCTGGCTATGCAACAGGACCTTGTCGTTTATCCTCAAAATATGTGATATTCCACTTTCCAATTGCTTTTGTTTAACTTCACCCCATTACACACATTGAATATTTTCCCATGTGCCTTCCCATTTAGAACGCATCAAACACTTTTACCATTTTATCATTGTTGTCGATTTTAACATAATTTTTTTAGAATGTATGCTCTTTTCTTCCTGGGTGAAAATTATTCAGTTAGTTATATTTTTCCCATTTGGAGAGACTGAAAGCAGATTAGCATGTCAAATGTCATCAGCCTAAGTTGTAGCGAAAGGGGCAATCACATTTCGGTGCTCAACAGATTGCTGACCTTGTTTGTTTATCAAAGTGAGGGGGTTTTTGGTAACGATGTCACTTTTAACCATCCTTTACTTTTGCTGTTCTCATAGGATTTTACTTGATGTTGATCTGGGGGAAAAAACATGTTTTGTTCTTTTTATAATTATAGTTCTCCATCTCTTTATTTTTCTATCTTATGCTTGAATTTGTGTCCAGTTTTTCGTATTTCCAGAGCACATTCTTGAAATTTATGAAATATTATTTTAAAATACAAAAGTGACTCTTAATCTCACAACAAACTGAGGGTTGCCGGGGGGAGGGGGTTTGGGAGAAGGGGGTGGGATTATGGACATTGGGGAGGGTATGTGATTTGGTGAGTGCTGTGAAGTGTGTAAACCTGGTGATTCACAGACCTGTACCCCTGGGGATAAAAATATATGTTTATAAAAAATAAAAAATTAAAAAAAAAAAAAAAAAAAAAAACAAAACTACTAAACTATCCTAGGAAGTATTTTTTAATATTATGGGTAAGATTATATTAATTAACACCCTAAACTTAAAAATCTAAATGAATATTATCTCCTTCAATATGACTGCCTTAGGAATTTCTACTTTTATTCCATCACTCTTGCCATTTTTAAAAATAATTTTTGGAACTCCTTTTGTGGATTTGCCTTTGGAATCAGCTGCTTTGTTTTAATAAACTCAGTGGTAGTAAATCTTCATCCTTCAAGTATGGACTTCTCTTTTTGATAGAGATCATTGGCATCCGTTGTCTGGTAAATAAGTTAATGAGCAGACTGGGAGACAGACTGTTTTGGAGAAAAAGTACCTGATTATAAGGAAAGAGGGTGGCAATCTTGTCTGACTAACCTGGCTCCAAAGACAACTTTAGAAAGGACTTCTGGAAGGTTTTAGAGCTTTGTTAGGAGAAGCTGGCTGCTCATATGTCTGGCTCCTGTGCAAATTCCTGGTTCAGTGATAGTGATACATTACAAAGGTCTTGGATTGCTGTTGTCCTGAATTCACCTGGTCATTTAAGGATTGTGAGCGGATGAGTGCCATGAACTGACAGGTTTCAAAAGGATCATTCTGGAGGCTGTGCTAGGAAGACACTGAAAAAGAAAGTGTGGAAGGTGGGGCAGACTATAGGAGTCTAAGTAGGAAGCTATTGCAGTAATCCAGGCAAGAAATGATGTTGGCTCAAGCAAATATAAAACACAGAAGTGGTGAGAGGTGGTTGGATTCTGAATATATTTTGAAGATACAGTCAATAGGAGTTCCTAATATTGGGCCAGATTTGGTCTCTGCTAGGAGTTATTTTTCCTCCTAAAAGGTTATTTGGCAATTTCTGGAGACATCTTTGTCATGACTAAAGGCATACTGTAGGCATTTCATGAATAGAGGTCAGAGTTGCTACTATGCATCCTACATTGCACAGGAAAATTTCCCACAAGAATTATCCAAAGAATTACTGAATCCAAAATGTGGATTGTGCTGATGTTGAGAATCCCTGTTCTTGTTGTACTTTGAGCATTCCTTTTCAAATTCTCCAACGATATGCCTTAGGAGAGCCCACTTCAAGAATTCTGACACAGAGCTAACTCAATTATTCCAATGCCCACAGAAAAGGACAGACTCCAGCAAAATTCATTCTGCCATGGGACTGAAAACTTAAATTATAAAGAAACCTCCCAGGAGGCATGTTGTAGGAATAATGATAAGTCTGGTCAGAGGTGACTTCATCCACCAGTGCATCCAGATGGAGGACAACTGAAGTCAGGACTGCTGCTTGGACAGCCACCCAGCCTCTACGGGAGCCACTGAAATCTACATTTATGAAAGTTCCTTCTGAGTTTCCTGGTAGAGAAACAACAACAAATAGGGAAAATCTAAATGGAACCTGCCCTACCAAGTGTCCCAGGTTCATTATGTCCACCATAACAAGGCGACCGCTGGACAGATTTGCCATTTTAAGGCTTCATCTAGTTGGGTATCCTCACTCTGTGCAGATTGTCAACTCTATGATATGTGTCAAATAATTACAACTTGGAAAGCTACTCTATGAATATGGCATCCTTTACTTAGAAACACTTTATTGGAGAAGGGAATCATCAAATCTCTTAATCCTAATTCTTGGAAATAGAACCGATATCAAAGTAATGTGGTTGTTTCTATTGGCAATACCACATTAGGAAGGACAAAGCCACAAGACTGCTGCCCTGTCTGGGTAGACAACTAAATTACACAGGCCATCTTTGTTACCCATATATTCACTATGCAGGTTCTCAGACTTAGAAGGTTCATAGACAAGCAAAAATATTATGACACAAAAATATTTAATAGGAAACTACCACATATAAAACTTGTTCATACTCAAAAATGCCTTTCTGCTTTACACTAGCCTTCCCCTTTGCAATACTTTCATATCTTTGGCATTTTCTTTAAAAATTATGACATGTTGGGGCCTCTGGTGGCTCAGTTGGTTAAGTGACTTATTTTTGATTTGGGTCCAGGTCATGATCTGAGGGTGATGAGAAGAAGCTCTGTGTAGGGCTCCCTGCACAACGGGGAGTCTGCTTGAGATTCTACTTCTCCCCGTTCCCCTCCTAATGTTCATATTCCCTTTCTTTCTTTCTCTCTCTCTCTCTCTCTTAAATAAATAGTCCTTAAAAAATAAAAATACATATATAACATGCCATACGTATCATTGAAACTGAAAATCTTATAAAAGGTACAGGTTTTCACGAAGCCCATAAAAGTGAAATCAGAAAACACTCAATCTACTAAAAAATAGAAATCTGGTGACAAAGTAAGTTTTTCAAAACAGGCCCTGGAGAAGCCCTTGAATATTTTGCAAACATAACTATAAGCATGCTTCAAAAATCAAGTGAGAAAGTAAAGGCTGACTTCCTGTGCTACTCTATAACTTAGTTGAAAAAAAATGAACCGCTCAAAAAGACCTTGGTTTATTTTTTGTGCATCCTAAGAATTAGCACAATTATATGCAGACTGTAACCTGGATGTTGTTAATTATGAAATAAATGTAATTTAATAGCTTTTAGACTAACATCTTAGCTTTTTCCCTCAGTATAAAAATACACAGAAATTTTTTCCCAAATTCCCTTATTCTCTGTCATTCCCACCACTCACATTATAAGCTCAATTCTTAATTAAAGCTACAGTTGTCTTCTATTAGAGTTTGACATGTATCTTCTACCCCAAAATCAGTTCAACTTTCTTTTCTGCTCAGTGGTAAAATTGGTTGGATTAGTCACTGCCACTAGAAGGACACTTAACTCCACACAGCTACAGGGGCATTGGGCCCAAACCTCAAAGCACCTCAAGAAGCTCTAGAACCCAGTGAAATGTCCTATTAGATTAGCTTAGGACCAAGGCTTTTTGAGAAACTTTCAACCTAAACAAATAGATGGTCCTTTCAAGCCAGGGAATACTCAGTCTAGAGAAGCCTTCCAAAGTGACAAAATAGCTTACTCAAATATGTCCCAAGCTTTAGATGACTGGCCAGCTCTCCTGTCATTTTTCAAAGCCAAAATAAAACATAGAAGAGGTTCTTCTTCCTTTGCATTTTACACATTGTTTTGGTCCCAGAATGGATTTATTGACCTGCCCATCATTTCAAGCCCATTTTCACTTTACAGATGAGAAAACTCAGGCCCGGAAGGATTAAGTCACTTTTTTCAAGGTCACAAACCTAGTAAGTGGCAGAGCTGAGATTTAAACCACAACAGCTTGATTCCAGAAACTATGCATATCACCATCCTGCTCTATTGACTCTATTGGCAGAGGAATGAATATCTGGCAAAAATAGGAAAGAAGTCTAGTGTTCTAGGCTGCCACTAAAAAAGAGATTTAATGATGATGACAGTCTTGTGGTGAAAGTTGGATCACACCAAGAGTAGCTGCCTGCAACACCTACCTGTGAAGATAAACTCAATTATGTAGAAATTAACCAATTTAAATCCCTGGAAATTCCTTCCAGAACAAGGGCTCCTAGAAATCGTACACAAAGAAAACAATGTGAGATGGTATTTAAAGCTAGACTAAAATTTAAGACAAATAAACCAAATGAGACACACTGATTCTAACATCCTCCACTAGTATCAAGAGTTGGGAAAATCATGAAATCTCCATGCTTTTCTTCTTCCATCTTAAATATACAGCAACATAAGTAATAATGCTTATCTACTCTCTCTCCATAGCACTGCGAGTGCAAATCAATAAGTTTTCTGTTCTCGTTTTGTTTTGTTTTGTTTTTGTTGTTTTTTTTTTTTTTTTAGATCTAAAAAAAAAATTTATTTAGGAGAGAGAGAGTGGGGCGGGGAGAGTGGAGCAGAGGCGCCCCTCAGTGAGTTTGCTTTGTCAGTGTTTTTTGAGATCATCAGTAGAAGCATGTCACATAATTCCAATGTAAATTATCCTTTAGCCACTTCTGCTATTTCTGTACTCATTTCTATTACACACAAATCTTTCTTGATCACTGCAAGTCATCGCTTCTACTTTACATTATATGTATTTTCAGTTACATACAGAAATGTATCCGTCATTACTCACTCATCATTAAAATGATTTTAGCATTAAAGAACTGAAAAGATGCCATCAAGAAAATGATCCACGGGACACTAGATCATTTCATTAAAATCAGATACAACTACTGTTGTATTATATCAAAGTCAATACCAATTATTTTGTCCTCTCTTATATCATTTTTAATATAACAGAATAACCTTTATGGCTTTTTATTCTTATTTTATTAGTTCTCTAATATTTGTGTGGCTTTATCTGGCCATGAGCTTTTGGATTTTTTCATGTATATATAATTTAATTTGCTTTTTTCCCCCTAAATATTTTTACTTGTGTCTCATCTTCTTTATAGGTATTTCTTTTTGTTGATAGTACATTAAATATCATTCATAGTCTTCAGGGTGGTTTTATCTAAGTCCCATTTCTTCATTTCTATTTAAAAAATATATATATATATATATATATATATATATATATGTCCTGACCTATATGTATATATAGGTCAGAATCATAATTTTTCTATTCCTTTGAAGTTCTCTTTTAAAGCTTATGTTAATTGTGTAATCTCAACTGACTACCTAAAACTTCAGTATTTTTTATCACTTGTAAGTGAACAATGCTTTTTTACCAATTAAGATTTCTAAAACTGCAGTTCTCCTTTTGCTGCTATAAAAATTCTATTATAATGGTGGGTTTCAAAGTGTGGTCCCAGGATCAGTAGCATCAACATCCTCTGGAAATGTTTTAGAAAATGCAATTCTTTGCCCCATCTTCCCACCCACCCCCCATCCTCCCCATGCCCACCCATACTTCCTGATTTAGAAAGTGGAGGCCTGGCATCCAGCAACCTGTGTTTGAACAAGCCCTCCAGGTGATTCTGATGTTTGAGAACCATTGCATCATAGAGATTATTTTCAAGAACTTGAGAGCATGAATGATGTCTTTTCATCTTTTATCACTCCCATCAGTGTCCACTCCTATACCTGGCACGTATGAGGTATTTAGTAAATATTGCTTGAACAAATGAATCCATTGATTAGCCAGTCATTTCTAGGATGGGTTTGACATCATCTTCTCCTGACTTCTCTCTTCTTCACATTTGTCATCCATAAAACTGAAGTAATATTATGAAGAGGTTTAAGAGTAGCCTGAACATGACTCTCGCTCTGTTGCTGTTTTGTCAACACAATGCTGTCACAGTGCCCAGTGTTACTTTTAAGTTCTCCACGATCAGTGGTTTTTCAGATGCGTAGAAGCAACTTGCATACCAAGCAGGAAGAGCATTAAGAAGCTGCCGGATACTGAACTGTGCAGAACACTGCATTACACTCTGAACATCACAGCATCTTATTTCCCTCCCTCACGTAAAAGGGCTAATTTGCCATCCGATAAGCATTCAGCTGGTTCTGCCACACTGTACCCATAATAGAAAGCCAGGAAGATCAACCGTGATACTGAATCTGTAGGTGCAATTCCATGCTCCAGAAGTAGTTTTTGCCTGACCTGAGAATTATATAATAAACATAGCTCTTGATTGCTTTTTTTCCTCAAAGAATTTCTTCATAAAGCTATGAAAAAATACTGTATTTCTGTATTTCATGAAATATTCACAGATAATGACATTTCTGCTAAAATTATGTAATCAGCCATTCCTAAATTGTGCCGTTATAATTAATGTTTATTTGAGAATCCTCAGAGAAGGACAGAAGATACGTCTCCAGTTTTGTAATGATCAGAGGTTATTCTCCTGGATGCTCTTCCAAACACCTGGGTTAACACATATGTAAATCAGATAATGCTAATGTGTGCATATTCATGAAGGTCAAGCTTTACTGTTCCCACAGCTGATTTTTTTAAAAAATTAATTTCCTCCTTTTGACAGTAGTATTACCAACAGATTCTTGTCCTTGCAGATCCAAACATAACGGTAAAGAATAGCGACCTCCTCCCTTATACTTCCAATGCTTCATCTCTTTTATTTTAAGATACTCTTGATTGCTGGTTCCAGTAGTTTGATCTGATGTGTTGCAAAAAGCCTGATATCACACAAGCAACCTGGATTTTCAGGGTATCTTGTTTTCCTTCAGAAAACTGGATTTCAATTCTTTAGCTACATTAAAGACAATCACTTCTCTTTTGAACTGTGATTTTCACATCCCCAAAGAAAAGATGACAGCTTGGGGACAGTGACCTTTATAAAGCCAGTTGCTACGTTTGCTATAAAAAGAAAAAAAAAAAAAACAAGACAAACAAAAATCAAAACAACAACCAGAAAATAACAAGTGTTGGCGAGGCTGTGGAAAAATTAAAACCCTTGTACACTCTTGGTGGGAATGTAAAATGGTGCCAATGCTATGGAACAGAGTATGGTAGTTTCTCAAAAACTTAGAAATAGAACTACCTTATGGCTCAGTAATTCCATATCTGTTTATATACTCCAAATAATTAAAAACAGCATACAGAAAAGATATTTGTAAGCCACATTTATAACAGCATTATTCACAATAGTCAAATAATCATTCATTAGTAGATGAACAGATAAATGAAATGTGATATATACATACAATGAAACATTTTTCAGTCCTTAAAAGAAAGCAAATTTGGACAAATGTTACACAGAGGTAGACCTTGAGGACATTATTCTAGGTGATATAAGCCAGTCACAAAAAATACAAGTACAGTATGATTTCACCTAGATGAGACACCAAGAACAATCAAATTCATAAGAAGAGACAGTAGAATAGTTGTTGGCAAGTCCAAGGGGTAAGAAGAGCTGGAGAGTTGCTGTTTAATGGGTATAGAATTTCAGTTTTGCAAGGTGAAAAAGTTCTGGGGATTGGTTGCACAACATGGTTATTGTTATGGATAAACTTGTGTATAAATGTGGGTAATGTGGATTACTTAACAAAGTGGATAAACATAACACTAGTATACTCTACAGTTAAAAATAGGTAAGAAATTAAAACAATAAGATATCACTATACACCTATTAGAATGGCCAAAATCCAGAACACTGACACCACCAGATGCTGGTGAGGATGTGGAGGGGGTAGGGGTAGTACTCATTTACTTCTGGTGGGAATACAAAATAGCACAGCCATTTCAGAAGACTGTTTGGTAGTTTCTTACAAAACTAAAATATATACTCTTCCCACATGATCTAGCAACCAATCTCTTTGGTATTACCCAAAGGCATAAAAAATTTATGTACACACCAAAAACTATATACAGATGTTTATGAAAGTTTTATTCACAACTGCCCAAGCCCAAATTCAAACAAGATGTCCTAAATTAGTATATCCAGTCAATGGAATATTATTCCACATTAAAAAGAAATGAGCTATCAAGCCAAAAAAAGACATGGAGGAATCTTAAATGTATATAAGTTAGAGAAAGAAGCCAATCTAAAGAGGCTACATATTATATGATTCCAACTCTATGACATTGTGAAAAGGCAAAACTATGGAGACAGTAAAATTATCAGTGGTTGTCTAGACTAGAGGGAGGGAGGGACGAATAGGTAAAACTCAGAAAACTTTTTAGATCAATGAAAACATTCTGTGTGATATTATAACAGTAGAAATGTATCATTATAAATTACATTATAAATTAAAATGTGTAATACCAAGAGTGAAGCCTAATGTGAACTATGGACTTTGGGTGATAAGATGTGTCACTGCAGGTTCATCAGTTATAATGAATGTACCCCTCTGGGGGTGGGATAAAGCTACACATATATGAACGCAGGTGTATATGGGATATCTCTGTAGCTTTCTCCCCATTTGCTGTGAAGCTATGATTCCTCTAAAAAATAAAGTCTCTCAACTGAAGAAGAAAAGTTATATAATTGTACAACAAATTATAAAACAGTTGTAAGAAGCAGGCCCCACCAGCGTGTTGAGAGACTATTTGCCACAGTAGTCTTCCTCTCCTCCTCCCCCTCTTCCTTCCGCCCCACCCCCTCCAATCTAGAGGGGAAGACTCTTGAATGCAGAAACCAAGAGAAGGAAGTGGCTTTTTCTGGAGGCCCCAAAGACAACTACTGCGACAGTTCAACCATTCTCTGGAGAATTCAACAAACAGCCAGTTAGAAATGGGTTTTTTTGCTTTTTCTTTCTTTTCTTTTTTTGCCTTCCTGGTCATAAAGGAAAAACCACAGTGATAAATCAGTCTGGTTCTCTTTCCTTTACAGGTGGGTTCCATTGTGAAGGAGGTCACATTTCTCTTCTGTTGAGCCCTGTAGCTCCACCCATCATGACCACAGCTCCAAGAGCTTTCTCTGTGTTGGCCCCATTTTCAGAGAGGATCTCCACCCACTAGGCCAGCCCTCCCCTCATTGCTTTCTATACTCTGAATACAAACAGCAGATTCTGAATCTTTCCCATTTCTGCCTCTCATCCCTCTGCCCCAGAAATCAAAGCTTTTCTCTGTACTAGGTCTCTCAGACTAATGACAAACTGTCATTAAGCTGTCATTCTGGTTTACACTAGGTTTCTGATTGTTGATTAGGACTTACCTCCAGAATAATTTCCATTTTAGAACATCATTCAATACCCAAACATAAAGTATTCATAAACCTAAGGTGAGACTCCCTGGCACTGTATTATATCCTGCCCAATTAAGGGACCAGGCGGTCTTTCTATTTCTAGGGCCTTTCAAATCATGTCACATGATTCTCAGCGGGCTCTGCTCTGCAAAGAGGCATCTTTACCCTTTGTCCCTGCAGTTGTTCATTTATTTTGTTTTTGTTTTTGTTTTTTTAAGATCGTATTTATTTATTTGCGAGAGACAGAGAGAGAGAAAGTGACAGGGATGATGAGAGAGCACAAGCAGGAAGGAGAGGGAGAAGCCAGCCCCCCCTGCTGAGCACGGGCTGTCCACTCAGGTCATGATCTCAGGGCCCTGGGATCAGACCCAGCCCCAAGCCAGGCTGCCTCTCCCTCTGCTGCTCCCCCTGCTTGTGCTATCCTGCGCTCTCTGTCAAATAAATAAATAAAATCTTTTAAAAAGTTGAAAATAAATAAAATGCCCATAAAGACACAGAAAAAAGAAACATGACTACACCGATCATTCAGTCAGAAGCTAGCCTGACTCCGAGGAAAAGAGCAATACTAATTCGAAAGCAGAGTGAGATTGGTAGAAACATCTCAGAAGACTTTCCCCCTTTGAATCTATAGAAAAAATGTCCTGGGTGAAAGGAAGGAGAGTACTAAAGAGTGCATTGCTTTTGAGGCATGTAGCCTAACATCAAGTTTAGAAGGCAGTGGAGATTTTACACAAGTCATTAGGATTCAAGATAAAAAGTGTTTTCACATTTCATGTTGCCTTGCTGTCCACATAGGTATGGTTCTTCAAGCCTCTGCATATACAATGTTCATGTATCTCTGGGTTTAAAATCCAGTACTGTATTTAAACAGATTTTAATTTCTTCATTTTTATATTATATTATATAGTGAATCCTTTAAATAAAATGATAATAAATTCAGCATATTGTTGCAAAATTTGGATAGATAATTGCCTCATGTACGCGTTCTCTTTTTTGATAACAACATTTCATGGCTGACTCACATGGAGTTTGAAGTATGCTAACACTCTCAGAGCTTACAGAGTTATTTTCCAATACTACCACTAAATATTCTACCCCTGTAACTGATTTTCACTGGTTTCTGCCAGTCCTAGATTTTTAAAATAGTATCTGAAGCATAAAGCAGTTGCCCAATCAATACAATTCAAGTTAATTTGTTTTTCAAGTGGAGAGCACTTATAAAGTGTGGTATAAGTAAAAAACAAAAGCTGACCTCTGTTCTCAAGCAAATTCCACATTCAAAAAACCAGTTGTTACCTGGAAGCATTTGAACCAAATTAACAATTACTGGTGATGACAATAAACTGACATGAAAATTGCCTGAATTCATCCATCTGGAGGTAAGAAAACAGAAAGAAGACAGTCATCGTTTTAAGATATAAAAGATTATTTAAAAATTATACCAAATAGCAAACGTGTTTAAAAATGTACTCTCATTTATAGATGAAGAAACAGAAGTGTTCATCCTTGATCAATACAGGGAGAGGAATAGGAAGTTTTCTGAAGTTGAGAGGTTTTTGTTTGTTTTAGGTCTTGGACTCCAGCCAATATTCCACTTCTCCATTTTAAATGCATCCCCAAATAGACAGAATGCAAAAAATAAGGACGTGAACAGACACCTAAGACTAAAATGACAAAAGAACAAAATAGGAACATATAAATGAGTAGCTTAAGCGAAGTAGTATTTTCAAGAAAAAATTTTGTGGATGGTAATAAGCCAGCATATGGCTACAAAGTACTGAATTTTCAGTAGCTGACTCTAAAATAATGTCATGGAAAACTTTCTCTTTATGGCACCTTGTCTTTTATTAAGAATTATGTGCCATAGGCCAGATGTAAATCTGACTTACCTTTTTTGTACAAGATAGCCCAAGAGAATGCTAGAAAAGCTAAATATCAGGACTACACAGAGCCAAAATTAGCTGAGCTTGGATAAAAGTATGAAAAGAAATACCACAAATTGCTAACAGTGGTTGCCACTAGAGGATGGACTTAAAGCTGGGGAAAGATTGGAATTACCAATTTTATATCATGAATTTTCTGCTTGAGTACTTTTAATTAGTTATAATGGTTATATGTTACTTTCATAATTTAAAAATTAATTATTAAAATTTTTGGCCAGATGTCAAATAATGCTACTTGTCAGTTCAAGCAATTTCTGACTTTGAGAAACAGCACTTACTAATGACCCACAAATTCCACTCCTGGATTCCTACCCTTTCTCCCTTCTGGTGGACATGCTGCCATGCCCACAGCAAAGTTTCAGAACTACTTGCCAGGTGGCCTCTTGGAGAGTATAGAAAAGGAGGAGTGTGGGTAGGTTGGGTTTTTTTTTTTTTTTTTTTTTTTTTTTTTGACAACCTGTGTATTTGGAGTAAGGGAAGAAGCTGTGAAAATTATGAACAGGCCCTGAAACCAGATTTCCAAACTGAGCTTTTTGCCTAAGGATTGTCTGTCCCACATGGCCTCCCCAAGACTTTCTGGTTTGGTTGGGTTTTTTGCACTACAGTTTTTAGCACCCATGGAATTCTACCAAAAAGGTCATCTTTTTGCTTACATCTTTCTTTGAAATACAAATACCTTTGGAAAGAGTAAAGTGCTATCTCTATGCTATTAGTGGATGCTATTCCTATTAGTAAATGTTAGCTTCATTTTATGTCCTCAAAACAGCCAATTGATCCTAGAGTTGCTGAGTGGGGATATATGGTTTGTAAGCATATTGGCCATGGGAGATCTGGATGTTGAAGGGAAGACGTGGTACAGTAGAGAGCATGGAAGTCTGGGAATCACAAAAGAGCCCCAGAAGTCATGAAGGAAGCGGAGTCATAAAAGAAGGTGGTCAATACCAAAATACTGGGGGCTACTTAGAAAAGCACCCAATGAGAAAAAATAAACTCCTTTTGCTCCTTTCATTTGCTTCTCCTCTTTCCTCTCCTTCCTTCCTTTTTAATTCAAATACTGAACAAGAATTAGTGTCTCAAGCGAGTTATATACAATACTAACTAAATTTTGGTTGATGCTCCCTCCTCCATCCCTACACTCCCAATGACTTCCCACTCCTTCTCACGGCCTCCGCAAGCCATCGTTTGTGCACTGCCCAGGAAAAGGTTTGCAAAACAGCCTGTCAGTCAGAAGTACATTTGTCAATGGCATTTCTACAGACTGAATGTTTGTGTGTCCCCAAAACTCATGTTGAGAAAGCTAATCTCCAGTGTGATTGTATTTGGAGGTGGGGTCCTTGGGAGGTGATTAGGTCATAAGAATGAAACCCTCATGAAAAGCACCAGAACCCTTATAAAAGTTACCCTGGAGAGGTCCTTGTGTCCCCTCCCCCCCACTGAGTTTACAGAGAGAGGACAGCTGTCTATGAACCAGGAAGAAGGCCTTCACCAGACACCAAATCTGGCACCTTAGTCCTTGGACATTCCATCCTCCAGAATAGGAAGAAACACATTTCTGTTCTTGTAAGCCACCCAGTTCGATGTTCATTATAGGAGCCTGAATGGACTAAGTCAGGTCTGTACACCCAGATGGCTGGTTCGTTACCAAGATGGAAATGAAAGCCGAGAGGAAGAGCTGAATTGCCAGGGCTAGGTGAGGGGAAAGGCAGGGCTTGGGTGGAGGACTGGAGGGGAGAAGACTGGGCAGGCGAGAGGCACAGAGGTGGGGGAGCGTATGGCGCCCCCTAACAGGAAATGTTATCAAGTCTCTGTTTTGTCCTGTGCAGTCTGAGTCCCCTTCTCAACTGCCTACTAAATCCTCGGGAAAATATCTGCTCCTCATAATCGGAATTAGCCACCTTTTGCAGATAAAGTATGCAGTTGAGCAAGGTTAAGTGCAAAATAAAACAAAGGCTTCTCCTCAGGACTCCACTTACATGTGTACAAGCACATATGCTTATGACACAATAAAAAGAAAGTTGTTTCAATAGAATGATGACAATCTATTATTTTCTTTTCCGTCGTTATTATCATGCAGTTTTATAATACATAAATATTTTGTTTCCAAGAAAGGATTTTGAATGCAGTGTATATATACTCGTGCCGAGTGGAAGGTTCCTGCAAGGTACTCTCTCCAGCCTGACCTGAGTCACATCTCCTCTGCCACAGACTCATCTGATGCCCTCCCTGAAGGTTTTAGAGCTCTTCAGAACACAGTCCCCAGGCAGACTCAGGGCTTCAGAGACAAATCTTGGGTGTATCTGAAAGACACAGCGAGGCTGCCAGGCCCAGAGATGGCTGTGCCCTATAAAACCACAGCTGTGAAATTTAAGCAGCACCCAGCCAGCAATCGAGAACTCACATTACACACCATCAAAATGGTTGATAAAGTGAGCGAAATGAAAGAGTGACATTCTCTAGTCGTGTTTCCTGGTTTTCCAGCATGGTTTTTCACTTAAGGACTTCCAGCACATTTAAGGAGAACAGTGAAGATGAGTGAGAAAGTGTATAAATTGAGTTTTCAAAGCACTCGATTCAATAACATGTATCCTAGGACTAGCCAGGAAATATTTACTGAAAGCAGCAGGGCCTATAGGAATCCAGCTTTTGAAAACAGATCTCAAAAATCATTTAACAATTTTTAATCACCAATTTACACGTACTTCACTTATGCTTCTGATTTCCCTGCTCCTTCACCTCTTTCTTCCTCTCAGTATCAGTGCATTAAAAGAATAGAAGCATCCTGCTAAAGCCAAAATAGTTAAAGCATTCTGGCAGGCAAGCGTTTTATATGAAAACGAAATCTAAAGGCCCTGCGGAAACAGAGCTCATGTAGCTTCTTTTTGGGTACACACTGGTTTCTCTTCCAGCCTTTCTGATCCTAAGCTCAATTTTTATTTTACAGTTTAATTAACTCAATAATTTGGAAACTCCACTGTTCATCTAGCATGTTCAGGAGGTGAGAGATGATAACTCCAGTCTCCTGATGCACCAAGAAAAAAACATTCGGAGATCACAGGAGTTGCAGAGTAGTGGTTAACCCAGAGCCACACTGTCCAGATTCAGACCCCAACTCTTCCTCTCACTCCCTGTGTGACTATGGACAAGTTACGTTGCCTCCCTGCATCTCAGTATCCTCATTTATAACATCAGGATAATAAGCACCTGTTTTACAAAGTTGGATAAGTTGAGTAAATGTACATGAAGTGCTTAGGAAATTGTCTAACATATAGGAAAACCATCAATAAACTTGACCACTAACATTGGAGGATCAAATGAACTTTCATGGCATGTTAGGACCTCTTACATGGCTTATGTGGGGTTGTCACTGGAAGGTAGAAAGGGGCAGTCTTTACCTTCTTGACCCTTTGATTTCAACTTATAAATGAAAATAAATATAAAGGTGTTTCATAATAATAATGATTCCATAATAATAATGCACAAAAGTTATTATTTACTTATAAGTCAATGAGATTTAGTTATCAGTGTGAATACTGAAGGAGGAAAAAAGAACAGAAACTTCATTCTCGGCTGACAATGTGAATTTTAGTGCTGGAAATGACTTTTTACTTCTTTGCATAACTATAGCAAGGGTATAATCGTTGAAAGATTTCTGATTTTTCATAACTTTTGGCTCAACCCCAGTGAAGGGAAACAAGTAGAAATACATGAGGATACATGATTTAAAAACTGCAGTGGGAAAAGAATTATTTATTTATATTTTAGTGAGAAAAGAATAATGTTTAACACTAGAAAAATCACCATTTTACCTGGAAGTTGAAGATCCTGCATACAAATGAGATAGAACCTCACCCCTGAGGATAAGACAGAGTGGGCCAGAGAAACAGATATTGGACAAATATGTAAAACGACACTTGGCAAACAGAAAAAGACAAAGAATGACTGCAAATGTTCTGTGGCTGGTCATCTGAGTCTTCAGTAGGGGGCAAGTACAAGTAAAGAGGAAAATATGGAGACATGTGACGGGCTACTGAAATACAGCTCCGTAGCTGTAGGAACGTGAAACATCTTTTTAAAAGCAACAGAAATTTTCCAAACACGCTGGATTCCCAAAGATTGCTTACTAACAATATTGGATGCAATCATACTATTACTCTAGCAAAGAGGAGTAATCTCTGCAGCATCAAGCTTTCTTGCTCTCTCCAAACACGCACACATAAGACTTCAGGCTTAAGGGGATGACAAAACCAGAATGCATGGGAAAATTCCAGAGTTGAAGAAATCCAATGATGCTCATATGACTCTGTTTCAGGCTCTTTGATCTCCATGGGTCTACTCCATCCTTAGCCCATCTCTCTCACCTAGAGAAGAGGGACAGTGAAAACCCCTCATTCAAGAAGGACTCCAGGGCAGGACCCAATCAGTGAAGAGAAAGTATGTGACTTTCCTTACAAAGAGTGACACCAATTCAGTATGTCCCTATTCATGAGAATGTTGTTATTGGGAGCATTTCCTTGTAAGGATTCCTATTGCCAGTTGATCACCAGTACAAAACGCTTTATGTATAGTTGTATTTGTTGTTAATTTTCTTTTTTGTTTTTGTTGCTGTTGTATACTTCTTTTCTTTTCTTTTCTTTTCTTTCTTTTCAGTATTTCAGAATTCATTGTTTATGCACCACACCCAGTGCTCCACGCAATGCGTGCCCGCCATAATAGCCACCACCAGGCCCTCCCAACACCCCACCTCCTCCCCTCCAAAACCCTCAGTTTGTTTCTCAGAGTCCACAGTCTCTCATGGCTTGTCTCCCCCTCCAATTTCCCCCAACTCACTTCTCCTCTCCATCTCCCTATGTCCTCCGTGTTATTCCTTATGCTCCACAAGTAAGTGAAACCATATGATAATTGACTCTCTCTGCTTGACTTATTTCACTCAGCATAATCTCTTCCAGTCCCATCCATGTTGATACAAAAGTTGGGTATTCATCCTTTCTGATGGAGGCATAAGGCTTCATTGCATATATGGACCATATCTTCTTTATCCATTCGTTCATTGAAGGGCAACTTGGTTCTCTCCACAGTTTGACGACTGTGGTCATTGCTGCTATGAACATTGGGGTACAGATGGCCCTTTTTTTCACTACATCAGTATCTTTGGGGTTGTTATTTAAAAAAAAAAAAAAACATGCATGGTGATGAAAATAGCTGGATGTAGTCAAGTTCAAATAGTCTAAACTACGCTCCCAAACTTTAAACTGACTTGAATTAAATGATGTTTTTAGAGCTTAAAATAGGAAGTACAAGTGTGGTATTATAATAAAGTAGATTTTAGTTAAAATATCTTAGTAAAATCTAAAAGTCAAATGTAAGCAAAATAATAAAACATCTAAATACTAAAGTAGTTTTCTCTTTAGTTTGATTCCATATTGATATTTTAAATGTACATGGCACCTTCATGATTATGAACTATTCATCAATATTCTATTCTAAGTTTTTGCCTATCTTAACTTAAAATAATCTTATAAATGTAATATTTTAAACTAAATTTTTCCACTTTCACATTTTTGCAATTCTTTTAATCTGTCACTGAGGTTAAGGAAACTTTAAAAATATTTTCACACCTTGAATGGGTAGCATTATTCTATTTATTTATTTATTTATTTATTTATTGAGACAGAGTGTGTATGGGTGCAGAGAGAGAAGGTGAGAAAGAATTGAGTACAGAGTTCGAATCAGGTTTAATCCCAGGAATATAAGATCATGACCTGAGCAAAAGTCAAGAGTCAGATGTTTAACCAACTGAGCCACCCAGGTTCCCCATGTTCCTCTTATTCATAAGGTGCTTTTACTCAGAGATAATTGATAACAGAATTATATTTATGAGGCCCCAAGGCCCAAAGTATCAAATGAGCACATTTACATTTTATGCAGTTCATTACAGAGTTTGGGGAGAATGGGTAAACACTTTCTCCATGAAAATAATTAAATAAGGAGTGGAGGAGTGGGGTAACTGGGTGATGGACATTGAGGAGGGTACATGTTGTAATGAGCACTGGGTATTATATAAGATTGATGAATCACAGGTTTGTACCCCTGAAACAAATAGTACATTATATGTTAATCAATTGAATTTAAATAAAATTGTTTTTAAAAGAAAAATAGAAGTTGAAAAATGATTAATAATAGTATACATTCATGCTATCTTGTGGTTCAGAACTTTGAGAAAATATTTTGACTTTGGAAACTTTTATGGTCAATGTCATTAGGTCTAAATAAAATTTATCAGGCCAAATTAAAGTATAAATATGATAAGAAACTTTAGTAATCAATCTTTGGTTTATTGAAGCTATCAAATTATTTATTCATGAATAACAGACCAATTTGAAAGACTCATATCTTTCAGCCATACATTTCCCAAATACGTGTGTGGAGGAATAGCAGTAATTGTTCAATATGCTGCTAATAACATTTGTTTTATTTTCACACAAATAGACTTTACATCAATTTGTTTCTCATTTTTAATCTTTTTCCTTTCTTGTAAAAAAAAAAAAAAGAGGAATATGTGCTTTCAGTCATCTGCATTCACGGCCAGGTTTTTTTATAGGTCAGTTAATTGGTGGGTCCGTACTATTACTTGGGATCATCATCAGTTCTTTCTTTTAGGCATTTATCTCATCAAGGTGCATACAGCAAATGGTCGTTTGCCAAAGTAATCAAGATTCTTGAGGGCAAATTAAATGTTTTCTTGTATCTCTAAGGAAAAATAGGATACCGCATGCAAAGAAATCAAAACAGTAATTATCTACAAAACAGTAAAAATTTAAAGCTAAATGATTTTAAATCCTACTAAGAAATAGCATGTGTGTGAATAGAATGTCTCCTTTCATGCAAAGACACTGCTAGACTTAGCTACCTCTCATTAAGCCTTGATATTTTAAAATTAAGGTTCTCCCATAGTTATGCAGTCAATAAGCTTCCATCTCTAAATATACTAACCCCTTGTATCCATGCGACCTGGGTCAGAGGAGACCAATGTGTACTAGTTGCAGATGGATA
Source organism: Mustela putorius furo (assembly GCF_011764305.1). Classification (NCBI taxonomy): domain Eukaryota; kingdom Metazoa; phylum Chordata; class Mammalia; order Carnivora; family Mustelidae; genus Mustela; species Mustela putorius. The sequence goes on along the minus strand of NW_025421998.1, from coordinate 70,461,289 downwards.
ACTCACACAGGTGCAGTTTTTAAGATAATTGTGATTGGTGCTATCCTGGGGGTATGGAAGGGAGAAGAGTTTGCCAGACGCATAGAGCCAACTGGACATGCATGGCTCTCAGATGCTTGTGATACCACTGAGTGCATGAGGGCACTCACAGAGGAGCATACACAGAGCGTGCAGTGATGTATGTGCAAGAGCTCATTGGCTGTTGCTATGGAGGCAGCCAGTAATGGCATAGAGGGAGCAAACTGAAGGACATAAAAAGAAATGACTGTGTTACATATACTGAGAAGGAAACCTGTGAAATCCTCTCCTCTCATTGGCTATTACTATGGAGACAGCCTTTGAAAGCCTCTAGGAGATGGAAATTAGATTCTGATTTAAACACACACACACACATACACACACACACACACACACATCTCATACTGGGGAGTATCAGCATGAAAATATTTAAGCCATTTTCCAGAACAATTGCTAACATAGAGCAAGAAAATCCCCCTGGGTACAATACTGGCATTATTGAATGATGATCAAGAATGTCATTTTTCCCTGCCCTGGTATTCATTTCAAAAAGTTATCTAACTCATCCATTTTTATCTCCAAGTTGTATGTCAGATTCTCATACCACTGGATCCCATCGACAGGTCACTCTTTGAAGCAATGAATGCAGTCCCTCGATGCACAGGAAGTGCTTAAAGACCTTGGAAAACTGATGTTTGGCAGGTAGACATATCTCAAGTTTTATCAGCTCTTCATACCTTGGGAAAATGTTTTTCAGTGGTGCCTTATTAACAAGGATCCTTGACACCCTGTTATGTGAAAAAAAAAAAAGAAAAAAAAGTTGAATTTTAACAGGTGCTCCTGAAGAGTAAATGAAATCATTGCCTCCTAAATTATTCTCTTCTGCTTCTTTTGGGTGATAGCAGTTTGCCCTGACTCAATTACCAGAATAACCATCATCTCTTGAATCCTTTTCAGTGTTTCATTTGTTCTGAACCCCTGCTGTGTGTGGTAGCTAAACTACTTAAAACTTACATTTATCCTGGTTCAAAAAAATACATAGAAATATATAATTTGGTCTAAGGAAATGTATATTGGAGGAAAAAATATGCCTTTAGAATACGGAAATTAATAGCCACTACTTATATACCGAGAAAGATACCCAGCAAATTAAAAAGTTGAATGGCTATTATGTAAAATAAGTTAAAGGATTTTTTCTTCTTCTTTTTGTAACATAAACTAGGTAATAGAATGGGAAAGAGCTTTGGTTTGAATCTTCTAGACACTACATACTGAGACAGAATTATCTCTGTGGCTGAATTCTTCAGGAGGTATGAAACAAGTGTTATAAAGTGGACAATTGAAGTGGCTTAGAGGCTCATTGATTACTCTTTGCAAGGACTGTTCTAGTCATGGAAAGGGGCATGAGAGACAGTCACAGGTAGCAAAACTCTGTTTTTCTCCTGGAAACGTTAAAGTAAGAAATTCTACAACCAAGGGAGGCACACACTTTTATTGCAAAAGTCAAAATATTAGCAGAGGTATTAATTACTACAATTGTTATGGGTCACCCCCAGAGCTGGGTAGAAGGAATATGTCTTCTGCTGAGAAAGAGAGCACTAGAGAAAGTCCCAAATAACCATAGACTGTGCACCAATTCCCTGCAACCAAACATTTAACACAAAGCCTTCTGCCTTACAAACAAGGTAGTCTAGGGGAACTTAACTGAGTCCTCATTAAAAGTCAAGATGCTTGGGCACCTGAGTGGCTCAGTGGGTTAAGCCTCTGCCTTCAGCTTTGGGCCCTGATCCCAGGGTCCTGGGATTGAGCCCCGCATCAGGCTCTCTGCTCAGCAGGGAGCCTGCTTCCTCCTCTCTCTCTGCCTGCCTCTCTGCCTACTTGTGATCTCTCTCTCTCTCTGTCAAATAAATAAATAAAATATTTTTTTAAAAAAGTCAAGATGCTCTATCTAGAATTACAGATTTTCTTGGCTAGGAATCAGTCTGTATTTGGAAACGGTAAAGTTCTGTCTACGCCCTTGGTGTCAGAAGCAATCCTGAACCCAGTGTACCTTAACATTTGTCAAATACATCTGCTGCAAGCTGCCTACACAACAGTGTGACAAATAAAGAAATACCGGAACTATTAAGACGATAGATCTCATCTGTGAGACGGAAAGGTGTGCTTATACAGCATCTGAAATGTTCCTCAGTGTCTCACTTTTTTCTTTCTTTGATGCCTAAAAATGTGATTCAGGCTTCAAGCATTACTGATTTGGTATTTTCAAGCAGAGGGAGAAATCTGGTTCAATGTAAATATTAAATATTACTATTTACAAAGATCTTTTGAGTGCAGGATTTGACCTGAACTTTTAGCAAGATGTGAAGCACAGTGTCTCATTCCTTTGACCCTACACATTATCCTTAAAAATTCTATTTGCAGGGGTGCCTGGGTGGCTCAGTGGGTTAAAGCCTCTGCCTTCAGGCTCAGGTCATGATCTCAGGGTCCTGGGATTGAGCCCCACATAGGGCTCTCTGCTCCGTGGGGAACCCATCTTCCCCTCTCTCTCTCTGCTGGCCTCTCTGCCTACTTGTGATCTCTCTCTGTCAAATAAATAAATAAAATCTTTGAAAAAAAAATTCTACTTGAAGAATGATTTTCCTGAGGAGTCTAATGCTCTTGTTTTAGATTATTACACACAGAGATCGTTAATTTTTTCTAAGTTAATTGACCTTTCATGCTGTAACTTCAGTGCTACCACATAGCTCTCCAGTTGCAAGGAAAGCCCTCTGAGGATTATTTCCTCCAAGGTAACTTGGAGGAAATACATACCTGATATTCCTGTAATTAGCTAGTCAAAGAATGGGAGCCCCTGGGCTAGCCTCCAAATCCAAGCAGTCTAACTTTCTACGGGCAATTACTTTGTGATAAAAATATAACATTTATTTATACTCGATTGTGTTATTTTTATGAAAGATTTACTCATATTATGATATTGTATTTCAGCAGTAAAAATAGCAATGTTTCAACATTCCTACAAGTATGTTCCTCAGATTAGTAAAAAAAAGACCTAAAATGTGTGTGACTGAATCGAGTCCATAAGATGATGGCTGAAAAATATGTTCGATCTCACCAGCATTCAAATACACAAAATAAAATGTGAAATATTTTTGCACAGCATAGTAAAATTGCCTGAAATTGCCCCAAATAAATAATCACATATCTTAAATATATTATATATAAATTATATATCTATAATTTATAGATTATAAAACTTAGGCCAACAAAGAAAATGATGAACACTCGATTTTAAAGATTACATCATTCAGATCAAACTTTAAAGGATTATAAATACTTGGGCATAATTTGAGAGCATCTTCATTAATTTGTAATAATCATGAATGTTAATCCCACTTTTCCGTTCCCTACTGATATAAATAGAATGTTCTTTTTCTCAAGTTTTGGAAGTCTGGAGTTCTTCAACTATCGGAGTTACAATTTTACTACACCTTTTTTCATTGTTTTAAAAATGACTTGTTTATTTTAGAGAGAGAGAGCAAGGGAGAAGGGCAAGAGAGAATCTCAAGCAGATTCCGCACGGAGCCCAACACAGGGGCTCCATCTCACCACCCTGAGATCACAGCCTGGGCTGAAAGCAAGAGTCAGACACTTAACCAAGTGCTGTACCCCCCAGGTACCCCTGTACATTTTTTCATTTTAATAGTTACTTATAATTTCAGCTTACCTTTGAGTTGGCTAGTGAAGTAATTCCCCAGAGGTTTAACTCCCTTTGCCTCAGAGTTTTAACTTTTCCTTCCTTACAAGATTTGACAGAAAGAGACCAGGTTGAATATGTCCTATATTTCCCAGTATAACTTCCATGTAACAGCATTTTTCAAATCAGCAGAAAAACTTCTTCTCACCATGTTTCTTCTTCAGGCCCATCCTTCTCCCTTTTTGAAGCCAGGGTTGGTTGAAATCTAAATTTGTACCGTATACTTTGGCTCATGTTGCATTTTCCCTTGGTAGTGGGTCTAACAGGCCTTAGCTCACCTCTAAATCTACCTGTTTTGTGGTTGTATTAAAAAAAAATAAATGTCCTTTGCCTTTTGGAACAGAGTATAACATAATTTAAACAGATACATAAGACTGTTTCTTTCTCTATACCCACTAAATTGTCCTCACAGTTGCTCAGAAGCACCGATTTAATGTAGTAACAACATTTTCCTAATTCAGTGCTCCTAGAAAACAAATTATAATATTCAGAAATTTTATCATACTTCTTACTGTACTACTACATTTAGATTTTCATAAAACAAATAATGTTATATGAGCAGAAACAGATACGATAAAATATCTGTGATCCCATACTAGCTTACAAGACACTTTTAGTTATTAAAAACGGATGCTCTGTATTTTCAGCAATTAAATTACTGTTTGAATTTCCTATTTAGATAGCCCCTTAGTAAAATTAAAGATTCTAAAGATAATAAGTATAATATATTCTTCTGCATTTTCAGTCAAAATGTTTTCATTTAGATGGTTTCTTTTATTTATCCAGAATAATACTCTAGTTTTGTCATAATAGGGGGAAAATATTATGTCTGCAGTCTCATTTACTGCTAACCCTTCCCTATTCACTGTTATACTAACCTGCCTGAAATGCTTTTTGGCTTTCTTTTTGCATTTGGCACATTCATAATCATTTCTTAGGACTAATTCAAAGGTCCTTAGGAAGCCATCATAACAACCAGCTTTGAGTCCCTCATTGCGCTATCTGTAATCCCCTAGGTCTTTGCACACTTCTTTTTGAACACCTAACATCTTTTATGGTAGTTCTTTTCACATACGTCCACAGCTCCTTCTAGAGTGTGAGATCCTTAAAGGCAAGGTAGCTGGTACAAAATCAATACCACATAGACATTTAATGAAAAAAATATATCAAACCAGTAGTACTGAGATTTGGAACACAGGCAGAGCTATAAGACCTGAAAGGAAGCAGAATACTTCTTCCCCTGAAATAGGAGGAATGAAGTTGTACATACATAGGATTGCTCCTTCATGAAGGTGCTTCTCCATTTCAAAGGTAAGGTAAAAAATCTTAGGGAAGAAACAGGTTCTGCTGATTATGAATTTGTGTCCAAGGCACTACACAGTTTGGCTAACCTGCAAATAGAGAGGATAGATTTCACAAGATATTCTCCAAGAAAGCAAGAATAATAATAAAAAAATGATTCAGAAAATTTGAGAATATATTAACTAAGGAATTAAAATAGAAACTTTAAAAAATTAGAGAATAACTCAGTGAGGTGATTAACATCCCATCCATCATCAGACTAGACTGTCCTGAGGAAAAACACACTCTGCTTAATCCTATTTTAGGAGCAGGGTTGAGAAACAAGTCTATGAAAATGAATGTCTGCACTTCCCAAACGTACAGGTATCTTCTTCTTCTTTGAGGGCACTGAGTACAGCCTTTATTTTGGCTGAAACTGGTGAGTGAGCTAGAAAGGTGTGATATGGTGATTTGTAATCAGAAACATATCTTCGGTGTTCATCACCATTTCTGGCAAGAGCTCCTGAAACCCTAGGAATTTCCTAAGGGCTGAGAACCTTACAGATGTCTTTTCTTATGTTAATGAGGTGGAAAGCCCTGGGGTAACCTAAGAATGTGGCTGGTTGCCCCTGGAGCCAACCCTGTGTTTGGAGGTTGGCACTTCCAGTCCCCCTCCATCCTCTATCCCTGGGGAAGGAAAAGGAGCTGGAGATTGAATTCAGTCACTAATGGCCAATGAGTTAATCAGGCATGCCCATGTAATGAAGTCTCCATAAAAACCCAAAAGGATGGGGTTTGGAAGGCTTCCAGGTTGGTGAGCTCTGTGGAGATTCGAGGAGAGGGGCTGAGCCTGGAGAGGGCAAGGATGCTCTGTACCTTTTCCCCACACCTTGTCCTATGCTTTTCCATCCAGCCGTTCCTGAGTCATATCCTTTCATAACAAGTCTGTGATCTAGTAAGTAAAATGTTTCTCTGAGTTTTTGCAAGCTGCTCTAGCAAATTAACAGAAACCAGGCAGGGGGTTGTGGGAACCTCTCATCTATAGCCGGTGGGTCAGAAGTACAAGTGATAAATAACCCAGGCCTGTGACCGGCATCCTCACTGGGCAGGGTTTGTTGAAACTGTAATCAAAGGAGCGAGACTGATACAAAGTGAAGGTCAAGCAAAGCTTTATTTCATGCCAAGCATCGAGAATCAAACCAACCGTTCAGGGCAGCCTTTCTTACAGAAAGGGAGACCCCACCCTGCCTTGCTGACTAACTTTTCTAGAGCAAAAACCATGTGGTTGAGCCTGGCCACACACAGGTGGCCAGTTGAATTACAATTCACCCCATAGTAGCTATTTGAACTAGCCTATCACCTTGGTCAGGATTGGCGCCCAAAAGGCAGGGCCCACACTCCTTGGTAGCTAGGGAGACAAGTTTGCACACTTTACTGACTGGATGTCTCCACCTGGCTTGACTCATCCCTACATCCGGGCTCTGTTACCTCCACCTGACCTGACCCGCCTTTGTATTTGGGCTCTGTTATCAGGGACTGGTAGACCATATTCTATGGTTTCCCCGACTTGCTTTTAAGTAAATTCCCCTGGGGCGGGGGGAGCAGGGTCAGTTTAAGTTTTACTGCATAAACAACAAAATAGCTGTTCAAATAGCTGTTCAATCAAGGTGGAGCCTCTCTGGCTAAATAGGCCCTTAGAGAAACCTCCAACTTGGAGCATTAGTCAGAAGGGCAGGTAACAACCTAGCATTTGACTGGCCTCTGAAATAAGGGGCTGGATGAGGAGCAGCCTTGCAGGACTGAGCCCTTGATGCTGTCTCTAGGTAGCTGGTGTCAGAATTGAGTTGAACAGTAGGACACCCAGCTATGTCCTGAGCATTGCTTGCTGGTGTGTGGGAAACCACCTGCCTTCCCCAACACATATTGGTATTGGGTTAAGAAACCCAAAGGGAGAAGATTCTAGTTCTAAACTGGGTTCTAAATTACTTCTTATTCCTTAAGCTAGTGAGAAGTCCATTCTCCAACACAAGCAATTGTAAAACTGTGCAGATGCTCAGATCAGAGTACACAAAGTGTGAGTAAAAACACACACAGACCCTTGCCCTCATTCTCCAGGTCCCTTCAGATGGATACTTCCTCTTCTGTAAATCAAACTGTCTTAGGTAGGTTTTCGTTATCATTAATTAACCTCTAGCTCCTTTCACATTTAATCACTTAATTATAGTTCTAGACCCAGGTCTAACTTGGACCAATAAAATACCCATAGATTTGCTAATTTAATCAATTGTGTGAAGATTTTAGTAATTCTGCTCTTAGAATTCCATGCTCTTTGTCCCAGTTCTGAGATCATCTCATTCTAGCCTTTGGTACACTGCCTCTCCTTCTCAGTGAATTAAGCTCATTGTGTCTGCACACACCGAATGTTACAAAATCTTTGCCAGCACTGCAATTGTCAAAAATAAGTTCTTTAGGCCTCTATCATGACCATTACCCAAAATCAAGTCCATTTTTGCAGAAAGGGAAGGTTTTTGCAAAACCTGACAAGGCCCAGGTTAGGCAGTTTGTTCAGCAACCCTGAAGTATAGGATACCCAGTCATCATTAATTGAGGACTCTTCCAAGATTTATTTGTTCAAATTGGATATTCTTTTTCTTTTTTTAAGGTTTTATTTATTTATTTGACAGAGATCACAAGTAGACAGAGAGGCAGACAAAGAGAGATAGGAAGAAGCAGACTCCCTGCTGAGCAGAGACCCCCCCCACCGATGTGGGTCTCGATCCCAGGACCCTGGGATCATGACCCAAGCCAAAGGCAGAGATTTTAACCACTGAGCCACCCAGGCGCCCCTTATTTGTTCAACCTGGATATTCTAACCCTCGGAATTTTCTGATGTATCACAGAGACACTGTTTTCTGGGGCTCCAGAAAATAATACCTTAGCTGTAAGAGCTACCAAATATTATCTTAGAAGCTTCTGTATCATTTCCCTTGGAATTGTCCTTGAGCCTCTCATTTTCCCATAGCTACTCTGTATCTTCAGAAAATCTTGATGGGTCGGCCCTGAAAATATATCAGAATCTAACTGCCTCTCACTCCTCCCCTTCTCCCTTAGTCATGCTGGCACTGATCTAGGCCACCTTGGATTCTTAAACCCTGAATTATAATTGCCTCCAAAGGGCTCTGTTTCTATCCTTTCTATGTTATAGTCTCTTCTCAACACAGAAACCACAGAGATCATTTTAAAACATTTGACTGCTCTGCTCTCCTCAAAACCCTACAAGGGTACTCCATTTCACTCAGAGTAAAAGCCAAAGTCCTCACAGTGGCAGTAAGTACTTACATGGTCTCCTTCTCACTTTACCTCCCACCTCACCTCCCTGACCTCGTGCTCCAACTCACTCCACCTAAACTGCATCCGGCTCCTTGCTGTTTCCCAAACATACCAGCCATTTGGTCACTTCAGGCCTCCAGGTAACCTGTGCCACCCACCTGCCATGATCCTGTACTTCCTTCAAATCTGTGTTCAGTATCACTTATTCAATCAAGCTACACCATGACACTGTTTAAAACGGCAACTTTGCTTTCTCCCCGGCACTAATGTTGCTCATCCTTCTCATAGCATGTATCATTTTGTAATGAACTAAATAATGAATGTGTTTGTTATATTTATTACTTGTGGTTTGTCCATCACATCTGTAGTATAAATTTTTGGGAACAGATCTCTTCATTTTATGTAACCATACTTGCCAACCACCTAAAACTGCACCTGGTACACAATAAGTCTACAACAAATACTTGTTGAATTAAAGAACTAATAAGTTGGTAACAGTGGGCACCTGGGTGGCTTAGTTGGTTGGGTGACTGCCTTCGGCTCAGGTCCTGATCCCAGAGTCCCGGGATCGAGTCCTTTATCGGGCTCCCAGCTCCATGGAGAGTCTGCTCCTCCCTCTGACCTTCTCCCCTCTCATGCTCTTTCTCTCTCTCTCTCAAATAAATGAATAATTATTTTTTAAAAAATGAATTGGTAACAGGAAAATATTTCTTTTACTACCTGAATCAGTTAAAGATCCAGAGTTCAGATGTATATAATAGAAACATGACTACTGCAATTTATAAAGGCGTTAATTTTTCTCATGTAAAGTAGGCAATCCCAGTTAGTGCCTTCTTTCTTTTCCTTATCTTTTCTTTTTGTTGTTGTTGTTGTCCAATACCCTATGATTTTTTTTAATTTAAATTCAATTAGTCAACATGGTACATTATTAGTTTCAGATGTAGGGTTCAATAATTAGTCAGTTGTATATAACACCCAGTGCTCATCACATCATGCTATTGCCTTATTTCTTATGCCTTCTTACCTCATGACCCTCAGCACAGGGTTCCCTTCTTACAACCTTAAAAGGGCTGCTACTCTTTCAGTCACTGTCCACTGAGTCTGTGCCTTTTTGGATTCCTCATCCGATGACTTCTGATTATGTCTCACAAGCCAGAACTAGAGCACATGGCCATTCATAGCTGCAAAGAAAATTGAGAAGTGTCCATAGTTTCAAATAGCCATAATGCGGCCCATGACAGAAGACTGGAACCAACACGTGTAAATGCTTAGAACCATGCATGGCGAGTAAATGGCATGAACATATCAGCTATTGCTGTCACCTTTGTCTTTTATTTTTTAAATTCCTAAAGTCTTCTGTGAATACTAAGCCAATAAGGAAATCAATATATTATAATATGACTACATTGAACTAATGCTGTTAATTTATTAAAGCTTTTCATTTAAATAAAAGAATAGTTAAAATAGCTAGAATGAATTCGCTTTAAAGAGCACAATTTATGATAGGATCTTAGAGTTCAATTATGCAAAATATCTACAACTTAAATGCTTCTTTGTTCTGAATCAGGCTCAAGTTCATACAGATAAAATCATACTTATGTACATTTTCCAAACTCGGCCAATTCATTTATGTCTAAATGTCTATTGTGTGCCAAGCACCGCACCATTCTATGCACTGTTTTACACTCTTGGACAAAACAATAAATGGGCAAAAGGTGTTTCCAGAGTTCAGATCTTAATGATCATAATAATAATAATAATAATGAGTTTATAGCATTAAAAACTCTGTCTGTACTTCCATTTCCAAATGACTTCCTAAATTAATTTATCTAATGCTTGACTAACAGAAAACTAAAGTAAGCAATTATTTAAAAGTAAGTTTGTGGCTCCTGGGTGGCTCAGTCAGTTAAGTGTCTGCCTTTAGCTTAGGTCATGATCTCAGGGTCTTGGGATAGAGCCCCACATCAGGCTCCCCTTCAGCTGGCAGCCTGCTTCTCCCTCTGCCTGCCACTCCCCCTGCTTGTGCTCTCTCTCTCTCTCTCTCTGTCTCTGTCAGTAAATAAAAAATCTTAAAAATAGTAAGTTTCTTTATATCATAAAACTTAAAGAAAACTATCATGCAAAATACATTTTTCTTCTTCACTTTTACAGTAGAGCCAGGCTATTTTTTTCCCCATATTTCAATAGTGTACTTGCACATTTATACCAATTCTTAAGGAAGTTGTTTTCGTTTTTGCTTCAGTGTACTATTCATAACATAAGTTTCTCTTATAACATTCATGTCTGTAAATGTTTTAAACATAAAGAACTTCTTGGTCTAGGCTGGGGGAAATTATTTCTGAAATTATTTCACAGTCAAAAATATTAAGTACTGTTCCTTTAAATTACCCACAGATACATAGGATGGTTTGGCAAAATGGGGAGAAAATTGAAAAGGCTCACCACTGAAAAAAGTATCATTTTGAACTGGTCTGAAACCATTTTCTTTCTTAGGTTAGGTCAAGTCTAAAGAATGGGAAGCAAACATTTGTGAAGGAAATACATGATACATCTCAGAAATCCTGTGAGAAAACATTCAAGAAAATGTTTATTTCAAAATATTATGTTCCCATATTCCAGTGGGGAATGGGCCTTACAAAGGTCTACTTCCTGGTTCTGTGGGGCCTCAGAATCACCTTCTAGTCCCTACTTCTACCCTAAACTTTCTGGGAGTCATTCCTAACTAACACAACTGTCTCTACTTGGGCTCAGTCACTTCAGGCCTGAATATTTTTGCTCCCCATTATAGGTCTATTTGGTAGAGATGGTCAGAGTTATCTCTGTCCTGTTTTCAGTTATGAGCTGGGTGCATAGTTTCTTCTCAATGTTTTTCCCTTTGCCCATGATAGAAGCAAAAAGGTTTTTTATAAAAGGCTCAATCAAATACCTAGAATGACCCAATTATGTTATTTTATCAGACTTTAACCTTAAAGTAATATGTCAGAAAGTCTGAAAAACTGATTAACCTGTTACCTTTTCCCCAAATTGTTCACAAAATTGCAGTGTTTCAATCATAGTTATAAATCCTAAGCCTTTCAGACAGAGTTCAACCACAGTAAGAATGCTTGAAATAGCCATAATTCTTTTTCTTTTTTGTTCAATGCAGTCATTGCCTAAATAATATACACATGTCTAGTCTATCCATTCGGTTTTGTATAGAAATAAACTTTTGCAAGATACTTTACCTTTTGGCACTGAATTTTGTGGAGAATCAATAAATAATATATATGTCCATATCTTTGCTGCCTATTTCAAATTAGGGTGTGTGTGTGTGTGTGTGGTGTGGTGTGTTTAAGGGTAAGGGAAAACTGTTAGAAATAATGAGAAACTCATAAGACTACAGATTACACACTTAATATTAAAAATACATCACATTTTAATATTCAAATAATAACCAGACAGAAACTATATGGGAAAGAATGATCCCATTTATAAAAACAATAAAAAGAAAGTACCTAACTATAAATTATCAGGAAACATGCAGAACCTATAGGCCTAAGGCTTTAAAACAATACTGGGGAACATATAAAAAGATTTAACTAATTATAAGACACACACACACCCTTGTCTACAAAGGAGATAATGTTATAAAGATGTCATTTCTCCTGTAAATTACTCAATAAGTTAAATGCAATGACAAAACACCAAAAGAATTTATTTTTTCAACTGGACAAAATTATGCTAAAGATCATCTGAAAAACTAAATATGCAAAGACAAGTCAAACAAATTCTAAAAGGGAAGAATGAGAGAGTTTAGTCCTACTAACTCTTAAGACACAGTGCAGCTTCCATAATTAGACAGTTCGGAACCTGAGAAGAAATAGATCAATGGAAGAGAAGAAAACAAATAGAGTACAATTATGTAACAGGGTAGAAGTGTTAGCTAATGCTAAGGTAGTAATCATATCGCAATATATAAATGCATCAAATCAACACCTTATATACCCTAAACTTGCACAATGTTATGTATCAGTTACATCTCAAAAAAAAAAATATTAGTGGGACATAGGTAAAGAGATTTCCTTTATGTTAAAGTTGTGTTTCAAATCAATGTGGAAAAATTTCTGGATGGTGAAAACTAAAATTATAACTATAAGCAAAGTCAAACAATATGTAAGGAAAAAGTATTTGTAACATGTAAAAAGGGATTAATTTCCTTAATTTATAAAGAACTCCTATAAATCAATAAGAACAAGACAATAAGACGGTCATTTTGTGAGAAAGAGAGAAGAATATTTTCTTCCAAAACAGAGCAGGTAAATGGTACCTACTCAGGAGTATGACCAAAAAAGCCAAACCCAAACAAACCAAAACAAAACAACCCCCCCCTCCAAAGAAAACCTAAAAATTAAAACAAAGAAAGCCTGGGGTTGTGAGTAAAGATATTTGGAAGGGAAATGGGAAAGTGAGGCTTTCATCTTCCAGTTTGATCTTTCTCTACAGCATGGATTTTTCTATCATCCAAGGATTTATTTACCTGACATGCCAACAGATTGCCTGGGCAATGGAATTATAGATCAGTATTTATTTTCATTATTTTTATCTGTATTAAAAATAAAACCCAAATTATTTCTATTTTAACATTTTAAAGAAATTATTCAAAATTATCTATAATTTACTCTAGGATTCTCCTGTGTAGATAGTCACATATATGAGTTTCAGTTTAATTCTACCCCATAAGCAGGTAATTATCATTTGAAGTGTCCTAATCAGAAACATACACTTCATAGGTTGTGGGGTCCTTTGAGTAGCTCTATCCATAGCATACAATCCAGAGGCTATTATACAAGCCTTTCAAGTATCTTTATTTCCAATCAACACCAGAGTCTTTGTTAGAGGTTAGAAGTGAACCTCTAGTGAAATGGTGTTAAAGATGTATGCAGAATATTGTACAGATGTTCCCACCTTTGAATGAATAGCCTAGTACTTAGGAAACTCAATATTCTACACCTTTTAGAATAAAGCCTTGGTTTAAGATTATGAATAAATTATTTGGTGGCCTAATGAAAGATTCTGTCACCTGGCTGTAACTAAAAGGTTAGTTACACTTGACATTAAAATATAGTTACATTCATCTATATTGAAGCTTATATGCAAGGTGTAGCAGAGTGCCAAAAATGATGCAATTTATAGAACAGTTGTATGACATTTTCTCAATAAATATTGCTGTGTAATGTTCTTATGTGTGGCAAATTTAGTTTTGCTTTCATTGTAACATATCACCTTATGATGAAATTGTGGAGGAGAAGACCTATAAAGCTCATTTGACTTTTACTGGAGGTCACTCTACATATCTACCCCAAAAATGAATTACTATAAACAATTAAATTACTTATATTAATTCTGAAAATTTATAATGGAGTGAGTAGGGTAGGAGCTTTGAGAAGGCAAAAACTTAGAAACAAACTAAGCATCATATTCTCCCTCCTAATTATCATACCTGGATCCCAGAAGTGCAAATGTAGAATTTGAGATATACAACTTAATCATGGCATTGATGTGGGTCTTTGTATTTCTTTAGCAAGCTTAAAGAGTTTTCTACCCCACCCTTCTTGTGTCCTGTGTAAATTACTTGTGTTCTCCTGTAAATTACTCAATAAGTTAAATGCAATGACAAAACACCAAAAGAATTTATTTTTTCAGCTGGACAAAATTATGCTAAAGATAATCTGAGGTCACTATTATATTCCCAATTCTCCACCCATTAAGCCTCTTTGTCAGGTGTATTATCATATGGACATAACCTAAAAGCTGTGACACAATCTGCTGACTGCAAAATATTCCGAATTCAGTCAAAATAGAGTTCTTTATAAGGTAAGTTTCTCTATTTTCATTCCACTTGTCCAAATGTAGCAATATCAGCCTACCTGTATTATCTGAAATAATAGTTGCACATTTGGACAAGATTACTTTATTGCCAGTTTTACTTTTGGGGAGTCACTTTTTAATTTCCTGTACAAAAATTTAAGACATCTAATCCTTTGTATCATTTGTTAGTTGACTCTTGGAATTTCATCCCCTTCAGATCTACTTAAAAGGATTTTTTACTTAACATTCAAGGTAATGTCAAGAAGAGTTCACATAAGGGCCAGTTCAGTTGGCTGAGCATCCAACTCTTGGTTTTGGTTCAGGTCAGGATCTCAAGGTCATGGGATCAAGCCTTGAGCACTCAGCAGGGACTCCGCCTGAGATTCTCCTTTTTCCTCTGGCCCTCCCCCAGCTTGCATGCATAAATTCTCTCTAAAATAAATAAATAAACCTAAAAAAAAAAAAAAGAATAGTTCACATAAATTTGAATACCCAGTCTCTGTAAATCTAAATCTTCTATATATTTGATGGATGATTTTAGCCTTGGTATCACTCTAGCGTTACACATTTTAAAAATATTCAGCATTTCTCAGGCTCATATGTAGTGTCCTTTAACAAAACTCTAACTCAAAACATTAATATCATATTCTTTGATCCGCAGAAAGACACCATGCTCTACATTGTAAATTAACTCTTGGCTTGGAAAAATTACCAACCAAATTTAATTCCTTTCATCTGAATATAGTTCATTGTACATCTTGCCATGAATTGCACATGTGCTTCAAGATCACAGAATATCTGTAAAAACAGAAGCCTAACAATTATTAGAAATACAAAATCTGCTAAAGACCTCAGAGACATCTGCTTCAATATCCTATATTTAGAGGATTTCAGAAAAATTTAGTAAGTTGCTTAGATACCCAAAAAGTTAGTGTCAAAGTTGAATCCAAACCCCAGACTTCCTGACTTGAACCATTTCTCCCCAAAGACACTACACAACTTCCTCATTCAATTGTCTGAATCATTAAATTTTTTTCTGAAACAGTCTGGAAAAACTAACATTTCATCAGCAAAATATGGTAAATTTGAACTAAAATCTAGATGGAAATTTTAAGCTCCATTGTTCAGATCTAGATAACTGCCCTAAGGAAGAGAAAAATTAACTCTTTGACTTTTTTTAATAACAACAAAATCAACAGCAAAAATCCTATCTCTTTTATACATTCTCTTTTATATTCCTGGATTACAGTTTTTTACTTGTCTTTGATCTCTATGAGATCACCATATAAAATTAGGAACTCTTAAGATCTTGTGCTGATTGAGCCATTCCTGAATCATCTTTTCCTTTTTTTCTTTTATTTCAAATTATAGAAATATAGTTGACATACAATGTTCTGTTAGTTTCAGGTGTAAAACATAGTGATTCAACAATTCTATACGTTACTCAATGTTTACCACAGTAAGTATAGTCACTATTTGTCACCAATGTTATTACAATACTATTGAGTAAATTTCTCATGTGGTACTTCTCATCTCCATGACTTGTTTTATAACTAGAAGTTTATATCTTTTAATGCCCTTCATCTATATTGCACACATCCCTGTACCCACCTCTCCTCTGGCAACCACCAATGTCTTCTCTAAGGTTAAAAGTCCGTTTTGTAGTTGTTTGTTTTACTTTTTAGATTCACATATAAGTGAAATCTATAATATTTGTCTTTCTATGTGACCTATTTCATTTACTATGATGGAACTAACATAATCCCAGAGTCCAAAATATACTGCAAATCTATAATAATCAAAACAGTATGGTAGTGGCACAAAATAGACACATAGATGAATGGGACAGAGTAAAAAAGCCCAGCAATAAGTCCACACTTACATGGTGAATCAATCTTTAACAAAGGACACAAGCATATGCAATGGGGAAAAAGAGTGTCTTCAACAAATGATGTTGGGAAAACTGGTCAGCTACATGCAAAAGAATGAAACTGGACCACTTTGTCACACCATACACAAAAAGAAACTAAAATGGATTAAAGACCAATATGTGAAATCTGAAGTCATGAAACTCCCAAAAGAAAACAGACAGTAAACTCAGACATCAGCTTTAGCAGCACCTTTACAGATATATCTCCTTAGGCAAGGGAACAAAAGTAAAATGAACTATTGGGACTAGACGAGAAACATCCTTTTCACAGATCATTCTTTGAATAATAATTTTGCGTCTAACGCTAAAACTGTTGATTTCCTTCCCTATCCTTTTTTTCAACTTTACATGAATTGTCAACGAACAGATAGGTCCATAAATAAATGAGACTGTAAAGTAGATTCTTCCATCTCAAAACCCAGATAATTTTTCAGTTTGATACACTTAATACTTTCTGGTAATCGCCAAAGAACCCAAATAGTACTGCATCCAAATGACTTGGTTCGATAGCATCAGAAAGTATGGTGATCCTATGATGCATGCTATCCAGCAAAAGCAAAGGTTTTACACCTGCCGAGCTATTTATGAAATCTAACAACTGCTAGAGCCATGCAAGGTGCAAAGTAACTTAGTTAAGGTGTACAATAACTTAGAATAGTCTAAACATTGTTAAATGTTGCTGATTAAATTTTAAAAGATTTAGCTTGGCATTTTCTTGTTTTCTTTGACCATATGTTTTGTATTGAGCTTTTTAGTATCTCTCTCTAAAACTCAAGGTATTTCTGCTATCCAGTCTGTACTGTCATTGAAATCCCACTTCTTACTCCTACTTCTCACTTCTTACTCTCATAGTGTAGTGTGTGTGTGTGTGTGTGTGTGTGTGTGTGTGTGTTTAGTTCAAGTACCAGAAACAAAAATTAACCATTTGCAAACAGGGGGCTTTTTCTGAGTTTCTATGTACATGGGATATGATATGCTTAGAGAAATGGTTTATCAAAGAGGCATGTTTACCATTGAATTGAGACATGGGGAAATAAAAAATGATTTAAAATGTTTTTTCCCTTCTTTGGGGAATCTCTGTAATCAGTTTCTATGAACTTTTCCTCATGTATAAAATAGGGATGCTAGGGGCATTGGGTGGCTCAGGAAGTTAAGCTTCTGCCTTCGGCTCAGGTCATGATCCCAGGGAATCAAGTCCCACGTCAGGATACTTGCTCAGCCGGGAGTGGTCTTCTCCCTCTCTCTCTCCCTTTCTCTCTCTCTCTCTCTCTAATTAATTAATTTTTTAATAATAAAATAGGCATGCTAAAGTATATAATCTAAAATCTAATTAGAGAAGATTTAAGTACCCATTTATGGTATTCCATGGTAATATCATCAGTTAATAATGTGGCTTAGCAAATTGTTAGCCACCAAATGCATCTCCCCTTTCACCCTGCATATCTAAACTCAGGTTTTCAATGAACATCACTTCCTATTGGCCTATAAATGTCTAGATATGAGGTTTTTCCACTATGGTGGCAGGGCTACCAAAGAAATGAAGCCATGGTCTCTTTAAATACAAAATCACAATGCATGTTTTACAATGAACACTGTGGTTAGCCCAATCAACTTCCTAGAAAATATTTAGGATTTTAAAGATGAAATAAGGTAACCATCCCCTAAAGTTGCAGTTGCCTAATACATTCAAGTCCCTCTTTCCCCTTCTTAGATTTAAAACTATTTCCTTTGTGTTGCTAAAACTGAGTTAAAAACTGACAGTAAGTCGGCATTATGCCATATCATATAATAAAACACTGAGTAAGTACAATATCATACATTGCTATTATAGAATTCTATAAAATCAATTATAGTGTTGTGTTATAGATTCTAGTGATAAAACAGGTTTTTGTTTTATTTTGTTTTGTTTTTTGGCTTGTTTGGTTGCTTAGCAACATTAGCAATATACACACAGGAACTAAACTATGTTCCTAAAAACTTCCCCCCTTGTCAAAAGTAAACACAGGAAAAATAGTGAAAGATTCCTTACTCTGTCTAATATCTGGAGTTCAGTGATGCCTACTTTGAAGAGAAACTTAAGTGGGACATTTGGCATTACATGAACCCAAAGTAAGTTTTTTGTTCTTTTTTTTTTTTTAAGATTTTACTTATTTATTTGACAGGGAGCAAGAAGGAAAGAGAGAGAAGCAGAGGGAGAAGGAGATGCAGACTCCCCACTGAGCACAGAGCACAATATGGGACTCGATCCCAGGACCCTGAGATCATGACCTGAAGGCAGACACTTAACTGACTGAGTCACCCAGGCGTCCTGCTGACACATTCCAAAAATACAATGACTGAGATACTGCTTTTCATTCTCAGATTTTCCACGTTTCTTGAGAATTTCTGAATCATTCAAGAAATCTTAAAAATCAGGTCCTATCTTGTAAATATGAATGATCTCAAAATATAAACAAAAGGGAAAGGAAGAGAAAATTTAAGGAAAAATAGTATTTTCTGGTCAAAGAGTTCTAAATAGCTATTAGTTATCAATCTTAGTAATTAACATCAAAGGTTGAATAATGAATAGTCAAGAAAATTTCAATTTTGATGTATCAGACTGCTCAAGCTGCCACAACAGAGTCCCACAGATGGGATGGCTTAAACAACAGAAATTAATTTTCTCACAGAAGTCCATGATCAAGGTGCTGGCAAATTGAGTTTCTGGTAAGAGCTCTATTCCTGGCTTGCAAAGAACCACATTTTCTCTGTGTCCTTCCAAAGTCTTTCCTCTGTGCAGGTGTGCAGAAATTAAAAGAGAGAGTGATATAGTGACAGAGAGCTCTGGTGTCTCTTCCTCTTCTTATAAGGACACCAGTCCTACTAGATTACTCCACCCCTACTATCCCATTTGCTTAATTACCTCCTTAAAGGCCTTATCTTCAACTGCAATTGGAGGCTAGGGATTTAACACAATAATTTTGTGGGGACACAGGTCAGTCCATAATACTTGATATTTACTGTAAATCCCTCACAATATTGGTTTCTCTAATTCAAATAATGTTAGAAATAATTGGCATAAGATGTTCATTAATTATTCCAATCACAAGTATTTTTAATCAGCAGGAACATCTCCACAGTCTTATATCATGATTTTATCCTTTAGCTCCAGAAAAGGCAATATAGGAACATTATAACACAACCTTTTTGGCAAATTTATATTGAAATGAGAATTTGGCCACTCCCTTTTTAAAAATAATCTCAGTTCCTCTACTATGACCATGCCTTCCCTAATTCCTGTTATTTCATGAAGAAGGATTATAAAATGATAGCATTGATAGGAAAATTTGTCCTTATAATAATGGTAACAGTACTGTAATTTCAGAGAAGCTAGTCTCAGACTAAATCTCTTACAGATACTTATCAAAAATCCTGAAAAAATACACACACACACACACACACACATACACACACCATTTGAAGGCAAGATATAGTGATCAAATGTAAGCAGGAACTGGGGAAGAATTCAACACTTGAAAGAAGAAGGAACTGGCACTCGAAGAGACTCGTACTTTTACATTCCCCCCGCAAGGAGATGAAGCAATTAGAACATAAAGAGAAAGCCACAGTCTTACTTCCATAAGAATTTGGGCCTTCCAAAGTAACTGAAAACTTAGGGGATTAGTCCAGGGGGGCAAAAAGGCCATAAAGGGCCATGCTCCAAAATCTTTATATAAACTACCTTTAAACCCTTGGGGAATCCCCAAATTGCATATGTTTTGGACAGCTACAAGGAGATGAGGAGAAAGCAACAGCTAAAAGGTTAAAAGAAAAAAAGTGAAACAAAGTGAGCAAGGAATCCAGCTGTTGGCTACCTCATGAAATTGGACTTTAGAGTTTGAGTCAAGTCAAAGTGAAATGCTATGTAAACACCTCAAGCTTTCCATTGAAATCCTAGAACAATCATGATTGTTGATATAAAGACTACTTTTAGGAATAAATTGTATATCCTAAGACTAAGGGCAAAATTAATTCCTAATATTATGGGCAAAACCTTCCCTAACAAAGTGTAAAAACCAAGCCTCCACAAGTTCATGGTGATCAGTCAGTAGCTAAATTGCCTGGTCACACAAAAATAAATATTTCCTTGAGAACTATAATGAAATCAAGATACAATGCATCATTTGCAATATCCAGTGCACACTCTTAAAGTACTAGACATGCCAAGAAACAGAGGAGTATAATCCTTAGTCAAAAGAAAAAAGACTTAGTAGAAAGAGATCCCAAGTTGACCTAGATGTTAAAATGGCAGACAAGGGCTTAAAAGAAATAATTATGAAGATGTTCATGACTTAAGATGATAAAAATAAGTAAACAATGGTCAAATCTTATCAAAGAAAGGAAACTATATAAAAAAAATGAAAATTCTATTTATTTATTTTTTAATGTTTTAAAGATTTATTTATTTATTACAGAGAAAGACAGAAAGCCTGGGTCTGACATGGGTCTCCATCTCATGACCCTGAGGTCATGACATGAGCTGAAATCAGGAGTGTGTTGCTTAACTGACCACCAGGTGCCTCTGGAAATTTTAGAACTGAAATGTTCAATAAGCATATGAAAAAGTGCTCAGCTTTATTAGTAATCAGGAAAGGGTGAATTTCAAACACAATGAAATACTTTCTCATATTCTTTGAAATAGCTAAAATTTAAAAGATGACAATACCAAACGTTAGCAAGGATTTAGAGCAACTGGAACTTTCAGATATGCCAATATAAGTATACAATGAAGCAGCCACTTTGTAAAAAAAGATTTGGCAGGTTTTTTTTTAAATAAAATGTATACCTATCTTATGGCCTAGCATTTCCATTCCTCAGTATTTATTCAAGAGAAATTAAAACATATGCATACAAAAATACTTGAAAACAAATGTTAGAGACACCTGGGTGGCTCAGTTGGTTAAGTGTCTGCCTTCGGCTCAGGTCATGGTCCCAAGGCCCTGGAATTAAGTCTGCATAGGGCTCCTTGCTTAGTAGGGAGCCTGCTTCTCCCTCTGCCTGCCTCTCTCCATGCTTGTGCTCTCTCTCTCTCTCTCTGAAAAATAAATAAAATTAATCTTAAAAACAAAACAAAAAAATTATTAGTAGCAGAAACATCTCAAATGACCATCATTAGGTGAATAACTAATTATGATCTATTTACACGATAGAATACTACTCAACAACATGAAAGTAATATACTATTGTATAACATGAATAAATATGGAAGACATTATGTCATTTGAAAGAAGGCAGACACAAAAGATCACCTATTGCATGATTCCTTTTATATGAAGCTCAAGAACAGGAAAACTATTACTATAGTGATACAGTCAAAACACCAGTTATATGTGCTAACTGGAGACTGACAGGAAGGGGCACAATGTAGCTTTCCAGGGTGATGAAAATGTTCCTTATCTTGTTTGAATTAATGCTTACATGAATGTATTCATCTGTTGCAACTCACCAGATTGTAAGTATATTTTACCTCAAAAAAATGGTACCAGAAAATATCTATATAGATCCCTTCCTTATAAAATTTATCTCAACACCATCAGAGAATGTGAGCCTATTGCATATATATATCCTACATGAAAATTTATCACTATATGTAGTTCTCCATGCCATAAAATATAAATACTAAATGTAGAAAGCAATAAAAATACAAAAAAAAAAAAAAAGAAATTCTCCAATCTTACAGAAAGTGTTTACTTGGGAAAAGGAAACTACCAAAGATATTTTCTGTTCCTTGTTAAAATTCTTTTTGCCTTCAAGACTCAAATTTACATTCTAAGTGGAAGAGAATTCAAATTTGTCCACTCCTTTGGAATGGATCCTATGCCTAGTGAGGCAGAATAAATCCCTATCACTTGGCATTTTGTGCATATTTTATTGTATATTCCTTTATCCTAAAATCTGTAAGTTAAAAAGCAAATGCTGTAGTGACTCACTAAGAGCTAACACACCTTAATAGGAAAAGTTGTCACTAGAGATGCATGGTTAAAGAAAAAAAAAAAGAATTGTATCATTCTAAAACAATGGTCCTCAACCCAAGCTGTACATTGGCATCAGCTAGGCAGATATTTAAATACTGTATACTAAGCCTCACTAATTAAAGCAGAATATATGAGGTATTATACTCACTGAAATATGAACTTCACACAGGCAGGGGTTTTTTGTTTTTGTTTGTTTTTTTGTTTCTATCTTGCTCAGTCTTATATTCCCAGAGCCTGGGGATTTCTCAAAATTTGATGAATGAAGGAATGAGTGATAAGTTAGTTATTATAAGTCAAGGAAAAATTTTGGTCTTATACATAATGGCAGAATTCATCTAGATGGTGCATAGCACAGCAGTGCAAAACAGTTGTTTTACCAAAAAAAGTTTGACAATTTGTATTAATTTTAGCTGAAGATTATTAAGAATTTTTCATGCATCTCCTATGGGTCAAGAATTATGCTCAGAGTAAGGTATATAAATGTGAATAAAACGTGGCCTGCATTTGAGAAGCTCCCAGTCTATTAGGGATTAGTGGTGAAGTGAAAGTCTAGCACGTAAACATTCATTAACTTATTCATTAATTCAATATCCATTCATTAAACTCTTATTATGTGCTATGCACATATGTGCCAGGATATGTAGTAGCAAATATGGCAAATGTGATACCTGTCCTCAAGGAGCTTACTGTTTAGTGACTTAATAAACAAAGAAATAATTTGTGTAAATATTATGAAGGATTACAAAGGTAAATATTGTTATAATGTGATAAAGAATTTTGGTCAGATGGAGGGCACTATTTTATACTTAATGGACATAAAATACCTCTTTAGGGAGGAAATATTTATGTTAAGACTTTACTGATGAGAAGATGACAAGAATGCAAAGGGCATAAAAGGTTTCTAGCAGGGGAAATAACATGTTCAAAATACTCAAGTTTGGAAAAAAATGTGGCATGGTTAAGAGCCCCAAAGAATTCAGTGGCTGGAATATAAACAGAAAGTAGAACAAGATGAAAGTAGAAAAAATAGGAATAATTCAGTAAGAGGTATTAAATTCATAGCCTGGTAGCCTATGGTAGAGAGTTTGGGTTTTATAAGGGCAATATGAATCTCTTAAATGATTTTCATCAACAAAATGGCATGACACAATTTATATATATATTTAATATATATAAATAGATTTCTTGGCCTGTTTATTTCATTCCATTTTACAGTATTAATGTATAGTGCCCACATAGCTCATAGGTATAGTTTTTATAGGAGGAAGAATGATTGGCCCCGTTCAGGTGTCTGTTCCAAACCCCTACTTTGAGAAAGTGCAAAACCTGGGGTTGTTTTGATTGAAAGCACAGTTTCAATACACCCACACATAAGAAGTAAAGTCACAAGACTTGTTTTTTACAAATTCCAGAAATGGGTAGGCGGGGGGCGGGGGCAGTGGGGCTGCTGTGACTAGGGAAAGGCAGTCCACTGTTACAGATCATGAGTGAGAAAGAGATAGAGAGCAAGGTAGCAAACACCTATGACTTACAAGGTGTTTGGGTTGGAGGTTACTAACTTCTGGGGGACTTTCCTCTAAATGGTACTCCAGGAAAACAAAGCAAGAACTTTTGGCAGAAATCCCAAACTCAAATCCTATTTAAATGTCCAGACTCTGGGTGTGAGGAAGGTTGTCATTCTGTAAAATCCCAAGGCAGCCATTCAGAAAACCAAAAGTTGCTTTTCAGATGTTTCAAAAACTCAGAAAACTAAAAATTTTTCTTATCCCAGAGATCCACTTCTGTGGATCAGCATTCAAACTCATAAAAGAATATTTTTAGAAGTCAGGCAGGCAGTTCTCAAACCATGAAGACACAGGAAGATTTTTTTAAAAAACATGAAAGTAATATTATCAAACTGCTCATTTAAAAAGTAACCCCAGCAGCAACATAAAGAATAGATAAGGAACCGAGACTAATTAGATTCAGAGAGGTAAATTGAATTAGGAAACTACTAAGAAAAATTACGAGTAAAAAATAATAAGAACCTTGTTTGGGACAGCAATAGCAACAGTAATGGAAAAGCACAGACAGATACCAGACACATTTCAGAGGTTGAATGGACCAGACTTAACATATAGGCAGCAAGGAAAGGTGAAAAAGAAAAGATTATTCCAAGATTTCTAGTTTTGACAATAGAGTAAATAGGATTGCTGATAACGGAGACACACAAAACAGGAAAAGAAACAAACAAAAAGGTCTGAGGGGGCAACATAGAGAATGAGGAGATACTGTAAATCCAATGACATAGCGAAAGCTCAAGAAAGAGTTGAGAGAGCAGGGCACATGGGTGGCTCTGTGGGTTAAAGCCTCTGCCTTCGGCTCTGGTCATGATCCCAGGATCGAGTCCCACATAGCATCCAGCTTTCTGCTCAGCGAGGAGTCTGCTTCCTCCTCTCTCTCTGCCTGCCTCTCTGCCTACTTGTGATCTCTCTCTGTCAAATAAATAAAGTCTTGAAAGAATGAAAGAAAGATAGAAAGAGTTGAGAAATCAGTATTTGAGAAGAACATGGGTAATAGAACTTTAGGATTGTATGCAGTCAATCAGGAAAATCATGTAGGGTGATTGCCTTGGAAAACTCCAGTAGCAGAGATGAAACAAGGAAAAAACTATAAAGAGCCATCAGAGCCATACAGGAAGAATAAGAGATAAGCATGGCTTTGAGTCAAGAAAGAGATTTACAAGTTAGAAACAACCATCAATATCAAATTATGCTGGGAGGAAAAGTGAGCAGAGAGCTGAAAAGAGGCTAATGTACTTGAGAGTCACATCATTGTTGACCTTCTCCGAGCAGTTTCAGCGGAGTGGAGGTGGAGGCCAGATTGTGGTAGATTGAAAAGCCACTGAGAGAAGAGGAAGTAAAAGCCTCACTTATGACCTGCCCTTCCAGAAAGTTGTGTATAAACTCGTATATATATCAGTATATAATAACTTATGCTATTAAAACATTTTATCACAGTGTGGGTAGGACTAAAACTATATTATTGATAAAGCTTCCAAATGAAGCATGGTTTCCCGACCACAGGTATATAGAGATCACCTTATTTTTAGGTGGGATAATTCTGTGGCCTGTTAGAGAAACAGATCCAATGATATTGTGTCTCATCTTTATTTTCATGCCATTGTCTTTAATGATTTCTTCCACCATCATTCCTTTTTACTCAATCTTGGCTCTCAGATACATGACCTTTTTGCCAATCTCATTAACGCTTTGCTCATTTTCTCAAGTTTCCCTTCTATTTGGATAATTGCTTCCTACACAAAACCCAGTCTTCTATTAACCGGCTCATTACCTTAAGTTAAAAGTTCAGAAACTTCTTCAAACTGAAATCACTGCACTGTCCCGAAAAGAAAACTACTTTTGAAGATGCTGACACATCTGTAAACCGAGACTTTTTTTCTGGATTAAATACACTGTTTCACAAATCCTTTGTATTCCATGTCAAGTTTCTGTTTGCACCTGTTTTCCTCTCTCATTGCAATGGTCGTTTACTACTCTTTGAGTCACAATAGTGGCAAAGCAGTAGAGTACAAAATGAGTTAATAGCTGTGTTGCTAGAGCTAATGTAGTTCAGAAAAGGAATACCATTAAAGTTCCTCTAGTCCTCTCTTTCAGTCGAAGACAATTAGGTTTATAAACATTTATATTCATTATTTCCATGCTAACTAGTTTTATCTTTGCATTTTCTAGACTTACCTCACTGATGCTGAACATTCTAAAAAGCCTTTACTTATTTGGATCAGTGAGAAAAGACCAAGAGATATGAAGTGGGGAGGGGGGGGAAGATGTTAAAAATGTAGTAAAATAAACGCTCTGAATTCATTATGCTTAATGAGTAATTTAAATTCTTCTTTGGTAGTATAGGTAAATACTCTTCTCAAATACACTTTTAAAAGCATTATGTAATTTCCAGACATATATCACTTCAAATGGAATAATATCTTCTGAAAAGGAACCAAAATGCCCTAGTGTGCCCTAGCACACACTAGATAGTGGGCACTGATGCAGAGATACAGACTTTGGTTTGTGTCCTCAAGAACCATACCATGGGTTGAGGAGATAGGACAAGCCATTTATAGGAAAATAAATGGTAATATAAAACAGCACATTTTCAGTGAGAAATGAATAGTATAGGTACTAAGAGCTATCAGATTTCAAAAGGGAAGGCTACCATAACAATATAGAATAATGAGAAAAATCTCATGAAGGAAGTGCTCCTTGTGCTGGATCATGGAGGGAGAAATATAAGAGGTGGGTTAACAAAAAGGCCTGGGGAAGGGATTAGAGGTAGAGGAGACAATTTGATGACCTAAAGGAGAGGTAGAACTGCTTAGACTTGTTAGGCAAGTCTGGCCACAAAAAGGCTAGAAGTGTCTTGTGCTCTGAGGGGAGTTAGTGAACTTTCATGCTGTAAGTGAACATACCATGTTGTAAGAAGTCCAACATATGGAGCCCCTGTGGAGAGGTCAGGTAGAGAGCTGAGGCCATTTGACCCAAGCTCCCAACTGAAACAGGCAGGCACCTCAGTACCAGCAATGCGAGTGAGACCATCTTGGAAGTGGTCTTCTAGGATCGGTTGAGTTACCCACCTAATACGATTACTGAGCCCTGCCTTAATTTCAGAAATTTGAGCAAATAAATGATTGATATTGTTTTAAATCACAAAATTTTGTTGTGAATAAGCACCTTTTTTCTTCAGATGGGTTAAAAGTGTGACATAAGCAAAGTTTATCTGTGAGGACCTCTTGCTTCACTATTATTCACATTCCCAACTTTGTTTTCTCTTCCCCTTTACCATAAATATTTATGCTAAAAATCCATGTCATATAACGACTGGTTAATTTACTTTTTACAAAAAGTTCAAAGTGTCCCTTTTAATGTTATGTATCTTTTAACAAAGGAAGACAGGAATATCTTTAAGATGCAAGCGCTGAAAAGATGGGGGGTAAGAGCAGGTATGTAATAAAGAAGAAAGAAAAAAATACATAAAATCACATTTTTGTTTATTTTTGTTTTTAAGATTTTATTTTTAAGTAATCTTTACATTCAGCATGGGAGTTGAACCTACAATTCTGAGATCAAGAGTGACATATTTGGGGTGCCTGGGTGGCTCAGTGGGTTAAAGCCTCTGCCTTCAGCTCAGGTCATAATCCCAGGGTCCTAGGATCGAGTCCCACATCGGGCTCTCTGCTCAGTGGGGAGCCTGCTTCCTCCTCTCTCTCTGCCAGCTTCTCTGCCTACTTGTGATTTCCGTCTGTCAAAAAAATAAATAAAATCTTCAAAAAAAAAGAAAAAAAGAGTGACATGTTCTACTGACTGAGCCAGCCAGGCACCCCAGATATTTTTTTTTAATTGATAAAAGTTAATTACTATCTCATATGCCAGTTTATTATAGGTTGAGATCAACTTGGCAGATAACTATTTCCAAATAACTAACAAAAGCCTTTCTCCATCCGGTGCTTTTCCTCAAACATATAAAGTGAATCAAAGAACAAAACAAAAAAAATATATTTCTCTTCAACTAGTCTACCGCTAGTTCTCTTGAACTGGTGTGAAACCTCAATGGGAAATTTTCTTTAAAAAACATATGCTCCTACAATTAAGTAGCACATATTTTAACCTAGCACAAAAATCAAAGTAATATTTTCAGTTCCTGTAACTATCAACTATTTGGAATTAGGACACATTAAGAATTTATAATGTTGCTTATCATTTTCTGTTTTAGAGTCGCAGGCATTGGTAAGAAACTAAAATTCAATAATCATTTGTTATCTCTTTCTTTTATTTTTACATATCTTCTCGGTTAACAAATAGTCCTTGTTTCTATGGCCATACCACCCTGAACGCGCCCAATCTCATCTGATCTTGGAAGCTAAGCAGGGTTGGGTCTGGTTAGTACTTGGATGGGAGACAAGTAGTCCTTGATACTTTCACACTAAGTTGATCACTTAGCTGATTTAGGTAGCAAAAGAGGTAACCAGTCTGTATCAAATTTCCACTTACTTTGTTTTATAAATAGTAAAAAATTAGAATTTCACTGGTCTATGTCCTATTACTAGTAATTGTCAACTTTATAAGAATATAAATAATATTGGGGTGTCTGGGTGGCTTAGGCCATTCAGTGTCCAACTTTGGCTCAGATCGCGGTTCCAGGGTCCTGGGATTGAGCCCTGCATCAGGCTCCTCGCTCTGTGGGGAGCCCACTTCTCCCTCTGCCTGCTCCTCCCCCTGCTTGTGCTCTCTCCTCTGACAAATAAATAAAATAAAATCATATATATACACATATATGTATATATATGTGTATATATATATATATATATACACACACACACACACACAATGTCTTTGTTTTTCCACTGAAGCCACAATACCTGGCATATAATAGATGCTAAATTTATTATTTTATACAGCTTTACTGAGGTATAATAAATATATAATAAAATGTATACATTTGAAGTGTACCATTTGATAAATTTTTATAAATTTAAAGTCATAAAACTATTACAAAAATCAAGATATTAAAAACTTACAAAAGTTGCCTCTTTCCCCTTTTTAATCCCTCCTATCCACGTCTCCTTACCCCACCTTTATAACCTTCTTATGTACATTCTGCCACTATAGGCTAATTTGCTTTCTGAAGTTTTACATAGGTAAAAATCGTATAGTATATTATTGTTTTTTGTCTGACTCTGACATCCAGCATGAATTATTTTGGGATTAATTCATGTTGTCATGTGAATCAACAGTTTATTTTTTGTTATTGTTGACTAGTATTCTATTGTATAGTTAAGCCACAGTTTTTCATTCATCTGTTGATAGACATTTGGGTTGTTTTCAGTTTGGGGCTGTTATAGACATAGCTACTATAAACCTTTACACACACACACACACACACACACACACGCACGCACACACATTTATAAAGTATATATATACACACACTTCCATTAGTCTTACGTAAATACTTAGGAGTGGGATGATTGAATCATATGGTAGGTATATGTTTAACTTTTTTAAGAGACTGCCAGACTGTTTTTCAAAGTGGTTGTGCCATTTAAGATTTGCACCTGAACTGTAGGAGAGTTCCCTTACCTCTAGGTTCCAGCCAGTACTTTGTATGGCCAGTCTTTTTAATTTAGATATTTAAATAGGTGTGAAGTGTGTAACTCATGTGCTTTTAATTTGTTTTATTCCTAGTGACTAATAATATTAAACACTTTTTCGTGTACTTTTTGCTGTCTGTACATCATCTTTAGGGAAGTTTTTCATATCTTCTTCCCCTTTGGTGAAGGAGGGAAGTTATTTGTTTTCTTACCATTCAGTTTTGGGAGTTCTTTATATATTCTGGATATAAGCCTTTTATGAGACATAATAATTTCAAATGTTTTCTCCCACTCAGTGGCTTGTCTTCTGATTCCCTTAGCAGTGTCTTTTGAAGAGAGGCAAGTCTAATTTTTGTGAAATCCAAGTTATTTTTTCTATTGTGAGTTGTACTTTATGTAATCTCTAAAAGATAACTTGCCTAACACAAGGTCAAAAAGGTTTTCCTCCAGAACTTTTAGTTTTAGGTTTTATATTTAGGTCTGTGTTCCATTTTGAGTTAATTTTCATATATGACATGAGACATGGGCTGAACTTCCTTTTTTTTTTTTTTTTTTGCGTATAAATGTCCACTTGTTCCAGCATCATTTATTGAAAAAAACTATACTTTCTCTACTAAGTGTCTTTGCAACTTTGTGAAAAAAATCAGTTGTCTATACAAGCGTGGGTCTATTTCTGAACTACTCTTCTAGTCCATTGATCTACTTTTTTATCTTTATGTTTTACATTGTGGGCTCAGGACACTTAAACATATACTATACATATATAAATATAGACACTTACATGTAATTAGGACACAAGTTCCATCAGACAATACTTACCTTCATTAAGTACAATAATAGGTGGTGGTATTTTCAGTTCTATTTTAGTTTTTAAAACTGTGGAGCACACTCCATTGATTTTATGGTCCACTATTGAATATTGGCCTAAAATTTGGAAAACACTACCAATTTAAAAGATCTCTTTCAACCTCCATACCACTATAACTGTGACTCACTTTAATTTTCTGAACACTGTGAGATGTACCTTGCCATATGGCAGCTACTCAGATCCTTTTGAACAACATTTTTACATTTGGGACATTTCCTCTGGCATGAATGCCAGCCTAGAAAAGAGACTTAGACTCTGCTAACTATAATCTCTGGAGTGAACTCTCTATTCAGAGAAGTGCAAAACAATGAAGCAGAAGCTGCAGGGAATCTTTTGGTTTGTTAAGGGAGAGTGTGGAGGTGTGGGTATTTCAGTATTACAGTGACTGAAGTTCCATCATTTAATGTCCAACATTTGCCCTGTAAGCCAAGAAACAGTCAGTGGGGTTTGACTTAGATGCTGATCCAAGCTGTGTAGTCCCCAAATATGCCTCTTTAGTCCTTCTGGAGTGTGCGGGGCACCTAATATTCTTTAGTAGTATTTTCTTTTCTTTCCTGATGATTAATGATGTTGAGCACCTTTTCTTGTATCTGTTGGCCATTTGCATGTCTTTCAAGATAAATAGGTAAAATGTATTACTTAAAAAATGTGTTTCTTACTGTGTGTCGTGGTAAAAAAGAATATTGAAAAACACGAGTCAAATCTAACCTCTTCATTTAACATATAAAGAAGAAAAAATAAACCTAGAGAAATCAAGTGATTAATGTCCTGGTGGTTAATGAAAAGCTGAAATAAGGATGCAGAAAATCTCTTAGTCCTCTGCTCCATTATAAGAACATCATCTATCACCTGGAAGAATACTTCCCATTTTCTATGTAGATATCTTCCTATATTAGTCCGGTTTGAAAATTAAATGAATTCCATTAATATATTGCAAAAATGTTGTAAATTTTATCATTGCATTAGGTTTTCACATGTTCTAGTTAATGCTGGTCTTAACACGATTCTGCATGTTAACTCTGTAAAGAGAGGTAATCTGTGCTGTTTTAAAGAATGAGGATGAGAAACCAAGTTATCAGGGGTTTAGCGCAGTCATTTGAAAAAATGCCTCTTCCTCCCAGACTGGTTTATCCTGCTCAGTGAATACTGTTGTATTCTGACATCCCTTTTTCCAACAGCCATTTAAAATAATAATGAGAGGGTGCCTGGGTAGCTCAGCTGCTTAAGCTTTTGCCTTTGGCTTAGGTCTTGGTCCCAAGGTTCTGGGATCGAGCCCTGCATTGGGCTCCCTGCTCAGGGGGAGCTTGCCTCTCTTTCTCCCTCTCCCTCTGCTGCTACCCCCCCCCACTCTCTCTCTATCTCTCCCTCTCTCAAATAAGAAAAAAAAAAAAAAAACCTCAAATAATGAGAGAATTTTTTTAAAAATTAAGATATTTATGATATATGAAATCCTGTCATCACATGGGAGGCAAAGGTGTCGATATTTTCCTGCACATAGAATAAGCTCGTGGCACCAAACATACTTCCCGCAGAGAACCCCTCTTAGCAGCAACTGGAATGTTTTACTTAAATGGAAAATACCATTACCATTCTTCTGCAACTCTAACAGATAGAAAGCTTTTTCTAATACTATTAATCACACCAGAGGAAGGTTATAAACTTCCTTTTAAACTGTGGTCTATGACTGGTTGCCATAGTCCTCCTAAGAAAAGTCAATATTGGTTATATTGGCCTTTGCCCTATTTGAATTCATGCAAATTCAGAATAGAATCCAGCTTTTCAATTTCCTTCTTGAGTTGCTTCTCAGGAAAGTATGAAACCAAAAGGCACATTTAAATTATTGTACTTGGGCCTGGGTGGCTCAATGGGTTAAAGCCTCTGCCTTTCAGCTCAGGTCATGGTCTCAGGGTCCTGGGATTGAGCCCCACATGGGGCTCTCAGCTCAGCAGGGAGCTGCTTCCTCCTCTCTCTCTGCCTTCCTCTCTGCCTACTTGCGATCTCTGTGAAACAAATAAATAAAATCTTTAAATTACTGTGCTCTTTAATTTGCTTGAAAAATGACAACTAGAGAGTCTTGAATAAGTTCCTTTTATTTGTTCTTAAATTAATACTCAATGTTAATATTATACCAGCCAGAATTGCTAGTTAAAAAAGTGAAAAGTTCCACGTGTCTCTTACAAACAAAGACCTTTAAAAAAAACTCATTAATGATTTTGTCAGTTGTAACACATATATTTGATGAGGGTGCAGTGAAATAGACATTCATATATACTGGTAGAGGTGACAAAAACTGCCACCACCTTTCAAACAAGACATTTGACAATATATGTTAAAAACTTTAACAAAGGGGTGCCTGGGTGGCTCAGTCAGTTAAGGGTCTGCCTTCGGCTTGGGTCACGATCCCAGAGTCCTGGCATTGAGCTGTGGCTGGGCTCCCTGCTTGGTGAAGAGTCTTCTTATCCCTCTTTCTCTCCTGTGCCTGCCATTCTGCCTACTTGTGCTCTCTATCCCTCTGTCAAATAAATAAATAAAATCTTTAAAATAAAATAAAAACTTTAACATGTTTTCATTAAAAATTTGACCCTTTGATTAAAAAATTTGACTTTCAGAAATTTAGCCTATTGAAATGTATAATGAAATAGACAAACATTTGTGTACAAGGGTGTTCATCACAGCATTATTTGGAACATGAAAAAACTGGAAACAACATACATACACTATGTTTGGAATTGGTGACTAAAGTGAGAGGCTATTGATATAATAGATTACCTTACATCCATCAAAAATAATCCCATTTGAAATAAAGACATACAAGCAAAGAAAAAAAATGTTAACAGTTGCTATCTCCCAATGGTAGGTTTTCAGGTGACTTCTACCTTCCCCCGCCCCGCTTTCCTGAGATACAATTGACACCTTACATTGCGTAAGTATAAGGTGCACAATATCTTAACTTGATACTTTTGTAAAATGTAAAATGATTACCATTATCAAATTAGCTAACACCTCTATCCCATCACATAACTACCACTTCTTTGTGATGAGAACACTCAAGATCTTCTCTCTTAGCAATTTTATTTTACTCCCATCTCTATTTTCCAAATTTCCTTCAGTATACACCTCTATAAGTGTATAGAGGTTTTTAAGGACATTAAAATTCATTTGCATGTAGTAGCAGGGTGAGTTTGTTTTTTTTTAGTACAGTTCAGTACAAATGAAATGTAATGCCTCTTTACAATGGTTGTAACTTCTGAAAATTTGCACATCTTTTCACCTCCCATATATATTAAAATATGGAAAGAGCCAAAACAACTCATTAAAACGTCTTTCTTCCCAAATGAAAAGCCCCCAAATAAGACCACGATAGCCTCAATTTATTACACATCTGTGTGTAACTTCATTATAATTAGTTCTTTTGAAGTTATCTGTATTTGATCTGTGTGTTTACTGCGCAGGTAGGAATACATCTTCCATCATTATATTCCACCGATCATCTCCATTTCTCCCCTCCTGTTCTTCCTATGTTCTAGAGAATGTACAAGGCTTTGCTCTTCAGGGTCTTTATTACTGAGCAGGTGGCATATAAAAGTTACTTAATGCAAGCTTTATTTATACTCATAAAATCATTGGTTAGAAAGTTTTTGCAACATTTTACAAACATGTAACCAACAACTGCAGTTCGGGGGTACTCTACAACCCAATACAATCCTTTAAGAGCTCTCAGCCTTTCGAGCAGAAACGTCAAGAACTAATACAGCCGACATCTCTCTGGGGAGCAGGGATGGAAATCAACAACTATGCTCCTCAGGAATTTCCAAAAGAGAAGGGCAAGGAGGGGCGCTGGTGATGGTATAGGTTGCCAAACCCACTCAGGCACACTTCACGTAGACTAACCCACCAAATTAAAGGACAGAACACCCAAGCCCAACTTCAAAAGCACTCAGTTCTGATCCAAATTAAATCAGGGTACATTCCCTGGGACACCTGGGCCACCACAAAAGTTCCTGAGGGCAGGTGTTGAGGGTTCTCCATCTTTCCTTTTCTCTCCACTATTACCTTCTACCGCTTTTCCTGATTCTCTCGTTTTCCCATTTCCTATGTCCCTGGCCCAGCTCTGGCACTAAAGGCATTAAGCACGGGCGGCCGGTGAATTAAGTCACTACTTGGTAGACCGCGCCCGCCAATGAAAGCATCACTGCTTGGGTCCCTCGAAGTGCAAAATTCCTGTGCTGTCGAGTCATCTCAAAAGCGCTTCCCCGCGCTATGCAGCTAAAGAGAACCTATAAGTGACAAAGCACAGCAGGGGTACAGGTAGAGGACCCTAACCGCTGAGCGTTAGAACACAATTCTCAAGGGATGGAAAAGCCGGAAGACGCGAGAAGGCTGGGGGTAGAACCGAGCCCCTACTCAGCAAACTCAGACGCGCAAGCGCGTCGCTCACAGCGCCTGCGCACAGAATCTGGAGAGGGGTGGGGAGCAGAAAGGAGCTTTGGGGCCCAGCGCTCCCACTGCCTCAGCTCCCCCGCCTCCTCCAGCTGCTCGCGGTCCCAAACAACCGGGTGCGCCGCCGGCGCTCTCCATCCATTGGCCTTTAGGCTTTTCCGTTTCCGCCCAGCCCTCCACAGTCCGCCAATCAGCTTGAGCGTTTGGAAAAGGGGCCACCTCCGAGGCCGACGCTTTGGCTCCTCTGCCTCCCCCGGCTGCTGCCTCCGCTGCTGCCACCTCCTCCGTCAGGCAGGCGTCTGCGGGGGCCCGAGGGGCGGCGGCGGCAGCGGCGGCGGCAGCGGCGGCAGCGATATGGAGCCGGAGGCCGGCGGCCGAAGCAGTGCTCGCAGGCATGGGGCTGGGCCCCCGAGCACTCCGCCGCCTCGGGAGCAGGAGCGGAAGCTGGAGCAGGAGAAGCTGTCCGGGGTGGTGAAGAGCGTCCACCGGCGGCTCCGCAAGAAGTACCGGGAAGGTAAACAGCGAGCTTGAGCGAGGGGGGAGGGGAGGCCTCATCGCCCCCAGCCCCTTGTCACCTCTCCCCTCCCCCAAGGGGCCACCATTGCAACCTGAAGGAGCTGCACGTCAGCCCCTGCCAGCGCCGCTCTCCCAGGCCCGGACGCCCCCTTCTTGGTCGAGTCCTCAGTCGGCGTCAGACGCGCTCCTCCCGCCCCTTTTTTTCGAGGGCCCTTCAGGAGAGTTCCAGGGCTGTGGAGGAACGGAGTCCCCACCCCTTCCAATCCCCTGTCCCCAGTCGGGGTGCTGAGATTGTTGTCACTACACACACAAACACACGCGCCCTCCCAGAAGAGGTGGAGGTCGCTCGTCGCGAGAAAGGTGAAGGTAAAACACGAAGGCAGGTAAAAGCCATTTGGGAAAGATCGAAGGAAGCGTGAGTTGCCACTCTCTCCCTGCGCTTGACCAGGCTGCGTGATTGGCTGCCCCGACAGACACCCCCCCACCCCTTGCCTGTGGGTTTACCGGGCAGTGCTGGAGCTTCCTCGCGTTGGTTTCCAGGGCTGCGAAGTCAGCAGGCCTTCTAGCTGACTGGACCTCACCTTGTCAGAGGGGGGAGGGGCGCCATTCATAACCCCCCTCCGCCCTTCTCCAAAACCTTGATTTCGGTGGGGAAGGAAAAGATCTGGGGCAGGTTCTGAAAATATTGTTTAGCTTTGAATAGTCTGTGTAACCACCGAGCCTCCTAGGGACGCAGATGCCGGTGAAGCTGGGAACCTGCCCTATGGAAGATCTGAAGCAAAGGAAGAAGCTTTGAGAGGAGCGTTTATAGTGGGGGTCTGCAGTTGTCCTCGGTGTTTTTAAATATAGGCTTCTTAACAGAGCTGTTTTCTAGGTCACTTGACATTGAAGATTCCCAGTTTTTTACACACTCAGGAGAAATTTCTTCAGTATCGAAATGAGGGATAGCCTTCTACTTGCTCTCACTTGAGCTTAATTGCAAACTGAAAGTCAGCAGTCTTCTAGTGTTAGTTTTATAGTGAGTTAAATTTAGGATTAGACGCAACGTATGTTACAGTAACATGTAGCATCATGTTACTTTTGATTTACAAACACTTTTCAATTACTCTAGAAGATTAAAAAGAAGTATCTTTTGTTCCTTTGAATGTAGTTGATGTGTTTCCTTTCTCAAACTTTTAATTCAAAGTTTTCCTCCCTTGGCAACTCAAGCCTAGCTTTTTAAATAGCTGTTTAAATAGTCATCCTCAAAGATGGCTTATAGTTATTGTTTAATAGGTGACAATAGAAAGAGACTTATCAGGCATAGTTAAGATGTTGACATGTGTTTTTTTAAAAGAACGCTTTAACCCCCAACCCACAATTTATTCAATAAAATGAGTAGTTGTCATGGCAACCATTGCATCATTCTTGATATTCAAAGAATGCACTTACATAATGGCACTCACTGTAGATTGGAGAAATCCACTGGAGAAATGAAGAAATAAATGTACACAATTTAATTTATCATGCTATTTTGTACAGCTCTAAGTCAGTACATCTTTTTAAAGAAAAAGTTGACTAGCATATAATTGTTTCCATTTCTACCTTTTTATAATATTATTAATTTATTGGTAAATGAAGAGGTTCCACTTAAATCAACACACTAGTAATGTGTCATCGTGTGTTCAAGTGCTGTTTATACTTGATTAGTTCCCACATGTTGAAACATGTCTTTATACTTGAATATTAACCAAGGGAACTTTTGTTTATAATGAGAATTGGTCATTGGAAGTTACCAGAGCTAGAAGAGATATATGTTGTTCATAAATGAATGATCTAGTGTGCTTCTGAGCAGGTCAAGTCCTGGCAGTCTGTAAACATTTGAGTGAGACTGTTCTTTAGGCATTTTAATGCCCTGAATTCCATCAATGATCTAGATTTCTCTAGGCTTTATTCCAGGGATACACAAAGCCCCACCAGTGAACTAGCAAAGTAAGAGATCCTAATGAGCATGCACTTCCTACTTTTATTTCTGACGTGTAAGTCAAATCTTAGTTGTGATTGGACAGAGATCTGTGAAAAGGCCATCTGTAGAAAAGTCTAATTATGTACATAATCCCAAGAAAATAATTTTTTAGTGTTTTCCTTTGAGGTTTTAGTAT
Source organism: Mustela putorius furo (assembly GCF_011764305.1). Classification (NCBI taxonomy): domain Eukaryota; kingdom Metazoa; phylum Chordata; class Mammalia; order Carnivora; family Mustelidae; genus Mustela; species Mustela putorius. The sequence continues at coordinate 70,424,006 of NW_025421998.1, read as the reverse complement.
TATAATACTGGTGGTCCACAGTGTGCAAACATACAAGTTCATTTGCAAGTCACCAGTGGTCATAAAATAATGATGTAAGTGGAGCTTAGGTGCTAGGTCAGGTTATACAGGCCTATTTAAACAGTACCTGTAAGACAATCAATGATATAAACTATACACATTTTATAACAATATTTCTATTAGAAAATGCAGTGAAAATTCCAGCTTAGAATCTTGGAATGTTAGACTAGAAGGAACCTTAGCATTTATCATTGATTCCCAAATATGACTGATCATCTGTGTGCCATTTAGAAAATTCTTGTCTTCTACCTTTGGTAGATAGTTTCATAATCCTTGTCAATGGGGCCTGGAAATTTGCCAGCCAATCTTTGGAATGCATTCCTTTTACACATGAGTGAGCCAAATCCCAAAAATATTGAAACAATTTGCTTGAAGTTTGGATAGTTCATCATTAGTACTATACATAACTTTATGAAAATAATTTTTTCTTCCCAATTGCACACCTAATGGTAACTCCACATGTTGGTGAAATAGGAGGAAAATGGGAAGCAGGAATTTGTGTTAGGTAAAATGATGTAAATTGATGAGAATGGAGTAATCCATGGGATAGGTATGATGAGCTGAGTTGGGACTATATGAAGTATGGGTTTTGGGGTGAGAAATGGCAGGAGTGAGCATTGGATAGCAAGTGTACAGTTAGATAATGTAGTTTTCCCTTCCCTTATATCTGGTACTGAAATTGAAAATGAATCAAGAATAACAGTGAAAATAAGATTTTCCTGCTGTGGCAGAAAAAATTTCTCTCCATCCTTTCTAGTCCATTTGCCCAACTGATTCTTGTTGATGGGGATGAGCAGGCTTGGGGTTGGTGGTAGTGGATAGAATGGTAAAGACTAGCTGATGGATTTAGTGCACTCTTTTTTTTTTTTTTACCACTTTTGTCCCTCTTTACTCCATTTACTGCCTGTTCTCTGTCACCACTTAGAGATCCTTTGCCAATTTGTATAAAGTAAGAATTGGAGATAATGGTCAGTGTTCTCAGCAGTGCTGTTATCTTAAGTAGTTATCAAGAGGAAATGGTAGGGAAATACCTAGCAGTGGTGAGAAGAGGTGTTTGTAGTGTCCGCCATTTATAGCTAAGGGACAGTCCTTTAGATTGAGTTTATATAAATGGAAACATGTTTGCAGATATAGGTGTTTTCTGTCTTTGCTATACAAAATCTTAAAAATAACACCGTCATATAAGCCAGAAATATTTTAAATGTATCATAAGAGTTGTAGACAGCTTTTTAATGAGAAACAGCTAATTTTGCTTTCCAAACAGGGATTTCATTGTTTAATTCGATCTACCTGATGAGTACATATCTAATTGAGAACTGAAGTAGAGCCATGTGTATTTTCAGTTGTCTTTGTATGTTTTTTCCCATAATCCTAGTCACATAATCCTGTTCTTAAAATGATTATTATTATGCTTGGCCATCTCTTTTTCCAAACTTAAAGTTTCATGTAAAAAAATGAGAAAATGTTAGAAATAAAAGTATGATTTCCATTCCGTTCAGATTTGATTTTTTAACCCATCTGTGAATGTCTTTAGTAAATTTCATCAATTTATTCACTCTGAATACTCTGAATTTACTTATTCTGTAGGCCAAAACAAATTAAAACAGTTCATCACACAAACCCATGTAGCTTATAAGCCAGTCAGAGAAAAGTAAAAATGCATAATAATCTGTTAAGAGTGATATTCTTAAGGTCCCTGAATTATGGGTGATCTTTATTGTAGTTTCCCATATTAAAATCAGTGTTAGTAATAGCAATGATGATATTATAAAAGCAGTTAAGACAGATTACTGATACTGAAGCACAAAAGGAGAATACAGGGTATGTTGGTTCTATAGACTATGTCCAGAAAAAATTATGTTTTGAAGATAAATAGTTGTGAGCAGCATGTTAAGAAGCAACTACTACATAGTCTAGTTGAGATGTTTAATTTTATTGATTACTCACATTCTTCATAGTTTGAGAGAAGGGGTGAGCTAGAGTAACAGTTTAGGATAGTCTGAAAAATTACTATTGTGATTGTTATTCTTTAACAAACACATGAAAGAGAATTGGCAGGGAGGGAAAAACTTTAATTAGAAATTTTTTTTTAAAAGATTTTATTTATTTATTTATTTGACACAGAGAGAGATCACAAGTAGGCAGAGAGGCAGGCAGAGAGAGAGAGGAGGAAACAGGCTCCCTGCCAAGCAGAGAGCCCGATGCGGTACTCGATCCCAGGACCCTGAGATCATGACCCAAACTGAAGGCAGAGGCCCAACCCACTGAGCCACCCAGGTGCCCCTGCATTAGAAATATTTTTAAACTAACACCAAAAGGTCTAAAAATGAAAGAATGAATATAATATTACTGGTTTTCCTGAAACAAAGTTTTGAAATTGTTTTTAATATTAGGATAACAGACTTTTTAATTGAAATTTCTTAATTTTTTTTCCTTCTATGGCCTTCAACACTACTTTAAAATACTAACCAACTCCATGACCCCAAAAAACTTAGAACAGGTTTTCTTTCTTTCTTTTTTTTTCTCTTTTTTAAAGTGAAGTTTTACTCTGTTTTTTTTCCCTTTGTTTTTAGTCATGCCCATTCTGATATAGAATCAGAAAGTGCTGCTTTGTGATAGAATGTTTATTTAGTTAGCAAAATAAGTAAGGTGAACACTTTCCACAGAAGGGCTTTCTTAACTTTACACAAGGAGAGTGGGAATTGCCATTCTCTCAGGGAGAAAAAATGAAGGGTTTAATAATTAGTAACGCTAAAAGAGAACATTGATTGGTAAATAGTCATTTCAGTGAGAGGCTTATAGTATATTAACTATTTGATTTTGTTATTATTGGTCATCATTGTAGTAAGGTATCTTTTTAGGGTTTTGGTTTTTTTACATTTCAAAAGGTACAGTAAAATTAAGTAGATCCTCTTGATTGGTGTAGAGCCTTTTCATTGTTTTGTGGGGAAAAAAATAACAAATGCAATGGATCTTAGCCTTGGTTCCACATCATTATCATCTGTGGAAATTTGTGAAACATAGGCATATGTATTTGAAAGCTCCATAGGTTATATAATGAACAGAGGAGCTAAGGAACGCTGAACTCTAAAGTACTGTAGAGTAAGAAAGAACCGGAAGAAAGGAGATCACCTAGGAGACCCTTAAACTGATCTGATTTAGAGTTAATCATAGCATCAATAACAACAGTTATCATGAATACAGAGAAAGATACACCAAAGAATTTTTGAAGGTCAGAGTGAGTAGTTTCAGTGAAGGTAAAGGGGAAGGGTCAGAGATGATGTCAAGGTTTGTTTTCTGGGAAAATTTAAGTACCCATTTTCCTCTCTTTTGGAAATGTGTATGGGTTGGGATGGGAACAGGGAGAACAGAGTAAACAGGTTGGTTTGTCATAGGGTTGGTGTAATTATTTAGTTCGAAATATATCCTTTGGAAGTATAGGATTGGAAGGCCTTCTGTGGAAATTGAAGTTTGAGGCCATATGAACTGACCCACAGAGTGATAATAATGTGTAATTGAGTACAGATCCTTGGAAGACACCAGTGGTGTCCAATTTTACATTAGCGTCCCTCTTTCTGTCTTGTGCTCCCATACCACAGTTGTGCTTGCCTTTATTGTATTTATCCCTTACCAGTTCAGTTACCTGTCTTTCCCACTAACTTTAGTTCCTTGAGTAGGACTCTGCCTTTTGTTTTTGTATCCCTAGTATGTAGCATTATGCTTATAAATTTAAAGTACACACAAAAAGAAAGATGCTTATGTAGCTATTTCCAGATAGTTGGGTTTAATCTTTTTTTTTTTTTTAAAGATTTTATGTATTTATTTGACAGACAGAGATTACAAATAGGCCGGCAGAGAGAGATAGGAGGAAGCAGACTCCCTGCTGAGCAGAAGGGCTGATGCGGGGCTCAATCCCAGGACCCTGGGATCATGACCTGAGCGGAAGGCAGAGGCTTTAACCCACTGAGCCGCCCAGGCGCCCCAGGTTTAATCTTTTTATAATCATTTGTATTTTTAAATTGTAAATTTGGGGTACAGTTTTTTTTGTAAAGAATTTATGGTCATGGCTTCTTGTATTTAGTAGTTAGATTAGTTTTACTCTTCTAAAAATGCTTGAAATTATCAATGTAAAATATTGCTTTTCTATAGTTAAACTGTAAATAGTGGAGAATATGGATACTGTAAAATGCCTTGTTCTTAACATTTGGTAAATGTTCGTGGAATCACCTTGCCTTATTTTACTGTATACTGTGAATTTCTCTGTTGTTTGCTACTCCTCTTTCCCTACCTATTGGTTCCTACATACTAGTGTCAGCCAAAGATTAAAAAAAATAAAAAAATAAAAAGTTTTATCCAAACACAAAAATGAGAACTATTAAGGTTATTGTATTGTGTCTGTGTGTGTTAGTATTAGAAGATGTAATAATTTTGTTTGAGTGTATATTTACTTATGTACTGTAACTTCAAAGATAAAAGTCTTTCAGCCCCAATATCAACCTCCTAAATTTTGGGGGTGAAATTTGCACTAATTGCAAAATGCAAACATCTGAGAACCACTGATATAAACTATACTAATTTATTATGCTCTAAGTGTGGGTATATTGATGCCCGTTGCAAGGGTTATTTTAAAATAGATGGCTAATCACCATGCATCTGTTCATCCCCTTTTCTCATTTATAAAGCAATTTCTCTACTTAATATAGAAATTATTAGTCCAATTTATACAGAAATTAATTCTCAGAAGGTTGTTCATAAGTCCTTTGTTTACACTAAACAAGTAATCTCTGTGGTTGTACATATATCAGTAAATTTGTTTTATAAGGGAATAACAGATGTTGATGCCATTGATTCTGACTTTTCTTAATTTCTTTCCATCTCATGTATAGGATATATTCAGAGTTTTACATTTTGAATTAACTATTTTTATCATAAATATGTTTATAATAAGAGAATACTCCAAACACAAGATAGACTGTAGACTAAAATACATTTGTAGATACTGAGTTTTATCCATGCAGTGTTTTGTTTTTTAATTAAATTTGACTCTTCAGGATGCCCTAACCCTCACTAATCTATATATTATTTCAAGAGATGTTTGAGTTTACAGTCTTATCATAGACCTGTGGTTTTGAGCCATCACTGCACAGTGGCTTTATCTGAGGAGCATTAAAATAACCAGTTCGCACTCCTGATCAACTAATTTAAACTTCTGGGTGATTTCAGCGTGCAGCCAGAGTTGAAATCATTGCCAGAAATCTAACAATTAATGCAGTAGCATAGACTAAATAATTACATTTGACTGACAAAAGACCATTTGTTTGTAGCAAGTAGTGTCAGTGCTACTTGTTCTGGTGCAAAGCTTTGCTCATATCTGTGAACATTCATAAATTAAAAACTGGTAAAGAGAACCAAGGTGGTGTGGTGGTTAGAAGCATGGACTTTGGCAGTTGACTGCTATGTTTGATGTGTACCCTTGAGAAGTTTACTTAATGTCTCTGTACTTCAGTTTCCTTATCTGTAAAGTAAAAGATCTGCCTCAGTGGGTTGGTATTAGAATTAAATGAGTTAATATTTGTGAAGTACTTAAAACAGTATTTGCAACATAGGAAGCATTAAATTTGTTACATACATGGTTTAAGAAATAAAAACGTATATCTTAACTATACTGCCTGGGTGCATTTAAGGGCTATAACATTGAAGATTATTGGCTGGTTCCTGGAATTTCTACCAAGACTGCTCTGTAGTCTTTGTCTTCTTCAGTATTAGAATGGCTGTAACATGTTTCTTCGCCCCCACCCCCCCACCAGCCCTGACTGCTTTGCTTCTTATATTTCTGTTTTTATAAGAAAGGTCTGACCTTAGAACATCACAGTATTGGGTTTTTTCCCTCATCAGAAAAATGACTAGTCATGACATGTTGGATATAAGATGCAGGTTTTCAGGTATTCTATGTTTGAATCTCAGAAGCTCCTTCTACACCACACACCATGGATGTTTTGTTCCCCTTTAGGTGTGTCACTGTATAAGGTACTCAGGAATCCTGAGAAGCCTGGTTTAACTGTGTGAGACACTCTAGACCTGAACACTTGTCTTAATGCCATAGAGTGGCTGTTGAACTTGTTTTCACTTGGTCATGAGTTATCTGCTTATCTCATATTAGAGAAAATGATCTTTAAAGGTTCTTGAAATGTGAATTTGGTAATCTGGTCATCTATAGGTGAAGTATCTTACTGTCCATATTTGATAATGTACCGAAGTAAAAATTAAGTAGATTTTTAGTTCTGAATTTCCACAAGGTCAAGATTTGTTTGTGATACTCAAATTGTTTTTTTTTTTTAAGAGAAGTTAATGAGCCTCAAATTTAATGAAATACATATTTTTTTAATGTTTTAACTTTTTACTGTGCTCATGGCATATAATATTTTTAAATGAAACTTATTGAGGAACAATTTATGTACAATAAACTGAACCCATTTAAAGTGTACAATTCAATGGGTTTTGGCAGATGTATACTCCTGTGAAGCATTGCTACATTCAAGATACAGAACATTTCTATTGTTTCCAAATTTCCTTATGCTCCTCTGTAGTCACACCTCTCTCACTCTGTACTCCATGTCCACTGATCTCTTCTGACTATACATTTGTCTTCTTTTTTTTAGAGTTTTGTGACTATGGAATCATGTGATTTGTTTTGTATTCCATGTAAGAACCACAATAGTGCGGCATTGATCTATGACATTATGACTCAGAAGGGTAAATCACTAAGAATAATTTACATGCTATTCTTATCTAAATTTGGCCTCAGATTTACACTTAACAAAATTCCTTATTTTCTGTGCTTTATCTTTTTAAAGTGAGAAAATTAGGAGTTACTGAGAAAATTATATTATTTGTAGCATACTTATAAACATCAAATGGTCCTAGCATGTAAAAATGCATCTGTCTTTTTTTTAAGCATAGATAACACCATCTATCTTTTTTTTCACATAAAATAGCTCATCTATTTAAATAGTGGTGTTACCAATAATTTCTCTTTAAGCGTATAGCTTTTCCTAGGATATATGTACTGTTGGGTTTTTTTTTCTATTTCAGTAGAAAATGCCATTTGAATATTTTTTGTTTTTTTCAAATTTTTATTTAGAAATCCGTACAGTTATCAAAGAACTTAATGGATACAATTGCATTTCCAGCTGCAATTTTTCTTTTGACAGTAACATAAAGTAAAAAATACATACATAAAGTGCATAAAACAGTGAAGCTTCCAGAAAATTGACTTTGAATCTATTGTTTTTCCAAGCCTCTTGTAACTCTTATTTTGAGAACATTATTTTGAAGTATTCAGATTTTACTTTTTTCATCACTATTATCCACTGACAGTTGTCAACTCTAGTTTTAATTTTACTCTGGTACTGAATTTATAATTTTGGTGTTTTGTGTATTTTTTGAACATGGCAAAAATGTAAAACTTTTTCCCCCAATAATGGGGCACCATCACTAACTCCTCCTATAGCTTATATAAGTTTTAAATCAAAAAGTCTTTGCCTTTCAATTTATACTTTCTAAATTACCATCTTATGGTCTTAATAGACAATATCCATAAACAAGTGACAAAGTACTATAAGGATTGCAGATACATATATGAAGTAATTGTAAGATGATCAAGTAAGAAGCAGATGGTCCCTTTTGAATATGTGAATTCAGTTATGATTTGAAGGAAAGAAATTTGCTTGTAACAAATGGCAGGAGAGAAGTTAATTCAAAAAGGAAAAATAGTATCAAATTAAATAGGGGATTCCATTGGTTCACTTAAGTTTGGACCTGTTCTTGAGGTTATTTAGAAGAGTAAAGATGAATAACTGCTTAACACCATTATACTTGGTTCTTAAAAGACACCAGAGGCACCAGGGTAGCTCAGTTCCTTAAGCGTCTGCCTTCAGCTCAGGTTGTGGGTCCCTGGGATCAAGCCCTGAATTGGGCTCCCTGCTTGGTGGGGAGCCTGGTTCTCCCTCTCCCACTCACCCCGCTTGTGTTCCCTCTCTCGATGTGTGTCTCTCTGTCAAATAAAGTCTTAAACAAAACAAAACAAAAAGACATTTGCACTCAAAGTAATAATATATATATATATTTAAGAGTTTATTTATTTAACAGAGAGAGAGAGATATCACAAGTAGGCAGAGAGGCAGGCAGGGGGCAAGGGGGCGTGGGGCGTGGAGAGCAGAGAGCTCCATGTGGGACTCAATCCCAGGACCCTGAGAGCGTGACCTGAGCTGAAGGCAGAGGTTTAACCTACTGAGCCACCCAAGCAGCCCAAAGTAATAATACCTTAAACTGATCACTAAATTATTAAAAATGGAACTTACTTTCTTTCTTTTTTTTTTTTTACATCCTTGTGACTTATTTATTTTATAACTGAAAGTTTGTATCTTTTTACCCCCTTCACCCATTTCTCCCACACCCCATCCCACACTTCTAGTGACCACCAATCTGCTGTCTATATCTGTCAGCTGGTTTTTTTGTTTTTGTTTTAGATTCCATGGAACTCTGTCTTTTGAATTAATGAATTAATGTGCTATTAATTTTTTCCTAGTTGTTACTGTTAACCACTTTTTATAAGGAGTAGCTCATATTTTTCTTCTAGTTGTCACATAAAATGTTTGTAGAGGTGAATTTAGTCAGTAATTATGATACTCTCTTGATTTTTAGGACCAATCTTCCAAAATAACTTGGTTCATTGATTTGCGTTACTGAACTTAGTTTGACAACTTAAATTGGCATCAGTTGTGTTTTAAATTATTAACTAGTTTTTTTTAAATTACTGTTTTAAAAAATTTGTAAGAATATAATAAATAGAAGTCATGTTAACAGTTCAGAATCTTATTAGGCAAATTGATGACTTTATCTTTTTTTAAAATTTTTTTTTAAAAATTTTATTTATTTGACAGAGAGAAATCACAAGTAAACAGAGAGGCAGGCAGAGAGAGGAGGAAGCAGGCTCCTGGCTGAGCAGAGAGCCTGATACGGAGCTCAATCCCAGGACCCTGGGCAGAGGCATTAACCCACTGAACCACCCAGGCGCCCCAATGACTTTATCTTTTAGATGAAGCAGAGCTTTAACATGATCTTTAAAACTATGTACTTGAACAAATGATTACTGATTTCTTCTTTATATTCATTTAGTTTGGCCATAAATATCCACTAATTATTAATTTTAAGTTAGGCCAGAGGACATATATGTATATTATTTTTTTAAAGATTTTATTTATTTATTTATTTATTTGTCAGAGAGATTGAGATCACAAGTAGGCAGAGAGGCAGGCAGAGAGAGAGGGGGAAGCAGGCTCCCTGCTGAACAGAGAGCCCCACCCGAGGTGGGGCTGGATCCGTGGACCCTGAGATCTTGACCTTAACCAAAGGCAGAGGCTTTAACCCACTGAGCCATTCAGGTGTCCCAGGAGGACATATATTTTTAATTGTGCTTTCTAAAAATAATTTTTGAATTCTCTGTATTTGGGGAAAATGAAATGTATGTATTTATTGGAAATTTAGCTCTCCTTCCCTTCCTCTTCCTCCTTTATCTCTTTCTTGAAAAAGATACATTCATACTTCTAGAGGATGTCTAAGAAGTGGGCAAGAAAATAGATATTAATCACAATGATTTTGAGTCATCACAAATGCCAATATCCTTGTAAAATAATTATATGACTAATTACTAATTCATTGAGAACCTCTGATTGAGCTTGAATACTTAAGCATTTCTGATTCTGTTGACTAGATCTTTGATGCAGACCTCAGGAAGTTCTTAGTTCCTAATTTGCTATTGGTAATGAAAAAGTATTATGCTTTTAAATAATTCAATCTTTTAGATGTTGGTTGGCCTAAATTCTAAAAGATAACTAAAAATTCTTAGAATCAAGTATTAACATATTTTTTGTGTAAAAATTTTGACCACGTTAGCAGGAGGATTTTGATTATGGATACTGGGCACTGGTCAACCTTAACTGGTGTTGGCTTTTAGATCTCAAATCATAAATTATTTTGAAAATACTTTGCTTAAAAGATAAATACCATTATTTTGAATACTGTAAAAACAGAGAATGGACTGTTGTGGGAAAAAAAACTGAATTTGCCCATTCTGTTTGTTTAACAAGCTTTCAAGAGTATTCTAGAAAGTAGAATTTTTTTAATAACTGGTTGGCAGTGTTTTTTCTTCAGCTTTGTAACCACTGTTTAACATAGTGTCTTCTTGATACATTCTTCTTGTATATGATTTAAAAGTTCTGGGTCCAGGATGCCTTACATTGGACATGGGGAACATAATCTGGTTCATATAGCATCTACCACATCTTGTGACATTTCTTCTTCCCTTTCTTTGTTGCCAGTGCTAGCTCATTAACTTTGTTATCCTGGGTAATGTTTTGATATAGAGTATTTTTTTTTTTCAGCAAATCCACTGAAAGAATGAAAAATATATACAATTACATTGTTTAGTCTCAATTATATATAAGGGTACTACACTTTACTAATCATGCATCAGTTTCAGTATCATTATAGTTGGAGAGAGTTTGGAGACTTAAATGTTAGCAAAGACATAAAATTGAAAGTTCTCTGCAAACAGTTTGAGTTAAATAAGCTTCACAGACAAAATTTGAATCCTTCCTCAAAACTTCAGTGGAGCAGATACTAAGCTTTAAAACTGTACAAGATACTAATATTATGTACACAGAATTTTGTTGAATGTGGTAAACTATGGGTCTTAAAAGCTGAATAGTAGTAGGTTTCTGTATATGTGCAGTTGTCTTTGTATATGTACAGTTGCCTTTGCAACTCTAGTTAATTCTAGGGTAAATTGAATTTCACAGTGTACAGTGATACAGAGTTGTAGTAGATGCTTTTGGTGCCCCAACATAATGTACCCTTGGTCTTCAGCTGTGGCGGACAAACTGTGAGCTTAGAGATTTCCAGCCCTAACAAAGTTGCACTTTAACTGAATGCTGCTTTCCACTATTCTTCAACACTGCTGGACCCCACTAAGGATGTCACCTTACTCAGTGCCTAAGTGCAAACTAGAAGTAGAGGTTCTCATCAACTCTCAGTTAATTGGGGATTGTAGCTGATGCATAAAATGTCCTAGCCTCCTGTCTTTTAGGTGCAAAATTCCAGATTCATATGCTTCTTTAGCCCACAGCAGCAGAACTCAATAGTGTACCTTTGTATTAGCATTTTTTTCCTGCCTTGGCTTATTCTCCCCACTCCCTCACTCCTGTTTCCTAGGATTCTCTCCCAAATAAACTACTTACACCCAGGTCTTTGTCTTATGTTGTATCTTCTGTAGAATCTAAGCTAAAAAGTCTTACAGAAAAGAAATCTGTTTAAATATGTTAAACATAGCTTTTCCCAGATATATTTGGCCATACAGCTTTTGTTTGAATGATTGTTATTACCAACAAATATAGTAATTTTATGTATTTATTTTTCATGTTAGAGCAGTGAAACTTAGAAGTTCAAACAAAAGGCCTTTTAGAATTGAAGATATCCATCTTAATAAAAGATAAAGCACCTCTAAAATGATACTATTCCTTAATGAACCATTTGATATCAAGTCTGATGAATAGTTAGGAAGAGTTAGGAACCATCATAGGTTTATTAATGTATCATTAATCAAAATATTTTTTTCAAAGACTTTACTTCCTGTAGTTCTATTAGAGATTTGGTAAATTACTCTATCTAAAAGATGTTGCTAAAACTGAGGAGTTTTTCTTTAAGAATTTAGGAAATCTGTTTGCCTGCTTGTTTTAGTGGATGGTTATTGCAGTTCACTATATAACAAATTGAGAGCTAGCTCTGTCACTACACAAATATTACTGGTTAATGAAAATATTGTTGTGTAAATACATAACCCTCCAAAAGAGAAACCTTCATCCCTTTTGGGTTTACAGTTGGTATTCAGGCCAATATTGAGACTGTGATATGTAATCATTTTAACACTGTGTGTATGGGCATGTATGTACCTTTATTGCTGTTTCTCAGTTTAGTCAAACTAAAGGGCTAGTATTTTGATTTTCAACTCAGTCCTTCTTGGTCTCTGTGCTTACAGTAATAAGGTTTTTGAAATTTTGAGTAAGTCAGTCTTGATGTATTTGAACTTTTTAAATTATTTTTCTGTGTTAAAAAACAAACACTTCTTAAATGCTAGAATGTAATAGTCTTAACTGGGGAGAGAATTTGACTATGATCTTCAAATTTGGCTGTTTTATTTTATGTTTTTTTATTTTATTCTGCCACCAAACAATTGCCTACATTTGAACATAAGGCAATAAAACTTAATCTTAAGACTAAGGATGTTGAGTGAAGCCACCACGATAATTTTTGTTTATCCTTTTGTTTATTCTTTTCCCTTACAATTATGATAATGCTCATTTATTTGGCCATAGCATTCTCATTCCATATTTTATCAGAACACACATTGCTCTGTCAGATTTCATATTAAAAGTGGTGACTGATTTAATGTTTTTAAAAAGGTGATGGCAAATATAGTCAGCTTATAATTTTTATTCAGAACATTTTATAAAGACTTGAAGCTTTGGAGGGGCTTCCAAGATAATTTCTCTAGCAGCATTTTTGCCCAAGGATAATAATTTTTTAAAGTACTGTATGCCAAGAGCATGTCCAAGTAAGTAAATAAAAATATTTAGCTTGCTTGCTAATTTATGTTACCATCTCACCTATCAACCCCTTTTTAATATAGAAAACTGTATGTAAAGATCCAAGAAAATAACAGGCAAGAAGCAAGCTTAAGTAACTTTACTCTGCGCTGCAAGGTCATATTGCCCAAGGGTAGCAAGATAATTAATGCTTGAATGCCCAGCCATAATTGTTCCCTCCTTGTGTGTTTTTGGTTTATAAACTAATAACTCATACCTATGTCTGCTTATATTTATTAGTTTGAGCTTCACAAATCCATCTGTTTAAAATGGTAAAATTTATTTGATTTAACATATCATCATAGTTAAAATGTTGCATCTTTGCATAAAGGACCTTTTAAAATTAAAAAGTTTAAGTTTCATGAAATTGGATTTCATGATTTTGCTTTTCTCATTTTTAAGTAATTATAGGTTATGTAGAAATAAACTTTTTAAAAGCCTTAGATATTTTTAAGTGAAATTAACTTAATTCATTTTTCCCCTTGTTTTTAGTGGGAGATTTTGATAAGATCTGGCGAGAACATTGTGAGGATGAGGAAACCCTTTGTGAATATGCTGTTGCAATGAAAAATTTGGCAGATAACCATTGGGCAAAAACTTGTGAGGGCGAAGGTCGTATTGAATGGTGTTGTAGGTGAGTGTTTTTATGAACTAACATTTTCGGTTTCTAATGTACTGTTTAAACTCTTAAATCCAAGTAATGCTTTGTATAATTCACTGTACCAAAATAGAGCTGTTTTTAAACAGATTATATCTTTAAGATAACTTTTCCCCCTTGACTCTCTTTCCCTAGGTTCATATTATTCATCTCTTTTTCATCAAAATGTTTTTCTCGGATATAACTTTTAATTTTGTTTAAACTTTTTTAAAACATAGCTCTAAAAATAAATAAAAGTATAATTTTAAATGCATTTAATATACTTAAACACTAATACATTTAAAATAGTTTTAACATTTAACTCTTCATTAATAAGTTATAGTATAGAAATTTCTTTTCATAATTATATTTGGATTCAAGTATAAGTGAATATGTTTCTATAATTTAAAATTTGAAAACATCTTAAAAGTGTTAAAAGCCTGAATTTTTATTGTATGACTTAGAGTGTTGTAGCACTTAAATTTATTTTGGATAATGTTTATCTTATCATAGTTTAAATTAATAGTATAAATTCTAACATTTAAAATATCAGAAAGTGAAATACTTCCTGTCAGTTCTCTCAAGGTGGTAAAAAGAGGAGAATAGATATGTATATTGACTGAATTTAAAAATGAACTCTTGGGCGCCTGGGTGGCTCAGTTGGTTGGACGACTGCCTTCAGCTCAGGTCATGATCCTGGAGTCCCGGGATCGAGTCCCACATCAGGCTCCCAGCTCCATGGGGAGTCTGCTTCTCTCTCTGACCTTCTCCTCGCTCATGTGCTCTCTCTCACTGTCTCTCTCTCAAGTAAATAAATAAAATCTTAAGAAAAAAATGTTTAAAAATGAACTCTTAGGGGTGGCTGGGTGGTTCAGTCCCTTAAGCAACTGACTTTTGATTTTGGCTTACAGCATGACCTCAGGGTTGTGAGATAGAGCTCTAGGGCTCTGCACTGGGGGTGGAGTCTACTTAGGATTCTTTCTCTCTTCCTCATTATGCCCCTCCTCTCTCTTATTCTCTCTCTCTAAAAAAATAAATAAACAAAAAATTAATAAAAAATGAAGTCCCAGAAAACAAAGTATTTCCTTTTTATGTGGACAATAAGTTTATGATAACTTCTGGTTTATATTTCATTGTAGTTATTCTATCCAAAATTTCTGTTTTAATATCATTTAAAAGTTATGTAATAATGCGTATTTCATTCATTCAACAAATAATCCAGAGAAAAAATTAAATATATTTAATTATTTTGTTCATCTCATAATAATTTTTAATGATTGTCTACTATGTACTAGTCACATCATAGGCACTGAGAATACAATAATCCACCAAAATCCTTGCTGTCTTGCTCTCTCTTTCATGCTAATAGAGGCAAGAAACAATATATAAGTTAAATATATGCTAAGTCAGATACAGTAAGTGCTATGAGAAAAGTGAAGCAAGGAAAAATAGAACGATTTTAAGTAGGGTAGTCAGGGTCGGCCTCACTGAAGTGATATGTATAAAAAACACGAAAAAAGTGAGAGACCAAGCCTAAGAATTCTGAAGGCTTTGAGGTACAGACTATTGCTGGGCTGTTTCTGAAACAGTAAGGAAACCAGTTTGGCTAGAGCAAAATATGAGGAGAAGAAGAGTGGTAGAGAGTAAGATAATGAACAGCTAGAGTCTGTAAAATTTTGTAAACCATTGTAAAGACATTGGCTTTTGTTCTGTGTGAATGAGTCACTGGATGTTTTAAGAAGATTAACAGGATTTTATTAACCTTTTATAATGTGTCTGGAATTCTTAAGAATTAATTGCTGTGTTAAGATAGACTATAGGAAGGGGAGGGTGTAACTAAGGAAATCAGGAAGCTAATGTAATAATCGAGGTATAAAGTTGTAGGGAAACAGTTTTTTAAGAGAGTGAGAAAGTGAATGGGCAGAACATTAGTATAATAAGATTAATGCTCAAATGAATATAATGATTCAAGAGAGGGGTAGGGAAATGATGGTATATATATTATGGTGATTATAATGATATATAAATATGAGTTGGATGTGGGGAGTGAAAGGGTGGTATCACCCACCAATGGATTGTGGATGCCAAGAACTGTGGAGTTGGAGAACTGAAGAAAGGAGCCAGAATAGTAGGAAATAAGATGCTTGGAATTAAAATGTTTTGGGGTTTTTTCATTTGATTGGTTCTGGAGGGAAAATGGTTATAAATCTGACTTACCCACAATACAGATTTTCTTCCTCAAGCTAAGAAACACAAAATGAGATATACTGCTGAACCATGTATTTCTTTTATTGCACAGAGTAATAATGTAATCCAGTCAGAAAATCAGCGCCATCACTATTTAAGATCACCATTCTTGGCTTTTAGCAGCAGCACTGCTTTAAAATTAGTATTCAAATACACCAAGCAAACTCTCAGACTTTATTTTCTTAAATGGACTTTGATAGGTGGTACTCTCATAGGAGCATTTGCTTGTACCTTCCTTGAATAATGAATCTGCCTCACATTTCACTCTGTTTTTCCTTGGATTTGTGGTTTTTATCAATAGTTATTGTATCTACATGTGTTCTGAAAGAGGTCATTTTTAGGTCAAACTGCTGAAAAGGAACATTCATAAGAATTGAGGTCAAACTAAAAGAACAGTGGCAAAATATTGTAAACTAATCTTACTGTGGGATTTAATCCATGAGGAGTTTTATAATGTCTTTAAAGTTTAAACTAGCTTGAGGGAAAAGGCTTCAAAACAGTATTGAATTTTGAAACTTGATTTATCTGCAGTTTTAACTTGGGTTATATATAATTCATTTCTCTGTTGATAATTCTAAGAAAGCAGTGGTAATTTGAAAGCTAAAGTGGGTTTTAAAAAGGGTCTAACAGAAGTTTCTTTCCAGTTAATTATACTTAAAACTTCATAGGAATTTGATATGTGAGTTAAGCCTTACCGACATTACCCTTCTAAGATTTTATTGGCTGTTTAGCTAAATGAATTCTACATATGATTTCCTGCCAAAAAAAATAAAATAAAATAAAATTTGACTTATAGGATGAAATACTAAAAACTAGAAATAAGACACAAACGTATAGTCATTATGTTTAATAAAAGAATTTGCTTTTTTAAGTCTTTGTACATAGAAACACATTGTTTCTGAATCATTTGCAGGTAAATTGCAGAAAACATGACTTTCATTCCCACACATCTCCTAAGAATAAGGACATTCTTCTCCATAACCACCATACCATCATCACATTAAATAATTAACAGTAGTTTTCTCATTTCCTAAAAATTTTATTTCAAAAATTCAGATTTTTTTTAGAATTGTCCCCAAAATGTCCTTATAATTTATTTTTCTAAATCTAATTAGGGCTCTGCATGACATTTGGTGGTTACATTTCTTTAGATTCTTGTTTTTATTTGTGTTTTTAGAGAAATGTCAGTTTATGTGTAAAATATCCCACATTCTCTCTTCTGTGGTTTTTGGTTTCAAGATGGTTGATAGTACTGTTCAGAATATCTGTATATCCTTACCGATTTTTTTTTTTTTTGGCTTTTTGTTCTGTCTGTTACCAAGAGAGATATTTTCACGATACCATTTTCTCAATTTTTGTATAATAATTATTTGGTTCATCTTTTAGAGATTTCGTTTTTCTTTTGAAGTTCTAATCAGTTAACCTTTTTCTGAATTAAAAGAATTATAACAATTATTTTAAAGTCTTTGTTTATTCCAACATGTTTTATCTAGATCTTTTGGCTATTTTTTTCTTTTGGCTGTTATGGATCATTTTCCTGCTTCATTGTATGTCTGGTAATTTTTAAATATATATATATATATGTGTACACACACACACACACGAACACACAAACACTGTGTTTTGAAGAGACTGGCATAAATACTAGTTTTCCCTAGTGATGGCATGCTTCCCCTCCCTCCCCCCCATTGAGTGGCTGCTAGGATGGGAGACTGACACTTCGATCCATCAGGGGTTAAAATGGATCACATAGTTTCATTTCACCTCTGGCTTCAAATGCTTTGAGGGTGAGTTCTGTCTTGTGTATAAAACAAGAACATTTCTCTGGCAAGACTCTGAGACCTTAGCCTACAGAAGAGTGCAAAGAATTTTCTCTGCTTTTTAGTCACACTCCATGCCTCTAGTGCTGCCCCACTGCCTTTTTCATATTTGAAAATCAAGACCTATGTGGGGTGGGGCAGTTGCAGGAGTAGAACAGGGAGAACAATCTCTGCACTTGGGTTTCTTAAAGATTCCAGTTAGTCACACTATTCTAAGCAACCGTTAAAAGTTCTGCTGGTTTCCCTTTATTTATTTATTTTTTTTTAATTTATTTAGTCAGAGAGAGCGAGAGTGAGCACAGGCAGACAGAGTGGCAGGCAGAGTCAGAGGGAGAGGCAGGCTCCCCGTGGAGCAAGGAGCCCGATGTGGGACTCGATCCCAGGACGCCAGGATCATGACCTGAGCCGAAGGCAGCTGCTTAACCAACTGAGCCACCCAGGCGTCCCAGCTGGTTTCCCTTTAATCAAGCAGAATCCTTCTACTATGGAAGACGTGATCCTTTACTACCCATGTACCTTTTCAACAAATGTACAAAGTGCCTGTGATCTCTTCTCATCTAGGTCTTTCTTTTAGTTCCTTTCGACCTTTGTATCTTTAGCTCTCTTAATTTCTTAATACATTGTTTTTCAGATTGTATAGTTCTTTTCTCCCAGTAACAGCTTAACCAGGTCCCTCTGAGTAGCTAACAGGTTTATTTGTTTATTAAATAAACTGTTTCATTTGGGTTTGTAAAATGTTTGTTCAAATTGTATCATTCTTTGCTTTTATTAGCTTCTGTAAATAAAAGCTTTTCTTTATGAACAGGGAATAATAACCTATTCTTCAGAAAGGCTGGGTAAAAATATACATACATGTATACCTAATTTTTTTTTGTTTAATTAGCAATTTTCTCAATAAGAAATTGGTATAATTGTTACAATTGTAATGAGTAAATTTTTTGGTTTTGAGGGCTTTTTTTTTTTTAATTTTTGCAATATCACTGTAGCCTCTGATATTAGTTATTTATTCAGTCTTCCATCAGTCTTTTGTTGTTGTTGTTGGGAGGGGGGGAAGATGTTCAGATTATTTCATATGTAGTCGGTGGGAGCCCCTTCCAAGCTGGATTCTATGTTCTGACATCACCTGTGCGCACTTTCTTAACTCTCTAGGACAATATGAATCTTTACTTTTGCTCTCTGAGACTTAGAATCAAACTATTTCTTCACAGGGCCCTACTTTCTTTTAGTGGGAAATGGCATTTAGAAGATAAAGTAAGATCTGGGCACTAGGTCTGCTGCTAAAGGACTTAGTTCTGAATAATATTAATGCATTTGCTTTTGTCCTATAGTTCACATAAAGTGGTTTGAAAATTACAGTACCAGTTTTACATTTAACAATAAACTGGATGAAGTTTAAAATTTCTTTGCAGTTCTTTTGTCTTTAGAACATAATTCCACTAAGGGTCAGGATCCTATGTTTAAAAGTTACTTGAAATAGTTCTTTTGTGTATGGTTGTGTTCACTTTTCTTTCATTTTTATGAGTTTTCCCCTATTTTAATTTGTGGGAATATGAAACATTTATATGGTTCAAAACTCAAAACTTTATAAAAAGTTGTATTCATAAAATGCTCCCATCCTTTTTCTTCATTTGTTTTATCCTTGGTTTTTTTTTTTTAAGAATTAACCAAATTCACATACACACATATATCCACCTATTCTTCTGTATTCAAGTGATATATGTTACATACACTGTTTTATACCTTTCTATTTTATTTAATAATATCTCATGAAGATCACTCTTTGGTATTGTACTGGTCAGGGTTCTCCAGAGAATTGACTCCTGTTTATGGAGGCTGACAAATCCCAAAATCTGCAGGATGAGTTGACATGCTGGAGACCCAGGAGAACCAGTGGTGTAGTTACAGTCTTAAACCTGGCAGGCTTGAAGCCTAAGAAGAGCGGATGTTTTAGTCTGAGTCTGAAGGCAGGAAAAATTCAGTGTCCCTGTGCTAAGGCAGTCAGGCTGGAGGAGGCTTTCATACTCTGGGTAAGGTTAACCTTTTGTTCTATGCAAACCTTAAAGTCATTGGATGAGGCCCACCCCGTTATGAAGGACAGTCTGCTTTACTCAGTTTACTAATTTAAATGTTAATCTCATTCATAAACATCCTCACTGGAACACTTAGAATGTTTAGCCAGATATCCAGGCACCCCTTGGCCCAGTCAAGTTGACAGCATAAATTAACCAATCACAAGTATATAGATATCTTCCTCATTTTGGTCAGTTATTTATAAGCTTTTCCTGTTACAAATACTGCTATAGTGGATACCCTAGTGCGTATTCATTTTGAATTTTTGGCATTGTATCTTTTTAGTTTCCTGGATGTGGAACTGCAGGGTAGAAGAGCAAATGTATATGTGATTTTGTTAGATATTGTCAAATCACCTTAGATAACCTTAAATAAGGTTAAATCATTTTGCAGTTCCACCAGCAAAAAACAAGAATACCTATTTCTTCACAGTCTCACCTACCTTTTAAAGTTTTGCCAGTTTGATAGGTGGCAACTGGTATCTGTGTGGTTTTATTTTCTCTTGTGAGTGAGGTTAGTATGGTTCATATATTTAAAAATTACCCTTTTTTTGTGAGTTATATGTTTATGGTTTGGATACCTTTTTTTCCCATTCCTTTTGATTTCTTTTATCTTTTTTTTTTCATAGTTTTTTTTTATATGATTTACAGATATGTGCCCTTTTTCTTTGACTCTTTATATCTTTTGCCATGCAGGCTTTTATTTTGCCATGTAGAAGAATTGTTTTTACATAATCAGATATGTACCTCTTTCATTGCTTACAGATTTCAGTTGTCTTAGAAAAGCTCTTCTGATTCCCAGACTATAAGAATTCCTAAGAGTAGTTTACTCATTTACTTAGTTTTCTTCTAGTAATTGAATGATACCATTTTTTATGTTTAGATCTCTGACCTGTTTAGAATTCATTCTGGTATTTGTTGGGAAGTATAGCTCTAACTCCCCCCACCAAGTAATTATCCTTTTCCCCAACATGATTTATGAAAAAGTCCCCCTTTTCTGCAGTGATTTGGCATGACATTTTTATGCCAAATTGGCCAACTGTATGCTAGAGTTGGTTCTGTTTTAGGACTTCGTTGCTTTTCATTGTCTCTATTATTTAATCTATGTTACTCTGTAACATCATCCCCCTACCTCACCCCACCACCTGCACTTCCTTCTCAGGGTTTTCTTGATTCTTCTTCTCTCCTTTTTGTTTTGCTTTTTTGTTTTGTTTTGTTTTGTTTTTTGGCATGTATTTTAGAACCAACTCTTATAACTCAATTTGTAAGTTTTTATTTTTATTGGATTTATATTATATTTTTTAATAACTACAGAAAACTGACATCTTTGTAATGTTGAATCATGTCCATGAAAAAGTTATGTATG
Organism: Mustela putorius furo; assembly: GCF_011764305.1. Lineage (NCBI taxonomy): Eukaryota > Metazoa > Chordata > Mammalia > Carnivora > Mustelidae > Mustela > Mustela putorius. The sequence goes on along the minus strand of NW_025421998.1, from coordinate 70,403,106 downwards.
TATCTTTCCATTTGATCCACTGTGCTTTTGAGTTGTTCAATAGTATCTTACAATTTTCTGAATATGGGTTATGTGCATTTAACATTTTATTGCTGTTGTAAATATGATCTTCCCTTCCATTATATTAAGAAAGGCTAATATATGTATATATATATATATTATATATATATATACATGTATATTATATATACAGACGTTTTTAATTTTTGTATGTTTTACATCTTGTTTTACTGAATCATCTTACTGTTGATACTGGTTTCTTATAGAGTTTTTTGGGTTGTCTAGGTAAACTCATCTGTGACTATACAGAATTTTCTTTCTTTCTCTCTAGTTTTTTTTTTTTTTGGTTTGTTTGTTTTTTCCCTTTTTCTTTAAAAAATTTTTTTGTCTTACTAACATGTATTATTTGCCCCAGGGGTACAGGTCTGTGAATTGTCAGGTTTACACATTTCACAGCACTCACCATATCACATACCCTCCCCAATGTCCATAACCCAACCACCCTCTCCACCACCACCCCCAGCAACCCTCAGTCTCTTTTGTGAGATTAAGAGTCTCTTATGGTGTTTGTCTCCTTCCCAATCCCATCTTGTTTCATTTTTTCCTTCCCTACCCCCAAACCCCTTACTCTGCCTCTCAAATTCCTCATATCAGAGAGATCATATGATAATTGTCTTTCTCTGATTGACTTATTTCACTCAACACAATACCCTCTAGTTCCATCCACATCATTGCAAATGGCAAGATTTCATTTCTTTTGATGGCTGCATAGTATTCCATCATACATATAAACCACATCATCTTTATACATTCATCTGTTAATGGTCATCTAGGCTCCTTCTATAGTCTGGCTGTTGTGGACATTGCTGCTATAAACATTCAGGTACACACGCCCCCTTGGATCAATACATTAGTATCTTTAGGGTAAATACCCAGTAGTGTGATTACTGGGTCGTAGGATAGCTCTATTTTCAACTTGCTGAGGAACCTCTGTGCTGTTTTGCCGAGTGGCTGCACCACCTTCCATTCCCACCAGCAGTGTAGGAGGGTTCCCCTTTCTCTGCATCCTCGCCAGCATCTGTCGTCTCCTGAGTTGCTAATTTTAGCTATTATGACTGGCGTGAGGTGGTATCTCACTGTGGTTTTGATTTGTATTTCCCTGATGCTCTGTGATGTGGAGCACTTTTTCATGTGTCTGTTGACCATCTGGATATCTTCTTTGCAGAAATGTCTGTTCATGTCCTCTACTCATTTCTGGATTGGGTTATTTGTTCTTTGGGTGTTGAGTTTGGTAAGTTCTTTATAGATTTTGGATAGTAGCCCTTTATCTGATAATGTCATTTGCGAATATCTTCTCCCATTCAGTCAGTTGTCTTTTGGTTTTGTTGACTGTTTCCTTTGCTATGCATAAGCTTTTGATCTCGATGAAGTCCCAATAGTGCATTTTTTCCCTTGCTTCCCTTGCCTTTGGGGATGTTTCTAGGAAGAAGTTGCTGTGGCTGAGGTCGAAGAGGTTGCTGCCTGTGTTCTCCTCAAGGATTTTGATGGATTCCTTTCTCACATTGAGGCCCTTCATCCATTGTGAGTCTATTTTTGTGTGTGGTGTATGGAAATCGTCCAGTTTCATTTTTTTCATTTTCTCAACACCATTTGTGGAAGAGACTGTCTTTTTTCCATTGGACATTCTTTCCTGCTTTGTGGAAGATTAGTTGACCATAGAGTTGAGGGTCTATTTCTGGGCTCTCTATTCTGTTCCATTGATCTGTGTGTCTGTTTCTGTGCCAATACCATACTGTGTTGATGATGACAGCTTTGTAATAGAGCTTGAAGTCTGGAATTGTGATGCCATCGACTTTGGCTTTCTTTTTCAACATTCCTCTGGCTATTCGGGGTTTTTTCTGGTTCCATATAAATTTTAGGAGTAGTCGTGCCATTTCTTCAAAAACATTGATGGTATTTTGATAGGGATTGCATTAAATGTGTAGATGGCTTTAGGTAGCATAGACATTTTCAAAATATTTGTTCTTCTAATCCATGAGCATGGAACATTCTTCCATTTCTTTGTGTCTTCCTCAGTTTCTTTCATGAGTACTTTATATAGTTTTCTGAGTACAGATTCTTTGCCTCTTTGGTTAGGTTTATTCCTAGGTATCTTATGGTTTTGAGTGCCATTGTAAATGGGATTGACTCCTTAATTTCTCTTTGTTCTGTCTTGTGGTTGGTGTATAGAAATGCAACTGATTTCTGTGCATTGATTTTATATCCTGCCACTTGACTGAATTCCTGTATGAGTTCTAGCAGTTGTGGAGTGGAGTCTTTCAGGTTTTCCACACAAAGTATCATATCTGCAAAGAGTGATAGTTTCACTACTTCTTTGCCGATTTGGATTCCTTTAATTTCTTTTTGTTGTCTGATTGCTGAGGATAGGACTTCTAGTAGTACATTGAATAGCAGTGGTGACAGTGGCTATCCCTGCCGTGTTCCTGACCATAGGGGAAAAGTTCTCAGTTTTTCCCCATTGAGAATGGTATTCGCTGTGGGTTTCTCATAGATGGCTTTGATGGTATAGAGGTATGAACCCTCTATCCCTACACTTTGAAGAGTTTTGGTCAAGAAAGGATGCTGTACTTTGTCAAATGCTTTCTCAGCATCTATTTAGAGGATCATGTGGTTCTTGTTCTTTTATTTTGTATTGTATCACGTTGATTGATTTGCGAATGTTGGACCAACCTTGCAGCCCAGGAATAAATCCCTCTTGGTCGTGGTTAATAGTCCTTTTAATGTACTGTTGGATCCTATTGGCTAATATTTTGGTGAGAATTTTCGCATCTGTTTAGCAAGGTTATTGGTCTTTAATTCTCCTTTTTTGGCAGGGTCTTTGTCTGGTTTTGGGATCAATGTGATGCTGGCCTCATAAAATGAGTTTGGAAGTTTTCCTCCATTTCTATTTTTTGGAACAGTGTCAGGAGAATAGGTATTAATTCTTCTTGAAATGTTTGGGAGAATGCCCCCGGGAAGCCGTCTAACCCTGGGCTCTTGTTTGTTGGGAGATTTTTGATGACTGCTTCAATCTCCTTGCTGGTTATGGTCTGTTCAGGTTTTCTGTTTCTTCCGGGTTCAGTTTTGGTAGTTTATATGTCTCTAGGAATGCATCCATTTCTTCCAGATTGTCAGATTTTTGGCATATAGTTGCTCATCATCTGTTCTTATAATTTTTTGTATTTCTTTGGTGTTGGTTGTGATCTCTCCTCTTTCTTTCATGATCTTTTTTAACTTGGGTCCTTTCTCTTTTCTTTTTGATAAGTCTGGCCAGGGGTTTGTCAATCCCATTAATTCTTTCAACGAATCAACTCCTAGTTTCATTGATTTGTTCTACTGTTCTTTTGGTTTCTATTTCATTGATTTGTGCTCTGATCTTTATGATTTCTCTTCTGCTGCTGGGTTTAGGCTTTCTTTGCTGTTCTTTCTACAGCTCCTTTAGATGTAGGGTTAGGTTGTGTCCTTGAGAACTTTCTTGTTTCTTGAGAAAGGCTTGTATTGCTATGTACTTTACTCTCAGGACTGCCTTTGCTGTGTCCCACAGATTTGAACAGTTGTGTTATTATCATTTGTTTCCATGAAGTTTTTCAATTCTTCTTTAATTTCCTGGTTGACCCATTCATTCTTTAGTAGTATGCTCTTTAGCCTCCAGGTATTTGAGTTCTTTCCTCTTGTGGCTGAGTTCTAGCTTCAGAGCATTGTGGTCTGAAAATACGCAGGGATTGATCCCAATCTTTTCGTACCAGTTGAAGCCTGATGTGTGACCATGGTATGATCTATTTTGGAGAATGTTCCATGTGTACTAGAGAAGAATGTGTAATCTTTTGCTTTGGGATGGAATGTTCTGAATATATCTGTGATGTCTGTCAGGTCCAGTTTGTCATTTAAGGCCTTTATTTCCTTGTTTATCTTTTCTTTGGATGATCTGTCCATTTCAGTGAGGGGAGTGTTAAACTCCCCTACTATTATGTCTTATTGTCAATGTGTTTCTTTGATTTTGTTTTTAATTGGTTTATATAGTCGGCTGCTCCCACGTTAGGGGTGTAGATATTTAATGTTGTTAGATCTTCTTGTTCAACAGACCCTTTGAGTATGCTATAGTGTCCTTCCTCATCTCTTATTATAGTCTTTGGCTTAAAATCTTAAGGATTGCCACCCCAGCTCTTTGTTTGATGGTGCTTAGCATGGACAATTGTTTTCTACCCCCTCACTTTAAATCTGGAGGTGTCTTTGGGTCTAAAATGAATTTCTTATAGATAGCATATTGATGGGTTTTGGTTTTTTATCCATTCTAATACCTTGTGTCTTTTGATTGGGGCATTTAGCCCTGTTACATTCAGGGTAACTATTGAAAGATATGATTTTAGTGCCATTGTATTGCCTGTAAGGTGACAGTTACCTATACATTGTCTCTGTTCCTTTCTGTTCTATTTTACGCTCTCTCTTTGCTTTGAGGACCCCTTTCAATATTTCCTGTAGGACTAGCTTGACGTTTGCAAATTGTTTTAGTTTTTGTTTGTCCTGGAAGATTTTTATCTCTCCTTCTATTTTCAATGATAGCCTAGCTGGATATCGTATTCTTGGCTGCAGGTTTTTCTCATTTAGTGCTCTGAATAAATCATGCCAGTTCTTTCTGGCCTGCCAGATAGGTCTCTGTGGATAGGTCTGCTGCCAGTCTAATATTTTTATCATCGTATATTACAGACTTCTTGTCCTGAGGTGCTTTCAGGATTTTCTCTTTGTCACTAAGACTTGTAAGTTTTACTATTAGATGATGGGGCATGGACCTATTTTTATTGATTTTGAGGGGGTTCTCTGTGCCTCCTGGATTTTATTGGTTGTTCCCTTTGCCATATTAGGGAAATTCTCCACTATAATTTGCTCCTGTATACCTTCTGCTCCCCTCTCTCTTTCCTCTTCTTCTGGAATCCCCATTATTTTAATACTGTTTCATCTTATAGTATCACTTATCTCTCAGATTCTCCCCTCGTGTTCCAGTAGTTGTCTCTCTTTTGTTCAGCTTCTTTATTCTCCATGGTTTGGTCTTCTATATCACTAAATCTCTCTTATGCCTCATTTATCCTAGCAGTAAGAGCCTCTGTTTTTTATTGCACCTTATTAATACCTTTTTTGATAACAGCTTGGTTAGATTTTAGTTTTTTTATTTCTCCAGAAAGGGCTTTTATTTCTCCAGACAGGGTTTCTCTAATATATTCCATGCCTTTTTCGAGCCCTCTTAGCACCTAGAGAATTGTCATTCTGAACACTAGTTCTGACATATTCTTAATGTCCATATTGATTAGGTCCCTAGCCTTCAGTACTTCCTATTGCTCTTTATTTTGTGGTGAGTTTTTCCGCATTGTAATTTAATCCAGATAAGAATATATGAATGAGAGAATAAAATACTAAAAGGGTGGCAAAGACCCCAGAGAAATGTATGCTAACGAAATCAGATGAGATCCCAAATTGGGGGGAGAAAAAAGGGGTTAAAATGTAATTTTAAAAAATTCAAAAATGCATAAATATATATAATATATGTATAATATATGTACATATACATAATACATATATTTACATATACATACATACATACATACATTTATATTAGACTGGTGAGTAGAACTGAGCCAATTTGGGTTTATTTTGGTCTCTTGGAAGAAACTACCTCTCAAACATTTTAAAGAAAGAAAAACATATATATACCAAAATAAGAGTAAACATGATGAAGGGATGGAATATGACTGTAAAGATGAAGATAAAAATAAATTCTGAGAAAGGAATTGGTAAGATAAGTTGGTTGGAAAAAGAAAAAGAAAGTGGAGAGAATTTGCTCGGGCTTGAGACTTAGAACAAAGCCCTTTGGTCGATTTAGGGTATATTTTGATCTGTTGGAAGATATTGTATCCCAAAGGTTTTTTTTTTTTTTTTAATAAGAAAAAGCCCTCTATGTATACAAAAAATAAAGTTAGATACAATGAAGGATAAAATATTTCTACGATAATGAAGGTTTATATAAATATTTTTTTTAAAAAAAGGTATTGTTAAGATAAACTAAGAATGTTAAAAAAGGAAAGAGGAAAAGTTAAAAAAAATTAGAATAAGGAAAAAATAAAATTAAAGAAATTTAATTAACTTTGCAAGACTAAAGAATCATGGGGAGAAAGCTATGAATTCCATGCTTTGCTTTCTCCTCCTCTGAAATTCCTCTGTTCTCCTTGGTCAGTGAGCCTGGTCATGGCTGGCTCTTCTTGCTCATCTTCTGGGGGAGGTGCCTGTTGCAGTGAATTTGAAATGTCTTTGCCCAAGGCAGAATTGCTCAGCCCTTGCCAGGGAGCGGGCTAATTAATTTGCTCAGGTTTGCTCTCGGGAACCTTTGTTACCTGAATGGTTTTCATAGAGCTCTGGAGGATGGGAATGAAAACGGTGGCCTCCCAATCTCTGGCCCGGAGGAGCAGAGAGCTCGGGCCCCCACTCCTCCTTGTGCCTTTGGAGAAAGGTGGTCTATCACTCCCGTCTCCCTGGTCTCTGGCCACGCTCCAAGTTCACCCGGCCTGTGACCGAGCGTTTCTGTCTCTGACACACAGTCCATTTGGAGTCTCCAAACCCAGCAGCTTCTTGCCTCCAGAGAAGGAAGGTGAGTCTCCCCAGATCGGCACTTGTGGTTTTCCTGCTCAACTGTGCTGTTTATGGTAACCCCAGGCTGAGAGAGCTCACTCAGTAGTCGGTTTCCCTGCTCTGATACCTGTGAGCTCTGCTACACTCAAGCCACCCCCATCCTTCTGTAACCCCGCGGGACCTGAAACCACACTGTCCCCATGAGGGCTCCACCCCCACTCTGGAGCGATGTCCCTCAGTGAAGCAGACTTCTAACAGTTCAGATTTTGTGCTCCATTGCTCCACCGCTTGTTGGGAGCCAGCCCCATCCCCGTGGTCTCTCTTCCTGTAGCTTTGGATTGGCTTCTCCGCAAGATCTACCTTTCAGAAAGTGGTCAATTTTCTGTTTCTAGAATTGTTGCTCTTCTCGTTGATCTCCTGTTGGGTTTGTAGGTGTTCAGAATGGTTTGATAACTATCTAGCTGAACTCCTGTTACCTGATGTCGTCTCAGTCTGCTACTCCTCTGCTGTTTTGACTCCTCTTCTCTTTCTCTCTAGTTCTTTTGACCAATGCTTTTTTCTGTTGCATACTTTTGCCTTATAAATTTAGCAATCATGTGTTTGGTGTGTCGCCATTAAAAACATTACTGGCTTTTTGGCTGATATGTATGTATAATTTTACAGTTAGGAAGTATTCACCAATGCCTATTTTACTGAGTGTTTTTATTAGGAATAGGTGTTGAATTTGCTGAATGTCCTTTCAGCATCTGTGAAAATGAATATGAGTCTATGTAAATATATGAATGCAGTGAATTATATTAATGGATTTAAATTTATAGGTGAAGGACTTTTTGTTTTATTTTGTTCTGCTTTTATTGCATTATGATTGGATGATTTCATCTGTTTTATTATTTTTCTGTGACTCTTACTGTGGTTTTCTTCATGACATAATACATATGTATGGTAATTTTTATGAATATTCAGTGTGCACTCAAAAAGAAGCTATACTTTCTATTAGAGAGCAGAGTTTGTTATGTTAATAAGATAAACTTTATTCTGCTCCTTCTGGCTTTTCTGCTCTTGCCTAATATTCATTCAGTTGATTGAATTGTGTCTTAAAGTTCCCTATTGTTAGTTGTGTCTATTTCTCCATGCATCTCATGGAGTTTCTGCTTTGTGAAGATGGCTGCTATGATAAATGGCACATAAATATTCATAACTATTGCATTTTCTTTGGAAATTGTGGCCTTCAGCATTATAAAGTTTCCCGTTTTTATTCATTACCAGTCTCTTCATTAACATTTCTCAGTCATCTCATGGATGAAATTCATCTTCCAGTAAATCCTTTAAGAGCAGCTTGCAACTATGATGTTCCCTGAGTTCTTACATACCAAAAGCCGTCTTTCTATAGTTTTGTTACAAATTGCACAGCTTAGCTAGATAAAAATCCTTGAGTCACACCTTCTTTCCTTCAGCTTCTGAAAACAATGTTTCTCTGCTTTAGTCTTATTTTCTGTCTTCTTTCCATGTACTCCCTACCCTCTCCTCTTTTCCCCTTCATTCTCTGCTGAACTGTTTGGGAGTCAGTTCCAGAAATCAGAAGACTTTCATTCCTAGTACTTTAAATTGTGTCATTGCACTTAGTTGAGGCAAATTCTCTAGCTTTCTCTCTTCCTCTTTCTCTCTCACTTTCTCTCTCTCTCTCTCTCTCTTTTTGTTTCAAGTTTTTATTTAAATTCTAGTTAGTTAACATATAGTGTAATATTAGTTGCAGGAGTAGAATTAGTGATTCATCACTTAAATTTAATGCCCTGTGCTCCTCACAACAGATGCCCTCCTGAATACCCATCACCCATTTTATTTATTTATTTATTAAGATTATAGTCATTATTTAGAGATTTATTTATTTAAAAATTTTTTAAAGATTTTATTTATTTACTTGAGAAAGAGCAAGAGTGAGAGTGAGTACACAGAGGGAAAAGGAGAAGTTGACTCCCCACTGAGCAGAGAGCCTGACGCAGGGCTCAATCCCAGGACCCCCAAGATCATGACCTGAGTCAAAGGCAGACGCTTAACCAACTGAGCCACCCAAGCACCACATAAAGATTCATTTATTTATTTGAGAGAGAATGTGTGTGTGAGCTGGGGGAGGAGTAGAGAGAGAATCCTAAAGCCAACTTCCAGGTGCATTGGGCTTGATCCCAGGACTGAGCAGAAATCAAGAGTCAACCGCTTAATGGAGTGATCACCTAGGTACCCCCCCCCTTTTTAAGATTTTATTTATTTGAGAGAGAGAGAGAGCAAGCATGAGTGGGGTAAGGGTCAGCAAGAAAAAAGCAGACTCCGCATTAAGCAGGGAGCCCACCACCTTAACCAACTGAGCCCATCCAGGCACACCACCCATCACCCATTTAGCCCATCCCTCTACCCACCTTCCCTCCAGCAACTCTGTTTGTCTCTTGTTAAGCAAAATAAGTCAGAGAAAAACAATACCATATGATTTCCCTCATATGTGGAATCTCCTTTTTTTTCTTTTTCTTTTATAAAATTTTACAAGTTTTACAGACTCTCAGTTTGGATTTGTATGGTTGTTTTTTTGTCATTAGATTTAAGTATATTAGCAGGAATATCACATAGGTGGTATTGTGTCCTCAGTGTATTTCATCAGGGGGCATGTGAGATCTGTTCTGAACTGAGGGTTTTTTCCTTTCAAGTAAACTTTATTTTTTAGTGCAATTTTAGGGTCACAGTAATATTGAGCAGAAAGCACAATTCCCATGTACACCCAACCCACACATACGCACAATATCCTCCAGTATCAACATAGTGGTACACTAGAGTAGTACATTTATTGTAATTGATGAACCACATTGACATATCATTATCACCCGGAGTCCATAGTTTGTTTACATTAGGGCTTGCTTTTGGTTTTGTGTATTCTGTGGGTTTTGACAAATGTATAATGATAAGTATTCACCAGTATAGTATCACACAGAATATTTTCACTGCCCTAAAAATCCTCTCTACTTTATCTGCATATCCCTTCTTTCGCCATACTCCTGACAATCACAGATGTTTTTAACTCTTTCCATAGTCCTGCATTTTGGAATGTCAAAAAGTTGGAATCACAATATATAGCCTTTTCATATTGGCATCTTCATTTAATAATGTGCATTTAAGGTTCTTCATTGTCTTTTCATGGCTCAATAGCTCATTTCTTTTTAGCACTAAATAATAATCCATTGTTTTGCTATACCACAAGTTCTTTCTTTACTCATCTACTAAAGGACATCTTGATTGCTTCCAAGTTTTGGCAGTTATGAATAAAATTGCTGTAAACATCAATCTGCAGGTTTTTGTGTGGAAGTGAGTTTTCCTTTTGTGGGGAGGGGCAAATATCAAGGAGTGTGATTGCTGTATTGTATGGTAAAAATGTGTTTACTTTTTCACTTTGTATTCCCACTAGTAACGAATAAGAGTTCTTATTGCCCCACATCTTTATCAGCAGTTGGTGTTTTGTTTGTTTGTTTGTTTGTTTAAAGATTTTCTTTATTTATTTGACAGAGAGAGGTCACAAGTAGGCAGAAGCAGGCAGAGAGAGAGGAGGAAGCAGACTCTCCACTGAGTAGAGAGCCCAATGCGGGGCTCGATCCCAGGACCCTGAGATCATGACCTGAGCCGAAGGCAGAGGCTTAACCCACTGAGCCACCCAGGCACCCCAGCAGTTGGTGGTTTTAATGTTCAGGATTTTGTCTATGCTATTTGTGTGTAGTAGTAAATTGCAATTTTAATTTGCATTTCCCTAGTGACATATGACCTGGAGCATCTTTTCATATGCTTATTTCCTATCTGTATATCTTCTGTGGTAAGGTATCTTTTTTTTTAATTTATTTATTTTTTTCAGCGTAACAGTATTCATTGTTTTTGCACCACACCAGTGCTCCATGCAATTCGTGCCCTCTCCAATACCCACCACCTGGTTCCCCCAACCTCCCACCCCCCGCCCCGTCAAAACCCTCAAATTGTTTTTCATAGTCTCTTATAGTTCACCTCCCCTTCCAATTTCCCTCAACTCCTTTCTCCTCTCCATCTCCCCTTATCCTCCATGCTATTTGTTATGCTTGTGGTAAGGTATCTGTTCAGGGTTGGGGTTTTTTTGTTTGTTTGTTTATTTTCTTAATATTAAGTTTTAAGAGTTCTTCATATATTTCAGATAGGAGTCCTTCATCAGCTATGCCTTTTCAGGGATTTTCTCTCAGTCTGTGGCTTGTGTTCTCATTCTTTTCTCATTCTCTCATTCTCTTCTGCAAAGCAGTTTTTAATTCTAATGAAGTCTAATTCTCAATTCTTTCTTTCATGGATCTTGACTTTGGTGTTATATCAGAAAAGTCATTGCCAAGCCCAGGGTCACCCAGATTTTCTCCTAGAAAATTTATAAAACCCTTTAAGATAGGTTTGTGTTTTACTGTGATCCATTTTGAGTAAATTGTTGTGAAGGGTGTAATGTCTATGTTTAGGTTCATTTTTTGGTATTTAGTTGTCATTCCAGCAACATTTGGTGAAAAGACTGTCTTTACCCCCATTGCATTGCTTTGCTCTTTTGTTCCATGGATCTAGTTGCCCATTCTTTCACCAACACCACACTCTTCTGATCACTGTAACTTTATAGTAAGTTACAGGAAGTCAGATAGTGGTCAGTCCTTCAATATTGTATTGGCTATTCTGGGTCTTTTACCTCTCCATATAAACTTTAAAATTGGTTTGTTGGTATCCACAAAATAATTTGCTGTGATTTTGATTGGGATTGTATTAAATTTGTAGATCAATTTGGGAAGGACTGCTGTTGTGACTGTATTGTATCTTCCTATTCATATTTATGGAATATCTCTCCATTATTTATTCCTTTTTGCTCTCAGTTTTATTTCAGATATGAAATATTCTTTCATATATGCAGTTGCTTACTAAATTATGTGTAATTTTCTCTTTTATTTTTCTCTTTTATGGCTGTTTTTGGCTCTGTGTTTTTGAGAATTTTCATTCACTTAAAAGTTTTGATTATTTTTCTCTTTCCCTCTAATAGAACCTTTTCTGGTTTCTGGGTTCATTGGGCAGGTAGGTAGATAGGAGTTTGTGTGGATTACTCTGTTCTTTAAATCCAAAGAACCTTGCTTGTTTGCCACAAATACAAGAGTATGGTTCCCTTAATAAATATTGTCCTCTTTTAGTCTGATATATGATTTTCTTACTATGTGTAGATTATAACATCTCATTATCCTTAATTGCTTCATTTTTTTCCTTTATCACCAAGTCTCCAGAGATACTTCCTTTTTTCAAGGTGCCTCTTTTCTTTCCCGGAAGCAGTTTTTTCAAGGCTCTTCTTTTTGGAGACATATACTTTTTGTGTATGTCTGTGTATGATGTCCTCTTGACCTTCCAGTGGCTAATGCTCTAGTTCACAATGTCCCAAATCTTTTCTTAAAATTTCCCACTCAGAGTTGGACCCCTCTCTTGGATGGTATATCTTACTGGTGTTAATCTGTTTTTTTTTGCCACTTTTAAGACCCCTTGATATCTTACCCTCTTTTTATAGAGTCATCATCTGACTGTACTTTGGGGGACTCCAAAGCCAGTTCAGTTGGCCTCTGGTTTTTATTTTCCATTTACATTTAAACATTTACATCTAAAATGAAGTGCTATTCTGGTTTCTAGTTATGCCATAGGCATGAACTGTATATGCTTTTATTGCTATACTGAAATATCTATATATTCTTTGGAAAGTATATAGGGAGATTGGAATTTAGATGGCTGATATTTTATGAGAATCTGGAATTCTAGCTCTGTAAGTATTTCGCTACGAAGTTTCTAGATAACTATGATGTTAAACCATGTAAAATTGCTATTTTTATAATTCAGGAATTCTTGAATATCAGTAGTTGTATATGGTGCTACCCAATAAAAAGGTAAGCAAGCTCTTTACTCTTGTGTTTCATGCCTTAGTGAAATGTTACATATTGGAGAGGCATTGTTTTTAGTATTCATTCTAAGGTTGTAAAGGCTACATTTTTTTATCAATTTTACTGAGGTTTAATTATATACAACAAAATGGCATCAATTTTAGCATACAATTCAGTGGATATGGACAATTTTTACACTTCTGTAACCATCACCACCACTGTATTTCCATCACATTAAAAAGCTCCATTCAGCACTTTTGCAGTTTTAGCCCCACCTCAGGAAATCTGTAAACTGCTTTCTGTCATTAAATTAGATGTCTGAAGTCTACATCTTTAAATTAGCCTTTGAATCTTGCCATATTTGAGGCTTGCTTATTATTCCAGTATCAACTAGTTTCCTTTCCCTGCTATATTTGTGTTGGCCTCAGGGCATTTTTACTTGTGAGTCCATCCATCCGTTTTCTACTGGGCACTTTACCTTTCACGTACCTTGAATGGGTGTCCGTCTCTGCAGGATCCATGAAGCTTTTTATTTTCTGTGCTTTTACTCATGCTATTCTCTTAGCCAGGAAATCACTTACCCCTAAACTAACATTCTTCCTTGCCTGATTTATTCCTACTCATATTTTTAATGTCAGCGTATATTACTGATTGGGTTGTTTATCAATTGTATTTTGTCTTTTTCAATTTTGTTTTCTTTATTGTTGTATAATTGTCATCATTACTCTGAACTCCTTGGGGACAGCAGTGACTTCTTCAATTTGTTTTCACATCACAGATGTGCCTGGCACATGGGAGCTCTCTGTTCTTAATATTTAATAAATATTTGATTTATGATTAATGGGTTTTAACTCCTGCATATAAGAATTAAAACTAAGTCTACATAGGAAAAATTAAAGAAGTCTTTTTTTTTTTTTTTCTAAAAAGTCTTCATAGTAGTTACTAAAAAAACTAAAGTTGAACGAATAGCATCCTTTAGGAGGAGAGGTGGGCATTAAACCGTAGTTCTGCTTGCAGAAACCAGTTTTAAGTTAATGCTTCAATTCTTCTTTTGTCATATATTTCTAGAAATTCACCGAGCAGTGTCTGTGGAGAAAAATAGTCTAGCTTTGTTCAAATATGATCTCTATGTACTAATAATGTGTTTTAAAGATCTAAAAACAAAAATTTTCAAGATTCCATTCTCCTACATTTTCAGTAGCTTTGATAATTATATCAGTTGTTTTCACATGTGTATTTCCTATCACAGTGTAAACTCAAGGGCCAGAGCTAGATTAGTCTATTTTACCTTAAGATTCCTTTCTTTAATAGCTAATAAATATTTGATTTGATTCTGTGATTCATGTTTGTTGTCCTATTACATACCCAGGCATGGTACCCTACTATATTCACTCTAAAATTGTATTAGGTATGAAGAAAATTGTTTATAAAGTTATGTCAGTCATCAGTTTCTGATTCTCGATAGCAACCTGATGTGTTCTAAACTGTGTGATCTTAAAATGATACAGCTTCAAAAACGCTTCATTTTAATAGTGAAAGAATTGGGACAGGAATGATCTCTTCTTGATGGTTAAGAATACTTTCCAGGTGTTACAGAAACCACTCTTACATTCAAACTTTTGTTCTCTGAATGTTTACCTGTAATGACAGTACCATTTTTACCTGAACTAGATTTTTGTTCCCTTCTCTCACAGCAAATAAGAAGATTAATGATTCTTAATATGTTGACATCCTGATTTTGTTTTCATAAACCAGCAGGGATCTAAGAAACAACTATTAGGGTATCTGTCTATCACCAGCAAAGCTAGCTCCGAATTAACTGTAATGACTATTCTTTTTGTATGCTCTCACTGAATAGCAGAGCTATCTAAGCTTTTCTGGAGGAACTCAAGTTTTAGTTAAGAATACAGTTCAGCAAAACATACAGACACATCAGTACCCTTGAAAACATACTTTTTTTTTTAAATGAGAGAGAGAGCACACAAATGGGAGAGACAGAGGGATAGAATCCAAAGCAGACTCTGCTGAGCATGGAGATCTCATGCTCAATCTCATAACCCTGAGATAACCACCTGAGCTGAAACCAAATCAGATGCGAACCAACTGTGCGTCCCAGGCGCTCCAACATACTCTTTATTTATTAAATATAATCTAGATTATGCTTTGTTGTATGGTAGTTAAAAGTGCTACAGGTGCTCAAACTTAACCTGTATGTGACATTTTCTTTCTTTCTTTCTTTTTTAATTTATGCATTTGACAGAGAGAGAGATCATAAGTAGGCAGAGAGAGAGGGGGAAGCAGGCTCCCTGGTGAGCAGAGAGCCCCATGTGGGGGTGATGTGGGGCTCGATCCCAGCACCCTGGGATCAGGACCTAAGCCAAAGGCAGAGGCTTTAACCCACTGAGCCACCCAGGTGTCCCTCTATGTGACATTTTCAAAGTAAGAATTTATAATTGAAATTTCTCATTTTGATTAATAAAGGCTAATGTTTTCGTACTTTGTTTTATATTTATCTTTAGTGTTTTAAAATATAATTTCATTTTGCCTTGTAGTGTATGCAGAGAATATTTCCAAAATGGTGGGAAGAGAAAAGCACTTGAAAAAGATGAAAAAAGAGCTGTACTCGCCACTAAGACCACTCCAGCCTTAAATACACACGAGTCTTCTAAACTTGAAGGTCATTTAACCAACCTCAGCTTTACAAACCCTGAATTTATAACTGAGTAAGTATACGTTTTCTACTCCAGTTATTAACATCATCCTGGATAGCTGTATAAATAATGTAAAATAGTGTAATGATTTACCATAAGTAGTGGGCTGTTTGCTTGCTCCCCTGATAATAGATTAGGCTGAAAAATACATATTTGTAATATTACTAGGTGGAAAACTAGCATAAATTTTAAGGGATATCTGGAAAACTAGTGGTTCTTTAATAGATTATATTCAGGAAAAATGAAAAAGAATAGTTTCTTAAATGTAATCACTCTTATGGGAATCAAAGAATCAAAATAACAAAATCCATTTTAAACTGTGTTTAATTTAAAGTCAGTATCCACTAATTAAAAAATCACAAGGAATAATGGAAGATTATTAATAGAGCCAATTGCCATTGTTTTATTGTTAATAGGAAAATCTGCCTACTAGTAATATATGTATGCGTAGGCACAAATTTTACTTATTTAGTAAGTAATTGGATATTTTCCAGTTTTATTGAGATAAAATATTGTGTAAGTTTAAGGTATACAACGTGACTTGATATATGTAAATATTGTAAAATGATTACAAGTTTGGTTACTATCCATCACCTCACAGTTATAATTTTTTTTCTTGTGATAACTTTTAAGATCCATTCTTTTAGCAACTTTGAAATATACAATGTAGTGTTAACTATAGTTGTCATGGTATACCGTTCATCCCTTTAACTTACATTATGACTGAAAGTTTGTATCTTTCACCCAATTTCTCTACTCCAGCCCTTATCACCCCCTCTAGTAACCACGGTTACATCTGTTTCTATGAGTTTATCTTCTCTTAGATTCCATATATAAGTATTTGTCTTAGATTGTCTTTCTCTGACTTAATTCACTTAGCATAATGGCCTGAAGATCTGTCCATGTTATTAAAAATGGCAGGATTTCGTTCTTTTTTATGGGTGAATAGTATTTTGTTCTATATTTATATATATAAGCACATAAGTATTACAATCTAATGAATAGTAGTATTAAAATTATTTATATACCTTAGTACCAGAATTGTAGTATCAAGTAATACTTTATTAATCTCTTGAAAATGCTACACTTGAATAATTCTAGAAACATTCTTGATAGACACTGAAAGCTAACCATGAAAATAAAATGTATTAGCTTTTTAACAATTTAATTTTACAGATATCGAACATAGTGTTACCTCTGGCTACTTTGATTTTATACCATGTTGACAATACTCTCTAATCAGTTGTAAGCAGTTTCATTTGAAAACTAATTGAATACATTTGATTAGTTCAGTAGGAAAGGATTAAGGCATCTTTTTTTACCTTTTTTCAAACGTTACTACAGAGCTTACAAAGCATAGTGACTTACTGAACATCCTGTAACTCAGAGTGTTATGAACATTCTTTTTTTTTTTTTTTAAAGATTTTATTTATTTATTTGACAGAGAAATCACAAGTAGATGGAGAGGCAGACAGAGAGAGAGAGGGAAGCAGGCTCCCCGCTGAGCAGAGAGCCCGATGCGGGACTCGATCCCAGGACTCTGAGATCATGACCTGAACCGAAGGCAGCTTGAATATTTTTTAAATGACAATATAAAAATATAGTTACACTGCTATCAAAGACAGGTACATCTAGAAAATATCAACCCTTGAGTTTCTATATGGTTCTTTTTTATAGTATTTTACTGTTGAGATTACCTTACTTGTATTACTGTCATCATATTTTTCTTTACTTCTCTAAACATGTTTTCTTTTAATTCTTGGAACATTTTTATAATAGTTAATTTGAAGTCTTTGTTAAATTCAACATTTGAGCTTACTCAGAGTAATT
This sequence comes from Mustela putorius furo, assembly GCF_011764305.1. Taxonomy (NCBI): domain Eukaryota; kingdom Metazoa; phylum Chordata; class Mammalia; order Carnivora; family Mustelidae; genus Mustela; species Mustela putorius. Next base: position 70,385,978 of record NW_025421998.1, on the reverse strand, counting down.
TTTTTATTTTACTATTTTTCCTGGGTATGGACCACACTTTCCTGTTTTTGTTTGTATGTCTCATAATTTGTTAAAAGTCACCCAGTGTATTTTTGATAATACATTGTGGAAACTCTCATTTGGGGTTTTTCCCCAAAGTAGGATGGTGGTGGTGGTTTTTTAGTAATTTGCTAGGGCTAGGGCTTAATCTGTGGGATCTGCCTTCTTTGCAGCTTGTATGGTATTGTCGTTTTTACTTTTTAGGCTTGTTTCCTCTGCATAGTATAGTGGTCATTGATAGCACAGGTTCTACCCAAATATCTCAAGCCAGATAGGCTTCTGCCCTCTACGAGTGGGTGTGTGTTGATTAGGGAGTGCTTTAAAAACTTAGGCAGTTTTCCAGACTCCCTAACCATATACTTTTCACCAGACCCTCTTGGAGCTCCTGTGCATGTTCACTTAGTCTCCAGATCATTCAAGGCTATGTGGAGACCTTATGCAGCCCCTATATGCCTTTCTCATTTTCAGGACTTTCTGGTTAAATTTTTTACTAATTCTCCAGTAGCTCAGCCCAACTAAAGCTGCAACCTCAGACTAGCATAGCTGCTGACTTTGTTTGTTTTCTACTTTTACTGATAATGCCCTGTATGGGTTTTTGACCCTTTGCTTCAAATCAAGTTAGCCCCTTCCAGCAGTGAAGCTGTTGACTTTCATAACCATCCCTGTCCTTGAAGAATTTCTATATCAACTAACCAAGGGGGGGGGAGGGGATAAGAGTGGCTTTAGGCAAATAGACCCTACTGTTCTTAACTTAGGATCAGCTTGTTTGAATGAATAAATAATTCTCAAATTGTTTGCCTTTGTTTGAGTATAAAACTCAAGGAGTTTCTTAAGGAGTGGATTTGCACTTCTACCCTGCCAGAATCAAGAAAAGAGAATCTGAAGCAGATCCCATGTTGAGTGCAGAGCCCAAGATGGGGCTTGATCTTGAAACCCTGAGATCATCACCTGAGCAGAAACCAAGAATCTGCTGCTTAATTGATTGTGCCACCCAGCTGCCCCTCCAGTTTATTTTAAAGGAGAAAAATTAGTTAGGTTTAAGTATTTGAAAGAAAGTTTCCAAACATGATTGTTGTGGGTCAAGAGTTACTTAGTATTGAAATTAAACATTGAAACAAGTTATCTAACCTGGCTAGGTTTAGATTTTCTTCATTCTAAAAACTCTGGACTCCTTCATATACCATCTGGACCCAACACGTGTATGTAAACATTATTCCTCCTGCTTTTGCCATTTTTGCAGCCTTTATTCTAGTCATATAGAACTGTTTAAATTCCCCTAGTGGTACATGCTTGCTCTTACTTTCTGGCAGTTGAAAGAATAACATGTCCTTTTTCTGATAAACTGTTGCTGTATTATATTAGGCTATATTTGAAATACCTTGCATCCCAGACCTTAATTCAAACTTCCCAAAAGAAATGATAACTCTTGGGGCGCCTGGGTGGCTCAGTGGGTTAAGCCTCTGCTTTCGGCTCAGGTCATGGTCCCAGGGTCCTGGGATCAAGCCCCGCATCGGGCTCTCTGCTCAGCAGGGAGCCTGCTTCCTCATCTCTCTCTCTGCCTGCCTCTCTGCCTACTTGTAATCTCTGTCAAATAAAATAAATAAAATCTTTAAAAAAAAAAAAAGAAAGAAATAACTCTTTGATACCAATATTAAATGTTTTTATAAATAGTTCTATTAGTGTACTTATAATATTGTACTAAAACCACTATTGAATATTTTTCTTGTTACAAATGAAGTAAGATCACAGTGTAAAAAATTTGCATGTAAAGAAGACTGTGGCTGTAGAAAAATTACTGTTCAGTCGCAGTTAAGTTTAGGCACATTTCTTTCCAGTCTTTTTAATGGGCATTGTTTTTTACACAATAGAGACCATGTAGTATAAAGAATTTTGTTAACTGCTCTTCCCATGCTATTAAAACACTCATTCTGCATTATATTTTTTTAAATTATTTTTATTAATATATGATGAATTATTTGTCCCAGGGGTACAGGTCTGTGAATCGTCAGGATTACACACTTCACAGCACTCACCATATCACATACCCTCCCCAATGTCCATAACCCAACCACCCTCTCCACCACCCCCCCAGCAACCCTCGTCTGTTTTGTAAGAGTCTCTTATGGTTTGTCTCCCTCCCAATCCCATCTCGTTTCATTTTTTCCTTCCCTAGCCGCCCCCCCAAATCCCTCACTTTGCCTCTCAAATTCCTCATATCAGAGAGATCATACGATAATTATCTTTCTCTGATTGGCTTATTTCGCTCAGCACATACCTTCTAGTTCCATCAACATCATTGCAAATGGCAAGATTTCATTTCTTTAGATGGCTGCTTAGTATTCCATTGTATATATATACCACATCTTCTTTTTCCATTCATCTGTTTATGGACATCTAGGTTCTTTCCGTAGTTTGGCTATTGTGGACATTGCTGCTGTAAACATTGGGGTGCATGTACCCCTTTGGATCACTATATTTGTATCTTTAGGGTAAATACCCAGTACTGAAATTGCTGGGTCATGGGGTGGCTCTATTTTCATCTTTCTGAGGAATCTCCATGCTGTTTTCCAGAGTGGCTGCACCAGCTTGCATTCCTACCAACAGTGTAAGAGGGTTCCCCTTTCTCTGTATCCGCGCCAACATCTGTCATTTCCTGACTTGTTCATTTTAGCCATTCTGACTGGTGTGAGGTGGTATCTCACTGTGGTTTGGATTTGTATTTTCCTGATGCTGAGTGATGTGGAGCACTTTTTCATGTGTCTATTGGCCATCTGGATGTCTTCTTTGCAGAAATGTCTGTTCATGTCCTCTGCTCATTTCTGGATTGGGTTATTTGTTCTTTGGGTGTTGAGCTTCGAAAGTTCTTTATAGATTTTGGGTACTAGCCCTTTGTCTGATAATGTCATTTGCAAATATCTTTTCCCATTCTGTCAGTTGTCCTTTGGTTTTGTTGACTGTTTCCTTTGATCTCGATGAAGTCCCAATAGTTCATTTTTGCCCTTGCTTCCCTTGCCTTTGGTGATGTTTCTAGGAAGAAGTTGCTGTGGTGGAGGTCGAAGCAGTTGCTGCCTGTGTTCTCCTCAAGGATTTTGATGGATTCTTTTCTCACATTGAGGCCCTTCATCCATTTTGAGTCTATTTTTGTGTGTGGTGTATGGAAATGGTCCAGTTTCATTTTTTTCATTTTCTCAACACCATTTGTGGAAGAGACTGTCTTTTTTCCATTGGACATTCTTTCCTGCTTTGTGGAAGATTAGTTGACCATAGAGTCGAGGGTCTATTTCTCGGCTCTCTATTCTGTTCCATTGATCTGTGTGTCTGTTTCTGTGCCAATACCATACTGTGTTGATGATGACAGCTTTGTAATAGAGCTTGAAGTCTGGAATTGTGATGCCACCGACTTTGGCTTTCTTTTTCAACATTCCTCTGGCTATTCGGGGTCTTTTCTGGTTCCATATAAATTTTAGGAGTAGTTGTGCCATTTCTTCAAAAACATTGATGGTATTTTGATAGGGATTGCATTAAATGTGTAGATGGCTTTAGGTAGCATAGACATTTTCAAAATATTTGTTCTTCCAATCCATGAGCATGGAACATTCTTCCATTTCTTTGTGTCTTCTTCAATTTCTTTCATGAGTACTTTATATAGTTTTCTGAGTACAGATTCTTTGCCTCTTTGGTTAGGTTTATTCCTAGGTATCTTATGGTTTTGAGTGCCATTGTAAATGGGATTGACTCCTTAATTTCTCTTTGTTCTGTCTTGTGGTTGGTGTATAGAAATGCAACTGATTTCTGTGCATTGATTTTATATCCTGCCACTTGACTGAATTCCTGAGTTCTAGCAGTTGTGGAGTGGAGTACCATATCGTCTGCAAAGAGTGATAGTTTCACTATTTCTTTGCCGATTTGGATTCCTTTAATTTCTTTTTGTTGTCTAATTGCTGAGGATAGGACTTCTAGTAGTACATTGAGTAGCAGTGGTGACAGTGGCTATCCCTGCCGTGTTCCTGACCATAGGGGAAAAGTTCTCAGTTTTTCCCCATTGAGAATGGTATTCGCTGTGGGTTTCTCATAGATGGCTTTGATGGTATAGAGGTATGTATCCTCTATCCCTACACTTTGAAGAGTTTTGATCAAGAAAGGATGCTGTACTTTGTCAAATGCTTTCTCAGCATCTATTTAGAGGATCATGTGGTTCTTGTTCTTTTATTTTGTATTGTATCACGTTGATTGATTTGCGAATGTTGGACCAACCTTGCAGCCCAGGAATAAATCCCTCTTGGTCGTGGTGAATAGTCCTTTTAATGTACTGTTGGATCCTATTGGCTAATATTTTGGTGAGAATTTTCGCATCTGTTTAGCAAGGTCATTGGTCTTTAATTCTCCTTTTTGGCAGGGTCTTTGTCTGGTTTTGGGATCAAGGTAATGCTGGCCTCATAAAATGAGTTTGGAAGTTTTCCTTCCATTTCTATTTTTTGGAACAGTGTCAGGAGAATAGGTATTAATTCTTCTTGAAATGTTTGGGAGAATACCCCCAGGAAGCCATCTAACCCTGGGCTCTTGTTTGTTGGTTGTTGATTTTTTAAAAAAAATATTTTATTTATTTATTTGACACAGAGAGATCACAAGTAGGCAGAGAGGCAGGCAGAGAGAGGAGGGGGAAGCAGGCTTCCCGCTGAGCAGAGAGCCTGATGCGGTCTTGATCCCAGGACCCTGAGATCATGACCAGAGCCGAAGGCAGAGGCTTAACCCACTGAGCCACCCAGGTGCCCTGTTGTGAGATTTTGATGACTGCTTCAATCTCCTTACTGATTATTGGTCTGTTCAGGTTTTCTGTTTCTTCCTGGTTCAGTTTTGGTAGTTTATATGTCTCTAGAAATGCATCCATTTCTTCCAGAATGTCAAATTTGCTGGCGTATAGTTGTTCATCATATCCTCTTATAATTGTTTGCATTTCTTTTGTGTTGGTTGTGATCTCTCCACCTTCATTCATTTTATTAATTTGGCCCCTTTCTCTTTTCTTTTTGATAAGTCTGGCCAGGGGTTTATCAATCTCATTAATTCTTTCAAGGAATCAACTCCTAGTTTCATTGATTTGTTCTACTGTTCTTTTGGTTTCTATTTCATTGATTTGTTCTCTGATCTTTATGATTTCTCTTCTGCTGCTGGGTTTAGGCTTTCTTTGCTGTTCTTTCTTCAGCTCCTTTAGGTGTAGGGTTAGGTTGTGTCCTTAGAACTTTCTTGTTTCTTGAGAAAGGCTTGTATTGCTATACACTTTACTCTCAGGACTGCCTTTGCTGTGTCCCAAAGATTTTGGACAGTTGTGTTTTCATTTTCATTTGTTTCCATGAATTTTTAAAATTCTTTCATTTCCTTTCTTGTTTCTTGAGAAAGGCTAGTATCACTGTATACTTTCTTCTCAGGACTGCCTTTGCTGTGTCCCACAGAGTTTGAATAGTTCTCTTCTCATTATCATTTGTTTCCATGATTTTTTTCAATTCTTCTTTAATTTCCTGGTTGACCCATTAATTCTTTAGTAGGATCCTCTTTAGCCTCCAGGTATTTGAGTTCTTTCCAACTTTCCTCTTGTGGCTGACTTCTAGCTTCAGAGCACTGTGGTTTGAAAATATGCAGGGAATGATCCCAATCTTTTGGTACTGGTTGAGACCTCATTTATGACCCAGGATGTGATCTGTTCTGGAGAATGTTCTATGTGTACCAGAGAAGAATTTGTATTCTGTTGCTTTGGGATGGAATGTTCTGAATATATCTGTGGTGTCCATCTGGTCCAGTGTGTCATTTAAGGCCTCTATTTCTTTATTGATCCTTTGCTTGGATGATCTGTCCATTTCAGTGAGGGGATTGTTAAATTCCCCTAATATTATAGTATTATTATCAATGTGTTCCTTTGATTTTGTTATTAATTGGTTTATGTGAGTGGCTGCTTCCATGTAGCGGGCATAGATATTTAAAATTGTTAGATCTTCTTGTTGAACAGACCTTTTGAGTATCATATAGTGCCCTTCCTTCTCTCTTATTATAGTCTTTGGCTTAATATCTAATTGATCTAATATAAGGATTGCCACCCCAGCCTTCTTTTTATGTCCTTTAGCATGGTAAATTGTTTTCCATCCTGTCACTTTAAATCTGGAGGTGTCTTTTGGTCCAAAATGAGTTTCTTGTAAACAGCATATTGATGGGTTTTTGTTTTTTATCCATTGTGATACCCTGTGTCTTTTGATTGGGGCATTTAGCCCATTTACATTCAGAGTAACTATTGAGAGATATGAATTTAGTGCCATTGTATTGCCTGTAAGGTAACTATTACTGTACATTGTCTCTGTTCCTTTCTGGTGTACTACTTTTAGGCTCTCTCTTTCTATTTTCAGTGATAGCCTAGCTTGGGTATAGTATTCTTGGCTGCATATATTTCTCATTTAGTGCTCTGAATATGTCATGCCAGTTCCTTCTGGGCTTCCAGGCCTCTGTGGATAGGTCTGCTACCAATCTAATATTTCTATCACTATATGTTAGAGACTTCTTGTCCTGAGGTGCTCTCAGGATTTTCTCTTTGTCAGTAATACTTTTACACTTGTTCCCTTTGCTATATTAGAGAAATTCTCCACTATAATTCACTCTGGTATACCTTCTGCCCCCTCCCTTTCTTCTTCTTCTGGAATCCAAATTATTTTGATACTGTTTCATCTACTGGTATCACTTATCTCTTGAATTTTCCCCTCGTAGTCCAGTAGTTGTTTGTCTCTCTTTTGCTCAGCTTCTTTATTCTCCATTATTTGGCCTTTATATCACTAATTCTCTCTTCTGCCTTCTTTATCCTATCAGTAAGAGCCTCTATTTTTCATTGCAACTCATTAATAGCTTTTTTTATTTGTTTGGTTAAATTTTACTTCTTTTATTTCTCCATGCTTTTTTCGAGCCCAGCTAGCACCTTGAGAATTGTCATTCTGAGCTCTAGTTCTGACATATTCTCAGTGTCTATATAGATTAGGTCCCTAGCCATCGGTACTGCCTCTTCTTCTTTTTTTTGTGGTTTTTCTGCCTTGTCATTTTATCCAGATAAGAATATATGAATGAGAGAATAAAATACTAAAAGGGTGGAAAAGACCCCAGAAAAATGTACGCTAACCAAATCAGAAGAGATCCAAACCCCAGGGGAGAAGAAGGGGGGGGATAAAATTGGGGGGGAATATATATATATATATATATTTCCAATCTAATATATATAGATAGATAGATCTATATATATCTATAATATATACATCTAATATATATATAATGTATCTATCTATATATCTATTATATATATATATCTAATATAGCTAATATGTATATCTAATATATCTATCTATCCATATATATATATATTAGATTGGTGAATAGAACAAAGCTACCCACTTGATTTTGGGTGTATTTTGGTATCTTTGAAGAAATTGCCTGGCAAAATTTCAAGGAGAGGAAAAAAAAAAAAAAAATATATATATATATATACACACACACACAATGAAGGGATGAATATGACTGCAAAAATGAAAATTTAAAAAAAAATTCTAAGAAAGCAATTGATAAGTTGGTTGGAAACAGAAAATATAAAAGGAGGGAATATGCTCAGGCTGGAGACTAGAACAAAGCCATGTGCTATATTATGGTATATTTTGATGTCTTAGAAGAAATTGTATCCCAAAATTTTTTAGGGGAAAAAAAACACCTATATGTATACAAAAAATAAGGTTAAATACAACAAAGTGATAAAATATGACTGTAACAATGAAAGTTTAAAAAGATTTCTTTTTAGAAAGGTATTGTTTAGATAAACTGTTTAAAAAACACTAAAAGAGGAAAGAGGAAGAGTTAAAAAAAAAAAAAAAACCAGAATGAGAAAACAAAATAAAATTAAAAAAATTTAACTTTGTGAGACTAATGGATCATGGGGGAAGAGCCATGAATTCTATGCATTGCTTTCCCATAGCTCTGGAGTTCCTCTGTTCTCCTTGATCAGTGATCTTGGTCTTGACTGGATGTTCTTGCTGATCTACTGGAAGAGGGGCCTGTTGCAGTGATTCTCAAATGTCTTTGCCAGAGGCGGAATTGCACTGCTCTTGCCATGGACTGGGCTAAGTAATCTGCTCATGTTCACTCTCCAAGCTTTTGTTCCCTGAATGCTTTCCATGGAGCTTTGAAGGATGGGAATGAAGATGGCGGCATCCCAATCTGTGGTCCCAAGGAGTCTAGAGCTAAGGGCCCCAGTCCTCAGTGCGCCCTCAGAGATAAGCATTCACTCCTGTCTCTCTGGTCTCTGGCTGCACTCTGAGCTTACGTGGCCCATGACCAAGTGTTTCTATATCTGGCGCACGGCCCCATTTGGAGTCTCTAAGCCCAGCAGATTCCCACGGGAGCAGGAAGGTGAGTTTCCCCAGGCTTGCCACTTTTGGGGTCCCTGCTAGAAGAGCAGTGGTCCGACAATGCCTTGGATCATGGTTTAAGGTAACCCCGACCTGAAAGCTCACTCTTTGACTCTGTCTCTGTAGTCACCTTCCCTGCTCAGATACCTGGCAAGCTCTGCCACACTCAGACACCCCCAATCTTTCTGTGACCCACGGTACCTGAAACCACACTGTCCCCATGAGGACTCCACCCCTGCTTAGCCTTTGGAGCGATATCCCTCAGTGGAGCAGACTTCTAAAATTTCTCATTTGGTGTTCCACTGCCCCACCGCTTGCCAGGGAGCCAGCCCCTCCTGCCATGATCTATCTTCCCATCTCTTCAGATTAACTTCACATGTCCTACCTTTCAGAAAGTGGTTGATTTTCTGTTCCTAGAATTGCTGCTTCACTTCTCTTCTGTCTCTCTTGTGTTTGTACATGTTCGGAATGGTTGATACCTATCTAGCTTAACTCCTGGGATCTGATGTCGTTTCAGTCTGCTACTCCTCTGCCATCTTGCTTCTCTCCTTCTGCATTATATTTCATCACAAAAACGTGTCGGTATATGTGTCTAAGTAAGGTGGTTCTGAGTACACAGTAATATTCAATTTGCCCAAAGAGAATTGCAGTCTCCTCTCCTCTCTTAGGTAGATGAAATAATCAAGAGTCACATGTTGAGTTATAGTTATTATATGGGAAAATACATATTCTTTACCATCCAAATCTACTTGGCTTCTGACTTCGGATAACAAGTTTAGATAGCAAGGGTTTTCTTTTTCCCAGTCTTCTCTTAAAGTGTGTATTCAAGTCATTCTGATTTCTGGGTGCAGGTAATAAGAACTTAGATGGCAAAAATACATAATTTTTTGTACTTATATTTCATGAAAAGCAAATTAATACCAGATGTCTGTTACTGTTAGAATCCCTTTTTAAGTCATCTATATCTCAAAATTGAGATGTGATAATTTTTGGATTTGGATAGAATGTGATTAGAAATTCTAGCTCAGATTGTAACTACCCATTCTTCCTACTTTTAAGATATCTGTGTCCCAACCTGCTTTTGCTACCTTTTAAAAATACTTATGTTTTTTGAAAACATTCAAATGACCATATCCTGGGCCATAAAACACTTAACAAATTTTAAAAGGTAGATTGAAGTATTTTTGTCAGAACATAGAATAAAACTAGAAATCATTAGCAGGAAGAGACCTAGAAAATCCCAAAACATTGCTCAGCAACACATTTCTAATTAGCACACAGGTCAAAGAAGTCATCTTAAGAAATTTCAAAATATTTTGCACTAAATGAAAATGAAAATGTTTCTTACCAATTTTATGGAGTGTAATGAAAACAGTGCTTGGAGGGAAATTTGTAGTATGGAGTGCATCTATTAAAAAAGAAGAAAGATTAAAATCAGTACTATAAGCCCCTACCTTAGGAAAGTAGGAAAACAAGAGCAAAATAGGTCCAGAGGAAGCAGAGGAAAAGAAATAATGGAAGTTACTACAGAAGTCAATGAAACTGAAAACAGGAAAAGAGTAGAGAACGTAAGTGAAACTGAAAGCTGGTTTCTTAGGACATTAATAAAATTGATAAACTTTATCTGCTCTAACCAAGAAAAACAAGAAAGAGAAATACAAATTACTAATACCAGAAATGAAAGCGCTGCCATCACTACTGATCTCATGGACAGTAAAAGGATACTGTAGGAATATTATGCCCACAGATTTGATAACTTAGATGAAATGGACCAATTCCCTGAAAGACAAAACTCATACAATGGGAAACAGAAAATCAGATCAGTCTATACATATTAAGGAAATTGAGTCAATAATGAATAGCCTTCCAAAACACAAAGCACAAGGCCCATTTGGTTTCACTGATATACCAAACATTTGGGCGCCTGGGTGGCTTAGTGGGTTAAGCCTCTGCCTTCGGCTCAGGTCATGATCTCAGGGTCCTGGGATGGAGTCCCATATTGGGCTTTCTGCTTAGCAGGGAGTCTGCTTCCCTTCCTCTCTCTCTGTCTGCCTCTCTGCCTACTTGTGATATCTCTCTCTCTCTCTCTAATAAATAAGTAAATAAATCTTTAAATATATATATATATATATATATATATATACCAAACATTTAAGGGAAAAACTGATAACAGTTCTGCAGTCTGTTCCAGAAGATGGAATTAGAAAGAACACTTCCTAATTGGTGCTGTGGGACCAGCAGAATGTAGTTTAGGGTGCCAAAGCAGTCTTCCCATTACCTGTTCTGAAGTAACATTGAAGTGTTCCTGACTGACTATATAAACATGATTAGATAATGACTGTATTGGGGGTTTAAGTTATGCTTTAGTTGCTTGTGATGGGAACATGTCTAAGGTGAGAAAGAGACTGGAGAATTCATCTAATTGTCTCCTCATGTTTCTTTTTAATACGATCTTTGTAAGAAAACATCTTCCAATTAAAACTGTAAAATTATACTTTTCATATAATTACTAAATCTGTACAAAATCTGTACTAAAACCCCCTTTTGTCAAGTTCATCAAGTAGCCTTTCAATAAGTGAGCAGCCAAGCTACATTGTGTGATGTCATTTTGGGCTAATGATAGTTTTTCTCAGGTAGCACTTTATTGATCAAAGTAAAGAAATTGAGAGGCCTCAATAGTGTAGACTTTGTAAGGACTCAAATATAATGCCCTCTTTTTGAAGGATAATAGTTTAAAGTTTGGACATTTAGGTTCTTTTCTTTCTCACAGTTCTTTCATCTCACAATTAAGTATCTCTTTTTGCTTATATTTTTGTGTTCTTGGGATGGATTTCCAGAAGTGGATTTCTAGGTTAAAGAGTTTGAGTGACTCAGAGTACTCGTACATATTACTGAATGAATTTCCAGAAAAAAAGATACTACCATTACTTCTAGCAGCATAAGTGCCCACTTTGCCCAAACTCATGAGCACTGAGTATTTCTATTTATTTATTTATTTTGCTCTTTATTAATGTGATGGTATAAAATGGCAGCCTGTGTTAATAGGCACTTCTAACAGATACAAGTAAAAGAAGGAAAAGGAAATTTATAAAATAAAAGAAAGGAAAATTATATTAAATCAGGAAGATAAATTTCATTCTATGTAGTGCTAGTACTTGACATGGCATTGAAACTTGGCACGCATGCTGTTATTATACTTTCCAAAAATAATAAAAGACTTTTAATTAGATGGTCCCTGCTGAACCAAGAATCTTACCATAGGCCTTATCTCCATTCTGCCTTAGAATGTAAGATAAATTGGTCATGTACAGTGTGTGATGGAAGGAATATAATACTAAAGAAGACCTAATTACACATATTACTGCCAGTCTGGGGAGTTCAGTTTGTAACAAACAGTGATCTTGAATACCATTTTAATATTCTCTTTTTTCCTTAAGTTTTAATTTAGTTTCTATTCAATTTTAGCATTCATTTATTTTATTTTATTAGGCTTTTTAATATTGAAGGTTATTCTAGTAAGTAAAAGGTGTTACAGTGATAAAGGAAGAATTGGTAAAGTTAAATGTCTTTTGAACATAATTCAATAAATTAAAAATTTTAAGTGTTTCAGTTGTGACTTTCAATAGTGTTTTGTCTTTATTTTGAAATGTATTACATATTAATCAAAGTATATATATAAATGCAAATTTGAACCTGAAACTAAAATTCTTCATTTATTTTACTGAAATGTTAATAGAGTAAATTACAATTACACATTCCAGATCTGGAGTTTTAGTAATAGTATCAAAATATTAGGTCCCATTTAAAGCCATGTATATTATAATGTTTTAAAGCTATTTCTACAGAAACCATGTATATTATCAATTTTATGTTATAAAGTTTTCCTCCATAAATTTTCTTGGTTTAAAATAGATAAATTGAAAATTATGAATAAGCTGACTGCAAATAATCCTGCTTATTAGTTGCTCCTTTCTGAAAAGTTAAAAAGATAGTTCCTTTCATAATTTTAACACAGGCTCAGAGAATAACCTCAGGGAAATATCTAACATTCCTGTCTCCTTTTCCTTATAAAAGTAAAATATTACTGTATGGGCTTATAGCTACTAAAAAAAATATGGGAAGAACAAATGTTTTGTAAAAACCCCAAAGCTCTGAGTTTTCAGGTAAATCACCCAAAGTACTGAGAATGAAAGTAGTGGGGATTATATACGTTCAAAACATAATTTGGATAACAGCTCAATTGGTGAATCATCACAGTACCATGATCTAGAATTCTGTAATTTTACTGTACATAAAGAAAAATGATGACTACAATATGTTTTCTACCAAAAGAGATTATACCTGGAGAGATCTTTGAGTAAATGTCCTTCCATAAAGCATTCACTGGGCACTTTAATGGCTCTAGTTAAGCCTCTGCCTTTGGCTTAGGTCATGATCCCAGGGTCCTGGGATAGAACTTGCATGGGGCTCCCTGCTCAGCTGGGAGCCTGCTTCCTCCTCTCCCCTGCTGCTCCCCCTGCTTGTGTTCTCCTGCTCATGCTCTCAAATAAATAAATAAAATCTTCAAAAAACAAAACAAAACATACAGCATTCAAAAAATTGTTTCTATTAATAAGTTTATAAGATTTTATAATATTATAAGTTTATAAGATTCTTAATGTAGTTCTGTGCACTGTGTTCTCAACTATTAAATATTTAGCATTGTTTATAAACCTGGCTGTCTATTATTTTATAACTGGAATTGAATCTAATTTGATCAAAAAAATATATAAAGCTAATGAGACTTATATGGGAGATTATAGAAAGATAATTTAGGAAATGGAGTTTTCATTTTTTGCTTTAACTAGCAAATTACAATTTTCTAAATGTATTACCTAAAACCCTTCCTGAAACAAGTATCAATGAATGTTACTCATTTTGTGGGAGTGTCAGAGGCATGTGCTATCATTATGTACTATCTTATGAGTCTTAATGGTAATTTGGTGATTATTAATCAACTTCTTCCATATACTTCTCCTATCACTGCAATGTTGTCTTTAAAAAATATCTTCATCTTAATTCATGTGCTGTAAGAATGTGTCCTTTTATCACTCCATTTACTTGTGCCTTCCTAATAGCAATTCATTCCCTTTCTCTTCCTGTCTCTTAAATGCTGGTCCTGGGGCTCTCTCCTTTTCTCCGTTAGCTTATCTTCCCATGACAGATTAATTTACTCCCATAGCTTTGGTTAACACATTTATGCCAGTGATTCCAAATCTGTATCTCCAGTTCAGATCTCTTACCTGAATTTCACATATCTAGTTGCTTATTAGACATCTGTTTGTGCCTGTGAGATACCACGACTGAGCTAATTATTACTCCCCTTTCCTGCTCTATGAACCGCCCAAATCTATTCCTCTTCCACTTTTCCCTGTTTCATTAAATGTTATCTGGTTGCCCAAGCCAGAAACTTTAAGACTTATTAACTCCTCCCTTATCTAACTTCCCATATCTAGATAGTCACCAAGTCTTACTATCAGTTCTAAGTTCTCAACATGCTTCAGTCTATCTCCTGTCTCCACTCTCATGTCTTACAAGGGCTCTTGCAGTAGTCTCCTACTTCTAGTTTTTCTACAATCCATTCTCTACAGTACAATTTGAGAACTTTTTCTGAAACACAAACCTGATAATATCAACTCTCTCACTTAAAATTTTCAGTGATTTCCCTTGAAACAAAATCTAAACTTCTAACAAAAATAATCTAACATAAAAAAATCCTCCATGATAGACTTTTGTCTCCCTCATTTCTCAGTACTTTTTCTTTTTAACTATACAACTCAATAATATTGATCTCTCTTTTATTCGTGTAGAGTTCCAGTTCCTGCCTGGTATTATTCCTTCCGTCTTAGAACATTCTCACACAATTTGCCACCTCTAAATTTGCAGTTTATCCTTACACACTATCTTAAACATTCATCTTTCTCAGAAGAACTTCCTTTACTCCTAGAATTACTTGGTATCATTAACAAGGCCATATACTCCTGTAACACAGCAGATCTCAAAGTGTGGTCTGTGGATCTCTAGGAGTCTCTGAGGCCCTGGGGGAATAGCCATGAATTAAAAATATTTCCATGTTAAGATATTGATCTTTTTTACTATGTTGTCTTTGTACTGATAGTTCAAAAGCATTGGTGGATAAAATTGGAGCATCTTAGCACATTAAAGCAGTGACACCAAAGTATGTTAATAGTCATTGTATTCTTTACCATGCACTCAACATTTTCAGAAAAAGCCGTTTCACGTGGCTCAGTTGGTTGGGCAGCTGCCTTCGGCTCAGGTCATGATCCCAGCGTCCTGGGATCGAGTCCCATGTCGGGCTCCTTGCTCGGCAGGGAGTCTGCTTCTCCCTCTGCCTCTGCCTGCCGTTCTATCTGCCTGTGTTCGCGCTCTCTCTCTGACAAATAAATTAAAAAATCTAAAAAAAAAAAAAAAAGAATGTCATTGGGATGAAGCAGTGAAAGATACAAATATTATTAAACTGAACTCGTAAGCAGTTGTCTTCTTAACATGCTGTATGATGTGAAGTAAACAAAGTGTTTCCGCTGCATACTAAAGTAAAGCCATGATGTCGAGATGATTACCCAACTATTTCTATTTAGCCAAACTTCAGAAATTTGCAAAAAAGGGTGGGAAAAGGGAAAATGACTCTTCTCATCACATTTTTTTTTTATTTTGGAAAATAAGGTTTTTGTTTAAATGTATATATGATTTTATTGTTGCTATTTTTATGAGTAAATTTAAAAATTCTCAACTATAATTTCTTTTTTGTTATGGATTTATTTATTTGAGAGAAAAAGCATACATACATGCTTGTGAGTGGGCAGAGGGAGAGAATTTTCAAGCAGACTTCCCACTGAACTTGGAGCCCCTTATAGAGCTCAGTCTCACGACCCATGAGATCATGACCTTAGCTGAAATCAAGAGTTGGGAGCTCAACAGAATGAGCCAGCTGGGCATGCCTTAGCTATAATTCCCAATACAATTAATATCAATAAATATAACCCATATAAACAACAGTTCTTCGGATTTGCTGTGATTTTTAAGAGTCCAAAGGGATTCTGAGACTAAAGTTTGAAAATCTCTGCTCTAACACATTGTATTTCCCTGATTTTGTTCATGGTTTGTCTTTCTGTGAAGATAACATCCATATTGCTTTGTGGGTAACTCAGCTCCTAGCATAGTGTCAGTGCATACTAGGCCCCCAATGAGTACTCATTAAATTAATGAATTCAACAAGCATATGTTGATTATGATCTTGCATATTATTGAAAATATGAGTCTGAAGGTAAGAAAGGAATTCAAAAAATCAGAAAATAGAGAAGTCTCATCTGCATTTGAAGACTTTTTTTGACTGATGGAATGACATGATACTATTTGGATAAACAGCATATTACCAGAATCAGTCTGGAGAAAAACAATAGAGTAAAAAGAGGAGAGGGATAAACATTAGTTAAGGAACTTAAGGGAATGCTCACATATAACAGGAATGAAAAGGAAGCTACAGTGAATATAAGAGTGCACAAGGATAATCATCAGTAGGCTACAGATTAAGAGGATCATTCATTGGAAGTTTCTAATGATACTCTAAAGTATGAAAGTGGGTACAAAGATTAAGATAGGATAATGTCCTTAGGGAAATTCAGATCAGTTCTACCCAAGTAACTATAACACACTTAGGTTATATTTTTAAATCTGTAAAGTTTTTTATTATCTTGAATCCCTGAAATAAGAATTTAACTGAATTTATTTGTAATGCAGGTAAAACAGCATTAACAAAATTAGGGAATGGTAAAGAGAGTAGCATTTGGCTAAAACCAAGGAAGAGAAGGGGTGTGTGTGTGTGTGTGTGTGTACACACACATACATATAGAGTTGGGTGGGTTGAAGAATAAATCATGTTTTTAGTGCTACAACTAAAGTCATCACCTCTGTATCCTTAGGAGGATCACTTTCTTAATAAAACAATCTATTTAGTACTTCTCCAAAAGAAATACTTTACCTTAAAGCTTTGCTCTTATTTCCCTTCATTTGCAGATCGGTCTTTCTGGTCCATCATTTTTTTCTTTAATTTCTTAAAATTACTGATTATACTCAGAGAATGGATTTTCCATTAGTTCATGCTATCCTGCATAGTTAAGTGGGATAACTTGATTTCTTGGTATTCAGCCTCAGAAAACATTCACTAATTTTATATGGGGTATTGGAGAGTGATGCTACCTATGTTTTGACCTTTTTTTTCTTAAATTACTTGCATTTTGATAAATGTAACTAATTCCTTATCACAAGATTTTGATACAAAAGTGTCAAGATATTGCATGGTAACTATCATGATTAAGGGTAGTCCTATACAGATTTTTACTAGTGATGCCATACCTATAATACCAATTTTCAGAGATTTTAGATAAATCTGGATACATTTCATGCTATACTATATTGAACATAGTTGGATATGTCTAACTAAGAAAATGAAGAATCATGCTCAGTTACTAAAAAGGAAAGTCTGGACAAATTTAACCTGGTGGAATGCTTAACCATCAGTTTGTACTATAATTTTTATTTTGCTATGGTACCTATAAATAGAGTGACCATATGCCCTGGTTTGTCTTATACAGTGCTGCTTTATGCTTGTGATAGTGTTTACTTTTATTTTCAGAAGTGTCCAAGTTTGGACTATAAACTATATGGCAATCCTACCTATAAAACAAGGAACCAATAATATAGCCATAGCTTAGTTAGAAATATGCAATAAAGAGGGCATGTGATCTGGTGAACACTGGGTGTTAATATGAAGCTGATAACGTACTGAACACATCTGAAAATCATGACATACTATAAGTTGGCTAGTTGAATTTAAATTAAAAAAAAAAGAAATATACAGTAAGGAGGAATAGATTTAGAGAACAAAGAGATAAGTAAATAAACATCATGACTTAGCTAATAGCTTCACTTCTCCCAAGCAGTAAGAACTGGGTGATTTTTTTCATGGCGTAGAAGAGCAAACAAACAGAAAAGGTAGAGACTAATGGAATTGAAAACAGACATTCAGTCTGAAAATCTATAATTAAAAGACAGAAATACTAGTGACCAGTAGAGTGAGGCATCATGTGGCCTCAGCAATCAGAACACCTAGCAGGTAAATTTTCAGTCATTCAAAAAAGTATTTGCTGAATGCTACTGTATTTCTAGCTGTCTGTGCTATGTAACATGGAAAATAGGAAAAAAAAGATTTTTTAAAAACATAGCATAATACTAAGATATATATGTAAAAGTACTAGATGGCTTTGTTTACATTTAATTCTTCAACTGTATATTTCTGTATTTGTTACTCTTGGTTGCTTTAATAGTAAATGCAGTAGTTTACAAGTATAAGGTGTTCCTAGAGCAAGCCATTATTCTCCATGTTTTGCTTTTAAATATTAATAATATTCAATAGTCAAATCTAATGGACTAGTTTGCATTTTAATTTAAATGAAGTTCTCTTAGGAGTGTAGGAAAAAAAGATCTTGTGCTTTTGAGAATCATTATGCCTTATTTTATAATTTATCCATGCAGGAGTATTACTCAAAAAAAAGTTTTGATACATGCAAATCATATTACAGTAGCAAAGACAAAGATGTAGAACAGATTAATTTTACTTAGACTCTAATGCACTAAATGGCATTATGCCTGTAGACCTATAACCACTTTGTGTGCATGTAATTCTTTTTCATCATGAAGAATTCCTGAAAAATGTTTAAAAAGAGTCAAATGAATTCATATAAAAGCTGGATAGTTATAAAAGGTCTTTTGTTCCCATTCTATTAAAAAATAAAATTCTTAATTATACCTTATCCTTTAAACAGAATTATTGACAATATATTTCCTGTATGCTATACCTGTTCTTTAATAATTATAAAATCAAGTAAACAATTTAATTTTAGCTTTTCAATTATATATCAAGTGGGTATAAAATTGAGAGGGTAGAAATTCACTGTTAAGCAGGCTGAGTGAATTTTATCTTTGTCTCAGTTGTGCTAAAACTGGTAACTTAGTTCCTTGTCATGTCACTGGTATTTTAATTTACTATCATTTACATAAAATACTGGACAGTGCAATAAATTGTGTTTAATTGATAATGGCATATATGGGGGAAAATATGAACCCCAGTTTTTAAATACCTTCATCTAGTATTATTTAACAATCTCTGTACTTTGCTTGACAATATCATTCTTTTGAGAAAGTGTAATTATAACATTATTTGAAAGCCATTCCTTGGAGGTAGGGGGAAAGTATGAATAAATTTGAAGGTTGCTGTTAATTGTAAAACAAAGAAGGGAATTTTAAAACTTTCCTGAGCTCTAGTACTCATGCCTGGACAGAATCTATTGTTTGAGAGCTAGAGGAAAGAATAAGGTTAGTGTCTTCGGCTTTCTAAACCTTCTACCATGAAGTTTATGGGGAAGCTGCTATTTAAAGAGATACAATTGGAGCTGAAACTCTATAATCAGCATAAGAGCCTTCTTGAGTTTCAGCCTACTCCTTCCCTGACCTCTTCTGTTTCACCAGGCAGCAGCTGTTGTAGACACAGGCAGCTGATCACTGGATCTCATTCCCTTCCTCCTCTGGCTCTCTCCATTCTCTGTGCTTCAGGTGGCTGGAGGAGACTGACCTACCTTTGGATCTGCCAAAGTCAGAGCTGATTTCTTTAGATTAGCCACAGTGTTGCAAAGAATTCTGAAATGGTTTCCCTGCACCAAATTTAACAGCACATTATGTACTAAGTTTACTCTTATTATACTGACAGCAGCCAAATTCATCATATTAGATAACTGCTTGGACCAAAATGAATACTTCATTCCTTAAGTCATATTATTTCTGATTTTTTTATGAAGTGATATTCTTCATGTAGTACTATATATTTTTATTCTGTTGGGTATGTTTCCCATTCTCGATACATGCAAATCATATTACAGTAGCAAAGAAAAAGATGCAGAACAGATTAATTTTACTTGTAGACTCTAGTATACTAAGTGGCATTATGCCTGTAGATCTATAACCACTTTGTGTAAGGTAATTCTTTTTCACCATGAATTTCTGAAAAATGTTTTAAAAGAGTCAAATGAGAGACTATGGACTCTGAAAAACAATCTGAGGGGTTTGAAGTGGCGGGGGTGTGGGAGGTTGGGGTACCAGGTGGTGGGTATTATAGAGGGCACGGATTGCATGGAGCACTGGGTGTGGTGAAAAAATAATGAGTACTGTTTTTCTGAAAATAAATAAATTGAAAAAATTTAAATAAATAAATAAATGTTTTGTGAAATTCAACTAAAAAAAAGAGTCAAATGAATTCATATAAAAGTTGGATAGTTATAAAAGGTCTTTTATTGTAGTTCAGTTGTCACTTACAGAAAGACGTGAAAATAATTCATAATATATTTTAATTATATAGCAATTACTACATTGTATTCTGGCTGTGTAAATTTAAGGAGAATAACTTTGACTTGATTATCACTGACACCCATGGAATACCTGGCACATTAATACACAGTATATATTTGAATAAATAAAAGAAAATACGAAAACTGTTGAGTAATCTAATACGGAATGTTGGAGCTCATTGCTTTACTTCTGGAGAATGTTTTTAAAATTAAAAGCATGGCCTTAAGAACTTGAGATAAAATGTAAACTTCAGGTGGAATCCTTCTTTGAAATATGTATGTTGTCAAAGAACTTTGGATTCTGTCCTACCTTAGTTTTTCAAAGAAGTAGTTTTTAGACTTAAAATATTGTTGCCTGCATTAATTTTTGTCTAAAGCAACAGTGATTAAGGTCAGAGCACAAAACTTAAAGCTATAAATGTAAGTGTAGAGTAGTCAAGTAGTTCAGAATTACATTGTCTACCTAATTCAATCTCTAAACCTTTAGGCAATGTTTCTTTGCTTTAAGAACCATTTAAGAGGAGGGGCACCTGGGTGGCTCGGTGTGTTGGGCCGCTGCCTTTGGCTCGGGTCGTGATCTCAGGGTCCTGGGATCGAGTCCCGCGTCAGGCTCTCTGCTCAGCAGGGAGCCTGCTTCCCTTTCTCTCTGCCTGCCTCTCTGCCTACTTGTGATCTCTCTCTGTCAAATAGATAATAAAATCTTAAAAAAAAAAAAACATTTAAGAGGAAAAGCCTATTACTCTCAAGATCTCTGTACAATTATGGATTAACTCTAGGTTGAATATATCTTCTCAAAGGTAGAAACAATTTTCAAAACATGGGAAGGTCTGTAGTTTGACAGAATTCACAGTATTCAAGTAAATTAATCCACTCTATCATAAAGTCACCAGAGAACCTGTGTCCGGAGGCCAAGTTTTCTTAAGGCCTGAGTATTAGTTGAGAACTTAAGAAAATGTTGGAAAATTCTAAAAGCATTAAGTTGTTTACTTAGTTACTGGCCCAAGGACCATCATAATCTTCCTTACCACTGTAATTTTACAAACCAGTGTTCTAGTATATAAAACCCCATGAGCACAGATACTGCAGCTGTTTTATTCTCGGCTATAATTCTGGGGCCTAGCACAGTAGCCTTAAATATAAAGGAACCTAGTAAAGGAGTGAATGAATGAATTCTCTATTAAAAGGGACTGTAGAATTCATTTTAAGCAAAATTCTCCAGTAATATTAATCTCATGATTAACATAACTCTGACCTTAGAACATAGAGATGACTTAATTGAAATGGATAATGAAAGTTAGAAATGGAGAACTAATAGTAACAGTTATCCCTTGAACAACATGAGTTTGAACTGCATCGGTCCATTTACATGCAGTCTTCTTTTTATACGTACAGAACTATAAATGTATATGCTCTTATGAATTTATTAATTACATTCTTTTCTATAGCTTACTTTATTGTAAGAATACAGATATTATAATACATATACAAAATACATGTTAATTATGTTATCAGTAAGGCTTTTGTTCAACAGTAGGCTAATAGTAGTGAAGTTTCGGGGGAATCCAAAGTTGTATGTGGATTTTCAACTTGCAGGAGGGTTGGCAACTTTAACCCCCATGTTACTCTGGGCTCAACAGTACTCTATTTCCTTTGTTTTCATCCCTAGAATATTTGTTTTCAGTTCTCTATATTGAATTAGATAATGTTGGCCCAAAGTATTTTAAAGCAGTATGGATCCATAAATACATCAGATTATAGATCCCAAGAAGAAAACCAAAGAAAATGTTAGAAGTAGAGTGAGGTTTTAAAAAGAGGGTGCTTTCCATCGGAATACATTGGTACTCTAACACCTCTGTCCTACTTGACTTCTTACCATTGTTAATATAAGACAGCATATCCAGTTTCAGCCAACTTATATTTAAACATCTTGAATAAAGATGAGATGAGTTCAAGTAATTGCCAGGGAACTAGGACCTCATATACAACAGTGAAGAGGAAGAAACAAAAAGGGAAGGGGAGAAATTTTCAAAGCATAGCAGATTAAAGACTTCAAGAACAAGAACGGCCAAATATATAATAACAAAATGTGAAAGAAAAAAGACCAAGTAAAAAGCAACAAATGATTCTAGAAACATAAGCATATTTATTGTAGGGACAGTCTTATACATCTATACAAATTATGATTATAATGAATGACCCTATTGTCAAGAAAAGATAGTGCTCACTAAGTCATTTTTAAGAAGACAGGTAAGTCTGTAACAGCTGTTAAAAGATTTCTTTTTCAGGGGCACCTGAATAGCTTAGCAGGTTAAGAGTCCCAACTCTTGATTTCGGCTTAGGTCCTAATCTCAGGGTTGTGAAATCAAGCCCTGCATTGGTCTCCATGTTTAGCAGGGAGTCAGCTTGAGATTCTTTCCCTCTCCTTCTGCCCTCTCCCCGTTCCATATGCTCATGTGTGCAGGCTCTTTCTCTCTCTAAAATAAACAAATAAATCTTTAAAAAAAATTTTTCCATTACATAAAAAATACATTTTCATTCAAGCACTAGATCCTTGCCCTTAAAGAATCACAAAATTGTGAGTTATTAAAAAGTACTGAAGTGATGGATAAAGAAGATGTGTGTGTGTGTGTGTGTGTGTGTGTGTGTATGTATGTATGTATGTATAAAAAGAAATATTACACAGCCATCAAAGAATGAAATCTTGCCATTTGCAAAACATGGATGGAACTAGAGGGTATTATGCTAAGCAAATTAAGTCCAAGAAAGAGAGTTATCATACGATCTCACTGATATGAAGAATTTAAGAAACAAGGCAGAGGATCGTAGGAGAAGAAGAAAAAAATGAAACAAGATGAAATGAGAGAGGGAAACAAACTCTTAATCATAGGAAACAAATTGAAGGTTGCTGGAGGGGAAAAGGGTAGAGGAATGGGGTAACTGTGTGATGGGCATTGAGGCGAGTATGTGTTGAAATGAGCAGTGGGTATTAGATAAGACTGATGAATCAAAGACCTGTACCCCTGAACCAAATAATACATTATAGGTTAATTAATTGAATTTAAATGTAAAAATTTTTTTAAAGTACTGAAATATGGGTTATCAGTAAGTTGTCATAAATAATAACATGAAATAGTTGAAATAAACAGTATTTAGAAATACCTTATTAGTTATAGTAGCTTTCCTGTCATGTTAACTGGTATCTTAAGACACAATTACTTAGGACAGGGTAGTTATTAAATATAAATCTGCATTTATCCAAGTTTTTCCAGATCTGATATAGTCATTTTTACTAGGAATAGAAATGTCAGATCTGTTGGGATTTTTTTTTTTTTTTTTTTGGGTAATTCCATTGTATTTGCATTTTTCCATTATCTTCAATCTTGAATTTCTTTGCCAGGAATCTTAATAAGCTACTCTTTCATGAGGCTTAGCTTAAAAGTAATAATTCAGTACATCTGTTCACTCACCTGGGAGCAAGGAAACTTAGGATGTTGTGCTTTGCTGCTAGGGAACAAATAGTAGTGATAAGCCAGTGTCATTCCTCCATGTTTTGGAACTCCTCCTCATCCTTCAAGTAACCCTGCACAACAATTGGAAGCGTGGTCACTAAACACAGACACTCTGTGGGCTGTGTATCAGAATTTTCCAAAAGTTTTCCATACTCATGTGTGAGTATGTATATAGAGAGACAGAGTCAGAATTTATTTTAAGGAATTGGCTGCCATGATTGTGAGGGCTGGCCAGTGCAAAATCTACAGCGTAGACCAGGAGGCTGAAGACCCAGGCAAGAGGTGTGTTGCATCTTGAGTCTATAGGCAGTCTGGAGGCAGATTTTTATTGTTTCTTCTATTAAGGCCTTCAGTTTTCATGATAGAGGATAATTTGCTTTACTCAGTCTGCCAATTTTTTAAAATTATTCATTTATATATTTTTTAACTGTATAGAATCTCTTTATTATATGGGCGAGGGTCCTCAAGCCAGTGACACTTGGATTTCAGTTACACTAAGGATTTTGCTATTGGTATTTGCCAAACAGCCACAGACCCAACATGCCACTTAGTCCTGACCTCCCTGTAGGTTCACATACTTTATACCTGTCTGCCACCTGATTCTTTTTTTTTAATTTTTTAATTTTTTATTAATATGTAATATATTATTATCCCCAGGGGTACAGGCCTGTGAATCATCAGACTTACACACTTCACTGTACTCAACATAGCATATATCCTTCCCAATGTCCATAACCCAGCCACCCTCTCTCTAACCCCCTCCCCCCAGCAACCCTCGGTCTTTTTTTGTGAGATTAAGAGTCTCTTATGGTTTGTCTCCCTCCCAATCCCATCTTGTTTCATTTTTTCCTTCCCTACCCCCCAGACCCTCCATGTTGACTCTCAAATTCCTCATATTAGGGAGATTCTATGATAATTGTCTTTCCCCAACAGGCTTATTTTGCTCAGGAGAGTACCCTCTAGTTCCATCCATGCCATTGCAAATGGCAAGATTTCATTTCTTTTGATGGCTGCATAGTACTCCATTATATATATATATATATATATATATATATATATATATACCACTTCTTCATCCATTCATCTGTTGACGGACATCTAGGTTCTTTCCATAGTTTGACTGTTGTGGACGTTGCTGCTGTAAACATTTGGGTACACGTGCCCCCTTGGATCACTACATTTTTATCTTTAGGGTAAATACCCAGTAGTGCAATTGCTGGGTCGTAGGGTAACTCTATATTTTCAACTTTTTGAGGAACCTCCGTGCTATTTTGCAGAGTGGCTGTACCAGCTTGCATTCCCACCAACAGTGTAGGAGGGTTCTCCTTTCTCCACATCCTCGCTAACATCTGTCGTTCCTGACTTGTAAATTGTTAATTTAGCTATTCTGACTGGTGTGAGGTGGTATCTCACCGTGGTTTTGATTTGTATTTCCCTGATGCCGAGTGATGTGGAGCACTTTTTCATGTGTCTATTGGCCATCTGGATGTCTTCTTTGCAGAAATGTCTGTTCATGTCCTCTACTCATTTCTGGATTGGGTTATTTGTTCTTTGGGTGTTGAGCTTCGTAAGTTCTTTATAAATTTTGGATATTAGCCCTTTATCTGATAATGTCATTTGCGAATATCTTCTCCCATTCAGTCAGTTGTCTTTTGGTTTTGTTGACTGTTTCCTTTGCTATGCATAAGCTTTTGATCTCGATGAAGTCCCAATAGTGCATTTTTTCCCTTGCTTCCCTTGCCTTTGGGGATGTTTCTAGGAAGAAGTTGCTGTGGCTGAGGTCGAAGAGGTTGCTGCCTGTGTTCTCCTCAAGGATTTTGATGGATTCCTTTCTCACATTGAGGCCCTTCATCCATTGTGAGTCTATTTTTGTGTGTGGTGTATGGAAATCGTCCAGTTTCATTTTTTTCATTTTCTCAACACCATTTGTGGAAGAGACTGTCTTTTTTCCATTGGACATTCTTTCCTGCTTTGTGGAAGATTAGTTGACCATAGAGTTGAGGGTCTATTTCTGGGTTCTCTATTCTGTTCCATTGATCTGTGTGTCTGTTTCTGTGCCAGTACCATACTGTGTTGATGATGACAGCTTTGTAATAGAGCTTGAAGTCTGGAATTGTGATGCCACCGACTTTGGCTCTCTTTTTCAACATTCCTCTGGCTATTTGGGGTCTTTTCTGGTTCCATATAAATTTTAGGATTATTTGTTCCATTTCTTCAAAAAAATTGATGGTATTTTGATAGGGATTGCATTAAATGTGTAGATGGCTTTAGATAGCATAGACATTTTCACAATATTTGTTCTTCCAGTCCATGAGCATGGAACATTTTTCCATTTCTTTGTGTCTTCCTCAGTTTCTTTCATGAGTACTTTATATAGTTTTCTGAGTACAGATTCTTTGCCTCTTTGGTTAGGTTTATTCCTAGGTATCTTATGGTTTTGAGTGCCATTGTAAATGGGATTGACTCCTTAATTTCTCTTTGTTCTGTCTTGTGGTTGGTGTATAGAAATGCAACTGATTTCTGTGCATTGATTTTATATCCTGCCACTTGACTGAATTCCTGTATCAGTTCTAGCAGTTGTGGAGTGGATTCTTTCGGGTTTTCCATACAAAGTATCATATCTGCAAAGAGTGATAGTTTCACTACTTCTTTGCTAATTTGGATTCCTTTAATTTCTTTTTGTTGTCTAATTGCTGAAGATAGGACTTCTAGTAGTACATTGAATAGCAGTGATGACAGTGGCTATCCCTGCCATGTTCCTGACCATAGGAGAAAGCTCTCAGTTTTTCCCCATTGAGAATGGTATTCGCTGTGGGTTTCTCATAGATGGCTTTGATGGTATAGAGGTATGTATCCTCTATCCCTACACTTTGAAGAGTTTTGATCAAGAAAGGATACTGTACTTTGTCAAATGCTTTCTCAGCATCTATTTAGAGGATCATGTGGTTCTTGTTCTTTTATTTTGTATTGTATCACATTGATTGATTTGCGAATATTGAACCAACCTTGCAGCCCAGGAATAAATCCCAGCTTGGTCGTGGTGAATAGTCCTTTTAATGTACTGTTGGATCCTATTGGCTAATATTTTGGTGAGAATTTTTGCATCTCTGTTTATCAAGGATATTGGTATGTAAGTCTCCTTTCTGGCAGGGTCTTTGTCTGGTTTTGGGATCAAGGTGATGCTGGTCTCAGAAAATGAGTTTGGAAGTTTTCCTCCATTTCTATTTTTTGGAACAGTGTCAGGAGAATAGGTATTAATTCTTCTTGAAATGTTTGGGAGAATACCCCCAGGAAGCCATTTGGCCCTGGGCTCTTGTTTGTTGGGAGATTTCTGATGACTGCTTCAATCTCCTTACTGGTTATTGGTCTGTTCAGGTTTTCTGTTTCTTCCTGGTTCAGTTTTGGTAGTTTATATGTCTCTAGGAATGCATCCATTTCTTCCAGATTGTCAAATTTGCTGGTGTATAGTTGTTCATCATATCTTCTTATAATTTTATTTCTTTTGTGTTGGTTGTGATCTCTCCTCCTTCATTCATGATTTTATTTTTGGGGGTCTTTCTCTCTCAGTCTGCCAATTTAAATGTTAATCTCATCTTTAATTTAATCACAGTGACATCCAGACTGGTGTTTGACCAAATACCTGTTTACTGTCACCTAGTCAAAATAACACATAAAAATAACCATCACAGAATGTCAGTGTCAATTCATGTGCCAGTAGAGTTTAATTTCTTATTATAGAAATAAAAATCACAGGTAAATAGAAGTTCCGATATTGGCTTCCTATACTGCCAGATGATTTTTTAATTTTCTCTACTTTTAGGAACACTGTAGTGGGTCTCCTTTACAAATAACTTTAAGGGACACCTGGGTGGCTCAGTTGTTAAGCATCTGCCTTCAGCTCAGGTCATGATCCCAGGGTTCTGGGATCAAGCCCAGCATTGCATCGGGCTGCCTGCTCAGCGGGAGGCCTACTTCTCCCTCTCCCATTCCCCTTGCTTGTGTTCCCTGTCTCTCTCTGTCAAATTAATAAATAAAATCTTTAAAAAAATAAAATAACCTTAATTGTTAACACTCACAGAAAAGACTTATGAATGTTTCATTAAGTATATGAGCTTTCAGAAGTAAATCTCTGACATATAATAAAGCCTCATTAATTTGAAATTCATGATTATTAATATGTCATGAAAAATTCATCTTTGATGTAACTGGGATTTTTAAACAAACTATTACAGTTGGGATATTTAAACATTTAAGAATGGAAACTTCAGACTTTAAAAAAAAGTCATTATAGACATTTAAAAAACATTCTTTAATGATTTCACCATCTCAAAATTATTCGTACCTTTCATTTGCATATATGGTTTTACATTGGTGCTCTCAATGTGTGTGTGTGTGTGTGTATTCTGTTTTCACTGGCTGGGAAAACATGGGTCTGCTGTGGTCTTCCTATTTATTAGCTATATTTTAATTCATCAAATTCATGTTTGATATGTTCTGTCATGTCCTTAAAACTTAGTGATAATAGTACAAGTTGAAAGATATGAATATTTCAGTGTTCTTGCTAAATATTTCCATTTTGTTCTACAAAAAGTTATAAAAGTTTGCTACAAGTAATATTCAGGTCGTGTACTATAAAACACATTACATCACAAGAGAGAATCATTCTCATGGTTGGCATATACACTAAATTAAGTGAGAGTGGATGGTGTTGTAACCTCCTGTCTTACCTTGACAAAAGAGAACCCTGTCATCTATAAAATATATATATAAATACACACACACACACACACACGCATATGTATATGCATATATATTTTATATAAAAATATAAAATATTTTATATTATATATAAAATATATATAAATACACACATTGCCTGTTTTATCCCATCCATACCAGGCATCCCAGGGGTTACCACTCTCTCCTGCTTGCTCTCTGGAGGCCCAGTGTTTGCTAACCTACCACAGTGACACTGACAAGCTCATCTCATGAAGGTGTAATAGAGGTTATAAAGGATCTCTAAAGTGTGTGTACTTTACACAGTCTGGGGTGTGTTTGCATATATTTGCACAGCCTGGTTGCTTCTCTTTGGCTCTGGAAAGTCTCTCTGGGCAGAACCAGGATGGGCTGCAGCATTCAGTTGTTTAATTTATGCAATAATATACTAGCTCAATATTTTTTTATTTTAAGGAAGGTTACTTTTTCTGTAAATCACAAAGACACCATGTAGACGAGCACAACTCAGGAATTTTATCATTTTTCATTGTCATTAGTGTGACAGTCATGTATGTAAACTTCACTTTGACCTCAGTAAGTACAAATTATTTTTATAATTTTTGCAGTCTGCACTTTTAGATGTATATTTGTATTTGTTTTTTTTTTTTATTGCTTGTGTGGGTTAATATTATTGGGTTTTAGTTCCTTTTAGCATTTCCCTCATTCCTTTACATCATTTTCCCATTTATATCTAAATATACCTACTCATAAGAACTTCACTGATGAATAGGAGCCATTGTTATATGCTTACAGTGATCACCATGATGGCAGCTTAAAGAACGTTGTCTTTAAGAGCACGAATCTTGTCATTCCTCTGAAAGCATGGCTGAGATCTTTTCACTTAATGCTTTATACCCCTCTCTGATCTCTGTATATGGAGTTTCTGGGTTATCTGTTCAGTTTCTTCAGATGTTTTGCCTAGAAACTAGATCTCCATGGCCATTCTTTTGTCTCCAATTATCCTGTCTTTTCCTGTCTCCAAGCTCATAAGTTACCCAGAAAAGTTCTATAAAATAGGTAATAATTGAAAGGGTAGTAATTGAAAAGGGAGTTTGTCGGCAAAATAAATTTGGGAAAATATTGAACTACAAAAATTAAATTGAATTTCTTTATTATAGAGTTATTATATATGTAAGTGCCTATAGTTCTTTAAAAAGAGAATACATTTCCTACACTCACTAATACATTGACAGAGGTGCATCCTTTAAGACTGTTTCAGGAAATCTGCTTGGGTAGCCAACAACACTTGTCTTCTCTTCCCTTGTTAAAGCTGACTTCCTCTACCTAATGCAGATTATTTAGTTTATAAGCAATCATTACTCACCACACTTAATCTCCCTCCAATATATTCTTTGTGCTAAGTGATAAGAATGTGTTGTAAAAAAGATAATCTTGATCAGAGTTAGAAGTTTTCTGTCTATTCTACCTATTTTTCTGCTGTTTCTTGAAGAAATGATTGAGACAAGGATAGTTAGAATTAATGCTTCTTACGTGATCCACACTATCTAGTAATTTTTACCTGCTTACTTGTCATCTATAAACTCTAAAAGTTGGCTTTAGAAAATTTTCTCATGTATATTTGACTCATGGATTCAAGAAGTGATAATGCTATTTATACATATACTCTAAAAATGTGTTTTGTCTTGTGTTTTTCCCTCAAAAAGATATGAGATAGAAACCCAGTTTTCCCTTTCCCTTACTTCAAACCAGCAGGGTTAATAAGGTCTAGAGCATTGATTTTGACCATTTTAACCATAAAAACTTTTTTTTTAAAGAAACAGTTTATGGTCTGGTCAAAGGGTGTAGAAGTTGTAGCCTCTCAGTATCTCTTATGTCTGCTTTGTTGGCCCTTGATTGGGCTCTAGAAAATATCTACAACTCTGTAGAAAGCACTTTGAAAAAACTACTGTTGTAAACTATACATTTGGGTAAATATTATCAGCTTCTCTTACGAAATGAGTAAAAAATTATACATAGAGAATACATTTCCCTCTTAATATATCTGAGACATTTAAGATGCTATTGTTGACACTGGCAGCATGCCAGAGAGAAAATTATATAGGAAATTAAATCCTGTATTTCCTTACTAAACTGTTTAACCATGCAGGGTGGGAATTGTGGGGAAAAGAGTAAAGAAATACGATTTTATACTATAACTTGTTGAAAAAGAGAACAAAGACAATATTGAATAAAAAACAATGTGGGAGGGGCACCTGGGTGGCTCAGTGGGTTAAGCCGCTGTCTTCGGCTCAGGTCATGATTTCAGGGTCCTGGGATCGAGTCCCGCATCGGGCTCTCTGCTCGGCAGGAAGCCTGCTTCCTCCTCTCTCTCTCTCTGCCTGCCTCTCTGCCTACTTGTGATCTCTGTCAAATAAATAAATAAAATCTTTAAAAAAAAAAAAAAACAATGTGGGAAATTTAAATAGAAGGTTATTTGAACAGGCTATACATTTTTGCATATAAGGGTTTTTCTTAATTTTAAATTTAAATTTAAAAAATTTTAAAAATGTTTTCTAATAATGAAATTTTAAGACTCTCTTTATAAGAGTCCCTATATAAGTTTTTATAAAGAAACCAAAAAATGAAAATTTACTGAGGAATTGAACATTTCAAAGAGCCATTAGGATGTAAAGGAAGCATATTCGTGCCTGGGTGGCTTAGTTGGTTAAGTGACTGCCTTTGGATCAGGTCGTTGTTTGGGGTCCTGGGATTGAGTCCTGTGTTGGGCTCCCTGCTTAGTGAGAAGCCTGCTTATCCCTCTTCCATTCTCCCTGCTTGTGCGATCTCTCTCTCTGTCAAATAAATAAATAATCTTTAAAAAAAAAAAAAGATGTAAAAGAAGCATAAAAGATAAATTTTTTAACCGAAATTTTTTTTAAGATTTTATTTTTTAATTAGAGAGAGTATAAGCAAGTCAGGGGAAGAACAGAGGGGAAGGGAGAGAGAATTTGAAGCTGACTCCACGTTCAGTATGGAGCCCAACATGGGGCTTGATCCCACAACCACGATATCACGACCTAGGCTGAAACCAAGAGTCGGATATTTAACCAACTGAGCCATCCCGGTGCCCCGCCAAATTTTGTTTTCTAATCAGTATGTTTTATCACCTGACAGAATGTAAA
Organism: Mustela putorius furo; assembly: GCF_011764305.1. Classification (NCBI taxonomy): domain Eukaryota; kingdom Metazoa; phylum Chordata; class Mammalia; order Carnivora; family Mustelidae; genus Mustela; species Mustela putorius. Next base: position 70,354,656 of record NW_025421998.1, on the reverse strand, counting down.
TGAGGAGAGGTAATATAGATATGCTGAAAATAGAAACTAGTCCAACAGTATTTTCCTTGTTGAAAAAGTCCTTCAGGAAATCATTTGCTTCCTAATAACCTCTTGACCTGTTTTCTAGTAAGAAAAAGCTAATTTTCCACAAATTTGCATTACTATCAGTAATATATGCAGCAGATTTTTTAGTTGTGTTTCTCTTAAGGTATGGTAATAGATATTTTTTTAATAGCTCAAATCTTTCCACAGTCACATTTTGCATGTGGAAAAAATAGCTTTATATAGAGTACATTTAGAAAAATGTGTCCAAATACCCCCAGAATACTATCCAGAGAACATACACATATTTCTAAAGTACTGTCATATACCACAAAATTTATTAAGACTGTTTAATATGTTATCATACCTACTGCACATTCTTTTTGAACATTCTTAATTTTGGTCATTTGTCTATTGTGGTTGAATTTGGTGTTAATTTTGTGGTGTTAATTTTTCAGAAAATTATATGGCTGTGATGAGTCATAGATTGCTATGGGAAGAGTATGGAAAGTGAAACCTGAGAAAAGCCATCTGAGAGTAATAGGTGTCTTGTAAGGGAATTTAAGGAGCTCATCCTAACAGTGTTAAACAGGAATTCAGAGAAGGAATCACAAATACTAATATTTATAATCAATTCGATGGGGCCGCTTAATATTTCTAGTTTGTATCTTGGCTATACGTCAATACTAAGTACTATAAACTGAAGTAAGAACTAATTATACTTTAATAATATGATCCAGCGATACAAGACTATGTCTACTTTAGTAAGTCATCAGAGTCCAGAAAATTTTTTGTAGGCAACTGAGGCAGCTTTCTGAAAGGGAGGAAGACAGAAAAGTTTCTGCTTAGTGACTCCTCCATTCTCATGAAGACCACCTGTACTTATTAAAATTGAATTTCACCAGATACCTTTTAATATTTAAAGAAAATCCTTATTTTGCTTAAGCTGGTTTAGTGGTTTTCTGTTCTTGCTGCTAAACTGTAGCAGATCAAGACAGTGATTCTGTAAACCTTGTCTTCATCATCACTACCTATACGTAGAAGTTCAGGATGATGCAAGTGGGAATCTGTGAACCATTCTGAATTGTATCAAAATGTGATTTGTGTGTCGTATGTGCATTGTTTCTAGGGGTGGAGAGAGCCATAGATTTCTTCAGATGCTCAGAGAAGTCTGTTACTCAAAAAGATAAAGAATACTGGTAGAATACTGTACCCCTTCCCTCCCCAGTGACAGAGTCCCTTTCTGTCTCTGTATTGAAACAGAGGCAACCTTTGGTTTATTATATCTGGATCTCACAGTGCCATAATTAAGCAAGTTTATATCCTATATATGGCATATTGAAAAGGGAGCCGCTTGGAGCTTTTCTGCTGTTAGGTATATAATCTGATAGATGTTTATAGAATTTGGCCCTTAAATATACTAGGTTGTAATTTTTTTCCTAAGAAGTCTTAATTTTTGTTCATTTGATTATTTACAGCTAGAAGTTGGTATGGACAAATTTGAATCAGTCAGAGGAGTGCTGTTTTATTCTCTCAAGATCTGATCTAAAACTCAGAATGGCCTTTGGAGGTCATCTACTCCAGCTTTTTATTTTTTTTTTGATGAGGAAACTGAGATGGAAAAAAATCACTAAAATTTCTAAGGTCACTTGTTAGTAAAGCATGAGTAAAGATGGAGTTCTGTTGATTATCTGTCTGCAGAGTCTTTTTTATTGTATCTAACTTTTGATACTGTGTTTTGGTTTTTTTTGTTTTTTTGTTTTTTACTTTTAATTCAGTTAAGTTAACATACAGTATTATATTAGTTTCAGGTGTATAATACAGTGATTCAACAATTCTTTACATTTCTCAGTGCTCATCATTATATGTACTCTCAATTTCCTTCACCTATTTTACCTATCTTTCCATCCATCACCCCTCTGGCAACCATTAGCTTGTTTATAGTTAAGAGTCTGTTGCTTTCTCCTTTTTTGTTGTTCATTTGTTTTGTTTCTTAAAATGAGTGAAATCATATGGTTATTCATCTTTCTCTGACTTATTTCACTTAGAATTATACTCTCTAGATGCATCCCTATTGTCACAAATGGCAGTATTTCATTCTTTTTTTTTTTTTTATACCTGAGTAATACTGCATTCTCTATAGAGCACATCTTCTTTATTCATACATCTATACTAATGGACTCTTGTGTTGCTTTCATATCTTGGCTATTATAAATAATGCTGCATTAAACATAGGGGTTCATATGTCTTTTTAAATTGGTGTTATCATATTCTTTGGGTAAATACCTAGCAGTGGAATTATTGGATTATGTGGTAGTTCTACTTTTTAATCTTTTAGGAAACTTCATACTATTTTCCACAGTGGTTATGTCAGTTTGCATTCCCACCAACAGTGACAAGGGTTCCTTTTTCCTCCACATCATCTCCAAACTTTGTTTGTTCGTTTGTTTTTTAATTTTAGCCATTCTGACAGGTGTGAGGTGATACCTCTTTGGTTTTTTGTTTTTGTTTTTGTTTTTTTAAGATTTTATTTATTTATTTGACGGAGAAAAATCACAAGTAAGCAGAGAGGCAGGCAGAGAGAGGAGGAAGCAGGCTCCCCGCGGAGCAGAGAGCCCGATGTGGGGCTCGATCCCAGGACCCTGAGATCATGACCTGAGCCGAAGGCAGAGGCTTTAACCCACTGAGCCACCCAGGCGCCCAATACCTCTTTGGTTTTTATATGCATTTTCCTGATAAGTGATGTTGAGCATCTTTGCATGTATCTATTAGTCATCTATATGTCTTCCACCAGTGTTCTTTTACTCCTGTAACATTTTATACACTCCTCTAGAATGCAGTCATTGCATTTTATTCATGTTACATAATTGCATGTGTGTCTTCTTCATTGCACTGAATTCCTTGGGTGTCAGGACTCTTACTGAACTTGTTATTGTATGCTCCTAACCAAAGACCGACAGGTGCAGTAGATATTCATTAAATGTTTGTCATATTTTAGATATGTATACATTTGAAGCTATTTTTTAATGATACTAAATTAGATCTTTGGATTTTTTTGTAAGAGATTTTAAATCTGTTCAGATAAGTAAATTCAAATGACTTCTAATACTAAGCAGTCTTTACTATATATGATTATGGCTTTTTATTATAAACTTTTAAAAATTGCCTCCCAATTTAAAATTTACATCACCAGAGTTGTTCAAAAAAATTCAGACCATGAATTTATTTAGAGAAAAGTGGTCGTACAATGGTGGTATCCTTGGTTGCCTGACAGAAGCAAAAATCAATACTTCTCAAAAATCTTCATATATAACAAAAATAAACCACTCAGAGTAAATAATTAAGCGTGTATGTGAACAAAGTGCCATGATCTAAAGCCAGCAGACAGCAAAAACAGATCTAGAAAGGCCTCAGATACTAGAATTTATAGCATATTTTATAAAATAAACTATATTTAAAAGGGAAAAGAGGGACACCTGGGTGGCTTAGTTGGTTAAGTATCTGACTCTTGATCTCTGCTCAGATCATTGTCTCGGGGTTGTCAGATCAAGTCCCAAGTCAGGCTCTGCACTGCGAGTGGAGCCTGCTTAGAATTCCCTCTACCCCTTTGCCATTCCCCACTCCCTCTCTTAAAAAAAAAAAAAAATGTACTTGAAAATTTCTACAGGGACTAGAAATGTTAAGGACTTGTTAGCCCTTTGCAAAGCTAAAATTAAAAACTAGAACTTGTAGGGGGACCTGGGTGGCTCAGTCGTTAAGCATCAGCCTTCAGCTCAGGTCATGATCCCGGAGCCCTGGGTTCGAGCCTGCTTCAGGCCCTCCCACCCGACCTGTTTGTGTTCCCTCTCTCCCTGTCTCTCACTCTCTGTCAAATAAATAAAATCTTTTAAAAAATAAAAACTAGAACTTGCAGAAAAAATAAAATAATTAAAGTAACTCAGTATAGAGCATGAATTGAAGAGGAAACTATTGAATTGGATGAGACAGAGTAAGTGAAATTATTCACAATACCATGTACAGACAGTATTCAAAAAATAGAATTAAGGGGCACCTGGGTGGCTCAGTGGGTTAAAGCCTCAGCCTTCGGCTCAGGTCATGATCCCAGCGTACTGGGATGGAGCCCCAAATCGGGCTCTCTGCTCAGCAGGGAGACTTCCCCCCGGCCCTCTCTCTGCCTACTTGTGATCTCTATCAAATCAATAAAGTCTTTAAAAAAAATCAAAATGCTGAAAGACACAGATAAAATGATGAGAAAGTCTAACCTCTTATTAGAGTTGGAGAAGGAGAGGAAAAAAATGGGAAAGCAAACCCTTACTAAAAGAAATCTAAGGATGCATTTTAGGCAGACAGAAAATGAACCCAGATGGAAAGCCTGAGGTAAAAGAAGGAATGAAGAAGCAAAAAACTGGTAAATTTGTTGTAAATATAGATATTTATAAAATGGAATACACAGAAAGACTAACATTAGTTGTGTGTGATAGATTTAAGTATCCTGAAGCTTTTGTATGGTCTAGAAGAAGGCTACAGTTATTCAGTAGTTAAATATACATTTTCCTAAAAGAATAGAAATTGTAAAATTTTCAAATCAGCAAAATGAATGAATATACATACACACACATACACACACACACACACACACGTGTGTGTGTGTTAAAATTTTAAAGGAAGAATCTAAAACCAGTTCTTAACTTTGCCTATACAATGGATGCACTTGGGGAACTGTTAAGAATCCTAATTCCCAGACTTCATCCTACACCAGTTAAATCAGGATGTCTGAGATTTTAAAGTTCTCAGGGTGAAAAGAAACAGAACAGGTGAACAAATGGAAAAGTGTAAAGAAAGATAATAGATATAAATCAACATATGTCAGTAAATGACATCAAAATCTAGGTGGCTCAGTCTTTCAAGCATCTGACTCTTGGTTTCGGCTCAGATCGTGATCTCACAGACATGAGATCAAGACCCTAGTTGTGGTCTGCCCTTTCATAGCTTGTTCCTCTCCCTCCCCCGTGCCGTACCCTCTGTGCATGTACGCGCTCGCTCTCTCTCTCTCTCTCACTCTCAAATAAATACATAAAACTTATTTATGTATTTATTTGAGAGTGAGAGAGTGTATATCAGGCTCCATGACTACTGCAGAGTCTGCTTGAGTTTCTTTCTCCCTCTGCCCCTCTCCCTCATGTGTACATTCTCATTCTCATTCCCTGTGGCATAGATGCGTGTTAAACATTTGATAGACATACTACACAGATCATACTGTGTTCTCAGTGTAAGAGGGCACGTGTTATTTTGTCCCATTCTCAGTGATACTAAATTAAATCATTTGACTAAAGTGGTATCTACCACATTTCTTCACTACAAAGGTTTTGTTTGTTTTTTAAATTTATTTATTTGACAGAGAAGAGAACAAGAGAGGGGACACAAGCAGCGGGGGTGGGAGAGGGAGAAGAAACAGGCTTTCCCGCTGAGCAGAGAGCCCAATGTAGGACCAGAACCCTCGGATCATGACCTGAGCAAAAAGTGCCCAACCATCTGAGCCACTCAGGCACCCGTTGGATAAATTTTCATAAAACATTTTATAAAAGTTACATGTATGGGTGAAATGAATATTACTTTGCAGTTTTGAGGTGCACTTTCTATTTTTAGCCATTAGAGCAAGTTTGTTAATCATGTTCATATGTTCTTCACTGCTTTTTAATGCTTGGTCTCTCAGTTCTTGAGAAGGTATTAAAAGTCATCCATTTGTGGCCGCCTGGGTGGCTCAGTGGGTTGAGCCTCTGCTTCGGTTCTGGTCATGGTCTCAGCGTCCTGGGATTGGGCCCACGTCAGGCTCTCTGCTCAGCGGGAAGCCTGCTTCCTCCTCTCTCTGTCTGCCTACTTGGGATTTCTTGCTCTGTCAAATAAATAATTCTTTAAAGAAGAAAAAAGTCATCCATTTGTTTTTAAGAAAGCAGAAAAGAACGATCTCTGTAAATTGATTTGAAAGGAATTTTTTTTCATTTTTGCAAAACAAAACCCCTCAGGATGGAAAATCAGAATTAATAAAACTTCAGAGGATTTGGAAATGAGGTGGAGGATTTTAAGGAAGGGATGGGACATCTAAGTACACCTTCCTTTGTATCCCTGCTTTGTAGTTCAGACCTTTTAAAGTCTATAATGTTTTACATATTCAAAAAATAAAATTAAATCATAGGGATAATTAAAAACACAGAACAAAAAGAAGAGAAAGTAAGGAACCTAGTATGTATCAAGTAACAGAGAGGAAAAAAATTCAGTAGCTTCTGAATATAGCATTCTGACTATAATAATCTTAACAAGGCAATATTTTAAGGAAAAGAGAAATGCAAAGAAATCCTGAATTTTACTTAGTATGTTGCTGTACTACTGCCTGGTAGAGGCAAAAGGAAAGTTTTCTGTACAGAAGAGTGAGAACCAATGAATATATAAGCTAATAAGATTTTGAAAAATTACCATTTTCTAACAACTACAGTAAAACAAACTTGATAATAAGCAAAATCTTTAATGGATGCTAAAGCCACTGGTGAAAATTACCAAGGAACAGGAAATTCATTCAGTGTTCACGCATAACCCCACAGTATACAGAAACCTTTATATTGGAGGTGCCTGGGTGGCTCAGTGGTTAAGTGTCTACCTTAGGCTTGGGTCCTGATCCCAAGGTCCTGGATTTGAGCCCAGTGCTGGGCCCCCTGCTCAGCAGGGAGCCTGCTTCTCCATCTCCCTCTGCTGTTCCCCCTGCTTGTGCTATTTCATTCTCTGTCAAAGAAATAAAATCTTTTTTTAAAAAAAAAAAAGTATAAAACAAATGTGAGTCAAATGAGTATATTCACTATATTTTTTTAATTCAAATATAGTTGACACACAATGTTAACGTTAATTTCAAGGGGACAGCGTAGTGATTTGACAACTCCATACCTTAGGCTATGCTCACAATAAGTATGCTTCCCAGCTGTCACCATACAATGCTAGCACAATACTGTTGACTATATATTCCCTATGCTATGCGTTTTATCTCTGTAACTTACTCTATAAATGGAAGCCTCTATCTCCCACTGCCACTTCACCCATTTTATGCACCTCCCCTTCTCTGGCAACCGTCATTTTTCTGTATTTTGGGGTCTATTTCTGGTTTTTGTTTATTGATTCATTTGCTCTTTAGATTTCACATGTAAATGAAATTGTGAAACTTTTCCTCCTCTTTCTGACTTACTTCACTTAGCTTAATATCCTCTAGGTCTATCCATGTTGTTGCTTTGGCAAGATTTCTTTTTTTATAGCTAATACTCCATTGTGTGTATGTATGTGTACACATGCACACATACATATATACTATTGTATGTATTATAAAATATATATGTATTTATTGATTATGCATGTATACATACACATATATATGTATATGTATGTGTGTGTATATATATATATATATATAATCAATCACATCTTTATCCATTCATCTGCCAGTCAGAAACTAGGAGTTGCTTTTGTATCATGGCTATTTTAAATAACACTGAAATAAACATAGGGATGCACATATTTTTTCAAATAAATATTTTCATCTTCTTTGAGTAAATACCCAGCAGTGGAATTACCGGGTCATATGATATTTCTATTTTTAATATTTTGAGGAGTTTCCATACTGTTTTCGCAGTGGCTAACCCAGTTTCCATTCCCACCAGCAGTGCATAAGGATCCCTTTTTCTCCATGTCATTGCCAACACTGTTCTAGTCATTTTGGCAAATGTAAGTTAATAGCTCAACTGTGGTTTTGATTTGCATTTCCTGAATTAGTGATGTTGAACTTGTTTTATGTATCTGTATGGCCATCTATGTGTCATCTTTGGAAAAATGTCTGTTCATTTTCTCTGACCAATTTTTAATTGTATTATTTGGTTTTTTGGTGTTGAGATGTATGCCTGAGGAAATAGATAAAAATGTCGCTAGGACCCATGTCAAAGAGATTACAGCCCATGTTTTCTTTTAGAAATTTTATGGTTTTATGTCTCACATTAGGTCTTTAATCAATTTTGAATTTCTTTGTGTATGGTGTAAGAAAGTTGTTGAGTCCTTTTTTTTTTAATTTAATTTTATTTTGTCAGTGTTCCAAGATTCATTGTTTATGCACCACACCCAGTGCTCCATGCAATACATGTCCTCCTTAATACCCACCACCAGGCCCTCCCAACCCCCCAGCCCACCCTCAAACCCTCAGTTTGTTTCTCAGAGTCCACAGTCTCTCATGGTTCATCTCCCCCTCTGATTTCCTCCAACTCACTTATCCTCTTCTTCACCCAATGTCCTCTGTGTTATTCCTTATGCTCCATAAGTAAGTGAAACCATATGATAATTGACTCTCTCTGCTTGACTAATTTCACCCAGCATAATTTTCTCCAGTCCCATCCATGTTGATTAAAAAGTTGGGTATTCATCCTTTCTGATGGAGGGATAATACTTCATTATATATATGGACCATATCACCTTTTTGCATATAGCTGTCTGGTGTTCCCATTTATTGAAGAGATAATCTTTTTTCCATTGTATAATTTTTGCCTTCTTTGTCGTAGATTAATTGACCATTTTGGCTTGCATTGGTTTCTCAACTCTTTTCTTTTCTGTTGATCTATATGTCTGATTTTGTGCCAGTATCATACTGCTTTGAGTAGTACAGCTCTGTAGTAGTATATCTTGAAATTTGGGATTTTGATACCCTCAGCTTTTTCTTTCTAAAGTTCTTCAGGGTCTTTTGTGGTTCCATACAAATATTAGTATTATTTGTGCTAGTTCTGTGAAAAATGTTGTTGGTATTTTGACAGGGATTGCATTGAATCTGTACATTGCTTTGGGTAGTATGGAGATTTTAACAGCATTAATTCTTCCATGGGTATGGACTATCTTTCCATTAGTCTGTGTTTTCTTCATTTTCTTTCAACAAAATTCAATATTTTTCAGAGTACAGGTCTTTCCCCTCCTTGGTTAAGTTTATTCCTAGGTATTTTATACTTTTGGGTGTGATGGTAGATGGGATTATTTTCTTAATTTCTTTTTCTGCTACTTTTGTGGAAACACAGCCATTCTGTATATTAATTTTGTATCATGAAACTCCACTGAATTTATTCTGGTAGTTTTTTGGTGTGATCTTTAGGACTTTTTATTTATACTATCATGTCATCTGCAAATAATGAGTTTTATACATCTTTCTTACCAATTTGGATGCTTTTTATTTCATTTCCTCGTGTGATTGCAGTGGCTGGGATTTCCAGTACTATGGTACATAAAAGTGGTGAGAGTGGACATCCTTGTCTCCTTCCTGATCTTAAAGGAAAAGCTTTCAGTGTTTCCACCATTGAGTATGATGTTAGCTGTGGGTTCTTCATATATGGCCTTTATTTTACTGAGGTTTTTCCCTCCACACTGATTTTGAGAGTTTTTATCACAGATGTTATGTTTTGTCAGGCATGTTTCCTCCCTCTGTTGAAATAAGATTTTTATCCTTTTTGTTGATGTGTTGTATCACATTAATTTGCAAATAATATAGCATACTTGCATCCCTGAAATAGTTCTGCTTGATCGTGGTGAATGACCCTTTTTTTTAATGGATTGTTGAATGCGAGATTTGCTAATATTTGGTTGAGGTTATTTGCATCTATGTTTATCAGTGATGTTGGCCTATAGTTTTCTATTTTGTAGTGTTTTTGTCTGGTTTTGGTATCAGGCTAATGTTGGCCTTGTACAAAGGTTTTGGGAATCTTTCTTCCTAATCAGGTTTTTGGAATAGTTTGAAGATTACAAGTATTAACTTTTCTTTAAACGTTGGTGGAATTCACCTGTGAGTCCATCTAGTCCTGGACTTCTGTTTATTGGTTTGGGGTTTTATTGGTTTTGTTTTTGTTTTTAGCTGATTGAATTTTATTACTAAAAAATCAGGGTATTCAGATTTTCTATGTTTCAGTCAGTTCTGGTTGTTTATATCTAGGAATTTATTTTTTTTTCTAGGTTTTCCAGTTTGGGGCATATAATTTTTTATAATATTGTCTTAAAATCTGTTGTTACTTCTCTTTCATTTCTGATTTTATTTATTTGAATCATTTCTGATTTTATTTGAGTCCTCTTTTCTTTCTTGATAAAATTGATAAGTCTTTAGCCAGACTTGTTTATATTTTCAAAGAACCAGCTCTTGGTTTTATTGTTTTCCTTTGTCAGGTCTCTTCAATTTATTTTTTAACTAATCTTTGTTATTTCCTTTCTTGTACTAACCCTGACCTTTGTTCTTTTTTCTTTTTTTTTTTTTTAAAGATTTTATTTTTATTATTTATTTGACAGAGAGAGATCACAGTAGACAGAGAGGCAGGCAGAGAGAGAGAGAGGGAAGCAGGCTCCCCGCTGAGCAAAGAGCCCGATGCGGGACTCGATCCCAGGACCCTGAGACCATGACCTGAGCCGAAGGCAGCGGCCCAACCCACTGAGCCACCCAGGCACCCTTTTCTTCTTTTTAAGTTTAAGATTAGATTGTTTGAGCTTTTTGTTTTTTGTGGTAAGCCAGTATCACTATAAATTTCCCTTTTAGAACTCCAAAGATTATGTGGACCACTGTGGTTTTGTTTTCGTTTTTCTCCACATCCCTTTGATTTCTTTAGCAACTCATTGGCTGTTGAGTAGCATATTGTTTAATCACCACTTGTCTTTTTTCCAGTTTCTTCCTTGTGACTGGTTTCTCATTTCATACCATTGTGGTCAGAAAAGATGCACAATATAATTTTACTCTTAAATTTATTGAGACTTGTTTTGTGGAATAACGTGATCTGTCCTAGAGAATGTTTCCAGTGCACGTGAAAAGAATGTGTATTCTGTTGTTTTTGGATGAAATGTTCTGTGTATATCTCTTAAGTCCATCTGGTCTGATGTGTTGCTCACAGTTTTCTTGTTGATTTTCTGCCTGTATAATCTATCCATTGATGTAGGTAGGGTGTTGTTAAAGGCCTACCATTGTATTACTCTCAAGCTTTTCCATTTATGTCTTTTTATTTATTTATTTATTTTTTTGGACATACAGAAGTCACAAGTAGGCAGAGAGGCAGGCAGAGAGAGAGGAAGAAGCAGGCTCCCTACTGAGCAGGGAGCCCAATGCGGGGTTTGATCCCAGGGCCCTGTGATCATGACCCGAGCCAAAGGCCAAGGCTTCAACCCAGGTTGAAGCTGGGTTAAAACTGAGCCACCCAGGTGCCCCATTTTGTTAATTTTTTTCCTGTATTTTGTAGTTCTTCTCTATACCTCTTCTCTTGCTCTCTTTACTTGTGACTAAGACTTTCTGTAGTATTATGCTTTTCTTTCTCCTTACTTTTTTCTGTTGTAGGTTTTGGGTTTGTGGTTACCATGAGGTTCACATAAAGCATCTTAAGTATATCAGTGAAAACCAGGACTGTTTTAAGTTCTTGATAGTAGGTTTTTTCCTTTCAGTTTTTTAAAATATATCATGTCTTCTCTGTCTTGGAAAGTTTCTCCTGAAAAATCAGCTGGTTTCCCTTGTATGTGATTTTTTACTTCTTTCTTGCTTCATTTCTCTATCTCCAGCCTTTAACATTTTTTTTTTCAGCCTTTAACATTTTAATTACCATGTGTGACAGTATGGACCTCCTTTATGTAACCAGCAGTGAAGCATGGTATTTTTAAAAGTAACAGTTATATCGGGGCACCTGGGTGGCTCAGTGGGTTAAAGCCTCTGCCTTCTGCTCTGGTCATGATATCAGGGTCTTGAGATTGAGTCCTGCCTCAGGCTCAATGCTCAGCAGGGAGCCTGCCCCCTCACCTCTCTCTCAGCCTGCCTCTCTGCCTCTCTGTCAAATGAATAAATAAAACCTTAAAAAAAAATAAAAGTAACATTTATCCATAATGGGAAAATGGTAATACCATCAAAAAATGAGATACCAAGAAATACAAATCCAACAAAAGATATGAGAGACAATTTAAAAAAAAAAAAACTAAATAGAGGGAGAACTATGCCATGTCCATGAATTAAAAGATTCTCAGTATGGTAAAGCTGTGAATTCTCCAAAAATGATCTTTACACTTAGTGTCCTTCTCAAAAATCCCAGTGGGATATAGTGTATGCAGTTACTACTATACAGCAATTAATGTTAATTAACTGGAGAAGTGCAGATGACTCTTACAAACAATATGAAATGAAAGAATGTCACAGAAGCAAAATACAGTATAAAACTGTATTGTTTAGGGGTGCCTGGGTGACCCAGTTGGGTAAGCATCTGCCTTTGACTCAGGTCGTGATCCCAGGGTCCTGGGATTGAGCCAAGTGTCAGGCTCCTGACTTAGTGGGAAGCCTGTTTCTCCATCTCCCTCTGTTCTTCCCCTGGCTGATGCTCTCTCAGTCTCTCTCAAATAAATAAAATCTTTAAAAAAAAATTTTTTTAAACTCTCTCTTCCTCTCCCTCTGTGCATCCCCACTGTCCACTCTCACACTCTATTTCAAAAAAACAAAAACATACTGCTTAGGCATGTGGTCATAGGTCGTAAGACTATAAAAGGAAATGCAGAGAATGATTACCATGAAATCAGGATAGTGGCTGCATTTACACAGAGGGATGAAGGATGTCCTCAGGGAGGGTTATGCTTTCAGAGTGTGGGCAGTGTTTCATTTCTTGACCTGGATGGTAATTACTTGGATGTCACTTTGTGATTATTCTTTAAACTGTACATATGTTTGATGAAAATAAAAAATTAAGAAGCTGGACTAAAGAATTTGAAATGGACCTAGGTACATACTGAGAATAAATCCATTATACTATTATGGGTGGTTGTATCATAATGTTGAATTAACTTGAATGATTTAGAATACTCCATCCAGATAGAAAATTTAATTTATGAGAACTTTTTAAGAGACCGCCAGGAATTTGCTAGCCAGTTTACCAGAATCTACTAGCATATAATTTAATATGAGGCAAATTCTGCTCTTACTATGTTCAGGAAGATCATTACTGGATTAACCACAAAAAAATTCCATCTGTAACATTAACAGCTAACAATATTTACCACTTTTGAGCACTTGCCATATAGCAAATATTGGTGAAGCATTATAAATGAATTATCTATTTAATCCTGGAAACAACTCATAACTGTGGGCACCATAATGGTCCCCATTTTACACAGGTAAAGGACAGAATCAGGTTTTGATCCTTATTTCTTGTTCTTAGTCCCTGCAATCCTTACTTGAGGCTAGGGTATCTAAGAGTGTATATGTTATTATTGTTACAGATATTCATTTATTCTGACTGGTTATGATTTGGGTATTCAAATTTGTGTTCAGCAGCAGATGTCAGCTAAATGCCAGGCATTTCTATGACCCCTATCTACTGGATCATTTGTTCTGTTTAGCAGCTTGGACCCTGTTCCACATATGTTTTCTGGTGTCTTTCTGCCTTGGAACCTAGTATATTGTGATATATCAAGTATCACCAAACTTAATTCAACTTTACATATCTTTTTTTGTTATATGCATCATCCAAGCTACATATTAAGCTGCTTTCTTGGGCTGCAGTACTGGAAATTACCTCTTTGAGCAGCTCTTTTCACTGGCAGAGCTGCTAGCTATCCCTTTCAAGAATGGACATTAATCTAGAGGGCATTATCAGAGGTATTGAGTCTTTTTATGGATAGGGAAAATGAAAGCCCTCTATACCCTGCCACATACTCTATCAAATGAGTCCTATTCATTTATTATCAAACGGTGATGGTAGTCATTTCTATAAAGTGTTGGGCATTATGCTCTTCATAAAAAATATGACTCTTATTTATTGCCAACTTTGTTATTTTGACTTACAGTAGGTTTTTCAGGAGCTTAAACTTCTGTCTATAGTTTTAACGTCTCCCAGTGGATCCAAAGGAAACTGGTAGCCAAGGTATAAGGAAGAGAAGCTGGACTGGTTCACTCTGCCCTTTATACAAGATTCATGTTTTCTTTCCTTTGTATTTTTAAAGGAAATTATCAAAGGAAATATGTCTAAAGTTTAATTTTATTATTGCTTTAATATCTGAAAACTAGGACTACAGGCTTAGGTCCAATAAAATCCAGTTTCCTTTATCCTTACTTGCTGCTACATAAAATGATGGTGCTTTTAGATGACCAACTTTATACAATAGTAGAAAAAGAAGATATACAAAACCAGAAATGACTACTTTTGGCCATGAGGAAAGCTCTTGCACATGCATACAAATTTTTCACAATTTTAAAAATACTATTTATAATGTTCTTTTGGTTCCTTTAAAATTTCTGAGACAAAGTGAAGGCCAAGGACATTGTTAAATTGACTAATGAGATTTGATTGGTGTATGCATTCTTTTATCTACAAGGACAGTTTTCAAAGTGTGGTCTTGGGATTTGAGACCCTTCCAGGATCTCTGTGGGTGAAAAATTATTTTAATAATATTGAGATGTCATTTGTCTCTATTACTCTTTCTCTCCTGAGTGTAGAGTGGAGTCTTCCAAACCACATGGCATGTGATGTTACAACAACATATACACAAAAGCCCTTATGAGAATTCTTGTCCTCTATTAAACCAGACATTAAGACATTTGAAAAAATAAAACAATGCCTCACTTTTTATTATCTAGCTAATGTAGATTTTTCATATTAAGAATATAATTTACATTTCTTAGAAAGCCTATTGTAGCATGTTAAATAAATGAATTAATGTTTTTTCACTATTCAATTTTAATTTCAGATATGGTATTATTGGTAACCTACAACCCACATGTATGAAAGGTCTTTAGGGCCCTCAGTAATTTTTAAATGTTTTAAAGGGATCTTGAGACCAAAAATTTAGCCAATGATTTATGTAATCTTTTTCTCAAATACTTGAACTTTTCCTTTGTTTTATCCTATAAAAGGTCAACTGAAAATCCTCTATTTTTAGGTTGCTACAGACCTCAGGAAAGATCAGATTACTTGATGTTGGCAGCTGCTTTAACCCATTTCTGAAGTTTGAAGAATTTCTAACTGTTGGCATAGACATTGTACCTGCTGTAGAGGTATGCATAGTTATGTTTTGTTTTGAAGATCTTACCAAGGAAAAGCATTGTCTTTACAGCCCTAAAAGAGCAAGAGTGTTTTCTATGAAAAAGTTGGTAAGAAATTTCTGTTCAGAAGCAAATAAATGTTCTGTGAAAATTTTTGAGCATTTAGTTAACAAATATGGTACTGGTCAAATAATACTGGTTTTTATTTGTTTCCTGTTTATCTGTTGTTTTAATCAGAGACTTTGGTAGATTGCAATGATTTCCAGATAGCTGTAAGATTGGGCTTTCTATTTGTTTGAGGTATCTTTTTCTGAAGTGTACTGTGATGTAGAGCCATTAAGGAATAATATCAAGAGTAGGGGCTTTTGATACAGTTAAAACTTCATGAAACCCCAGCTATTTGTAGATAAAACTACTTAAATGTTTCCTCTGTTTTTAAAATTAGATTATTTTTCTTAATGACAAATTCATGTTTGCCATTTACTTTTCATAAAGCATTAGGCACCAAAATTTTTTATAAATTGCATTTTTAATGTTATAAAGAGAATGTGTTACAGTGTAAATTTTTCACCCTGCTGCTATATTCCTGGCACGGAGAAGAGTGCCTAGTACATACTCATTAACTACATGATGAATAAAAGAATAGAATCTTATTTCAACCTGGGGTTGCAACTCTGAGGCAGTTTTCTTATCTCTGTGATGGGGTTAGTATGGACTCTATTTCATAGGACAGTTGTAATGTCTAGTTAAGAAGTAATTAAAACAGCACAGTGTCTGTTACATAGAGAGTGTTAAAGAAATGTTTACCATTAGTATTGAAAAGTTCCGGAGATTAAACTTTCATATGAATCCTTTGAATTTTGGTGAAAAAATGCTAACAAACTATTACCATTATCTCTACTTCTGAAAGGTGGACAGATGTTCGCTTTATGGTAAAATAGCTGTTTTTAGCTGGTCACTGCAAAGAATTCCTGTGCCATCAGGACCTGTACTTTAAAATGCATTTGGCTTTGTACATGGATTTTCTTCCTTCCTCAAGAAACACATTAGAGATATCCTTTAGGGACTGCTGAAATGTGATAACCATTTGATCTAAACTTTGGGCTCAAATAAATACTAAACTTGTTTATATAGAGAGCCATGAACTTTAAAGTAATTGGGGAAGGCAAAAGAACTGCTATATATAAGTTCAGTAACAGAATCAGACTTTCACTTCCAGGCAAAATGGAGTAACAAGGATCAGATTGTTCTTTCCACCCTACCAAAAGCAACAGAAAGTGGACAAAATATAAGTAATTTACAAGACATTGAATATCAGGTGATAAAGAACAATGATCACTGAAAACAAATGAGTTGAGCCCTGCTCTTGCACCAGCATTTGCCCTTCAGGGAGTTTCTAGGGTATGACACGGGGAATCCCAGGCATAGCCCAGCTGATTCTGAGCTGAGAGCACTAAACATAGATGGCTAGGGTCCAGAGAACACGGTACCAGTTATGTGATAGCTGCACAGAGGGAAAACTGTTGAGTGTGGAGGGCAAAGATGAGGACTCAGCTGAGTACTGGTCACTACATTACATGTGTGAGAAAACAACATGAGACTCAAACTGCACTTGAAAGGAGTGGAGGTTATAGTGCCTGGCACTCAACATAGGATGAAAATAGTACTAATTCCCATCAGGCATACTGGAAACCTAAACAATCACAGTACCTTAAGTAGAGTATACAGAAGAGTCTTACCTGAGTACTGGAAAATATTTAGCATTAAACTAAACTGTGGTCCAGTCCCACCTAACAAATCTCAGAAGACCCAAAAAGATCAGTGTCTCCAGGTAATTTAACTACATCCCAGAACAAAGCTTAAGAATATTCATAGCGATTCAGTGCCATCCAGTGCCCAAAAACGTAAAAATCCACCATGTTAGACATCCAATAAGAAATAACAGGCTATGATCAACAAAGACCAACCCTGAATTGACACAGATGTTAAAATTAGGAAACAAGGACATTAAAATAGGCACAGGATGACTGTATTCTGTATGTACAAAAAGTTTAGAGACATAGGACATACTTAAAAATACCAAATCTAACTTCCAGAAAGGGATACTACCATGTAGGACATGAAGTACATACTAGATGGAATTAAGGCATGCTAGATATTGCAGAAGAAAAATTAAATTGAAGACATGACAATAGAAACTATCCAAAATTAAATACAAAAAGAATTTAAGCTGGAAGAACATCAGTGAGCAATGACATAATATCAAGTGGCCAAGTACAGGCATAACTGTAGTCCCTCCCACAAGGCAGGGAGATTAAAGAAATAATGGCCTAAAATTTTCCAGACTTGATAACAAGCTATAAATATACAAATCCAAGAAGCTCAACAAACAAGAAACAAGATTATACCAAAGCACATGGTAATCAACCCCCCCAACACATAACACAAAATCAAGCACAGTGATAAAGAGAAATTCTTAAAAGCAACCAGACTTTTTTAAAGGGCATGTTAAAATAGTGAAGGATAATAATTTGTCACCAAGCAAAAATATCTTTCAAAAATAAAAACAAAATATTTTTCATGCATTCAAAAGCTTTAGGGATTCAACATCAGCCAGTTTACATTTCAAGAAATGTTAAGGAAGAAGGGCTTCAACCAGGTGCAAATATAAATCTACACAAAATGATGAGGAATATAGGAAGTGATAACTACAAAGTTGTTAGAAATGCAGTTTTTTTAAATTAAACTCTCTGAAACACACCAGACCATTATTATGGGTTGAATTCTGTCCTGTTCCTCCTTGAAAACATATGTGAAGTCCTAACTTTCGGTGTGTTACTTTATTTGGAAATATGGTCTTTACAGAGATAATCAAGTTAAAATGAGGTTATTAGGGTGGGGCCTAATTCAGTATGATTATAATATTATAAAAAGAAATTCTGGCTTAGAAACACACATACAGGGAAAATGTCATGTGAAGGCAGAGGGGTGATGGTTCTAATAAGCCAAAGAACATGAAGATTGCCAACAGCCAGTAGCTAGAATAAAGGCATGAACAGATTTTCCTTCACAGCCCTCAAAATGACCAACCCTATAGACCCCTTGATCTCAGACTTTTAGCCTTTAGAACTGTGACAAAATACATTTCTGTTTAAGCCATCCAGTTTACAGTATTGTGTTACAGCGGTCTTTGCAAACTAATACATCCATTTAAACAAGAATAATATGGAGTGTGGTTTATAAGTTTTAAAAAAAAAGTCTGACAATAATAGCACAAAGGATGAAATTAGAGAAGGAAAATATACTATTTTAAGGTTTTTGTATTAAAGTGGTGAAATACTTGAAGGTAGATTATTAAAGATATATACATTAAATCCTAAAGCAATCACTGAAATAACAAAAGAGTTAAAGCTAATAAGCCAATGGGGTGATAAGATAAAATCATAAATTTATTTAATTCAAAAGATGGAAGAAGAGATCAAAGGCTATAATGAAGAGGGGGCAAAGTAAAAAGGAATTACAGATCTAAACCTTAGTGTATCAATAATTACATTAAATAGGCTGCAAACTTGATCTCCTGGCTGAGGCCAAGGGAGAGCATGTATTCCTTCTGTGGCACTGTAATAGTCAGTGTCCCCAAAAAGGAGCTCATACCCCCTGTCTGGCATTTCAGTTTTTGCAACTGCTGCCAGGGTCTATCTCTGCATCCCTGGCTCTGTTGGCCAGTAAGTCTTACACTTACGGGTCCCACAGAACTGTAATTAGTGAAGAAAATTCCTTAACAGCTGTGCCACCTAGGGCACAGCAGGAGGCATCAGACCAAGGAGCTCTGTCTTACAGTGAAGGAAAATTATTAGGTAATCATCACAACTACAGCCTGAGTGGCAGACTTCTAATTAAACACGTATCTTGGGGCTGACTGTAATCCTTTCCGGAGATTTTTATGGGTGGGCCCTATCTTTGAGCTCACTCTCTGCTATGTTCCCACATGCCAGTGTCTCCTGGAGGGGAGCTGTACACGCATCTGGTGCCCTAGTTTGTGTAGATGCCTTCAGGGAACACCCCTTGCTCACCTGGCTCTCGTGCCTGGGATGGGGAGTGGAGAGCTAGCATTCTTGGATCCCATGGGACAGTGGCACTTGGAGAGATTGTTCTGAGCAGACTAGCAGCCTACCACCCCCCGGGCACTGCAGACAGCAGACTGAGGCACACTGCCCAGTCTTTCTGTGAAGGAGGCATCCTTGCTTGGTCTGGTTGGCTTTAGGGACCTCCTTTAGGCACACATTGATTGTCATACAGATCTGCTCCCAAGGCACATAGGCTGAGGACACCATCTTGCATTTTCCATTTGCCTTGCTCCATCCCATTACTATTACCCAGGAAAGACCCTGTACACTTGCCTGGAGCCCTGATTGCTTTGCCACCCAGGGGATACCTCCAGATGGCCTGCTTCTCAGTGAAGCCTTACACTTGTTGTCCCACAGGACTGTAATATATTTACATGCTTTTAAAAGCTGAAGCCTGGAGGTCTGGCTTCCAGTCAGCCTGAGTCTAGGTGCTGACATCATCCCTTACAAGGACACTTACAGGTCTTGGCATATCCTCAACTACTGGGAGCTATTAAAAATGTAATAGGCTGCTTGAACAAGCATAAAGGTTTGAAAGACAAACCAAGAACTGAGACAGAGTTGAATAACAAGTTTCATCTCCTACATGAGGCCACTCCTTCAAACTGGAAGAGGCTGTGGTGTCATCTGCTATATAGAAACCAACACAGAGAGTCAAAATGAAGAGAGGAATATGTTTCAAACGGAAAGAAAAAAAATAAATAAAACTTCCAGGGGAAAAAAATTAATGAAATAGAGGTAAGTAATTTACCTACTAAAGAATTCAAAGTAATGGTCATGAAGATACTTACAAAAGTGGAGAGAAGAATGAATTAACACAGTGAGAACTTCAACAAAGAGATGGAAGATAGGAGAAGGTACCAAGTATAAGTCACAGAGCTGAAAAATATAACTAAACTGAAAAATACGTAAGAGGCATTCAACAGACTAGAAACAGCAGAAGCATCAATGTGAAGACAACACAGCAGCAAAAAAAAGGAATGGAAAATGGAGAAAATAGTAAAAGCAGCAAGTAAAAAACAACTTCCTGCATACAAATGAACTCCCATAAACCTCTCAGCAGAAACTTTGCAGGCCAGAAGGGTATACCACTTTATGTTCAAAAGGCTGAAAGAAAAGATATTGCCATCCAAGAATACTCTACCTGGCCAAGTTATTCAAAAGTGAAGGAGACACTATAAAACACCGATGAAAGAAAAATGAAGGTGACACAAAGAAATGGAAAGATATTCCATGCTCATGAATCAGGAGAACAAATATTTTAAAATTCTCTACTACCTAAAGAAGTCTACAGATTTAATGCAGTCCTTATCAAAATACCAATAGCATTTTTCACAGAACTAGAACAAACCTAAAATGTGTATGGAACCACAGAAGACCCCAGATAGCCAAAGCAGTCTTGAAAAACAGAAACAGGATGGGATTGGGAGGGAGACAAACCATAAGTGACTCTTAATCTCACAAAACAAACTGAGGGTTGCTGGGGGGAGGGGGTTAGGAGAAGGGGGGTGGGGTTATGGTGAGTGCTGTGAAGTGTGTAAACCTGGCGATTCACAGACCTCTACCCCTGGGGATAAAAATATATGTTTATAAAAAAATTAAAAATTAAAAAAATATATATAGTAAAAAAAAAAATAGAAGAGGTATTACAATTCCAGATTTCCAAGTTAAAATACAAAGCTGTGGTAATCAAACAGTGGAGTACATACATAAATATAGACACGTGGATTGTTGGAATGGAATAGAAAACCTAGAAATAAACCCACAATTATATGGTCAATCTTCAACAAAGGAGGAATTTATATATAATAGGAAAAAGAGACTCTTCCACAAATGGTCTTGGGAAAACTGGGCAGCTACAGCCAAAGAATGAAATTGGGCCACTTTCTCACACCATCCACAAAAATAAATTCAAAACAGATTCAAGATCTAAATGCAAGACCTGAAACCATAAAAACCCTAGAAAAGACGAGGCAGTCATTTCCCTGATATGGGCCATAGCAACATTTTTCTAGGTAACTCTCCTAAGGCTGGGGGAGAAAAAAGCAAAAAATAAACTGTTGAGAATACATCAAAATAAAGTTTCTGCACAGTAAAATAAATGATCAACAAAAAGACAAGCTACTGAATGGTAGAAGATATTTGCAACTGACATATCTATTAAAGGGTTAGTATCCAAAATATATAAAGAACTTATACAACTCAACACCAAAACCACAAATATTCTTATTTAAAAATGGACAGAAGACGTGAAATTTCTCCAAAGAAGACATCAGATGGTTAATAGGCACATGAAAAGATACTCAATATCACTCATCAGGGAAAGGCAAATCACACTTGATCTTAGCCAAAAGGCCGAGAAGCGATAGGGAAAGGCAAATCAAAACTACAACAAAATATCACCTCACACCTGTCAGAATGGCAAAAGTCAAGAAGAAAAGAAACAAGGGTAGGCAAGGATGTGGAGAAAAAGAAACTGTCATGCAGATGGGAATTAAACTCATGCAGTTACGGTGGAAGACATTATGGAGATTCCTCAAAAAACTTAAAAATAGAACTGCCCTACAATCCAGAAATCACACTACTGGATATTTACCCAAAAAATACACAACCACTAATTCAAACAGCTATATGCATCTCTGTTTATAGCAACATTATTTACGATTAAACTATGGCAGCACACAAAGTGTCCATCAATAGGTGAATGGATAAAGAATAAGTGATAGATAGATAGATATGCAATGAAATACTCGTCAAGAGGTTCCTGGGTGGCTCAGTTGGTTAAGCATCAGATACTTGATCTCAGCTCAGGTCTTGATCTTAGGGTCATGAGTTCAAGCCCCACGTTGGGTTCCACACTGTGAGTTCAAGCCCCACGTTGGGCTCCACATTGGGTGTGGAACCTACTTATGAGAGAAAGAGAGAGAGAGATAACCAAAGAGAGAAAGAATCTGTACACAGAAAACTATAAAATACTCATGAAAGAAATTGAGGAAGACACAAAGAAATGGAAAAATGTTCCATGCTTATGGATTGGAAGAACAAGTATTGTGAAAATGTCTATGCTACCTAAAGCAATCTACATGTTTAATGCAATCCCTATCAAAATACCATCAATTTTTTTGAAGAAATGGGACAAATAATCCTAAAATTTATATGGAACCAGAAAAGACCCCGAATGGCCAGAGGAATGTTGAAAAAGAAAGCCAAAGTAGGTGGCATCACAATTCCAGACTTCAAACTCTATTACAAAGCTGTCATCATCAACACAGTATGGTACTGGCACAGAAACAGACACATAGATCAATGGAACAGAATAGAGAGCCCAGAAATTAGACCCTCAACTCTATGGTCAACTAATCTTCGACAAAGCAGGAAAGAATGTCCAATGGAGAAAAGACAGTCTCTTCCACAAATGGTGTTGGGACAACTGGACAGCTCTGTGCAGAAAAATGAAACTGGACGATTTCCATACACCACACACAAAAATAGACTCAAAATGGATGAAGGGCCTCAGTGTGAGAAAGGAATTCATCAAAATCCTTGAGGAGAACACAGGCAGCAACCTCTTCGACCTCAGCCACATCAACTTCTTCCTAGAAACATCCCCAAAGGCAAGGGAAGCAAGGGCAAAAATGATGAACTATTGGGACTTCATTGAGATCAAAAGCTTTTGCACAGCAAAGGAAACAGTCAACAAAACCAAAAGACAGCTGACAAATGGGAGAAGATATTTGCAAATGACATGTCAGATAAAGGGCTACTATCCAAAATCTATAAAGAACTTACCAAACTCAATACCCAAAGAACAAATAATCCAATCAAGAAATGAGCAGAGTGCATGAACAGACATTTCTGCAAAGAAGACATCCAGGTGGCCAACAGACACATGAAAAAGTGCTCCACATCACTCGGCATCAGGGAAATACAAATCAAAACCACGGTGAGATACCACCTCACACCAGTCAGAATGGCTAAAATGAACAAGTCAGGAAATGACAGATGTTGGCGCGGATACAGAGAAAGGGGAACCCTCCTACACTGTTGGTGGGAATGCACCCTGGTGTGGCCACTCTGCAAAACAGCATGGAGGTTCCTCAAAAAGTGGAAAATAGAGCTACCCTACAACCCAGTAATCACACTACTGAGTATTTACCCTAAATATACAAATGTGGTGATCTGAAGGGGCACGTGCACCTGAACGTTGATAGCAGCAATGTCCACAATAGCCAAACTATGGGAAGAAACTAGATGTCCATCAACAGATGAATGGATAAAGAAGTGCCATATATATATATATGTAAATATATATATACACATACATACATATATATGGCAGCCATCAAAAGAAATAAAATCTTGCCATTTGCAACAACATGGATAGAATTAGAGGACATTATGCTGAGCAAAGTAAGTCACTCAGGGAAAGACATAAAAAGAAACAAAATCTTTCCATCTGTAACAACATGGATGAAGCTGGAGAGTATAATATAATGCAAAGTGAAATAATTTAGTCAGAGAAGACAAATACTGTTTGATCTCATATGTGGAATTTAAACAAAACAAATGAGCAAATGGGGAAAAAAAAGGAGAGTGAGCAAACCAAGAAATAGACTCTTCACTATAGAGAAAAAACTGATAGTTAATCAGAGGTGAGGTGAATCAACAGTCCAAGAGACAGTGGGGATTAAAGAGTGCACCTATCATAGTAAGAAAATCATTTGGGGCATAATTGTGGAAATTTGGGTATGTACTGCTTATTTAAAATCCAGCAATAAATGTCTTAGACGTGACTTTAAAAAAGGGGGGGTAGGGGGAGGAGAGAGAGTTTCCAGACAAGCAAAGCTAAAGTTCATCACCACTTAACTGGCCATTGGAGACATGTGAAAGGAACTTCTTTAAGCTGAAAATAGAAGGCACTAGTTAGTATTTAAAAAAAAAAAAAATAGGAAAGAATACATCTCATTGGAAAGGTTTATGTATGGTAAATATAGTGGATTAATCACTTTAAAGTATGAAAATTAAAAGACAAAAGTAGCAAAAATAAGTGTGGTTATAGTAGTTAAAGGACACAGATTAAAAGATATAAAATGTGATGTAAAATATAAAAAACCTAAAATAAAAAACAAAAAAGCATAAAATATGGGGATGGATAATAATGTTAAGCATTACAGTGTGAACAGTTTAAGTTGTTATCATCTTAGAATAGAGTGTTAGAGATCTGAGTTGTTATATCTAAGCCGCATAGGGACCACAAAGCAGAAATTTATAGTAAATACACGAAAGATAAAGAGACAGGAATATAAGCATACCACTAATAAAGTCATCAGACCACTAAGAGAGAGAGCAATAAAAAGAAAGGAACAAAGTGGAACTACAAAAACAACCAGAAAATAATTATCAAAACAGAAATAAGCATGTATCTCTCGATAATTAAATATAAATGCATTAACTTCTTCAGTAAAGAAAAAAGTTTGTTGAATGGATAAAATAAACAAGACCCATTTATAGGCTACCTGAAAGACTAAATTTAGGTGTAAGGGGAAACACAGACAATAAATGAAGGGCTGGAAAAAGATATTCTATGCAAATGAAATCCAAAGGAAAGCTGGAATCGCTATACTTTTATCAGACAACAGACTTTAAAGCAAAAACTAATAAGAGTCAGAGAAGGTTATCAGCAGGGAGCCTGCTTCCCTCGCTCTCTGCCTGCCTCTATGCCTACTTGTGATCTCTGTCAAATAAGTAAATAAAACCTTTAAAAGGGGGGGGGCACCTGGGTGGCTCAGTGGGTTAAAGCCTCTGCCTTCAGCTCAGGTCATGGTCTTGGGGTCCTGGGATC
This sequence comes from Mustela putorius furo, assembly GCF_011764305.1. Classification (NCBI taxonomy): domain Eukaryota; kingdom Metazoa; phylum Chordata; class Mammalia; order Carnivora; family Mustelidae; genus Mustela; species Mustela putorius. The sequence goes on along the minus strand of NW_025421998.1, from coordinate 70,329,611 downwards.
GAGCCCCACATCCGGCTCTCTGCTCAGCAGGGAGCCTGCTCCCCTCGCTCTCTTCCTGCCTCTATGCCTACTTGTGATCTCTGTCAAATAAATAAATAAAATCTTAAAAAAAAAAAAAAAAGAGTCAGAGAAGGTTATCAAAAATGATAAATGAGTCGATCCAATGAGAAAATATAACATTTATGAATATGTGTTCCACATAAGAGCAGCTGTGTAAGGCAAATATATATTTAGATCAAAAGGGAGAAATAGCAATACAATAATAATAAGTGACTTTAGTCACTTACATCAACAGATAGCTCACTGGCCTGATGTACTTAATAGATATTTGCAGAACAGTTCATTTAAAACAACAGAATTCACCTGTGCTTAAGAATACAGATAATATGTCTTAGAAATACTTGTATTATATCATATTTAAGAGGATTAAAATCATATCAACCACCTTTTCCAACCATGGTATGAAAGGAAACATTACTTACACAAAACTAGAAAATTTACACATGTGGAGATTAAAAATGCTATTAAACAACTGGTAGGTCAAAGAAGAAATCAAAAGAGAAATAAAAATAATTTGAGACCAATGAAAATAGAAATGGAACACATTAAAATTTATGGGATGCAGGAAAAGCAATTCTAAGAAGTTCATAGTCATAAATGCTTACCTCAAGAAACAAGAAAAGTTTCAAACAACCTAACTGTACCTCTCATGGAACTTGGTAAAGTACAAAAAAAAGTCCAAAGATAGAAAGAGGGAAATGAAGATCAGAGCAGACATAAATGGAATAGAGACTAAAAAGATAAATAGAAAAGATTACTGAAAGTAAAAGCTGGTTTTTGGAAAAACTTAACAAACCTTTAGGTATACTCACCAAGAAAGAAAAAAAATGATAAACAATTGTATGCTAACAAACTGGACAATCTGTAAGAAATGAATAAATTCCTAGAAACATACAACCTATCAAGACTGAATTAAGATGAAATAGAACATCTGAACAGACTGGCTCCTACTTAGTGTGTTGAATCAGTAATCAAAAACCTTCCAACATGAAAGACCTCAGTGTGAGACAGGAATACATCCAAACCTAGAGGACAAAATAGGCAACCTCTTTGACCTTGGCTGCAGCAACTTCTTGCTACACACGTTTTCAAAGCCAAGAAACAAAAGCAAAAATGAACTATTGGTTCTTGATCAAGATAAAAATCTTTCGCACAGCAAAGGAAAGACTCAACAGAACCAGAAAAGAACCCACAGAATGGGAGAAGATATTTGCAAATGACATATCAGATAAAGGACTAGTATCTAAAATCTATAGAGAATTTCTCAAACTCAACACCCAAAGAACAAATAATCCAATCAAGAAATGGGCAGAAGACATGAACAGACATTTCTCCAAAGAAAACATACAAACGGCCAATAAATACATGAAAAAATGCTGAACATCACTAGGCGTCAGGGAAATAGATATCAAAACTGTGATGAGGTACCACCTCATGCCAGTCAGAATGGCTAAAATTAACAAGTCAGGAAACAGATGTTGGCAAGGATGTGGACAAAGGGGAACCTTTTTAGAATGTTGTTGGGAATGCAAACTGGTGCAGCCACTCTGGAAAACAGTATGAAGTTTTCTCAAAAAGTCAGAAATAGGGCTCCCCTCCAACCCAGTAATTGCTCTTCTAGGTACTCTTCCAGAGGATACAAACATAGTGATTGAAGTCTGTATAGCAGCAGTGGCACAGTAGCCAAACTATGAGAAGAGCCCAGATGTCCATCAACAGGTGAACAGATGAAGGAGATATGGTATAAACAAAGGAATATTACTTAGCCATCAAAAAGGATGAAATCTTGCCATTTACAATGATGTGGATGGAACTAGAGGGTATTATGCTAAGTGAAATAAGTCAGAGAAAGACAAATATCATATGCTTTCACTCATATGGAATTTAAGAAATAAAACATGAACATGGGGGAAGAGAAGGTAAAATAAGATGAAATCAGAGAGGGAGACAAACCATAAGAGACTCTAAACTAGGAAACAAACTGAGGGTTGCTGAAGGGATGTGGTTGGGAGGATGGGGTAACTCAGTGATGGATATTAAGGACAATACTTGATATAATGAGCAGTGGGTGTTCTATGCAACTGATGAATCACTAAATTCTACCTCTGAAACTAATAATAGTTGTGTTTTTTAACTATATGTTAATTGATTTTAAATTTTTTAAAAATGAATGCTAAAAAAAAAAAAAAAACCTTACAACAATCAAAAATCCCCCTCAAACTTCCAAAAAATAAGAAGAGGAGGAAACTCTTCCAAACTCATTTTATAAGGAAAGCATAGATAGATTTTTTGAAGTTGAGGAATGTTCCCTCTATCACTATACTCTGAAGTATTTTAATCAGGAACGGATGCTGTATCTTGTCAAATGCTTTTTCTGCATCAGCTGAGAGGACCATGTCGTTCTTCTCTTTTCTCTTACTGATTTGTTCTATCACATTGATTTGCAAATGTTGAACCACCCTTGCATCATCCCATGGATAAATCCCACCTGTTCATGGTGGATAATCTTTTTAATGTACTGTTGGATCCTATTAGCTAGGATCTTGTTGAGAATCTTGGCATCCATATTCATCCGGGATATTGGTCTGAAATTCTCCTTTTTGATGGGGTCTTTTCCTGGTTTGGGGATCGAGGTAATGCTGGCTTCACAGAAAGAGTCTGGAAGTTTTCCTTCTGTTTCTATTTTTTGAAGCAGCTTCAGGAGAATAGGTATTATTTCTTCTTTGAATGTTTGGTAGAATTCTCCAGGGAATCTGTCAGGTCCTGGGCTCTTATTTTTTGGGAGGTTTGTGATCACTGCTTCAGTCTCATTACTGATACCAAAACCAGACAAGGATTCCACAAGAAAAGAAAAAAAATTACGGGAACAGTGTCCCTAACACATAGATACAAAAATCCCCAACAAAATATAAGCAAACTGAATTCTGTAGAACATTAAAAGAATGTATCAAGTGGGATTTATTCCAAGGATGCAAGGATGGTTTAACATCCACTAAATCAATATAACACACCTTAGTAACAAAATAAAGGATAAAAATCATTTCATTTTGATAGATGTGGGAAAGGATTTAATAAAATACAACATAAAAACTCTCAACAAAATGGTTAGGGAGAGAACGTACTTCAACATAGTAGAAAGGCGAAGTATGACCAGCCCACAGCTAACATCATGTTCAGCTGTGAAAAGCTTTTCAGTTTTTCTGCTAAGATCAGGAACAAGACAAGGATACCCACTTTTTCCACTTTTATTCAGTAGAGGGTAAGTACTGCCAAGGCATTTAAGCAAGAAAAGAGGCATCCAAATTGGAAAGAAAGAAGTAAAGCTGGCACTATTTGGAGATAACATATACTATACCTAAAAATCCTAAAGATTAAAATCTGGAAACTGTTAGAATAAAGAAATCCAGTAAAGTTGCAAGATAAAAAATCAACACATTGTATTTTTATACATAAATAGTAAAATATTTAAAAAAAAAGAAATTAAGAAAACAATTCCATTTATAAATGTGTCCAACAGAATAAAGTACCAAGGAATAAATCTGACCAAGGAGGTGAAAGACTTGTATATTGAAAACTACAATAATAAAAGAAACTGAATATATAAATAAATGGCAAGATGATCTGTGCTTATAGATTCAAAGAATGTTATTTAATATCATACTACCCAAACCAGTTCACAGATTCAGTGCAATTCCTATCACAATTGCAGTGTCATTTTTCACAGAAACAGAACAGTTTTAAAATTTAATTGGAATCATCAGAGACCCCCAAATAGTGAAAATGGTCTTGGCAAAGAAGGAACTGGAGGCATTACACTACCTGATTTCAAACTATATTACAAAGCTATGATGATTAAATCTCTAGGATACTAGTATTAAAATCTACACATAGAACAAATAGAATAGAGGGCCTAGAAATAAACCCATGTATATATGATCAATTAATTTATAACAAAGGAGCAGAGAATATACAGAGGGAAAGAGGTCAGTCTCTTCAATAAATGGTACTGAGAAAACTGGACATCACATGCAAAGGAATGAAATGGCACCACTACACACCAAAACTAAAAATGGATTAAGGACTTGAACATGGATCGGAAGCCATAAAACTCCTCTGAGAAAACTTGGGTGTAATCATCTTGATTATTAGTCATGGTGATATTTTAAATCTGATTACCAAAACCAAAGGCAACAAATGCAAAAATAAACAAACGAGACTACATCAAACTAAAAAGCTTCTACAAAGGAAACCAATAACAGCATGAAAAGGCAACCTACAGAATGGAAGAAAGTATCTGCAAATTATTTTACCTCAGATGAGGGACTACCATCTAAAATATATTTTAAAACTCACAATTCAATAACAAAGAATAAACTGTCAATAGATTCTATTAAACAATTAATACCTGACTTAAAATACGTATTAAAGTCAACTTACATGATGGGAACTACCGTAATGAAGTGAATATACAGCACTGCATAATTTGCTGAATGTTACAACTTCATGGAAATGATTCAGAATAAATATCCTAGCAGCACAGTAGAGTCAAGAATAAAGCAATACTAGGCATCAAGATTGGAAAGAACCGAAACTGTCTTTATTCATATATGATCATTAAATTATTCCTTGGAATATACAGAGAAGCTACTAGAATAAATGAGTTTAGCAGGGTTGCAAGATAGGAGATCAATATACAAGAGTCAACTGGTATAGATGATATATAGATATAGATGCAAAAGAGTGGATGAATCTCAAAATAATTGTATTGTGTGGAAGAAGCCAAGCAAATCAAGAAGACATTATTCTGTCTTACTCCATTCATATAAAATTTTATGAAATACAAAGTAAATCTGGGGCGCCTGGGTGGCTCAGTGGATTAAGCCACTGCCTTCAGCTCAGGTCATGGTCTCAGGGTCCTGGGATCAAGCCCCAAGTCGGGCTCTTTGCTCAGCGGGGAGCCTACTTCTCTCTCTCTGGCTGCCTCTCTGCCTGCTTGTGATCTTTCTCGGTCAAATAAATAAATAAAATCTTTTTTTAAAAAAATACAAACTAAATCTGTAATGATAGAAATCACATGAACAATTGCCTGGTAGCCAGGAAGAACAAAAAGGGTACCAGGAGGGGATTATAAAGGCTCAGGGAGGAAGCTTTTGGGGGTCTTAGGTCTATTCATTAAATTGATTGTCGTTTCATAGTTTCATGAATGTTTAATGACAAAACTTATCAATAAGTACCCTTTAAATATACTTCTGTGTCAGTTCTCCTTGTTTGTACATCAGTATACTGAAGTAAAGTTATCTTAAGAGGAGAAAAAGGTGGAGGTGCCTAGGTGCTCCAACTTTTGGTTTTGGTTCAGGTCATGGATTATAAGACCCAACCCTGTGCTGGGCTCCCTGCTCAGGGAAAGTCTGCTTGATGATTCTCTCCCTCTGCCCCTCCTCCCATTTGGCATGTACTCTCACACCCTCCAGTCATTTAAAGAAAGAAAAAAAAAATGGAGGGAGGGGAAGCAATGGGTAGAAGAAAAGCATTTTTCTTTTTTTGTATTATGTGTTACTTTCTCTAATAGATAGTCCACATAATTATGTGCTCAGCTTGTCCACCTACTAGCAAGAATGAGGGAATAAAGTATTAGTCCATATCATTGTTAGTTAATAACGATTATATTAAAAGAACACTAATTTTTATCTAATTTTAAAACTTTTTATTCTGGATGTTTAATAGAATAAATGTAATACTAAAAATATTTTTAAGATGATTCGAGCTAATGGTTTAAAGACATTTTTCATGACCTTGAAAAGTTTTGGTGCTCTGCTTTTACAAATGCATAGTGCCTCTTTCATTATCCTTTTTGATTCATCTTTATTTAGTAGTATTGTTTAAAGTTTTTATATTGGACTTTGTTAATTATAAATGTTGAAGTGAAAGTAAATATGACTAAGTTTAGATAAATCTTTCTGGTAAGCTCTTATCCAAATTAAATTTCAAATTATTAGGCAGAAATATTTAGTTTTTTAATGAGGAGAAGAAATTCTCTGGGCTTGATTATAATCTCTTTGAAATTTTATTGAGTAAAAGTTTAGTTTGAATGTCTGCAAGTGGAATCACATAGAAGGGAAAAATTAAGAATTAAAGCTTGGATAATGTAGAAATGCTGTGACACAGTGTGGTATAAAATCTGTGTAATAGGGTGGAAGTGATCTTCAGATTCTGAATATGCCTTGTTTTTCCCTTTCTGCAGAGTGTATATAAATGTGACTTCCTGAACTTGCAACTTCAGCAGCCCCTCCAGCTTGCACAGGATGCTATAGATGCCTTTTTGAAGCAGCTGAAAAATCCTATTGATTCTCTTCCTGGAGAACTTTTCCATGTAGTGGTTTTCTCTCTCCTCCTTTCTTATTTTCCATCGCCTTACCAACGATGGATTTGCTGCAAGAAAGCCCATGAACTGTTAGTGTTAAATGGTTTATTGCTTATCATCACACCTGATTCCTCCCATCAGAACCGTCATGCTATGATGATGAAAAGCTGGAAGATTGCTATAGAATCCCTGGGCTTTAAACGTTTCAAGTATTCAAAATTTTCACATATGCATTTGATGGCATTTAGAAAAATCTCCCTAAAAACTACAAGTGACTTGGTTAGTAGGAACTACCCAGGGATGTTATATATTCCTCAAGATTTCAACAGTATAGAAGAAGAGGAATATTCTAACCCTTCCTGCTACGTTCGATCAGATATGGAAGATGAACAACTAGCATATGGTTTCACAGAGCTCCCTGATGCTCCATACGACTCAGATTCTGGAGAAAGTCAAGCCAGCTCTATTCCTTTCTATGAGCTAGAAGATCCCATATTACTTTTAAGTTAATATCAAAGCAAAAGACCCTTTCAGTCCAGACTTCTAAACTAATTCCTTACACTAATCAGAAATACTAACATGAACTCAGTACTTAAAACCTGGTTTGCATAGAAGAAATGCAAAGGTTTACAGAGTTTGCTATTTTTTTCTACTTCCGGATTTTAAAATTTATTCTTATATAGAAAGCTTAAAGTTTCATGCAGAGTGACTCCTGTCATAGCAGAAACCACTGTTACTTTAGCATTTAGCACTAAGATACTATAGAAAGGTACCTTTTTTCTTTAGTGCTGTTGTGAAAATGAAATGTAACTTGCTATGTATTTTTCTTTTTTAATCTTTTCAGTGTTGACTTTAAACCATTGCAATGAGAAAGATATGTAGAAAGCTGTAGCTTGCACTTTGATTACTCACAAGTTAAATGTGACAGAGATAGATTGGTTTAGTTGTTTTGTGATGCACTTATTCTCTTTTCTAGCTAAATTGTTATCTGTTACAGAAAGCCATTTTCTGTTCAGTTTTGTCTGGTGATCCAGCGTTTCTTCAACTTTCTGGAATTGATTTTTTTTTTTCTTTTTTGCTCATTTGGCAGCATCAGACATTTGGGGAAAGATTTCCCCCAAGTATGTATTCTAATTTCATTAGTACAGTACAATAAACACCATTGCCAAAGTAGAATGTTCATATCTTTCATATTGATTTAGGCCTTGGTGTTAAGTATATTTAACTGTGAGAGTTCACTCTTACCTTTTTTAATTTTAGGCTTCATTTACAAAATTTTCTATTTAAGCAAGGAACAATACTCGATCCTGACCTGAAACACCTTTGTGAAAGGGTTTGCACTTGTAAGAGTTTATGTTCTGTCTAGACCAACCTTATTAGGGTTCTCACCTTTCCATTAAGGAGGTGTGCTGCACTACAAGTCTGGAATTCTATAGAAAATTTTTAAATTAACCCTCTGCTAGCAATCTCATAAAATGGTTTTGACCTTTCGGTATTCTAGTTTCTATCAAAATTCTAGCAGAAAATTTTCTTTGAATATATAAACCATTAGTTGGCTGTGGGAATTTTCCCTTTCCACATTGATAAATGACTTTCTGTGTTTCTGAATCAGAAGCAAATGATTAAGGAGAAAAATATGTCCAAACAAGACAAGATTAGTTTAAATAGCTAAGAACATTTGGTCCACATTGTCTTGTCAGCCAGCAATTGTCATGTAAACTGTCGTTTTTAAGAGTGCCACTGTGTGGATTTTTTTTTCAAGTGGTTATTACATTAAAATTACCTCATACTGAGGTTTTTGCACTGAAGTATCACAGTTTCAGAATCCATGGTTAATGTTATGTGTGCGCGTGTGTGTGTATGTTCTTCAAGGAAACTTGCATTTTCGATAGTTGATCCTAAATTTCATAAACTGCACTTCTTTACTCTGGTAAAATTGATGTTTTTGTGCTTATTGTGAGTTGCTGTAGTTAACTTTGAATGTCAGACTTTATTTAGAAATACAAAATTACCCTTTAAGATATCAGTGTTTGGGTATATATACCCGATATTTCAAATTAAATTTCATGTCTAAATTAATGAAAGTAACAGGATTGTAATTAACCTAAAAAGTCAGTTGAATGAATGCAATAAATATTGATTGCTCAAATATGCCAAAAGTAACTAGAAATGTTTCATTTACTTTCAATAGCCTCAGAGCCCTTAATAATTAAGATTTGACTTTTCTTTCCAATTAAGCACTATAGGTCCCATCTTTATCTCCCCCAAAAGAAGGGGAAAAAACCCACTCTATTCAGGTAACACAAAACTGTGTTTACTATGTTTTGGTAGTACCTCTTTTACCCATATTGCCCATTTCCTTTGATTTGGCTAAATATAATCTTAAGGGCAAAGAAAACAATATAGCTAATTAAAGTGCTTTGAAAGTAAATGAAAGCCGGGCTTTTGAGAGGCTGGTGTAAGTATGACCTTGGAGTCAGCCTTTGTGTTACAGCTAACATGTTGGTGCTATAAATTTTTCTGATTGTTTACAGATGTTGATTCTGCTTATGCTCCAAAGTGTGCATGATATATTTTAAGTAGTACTTTAAAGAAAAGTCTCTTTATAAAACCTACTCCCACTTAGTATGAATTTGTTTGGATTTATAAATGTCATTTGTTATTGTAAATTCAGCTTCAAATTAGGTTGGTACAGGATTTAAACTAATACATATTCCACCAAAGCCAGTTTAACATTTATGTGTTAAAATAGAAGCAGTCCTGTGGCTTGGTGCCAGAAGATATATGTAATGACAAGAGAAGTTAACAGAGCCTTTTAATACTGAATGGGTACTCTTGAGAATGATTTCATATAGATATAAATAAGTTTTAAGGGGTCTCCTGTCTCACAACAGGATTCTGCAAAATAATTTGGAGTTTCAGAAATAAATGATCATTTGATTAGATTCTTCAGGATCATGACTTGATAAAAAAATGGTTTATATCATAGTTGCCAAATGGTGGGAGATGGCATATCTGAAAATGTATGTTTGTGTTTGTTGTATTTTTTCACATTTTGTGAACAAAGCACATTTATTAAAAATTTTAAATTTTCTAATATTCATTGTCTATTACTTAAAACCTGAAAGTGCTATGCTCTTTGACTTTTATACTAAGCGATTTCAAAATTGGGAAGCATTTTAAAATTTGAATGACCTCCAGAAGCTAGGTTGACCTACTCAAATTCCTTAATTTCAGGAATTGATGCACAAAATACAGAGAGTTCAAGTGACTACGATATTGTTACATAGTGTCATGCTGTTTATCAAAGAAACGGGGACAACAGCCTCCATAAATTCTGGTTCATTGTAGGTCTCCTTCTTTCCTTGAAAGTTACTTTCATCAAAGATAGTTAAGTGTATTAGTTATTTTATGGCAGCAGATGGCTTTCTCATGATGTCAAACAGTTCTTAATCCACTGAACGAATGTTTGAACTTTACCATATACGGTATGCTGGGGAAACATTAGGATTGGGGTGGTCATAGTCCCCTGCTTCTGTGGAGCTGATGATCTAACAGAAAAGACAAGCATCCTATATAGAGTTAACATCTCTATCTAGGAATGTTTGTCTACTGAATTTGTTTACCAAAAATGAAACAGAATCCAAAAATTTTTAAAGACAACTGTTCGACAAATTATAAACACATTGTGGGTAAGAGGAATGTATTGTTCATCTATCTAGAAAAGTGCAAGCTACAAACCAATTCTGATTGTAAAAGGTGGGTAAAAAAAGGGGGGGGAACCAAGCTGTCACTCCATTTCCCCCACATTTTTCTGAGCACAGTGCTAGAATGGTATTCCTCTTCAGGGGTCCACACACTAACATTTGGTTCCGTTTTGGTGTTACAAATTGTTAGGCAACAGCAAAGGTGGAAAACAAATTTTTCTTAAACATTTATTACAAAGAATGTATTTTTAAAATTTGATTTTTCCAAAAAAACCTGAATTGCACTAATCTCCATAATTTCATGTCCATGATCCACTGCCAACAAAAAGTTCCCCAAGATTAGTGGTAGCCTATATTACACAATATTCAATAAACAAAGAAGCTACAACAGCTAACAATTTCATTAAGTACCTCTAAATATTATAAAAGGAGGGAAGTATTGGGTTTTCTAAACCCTATTTTTCTTATTAGAGAAATTAGTATCCCAAAATTGGAAGACTTTATCTTTAACTTAGATTTAGATGTTTTATCATCCAAAATTTAAGAATGTGTTTAGTATGCATTTTTCAACTAAGAATCTTGTTAGATCTAGCGCTGTTGAGTGCTAACTTTGGTCAACTTCAGCAGTGTTCAAATTAATTTGAATTTTTTTAACCATAACACTTTTGTCCAATTAATAGAAGGCTATTGTACTTTTTGCCATATAAAACATTTGTGATTAATGTTCCTGCATGATTTTAGTACTCAGAAATATTGATAACTACTTAATATCATAGGTTTTAACAATTTCTAAAATTGGGTCCATCAGTGGTCCAAAATGTACCTTTTTTTAAATTAAAATTTAAACAATTTTAATATTTTAAAAATTTCAAAAACGTTTTTAAATTTTAAAATTTAAAAAAATTAAAAATTCAATTTAAATTTAAAAATTAAATTTTAAAAGTTTTAAATTTTAAAATTTAAATTAAAATCCAAAGAATTAGGTCATAGATATTGACTGCAGAATCGTTTCTCAAATTTGTCATAAATAATGAAAAGGCTATAAAGCAAATTTGTTCATATTACTGGATTAGAATGCCCGTGTAAACCATTAAAATGGAACAGAGCATTGCTCAAAATATAAAACAATGCCAATAGTTTTTGAAGCTCTTTAAGGAGAAAAGTCAGGAGAATATACTTGCATACTTTTATTGCATATATGTCTCACTTACTAAAGGCAGCCACAACCAAGTAAATCATTCAGTGGTGTGCTGATAACATTCTGTTGGTCTTTGAGCTGGCATGGGGAAAACAGATATCCAGAAGAAAATGATTTGTAGGCACAGAGACACTATACGAAGCTATTGTAGAATCCACATTTAAGCACTTTGTAATTGTTCCCTACACCTACAAATCTTTCTTACAGCTAATTAATGCCAGACTTCAGCTAGGCTTATTGCCCTATACCTAAGAAAAAGGATACAAATTTGGCCCTGGCCAGTATTAATTTAGTTCTTCAAACTCTTGTTCTGTAACACATCCTTTTTGGATGAGAGAATTTGCCGACACAGGTTAAATGTAGAGAAGATAAAGTCAGTAACAGCAACAACAACAAACCGACTCCTAATTAACACAGGCCTTTTCACTAGGAAGCCAAGAACTAACAACATTTCCCAAAACCAAGCATGGATGAACCAACCCTTCCCTGAAAATAAGATACATGGGCGATTGCTGACAAGAAGAGAGGCAGGTGGACCAAATTCCTAGAGCCTCCCTGCAAGAAGAAATGCTGAAGGAAACAGACCTAAGAGGGGCTACGGCTTAACTGTAAAAACACAGATTTGTTTTCTAAACTCACTGAAGCATTAGCACCAATTAATGTCCCAGAGAGGTTGCTGTGCAAACAGTAAGGACCTGGGAATTTTAATGAAGAAAACAATGATCAAGAGGAAACATGATCATTTGGAGGTTGTGTAACCAGAAGTATTACCAAGAAGTATTACCAAGTATTACCACTGGGGACCCCAGTGGCATGGAGAATGGTGCCAGTTAGAATTAAAAGCTATGGAATGGGAGTTAGGATGTCATAAATCATCTTTTTAGTCTTGCCTGTGACTAGACACATAAAAACTGCTAATATCAATTTTATACTTCAAGAAGTCAAAACAAGTCCTTTTAATGAACAAATGTTTTTCTCCCTAAAAGCTCTCGAATGTGAAGACGCAACACCATTTTAACATCCTTGGTGTAGAGATAGTATTACAGACAAATATGGGGAATAATAATCATCTATAGATTAAGTTCACTTTCCAAAGAATGTGAAGCATGAAATTCAGAAGAGAGCAAGCATAGATATTTTAACAGGTCATTTTAGATTATATACAAATTTACTTAAGAAATAAACTTGGAGTTGTTTTGAGTAATGACGAATTTTCACAACTAGCCCTTGTGGTCCCTAAACAGTCATAAGGATTATTTGTGAAATAGGTAATTCGAGTTAGGAATACAGTTTGTGGCAATGTTTAAAAGCAAAGTTGTTTTGACCATTCACTCAATACTGACTCATAAGTTGAGATCTAACTACTGCACTATTACACTGGACCAGGTCCTATAAGGAATGGATGTGTGTTCAGGGCTGACAACGTAAATTTTTTAAAAAATGCATTAGCTTTAATATGAGGCAACAAAAACTTTAAAATTGCAGAATACCATACTGCACTGCAGCAGCTGGTGGTACATAACGAAATCTGTTCACATGACCTTTGGCATTATGTTATGTTCATCACCAATCTAGATGCAATTTACTCAAATATGGATAGCCCTCATCATCCAAGTGCCAAATGTCAACAAGCCTGTGCACACCTTTGTACTAGCTAGTCCTTCTGCCTAGAATTTCTTCCTCTTACCTTGGATTTGTAGGAGTAGTTCATTTTTGTTATCCAGGTCTTAGCTTACATGTCACCTCCTAGGGCGTGCTTCCCAGTCCACATTATCAAGTAGTCTTCACATCATGGTAAATTCTCTGCATAACCAATTATCTGATGTTTATCTTTTTCCTTATCTATATGTGTGGCCAAGGCCCTCATCTATTCTGTATCTTCAGTCTAGCAAAGTGCCTTGCAACAAAGCAGGTGATCAGTAAGTATAAATAAATTTATATATTATAAATAAATTCATCTTCCCTTATAAAATCCAACTGAGAGGACGCAGGACCATGGCTGATATTTAGATTAAGCTTGTGAATTTTGTAGGGTGGTCCAGTTTTGTTTATTAATACATTCTCAAAATTAGGATATAGGTCAATTTATACTTTAGAAAAGTCTGAATTGGTTTGTAGAAAATGTCACTTAGATCAATATTAAGTGATTGATTTAGAGCCATAGGATTTTTCTCTCTACTTACTCCTGCCCATTTAAATTTGTTCTATCTTAATCTCAGATCATACTTCCTCACCACGTCTCTATCAATGCTATCCAATCCCTACCTCCCTCTCATTGACAATAAAGAATTGAAGCTTGTACACAATCATTAGCTTTGCTATATCTAAGGAAGATTCAGCGAGTTGACCTCTGTGGTTCCACAAGAGAAGTAGTGCTCCAGCCGCTTTTTAATTCATGTACGGGATACAGTATGCCAACCACTTTGCAGATAGGTTTCTTCCACTAAACACTGAAATTTGGGGCAAATTTCTTCATAAGACCTGTTTCTTAATCCACAAAATTCACTTACAGGGTTACTTTGATAGTGTTACCAAGTTTCCGTAAAGCAAATAACACACTCTTGTCACATAGTATGATCAGCACACAGTTTATATTATTTATTTTAGCAAATAGCCATTAATAGTCCTCTTCCTCTTTTCTTAGTCCTATTCTATGCCTCCCATGCGCATTGACCATCTTATCTCCACCACCCACCACCAATTCAAAATCTAATATCCACTCCTCAGAATCTTACTGAGCAATTAAATAGTCGGCTTTCAATTTTCTCATCTTCAATTTTCTCCCCTATGACATAATTTCCTCCCAGAAAATGACATAAAAGATACCCAATCCACTACAGCCTATCCTGCAAGATTTCAATGGAAACTACAAAACAAACCTCAACATAAGATTTTGTCTCTTTATAAGATGAATTCATCAAGATGGGTAACCACTTCCTCAGGATGTTTGATTCAACTATCCATTAATCATCAAAGAGTTTCCATAAATATAAAGGACAGCAGTTTATATGAGGTAGCTGTTGGTTCACAACCCTCTCAAGAGCTTCCTGGAAGTAATCTGAAACAGGCCCTGAATCTGAAGGGCAGGTAGAGACCAAAGAAAGAGGCCACTCCAGTCTGGTAGGTGGCAGTTTTAATAAGCAAAGGGAACTTATTACACGAGGTTTGTCGTGGGCAGCAGCAAGACAAATGGATCCCTGCACCTGCTCACGAAATCTTGGGCGCTTATAAAAAGGCCTTAACTGGATTCAGTCATGCCTATCGTTCAGGTGTTCTCAACACCACCACATCAGTATCTCAAGGCTATGTCCTTGGAGCAGCCTGTGGTAGTGGGAAAGGCAAGCAGAATGCGCATTCCAAGAGAAAGGGAGGGTGTGAGGAGTCTCCAATCCCCCAGATCCAGCTCATAGATCAACTGGCAGGCACACCTTTTCGATAACCTTTCCCAACAGCAGTATAACCAAGTTATGTAAGAGAAGGAAGAGATTAGGGTTATTTCATCATTAAGTGGGAAGAAAACCCTTGAAACATAGTTCAGTTTCTAAAGGACTGACTTCTCTAGGTCCACAAAAGCACATTCACTATTGCTTTTATTACATTCCAAGTGATGAATAAAACTCTACATGGGAATACTTGTCTGAATCCACCAACTAACGTACGGCACTACAGAAGCCTTGAACAGATTGGAGAATTACCTGAAAGCCTAGAAAATTACAAGACCAACAGAGAAGACCCATTTTTGAAAAACACTGTTCAGTTCTAAGTAAAGTCCTTTTGATAGCATGATAATAACAAGCATCACTTATTAAGCAACTATTAAGCATTAGATACTATGCTAAGCGCTCTACAAACAATGCCTCGTTTTCATTTTCTCAAACAGCCTACAAAGTACTATTATCACTATGGTACTAGTGAGGACAGTAGGTCTCCGAAATGCTTAGCACCTGTCTAAAGTTGCAGAGTTAGAAAAGTAGCTCAGCCACTATGCAACTTGAGTCTGACTGCAAAGCTTCTGCTCATTCACCACATTACTGGAATTGCCTAATCAACGTGGCTGCCTGAGTGAGTACATGTATTTGAAACTAGTTTCATAAACAATGGGCACAAAAGTGAATAAAA